>NC_137148.1:73906987-75219487 GCF_951394435.1 Stenella coeruleoalba
CCTGATGAACACGGTTCCAGATGTTACTTGTACCTCTTTTCATAGATAGTCCTTAGGAATTGCTGCTGGGGTGATTCTGTCCCTCTAGGCAATGCTATCATACAGAACCCCAGATGATCATAGACCAGCACTCTCCCTTCATGTACGACACACCTGCAATCATGGGAAACACTCAAATATCATGTGTTCTAGCAAACTCTGGGAGTTCAGGTCCATCTCAATACAAAAGCAACTCTTTTGATCTCTTGCTTTGTCACCAAATCAGCATGTCATCAACTCAATCCCCATCCTTCTCAAGGAAGAGGGAAGTCAGACCCAAATCCTCCATACAACTCTACCAGCTACAGGGATCATAGATTAAGTCTCAATGTGTCCTTGTTAAAGAGGGCAGATACCCCCTATCCTTCTCCACTTGAGGAGGTGGGACTCAAACCTCTTCAGCAACTCTCTGCAAAAATACTCCATAACTTTTCTCCCAACCTTTTTAAACCTTTCTTGTGGATGTCATAATCACCTTATTCATGGTTCTTAAGGAGTGAGAGTAAATGGACAAGAACATATTTTAATTATCACAAAGACTTAGGGGTGTTACAATTATTTAGTTCTACATATCAGAGAGGCTAAATGCCCTGAAACATACAGGACAATCCTATTGCCGCCTGAAAAACTTTCCACCAATAGAGAAATACTTATTAGTTTAGTCATTTTCTTTGAAAAAGTCCATATTTTTATCTGGCATTACACTTTGTTGTTTCATATCTATTGCATCTCACTACATCAGTACAAATTGAAAACTTTACAAAATAACAAATGTATATTTTTAAGAGAAGCAAAATCTGCTCAGGAGCTTAGGGGTGGTGGGAGAGATAACATCCAGTTGGGGAAATTAAGAGAGGCTTCATGGAGATGGATTTGAATTGAACGATGTTGACAGGTATAGATATTTACAAGTAGTGGGAAGAGGGCTATTTGTACTGAACTC
This sequence comes from Stenella coeruleoalba, assembly GCF_951394435.1. Taxonomy (NCBI): domain Eukaryota; kingdom Metazoa; phylum Chordata; class Mammalia; order Artiodactyla; family Delphinidae; genus Stenella; species Stenella coeruleoalba. The sequence goes on from NC_137148.1 coordinate 73,907,970, forward strand.
AGGTTTCGTAACTTCAGAAAGCGAGATAAAACATGCATTTACATAAATCTCTACAGCAAAGGTACTCTTGAGATTAATAGTTTATAGTATAAAAAAGACCCATGCAAAGACCTCTTTTATCACCTAGATTTATACTGCTTTGCTCTTTAGGTAATCTCTATACATACATAGTTGTCTGAAAACTATGATTCAATCTCATTTTTGATCTTCATGGATTAGAAAAACTTTAGGGTCATTTCGAATGCATAATAGCATTCTATCTCCATAACTATAAGCTCTTTTAATGCTAGATATGTTTCTGAAAATGACTAAAAAATACTTTTTTTTAGTTCAGAATTTCCATTTAGTATTATTTGCATTGGGCCTTTTAGAGATGCTTTAATTTTATGTCTTGTACTTCTGTCATCTTTGTTTTCCCTGGACTTTATTTTCTACGTACCAGTCCCCTCCACCACCAACAGGATAAAGGCATAACTCCTTAGCAGTGCTTACTAAGTCCTATCTTCCTTCTATCCTCAGCCTCATCTCTAAAACCATACCCTCAGTCCCCAACACTTCTCTTCCAAATCTGATTATCTATTTGTAGTTTCCCACAAGAAATATGTTCTTTATCTGCAGTTAGTGCAACTGTGATCACGCCTTCCTCAATCTTCAGGTTGAATACATGCCACTTTCTCTTAGATGTTTTGGTGATTCCCTACACCCCAATCCTCATACTATATTGAACATCCCTTTTATTTTAACAACTTCTCAAGTCTTATAGCCGGCTATTTATTGTCTGTGTCCTCTCACTAGATTTTAAGTTCCTTGAAGATAGGAAAATGTATTGTTCACTTTACATTCATGACACTAGCAGAGTACCTAGCACTAAGTTGAAGCTTAACGAACAATGGAAGAATAAAATAATTTAAATAAGCCACACAGAAGAGAAAATAAACTTTTCTTATTTTATGTAATAATATGCATTATATATTAACTTATGATTTTACTTCAACATTTTGTTTTATGTCTTATGTCTGTATCCCATCACTCCAATTCTCAGAAGACAAGGATGGTTTAGGATTTTACTTTTCTTTGTAAATATTTATCACAGTTAAATAGTCTCTTAAAGGTTATGGTAAATAATTTTTTTTTTTTTTTTTTTTGTGGTACATGGGCCTCTCACTGTTGTGGCCTCTCCCGTTGCGGAGCACAGGCTCCGGATGTGCAGGCTCAGCGGCCATGGCTCACGGGCCCAGCCGCTCCGCGGCATGTGGGATCTTCCCAGACCAGGGCACGAACCCGTGTTCCCTGCATCGGCAGGCGGACTCTCAACCACTGCGCCACCAGAGAAGCCCGGTAAATAATATTTTTAAATGTTAAATCAAGGCTATTATGAGAGAAGTTTATTTTAAATATTCTATTTAAAAAAATTGTTAAGCATCAAGTTGACTCTTGAAGATTCTGACTTCCTTAACTTTATGAAAGACCTACAAATTTTGTCTTCAAGCCTTAGATTTTTTTAATTAAATAAATTTAGCATAGTCTCAAATGCATATATATAAAATGTATATGCATATTTATATATATATGTAAATATGTATGTCTACACATATACACAGAGAAGAGAAGAAACTTTCTGTATATGAGCAGATAGAAAGGGGAAAAAAAAGAGATGGACTGACAAAACTATGAAGATGTTTATGTTCTTATGCTTATGTTCTGATTCTCTATGAATCAGAAGGGCTTGCAACACCAGCAATATAAGGGCCTGAAGGAAACCCCTCTGTGGGCTTCTGATGGAAAATAATAGGATTTATTTCCACAGGGAGAGTCAGAGATAGCAATCTCAATCTCTCCATTTCACTTAAGGCTTTCTAATTGTGTGCTGCTCTTGAGGAATTTTATTTCCAAGATTGCATTTTCACAAACTTAAAAAAATTCTAAGATAATAGAGTCTTATTCAGCTTTTACTGAGTACCCTTCCCCTTCTTTTCCCCTCCCCCATTATATTGCAAGCAATTAAAATTTAAAGTTAGGGAGTTTTTTCCACCTAGGGAACCTAATGAGGATGCATGTCCATGAAGATGTTTCTGTTGCTTTGATGAACTTGTTGAATACCACTGATCTGTATCTGGACCATCATTTTTAAGCATGTTATGTTGCCATTACACTGTGTCAAATTTTTTTTTGGTGTTCCCCTGGAAACTCCCCTTTAGCCACTCGGTTATTCTCCTTCATCTTTAATAACTGTGTTTTGTCATTATTAAATGACCCATCAGGTTCTTGAATACCATGTACTGGTCCTGCAAGTGTAAGCTAAATGTAAGATGTTAAATTTTTTCTTTGTAGTCTGGAAGATACATTGCTGCCTAGACCCCAAAATACCTCAGCTATCATACTAAGTGCAAGTGGCTTATTTAATAGATTGTGTGTCTTGTCAGTACCTTCTTTTCTCTATGTTTTATATGTATAGTTATAGCACTTGAGAAACATTAAAATAGCAGAGGAATGTGCCATAGATTTATTATAGATCACTTTTTTGCACTTCCCTGGCCTCATGTACTAAATTGCTCTCCTTATAGAATAATAAAGCCTAAACTAAACTCTTTTTTTTACTGGCCCAGACGCTCCACGGCATGCGGGATCCTCATGGACCGGGGCACAAACCGGTGTCCCCTGCATTGGCAGGCAGACTCCCAACCACTGTGCCACCAGGGAAGCCCCTAAACTAAACTCTTAATTTCTGGATTCTGTTGTACCCAATGTCACTCAGTGTAGCAATTAAATATTTCTAATCTTCATAAGGTATTTTTGTCATTTTGATGACAAGATTTATGTGATATATATTTAGTATATTTATTACTTATGTCAGCACAGATCTAAGCAGTAATAGATACTGTACTCAAAAAAGACTGTTATTGTTGACTGCCATTTTGATGACAGTACTGAAATGTATTGATTTACATTGTCTTTAATTTGCAAGGAGTGCTTTACGAATAATAACAAACCTGTCATAAAGATAGGTTTCATTATTAACTCTGTTTTATAGGTGTTGAAAGTGAGGCACAGAGAGGTTAAGTAAGTTAACCAAGGTCACACTGCAAATAAGGAGAGAAGTCAAGATTAAAATACAGATCGTCTGACTCCAGAGGTTATGATCTTAACCATTACGATATGCACCACATATACTTCCATATAGGTGGTATATCACGTATGCATTACCAATATTATAGTCTCTCCCTTTTACACCTTTAATATTGATTATGATGATTTGATTTACATTATGAATTTCAACCATAATGAAAGTAAGTTTCCAGAGAAATTAGCTAGTATTCATGATATCACCTTATTAAATTAAAACTAGTCTGAAACAAATCCCATATTTTTCACCTTGTTTCACGTTACCGTCTGGTACAGCTCTGGTCCCATTTTCATTTGACACTCTCTAGTCCCTACTCTGTGGGACCTTGATATTATAGTGCAAATGACACTCAAAATGTTTTACAAACAACAGAATCTTAAATTATACTCATGCCTTAGGCTGAATTTGTAGGCCAAGGAGTACAACTTCTAGTAAGCTTTAATTTGATCAGAAATGCAATAATTAAAAAGCATAAGGGCCTGAAAATGGGCACTAGTGACTTGGATGTGGACTTTTGTATTCATACAAAAAAAAGGAAGTTAAGTCCTTGGGCTTCATGAGGCAAGTGAACAGATGAAACTTAGACCAGTATGTAAAATGTAACCTCAATGGAAAAAATATGTATTTTTCCTTAGTAATGCTTTAGGATTAAAGTATATTTCATCCAATGATATTATAGTGACACGAATATTATTTTGGTCAGTAACTGAGCCAATATATCTTTTTTATCCTTTTGCTTTCAAATATTCTGCCGTGATATTTTAGTTACCCTCTTGTGTGCAGTATAAGACTTTCATAGACAAAATAGTGGCTCAAAGATGTCCATGTCCTGATCTCATTAATCTGTGAATGTTACCGTACATGGTAAAAGGGACTTGCATATGTGATTGAGGCTATGGACCTCAAGATGGGGGGATTATTATGGATTATCTGGATAGGCTCAATCTAATCACATGATTCCTTAAAAGAAGACAGACTTTTCTGGTTGTGGTCAAAGACACAATAGAAAATGGGTCAAACAGATGCAACATGAGGAAGACTTTACTTGCCATTGCTGACCCTGATGATGGAGGAAGGGGCCATGATCCAAGAAATATGGGAAGCCTCAAAGACCTGCAAGAGGCAATAAAATGTCCGAGAGCCTACAGAAAAGAATGGATGTAGCCCTACAGACACCTTGTTTTAGCCCAGGGAGACTAGTGTTGGACCTATGACTTAGAGAACTATAAGATAATAAAACTGTATTCTTTTAAGGAACTAAATTTGTGGGAATTTATTACAACGGTAATGGAAAACTAATAAAACAGCTGTGTATTATTTATTTTATATCTCATCTGAGAATTCCAACTTTAAAATGGAATAATCTGTTTATATTAACTGTAAAAACTTATTTTAATAAATATATAAATATTATTTATATAATATTGCTTTAAACATATATCATTTTAATAAAATTTATTGTTTTGTTTAGAATAGGTTTTTCTTTTTAATGTGAAACTTAATCATGATACAGGTCATTTATCTGTGCTTAAAAAAAATTAGGTTCATTGAGGTATAATTGACATGAAAACTTCAGCCTTAATGAGACATAATTTACACGTAAAAATGTCAACTTAATGAGGTATAATTGACATATAAAATTGTAATTTTTTCATTGTTATTTTCTTATATAATTGTTTTTAAATGTATGTTGATCTTCAGTATTAATTTATTTATTTGCTTATTTGTTTTTGTATTTATGATCTTCTTTCCTGACCTCATCTGGCTTCATCAAGATTTTTATTTAACTGTCTTTCTTTCCTTCCATTAAATAGAGAGAAGTTTCTCTTTGGTTTTACTTCATTATTTTCAAAAGTCAAACTTATTTTGTATCTTTATTTTAATACAAACACAATAAAATATGTTTTCATTAATCAACTAAAACCTATTATTCTAGTTACTGTTTTATAGTGTTTTAAGTTCACCTTGCTTTTATATTTCTCCAGATTTTTCATTATTATCATTATGATTTTATATGAGTCAATGATTTGGATTTTTTTCCACAGGCTTTGTTCTTTCTTTGCTTATAATTGTTTGTCTCAGCTCACTCTTTCCTTTTGGCTTTGATTTCCTTCTCATTGAATTCTAGTGTGTGTTTACCACAAAAAACCAACTAAACACCAAAGAAGGCAGTAAGAGAGGAAATGAGGAGCAAAAAAGGTATAGGACATATGGAAAAATTAGCAAAATGGCAGAAGAGTAGTCTTTCTTATCAGTAATTACATTAAATGTAAATGGATTAAAGTTCCAAAACAAAAAAGCTGTGATTGGCAGATGGATTTTAAAAAATGACCCACTTACACAGCATTATAAATTTGTTCAAATTTATAAAATGTACAACACTAAGAGTGAACCCTCAAGTAAACTATGGTCTCTGGGTAGTTATAATGTGTTGACATCAGTTCATACCCTCTGGTGAGGGTTGTTAATGATGAAAGAGACTATGCATGTGTGAGGGCAGGAGGTATATGGTAAATCTCTATACCTTCGTCTCAATTTTGCTGTGAACCTAAAATTGCTCTAACATTGACTTAAATATCTGATTGAAAGTAAGCAAATATGTCCAGAGTAAAGACATGGAAAAATAATATTCCATGCAAATGGTAGCCAAAAGAGAGCTGAAGTGGTTATACTAATATCAGACAAAATATACTTTAATGAAATGACATTATATACTGATAAAAGGGTTAATCATCAAGAAGGTATAAAAATTATAACTATGTATGCAACAAATAAAGGAGCCCCAAACTACAAGAACTGAATTCTGATGGAATCAAAGGTAAAAATAGACAGTTCTACACTCACAGGTGGAAATTTCAATACTTTACTTTCAATAATGGATAGAACATCTAGAGAGGAAATCAATATGGAAATGGAGAACTTGAACAACACTATAAGCCAACCAGACCTACTAGATAAATATAAAACTCCAGTTAACAACAATGGAATATCATCACTCTTAAGCACACAGGGAATACTCTCTAGGAATGAACATATATTAGACCACAAAAAAAATGTCAAAGCTCTTTAAAAAGTGAACTCATACAAAAGTATCTTCTCCCACCACAATGGAAAAAAGCTTGAAATCATAACAGAAATAAAACTTGAAAATTAACAATTGTGTGGCAATTAACACACTCCTTAACAACAAATGGATCAAAGAAGAAACTATAAGGGAAATTATAACATATCTTGAAAATAATGAAAATGAAAACACAACATATCAAATCTTAGATAATGCAGCAAAAGCAGTACTCAGAGAAATATATAGTTGTAAACATCTACATTCAAAAAGAGTGAACTCAAATCAATAACCTAACATTACACCTGGAGGAACTAGAAAACTAAACCCAGTGCTGGCAGGGGAGGAAAATAATAAAGATTAGGGTGTAGATAAATGAAATAGAGAATAGAAAAACAATTTAAAAAATCAATAAAACCAAAAGCTGTTCTTTGAAAAGACAAAAAAATTGACAAACATTTAGCTAGATGGATGAGGAGAAAAAGAGAAAAATTAAGAATAATTAAAATCAGAAATGAAAGTAAAGACCACTAACTACCAACTTTACAGAAACAAAAAAGGTTTATAATAATATATTATAAATAATTATATGCCAACAAATTAGAAATTCAAAATGAACTGGACAAACTTCAAGAAACACAAAAATACTTAAAATGATTCAAGAAAAAATAGAAAATGTCAACAGACATAAAATGAGAGATTAAATTAGTATTCAAAAACCTCTGAAGAAAGAAAAGTCCATTATCAGTTGGCCTCATCAGTGCATTCTATAAAACATTTAAAGAAGAATTAATATCAATTCTTCTCAAACACTTCAAAAAACAGAAGAAGAGAGATTAGTTCCTAACTCATTTTGTGAGACCAGAATTACCTTTATACCAAAACTAAAAAAAGAAATCACACACAAAGAGATTCACTGAATAATAATCCTTATGAATATAGATGTAAAAAAAATCCTCCACAAAATACTAACAAACCAATTCTAAAAACATATTAAAAGAACTATACATCATTTAAGTGGGATTAAGTGGGATTTATCCAAGGAATGGAAATTGTGTTAAGAAAATCAATCAATATAGTACATCACTTTAATAGAATGAAGAAAAAAATCATATGACTATTTCAATAGATGCAGAAAAAGACATGTGACAAAATTCAATACACTTTCATGATAAACAAAAAAAAGCACTGAGACTAGGAATTGAAGGGAATTTTCTCCATATGATAAGGGGCATTTATGAAAAAACCCACAGCTAACATAATACTCAGTGGTGACTAATCTTAAGATTCCTCTTAAAATAAGGAACAAGACAAAGATGCCCACTTTCAACACTGTTATAAACTATTTTTCTGAAAGTTCTAGCCAGAGCAATTAGCTAAGAAAAAGAAACAAAAGGTATTCAAATTGCAAAGGAAGAAGTAGATCTATCTCTATTTGCAGATGACATGATTTCACATATAGAAAAAACAAAATAAAACAAAAAATCCACAAGAAAGCTACTAAAGCTAATAAGTGAATTTAGCAAAGTTACAGGTTACAAGTTCAACACACAAAAGTAAGTTATGTTTCACAAGCAATCAACAGTCCAAAAATAAAATTAAGAAAGATATTATACTTACAATAGCATACAAAGGATTAAAATACCTAGGAATAAATTTAGCTAAGAAGCTAAAAGTCTTGTACACTGAAAACTATAAAACACTGGTGAAAAAATTAAAGAATACTTAAAAAAATGGAAAGACATCTTGTGTTCTGGGATTATAAAACAATATTGTTAAGATGTCAATTTTACCAAAAGCAATCTATAGATGTAACACAATTCCTATCAAAATTCCAACAGCCTCTTTTCAGAAATAGAAAAGCTGATATTCAAATTCATATACATTTCAAAGAGCTCTGAATAGCCAAAGCATTCTTGAAAAAGAAGAAAAAAATTGGAGTACTCCCACTTCTCAATTTCAAATCTTACTATCAAGCTACAACAATCAAAGCATTGTGGAACTGGCATGAAGAGAGACATATAGACCAAAGGAACATAATTGAGAACTCATAAATAAACCCATGTGTCTATGGCCAATTTATTTTTGACAAAGTTATCAAACCCATTCAATGAAGAAAGAACAGTTTCTTTAACAAATGGTGCTAAAACAACTGGATTGTCATATATAACAAATGAAGTTGGACACTTACTTCACAAAAATTAATTCAATATGGATCAATGACCTAAACATAAGAGCTAAAAACATAAACCTCTCAAAGAAAATAATAAGCAAATCTTCATGACCTTCAATTTGGCAATGGATTCTTGGATATGAATACCAAAAGCATAAGCAACAAAGGAGTAGATAAATTGGACTCCACCTAGTTTAAAAACTTTTGTTCAATGAAGAACATTATCAAGCAAATGAAAGAACGAACTACAGAATGGGAGAAAGATATTTAAGAGTTATATATCTAATAAGGACTAATATCCAGAATATATTTAAAAACCTCTTACAACTCAATAACCAAGAGAAAACAACCAATTAAAAAAATGGGTAAAAGACTTTCATAGATATTTGTCCAAAAATACATACACAAGAGGTCAATTAACAAAAGAAAAGATGCTCAACATCATTAGTCATTGGGGAAATTCAAATCAAAACTACGAGATACCACTTTATGCTCATGTAAATGTCCATAAGGGCTTTTTTTTAACCAAATATAACTAAAGCTAATGGAAAAGCAAAGAAATTGGGACCCTCATACATTACTGAAAGAATGTATAATGGTGCAGTCACTGTGAAAAACAGTTTAACAGTTCATCAAAAAGTTTAACAGAATTATCATATGACCCAGCAACTCCACTCCTAGGTGTATACTCCAAAGAATTGAAAACAGGAGCTCAAGCAGATACTTTTATGCCAATGTTCATTACAGTTTATTCACTATAGTCAACAGGTGGAAACAAAAGTGTTCATAGGCAAATGATGGATAAACAAAATGTGGTATATACATACAATAGAATATTATTCAGCCATAAAAAGGAATGAAGTTTTTATACATGCTACAACACAGATGAACCTTGGCAACATTATGCTAAGTGGAATAAGCCAGACACAAAAGGACAAATACTGTATGATTCCACTTACATGAAATAAACAGAATAGGTAAATTCATGGACATAGAAAGTTACCAGGGACTGCAGTGACTGGGAGTAGAGGGAAATGGGGAATTATTGCTTAATGGGAACAGAGTTTCTGTTTGAGGTGATGAAATGTTTAGAAATAGATTGTGATGATAGCTACACAATATTGTAAATGTAATTAATGCCACTGAATTGTACACTTAAAATGCAAAATTTTATGTTATATATATTTTATCTCAATAAAAATTTAAAATAATTTTATACATATACAAATATGCTTGTATACATATAAAAATTCTTTTTTTTAAAGTGAGCAATGATTTATTCAATTCATTAATGAAGGGACCATCAGGATGGTAAGGCTGGCACTAAGAGAACTGGAAAAAGTAAATTGTTCCAAGTCCCTGAAAGAAAGCCTGCTTGAATATGATTGCTGATTTACATAAAAAAAATTTTAATATCCTACAGAGCAATAAACTGTAACCTTTTTAAACTTTATTTTATATTGGAGTATTGCTGATTAACAGTGTTGTGATAGTTTCAGGTGCACAGCAAAGTGACTCAGCCATACACATACATGTATCCATTCTCTCCCAGACTCTCCTCCCATCCAGGCTGCCACATGACATTAAGCAGAGTTCCCTGTGCTATAGAGTAGGTTCTTGTTGGTTATCCTTTACAAATATAGCAGTGTGTACATGTCAATCCCAAACTCCCTAACTATCCCTTCCCTCCACCCTTCCCCCACAACCCCTGGTAACCATAAGTTCATTCTAAGTCTGTGAGTCCATTTCTGTTTTGTAAATACGTTCATTTGTATCATTTCCTTTTGGATTCCACATGTAAGTGATATCATACAATATTTCTCTTTCTCTGTCTGACTTACTTTACTCAGTATGACAATCTCTAGGTTCATCCATGTAAATGGCATTATTTCATTCTTTTTTATGGCTGAGTAATATTCCATTGTATATATGTACCACATCTTCTTTATTCATTCCTCTGTTGATGGACATTTAGGTTGCTTCCATGTCTTGGCTATAGTAAACAGTGCTGCAATGAACATTGTCGTGCATATATCCTTTCAGACCATGTTTTTCTCCAGGTATATGCCCAGGAGTGGGATTGCAGGGTTATATGGCAGTTCAATTTTTAGTTTTTTAAGGAACTTCCATACTGTTCACCATAGTGGCTGTACAAATTTACATTCCCACCAACAGTGTAGGAGGGTTCCCTTCTCTCCACACCCTCTCCAGCATTTATTGTTTGTGGATTTTTTTGATGATAGCCATTTTGACTGGTGTGAGGTGATATCTCATTATAGTTTTGACTTGCAATTCTCTAATCATTAGTGATGTTGAATATCTTTTCATGTGTCTCTTGGCCATCCATATGTCTTCCTTGGAAAAATGTCTATTTAGGTCTTCTGCACATTTTTTGATTGGGTTGTTTGTTTTGATGATATTAAGCCACAGGAGCTGTTTGTAAATTTTGGAGACTAATCCCTTTTTGGTCATATCATTTGCAAATATTTTTTCCCAGTCTGTGGGTTGTCTTTTCATTTTGTTTATGGTTTCCTTTGCTGGGTAAAAGCTTTTGAGTTTAATTAGGTCCCATTTGTTTATTTTTGTTCTTACTTCCATTACTCTGAGGGATGGATCGGAAAAAAATATTGCTGTGATTTATGTCAGAGAGTGTTCTGCCTATGTTTTCCTCTAGGAGTTTTATAGTGTCCCATCTCACATTTAGGTTTTTAATCCATTTTGAGCTTATATTTGGGTATAGTGTTAAAGAATGATCTAATTTCATTTTGTTTTTACATGTAGCTGTCCAGTTTTCCTAGGATTTGTTGAAGAGACTGTCATATAATCTTTCTTCCTTTGTAGTAGATTAATTGACCATAGGTGCATGGGTTTATTTCTGGGTTTTCTATCCTGTTCCATTGACCTATACTTCTATTTTTGTGCCACTACCATACTGTTTTGATGACTACAGCTTTGTAGTATAGTCTGAAGTCAGAGAGCCTGATTCCACTATCTCCATTTTTCTTTCTCAAGATTGATTCGGCTATTCAGGGTCCTTTGTGTCGCCATACAAATTTTAAGATATTTTGTTCTAATTCTGTGAAAAATGTTATTGGTAATTTGATAGGAATCATACTGAATCTGTAGACTGCCTTGGGTAGTATAGTCATTTTGACAATATTTATTCTTCTAGTCCAACAACATGGTATATCTTTCCATCTGTGTCTTCTTTGACTTCTTTCATCAGTGTCTCATAGTTTTTGGAGTACAGGTCTTTTGTCTCCTTAGGTAGGCCATATAAAACAATTCTTAACAGAGAGTAAATTTCTGGGGACTGGGCAGGGGGAATTGGAGTGTCAGGTAGACTTTAGTTTTTGCTTTATGATTTTTGAACTATTTTTATAAAGAAAATCATACATTTATAATTTCAAATATAAATTTTATATTTGATAATTCAGTGAATGACAATATAAGTCATTTATTATTCTTATACCAAGAATTTAATAATAAAGAAAATGGAGTCAAAAATATAGCTAAAATATGTAATAGTTGATTACAGTATGCCTTAAAATTTTTGTGATCACATCATAGATAATGAATGTGCTCTGTTTCTACCAGAGTGTCTTTTCTATTTTTATTATACTTTTCTATTTATTTGTGTATGGTCTTCAATGTATTCAACATATATTCATTTATTTAATGTTTACTTAATGCAACGTCCTGTGCTGGCAGTTTTCACATCTGGTGCACCTCATCAAGGAGAAAGTACTAGATATACATTCAAAACTAGATTTCCCACCATACATCACTTGACCCTTCCACTCAGTCCCCAATAGTGGCTATATTTTCATTTTGACTCTGGGTATCTATGAAAGTTGACAGGATCAAAAGCTGCTATATAGGTTCAAGTATTAGAACTAAATCATCTGGTCAAAAACATTCACTCTAAGTTTTAGATAAAACTTACGTCTTCAAAATTATATTCAGAATGACAATATAGTAACTTGTATTGATTTGCAACTTCCTTTATGGAACTTAAGACACATCGTTCAGGAGATAATAAATCTTCCCTTTGAAATAGGTCTTGTACTTTTTCTCAAAAGATACAGAGATTAAGTTATTCACCATCAAAACTTGCACACACAGAATAGAGTCCAGGAAAAATGGTTTCTGGTTTAGATCTTATGTGAATAAAAACTATCATCAGAGTCAGGACTCCTTTTGAAAGGAATAATAGGGTAGTCATTGTAGAAAGAATCCTAGAAAGCATAGTTTCATCTTCTTCTTCTTCTTCTTTTTTTTTTTAAACAGATGAGGAAGCACAGATTCTGAGGGCAGGACCTGACTAGAATGGTGGCCTCCAAAGGGCCGAATGAGGACTCTGAGGCTCATCTTCATTTATTTTTATTACATTCCTGTGAACAAGTTTCTGACAAAGTAAGAAAGGCATAGCAAAGCTAAATGAGGTAGAAATACCACAAATAAATCTACGTAGGTACTTTTTTTTTTTTTTAACAGGACAAAGCTTCAAACACAATCTCTTCTGAGACATAGAGCATATATTCAAAGAAGCATCTGTATTTTTATTGTTTATAGCATCTTTTCTTACCATGCTTGGTTATTTCTAACAAAGACCATGTTTGCATCTGGGTGTCTCCTCTGTGTTCTTATGGGCAACTCGATTCCTGGATACAGATTAGTCTGGTTTTTCTTATTAGGCACAAATTATATTTAATATGCAGAAAAGAAAAAAGACTAACTAGAGGTTTAATATGATTAATTTCAATTCAGATAATACTAAGTTATTTCTTTGGCTGTTATTCAAATAGTTACATGAAAGATGGGAACTAGGTCTTGACACATTGTTCTAACTTCACACAGTCACACAGAGTGGATCTAGGGGTTGGTTTCGAAGTGAAGAACCTCCCTGTGACAGCTAAATGCCAAACTTGTGGTCCTGAAAATATAAAACTGTTACTTGTTTTCTTTATCCCCTTCCCCACTGTTATATCTTCTGCTTCTCCTGCCCAATTTACAAGACTCTAGGCTCCGAAGACAAAGTGCAAAAAAAAAAATGGCCTCAACCAGCACTGATTCTTATTATTCTTTTTTTTTTTTTTTTCTGTATGTGGGCCTCTCACTGTTGAGGCCTCTCCCGTTACGGAGCACAGGCTCCGGACGTGCAGGTCCAGCGGCCATGGCCCATGGGCCCATCCACTCCGCGGCATGTGGGATCTTCCTGGACCGGGGCACGAACCCGTGTCCCCTGCATCAGCAGGTGGACTCTCAACCACTGTGCCACAGGGAAGCCCTTATTATTCATATTTTATAAGGCAAAAATTCTCTGACACAGTTGAGTAGTGGATATAGCAAGGGGTGAATAAACAATCAGGTTTTTTTTTGTGTGGCCATCTCTGCTAATATTATTCTGCATAGATTTTTTATTTTTCAGGTGGAAGCTAAAAGCACCAACTGAGGAGAAAAGATTTTCAGTGTCAGTGAAGTTAAAACATGTCAGCATCAGTTCCTTCTGCGAATATTGTCTCACATGAAAGAAAGGATGGGTTGAATTCATATCTGAAACAAGACAAGATTTTCCATCTGACCTCATTATGTGTTTCTCTGGAGTGCATCCCTGGGTTTCTGTGGGAACTAAAATGTGTTGTGTGGAAACCAAATAGAAAACAGCTCAGTACTGCCATAACTGAAGCATCTTAATAAGATGGGGTATTTACTGTTTTACCACAGTCATCTCTTAACTCTAAAAGTCATAATGATGTGCTGGATCCCTTTGTTAAAGCAATTCCCTTAAGTGAAGGCATGTACTAATGAAAGGGTTTATGCTGCCTGGCTGGAAGCAAAGATGAAGTAGCATTGCTGTATATCACAGATTTATATGGATAATTTTTTATGGAAAGATTTTTAGAAACTCAACCATTGCATCCTTATAAATAATTAAACATACAAATTATCATTGTCATCTACAGCTGGTTTCCTTTTCTGTGAGCAATGGTAATCAATTCAAGAACATATTGCTTTAAAAGGATTTATAGCATTTTTCATTATTCCTGATCATACTAGAAAATTATTCAGAGGTCAGAAATAATAGAAATTTTCCTTTACATTAACCTGTGCCACATGGAGAGATTTCCTATATGGCATTGTATCATAAAATAAGGCACCTTTTTTTTTCAGTTTTGTTTGTACAAAGGCTTAAATGTATATATGCATGTATATATTTGTATATATCATACTAATGGATCAAGAAACATGCCAGTATTTATATTATTATTGTATGTAAATACATATATATGCTTATATATACACAGATTATCATTTGTTTGTTTTAAATATAGTCAATATAGGGAAAATAGTAGTTTGAATTCCAAAATATACCATCATTAAAATGTTTCCATGACCTCTGAGTTATTCTGTAAATTAATTATCATTATCCTTAAGAATGAGTCACTGGCAGTAAACTACTCAAAAGAGGTCATTACACAGATCTCTCTGCGTAGATTTTGATATAATGAGATATACTATTTTAGTGAAATTAATATCAGTCTTTCATAGTTCCACTTAATAATTTGACATAGAGTTTATATTTTTGGTTGCTACAGCAACACATTGTTAAATCGATGTTCATTTTATAAAATAATAAATAACAAATTATAGAATCTAATGAGTAGGTTAGCTTGGACAAGTTTTGAGGACTTAATGGAATTGTTTGGTCAATATGTTTGGTACGGACTCTAAAAACTTCTGGCACCTAATGAACCTTTTTAATTTACCCACCGGAGGAGAATTAATCTTTTGGAAACTACAAGGCCATGTGATCTGTGACACTTTTTATTTTATAAAAAAATAACTAGTTTATTCAAAAAGTGAATACTTAGGAAATGCGTACTGCATACCAGGCATTGTGATTAATTAATACTGGGAATGCAGAGATTAAGTTAAGGTCCAGAAAGCACAGAGAGTCCCATACAGGATAAAATGAAGGAGAAACATGCTGAGACACATAGTAATCAAACTGGCAAAAATTAAAGACAAAGAAAAATTATTGAAAGCAGCAAGGGAAAAATGACAAATAACATATAAGGGAAGTCCCATAAGGTTAACAGCTGATTTCTCAGCAGAAACTCTACAAGCCAGAAGGGAGTGGCAGGATATACTTAAAGTGATGAAAGGGAAGAACATACAAATAAGATGAAGGATCTAACTCAGATTCAATGGAGAAATCAAAAGCTTTACAGACAATCAAAAGCTAAGAGAATTCAGCACCACCAAACCAACTCTACAACAAATGCTAAAGGAACTTCTCTAACTGGGAAACACAAGAGAAGAAACGGACCTACAAAAACAAACCCAAAACAATTAAGAAAATGGTCATAGGAACATACATATCGATGATTACCTTAAACATGAATGGATTAAATGCTCCAACCAAAAGACACAGGCTTGCTGAATGGATACAAAACCAAGATCCATCTATATGCTATCTACAAGAGACCAACTTCAGACCTAGGGACACATTCAGACTGAAAGTGAGGGGATGGAAAAAGATATTCCATGCAAATGGAAATCAAAAGAAAGCTGGAGTAGCTATACTCATATCAGATAAAATACATATTAAAATAAAGAATGTTACAAGAGACAAGAAAGGACACTACATAATGATCAAGGGATCAATCCAAGAAGAAGATATAAAGATTATAAATATATATGCACCCAACACAGGAGCACCTCTATACATAATGCAACTGCTAACAGCTCTAAAAGAAGAAATCAACAGTAACATAATAACAGTGGGGGACTTTAACACCTCACTTACACCAATGGACACATCATTCAAAATTAAAATAAATAAGGAAACAGAAGCTTTAAATGACACAACAGACCAGATAGATTTCACTGATATTTATAGGACATTCCATCCCAAGACAGCAGATTACACTTTCTTCTCAGGTGCGCACAGAACATTCTCCAGGATAGATCACATCTTGGGTCACAAATCAAGCCTCAGTAAATTTAAGAAAATTGAAATAATAACAAGCATCTTTTCTGACCACAACGCTATGAGATTAGAAATGAATTACAGGGAAAAAAATGTAAAAAACACAAACACATGGAGGCTAAAAAATACGTTACTAAACAACCAAGAGATCACTGAAGAAATCAAAGAGGAAATCAAAAAATACCTAGAGACAAATGAAAACACGATGATCCAAAACCTATGGGTTGCAGCAAAAGCAGTTATAAGAGGGAAGTTTATAGCTATACAAGCCTACCTCAAGAAACAAAAAAAACTCAAGTAAACAATCTAACCTTACACCTAAAGGAACTAGAAAAAGAAGAACAAACTCCAAAGTTAGGAGAAGGAAAGAAATCATAAAGATCAGAGCCGAAATAAATGAAATAGAAACAAAGAAAACAATAGCAAAGATCAATAAAACTAAAAGCTGGTTCTTTGAGAAGATAAACAAAATTGATAAACCATTAGCCAGACTTATCAAGAAAAAGAGGGAGAGGGCTTCCCTGCTGGTGCAGTGGTTGAGAGTCTGCCTGCCGATGCGGGGGACACGGGTTCGTACCCCAGTCCGCGAAGATCCAACATGCCGTGGAGCAGCTGGGCCTGTAAGCCATGACTGCTGAGCCTGCATGTCCGGAGGCTGTGCTCCACAACGGGAGAGGCCACAGCAGTGAGAGGGCCGCGTACCGCAAAAAAAAAAAAAAAAAGTAAAAGAGGGAGAGGACTCAAATCAATAGAATTAAATATGAAAAAGGAGAAGTTACAACAGACACCACGGAAATACAAAGCATCCTAAGAGACTACTACAAGCAACACTATGCCAATAAAATGGACAGCCTGGAAGAAATGGACAAATTCTTAGAAAGGTATAACCTTCCAAGATTGAAACAGGAAGAAACAGAAAATATGAACAGACCAATCACAAGTAATGAAATTGAAACTGTGATTAAAAATCTTCCAACAAACAAAAGTCCAGGACCAGATGGCTTCACAGGTGAATTCTATCAAACATTTAGAGAAGAGCTAACACCCATCCTTATCAAACTCTTCCAAAAAATTGCAGAGGAAGGAAAACTCCCAAACTCAGTCTATGAGCCCACCATCACCTTGATACCAAAACCAGACAAAGATACTACAAAAAAAGAAAATTACAGACCAATATCACTGATGTATATAGATGCAAAAATCCTCAACAAAATACTAGCAAACAGAATCCAGCAACATATTAAAAGGATCGTACACCATGATCAAGTGGGATTTATTGCAGGGATGCAAGAATTCTTCAATATATGCAAATCAATCAATGTGATACAGCATATTAACAAACTGAATAAGAAAATCCATATGATCATCTCAATAGATGCAGAAAAAGCTTTTGACAATATTCAACACACATTTATGATAAAAAAAAACTCTTCGGAAAGAGGGCATAGAGGCAACCTACCTCAACATAATAAAGGCCATATACAACAAACCCACAGCAAACATCATTGTCAATGGTGAAAAACTGAAAGCACTTCCTCTAAGATCAGGAACAAAACAAGGATGTCCACGCTCACCACTATTATTCAACATAGTTTTGGAAGTCCTAGCCACAGCAATCAGAGAAGAAAAAGAAATAAAAGGAATCCAAATTGGAAAAGAAGAAGTAAAACTGTCACTGTTTGCAGATGACATGATACTATACATAGAGAATCCTAAAGATGCCACCAGAAAACTACTAGAGCTAATCAATGAATTTGGTAAAGTAGCAGGATACAAAATTAATACACAGAAATATCTTGCATTCCTATACACTAATGATGAAAAATCTGAAAGAGAAATTAAGGAAACACTCCCATTTACCATTGCAACAAAAAGAATAAAATACCTAAGAATAAACCCACCTAAGGAGACAAAAGACCTGTATGCAGAAAACTATAAGACACTGATGAAAGAAATTAAAGATGATACCAACAGATGGAGAGACACACCATGTTCTTCGACTGGAAGAATCAATATTGTGAAAATGACTATATTACCCAAAGCAATCTACAGATTCAATGTAATCCCTATCAAATTACGAATGGCATTTTTTACAGAACTAGAACTAATCATCTTAAAATTTGTATGGAGACACAGAAGACCCCGAATAGCCAAAAGAGTCTTGAGGGAAAAAAACGGAGCAGGAGGAATCAGACTCCCTGACTTCAGACTATACTACAAAGCTACAGTAATCAAGACAATATGGTACTGGCACAAAAACAGAAGCATAGATCAATGGAACAAGATAGAAAGCCCAGAGATAAACTCATGCACCTATGGTCAACTAATCTATGACAAAGGAAGCAAAGATATACAATGGAGAAAAGACAGTCTCTTCAATAAGTGGTGCTGGGAAAACTGGACAGCCTCATGTAAAAGAATGAAATTATAACACTCCCTAACATCATACACAAAAATAAACTCAAAATGGATTAGAGACCTAAATGTAAGACCGGACACTATAAAACTCTTAGAGGAAATCACAGGAAGAACACTCTGACATAAATCACAGCAAGATCTTTTTTGATACACCTCCTAGAGTAATGGAAATAAAAATAAACAAATGGGACCTAATGAAACTTCAAAGCTTTTGCACAGCAAAGGAAACCATAAACAAGATGAAAAGAGAACCCTCAGAATGGGAGAAAATATTTCCAAAGAATCAACGGACAAAGGATTAATCTCCAAAATATATAAACAGCTCATGCAGCTCAATATTAAAGAAACAAACAACCCAATCCAAAAATGGGTAGAAGACCTAAATAGACATTTCTCCAATGAAGACATACAGATGGCCAAGAAGCACATGAAAAGCTGCTCAACATCACTAATTATTAGAGAAATGCAAATCAAAACTACAATGAGGTATCACCTCACACCAGTTAGAATGGGCATCATCAGAAAATCTACAAACAACAAATGCTGGAGAGGGTGTGGAGAAAAGGGAACCCTCTTGTACTGTTGGTGGGGATGTAAATTGATACAGCCACTATGGAGAACAATATGGAGGTTCCTTAAAAAACGAAAAATAGAATTACCATATGATCCAGCAATCCCACTACTGGGCATATACCCAGAGAAAACCATAATTCAAAAAAAGACACATGCACGCCAATGTTCATTGCAGCACTATTTAAAATAGCCAGGTTATGGAAGCAGCCTAAATGCCCATTGACAAACGAATGGATAGAGAAATGTGGTACATATATACAATGGAATATTACTCAGCCATAAAAAGGAATGTAATTGAGTCATTTGTTGAGACATGGATGGATCTAGAGACTGTCATACAGAGTGAAGTAAGTCAGAAAGAGAAAAACAAATATCGTATATTAACGCATGTATGTGGAACCTAGAAAAATGGTACAGATGAACCAGTTTGTACAGCAGAAGTTGAGACGCAGATGTAGAGAACAAACGTATGGACATCAAGGGTGGTAAACCATGGTGGGGTGGGGATGGTGGTGTGCTGAATGGGTGATTGGGATTGACATGTATACATTGTGTAAAATTGATGACTAATAAGAACCTGCAGTATAAACAAACAAACAACAAAAAAAATACTAAACTTTTTTTGGGTTATATGTATGGAAATATGTTAATATAAATGTTTCAGACATTACGTGAAATTTCTAAAAATCTTATATGTTCTGGTATAATGTTCTAAGTCATAATTCTAGTTATTACCTTTAAATGTATATCTCAGAAATAACTAAAAAAAAAAAATTTACATACTTGGTAATTTACCTTCTAGGAAGTGGCACCTCATTCCCCACCCTTGAGATATAGTGACTCATTTCCAAATACAAGAATAGGAGAGAGATAAATAGTAACCTTACAGTGGAGAAACCTGGCAAACACAACGTTAACCAAGCCATGAAGGCTAACACTATCAGTGATGCCCTTTGGATATTAAATCCCTCAGACATATGATATGAAGAGATCTTTATATCTCTGCTGTTCTTTCCAAAAGTTCATAACC
Organism: Stenella coeruleoalba; assembly: GCF_951394435.1. Classification (NCBI taxonomy): domain Eukaryota; kingdom Metazoa; phylum Chordata; class Mammalia; order Artiodactyla; family Delphinidae; genus Stenella; species Stenella coeruleoalba. The sequence goes on from NC_137148.1 coordinate 73,928,345, forward strand.
CCAGACTAGTGTGAGAAAACAACAACAACAACAATAAACCTAGACTTAGGTGATGGTACTGCACGATATTTAGCTAGTACTCCTTGAGACTGTCAAGGTTCTGATAAACAAGAAAAGCCTGAAACTCTTCCACAGGCCAGAAGAGTCTGGGGAACCAAGATAACTAAATGTAATGTGGTTCTCTGGCTCCAGTCTGGAACAGAAAGTGGACATTCAGGAAAAACTGGTGAAATACAAATAAGGTCCATAGATCAGGTGAAAAATAAAACAATTTATATATTAACTTTAAAGTCTAACAAACAACTCTCTTAAAATAGGAAAAAGGAAATGTCATTGCATCAACAGCAAATCAATTATAAACTATGTAGTGGTGAAGAATGGGGGAAACTCAGCATTCCATGTGGCCAGACCAATGTCACACAGCAAGTATGGTGTCCCTGATTACAACATGTGAGTCCATAATTAAGGATCCTGAAACATCCTCAGCCAGTGGTTTGCAAACTGTTTTCTGCAGAAAACTAGACATTTCTGAGAGGGCAGTGCTGATCAGTGAAAAGGCATGGCATTAGACATGTCCCTATCTCCAACTCAACTATACTATCTTAGAGTCACATAATATTATATTTCGCAAGAAGGAACCATGGCTTAGAACAAAATAGAAGAAAAATCAGTATGAATCTACGTAAGTGCTTATGGAACTTTAATGTGTATACAAATCACAGGACATCTTGGTAAAAGCAGGCTCTGATTCAATAAATCTGAGATGGGATCCGAGATTTTGCATGTCTAACAAGTGATACCCACCCCAGGTGATGAGAACACTGCTTGTCAGAGAACAACACTTTAAGTACGAGGGTTCTAGATCAAAATTTTAAACTGTTGTCTTATCCATATATTTCATAGATGGAAATTTGCTGTTATTTTTAATGGGCTTTATAATTTTTACTAAGGAAACGTTCTTCATAGTTAGCTAGTAACGTTCTTCATAGTTAGCTAGCTTCTGGTTGGAAAAAATATGAAAATGGGGTTTTCTGAGCTACAGTCCTCTCCATTTTTGATCCCTCAGTACCCCCAATCTCACTCTTATTTCCCCTAACCAGCCCCAGAACCTTGACCTCATGTAGCCAACTTCCTTCAGCCATCTTCTCAGCCATCTCATCCTATAACCAGTCATTTCAACAATAATATTTAGCTCAACTGAGATGTTCCTATGCCAGTTACATTTTGTCATAGCCCATGCCCAGCTCAGTCTCAGGCAGTGTTCAGTATCAATTACATCTTTATAGAAAAGGAAGGAAAGTGGATGTTTCAGGTTTTTAAAAACTCTTGCTTTTATATTTCATCTGGGCATTTGCCTCACATTTTAAAAATATACTTCAGGTTGATTCTTATTACCTTCTCCATAGGGTGTTCCAAGCTTTCTACAACCTCACGGGCCAAATTTTAGTCCCAAACACTTAGCACTCAGTCTATTTTCTGCTTCCCAAAACTGAGATTCTTGAGCTTAAAACATCTTTGCCTCAATCCTGATACTCCCTCAAACTACTGAACAATACATTTCCTTCAGAAAAGACAACAAATCACTTGTCTGACTGTTGTCATGAATGTCACTTCCTGTTCGTGTTCTCCAAGAAGGTCACCAATGACCATTTGCCAATTCCCATGACATTTTTTTTTGCTCCATTTAGCATCTGACACCATGGGATAGCTGCTTTTTGAAATACTTTTGGGCTTCTTCAACTTCAGGTTGCTTTCTGAGCTTCTACCCAGTTTTTTATACCTGCATTGCTGGCTTTTTTAAAAAACTTTTACTGTAAAAGACAGTAATTTGCAAAAGTTATATTTGACCTCTAGAATCTAATTACCTGCTTTTGAATCTTAGTACTAACATTTTCTAGCTTTATGATTTTGAGCAAGTTGCTACACTTTATGTGTTTTCATCTGTAAAATAATGGTTGCTGTTATCTATCTCATAGGATTGCTTCATGATTACATGAGTTAATATGTAAAATGCTTGAACTATGTCTGATAGACAGTAAGTGCTAGATAAATGTCATTTAGTCCTATCAGCTATCTGCAATCATTCTTTTATACAGTTTATCCACTCTCATTTTATCAACCATCTCTTTTAGATGTCTCACATCTATCTGTATCTCTAACTCAGAGTTCTTCAATATTACCACTATTGACATTACCACTATTGAGCCAAACAACACTTTGTCGTGGGGAGCTGTCCTGTACATTGCAGGGTGGTTGGCAATATCTCTAGCCTTTACCTATTAGATACCAGTAGCAACCCCCAATTGTACCACACATACACACACACAAAATTGTCTCTAGACATTGCCAAATATCTCCTGGGGCCAAAATAGCCTCTAGTGGAGAACCACTGTTCGAATCCTTTTCTGTCTAAGGATTGTTTCTATGAATGTCTCTTTGATGCCTCAACATATGTCCAAAGCCTAATTTACCATATTCTCCCCCCAGACAAGTTTTACATATTGTTTTATCTACTGTGCTAAGTAACTGTGATAGAAAACAGTAATCTTCTCTCTTGCTTTCTACAATCTAGTAAATTGTGTAAAACATGCAATCCCAATTTTTTTTTTTTACCGCTCATTTCCACTGACATTATCGGAATCAGCTCCTCATTCTTTTGACAGAGTTATGCGGAAACCCCCCTCAGTGGTAGACATACCCCAGTGACAGTAAGACAAAGATCCAGTCACCACGAACCTTATATCCTAGTGGAGGGAATAGGTAACAAGTGAATAGGTTAATCAACTGTCTGATTTTGAGTAGTGATATGTTTCATAAAGAAAATAAAGCAGCGTAAGGGGATAGAAGAAGAATGAAAGATGGTCTTTTAATCAGGGGGTTAGTAAAGGCATCTTGGAGAAGGTAACATTCCAGCACCTCCTGTGAAGATTCTCATCATGCAAAAACCTGGGGGTGGCAGCAGCAGATATAAAAACCCTGGGGTGGCAACAAAGTTGGCAATTATGAGAAAGAGCAGCAAGGTCAGGGTGTTGGAGGTTATTCAATATCAGGGGTACTTGCCCAGGTCAGATTTAAAAGGAAAGACAGGAACCAGATTCTAAAATAAATGCATGAGCAAAAAGTTCTACATGTCACCAAAAATGAAAAGAGATGAAGCTAAGATGATGAAATTTTAGTGAGTCACTTGATTTCTTTGATTTTAAGATTTTTAATATTTTTTAATTTTTTAGCTATTATGTATTGTGTTGTGATTGTGGAAAAGACATAAATATATTTTAAACAAATTTATTCATGCATTTTATAAAAATTCTCCATTGATACAATAGAAGTTATATTCAACTCCTAGTTTAGAAGAAAGTCAATATTCATGTTACGTTCATGAAATTTAGACAGTTCTGTAAATAAATATACATCCAAAGATACTTCAAAAGCATTTGAAAGACAAAATATTTTCACATAATTACTACAGCATTAGAATTCTCCATGAAATACATGTGAATTTTAGTCTAATGCTATTAAAATTAGCTTTACAAATCCAAACTATGAGACAGACCAGAGAAATGATTTCAACATAGCAATTACACATGGCACTTATGTTCTGTAAGTGATTTAATAGGTAACATACATTTTAAAATTAACATAGTTCAAAAAATTAGCTCTGAATGTTAGCAGTGCCTGAAATGGCTGCTAAACTTAAGGGTGTGCTGACATTTTGCCTTCGAAATTTATTTTTTGCCCCTCCAAACCCTCCTTGCCCCTGCTGTAAGAATTTATTACTCAAACACTAAAACTTCCTTTGGGCAAAAATACAATGTAAAAAAGCTGCCTGGGATAAATTTTATTAGATCGCTTTTTTTGTCTTTTGTTTGTGCTTATGGTTATTGTTTTGTCACCTTCGCTTTTTAGACTTGAGTTGTATGTATTCAATTTCTGCAGATGAAGGGGTAAACTAAAGACAGAATGGCAGACCTAATTTAGAAATCTCCTACTTTTGTGTACTTAAGTCAAATCCTTAACGTGATTCTAACCTAGAGGTTTTTTTTATTTACAGATGTCCTCATTAGCCTTCTTGCTGTGGAGACATATACCTTTCTTGTTTCTATTAGTCCCCACCAGATTAAATTGCTTACATCAGGGCACTATTACACTTCCACTCGAGCTAGTGCTGTGGAGTAAAACAACACTGGTAGGGGGTGAATGGTTATCAAGAGAAAGTTTACTTTCAGTGTTAAGAATTAATTTAGCTGAATTGGTGCAGTGAACATGGTAAACACAATCCCCTCACTTCTGTTTGTCAGGGTGTGTTATATCACCCTGATTGCTTTGTCAATAATCTGCCTGGCCTGTGAGCTAAAAATCTAAGATTGCTTGGATGACTGACAGGCTGGAGATAGCTGATAATTCTAAGGAATTGGAGGTGTAAAATCTTTAAGGACCATGTCTACAGTATAAATGCCAGGGTATCTCCACATCACTCTGTACTTACAAAGGCAACAGCATTGTTAATGGCAGCCTGTCTGTCCATCAAGTTTGCTACTGGTGGATTTATCCCTCTTTCACTCCTTATCTTTCTTTGCTGTGTTTATTTTGAAACCAGCTGCAGAATAAATTGCCTCTTGTCTTCACCTCCTACACTGAGTACAATGATATGTTCTGTAAAGCTTAAGATCATGGTGTTTTTCAAGCACTCCTTTTTCAGAACACTGACTTCTAATTTTGTTTGTTTATGAATATGTATTGTTTTTTTTTCTTCTGGGGGGGCTTTCAGCAGAACACTAATAATGACTTATTTATTTGGCAGGTGCTCAGGATCTAGATAAAGGTGTGTGATATTTCATAGAGAAGAAAAAATAGAATTAAGATAATTGTGTTGTTATTGCTCTGAATAATTCATTAGATCTGCTCCGTTTTAATCAAATGATTAAAATTAAAAATCAGCCAAATAAGCTGAAAAATTATATTTCTATTAAACAACTTTCAGAATTTAATGAAGTTTTAGGTCTCCCTCTTTTATGAACATTGGCCCACTTTTACTTTCCTAACTTATGACTGGGAGGAAAGAAGATGATTATGGCTAGACAGATTTAAAGATCAAAATTAGAAGTTATATAATGTTCAAGTCCTACTACAAACCTGAACCGTCTCATGCTGCTGGTGGGAGTATAATTTGGGCCAATTACTTTGGAAACTTTTTGCTAAGCTTACTATTAAGTTGATCATACACATATTTTTGCACTAACAACTCCTCTCCCAAAGGTATATAGGTATACATTCTCAAAAAAAATGTAAAAAAAAAAAACCCAAACATTCGTAAAAGCCAAACAATGCCCAAAATATACGTATGTAAAGTATATACATAAGATATACATAGTACATGTATAAACACTATTTTTAATATGGATAAAATAAAAACAAGCAAAGTGTGATCAACACTAGAATGGATAAATTGTGCTATATATTCATCCAATGGAATACTATACAGTAATGAAAGTGAAGAATCTGCAGCTATACATGACATGTAGATGGATCTCACAGACAAAACGTGGAGCCCAAGGAGCCAGGCATGTCACTCAATCATCCTGTTCATGTAAAGTTCAAACCCGGCCATAAACAGTAAGCTAGAGGTGACTCTTGGGGCATGAATTGGGCATGAGGAGACCCTGGGATTCTGGTAATGTCCTGTTTCTTCACATGGATGTGGTTAGATGTTGGGTTTGTTTGTTTGTTTGATGGGTTAAAATTCATGAAGATGTACACTTACTATTAGTGAACTTTTCTGCATCTATGCTAATACTACAAAAAATTTAGAATTTTAAAAGTGTCCATATTTTCAGGTAGTGTTTGCAACTTATCCTAAATTTTAATTATCAGGCATCTCCTATATTCTCACTAAACAGTGTTTCTTGGTTATTTGCAGAAGAAGACAAAGGTAAGAAAAAGGGAAAGGGACTTTAGATAAAGGTAATAATCTATGAAAAGTACACATATACGACCTGAGTAACAAAGAGTTCTCTGACTATTAAGTCATGGGTATTTAGCCACACACACATGTAGGCACATGCACACACACACACACACACACACTCATTTGTGTATATTTGAATGAACATCGGGGCCTCCTAAATTGGTAAGTAATAAAGGCAAACATTCATCAGTCATTATTTTGCAATATAAAAGTTTCTTAAATTTTGCTAATTATCTGAAAGTCAATAGGCAGCCATTTTTATTTGGACTGGATATTATATACAATAACAGAAATATCATTCATTCATTCACAGAATCTTTTTGAGGACATATATTTCTGAGATGAGCATTGTGCTAGGGCCAAGGATATGGAAGTAAGATGCAGAGTCCTTACCTTTCCATGGAACACAATGACTTTTTCCTTCAATAAACCTGTCAGCTGTTTAATATCTACCAGTATTTTAATCTTCTTTCAGAATGTTTCACTGAGTGCAGCGTCTGACTCAAGAAGTTGCCCAGTGGTTTATGCACATTTTTAAAGTCTGACCCTTAAGAGGTGCATTAGTCAACTTGAGCTGTTATAACAAAAGTCCACAAACTAGATGGTTTAATCAACGGATATTTATTTCTCACAGTTCTAGAGGCTGGGAAGTATTCTTTCTGGCTTGCAGGTGGCTGACTTCTCATTGTAGCCCCACATGGCTGAGAGAGAGAACTAGTTGTCTAGTCTCTTCTGCTAAGGACGCTCCTCCAGTCATGAGGACACCACTCTCATGACCTCATCTAAATCTAATTACCTCCAAAGGCTGCCACCTCAACATACTATCACACTGGAGGCCAGAGCTTCAACAGATGGATTTGAGGGAGGGAAACAGACATTCAGTCCATAACGAGAGGCAATATTTGGCAATGACATATTTTAAAAGAACTGTATTTCTCTGTCTGAGCCTCCTGCCTTTATTTCACTGCCCTTCTCTCTTCCTTGCCTTTTCCTTTTCAACAATGACATGAAAAAATAGTAAAGAATATATTTGCTAATTTCAATTCATTTTATACCTGTGACAGTAATTATGCAGGCAAATTCATTACTATCATTACCACTAGACTTTTCTCATTACCATTGCTTTGGTATAAACTAAATGAAAAATTAGAATAGAAATCTATCATCACAATTGTCTGGTATGTAAGAAATGATTTTATTCCTTAGAAGGATATCATCTCAAATTGTCAAGTTAACTGGAAGATGTAGTTTCTAGACTCTAGAACTTGATTTGATTAATTTTAGTTAATATTTTGTTATAGAAAAAACAAGATATCATTATAAATCTCTGTCATTTTGAAAGTTTTAGTAACTTTTTTTGTGTGTGTGTGGTACGCGGGCCTCTCACTGTTGTGGCCTCTCCCGTTGTGGAGCACAGGCTCCGGATGTGCAGGCTCAGCGGCCATGGCTCACAGGCCCAGCCGCTCCGCAGCATGTGGGATCTTTCTGGACCGGGGCACGAACCCATGTCTCCTGCATTGGCAGGTGGACTCTCAACCACTGCACCACCAGGGAAGCCCTAGTAACTCTTTTTTAATATGGAAATGGTTTAGGAATGTTTAGTTCAATTTTGTCTTAAATAAACTCCATTTTCTAGTTGAGCTATATTCATGACAATGCGAAGTTAGATTCCACTATGGCTCTTTCTAGTAGTGTGAACTAATTCTACCTCACCAATAAACCAACCATACACATTTAATATACTTTAGTGTCTTAAATAATGTTTGGCTGCATGTCATCAATGCCAAATTTTTTAAAGTTCTGAAATATTTGGATTACATAGCTTTAAACATCCAAATAAATGTTAAGAAGGTGAAAATTGTAATGTGTGTCTCCATACATCTGCTGGGGTATAATGAGAATGGATCTGAAGCAAACCTTTTTATTCACAAAAGTTTACTGTTTCTTTTATCCGAATTATTTCAGAAATCATGCTCTATCGGTCTGTATACAGAATGAACACTGTGAAGACAACGATTTTTTTTCACTCTTGGGCTTTGAACAAATTGTAGTGTGTCTTGGGAAGCTTCCATCACCTTGAGTATGACAATAGTAATCATTTCAAAGAAGTGACCCAGGAAGACACAACTAGTTGGATGTAGGTGGCATGCTAAATAAAACCAGTTTGTTATCTCTACTACTCCTATGAAGGCTAACAGATAATAATGGCTGATAAGGCTTAATAAAGGATATAGAAGGGCATTCTAGGTGAGAGAATACAATATACACAGGCATGTAAATGAGAGATGTGCTCAAGAAACTTTGATTAGACCAGTTTGGCAAATAAACAGAGCTAATATAAAAGAGAGTAATGGACAATAGCCAACACATGGAAACAACCTAAGTGTCCATCAACAGATGAATGGATAAAAGAATGAAATTTGCCATTTTCAGCAACATGGATGGACTTGGAGGGCATTATGCTAAATGAAATAAATCAGACAGAGAAAGAGAAATACTGTATGATATTTCTTGTACCTAGAATCTAAAAAATACAACAAACTAGTGAATATAACAAAAGAAGCAGCCTCACAGATATAGAGAACAAACTAATGGTTACCAGTTTTTTTTGGGGGGGTGGCAATATAGGTGTGAGGGATTAAGAGGTACAAACTGTTGGGTATAAGATTGACTCAGTGATGTATTGTACGTAATGGGGAATATAGCCAATAACTCTAAATGGAAAGTAAACATTAAAAAATTATATAAAAATTTAAAAAAAAGTGAGTTACGTAAAAGGAAGGATAGGTTGAGGAGAAATGTAGTTCTAGAATAAATAAATTTGGCCAGAGAGAAATTATTAAAAATATTTTAGTATATATATAACCTGAAAATGGTATTTTCAGATGTTTATCTAAAGACATTTAACGAGGAGAATGAGCTAAGTAAGGGAAGACATGAACAGAAGGAAACCTCTTGAGTGGTTACTGCTATACTTTGGACTAAAGGTGACTTACAAGGGCCTGAGTGATGTTATATTATTTAAGCAAAAGGTAGGATGAATAATATAAGATTAGATCTTGTTGAACTGCATGTCATGAATAATTTTTAAAAATATTTGTTGTAAGAACTAGGCAAGCAACTTATATCCGTTGGGTATATCATTTTACAATATATGAGATATATAGAATTTTTGTATTTCCATTACGTTGAAAATATGCCACCATTCTAACCGTTTATGATTTACAAAAATTTTAACCATATATAGCTATTTCTTGATGATATTAGAAATATATCCTCCCACGTGAGTAGACTCTAAAATGGATATCCATAAACAAATAGAGCCAAATCTACCCTATAACAAATAGCATTGCAATAACTTTGAGCAAATTTACCTCTTTAAGCCTAACTCCTTCATCTGTAAATTGGTAACAATAATGGTACTTAACTCTAGGGTTGTTCCAGTTATTTGTTACTATGCAGCTATAAGGGTCAACTGGAATTTTTAACATGGTGTTTGGAAATCTGCTCTGCCAGATCACTATCTTTCACTTAAAAACAGCTGATAATTTTGCCAATTGTTTTGCTACTATAAAACATGGGCTATCATCATTCTATCCTCCAGTAGCAGTTTAATCACTGCTTTTTCAACCTCCAACAACTATGTCCTTGTTCCTTTCTAGATTTTACCTCACCTCATCCCAAAGCCAATGTTACATGATTTAGATTTTTTTGTAAGGGAGCATCCATGCCCTCAAAACTTAATGACTTGAAGCAACAAGAATGTATTATTTCTCTCAATTCCTAGATTAAATTCTGCAGCCCTGCCTGGGCTTACTCAGGAGCTGCTTTCAAATAGTGCATTGGATGGGGACTGGACTTAGCTAGGATGGCTGGCCTTCACTCTCCTTGGGGTCTTTCATCCTTAAGGACGCTGGGCAAGGCTTCTTCACTTTGTGATAAAAGGAGCATTCCAGGGCTTCCCTGGTGGCACAGCGGTTGAGAGTCCGCCTGCCAATGCAGGGAACACGGGGTTCGTGCCCCGGTCCGGGAAGATCCCACATGCTGCGGAGCGGCTGGGCCCGTGAGCCATGGCCGCTGATCCTGCGCGTCCGGGGCCTGTGCTTCACAACGGGAGAGGCCACGGCAGTGAGAGGCACACATACAGCAAAAAGAAAAAAAAAAAAAAAAAAAAAAGGAGCATTCCAAGAGGGCAAGCACGAATGTCTAAGGGCTTATCAAGTCTATTTTCATCCCCTATGCTGATGTCATACTATCAAGTAGGTCAGACTGCCAAAGTTAGAGTCAGTGTTAGAAGGGACCAGAAAAGGGAGTGAGGACTCATGGGGGTCATTACTGTAACAAACTATTACAACAGCCTACTGTGGATTAAATGGAATAATGCATAGAAAGTTGTTAGTGTATGCCTAGTATATAATAGGTACTCAGTAAATGTTAACTATTGTTGAAACTTAGTAATGGTATCCATGATTACACATTTAAGTGTCAGTGTCACAAAGCAGCTATTTTACTTACTTCTTATAAAATGTTTTTTGGTTTTTTTTGGGTTTTTTTCTTTGCAGTACGCGGGCCTCTCACTGTTGTGGCCTCTCCCGTTGCGGAGCACAGGCTCCAGACGTGCAGGCTCAGCGGCCATGGCTCACGGACCCAGCCGCTCTGCGGCATGTGGGATCTTTCCGGACCGGGGCACGAACCCGTGTCCCTGCATCGGCAGGTGGACTCTCAACCGCTGCGCCGCCACGGAAGCCCATAAAATGGTTTTAACAATATTCTTGTGGTCTGCCTGTTTTCTCTCAACAGCCATCTTGACTCAAGACTTGGTACTTGGATACAGCTCCTAAAGCAATTTCAGTTTCAAAATGGATCAATAAAAAGCAGATATCTTACTGAAGATTCCCTAAGGCAACAGATAAGAAAATATACACTATACACCATATAGCAAAATGTACTTAAATTCTCCATTAGAATTTCCTGTTCTTACTCAGATTCTTCTGTCCTGTCATGTGCTTTATCTCCTCTCTATTAAGCCTCCAAAATCCTTCCTTTCGTTTAAACAATTCACTTCTCCTCTTCACGAAGTATCCATTACTCAGGTAAACAAAAGTCTGCTTGGTAGCCTTAACTAAAATCATATCTTTCTCCTCTCAGATATGCCTCCAGCCACATCCCTCTAACCTATTCAAGGAGAAAGGGAAAAAATCTGAGTTTTAAATCAGATATAATTTAAAATAAAGAAAAATAAATTTAAACAAAGAAATGTTAAGGATTAGATGACCTAATACAATGCAAGTTAGGTGTCAAGGAAACAGAAGAACAAGATAGTTTGAATGAAATTACTAGTTCTTATGTCCGACTCTTCCAGCTGACCATAAACAAAGCACTAGGAGAAATGAGCCAGCACACACATTTCAAAGTGCTTCAGGACCACAAAGTAGGAAGCACCTGCGAATGTCAGCAATGTGGGCTTTCACTCTGAATAGAATAGACCCAGCAGCATGTATTGGTAGTGTCATATACAGTGCTTTCTTGAAGCCCTCTACTTATTAGAGTCTTTTTTTTTGTATTTCTCTTTCCCACTCTCTCTCTGAACTTGAACTGATTGCCTCTGTTGTGTACTAACTGCAGACCTTCCCTGTGATCCCTGACACAGAATCAAACTCACAGTTTCTGCTCTCACACCTGCTATTACCCTTTCCTTCAAATACACCATTTATCCTGACAGTAAGTAAACTTATCTGGAGAAGTATTCCTTGTGGAACTGTAGTGTGTCTTTTGGATTATTTGAAAGATCAAGCTTTAAGTTCTCCTTTGATACTAAACATAAGCCTTTTCCTTCTATGAACAAGCTTAGAATGTACCTTTTTATTTCAGGTGGAAAACACTTTGGAGGGATGATAATAAGCAGCATTTAAGTTTATATATCGAAGTTGTTTTGAAATCTCCTATTTTGTCACATCAGTCTGATATAAAAGATAATGTTGCTCAAGAAATGCTATAAAAATGTCCTTCTAAGTGAGAAAGACATTGGTTGTTAGAATAAATCCTCTGTCGATCAAACCTTTTTTCTTTTTAAGGAAAAGTAACAAGAGAAAAGAGTTGAGAAAGCTTTACCAGGTAAGCAAGTTGTTTTTTTGTTTGTTTGTTTGTTTTGTTTTCTGTGAAACACTATGACTTCTAGACAAAGTAATCACCATAAGTTTGAGGAAAGAAAAATTTTTGTGTTTCATATATATATGATGGATTTGAAATGCCACAAAGAGCCATTAACAACACTTTTCTGAGCTGAAAACATTCAATAACTAGATTGTCAATAACAAGATTATTTCACGAGAGAGGTAAACCCTGCATTTTGGACCATGATAAAATAGCATGGCTGAGAGAGAAACTATAGAGGCAAGGATGTGAACAAATTGATGTGGGAGGTCAAAATAGTCTAGTATGTTCCTCTGTACTCATAACTTTGCATTTCTGTGTGCTTTTTATGTTCCTTAAAATCACTCAATTTATTGCACTGAAATTAAGCCATTTACTCATATATAATACATCAGACTATGTATTTATTAATTTATATACTGAAAATAATTCTTCCCTTCTGTCCCAGTTTCCAGCTAAAAGTTAAACGATATATACATATATTATCATATATTGTGAAATCTGGGATCTTTATGCAATCTTCCATATATTTTAACTGAAGTTTCACACATAACAAAAGAATTAGTAATCACTAAGTAGTGGGGGGAAATGAACAGATATTCAGATTTCCATGAAAATTTTAATCTGAAGTTAAGAAATTGATCCATTATGTGTCAGAAATGGTTGCTACTTTATACCAGAAACAAAATAAACTCAAATGGATTAAAGAATTGACCATAAGACCTGAAACCATAAGACTCCTAGAAAAGAACATAGGCAGTAAGCCCTTCACAGTCTTGGCAATGATTTTTTTGGATTTGACACCAGAAGCAAAAGCAACAAAAGCAAAAATAAACAAATGGAACTACATCAACCTAAAAAGCTTCTGCACAGCAAAGGAAATCATCAACTAAAAGAAAAGGCAACCTATGGGATGGAAGAAAATATTTGCAAATCATACATCTGATCAGGAATTAATATCTATAACATATAAAGAACTCATACAACTCAACAGCAAAAAAAAAAATAATCTGGATAGAGGATTTGAGTCGACACTTTTCTAAATAAGACATACAAATGGACAACAGGTACGTGAAAAGGTGCTTAACATTACTAATCATCAGGGAAATGTGAATCAAAGTCACAATGTGACATCACCTCACACTTGTTAGAATGGCTATTATCAAAAAGACAAGAAGTAACAAGTGTTGGTGCAGACATGAAGAGGGATCTCTTGTGCACTTTTAGTGGGAATGTAAATTGGTACAACCACTATGGAAAACAGTACAGAGGTTCCTCAAAAAATTTAAAAATAGAATTATTATATGATCCAACAATTCCCCTTCTGGGCATTATCCAAAAGAAATGAAAACACAAACTCGAAAAGATTATCTGCACTCCCACATTTATTGTAGCATTATTTACAATAGCCAAGACATTGGCTAACAACCTAAGTGTCTACCAAGGAATGAATGGATATAGAAAACAACCTAAGTGTCTACCAAGGAATGAATGAAAACAACCTAAGTGTCTACCAAGGAATGAATGGATATAGAAAATTTGGTATGTACATATACACAATGGAATATTATTCAGCCATAAAAAAGAGTGAATCCTGCCATTTGCAACAGCATGGATGGACCTTGAAAGCATCATGTTAAGTGAAATAAATCAGACAAAAACAAAACCTTATGACCTTATTATATGTGAAATCTAAAGCAAAAACAAACAAACAAAACAACAAGAACAAAAATCTTAAAGCGAACTCATGGATACAGAAAAAGATTGGTGCTTGTCAGAGGCAGGGAGTGAGCTTATGGGTGGGAGAAATGGGTGAAAGTGTTCAACAGGTAAAAAATTCCAGTTATAAGTCCTGGGGATGTAGTGTGCAGCATGGTGACTCCAGTTAAAAATACTGTACTGTATATTTGAAAGCTGCTGAGAGAGTAGATATTAAAAGTTCTCATCACAAGAAATTAATTGCAACTGTGTGGTGATGGCTGTTAATTAGATATAATGTGCTGATCATTTTGCAACATATACATATATTGAACCATTATGTTGTGCACCTGAAACTAACATAATTTTATACGTTAATTTTATCTCAATTTTAAGAAAAAAATTGAAGAAGAACTAAGTTAAAGGTTGTATACTACTAGATATAGACTATTTATGAGGCTACTATTTATGAGTATTCAAAACAATGTGGTATAGATGCAGGATAGGCAGACACCAGTGGAATAGAAGAAAGTATATAGATTTAGATCCACACATACATAGCCATCTAATTTAAGGCAAAATCACTACTGCAATGAAATGGAATCTGAAAAATAAACGATGCTTAATCAAAGTAATCCATTTAGGGAAAACAATATTAAATCCTACCTCACGTGATATACAAAAATCAAGTCAGATGGATCATAGACCTCAATGTGAAAGGCAAGTAGTAAAGCTTCTAGAAGATAACATATAAAAATATCTTCCTGACCTTAGAATAGGGAAAGATTTCTTAAATAGGATATTAATCATGAAGAGCACCAACCCTAAAGAAAAAGTATAAGTTGAACTACTTTAAAATTAAGATATTATTTTCAATTAAAAAAATAGAAAATGAAAATGCAAGGTATAGAGTGGGAGAAGGTTTTTTTTTTTTTTGCAATACATATACATGAGATGGACTTGTATCCAACACATAAAAAAACTCCTACAATAAAAAAAGACAGAAAACTCTATAAAAATAGACAAAGGATTTGAAAAATACTTTCACGAAAGAGGATATGTGAATTGCTTGTATGCATATGAAATGGTGATCGACTTAATTACTTCTCAGCAAAATGCCAACTAACACCAGTGAACTACCACTGCACACCCACAAGAATGGCTAAAATGAAAAGGACTGACTACACTGAGTATTACCAAGAGTGTAGAGCAATTGGAATGCTCATTAAATGCTGGTAGAAGTATAAATCGGTACAAATACTTTAGAAAACTTATTGAGAGTATCCACTAAAGCATTACCTATGATCTATTATTTAAAAAAAAAAAAAGGATGTAACTCTATCTGGTGCGTACAGAACAGTTTGAGAAAACGCCGTTAAATTAATGTAAACATTTTAACGATACTGATTAGTCTTTAGAATTTAGTAATCACATGAAAATCTCAAAAATGTTAGAAAAGAGAAGAAAGTATAATAAATTAATTAAATATAACTTACAATATCTGTTAACATCTTAAAATATTTCCTTCCAAGATTCTTTTTCCAAGCGGAGAAATATGCCATTATAATGTTTATTTTTAAAAATTGGAACCATACTATAACTATACACATGGTGATGTATCTGGCTCTTATCACTTTTACACATTTTATAAGTATTTTATATGATTATTCTTTTGTTTTGGATATTTGTAAAATTTATACATTTTAAAATATGAATAACAAATGAGTGGAATTACAGTAAAAAATAGAAACATTTTAAAGCCATGAGACATTTAAAAAAATTATATATTGTTAACTTTATAACAATTTTTATGCCACCCAGCAACAGCATGTTCATAGCACCCTGACCGCAAAAATACAAAATTGTTAGCTATATATTTTTCTTTTGCATTATTTTTTCTTAGAAATGAGGCTCTGTTTTTATGACCCTTCATAGCTTTCTTTTATCTTTTGAGAATGATTATTGTTCAGTTTACTCACTGGTGGTTAATATTGTTTTATAAATGCCTAGTAACATTAATCTTTCCTGTGATATTGCATATAAATTTTATTTCTCAACTTGTTAATTTAAAAACTTTTAACATAATGTAGTTGAAGTGGTTTATTATTGTGTCACCTTAACCAGGATGAGAATGTTTCATAATTTCCTGTACTATATGGTTCTAGATTCATATTGGCCACAAATAAAATTTGAATGAATTTGGAAGGTAGAAATGAAGCAGCAGCCATATTTTTTATGCTCAGAAGATTAGTGTAGAGTACCAGGCATTGTGGCATCTCACACTTGTACTCACCCATCTGCGGTCTCCTTTTGATGATATGGGGAGCCTCCTTCCAGCTTCTTATAGTTCTGGGCCAGGTGAGTGTGCAAGTCGTGGTAGAGGGCTGCAGCTTCCCCTGCCTGTTTTCCCTGCAGTAGTTGGAGACAGAGAGAATGATGCTGCTTCCAGTTCACTGTAGTGGGTCCCTTATCCTAGGCATTGTATGTATCCAGCTTTCTTTTCTACTACTGATCTGACTGATACCTAATGGCTAATAGTTAATGGTTTCACTCTCAATATCAAAGCATCACAGAGATACCTATTCCAAGTTCAATAACTGTGCAAGTGCTAGTCCTTATATAAAAATCTCTTACTCTGTATCACTTATGTTGTTCTGCTTCTTTAATCAAACTGTTACAGAAACTGTGAATGGAAGGAGTTCTAGATATGTGCTGTCCTACACAGAACCCACTAGCCACATGTGGCTGTAGAGCAACTTGAACTGTGATTAGTCAGAATTGAGATGTGCTGCATCTATAAAATACACGAGATTTCAAAGGCAGTAAGAAAAAATAAAAACATTTCATTAATAATTTTTATATTGACTACATGTTGAAATGATAATGTTTTATATATAGTAAATTAAATTAATTATTTAAATTAATTTCACCTTTTTTTTTTTTTTACATTTTTAATGTGGCTACTAAATATTTTAACAATACAGAGGTAGTTTGCACTTGTAGCTCACATACTTTTACTGGACAGGAATGTTCCAGAGGAACAAGACCTCAGGAAAGAGTTCTCAGAATTGGCTCTAAAATATCTGGAATTGGTTTCTGATCTGATAAGATTAAAGGTATCGCTGACTCTATTTCCATTGGTGAATAGAACTCACATAGTCCAAGGAAAGTATTGATAAATCAGATACTTAATCATCATCTGTAGACACCTATAGTAAAGTACCTACAGAAGGCAAAGCTTTGGGAGAGCAAGTAGCTAGTTATTGAATATTATAGTGAAACTAAGGCATATATCTTACTGGGATGGGTGGTTTCTTCTAAGTGCATTGAAGAACTTGGGGAGAAAAATGTTTAATGCAGGGTTTGAAATTCTCAGCCCAAGATCTGGATAAAGGACCAGAAAGATTCGATGGCTGCCCCCAAAGAAACACTACATGTTGTAGTGACAGGGCCAAAATTTCTGCAAAACAGATGAAAAGTCTAATTCTAAAGACGGTTGAATTACAATGGAAATGGTATTCCCAAAATTGTGGGTTCTGTAATATTAAAGATTGAGCAGTCATTGAGAAAGAGTAAGATGCTGAAAAAGGAATTGGGACAAGTAGGCTGACTTTGGGGAAACTGGAGACAATAAATCCCTAAATTCTGCTGAGCTTCATTTGAGGGTAGAAGCAACCTTTCTTCTCCTGACTGAAGAAGTTAGACTCTCTTTGGATGAAGAATGTTGCAAACATTTGGATTCAATGTATTAGCTCAGGTAGTTGGGAATGACTGGAGAAGTTTGTTTGACTTGTTGACTGAAACCAAGAGCCAAATGTGGTCTATACTAAATAAACTTGAAATACCAGGATATCATTGGCACAATATAAGGGAAAACATAGGAATACTGGAATGTTACGTTAGGAGAACCTGATCACCAATCACCTAAATATTTACTTGGAGGGCCCAGGAGTTGGTCTCTTCACCAACACTGTGTGGAAAGCATCTGTGGAAGGAGCAACAGTGTCCTTGAAGATTTCAGTGCTGGCTGCCCACTGTAGACCTGGACTTACCATAAAAACTGTTATCAAACTGAGCTTCCCAAATACAATGGAGATTAGTAGATTGTGTAAGGGTAAAAGGCCAGCATTTAATTACCAAACACAAGGCAAGTATATTCACAGTAATGAGAAGCAGAGCCAAGTATAAGCAGAGATCACTGGTGTTGGCTAGTTGATCATAGCATCCCTAAAATTGAGATAGATTGCCAGCTTCCTAAAATCCTACTTGATTTGTCTAAATGGAAAATCACTAGGCCTGGTGAACAGGAATCTGACTTGAATTACAACATGAGAGGATCATAGCTCCTTCACCAATTCCTAAATTTGTCAGTTCACAAGCCCAAAGCTTGAATAAAGGAGGCCAAGTACTCTTGAAGAAGACATTGCTACACAGCCAAAGTTTTATACTGTAAATTTTTTCTTCTAATTTTCCCAAATGTATCTGA
This sequence comes from Stenella coeruleoalba, assembly GCF_951394435.1. Classification (NCBI taxonomy): domain Eukaryota; kingdom Metazoa; phylum Chordata; class Mammalia; order Artiodactyla; family Delphinidae; genus Stenella; species Stenella coeruleoalba. Next base: position 73,946,647 of record NC_137148.1, read on the forward strand.
AGTCATTTACCAGTGTGGCTGTGCTTTGGGGAAGAGGAAATAAAAAGACTTTTCCGGGATTACTGAACACTGGCTCTAAACTGACACTAATTCCTAGAAACTCACAGTGCTCAAATTCACCTCATAGTGGGTCCAGTGGCTCTCAGCTACAACTTTGGTTGTTTCCCCACTTCCAGAATGAACAATTGGAATAAAGATACTCAGCAACTCGCATAATCCCATGTCACTTCCCTGACCTATGGAGATCATGCTATTATAATAGTAAAGGCTAAGTGAAAATCACTAGAATTGCCTCTACTTACTAAAATAGTAAACTGAAAGTAATAATACATTCCTAGAGAGATTACAAAGATCAGTGCCATCACCAGGGAACTGAAGGTGCAAGGATGGTGATTCTTAACATATACCACTTCAACTTACCTATTTGGCTGGTGCATGTAAAATGTGATTTAGAGAATTATAGTGGATTATTTTAAATCTAATCGGATGTTGACTCCAATTGCAGCTGCTTTTCAAGTATGATTTTATTGCTGGAACAAATCAACATATCTTTTGACACCTGATTTAGTGAATACCTTTTCTCTATACCTTCTAGTAAAGCCTATTAGAAGTAGCTTGCTTTCAGTTGACAGGACTATCAATACAAGCTCATATTTTTTCTTCAGAACTACAGCCCTATGTCATAATCTAGCCTTTAGGGACCTCAATTACCTCTCCAATCCACAGGACATTGTATTATGTACTATACTGATAACACTGTGCTGACTGTACCTGGTGAAAAGGAGACAGCAATTTGGTAAGACACAGGCATAGCACGGGGTTTGGAATAAATCCCACAAGGATTCAGGGACCTGTGATCTCAGCATCTTGGTGATTACTTGGTGTAGTCTTTCCATAGTGAAGAGCAGGCTGCTCTTCATCCCAAGGCAGAGGCATATCACCTGGTGGGCTTATTTGAATTTTTAAAGGAAATACATGCTTCACTTGGTGGACTAATTCTACTCATCTGTCAAGCTATGTGAAAGGCTGACAGTTTTGTGTGGACCCAGAACAAGAGAAGGCTCTGCTATAGTTCCAGAGTACAGTGTAATCCACTCTGCTAGTTGGGCTGTCTGATCCAACAGACTAAATTGTCCTGGAGGTATCTGTGACAGATAGGGCATTGTAAGGAATCTTTAGGTGGGCCTCTATAGGTAAATATCAGTGCACTTTTATGGTTTGGAAACAATGCTATGTCATCATCTGCAAATAACTCTTCACCTTTTGACAAACAACCTCTGGTTTGAGACTGCGTTATGGTAGAGCCTGAATGTATTGCCATAGCTAACACCAAATAACTGACTGCTTTATTCTTCACAGAAGGCAGCTAGCCAGTATGAGTCAGACACCAGTCTAAGTATCCTGCGAGCTCCAGGAGATACACATCAAGTTCTCTACATGGACCAATTAAAGCACCCCTTCTCAGGTTTTAAGTAGAAGAAAATTACCCTGTAGAGAAGTGGCAAGAATAAGAGCATGTGCATAGGGAGGAGTAAGGGGAGAAGTAGGTGGAGACAGAAACACAGCTTCCTGAACAACCCTCTTCTAATATCCTCCCCCAACCATGTTATACACTCAGTTTGAATGGGTAACTAAGAGGAGCCTAGCAAATGCTCTAATGTACCATTAAGATTCTTCTTCAGGAGTGAAGGACTTATTTTCCTATTTTCTGGGACTGTAGCCAGGTGACAGTCCTCTCTATCAGCCTTCTTTATGAACTGCCCTCATCTGAAGAGAAGTGAGTTGCCCAGGTTCATGCTCCCTGGAAATAATAGGTCTACTTAGGAGTACAAATGGCTGGCCTTGCAGCAACTGTGGACAGTTCTGAAGGGCTAGCTCAACTTCAGAATTCCCAAGAAATGTGTTTGCAACCCAACTTCTCCCTCCACCCAATTCTTCCTCCTTCTTTCCCCTACAGAGGTTGATCCTGAGAGCATCCACAAACACATTTTATCTATACCAGTCCCCATCTCAGTCAGCTTCCCACACACCCAGATTTTCAAGAGTTGGTACCAGGAGGGATCCAATGGAGCAGATGCTAAGATAGGATTTTTAGACTAAAAACCATTGATAATAGGTAGAGCACACACTGTCCCTGGTACAAGGTAGCAATGTGATGGTTACAGTTTTCTCAGGTGAAGAACAGGGATGACATAGTGGCAGAGAGAATAGTACTAGTGAGTACAACAGGTCAAGTACTGGGAAAATATAGGAAAAACGGTAAATATGAGGAAAATGGAACTGGTTCGCTTATCTGGGGGCAATCAATGTTCATGAAAAAATAATGAAATGTTGAAGTTTATTATTTTTTGATTAAAAGCCAACTGTGAAACGGGCAACCTTTTTGGCAGCATGTAAAAAGACTAGTCTCCTGCAGTTCAAGGGCACAAAAGGCTAGAGGACGGGCTAGGGCTTAGTGGTAAGAGTAGTAGAGTTCCAGAGATAGTTAAATTCTCAAGCCAGATAGATATGCTATACCAAGGACAGGGCTATCGATTGGGACCTTGAGATATTAGAGGAAGACATCTAGGTGGATAGATGGGAAAATCTTAAATCATATTCCCCTGAACCTTCTCAACTGGGAGAAGTGGCCCACTACTCTCTTTTAAAGCTAGTGTGTCCTCCTCTTAGACACCTCTCCTCATCAAGGCAATGTCTGCCTTGCTCAGGGTCCGCTTCTACATCCATTCCTGGCCTCCAGGCTAATAACTAGATTAAGTCATTACATAACCAAGCAAGGAATGTGCTGAGACTGACAAAAAAGGAAAGAGGCTATATCCCAAAGGAAATGCAAAACCTAGCTAACATATACTAACTGGAATCGAGAGACTATATAAAGAACTAGATCCCAAGGGTGCTGGGTCAGGGGCAGTGGAACATGAAGATGGAGAAGGGAGAGTTTACTAAAATGGGTATACTCCTCCAGGATTAAAATGTAACATCCTTTCAAGGACTCCAGAATATGAGTGAATGAACACACAGCTAGCTAGCTCCCAAAATTAGAGACAGTGATAGCCCGCAGAAAGTAAATTAGAAAATGCCAGAAGGATTGCAATGGAAGACTGTCAAAGAGGAGAATAAGAGGCTCAAGGAAGTTGTAGACCTGTTTTCAAGCACCTTAATTACATGAGTTACCTCATTTTGGAATGCAGAGATGGCTGACATATACTGTCTTTATGTCTCAAAGAAAATTCAGATAAAAATAGTTGAAATTTGACATACTGTTTTTAGCAAGCCCTTCCTCTCCCTCCCAGTCCTTGAAGTTAGGATGAGAAATAACATAGAAGAAAATTTCCTAAATCTGCTTACTTGTCTATGTTGTTCTGCTCTAGGTCCCCCAATCCAAACTTTTCTTTTTTGGAAACCCACATATTTGTAACTACCATTCCTAGTTTTCAGTATTATTAGGATTTGTAATCTCACTTCTGTGTAATCTCTTTCTTGAAAATTTCCTGTATTAGAATCTAGACTATAACTAATTTTTTAGGTTATGCGTTTCCTCCCTCTTCATTGTCAGATACAAAATAAGCTTATTACTTTTATTTAATTAATTTTTCCATTTTTTTAAAGAAGTTTACTATCATATATCTATAATGTGAAAATACATTTTTAGCAGCAAATAGAGGAAGTAACAAATTTCTACATTTACACGTTCAAGTTCTCCCAAAAACAAAGCTCATGTTAAAAAATCATGCTCAAATTTATTTATTTTTGAGTAATATGCATTCAAATTTTCTTGAGACTGTGGTGTATAAGCTTCCTGAAACTCCTTTTTCTATCTTCTTATTGTACATTTACATAAAGCTGTATAGATGGCTTATAATTGTAATTTGCATTTTCTATGGATAAAATAAATGATTGACTTGATGAAAGATTAGAATTAATTATATTTTGTTTTCTAAATTAAAAATGCATTTTATTGTTTCTTTGCTGAACTTCAAAATACTGTGTCCTCATTATATTTTAAACAATATATAAAAATGAACAAAATTCAGACAATCTTACTCCACAGGGGTTATCACGATTAACCTTATCTGTCTATATTATTCTGATTTGATTCATATTTTTTTAAAAATTAAATTATACTATTCATGCTGTTCTGACATGGTATTAAGAAGTTCTCTGTTAAAAATACAGAACTACATTATTTTCATGCCTGAAAAAAATCTTAATCCACTAAAGTAATTCCATAACATTGAATAGTTAGACTTAAAACAAAGTTATTATTTTGTAGCTCATGCCACTAGAAATTTAAATCCCTCCCTATTGCTACCATTTGTTGATACCCTACTTCTCCTTATTCACTTAACATGTTATAACGTAGTTCACTGTTTTCATCTCTATTCCAATTCTAGCCATCATCTTAAAAGTTTCAATGTACATTACACACAATAAAAATTTCTCATTTCTTTGACCTTCACCTTTCCAATGACTTCATTCTCACTTTCTCACCAATACACTCTTGTGATCAAACCCTGTTTTTTTTCCATCAAGTCAAATAAACTAATCTCCAACAATCTCCTCTTATTTCAGACCTCTTGTCACATTCTTCTCCTATTTTGACCTCACTGGAACCTTGAGTGCAATGACTCCTCAATTTCTTCCTATTCATAAACACCCATTTTTATTTCAGAAGTATGCCCCAAGTTTCATGATAAGTCAGTCTTTAAAATCAATATCTTAAATTTTCTTATTTATATGCTTACATCACATCTTGGAGAAATAACCCAAATTGTTTCCTACATCTCTGCTTTGAAGAACGTAACATAACTGTGAATACTGCTAAAATAACCATAAATTGAGTGACCAAGTTTTATAGAGGCTTCAATACTCATTCTCTAGTCAGAGAAAACACCTCAGATACTTACCTTGTCCACTTTCCTTCTTAGTGGACCTACTTCAAAGAATAATAAAAATACACCTATTCTTTAAAGTCTATGCTACAAATCTTCCTAGTATTTCTTCCCAGAAAAAAATTATTATTCACCCACATATCATAATCCAATTCCTCAACTATGCTTTGGATATTGAAAACTGCCCACTCTCTACAATCTAACTCCAATTTTCTGTGCCTATATTACCAAGTTAGTTCTCAAATCTAGTCACTTCCCTGTGTTTAATATCTATCAGAGTCTCTGCAAACCACCTCAAAACTTAATGGTTTAAAAGAACAGGAGACTGACTTCTGGCATGACAGCATAAAGAGTTCTGTTGACTCACTCTCCAGTAAAACCTGTAAAAGTTATAAAAATGACATAATCATGGAAAGTCTCTAGAAATACTCCTAACAAACAGTGGATGAAGAAATATCTATTCAAGAAAACCTATAAAAATTCAGTAAGAAAGGTGAGTTGGTGGTATTTGAACCAAGACTGCCACAGATGAACTCCCAACACACAAAAGTCTAGGACCAGATGGCTTCACAGGTGAATTCTACCAAACATTTAGAGAAGAGTTAACATCCATCCTTCTCAAACTATTCAAAAAATTGCAGAGGAAGGAATGTTTCTGAACTCATTCTATGAGGCCAGCATCACTCTGATACCAAAATCAGACAAAGAGATCACAAAAGAGAAAATTACAGGACAATATCACTAATGAACATACATGCAAAATCCTCAACAAAGAATTAGCAAACCAAATCCAACAGTATGTTAAAAGGATCATACACAATGAACAAGTGGGATTTATTCCAGGGATATGAGGTTTTTTTAATAGCTTCAGATCAATCAATCTGATATATCACATTGACAAACTGAAGCATAAAAACCATATGATCATCTCAATAGATGCAGAAAAAGCTTTTAGCAAAATTCAACATCCATTTATGTTAACAATGCTCGAGAAAGTAGGCATAGAGGGAACATAGCTTTACATAATAAAGGCCATATATGACAAGTCCACAGCTAACATCATACTCAAAGATGAAAAGCTAAAAGCATTTTCTCTAAGATAAGGACAGAGATAAAGATGCCCACTCTTACCACTTTTATTCAAAATTGTATTGGAAGTTCTAGCTACAGCAATCAGACAAGAAATAACAGAAATCCACATTAGAAAGAAGTAAACTGTAACTGTTTGAAGATGACATGATATTGTACATAGAAAATCTTAGAAACACCACCAAAAAACAGAGCTCATCAATGAATTCAGTAAAACTTCAGGATACAAAATTAATATACAGCAATCTGTTGCATTTCTATACACTAAAAAAGAACTATCAGAAAAAGAAATTAAGGAAACAATCCTCTTTACATCTGCATCAGAAAGAATAAAATACCTAGGAATAAACCTACCTAAGGAGGCAAAAGACCGGTACTCAGAAAACTATAAGACACTTATAAAAGAAATTGAAGGTGACAAAAACAGGTGGAAAGATATAACATGTTCTTGATTGGGAAGAATTAATATCATTAAAATGGCCATACAAACCAAGGCAATCTACAAATTCAATGAAATCTCTATCAAAATATCAAGGGCATTTTTCACAGAACTAGAACAAATAATCTTACAATTTGTATGGAAACACGCAAAAAAACTAAATAGACAAAACAATCTTGAGAAAGAAGAACAGAGCTGGAGGAATTATGCTCCCTGATATCAGACTATACTACAAAGCTACAGTAATACAAAATAGTTTGGTATTGGCTCAAAAAAATAAGTATAGTTCAATGGAACGGAACAGAATGCCCAGAAATAAACCCACACACTTATGGTCAACTAATCTGGGAAAAAGAAGGCAAGAATACACAATGGAGAAAAGACAGTCTTTTCAACAAGTAGTGCTGAGAAAAGTGGACAGTTACATGTAAAAGAATGAAATTAGAACATTCTCTAGCACCATATACAAAAATAAACTCAAAATGTATTAAAGACATAACTATAAGGCTAGAAACCATAAAACTCCTAGAGGAAAACATAAGCAGAACACTCTGACATAAATCATAACAATATTTTTTGTGGCCTATCTTCTAAAGCAAAGGAAATAAAAGCAAAAATGTACAAACAGGACTTAATTAAACTTTTGTTTTTGCACAGCAGAAGAAACATTGACAAAACAAAACAAAAAACTACTGGATGGGAGAAAAACTGCAAATGATATGACCAGTAATGGGTTGATATTCAAAATATATAAACAGCTCATACAACTCAACATCAAACAAAGAAACAACCTGATTAAAAAATGGGCAGAAGACCTGAATAGACATTTTACCAAAGAAAACATACAGATGGCCAACAGGCACATGAAAAGGTGCTCAACATTGTCAATCAGAGAAGTGAAAATTAAAAGCACCATGAGACATGATCTCACAACTGTTAGAACAGCTATCACCAAAAAGAATACAAATAACAAATGTTGGGGAGGATGTGAAGAAAAGGGAACCCTCACACACTGTTGGTGGGAATGTAAGTTGGTGCAGCCACTGTGGAAAACAGTATGGAGGTTTCTCAAAAAACTAAACATAGAGCTACCATATGACCCAGCAATTCCACTGCTGGTTATATATCCGAGAAAACAAAAACAGTAATTTCAAAGGTGCACCCCAGTATTCATAGCAGCATTATTTACAATTGCCAAGATATGGAAGCAACCTAAGCATCCATCAACACATGAATGGATAAAGATGATGTAGTATATATAATGGAATACTACTCAGCCATAAACATAAAATGAAATTTTACCAGTTGCAAAACATGGATGGACTTGAAGGATATTATACTAAGTGAAGTAAGTGAGAGAAAGACAAATACTGTATGATATCATTTATATGTGGAATCTAAAAAATACAACCAACTAGTGAATATAACAAAAATGAAGCAGATTCACAGACATAGAGAACAAACTAGTGGTTACCAGTGGGGAGAAGGAAGAGAGGAGGGACAAGATAGGTGTAGGGCTAGGGCGTCAAGAGGTACAAACTATTACATATAAAATAAATAAGCTACAAGGATATATTGTACAACATAGGGAAGAGCAACATTTAAAATAACTATACATAGAATATAAGCTTTGAAAACTGTGAATCACTATGCTATACACCTGAAATTTATATAACATTGTACATCAACTATAACTTAATAAAAATATAAACAAACCAACAAACAGACAGACTGCTACAGACAAGGATATACATTTCCCTCTCCCCATAGCTCCCAACTGGAAGGCTTTCTTTTGGGAAGAGCAAAACTTAAACATGTCTCATCCTGCCCCTAGTTGCTTTTTTTCTGAGGCTAAGTCCTGAGGTGAGTGCCGTCATGATTGCGGGGGCTCCCTTCTACTGCTGAACCCCAGTCATGATGATAATTTGAGTCCACATGGAAAAAAAACAAAGAGCACTGGTAAAAGTAATTATTAAAGAAATAGCTTACTTTTCTCTTTTACTCTCATAAGTGATTTTAAAAAGCAATGGTACGAAATAATATGTATATAATATAATATTGGACCTATAGCATATAATAATGCAACAGATAGAGTATATTTGCCGGTAATAGCGCAGATAAGACAGGAGGTAGCAAAGCTTTAATTGGCTAAGGAAATGACTAGTGACAGTAAAGTAATAATTAAACAATGTATTGTTGGGTTCCTATTATTAATAGATACAATATGTGTAATAATAACAGTAACATTAAAAATGGGAAAAAGGTAACAGAGAGCTATGTTAGAGTAACACTTCTATATATCACTAGGTTCAAGCTAGTATAATGCTGAAGCCAATTCTGATAATTTGAATATAGTAGTAAAGTCAAGTCAAGTCTGGAGTATATAGTAAAGTCTAGACTAATCAGTAAAAACACACACAAAACTTAAAAAAATATGGTTAATAGCCATTAACAAAATTAAAATGCCACATTAGAAAATATTTACTTAATGCAAAAGAAAGTATAGTAAAATAATACAAGAGGAACAAAATAAAAGACAGAAGACATGAAAAAAATTAAATTGGCATAAATCCAACTCTATCTATAACAACATTAAACGCAAATGTATTAAACAATGCAATCAAAAGCCAGAGATTTTAAAACTGGATCACAAAAACTAACTATGAGACACATTTCAGGTTAAAAGTACAAATAGATTGAAAACAAAAGGATGGATAATATATATTATACAAACAGCATCCACTTAGGAAATGGTTAAAATGTAGGCTATATGTTATGTATATTTTATTACTATAAAAAAATACTAGCAGGGCTTCCCTGGTGGCACAGTGGTTGAGAGTCCGCCTGCTGATGCAGGGGACATGGGTTCATGCCCCGGTCCGGGAAGATCCCACATGCCATGGAGCAGCTGGGCCCATGAGCCATGGCCACTGAGCCTGTGCGTCCAGAGCCTGTGCTCCATAACGGGAGAGGCCACAACAGGGAGAGGCTCGCATACCACACACACACACAAAAAAATACTAGCAAACTGAATCCAGCAACATATAAAAAGAATTATAAGCCATGACCAAGTGGCATTTAGCTTAGGAATGCAAGGTTAGTCCAACATCTGAAAATCAACTAACTGATACATTATAGCAATAGAATAAAAAACAAATATCACATGATAATCTCAATAGATAAACAAAAAGCATTTGACAAAATCCAACATCCTTTCATGATAAAAACGCTCAAGAAATGAGATATAGAAGGGAACTTCCTGAAACTGATAAAGGACGTCTATTAAAACAAAACCCCAAAAACCCATAGCTAACATAATACTTAATGATGAAAGACTGGATGATTTTTCTCCTAAGTTCAGGAACAAGACAAGAATATCTGCTTTCACTTCTCTTCAATATTGTACTGGAGGTTCTACCCAGGAAAATTAGGCAAGAAAAGAAATAAAAGTGACCCACAATAGAAGGGAAGAAGTATAACTAACTCTGCTCACAGCTGACATGATCTTGTATACAGAAAATTCTAAGGAATCCTCTAAAAACTATTAAAATAAATGAACTCAGTATCTTTAGGTTGCAGGATATATGATCAATATGTAAAATCCAATTGCATTTTCATAGACTTGTAATCATTTGGAAACCAAATTAAGAAAACAAATCTATTCACAATAACATCAAAAAGAAGAAAATAACGTAGGAATAACAAAAGAAGCCAAAACTAAAAACCATTGTCATACGAAATTTTTAAAAATCTAAAACGCTTTTTTAAAAATCTTATGTTCGTGAGTCAAAATACAACATTAAAGTGGCAGTATTCACCAAACTGATCTACAGATTCTATGCCATCCATACTGGAGTCTCAGCTGACATCCTTGTAGAAATTGGTAAGTTAATTCTAAAATCCTTATAAAGTTGCAGGGAACCAAATTTGCCAAAACGATCCTGAAAACAACAACATAGGAGGACTTGGGCTTTCTGATTTCAAAACTTTCTACAAAGCAATGATAATAAAGACAGTGTGGTGCTGGCACAAAAATAGGTATATAGATCAACGGAACAGAATGAGACCCCAGAAGTGAATCCATACATCTATGGTAAATTGATTTTTGACAAGGGTGCACGAGCACTAATTGAAGACAGAAGAGTCTTTTTCAACAAATGATCCTGGGACAACTGGATAGCCACACGCAAAAGATAAGGTTAGACTCTTTTCTTATACCGTATACAAAAATTAAATCAAAATCGCTCAAATATCTAAATGTAAGGGCTAACTCTGTAAGACTCTTAAGAGAAAATGCAGGAACAAACCTTCATGACCTTGAATTTTGAAAAGGATTCTTAGAAATGACACCAAAATCATGGGCAACAGCAACAACAAAAGTAGATAAGACTGGACTTAGCAAAATTAAAAATGTTTGTACTTCAACAGATAACATCAAAAGGTTTAAAAGGCAATTGAATGAGATAAAATATTTGCCAATTATATATATGATAAAGGACCTGTATCTAGAATATATAAAGAATCCTTACAACTCAATAAGAAAAAGAAACATAATCCAGTTAAAAATGGGCAAAGCATCTGGATAGTCATTTATCTAAAAAAGATATTCAAGTGCTAATAAGAACATGAAAAGATGCTCAACATCATTAACCATCAGTAAAATGCAAATCAAACCATAAATTGATACCACTTCACACCTACCAGCATGGCTATAATAAAGAAGACAGATAGTAGGAAGTATTGGTGAAAATGTGGAGAAATTTTAACTTCTGGTGGGAATGTAAAATAGTACAGGTGCTTTGGAAAACAGACTGGCATTTCCTCAAATGATTAAATATATAGTTATTATATGACTCTCTACTCCCACATATATGTACAAGAGAAATAAAAATATATCCACACAAAACTTTTTACATGACTGCTTATAGCAGCAATATTCACAATAGCCAGAAAGTGGAAGCAAACCAACAAAACCCCCAAATCCATCAACATCACTAATCATGAGGGAAATGCAAATCAAAATCACAATGAGATATCATCTCACACCTGTCAGAATAACTTATAAAAAGGACAAGAAATATCAAGCATTGGTGAGCATATGGAGAAAAGTGAACCCTCGTGCACTGTTGATGGGAATGGACATTGGTACAAACACTATGGAAAACAGTATGGAGTTTCCTCAAAAAAATTACAAATAGAGCTACCATATGATCCAGCAGTTCTACTTCTGGGTATTTATTCAAAGAAAATGAAAGCACTAGTTCAAAAAGATATATGCACGAATAATGTACACTGCAGCATTATTTACAATAACCAAGATATGGAAGCAACTTAAGTGTCCATTGATAGATGAATGGATAAGAAAGGCATGATAAATATAAATAATGGAATATTACCCAGACATAAAAAAGCATGAAATCTTACCATGTTGCAAAAACATGTACAGATGTTGAAGGTATTATGTTAAGTGATATAAGTCAGATAGAGAAAGAATGGAAACTAGTAAACAAACAAACATAACAAAACAGATGCAGACTCACAGATACACAGAACTGGTGGTTGTGAAGGGATGGATAAAATAGGGAAAATGGATTAAGAAGTACAAACTTTCATTATAAAATAAATGACATTGGGATGTAATGTACAGTATACAGAATATAGTCAATAATATTGTAGTAACTTTGCATGGTGAGAGAAACTAGACTTATCGTAGTGATCATTTTGAAATGTATAAGAATATCGAATCACCATATTATATACCCAAAACTAATATAATATTGTAAATCAACAAACAAATGGACAAAGTAAAGGTGGTATATATAATACATTCAATTGAATATTATTTGGCTATAAATAGGAATGAAGTACTGATTCATGTTACAACTTTGATGTACTTTAAAAACATTATGCTAAAGGAGCCAGCAACAAAAGTCCTTGTATTATCTGATTTCATTCATATGAATCTCTGGAATAGTGAAATTTATAGATACAGAATGTAGATTAGTGGTTGCTTAGAGCTGAGGAGAGATGGGGGATTGGGAATGATAGCAAAAGCGTGTGAGTATTTATTTTTGAGGTTATTCAAATGTTCTAAAATTGTGTGTGATGATGGTTCTCTAAGTATACTAAAAACCATTGAACTGTATACTTAAATGGTGAATTTTATGCTAGGTAATTATATCTCAAAAGACTGTTTAAAACAACAACAATAACCATTTAATTACTCTCAATTCCAAAATTTGGTCAGGATACATGTGGACAGCTAGTCTCTGCTCTATGTGGTGTAATTCATATCACTGTCTTCAGTTGAGAGTTCAGCCAGTTTAAAAAAAAAAAAAGTGCTGAGATGGCTTCATTCGCTCCCATAAGTAGTTACAACAGCTAGGGACTGATCAAGCCTCTCTCTCCATCAGCAAGCCTGAGCTTCTGAATATGGAGCCTTGATCCTGAGGGGGAGTGGGATATGCCACCCTAAAATGTGTCTCTTTAGCATGTGGGTTGTTTTGAAATGAAGGCAATTATGACCCAACAGACTCAGGAAAAAGCTTTTTACCTCTCCCTTAATTGCCTATAAGAATTTGTATAGGGGGTCTATACCAGGAAGAGAGCTATTACCAGAGATAACATTTTATATTAGAAAAACTTGTCTGCGTGGCACAGCAGATATTTACGTACCAAACATTTGCTTTTCTCATCTTCTTGTAAATTGTCTCCCTTTCCTGTGAATTCCCAGAACCTTACCCTCCTTTTCTTAGCTCAGGATGGCAGATAAGCCTCAGTTGCCTGACTACCTTGGAGTCTCACCTCTGTAGGACTCCATACATATGTAATTAAATTTATTTTTTCTCCTTTTAGTCTATCTTATGTCGATTTAATTATTAAACCAGCCAACAAAACTGGAAGGGAAGAAGGAAAAAATTTTCCTCCCCAACAATCCCAAGAGGGTAAAAGTAGAAGCTACAAGTCTCTTAAGGCTGGTATTACAAGTTCTAGAATGTCACTTCCATCACATTCTATTGGTCAAAGCAAGTCACAAGGTCAGCCTAGATTCAAGGTGATGGAAACTAGATTCTGTCTCTCTGTGGAAGGCATGAGAGATGGGAACACAAAGAGAGGAGGAAAACTGTTGGTGGTCATATTTAGCAAAGATTAACCACAGTGCTCCATCTTTAAAAACTCATCAGCCAACAAGGAAGTACACAAGGAGACCACCTGGAATCTATATCTTTGGTGTATTCCCTATCTCTTTCTTTCTCTTTATAGCCAAACTTTCTGAAAAGTCTTCTTTTATTCTCTCTCCCCATTTCCTCACCTACCACTCACACATCAACTTACTCTAAAAGGATGTACCTGGTATAATAATTATCAAATATTAAGCCCATCTATTTCAGTTCTCCTTTTAATTAGTTTTACTGCAGCTTCTCCTTCTCTGGCTCAGTCATGAAGCATATAACTATAGGTAAGAAGGTTGATTTTAGAACTTTAACAAGACTAAGTTTGAAAGTCATCTTTATGAAAAGGAGAGATTTGTCAAATTTGCATTATCACAGTCAAAGCCTGGAAGGTTCAGTTCATAAAGTTCACCTATAGATAGAGAAGAGAGAATAACAATAAAAATAACAGATTGTGACATTTATTGTACATTTGCTATTTTAGGCACTTTGCAGGTATTTATTCAACTCATAACATTACTATGAGGTAAACATTTTTATAATCTTCCATATTTTATCAATTAGGGAAATTCAAGAGATTGTATTATATGTTATACACACACATATAACTTAATATAACTAAATATACATGTATGTCATCTATCTATCAAGTTACTCTATTTTTAATCTACCTATTACAAGAGCAACAATTCCATGAAAACAGGAATTTGCACACTCATTGATAGGTGCTTAGTAACTATGTGTTGACTAAAAAATGAATACATTAATTAGTTATTTTTGGTTACTTTAGTTCTTTTTCGTCTATCTTCTTTTTATTTATTTATTTATTTATTTTGCGGTACGCAGGCCTCTCACTGCTGTGGCCTCTCCCGTTGCGGAGCACAGGGTCCGGACGCGCAGGCCCAGCGGCCATGGCTCACAGGCCCAGTCGCTCCGCGGCACGTGGGATCCTCCCGAACCAGGGCACGAACCCGCGTCCCCTGCATCGGCAGGCGGACTCTCAACCACTGCGCCACCAGGGAAGCCTATCTTCTCTTTTTAAATTTGTTTTTACAAAATTAAGATTATGAATCATGTACATTTCCATCCTGCTTCTCATTATGTAAGAAGCATTCTTTATTGTCACTAATTATTCTTCAAAAGCCTTTCTTTTTAATGACTGGATAATATTCTATAACATGAATAAACCACTTTTAATATCCAACTCCTGATCATTGGTCATTTGGACTAATTTAATACTATTATAAATTATAGTGTAATAAATATTCATATATAATTTTTAAAAATTTATCTTTAATTCCTAATTCCTAAGAATAGTATCAATATTTTTAAAACTTTTTGTGCATATTGACAAGTTGTCATCCAGATATTCTGCACCAACTGAGTAGTGAATGAGAATATATCTTTTATTTTACTTTCAGCAACATTCGTATTAGAATTTTAAAATAAATTACAAATTCACTTTCTTCAAGAGGGCTTTCCTTATTTTGGTTTCATATTTTCAAACACTATTAATTTAAAGCCACGACATAAAGACCTTTTAAAGATAGAGTTTTTCTTAGAAATACTCTTTACTTTGGATTTCACAAATGATAATTGACCAAGAGTTACCATCTCTGGGTTCAAGGCAGTCTTCTTGAATCTTGCAGAGTAATTCAATTTATTATTGTTGAAGGAAGAGAAGCAACTGTAACTATCAACATGGGCAGGCGGTTGTTGAGAAGTTGGAGAAGTGGCATAATTGACAGGAATTATTCTATCCCCACCTCACCTCTGTCCAGGATTTGTTACTGAGTTTTTGTCTTCTACTAACACATACTTCAATTCACTGCCTGGAGATCCTCAACTTTCTTTCTGACCTTGATTGAACCTGCTATCTCCTGCCACTACTCCCAAAATGAGCTTTATCTATCACCTTCTATTCTTGAAAGCCCACCCCTCACATGCTTGTCCATGCAAACCTAGGTTCTAATAGTCATGATTCATCATATCTATTCACACTAACCTCCAGCTTTTCCTCCATGGCTAACTCCCATAGCAGATATCTCTACATCTTTTTACCCTCCATGTTTCCAGTTCCTCATTTGTACTGTGCTGGAATTTGTCCACATTTCCCATTGTCTTTCCATATGCAACCACTTGGAATTCTTAGACCCACTATTCACTCAGTTCTCCTTGTGTCATGATTAAACTATTCATAATTGTTAACAACAATTCTTGCTTATACTAAGGTAAGGGAACTCAGGTACAGTGTACCTAGACTCTCTGAGGGAAAAGAAAAAGAAAATAGTATCCTATATCTGCTTTGGGCACACCTGACAGATTACCAAGAGGCTTGTCCCCATAGGGTGATGATATTTTCAATTAGACAAGAAATACCCAAATATATTTGCACAAAAGGACAGAATATTGCTGTTCTCCATATATAAAGAGATGGATTTTTTTAATGGGCTTTAAAAAGACATAATATTTAAACATTAATTGTAACAGGATTTCCTTTCAGGAAAGATTTTCAGATATGTAGACGCTTTTAAATAAGACAAGGTTATTATTCAAATATATACATCTAGATCTTCAAGAAAAGAAAAGGAAGATGGCAAATTGCTCAATATCTGGGATACTTGAGGAACACTCAAACTTAGAGTCAGAGGGTTGGTCTTAATAATCTTGAAGTCTTTTTGAATAGAATTCTAGACTGAGAATTCTATTCTCTGTGTTTACTTTTCTCACAGACCTAATGAACCTGGCAAGCCTACTGTAATTAGAAATTACAATTTAGAGCTGAAGCAAAATGGAATGGTTAAATGTAGACACACCTAGAGAGCAGGAGGCCCTTTTGGCAGTCTGTTCTATTGTGTTTTCTTCGTGATTTCTAATCCAATTGCATATTTAAGAAACTTAAACATTTTTAAAACCGAAAGAACTCAAGACAGAATTTTTTTTTCTTTTATGGGGATTTGGTATCTCCAAAAGAAAAGCAAAATTCTCCTGCCAAAGGAAAATGTTTTTGTTGTATTTTAGTTTTATCGTTACACATGGGTGGGAGGATGGAAGGAACCCAACATGTTTCTTGCTATCTTAGTTCCTTTTTTTGTACTTTTGTTTTAAATGCTGTCATTGAGTTCAGGGGCCAGGAGAGGGAGACGTTAATATGGAGATCATAACATGAATCTTTTCGGGGTTTCTTCTGTTCTTGGTTCAGTTTCTGTCAAGTTAGACTGGGGAGTATTGCTGAGGAGGCCACAGGATTAAGGGCTGTAAAAGTCAAGAATCTTTGTTTTCAGTGATAATCTTATAACAAATGGGAGCCAGGTGTGCAATATTTGAGTTGGCTGCCTTTCAGAGTTTTTATTTATTTTTCTTTAGGTATGCAACAGCTAGGCAGGCTAAAATGAAAATGCAATCTTGCAGTGTCTATTTTGGGTGGTGTTTGAAATTGTTAATTACAGCAAATTATAGGGAAAATAGGAATAAAAATGCAAACCCTTGGGACCACACATGAACTCTGGAATCCCCCCAAATTCAGTAAGTCTTTCTTCTTCAACTATTGGGATCACATGATGTCATTCTTTTTGTTAGTATGAGGCCACCCATCTGGTTTAAACTCCTTCAGATATACATTATAATAGGTCACTGACAGTATTCACAGATTACAGAGTCAAAGAGGTGGAAGAGACCTAGAAATGACCTGATCAACCTCTCCTTTTGACTACTCAAAATATTTGGCCCAGTTCAATGGTAAAACTGAAATTAGTGATTAGTTCTTCTACTTCCAAGCTTAGTCAGCACTTTTCTCCTTATAACACTCTTGCTTCCATTTCATAATGTGAGAGCAGTAGTTGATGGGAAAATTAATTTTTAAATAAGCACAGAAGAATTCATATTTACATCAGCTTCCAACATTTTCCTTTTCTCAAAATATCAGAACTCATAGAGGAGGACTTGTTTGTCTGCCAAGCATCTGTTTCCCCCACTTTTTTATTTATGCACCCTGATTTCTCTTAGATAAGATCTCTAGCCATTTGCTTCACATAAGGCTGACCATATTCACAATTCCATTTGGGTCAGGCCAGTTCAAAAGAATGTTATATTGTCTGGCCACCACCGGGTCATGCTACTGTCCCTAAAACAAACCAATCTGAGATAACTGCAGGGCTTTTGCAGATACAATCTTAATTCAGGCGCTCTTTTAGTACTATGGTTGCTGACAGGCCATAGTTAAGGTACGCTGCTGCTGTAAACCATCATGTGAGCAAAAGAGAAAACATCCGAAAATTGGAGATATCCAGTGAAACTAGAGTTCATAAAAGCATACAGAACTAGGTAGGATAGGGGCACTGTGTTTCAAGAGGTGCCAAATTTTATAAAAGTTCAAAGAAGTATTAGTGTTGTATAGATTCTAATTTACGACATATTTTTCTGGACACTTGCAGTAATCAAATTCTACATTCTTTACTTGTTAGACTGGCCCTCCCAAACCATCATTTTTTTTTTTTTTTTCATTTTTTTTAAATGAGGTAGAAAGTAAAGACATAAGTGCCTTTGGATTAACTTACATTTTTTTTCTTCTACCCCATTGAATTCTTACCGTTAACATATTTTTAAAGAGTTATTCTGAACAAGAGTTATTCTAAGATGCCACAGAAGGGGGTATTCGAAAACTAGAATAATTGCATGAGAAATGGAAATAAAATCATGTTTGGATATTTTTAACATTCCAACTCTGTATTATGCTTAGAGATGAGGATGATGAGTAAGAATCCAATATGTAGTTAATCCTGTCTTATTGCAAATGTGTGTATTCACAGGAACATGAAGCATTCCTATACTTATTGAGAAAAGTAATTTTGAGTTGTGTGTAAAAGTAGTCTTAAACACAACCAAGTAGATTTTCTTGCTTTTTCCTTTTTAGCAAATATCCATTCTTTATGTGCTTGAACTATGTTCCTCTTTGTTTTCCCATTGTTGACACAGTATGTACTAAGATTATAAAGGCGATAATTTAAGGGCAACTTCATACCTGAAAAGTTGAAATCATTGGTTTCCCCTTACAGAGGACTCCCTGGGGAACATAATACAGGGAATCATGGACAATTTACCACTAGTTGTGATATGTATCTGTCTGATGTAAAAAATCAATGGCTTCCTTTTTAAAAAAAAAAATGGCCTCCCTGGGGACCAGAGAGTAGAAGGTCAGAACAGCTTCCTGGTTTGCATGCTTGGCTGTTTGTTTTCCAATAGCAAACAGGTTTTTAAGCAATGACACATTGGTCTCTGGTGTAGTGCATGCAGCCCTGTGTGCTCTGGCACATCTACCACTGTGCTGCTATTATATAGAGGTTCTTACCTGGAAGAGAGATGGAGGATTTTCAACAAGAAATTATACCCCGTTCACCTGCCACTCTCTCAAACTTTATGTGTGTGATACCTCTCTACGCCCCACCCCACCATACTTCAGAAACGGAAAACCACTGTCACATTTGTACACAACACTTAGGAAAAATAAAAATCTGGACCCTAAGTCATTTCCTTGTACCAAGAATTTAGGAAATATAGCATAGCAGCACAGTAATGCATTAGTGACCTTTATGTTATACTATATGTTATGGGCCAAACAGCTTAACTTAGTGTCAAATCTGATAAGGATATTTGTAAACATTATCTCTGAAGGTGCTGATGTGTGTGTATGTGCATGCGTGCGTGTGTGTGTGTGTAGGAAGAGGAAGGAATACACACATCAACATAGGTTGAATCAAAATAAATTATGGTTTTATAATTGGCTTTTTAAAAATATTTTGTTAACCCCTTAAGCGTTAATTGTGGACAACCTGAAACATTTCAAAGACAGTGCTGGGACACTTAAGATAAACTATATGGACTTACTGCCAAAATATATTGCCTTTTTAGTGGAAATCAGAACCCTAGGGCCTTCCTTAAATTCCCTGCATTCAATAAAGCTGTATGGCTTTCACAGTAAAAATGCATGCCCAGTTCCTACAATCTTATTTGAGAAATGTGATAGGAATGTGTGGGAATAGGATGCATAGGCCTCATATCTTATTTTTAAGATGCCGATTCCCAAATTGCATGAAATTTCAAATATTAAGAAATTAGGAAAAATTTAAAATTTTTGTGAAGATATTCCATGAAATTTAATGCAATATTTGATAATACTAACTTTGATCCTAAATTCTGCAATCATTTGACAAACTGTGGCCTCCAGTTTTCCATGATTGAATAAAAATTTCCATATGATGATGGTGAATACTATAGTATTGTACTATTCTATTTAGTTTTGGCGTGCAAAAGCTAATGCTTCATAATGATGTTAAGTAACATGTATTACACTGAATATTTTGAAGAAATGTAAGTGATATGGGAAATCTGATATAGAGGAACTATTACATGAAATATACTGTAAAATTATTAAACCCTAAGAATGGTGAAAGAATTTTCCTCTTATTGTACGTAGGCATAAGATAAAAATCTAGAAAGAATTAGTATTCAGGCAACATATTTAATTTTTCTAATATAGCTTTATAAAAATTATCTTAAGGAATTGGTTTTATTCAATGGTGTCCAGGGCTTTGGGAAGAGAGGAGGGTTGAATAGATGAAGTGCAGGAGAATTTTTTAGGGTGGCAAAACCATTATGTAAGATACTGCAAGGGGGGACACATGACACTAAACATTTACCAAAACTCATAAAATTTACAGCATAAAGAGTGAAACTTAATGTATGCAAATTTAAAAAATAATAATTTAGGATGCTGTTGGATCCCAGGATGAAATGCAGATTGTGAAAAAATAGTCTAACTGTATTATAGATGTATGAAATAAACTCAGTCAACATGGTGGGGGAAATGTGCTGATGTAAGTAACTTTGGAAATGAGGGAAGACTGTAAAACTAAATGCAAAAGCAACTGTCCCTAAGCACTGTACTTTAGTTGATTACATGTTTTTCATGGGAGTATGAGTTAATAATTCTAATCTGTTATACATGTATACTGGAATTGAACAATTAATTAACTGGATTCCAGATGGTGGGAGCCAGGTTTCTCACTATTAGAGTAGGAGATTACAGATGAGCAAGGGAAAAAGGCTAGAATGTTCCATGTGGTAATGAATTAGAGTTGAATATATCAGTATAGACTCATCAGAGTGCTTTATATGTATAAAGGTCAAAGGGTTGACCTTTATACATATATTGTATATATATATATGTAAGTTACATATGTATACATTTATACACAGATGGATAATACATAAATATTAATAGATAAAAACATGTAAGCTGGTCTATATACTCACATATATTTCCTTGCT
Source organism: Stenella coeruleoalba (assembly GCF_951394435.1). Lineage (NCBI taxonomy): Eukaryota > Metazoa > Chordata > Mammalia > Artiodactyla > Delphinidae > Stenella > Stenella coeruleoalba. The sequence continues at coordinate 73,967,565 of NC_137148.1, forward strand.
CTACCAGCTAAGAGAGCCAAGAAGCAATGACACTCCAACAACAATAAGCACACATAGCACCCAGAGCTTGATTTCTAATACCATTCTCCAATAAAAGGGAGCAGGACTCCTTGTAGAATGACTAATTCTAAGCTGGAACAGTATGAGCAACAAAATAAATACAATTATATTAGATTATAATGCAAAGGATAAAATAATGTTCTATGATTCCATGATAAATAATAATTAAAATAAATAGGGAAGAATAGATGCATTTTCCATGGAGAAAAATTCCAAATAATTTACATACTTTACTCTCAAGGAGGTGGAACATGACTCCTTACTCTTTAGGAGTGGCCTGCAGAGAGTGATTTGCTTCCAAGAAGCAGAAACAGGAAGTGATAAAAGAGTAACTTGATCGTGGAGAAACCTGACAAATATTACCTCAGCCAGGTAGGTAATCAAAAGTAACATCAGTGGTGATAAAATCATATTGATAGTTTGTATCCTTGATATGATGTGACAAGAAGAGCATTTACTTCTGTGATGTTTCTGCCAAAATCTAATAATTCTAGTTTGAGTACAAGAAAAATACCTGACAAATCCCAATGAGAGACATTCTGCAAAATATATTACCAGTACTCCTAAAAAATGTCAAAGTCATCAAAAAAAAGGCAAGTGGAAGGAGAAATTGAAACAATCACAGTTACCATTGCATCAAAAAGAGTAAAATACCTAGGAATAAACCTACCTAAGAAGGCAAAAGACCTGTACTCGGAAAACCATAAGACACTGATGAAAGAAACTGAAGATGACACAAACAGACAGAAAGATATATTGTATACTTGGATTGGAAGAATCAATATTGTTAAAATGACCATACTACCCAAGGCAGTCTACAGATTCAATGCAATCTCTATCAAATTACCAATGACATTTTTCACAGAACTAGAACAAGTAATTTGGAAATTTATACAAAACATAAAAGACCCAGGAATAGCCAAAATAATCTTTAGAAAGAAGAACAGAGCTGGAGGAATCAGGTTTCCTGACTTGTGGCTATAGTGCAAAGCTACAGCAATCAAAACAGTATGGTACTGGCACAAAAACAGACACATAGATCAATGGAACAGGATAGAGAGCCTGGAAATAAACCCATGCATTTATGGTCAATTAATCTACAACAAAGGAGGCAGGGCTAGATAATTGAGAAAAGACACCCTCTTCAGTAAGTGGTGCTAGGAAAACTGGACAGCTACAAGTAAAAGAATGAAATTAGAACATTCTCTAATATCATATACAAAAATAAACTCAAAATGGATTAAAGCGCTAAATGTGAGGCTAGAAACCATAAAACTCCTATAGGATAACATAAGCAGAACAATCTTTGACATAAATTGCAGCAATATTTTTTTGGATCTGTTTCCTAAAGTAAAGGAAATAAAGGCAAAAATAAACAAATGGGACCGGATTAAACTTAAAAGCTTTCACACAGCAAAAGAAACCACTGACAGAACAAAAAGACAAACTACTTAATGGGAGAAAATGTTTACAAATGATATGACAGATAAGGGATTAATATACAAGATATATATATAGCTCATACAACTCAACATCAAACAAGGAAACAACCTGATTAAAACATGGGCAGATCTGAATAGACATTTTTCCAAAGAGGAAATGCAGATGGCCAATAGGCACATAAAAAAGATGCTTAACATCACTAATCATAAGGGAAATGCAAATCAAAACCACCATGAGATACCACCTCATACCTGTCAGAATGGCTATCACCAAAAAGAACACAAATAACAAACGTTGGGGAGGATATGAAGAAAAGGGAACCCTTGTACCTTGTTGGTGGGAATGTAAAATGGTGCAGCCACTATGGAAAACAGTATGGAGGTCTCTCAAAAAACTAAAAATAAAACTACCATATAACCATTAATTCCACTCTTGGGTATATATCTGAAAAAAGCAAAAACACTAATTTCAAAAGATACGTGCACCCCAATGTTCATAGCAGCATTATTTACAGTTGCCAAGGAAGCGACCTAAGTGTCCATCAACACATGAATGGATAAAGAAGATGTGGTATATACATACAGTGGAATACTACACAGCCAAAAAAAGAATGAAATTTTGCCGTTTGCAGCACAGCATGGATGGACTTGGAGAGCATTATGCTAAGTAAAATAAGTCAGACAAAGAAAGACAAATACTATATGATATCACTCATATGTGGAATCTAAAAAATACAACAAACTAGTGAATATAACAAAAACTGAGCAGACTCATATAGATATAGTGGTTACCAGTGGGGAGAAGGAAGAGGGGAGGTGCAATACAGGGGTAGGGGAGTAAGAGATACAAACTGTTAGGTGTAAAATAAGCTACATATATATACTGTACAACACTGGGAATATAACCAATATGTTATAATAACTACAATGGAGTATGACCTTTAAAAATTGTCAATCACTATATTGTGCACATGTAACATATAATATAGTACAGCAACTATAGTTCAATAAAAAAAAGAAAGTTTGAGAAATTGTCATAATTCAGAGGAGTCTAAAGAGACATGGTGACTAAACATAGTATGGTATCCTGGAAAGGATTCTGAAACAGAAAACTAACTTCAGGTAAAAACTAAGAAAATCTAAGTAGACTTTAGTTAATAATAATCTATCAATATTTGCTCAATAATTGTGATAAAGGTACCATACCATTATAAAACATTAATAATAGGGGAAATTATGTGTAGGTACTTGGGGACTTGTACTATCTTCATGACTTTCCTGTAAATTAAATGCCAATCTAAAATTTAAAAGTCATATGAGAGGGCTTCCCTGGTGGCGCAGTGGTTGAGAATCAGCCTGCTAATGCAGGGGGCACAGGTTCGAGCCCTGGTCTGGGAAGATCCCACATGCCGTGGGACAAGTAGGCCCGTGAGCCACAACTACTGAGCCTGCACGTCTGGAGCCTGTGCTCCGCAGCAAGAGAGGCCTGCGCACCGCGATGAAGAGTGGCACCCGCTTGCCACAACTAGAGGAAGTCCTCGCACAGAAATGAAGACCCAACACAGCCATGAATAAATAAATAAATAAATAAATAAATAAATAAATAAATACTCCTGTTCTCTGTTTTAAAAAAAAAAAGGTCATATGAGAATTGACTTTGTCATGGAAAGAATAATAAACTCTTCAGATCTTTAAGGTTTTTTAGCCACAGCATCTATGAAATTACTTCCTTTTACTCCCAACCCTCTTCTTTAGTATAAACAGAACCTTCAGTAACCTGGTACTTGCCTTGCCAAATCCCACATTTATTATTTGTCCATGTCGTTCTTATCTCCAGAAATGTCCCAGTTTTTCTTCTTTGACTGCCTAAACCTCCTTCAAAGAACACTTTAAATCCTACTTCTAGGAGATTTTCTGTATTCCTTTTGAATATTCTTACTCAAGAATGCATGGGGGACTTTTAATCCTTAACCCAAAATTTAGCTTGGAAATACTTAAGTGTTTACATTGCTCATTATGTGTTTGTACGTGTAAGTCTCAACTCTCCAAAATATAAACATACATTGTGCTGTTTACTTCTCCGTTAGTCTCCATAGTCAGTCAATCAAACGATTTTTTTGCTAGATATTTTACTGATTTTATAATGTAAATAAATATATATATCAGAAAGTAAATACAGTTTTCTACTGTTATTTTGTTTGAAGATAAAGGTAGGTTTTTAATGATAAATATTTTTTAAAATACAATGTTAAAGCAAAAAAAAAAGTGGATGAAAATTGAAGATAAGAGAAATACAGGAAGAAGTATTTAGGAACAGTGGAACGAAGACCAAAGAGAGATGATAGCAAATTTCAAGGAAACATTAGTCATGTGTTTGCTTTTTTATAAAAGAGTAAAAACTAGTAATATTTACAGATAATAAAAGGATAGATTTCACTCACTTTAAATATTACTAAATATTTGTGTTCTCCACTTGTTTTAATAGAGATTTAGCATACAGAGAAGGATTAAGTTCTTAAGACAACAAAGTACTTCTCTTGCATTGCATTATACTTACTGAGTAGGAAACTTTTTAGAAAGAGAACTTTAAAAAAGAACCAAACTTGGATCATGAGGGAAGAAGACACATTGTTCTCAATATCTGTTTTGAATTTCTTCTATGTGTAAAAAATAAAATAGCTGGGCACATGATACTCAGATTATACTTCTAAGTATTTACAAGAACTTGATGTGGCCATGTGATTATATTCTGGCCAATAAAATGTACGTAGAAGATTTTATAGTAGCTTCCAAGAATCTTCCTCAAAAATATAGTTTGTACATGTTGTCACCTTTCGTCATTCTTCCCAATGTTTAATTATTCAATTATTGTCAAAAGGCCTTTTTTTCTTGTTATTAGTAATCACATAATTTTTTTTTAGTTTTGCCGACAGTCCAAATTGTCAGCTGCTATTTCATATTGTTAATAAGAAATAAATTAATTTTGATCAAAATTGGAGAGTTTGAAAGAAGAAAACTACTAACTAAAGAATATGTTGGAAACCAAATCCATAAAGGAAAATATTCACAAAGTAGCACTGTTTTAACTTCAAGAATTCTGTCTTAGATGCACTGAAAATCTAGAGAAATATTGAAAATAATGTGTGTGAGGATTTGTTTGTGGAAAGTAGTATAAAAGTACAGCAGCAATTTAACATTTTCTTAAAAAAAACTATTATTAAATGGAATCCACTTTAGGCACATGGTTTAAAGTAGCGGCCCCCAACATTTTTGGTACCAGGGACCGGTTTCGTGGAAGACAATTTTTCCACGGACAGGGGTTGGGGAGGAGGATGGTTCAGGCGGTAATGCGAGCGATGGGGAGAAATAGGGACCAGCAGATGAAGCTTCGCTCCCTCGCCCACCCCTCACCTCCTCTTGTGCAGCCAGGTTCCTAACCAGTCCACGGCCCTGGGGTTGGGGACCCCTGGTTTAAAGGACTCAACTAATAATCTTGCAGCTCATCAATACCTAGAACTAAATAAGATCCACTTTATGAAGGAAGTGGAATATATTTTGGTTAGTTTTATCAATTTTTAAAACAACTTAGATATGTATTATTATCTCTATTTACCAAAAGAAAAAAAGATTCTGAAGTTCTTGGGAAGTTAAAAAAAGTTCTCTTAAGTCAATCAGTTTGTAAGGACATTCTGTCTCTGTGAGTTCTTACGTTATGTTAGCTTGCTCCTAGTGAAGGAAATGTTGCTGTTTTTTTGGTGTTTTTGTTATTATTTGAATACCTGCATACCTGGAGGAAAGATTCCCTTAGAGAAGAAAATACGGAAAAGGCCAAAATTATTTGTATTCAGTGGATAGATCAAGAAAAGTATGAGAAAGTCCACACCACTTATTTTGAAAAGGCAGATTGTTTTCTCCTGTTTTTTTACGTTAATTGAGTAATATTCATTGACATGTAGAAATAATAGCATTTCATTTCTATTCATAGTCAGCTATTCATTATTCTCAATTTGTATCTCTTTTTAGTAATGTGTTGGATTTCTTTTTATTGTCTGAAACACAGAGATTTGAATCGAAAGAAATTTGTTAAATCAGATTATGAATATCTGGACACTAGGTCCATATGGTTTGGAAAGAAAAGGAATGAAAGATCTTGATTTAGTTAAGTTTGTGGTTCTTATTTTAGTGAGGATTCTTGAAATAAGTGCTTGAATAAATTTAGTGAAATGTGTTTCATAGATACCAAGAACGTCAAACTTTTAGAAGTTACTTTACTTCTCGGCAAATTGTTGTTTCTTTAAAGTATTTCAAACACCCAATAAAAAAGGCTCCTTCTCCATTAGTACATTCACAGACAACAATATTTGGATAGATTAAGTGAAATGAATCAGAAACACATGTATTGCATTACTTTTAAAATAAACATGAGCTTAAAAATTATTGGGAATGTGTCTAGCAAAATGGGTTATTCTAAGACCAAAACATTTTAAAAATAGATTAATACATTTCACAAACTTGAAGGAGTAAAAAAGAAACAGAACCATTTTGTAATTAAAGCATTACAAAAGATATATTAAATAACTTGTATTTTGTTTTCTTTCAGAATTCTCTCTGGCTTGGCTCAGGTAACAATATTTTATATAAATTAATAATGTCACAAATAAATAATTGCCCTATTTTATATATATGGAAAGAGCAATAAATAATATTTTCTTGACATTTCTTATAAGATCCTTCATAATCTGGCTGTTGCCATCTTCCCTCTTGCAACAGAGTAAAAGAGTAAAATATGGTTGGATCACACAACTTGAAGAATGCTCTCAGCTATTTGAAGGTAATGATTGTGTCAGTGCCATGTACACTACCTGGCACTCAGTAGGCACCTAAAACACTTTTGTTAAACAAATTAATTGAGATCACCCACGAGTCAAATACGGAATTTTAAATGACATAAGGGACTTGAGTGCTACTGAAATGACTTCCCTCTAAGATCATGATCAAGATGTTAATCCATGAGCTCCTAATTTCCTAACTCCTATCTATAACCACCTCAGTTTCTAAATAAAACGTTTTCAGAACTATAGATTTAAATCCATAGTGGTAGTTATACAACTCAAATAGTGTTAGTGTGACCTGAAAAAGTATGGGAATATGAAAGTTAATCCCTAGCCATTCATTGGAAACAAACAAACAAACAAACAAACAAACAAGAACAGAAAAATGGGGGGAAGAAGGAGTTTAGGTTAGAAGATGTTCAAATGCTTAGAATTCCAAAGAAGCCACACCATCTCATTCATTAGATGAGTCATTAAGTTGTTTTCAAAACATCACTAGAATTTTCCAAATATAGATTTGCCTTTGAGTTTTATGACTCTTTCAAATCAGATCATTTCACTGTTGATTTTTACAGTGGATGACCTCACATGGCAAAGCAACTCAAAACTTTCATGGTGAGATATACCTCAGATTTTATCTATGCGTCAAACTTTTCTCGTATGAACATCTTAAAATAAATATGATTTACCGTTGAGCTTCTTTAGGGTCCAATGTAAGGAAAGTGCCATTTATTCTTTGGCAACAAATTAATACAACTTTAGGAGTAGCAAATTTGCTTACCGTTATTCAAAGTTTGATTTCATTATAATTTAACCACAATAATATAGTAAATCTAAATGTGACTATTTTTCATTAAGCATGTAGTTTTGTTTTTTTTTTTAACTTGGGAGATTTTTACCATTTCATCCTGTTGAAATCTGTCCAAGGAAACGGAAAATATGGCATGACATGTTTATTGATTTAGGAAATTTTGATAACGTTTAATTCAATCTTATCCATGAATAATAAATGCTATCAATGAATAATTTTATTTAGGAATAATTGTATTTTCAACTTATCTTTGATTTTTTTCGATTAGATCACCATGGGAAGTGTTTTGAGCAATAGTGGAGTCCATACCTTGATTTGTGCTGAAGAGAATGAGACCTTATAGAGGTTAATTTCCTTATGAAGTTTCACAGAGCTAGTTAGTAGCCAAACTGAGATTCAACTGACCCCAGACTGCAGATTAACATGAAGGAAAGATTTAGAATTTGCAACCAATGGGAAAACAATATGTTAGTAAGATTGCAATGCTGACATTTGCTACCAGATAGTGACTGTACTTATATCTGTTATACAACTGCTCATATGGGCAATTGATATCTCTGTGATAAAGGACAAAATTTCCCATTTAATAGGTGTTTTAAATTTCTAGTCCTCTGCACCTTCCTAGTCATCTTTCAAGAATCAATTCCCTGTCACCTCCTTTGCAAAATCTTACCCCCTTTCCCACCACCCAGGTAAAGTGATCTACTCTGTCCTATATAGTCCCAGAACACTCATTTCATAATTATATAATTACACTTACCCACAATACACTGTATTGTGATTATCTAGTTGTATGATCATTTCCTCAAATAAAGAATAAATTGTGGAAGGAAAGACACTGGGACTTATTCATATCTGTATCCCTAACATTTACTGTAGTACTTACTATGAAATAATGACAAAAACATCTTTACAAATTTTTTTGACTATAAATCTTGTAGTCATCCTTTAAATAGGACTCTTTCATATTTAACCTATCATCAAATAATATAGACTGTTGTAGGTATATATTGAGAATTTGATGACCTTGTATCATCCCCACTGCCACCATGTTGTCTAAAGTCACTATCATGTCTTCCTGAATTATTATATTTGCTTCCTGACTTCTTTCCATGATTCTATGTTTGCCTACTACCATTGCCCCCACAATCTACTTGTCCCAATCATCCATACTTAATATATCAGCCCAGGGACATTTGTTTTTCAGTTGGAAGACTTCAGGTAAAAATAATACTTGAAGTATATTGGGAGGCAAACAACATTTCTTTGGAAATTGTATCTTTAGAGGAAAGAGTTGGGAAACAGTACGTGTTGGCTATTAGTGCCTAAGATTGGTAAAGCACAAGAGAAAGCTGACCTCAATGATGGAATAGCTGGTTCTCCAGCAGGCGTGAAAGGAATAGAGACAAGTTTGTGGTCTTGTGGACTTCAACAGATTAGCTGCTTCCAGAGTCTAAATGGAAGGTGATAAATTCAAAAGTAGCACAGCCCTACCAAAAATTTCAGTTGAACAAAATGATATGGGAAAAATATCATATTAAGAGTATAATCTCAAGCTGAACTTCTCAGTTAAATAAAGGGACCAAGGGCAAAAATCAGATCAAGTGTTATGACCTTCCCCCTCTTGCTCCAGATAGCCTCATGGCAGCCACCATCAAGTTGAGAGAGAGAGGATGGGGCAAAAGGATGGATGTGGTTAATGAAATTTGTATCTTATTAAAAGCAAATTTATAAGACGCCTGTTGCACTGTTGAAGAAATACCGTGCCAAAGAAACAAGCATTTATTCTTAAAAAGCCTTTGACTTTCTGAGACTTAAAACAGTGCTTAGCCAATAAAATTTCCATGAAAAGGAGGAAGACTTTGAATTCAGCATATCCTCCAAGGAAGCCAGGCTCTCAACACGCATCTCTGATGAAGCCAAGGAGATGCCCCCAAAATGACAGAAACTAGAGCTATGGAAAATAATGGGCAAAGAAGTTCTTTCCAGAGAATGGAATGAAAGCCTTCAAAATGTTGGCCCCCTGGGGACTTTGAATTACTCTCTTTCTTTCCCTTATATGTTTATACCTTCCTCTTAGAGGTATTCAATATAGCGATCCTGTCCTACCACTATATATTGCATGTGGTGACATGGATCTTTTGTTTAATATCAAAAGCTGTCACATAGAAGAGATGTTTTGGACTTTGAATTGAATGCAGTGACTGGGTGACATGATGGGCATTTTAAGTGAGTATATTATTTGTAAAGAGAGAGAGAATGATATATTTGGTGATCCGAAGGGCAGACAGTAGGAGAATTTGGCTAAATGCACACCATTCTCATTACTCTTCCTGAGTTTATAGGAAGGCTACATTTCACATCTTCCCTTGCAGTTTGTGAGGTCATGTGTTCCCTTTTTCAGGAAACATGCTATTTAGAAGAATTAAAACCAAGAGTAAAAATCTCTTAATGGTATGATAGTACTTAATAGTATGATATCATAGAATATCCAAAGTGGGTCTATAGACAAAATATTGTACCTAATAAGATAACCAACTGGATATCTAACTTGAAAAATTAAAATTCAAAAATCAGCAAGATTTTACATACTGATTAAAGTCAATAAGAAAATGTCATAGAAAAATGATTCCATTTATTGTGGCAACAGAAACCATGAAGATATTAGGATTAAACCTAAAAAAAATACCTATACAGGGAAAATTAAATAATATATTTTGTATAATTACAAAATAAGACATATTTTAATTATAAAATATAATTACAAAATATAAGATCCCCAATATATTAAGACATACAACACCTTCATGTACTGCCTCAGTATTATTAAGATATCAAGTTTGTGCAAAGTGATCTATAAATTAAATGCAGTACATTAACAACAGAGGGTTTTTTTTGTTTTGTTTTTTTTTTTTGTAGTATGCGGGCCTCTCACTGTTGTGCCCTCTCCTGTTGTGGAGCACAGGCTCCGGAGGCGCAGGCTCAGCGGCCATGGTTCACGAGCCCAACCGCTCCGCGGCATGTGAGATCTTCCCGGACCGGGGCACGAACCCGTGTCCCCTACATCGGCAGGCGGACTCTCAACCACTGCGCCACCAGGGAAGCCCAACAACAGAGTTTTTAATGAAGTCTGACAAACTCCAGAAAACCTCACAGAAGAACGAAGGATCAAAAAGTCAAGAAAATTTTGTAGGAGAATGAAGTGAGAACAGTTAACCAGTGAGATATCAAGATTATTGTAAAATGTTAATAAATATTATAATATTTTCAGAGAAAGAAGCAAATATAAGAGATTTGAGCGTTTAGAAATATACCACATTATACAAAAATTATGTCACACAGAGATTGTATCAAACAAAATCTATCACTATTAGTAAACAATTTACTAATTAGTGCTGGAAAAATTGATTATCCATACAGAAGATAATTTAATACCTATGCCATAAAAATGATGGTTGGTAAGTTAAATAATGTGATATTATGTTTTTTAATAAGAATATATATATTTTGGTCTTAGTTCACAGTTCTTGGACACAGAGCTCCTAAAACCCTTATAATGCCCTAAGTGATAAGAGCCATGGGAGCATCTTTTGTTATAGTGTTTGTTCTTTTGTCCTCAGTTTTTGAAATAACTCCAGAGCAATAAAGGTGAAAGGAATGACGTTCGTTATTCATAAAAAGACACTTTCAATCACACCTCAGTTTATGTGAATGAGTGATTTTTTGAAAACCTCTAGATACCCACAGGATGGGGGCTGCTTGCCAAGGGGAACCAATGATCTAATTTAGAGGATTGGGACTTTCAGCTCTCCACCTTCTCCCCCTGACCTTTGGAGGGAAGAGAGGTTGGAGATTGCACCAATGGCCAAAGATTTAAATATGGAATCATGACTATATAGTGAAATCTTCATAAAATTCTGTAAAGTATGGCATTCAAAGGGCTTCCAGGTTGGTACTGGAGAGGGAGGTACTGGAGAGGGCATAGAAGTTCTGCATCCCTTCCTCCGTAACCTTGCCCTGTGCATCCTATTCCATCTGGCTGTTCCTGAGTTGTATCCTTTTTATAATAATCCAGTAACCTACTCAGTAAACTGTTTCCTGAGTTCTGTGAACCATTCTAGCAAAATATGGAACCTGAGGAGGGGGTTGTGGTAATCTCTAATTTATAGCTGGTTGGTCAGAAGCACAGGTGACAGTCTCAACTTTCAATTGGTGTCTGAAGTCAGGGAGGCAGTCGTTGAAAAATTGCTTGGTGTAGGGAAAAAAGAACATATATTTGGTGTCAGAAGAGGAGTGTCAGAAGTGCTATGAGAGTGTAACATAATAGAGAAAGGGAAGCAGTTTTTTCCTGTCCCAGAAATACATGTACAAAGTCAAAATTTATAAATTACAAAACAAAATGTAAGAAAATGTCTTTATGGCCTTTGAATAAAAAAGGGTTTCTTGGAAAATATATAAAACAAATGGTAAAGCAATAATTCATTACAATGACTATGTTGAAATTAAAACATATTTCAATAAAAGAGAAAATAAAGTTAAAAGCTAGCCACAAACTGGTAAAAGCTATTTGCAGTGGAAAAATTGACATTGAATTGGCATCTAGATTTTACAGATAACAACTATGAACTAGTAAGAAATATTCCAAACACCAAATAAAAAATTGTATAAAGGTTTGGAATAAAGAATGGAAAATATAAAAAGGATCTCAATTTCACTCTACATCATGAAAATTAAAACAAAAATAATAACTCAAATGAAACAAATTGACATATTTCCCATCCAAATTTATCAAAATTAAAAGACTAACTATAACAAGTATAAGTGAGGATATATAAATAGGGAGAGAGGCTCATATCCTACTGGTAGGAATGTAAATTGGTACAAACACTTTGGAACGATAGGTTCATGTCCTATAAAATGGCAATTCCAAATTAAATTATGTACCCTAAAGTAATTCTTGTATATATATATATATATATATATATATATATATATATATATATATATATATATATATATGAAAACACAATAAAATTATTATTACAATAGTATTTATTACAGCACTTTACCCCTGAGGTAAGACACTAGGTTTTTAAAATAGTATACAAAAACCTAACAAATAGTCATATAAGAGAGAAATACTATCTAAATGGTTTCAAAATGTGGAAATATATAAAAAACTTTCCAGTCCATTCTGAAGTAGCATTTGTCTGACACCAAAGAAGTAGTATCACTAAAATTAACCCAGACATTAATTTCACTGTGAATATAACATAAAACATCAGGTAAAATACTAACAAATTTGAAATAATAGTATATAAAAAGACAGATGCAACTTGGCTAATTCTTATTTAATCCCAAGAATGTAAGGATCTTCCAGCATCACAAAAATGTACTGATGTAACTTACTGCATTTATGGAGTAAGGCCTCTGAAATACCAGTAAATAAAACAATTAAGAATCATGCAAGGGACTTCTGTTTCTTTTGGCAATGTCAAAATAGCTGGAACTAAACTCACCCTGGTGTGGTAAACAATCATAGAATTCGGAAAAAACAAAACAAAACAAAAACACATGAGGCAACTATTTTCAGACATTGGACAGCAGGCAGTGCAGACTGCAATTCCTGAGAAAAGGAAAACTCATGGGACGAGCCCATGATTGTACTGGATCTCTACAGGAAGCTGGAGATCAAGCAGAGATCAGAGGATGTGACTGCTTATATGAAGTTACCATGGAGCGACTGCTACAGGGCAAACACAGTTAACAGAAGTCAGTCAATACTGGGGGATTTAAGAGTTCAAGCTGTAGCCAGAAAAGATAAATTATCTAATTCTCACGGAAGGTCCTAAATTAGGAGTAAGTCCATACCTATAGTAAAACCTACACTAGACTGGCCCTAACAAACCAAAATCCAAGTCTCAACAAAATCATTAAGGGAGACAGAATTTGGAAGTAGAATTCCAACCAGAGGAGACTGAGAAAAATATTGGGCTTTCTACAGACCTACAGTGACTTGGATCTCTGTTCTAGATGTCAACCAGAAACAAACCCCAAAACAACACTTTCTGGGGGAATTATTCAGTATGTCATCCAGAAGGTGCAGTACACAATCAAAATTCGTTCGACATTCAAGTAAAGGAGAATTTAATCACTAATTCAAAAAAAATGTAAAAACTGAACCCAAGACAGTTTAGATACTGGAGTTCACTGATAATGACTTTAAAGCAGGAATATTTTTTATGGAAATATATATATATATGTGTGTGTGCATGTATACAGAGACACATATATATGTATAAAAAGAGAGAGACACTTATAGAAAAATATGGTATTAATGAGGGAACAGATACGGTGAGAAATGAAAATTATTTTTAAAAATCAGACTGGAAATTCTAGAAATAAATAGTACAATCACTGAAGGAAAAAAATAAAATTTTACCTGATTTTCTTAACAGCAGTTTAGAAATGGCCAAAAAGTGTGGAGGTGACTCAAAGGCACATCCATATACTTATCCAATTTTGATTATAGAAGCTTTTTATAACATACATTAATATGTGGTAAGACTGGTTCCCACTCATAGTTTAGTGTTTTCCTAGACATTCTTTTTTTTTTCACTTTAATAGTTTTATTCTATTCCATTTCATTCTAAACTAGTCTAGACTATTCAAACTGCTTTTCACTGCCTATTAAATTAATTTCATAACCCATTAAAGGGACATGATCCACAATTTGGAAAATATCGCATTACTTAAAAACGTGGTTTAAAGAATGACAATTTAGAGCATTCTGATGAAATATAAAGTATAAGAAGAAAGTGAATTTAATTATCATTTTCCAGGATTTCTTTTCTGTGGAATCAGTAATGTTGCTCATCCAGTTCTTTGGTGGAATTGTAATGTACCCATAATTTCACACTTTTCCAATTCTGATGATTGGTTGTAAAAACTGTATAATTATATAAGACTCTTTCCTACATCCTCAAACAGACAGGGTCTTTGGGAGCTCCTTTTGAAGTGTTTCACCTGTGAGACCTGGCAAGGGTGAGGGACATGGTACCACTTGGCTGTAGCCATGGTATGTGTAGACATGAAGAGTCCATGCTGGAAATGGCATGCCAAGGAAGTGCCAGGGCTCAACAAGATTCTGCATCCAGTGTCAGCACCAGGGAAAGGGACGGAACCAGGTGAAAGCCAAGTAAGATGAAAGCTGTGAAAGTTATGGACAGAGGGAAAGGGAGCAGGCATAGGGCAATTCCCAAACTAAAAAGTAAAAAAGCTATGCAGGCTCCATATCTTGTTCTTGCGGCCTTGTTTAAGAGCATGCTTCATAAGTGAGACAGAGAAAGACAAATATCATATGATATTGCCTATATGTGGTATCTTAAAAAAAAAGGGTACAAATGAACTTATCTACAAAACAGAAATAGAGTTACGGATGCAGAAAACAAATTTATGGTTACCAAGGGGTAAGGGGGAGGGATAAACTGGGAGGTTGGGATTGACATATACAAACTACCACACACAAACTAGATAACTAATAAGGAGCTACTGTATAGCACAGGAAACTCTACTCAATACCCCATAATGGCCTATATGTGAAAAGAAACTAAAAAAGAGTGGATATATGTAATGTATAACTGATTCACTTTTCTGTACAACCAAAGCCAACACAACATTGCAAATCAACCATACTCCGATAAAAATTTAAAAAATATCTATGTTAAATAATTAAAAAGAAAAAAAAAAAAAAGAAAGAGCATGCTTCAAACACTGGAAGAGGAAGCTCCAAAGCTGTTACCCAGAGAATCACACTAAAGTAAACCTTCAGATTCACTCATAATAATTAACTCCATGAGCAATTTTCCTTTAAGAATCTGGTATTAAGTCAAAGTTGTATATCTCTCTTTTTTCTTTTTTTTTTTAACATCTTTATTAGAGTATAATTACTTTACAATGTTGTGTTAGTTTCTGCTGTACAACAAAGTGCATCAGCATATGTATACACATATCCCCATATCCCCTCCCTCTTGAGCCTCCCTCCCACCCTCCCTATCCCACCTCTCTAAGTGGTCACAAAGCATCAAGCTGATCTCCCTGTGCTATGCAGCTGCTTCCCACTAGCCATCTATTCTACATTTGGTAGTGTATATATGTCAACGTTACTCTCTCACTTCATCCCAGCTTCCCCTCACTCCCCATGTCCTTAAGTCCGTTCTCTATGTCCTAGACATTCTTGAAGGTTTATTTTCTGTGTGAATCTTAATGTCATATTGACTAGTTATAAAAAAGTTGAAATTTATAGTAAGATTGAATTAGGATTATTTAAACACCTAAAAGTAATAGAAAGTTATATGTCAAATATATCTTAGTAATAGAAAAAAAGATTATAAATGAACTTTATATATATGTGTCTATATATAAAATAGATTTCCCAAGATGGCTCTTTAGAAAAGGATTTCCTGAATTCTTGTATGCTTAAAAATGTTTTTCTATAACCTGGATAATTGAAGAAGAGCTTGAATGAATATAAAATCCTTAGGTCATATTCATTTCTTGAGTTTCTTTCCTTCCCCCACTGTGGTCTTTTTCAATATGTAAAGTCATATCTTTAAGTTCTTGAGGGTTTTCTTGGATTGTAAAAACTACCTAAGTCTGTGATACTAGTTGGAGCAAGCAGAATCCTGGTCAAAAATTTTAAAGGAAAATCCAGAGAAGAATCTGTCTATGGGAGGCTTTGTAAAGCTCTGAGATACTCTTCAGGATTTAAAAGTTTGGCAAATGTGCAGTTCTGTTTACATACACAGAAAGACCAAGGAGGAACCTGATCCCTCACATGGCTGATCTGTACAAGCAGGAGGTTAAAGCTAGGCATACTTGTAAGCTTCCTGAGCACTAAAGCATGCCGCAGCACAAACATGAACCCATTGGAAAAGGTAGAAGATTTACTGGCTCAAGTCATTAAAGAAAATATTTGAACAATCATTGGATGACCATTAAGTTAACCTAGAAGAAAAAGAACCATGATAGGAAGCCAATTTTCAGAATTGCCACATTATCTAAAATATAAAGTTTTAAACAAAAATTTATGAGACATGTAAATGAACAGGAAAGTATGACCCATATGCAGGAAATAAAAGTCAATAGAAACTGCCCTGAAGGAGTCCAGATGTTGGACTTACTAGACAGATATTTCAAATCAGCTCATATAACTATTTCTAAAATCTAAAGAAAAAGTCTATAGAACAGACAAAATTGTGAAACAATGTCTCATCAGTTAGAGAAAGTCAATATGGAGACAGTAATTATTTTAAAAATTCTGGAGTTGAAAAGTAAAAGAACTAAAAATAAAAATTCACTAAAAGGACTCACTAGCAGATGTGAGCTAGTAGAAGAAAGTATCCATAAACTTGAAAATAGGCAATTGAGATTATCTAGTCTGAGGAATAAAAAAAAAAATCAAATAGGAATCATTGACTCAGTCCTGTGGGACCCTACCTGGCACACCAATATATACATAAGCGTAGTCTCAGAAGAAGAAAGAGAAAAAGGCAGAAACAATATTTGAAAAAATAATGGCCCAGATCTTCCCAAATTTGATGAAAATATTAGTTTATACGTCAAAGAAGTTCAATAAACTCCAAATAGAATAAATTCAAAGAACACCAATAGATTTACTGCTCCAAAAAAATTATGGTCTAAAAATTAAAACTCATGGCATAAATATTTAATATTTATTATTTTCCAAGATAAGTTTGGTTAGATATGAAAGAATTTAATTCTAACATGACGAGTGCCCTATGTTGCATAAAAAATCCATATTTGTTAGAAGTTTAAAACAAAACTATTTCCTTTATTGTTTCACTCCACTGTTGGATATACATCATTTTTGAAGCAGACTAATGATGTACATGTTAAAATGGTTCAGTATCTATGTGTGAATGCTGTGAATTATCATCAATTTATAGACAATTAATGTATTCTTTACCAATGCTCATTGGCAAGAAGGTAGGCAAGAGAAGCTTTAAAATCAAAGGCTTGTTTTGTAATAGGAGAGTTTTTTAATAGAGGAAGAAGGCCTAAAAGTAGGGAGGTGCTGCCTAGCAGAGCTGGAGAGGAATGGAAACAAGTGTGTTTGGAGAAGAACCATTTGGGTACCAAAGAATCATGTTTGATGTGCACCTACCAGCCAACCACAGCCTTCACTGGAGTGGGAACTTTAAACATTTACACCATTGATTCTTACTTGAGTAGATCTTCACATCAACTGCATTAAGTACACTAGTCAGTTTATCCCCAGTAACTTTAGCACTGAGAAACAGAAGCAATAACTCCCATGCCATGCATCTTCCCCTGACAGCATTTAGCAAACCCAGGAGGATGGATGCCTACGTATAACACTCTGCAGGATGAAGATAAAGCTAAAAATGACCGCTGGATGCCCAGTATATTTGTGAAGAGAATATCCATCCATATTCCTGCTGGATCAAATTAAACATCTTTGAACGTCCTGAGCCATGTAAGCATGTAGGGGACATACACTTTACATATATTTTTCTCTCCTTCTGCACAAAATTATAAACTTTGATTCATTTGCCTCACAGTATTCTCCTTTTATTAATTATAAAAATACATATTCATAGTAACAAATCAGAAATGAATAACTTAAAAAGTTGATTTTTCTTTACTATCCTCTTACGCCATGCTACCCTTTTGAGATAAGCAGCATTTGTTGGAAAAAAAACATTTTCTGAATCTTCGAATCAATTTCCTCAGTTTCTCCTTTCAAATTTTAATTGTCTGTTTGTACTATTTCTCCCTTATTGAACGTTTTTCCACGTTAAAAGTCATTAGCTAGAATTCTGTTTACAAACAACTGTGTAATCTAAAGTATAGTTTCCACTCAGCATTTCATCACTAAATGAATTCTTGCATGACAAAACATTTTAAAATCAAATTTACAATAACTTTAATATTAAGATGTTTCTATGCAAGGAATCTCCACTTTTTCTAGCCCTTTAGTAGCTCTTTAAATTTGTCTGAACCATCATATATGGCCAAGTATTTCTTTTTTTTTTTTTTTTTTTTTTTTTGCGGTACGTGGGCCTCTCACTGTTGTGGCCTCTCCCGTTGCGGAGCACAGGCTCCGGACGCGCAGGCTCAGTGGCCATGGCTCACGGGCCCAGCCACTCTGCTGCATGTGGGATCTTCCTGGACCGGGGCACGAACCCGTGTCCCCTGCATTGGCAGGCGGACTCTCAGCCACTGTGCCACCGGAAGCCCGGCCAAGTATTTCTTAATTAAATAACATCAGTTTTTATTTAGTTCTCAAAACTGTGTTTGCACATGTTTTTGTAAAATATTTATTGGCAATAAGTTTCTTTTACTTTAAACAAAAATAGGTAAAAATTAAATAATTATGGGTCAAAATGTATTTTAGCAAACAAACTGTAGAAGAACGGTAAATGGTATTTGGGGCTGGTTTTGTCAAATTCTTAATTGATACACATACATTCTAATATTTTAAATTTAAAATGTCACTTGAGAGACATGAAGAAAACAATAGAAAAAATCAATGAAACTAAAATCTGGTTCTTTGAAAAGATAAGCGAAATTGATAAACCTTTAGCCAGACTCATCAAGAAAAAGGGAGAGGGCTCAAATCAATAAAATTAGAAATGAAAAAGGAGAATTTACAACGGGCACCACAGAAGTACAAAGGGTCATAAGAGACTACTACAAGCAACTATATGCCAATAAAATGGACAATCTAGACGAAACGGACAAATTCTTAGAAAGGTACAATCTTCCAAGACTGAACCATTAAGAAATAGAAAGTATCAACAGACCAATCACAAGTACTGAAATTGAAACTGTGATTAAAAAACTCCCAACAAACAAAAGTCCAGGACCAGATGGCTTCACAGCCAAATTCTATCAAACATTTAGAGAAGAGTTAACACCTATCCTTATGAAACTCTTCCAGAAAATTGCAGAGGAAAGAACACTCCCAAACTCATTCTATGAGGCCACTATCACCCTGACACTAAAACTAAACAAAGATACCACAAAAAAAATACAGGCCTATATCACTGATTAACATAGACACAAAAATCCTCAACAGAATACTAGCAAACTGAATCCAAAAATCCAGTCTGAATGTCCATCATAAAAAGTCTACAAACAAATTCTGGAAAGAGTGTGGAGAAAAGTATTGGTGGGTATGTAAATTGGTACAGCCACTATAGAGAACAGTATGGAGGTTCATTAAGAAATTAAAAATAGAGTTACCATATGATCCAGCAATCCCACTCCTGGGCATATATCTGAGGAAAAACATGGTTTGAAAGGATGCATGCATCCCAATGTTCATTGCAATGCTGTTTACAACAGCCAAGACATGAAAGCAACCTAAATGTTCATCGGCAAATGAATGGATACAGAAGATTGGTACATATATACAATGGAATATTACTCAGCCATTAAAAAATAATGAAATAACGCCATTTGCAGCAACATGGATGGACTTGGAGATTATCATACTAAGTGAAGTAAGTCAGAAACAGAAAGACCAATATCATATGATCTTGCTTATATGTGGAATCTAAACAAAATGATACAAATAAACTTATTTAGAAAACAGACTCACAGACTTAGAGAAGAACTTATGGTTACCAGTGGAGAAGGGTGTGGGAGAGGACTAGATTGGGAGTTTGGGATTAACATATAGACAATACTATATTTAAAATAGATAATCAACAAGCACCTACTGTATAGCACAGGGAACTCTGCTCAAAATTAAGAATTTGAAAAAGAATAACTACATGTATATGTATAACTGGATCACTTTGCTGTACACTTGAAACTAACAACATTGTTAATCAACTATACTTCAATATAAATTAAAAATTAAATAAACTCCCTATGTTAATTAAAAATTAAATTAAATTAAATGTCACTTGACTCCTAGTCAAAACTTCTCTTGTCTAACCCTCTGCCTCCAACTTGATGTTATCATAAAGCAATTTAAGTCAAGTGAATTGATTTGCTATGACTATTTAGCAATTAAGAAGCCAAGTTTTAAATTCTCCTGCCACATGTTAAAACAATGTCTCCCCAATGTATCGTTTTTGAATATCAATAAATTTTATTAACATTCAGTCTAAAAATCCAGTATTTAAAGAAAAACAGCCCTTTACAAATATCACTTTATGCTTCAAACGATACCAACCTGATATAACTGTTGACACAGAAGACATAATGATGAAAAGATAAGTTTATATTATTTCCTAAAAGTTTTTAAATTTATAAAGTTTGTAAAAATTTATAAAATTTTATATTGTACAATATATATTCATGTGTATAAAGGTGAGCTAAGCTTCAACAGATGTATCTGTTGTATTGGAAAAATCAATACCATCAATTAATTGTATCAATTTAAACTGATAAAAAATTACTTTAATTTTTTTGTCCTAACAATCATACAGATCAATTCTATATGTTTAGTGGACTTTGGTGACTAAGAGCTACAGTCATTGGCTCATACAGTCTTTATACCTGTCATTAGTTCAAATTCGGTTTAGATGCTACTGATTGAATTGTTACTGATTTTGAAAGTTATTTAATGTTCTATTACAAATTACAAATTTGGTGCTTTTAATTTCATTTTAAGCTGTATTTTCACAAGGACAGTGCATTATTTTTCCCCTGATTATCTTCATTTGGTTCTATATACTTCTCATTAATACCTAAACAGAAAATAAAATATAATCTAGAAACTTATTCTATAGTAATAAAATTTTCAAATTCCTGCCTTTAAAAAACGCTGTAATGGAACAATGTAGTGAAACCTCTCTTATTTCCTAGCTTGGAGACAGGGATGCAAGAATGGGAGAAGAGTGCTAATTGTTAGTTCTTTCAACATGGGAGGAATCACTTTTCATGAGAAGTTTTTGAGACACTAAGTACCTGTAAAGATACTTCGGTGAGAAGTGACAAAATGAGGCTGAGTTGGGGAGAGAACAATTCTCCACACTCTGATATAGATCTTGGCTTTTGTAACCTTGAAAAAATGGTAAGTTATTATAAATAGTATGTTTCTTCTTTCAAATGAAGTGAATGGCTTTCATTGGAAAGGAGGGCATGACACACCTGTAAAGTCAAAGACCCCGAAGAATGACACACTATGGGGAAAGTGGAAAATGCTCAATAAAGTATATTTAGAAAAACTGGGTCCCAATGCAAAGCCAACATATGCAGTTAATAGATATCTACCAGGAGGCCGTGAGGTTCTTACTTTAGGGTGAGAGTCAACTGAGCCAAGATTTCATGAATACTTACTAATTCACAGGTATTTCCAACTCAAAGGCATAAGAAATGTCCATAATGTTTTTTATTTTATTTTATAACACAATCTTATAGGAACCAGTTAGAAAAGAAAAGGAACGACTTAAATTAACTTCATAAGAAAACTTATGTACAGTAGAAAGAACATAATTTTGACCACATTTGAACTAACATTTAAGGTTATAAGCTCAGTATTTCTAATATAAACAGAGCAAGAATAAGTCACTCATGATCTCTGTGAACAAAGAGGTAACTATTTTGGTTTTTCTCATTTTAATTTGCTGGTCTGTATGGTAAACTTGTTGTATGCTGGTAAATTAGATCCAATCTAAATGTATACATGAGATTGGAATTTGGCAGGCCTCAAACTCCTCTGAGATTTATACCTATGAGGTTTGCTCTGTATGATAGAAATGTGTTGCTTAAAATTCCTTTTTTTTATTAACTTCTCTTTTGCATACTGGTGGAAAAAATTACCCTAGTAGATGTTTGAACAGCTTGAGATCAGTTGATCTGGGAACCATTCTTCTATGATCTAAGCTGTTGGCTAGAGTTTAAACGTTAAAGAAGCTTAATAGCTAACATCCTATTTAGGCTCTAATTTTTATCCCCATTTTTCCCAAACTGGTAACAGAACAGAGATTTTAAAGGTCTATATTGCTTTTCAAATACAATCATTTTTTAAATGGTACTTAATTTACATTGGCATTTCCACTCACCAACAGTCTAGTGAATCTGTAAAACACAATTAAAAAGCAATGTAATAATTGTATAGTGCTAGTGAAAGTTTTAATTCTCTAAATTATAAGTATAGTGTATTAACTTCTGCCCAGAATGTAATTAATTTTAAAGAAAAATAAGTGTAATAATGCAAATGAAAAGGTTTAAGGTTTTTAATGTAAGATTCAACCTATCATCTTTCCCTCACATAGTGAAATTGTCATAAATGAAAATATGTCTTTTTATTCTATTTAGAGTCATCTTTTTAAAGTACATATGATGAGCAAAATGTAAAGGTATAAACATATTTAAAGTGTAATGGTGTATATCACTATAATAGTAAGTAAAGCAATGCCATAAAAATGAAGAAAATATTCTTCAACACACTGAGAAAGTTATTTTCAAAGCCTAGCCCATTAGCCTGGAACCAGAAATTTCCAGATAATGCCCACATTTGCATGAAAATAAATATTTTACATTCCTTTGATGGCTTAGTACATACTTTAGAACGGATGGTAGCTCTGGCTCTGAGAGAAACAGAAAGAAAGAAAAAAAAATGACCTGCTGAATTATGTGAAGTCAAGTAGGTTGGAGAATAGAAAGCAGAACTTTACAGAGGAGATATGTAGTTAATCTGTGCTCTCATCAGAGATCTGCCGAGCCAGGGACCCACTGGGATGCTGGAGCAAATTCACACAGCTGGTACCAAGTCAGATTTTGGCCAGCTCTGTCCTCTTTTATGATCCGAGTTCATTGTTGGAATCATGGCATGCCCAGACCAAGTCTGGGCACAGAAGCCTAACAAAGAACTTTGGGCACAAGTGGCTATCTTGCTCTTGTGAGCTGCAAAAAATCTAACTTCTAGTCCGGCTTTTCTCCTGGTCCTCTATTTTAGAAATGTTTATTACCTTTTAATTAGGATTAAAGTACCAAGGAGAATGAAAACATTGTTATTTTGCTTAAGTGGTTTGGACTCAGACCACTGTACATGCATTCATTTTCTCTACTGTTTTTCCTTCGGGGAGTATCAGTGCAATGAGCTTGAACAGTGGTCAGCAAACTTTTCCATGAAGGACAAGATAGTAAATACTTTAGGCTTCGTGTGCCGTACGGTCTCTGTCACAGCTACTCACAGAACTTTGCCATTGTAGCGTGAAAACAGCCCTAGACTATACGGAAACAAACAAGACTGCCCACGTTCCAATAAAACTGTAACTATAGACACTGAAATTTGAATTGTATAAAATTGCCACGTTTCATAAAATATTCTTGTTTTTCTTCAACCACTTAAAATGATAAAAATGATTCTTAGCTCCTGGGCTGTAACAAAACAGGTGGCAGGCTGGATGTGGCCCACAGGCTATAGTATGCCCATCTGTGAGTAGAAAAATATTATACATGATGAAAAGTAAGAAAAATATTTAATGTAAACTACTCTTTTTAGAAGGTATTTAGTATTATTTGAATCTGTTTTGCTAATTAACTCCTAAAATGTGTCATAATCCTGGCTTAAATCTTAGTTTAAGAGAATCCTAATTTACCACCGAAGCAATTAGCATGGAGCTGCAGTTTCAAAAAGTAAAACTCACCTGAAAGACTCAAATTCTAACTATTAGGCTAACCCATTATATTAAACGACTGCCACCATTGTGTTTATATATTTGAAATAGAATAAAATACCTGTCAGGCCTTTTGTCTTAATGTAAAATGGAAACATTTACTAAGATTTCCCTTAATTAGAAGAAATCTGGCTCCTTAGCTGACAGTGAGATGGTATAATTTTACAGTGTTGACTGTTTCATTATGTGGCCAATGGTCTTACTGGTTAAGATTTTTCATTCATCCTTCTAGACTGTCTTTCACATCAGAGGTTGCCACTCTACCTTTACATTTAATATTCTTCCCATACTAGTTCTGCTTCCTGAGACACTATCAAAAGTATTAGAAATTATAGCCCTTGCTGGAAACAAAGGGAGGAGATGGTGTCAAGACAATGAAACCAGGAAGCTGCTTCTGTGTATACGATGTTTGTTGAATAAATCAAATTTAGGCTGTCAGGAACTGTATTCTTGCTCTAAATGTTTCTAGTAATAGAACCATTTCCAGCTAAACTGTCATTAGGAGAAAGAGAAAGAAAAAGGGAGGGAGAGATATCAAGTACTTTACAAAGTCATCAGCAGCCTTTTAATGTTTTTATTTTGCCTTGCAAACTAAAGCAAGGTGTGCCACTACCTATCAAGTCTTCGATAAAAACAATGTCCCTTATTCCCAATTCTTGGCGTATATTACGTGCCCCAGGAATGTTCTTAAATGAAGAAACTGCAATTTCAGATTCACTTTAAACCAGTTCAACAACCCATATCACGTGATTGCTTGAATATCCATCTGTGATTTTGTACTTGGGCCCTACTTCTCTGGGGATTTTTCTGTTCTCCATAAATTTTATTCTTGTGACCCTTTATATTGTCATCAAAACTTTGTCTTTTGAGCACTTAGTGTAATATCTGGGATTAGAAAGTGCTCAGTAAATTTTAGCTATAATTAATTCTCCCCAAATTCTGCTTATCTGTCTAGCCATTTTGTTAAGTGCATGTGAAGTAAGTTGTTTAAGCTGATAATTGTTCAACATGTATTTTGATCAGGTATATACTACTAAAGAGAGACTAATACATGCATGTCAATTCCAACAATTAAGATACTGAGAATGTTTTTAAGATGATCTGAAATCTTTTAAAACCCTTCAGATCCTATATTTCAGTAAGTTAACTACAAGACTGTCTCTATATAGGTACTCATATATAAGTCAGTGAATAAAGATTTGTTTTATATACTGATTGGGGTACACACGTTAAAACCTAAAATCCTCTTAAATATACAGTCCTCACAACAACTTTATAAGCTAGTTATCTTTAAAAACACCTATATTGTGCAGAAAAGAAACCAATTCATAGATACACTAAGCCATTTTCCCAAGATCACAAAGTTATTAAGTGGTGAGGCCAAGATCGTAAGTCTGATCCAAGTCTGATTCCAGGGTCCTCACTCTAAACCAGCACAAGATCTCATATGGCAGGGTTGTTTTAACTCTGTGATATTAAAACTTCAAATAAATTAAAGTTAGAATTTCATATATAAAGGCTACATGTTAAAACAAGCCTAAAACTTAGGTTTCTCCTAAATTTCTTTATTGAGCACAGAATACAAGATTAGGATATTATGAAATTATTAATTCAAGCATAAAATATTTATCAAGTATCTACTATGATGCAGGGGTGGTCCAAACACTTGAGACACATTTGTAAACAAAGTACACAAAAACCCCTGTTATTGAGAAACTTACAGTCTAGTGGGTGATTTCAGTTTTCTTTAAATTTTTTGCCCTATTTTGGACAATTTCTAAGAATTTATTTGGAGTAAACATACCAAATATAGAAGTATAGTCATTGTACGTAAATGTTTTGACATCCAATGTTGAGGCAAATGGGTCTGTATTCCTGTTTTAATGACGATTATAGTGTTCACTAGTGGGCTTTCCTTCCTCTGTTTTTGTTTTTTTAACAGCTGCTAACCATTGCACTTTATCAACAGCTAAGGGAGAAGTCGAGCAGCTGCCAGTCCAAGGACAGACAGTCTTATTGCCATGAGCACTTGGCTTAGCTTTCCCTGAAAGATGTAAGGTGTATCCTTGGGAAAGCAGAGTGAAAACCTTTATTATTTTTGTTGCTATCCCTTCTTGGAAGTTCTGAGATTAATATCCATTTCACTTTTAAAATTATTTTAGTCACCCCATCCCTTTCCAAGTTAGTTACAATGCAAAAAGTAAGAATATTTTCTCTTTGCTTACATTTTAATGTCTTTAAAGATTTCCTAAATTAAAATAGTATTTATCAATAATAAAGAAAAGTTAATGTTTAAAGAAATTACTATCTTTGTTTTCTTTTAAGGGGAAATGTATTCTTTTTGAATAGCTCATAAAATTCTTAATAGCTCTTATAAAATAGAAGATTTTCAATGCAAAAACTCCCACAAATTTGAATTTCAAGAAAAACATTTACACAACCTAACTTGTTTTTATGACAGTGTTTGGAAGGAAAAGGAGAGTATGATTTTACATTTCCTCCCTTTTCCATCAAAAAACAGACCTTGAGAATTGTTGCAGGTAATTTCACTTATCTTTATGGAGTGAGACTACTAGGAATATGACTCCTTAGCATATATATATATATGTGTGTGTGTGTACATGTGTACATACACACACACACATATACACACATATTATATATGTAAATTGGGTATATATATTATATATAATAATATATGTAGATTATATATATACATATATAACTTGGGTATGTATATATACATATAAATTGGGTGTGTATGTATATATATCTCTCTCCAATTTTGCACATTTAATAGAATAAAATGTAAGAAAATAAGTCGCTTCTTAGTTATAGACTTTCTCATTAGTTAACCAACATTCAAGAAAGCTCTGGAGGATTCTTAGCTTGGTCCGTAGAGTTGCTAGCAGAGTACTTTTGACTCAGACACTCAAGAAGATATTGGGGGAAATCAAAGAGAAGGCAGAGAGATGTTTCAACAATATCATTGTGAAACCTCAAAAGGCACCACCACATCAGAAGGGACTACACAGAATCTTGAATTTATACATTTCTGAGATGTTGTGTAGTTTCAGTGTTTCTTTTTTCTTTTCATTCCACAGTTTTTTATGGGGCATAGCATTTGGGAAGCATAGCAGGGAGCCTGAAATGCTATAAATATGCGTCTGTTTTTTTTCTTTTTTTTTTTTTTTACAGCTATCAGACTAGTGATTGAGACTGGTATCATAAGAGAACTGAAACTGTTTTTTCCACCAACTATAGAATTATTCTTACTGCTATATTAAGAAATCATATAAAAGTGATCATTAAACATAGGATATAGTAGTAAAATATACATATTTATTAATAATAAAGTAAATCATATCTTTGTCTCTAAATTCAAATTATCCATTGTGTAGTCCATAAGTATTATAGAACAAGTAAAAACTTGTTCTGTGTTTTCTAGATGCATATCAAATATAGGGGAAAAAATGGAACTGATAACCCCTAACTTTTAAGGACTATTGCAAACATGAGATGCAACATATTTCCAAAGCAATAATAAGAGAGAAAATAAATTCTCCACAGAAAATTGAGGAACAGAAAAAAACAATATGTACAATGACATAACTTCTCTAATTTGCTAGAGAAGAGTAGAGCCTATAAATAAATAAGAAGTAGAGCCTATAAATAATAAATAGATGTTGATTGCTTTCCTATATAGATTGTAATATTCATATCAAACTAAAATAACAATAAAAATAATAAAGCTGTATTTAAGAATGATAAAAGTATTCAGAACGTATTTAGGGCTGAGAAAGATTTTACATAGCAGCAAAGAGCAAAATGGAATAGTATTGTATTTAGGCTGCTTTTCCTGTCACATTTAAATGTATTATGTTAAATAAACTTCATTATTTAATAGGTGGCTATCAAACTGTTTCAAAAAGCAAAATACTTTATAATTGAGCATAGTGCTCTACCAGCATTTCCACATTTTGAATCTCCTTAATTTAATATTTCTGGAGTTTCAGTAATGCTAAAGTGGCCTTTCTTGGTAAACACATCACCACAAAAATGTAATATATGTGTTCTGTATCATTTCCCGCATTATGTGTGTGGGTTGCGGTTGTTGCTTGAGTTCCCATGACTACTGAGTGAGGAAGTTGGGTACAATTCCTGGCAGCATAGTAGTTTACCCATTTCATTAAAGAGCAGATCATATTTCAAAACGTTTTTCTGAGATCATTACAAAAATAAAAAACAAATGGCAAGGTTATCATCTCTTATTACGAATTGCTCAGTAAATGTTAAAGAAAAAACACTAAAAATAGTCACAGGAAGCAATAATTTCAATGACAAATTGTTGGGCTGTTTACTTACTGTGCTAAGTAATATATTTTTGATCAAAGATAGAGAGTTTAAAAAGTTACATTGGTGTTGTTGGAGGGGGGAAAGGGTAGAGGAAATTGCTATTCCCTGAAGGCTGATGTACCTTGTAAAACAATCTGTCTTCAAACCAAAATGAAAGACAGCCAAAAACAGCTCTGAATTGCATGACGAGACCCTGGAGATGCCGTTCATTACACAATTTGCTATAGCGGTTTGCAGATGTCTCATTTTGTGGGTCAGATTAGGCACTTTATTTTTTTGTTTGTTTTTAAAATTATGTTGCACAGCATTGGTTATAAGTTCTTTCCTGATTTCTATCACCATTTCCAACACAGGGAACACTGTCTATTTTGAACAAATGGATACACTCCATCCCTGTTTCAAAACTGTGACTGATGAAAGAGCTTCTACACTCTGGCTCTGAAGCAAATAAGGTACTTACTAGAAAATGGCCCTTTTATATAGTGCATCCAACTATAATATTGGAAGGCTGGACCTGTAACCACTTTATAGAGAAAGTACCCAAGAGTACACGGTGAGCTGATCAGCAAAATGCCAACTCCAAGCTGCGTTGAGGCAGTGATTTCAAATGACCCATTTTGGCACATTTGATTTTAAGGATGTAATCCTATAGCACATACAGAATCTTGGCTAAAGTTAATAAAACGTACCTTAAAAGCTAAGGAGTCCTGCTCACAAAATACTTTCTTCATAGATGTTCAAAAGTTGAGTTTTTGGTTTTAACTGAGGTCTTATTCAGGCAATGACAACTCTAACAAGGGAAACTTCCTTTATTTTTTATTTTTTCTTAATTTTGGGGAAAATAAGATATCATTATGCCTTGGGAAGTATTATATTTTCATAGTCATCTGCAATGCTCATTAGTCTTATTATATCTGAAGCACTTATATTTGTTGAAGTAGAAGCAGCTGAGATAAAAGAAATTTGAAAGTGAAATCATTACACGTTTGAGTTGGTGCCTTTTTCAAACTGGAAGCTTGCTCTGTTACTCTTAATGAGCTGATGCCCCAAACACTCAAAAAGGATTCATAGTTCTTAACCTCTTTGGAACCTCTGATTTAAAACTACGATGTGCTTTCATAAGAAAAAAAAAAATAAGTCGTCAATGCTGATTCTTAAACTGTCTTTCATTTGGTGGAACAAGAGTCGATCTTTCCAAACTACTTGCTAGGGACATTTAGCCAGGTCTAAAAATGCAGTATATTTATTGGTTAGTATTCTAAAGGAAAATCTATTTTTCTTAAGTATTTTAAAACTTTTAAGATTAATTATATGTAATCTAACCCATAAGCCCTTGTTAAGCATAGGTGTTTAAAATTTAAGAAAATACTTACGTGGTCAAATTAGTTAATGTGATAAAAGGATATGGAACTAAATACGCTACATACATATGGGTACAAGTAAAACTTGGGAAAGCTGGATATGATTGGTGGGCTGTATCGACATTAATATCCTGGTTTGATATCATACTATAGTTTACCATTGGCAGGAAGTAGGTAAAGTGTACAACAGGATCTCCAAATTGTTTCTTTCAAGTACATATGAATCTACAATTATCTCAATCAAAATTAAAACTAAAAACATTACATCATTATTAATTTATCTGTCTACAGTCTCTACTTTTACATAAGGAATATGCATTTTAATTTTTTAACAATAAATGCTCTAGATATTTTTAATAAACAATATATAGTAAAAGAATATATCCTAAATTTAACATATTGCAAATAAGGTATAGATTATGAAACTTTCTAAGGTAATAAAATACAATGTTAGTTTAGAGAGAAAGAGGGAGGGAGGGAGAGAGTTTCAATATTTGAGAAGAGAAAATTTCTCGTTCCCAGATACTTTTTTACTGCATCTAGTGAAATCATTGTTATAAATCACTAAAAGCTATGTATCGGTGTTGATTTGATTTTAAGCTAATGCAATCCAGCTTTACAGCCTATTTTGTAAATCCAAAGAACCATGGGACAGGGGAATACTTGCACTGTAATTTTGAAGTTGGAGGCAGGCATCACTCTTAATTAAGAGGCGCTAAAGTGATGTATAGTGCTGCAGGAAAAGTACTAGATCAGAAGAAATGAAAACATTTATTTTTAATAGTTTCCTTTTGGTGACCTTAACTCTGCTAATATGCCTTTGATAAATTGCAACAGAGACTGTCAACTGAAATGGGCAACGTAGTCACTATTTAAACAATAACATTTTTGCAGTAATAATCTTGGATGTGTTTAAGACATAACCCCTTTTGTGAAATATCAAGCTCTATCCAGAGACTATAACGTTTCATACTGGTTTCTGGAGTGAGCAGTGGGCAGGGCATTAAGGCTCCAGGTAAACTTCAGGACTTCCAGAGTCACACAATCTACTTTGATTAGATGATAAAATTATGATTAACATTAATTCATGTACTATGCTCAAGTAAACTATTTATCTATAGTTCATCTATATAGAAGATTAAGGACCTATAGTATTTCTAAGTGCTTTGTATTTCATTACTATTACCAGCAAAATAAAGATAATGATGATCCAACTCCTCACCGTAAAAACTAATTTCCTCTTAACACGAAAGTTATTGCTGTGTCTACAGTAAAACCACAGGTTAGTATTTTAGTACAGTGTCAGAGGAATGAACCAAGGAATTGTCTTTGTGAACAGGAATTCACCTTGAGTCACTGCAGTTGGAAATAACAGTTTGTTCTTTTCATTTCACATTGATGTTTACCTATATTTAAGCTCCTTTAGAGGTTTCAAAGGATCAGACCACCAAGCCAGGGTGTATTTTCCTGGAAAACTACTGAGAAAAAATAGACATTGTAAATCAAGGAAACTTTGCTAATTCTTTGTCATTTGTGTCTGTGCTATGCCACGACTGCAGGGGAAAATGTAAAAAAAGAAAAAAAAAACAATCAGATGTCCAAACGTTACCAAATACCCAATATCCAGCTGTTTTAGAGGTTTACAGCTATTGAGACTGCCAGTGTATTCATAAGTCTTATAAAATGTATATGTTATGTTTCTTAGTTTTGATTTGTTTCTATTGCCTTTTAGAAATTTCCAAAAATGTTCACTAAAATCACTACTTAAGTCAGGTAAAAGAAAAATAGAGGACTATTTTTCTCTTCCAAAATAAAGGTATACTTAACATCTTACTCATCAGTTATCCAGATGATTACTCTTATTTAAAGTGTATATATATCAGATTTGACTTTATATTCTGGCACACATGATAATGTGAACTATGTGCTATTAAAATAACTAGATTTCATTTAAACAAGATCTGCGATGCTCTAAAAAGTTTCAATTCTCATGTGAATTTTTTCACAATCTCTGTGCAAATCTCAATGAAGGCAATAAAATTTTACTGAAATGAAGGTGAGAAAATTGTATGAAGTATATATATATATGTATAGGTTTATGAATTATGGATATCTCTTTTAATACTCAAACATCACCAGCCTATCAACAGAAGATTCAAACCTGTGCAATGATCTACTTCCAATACATTTCAGTGTTTTTCCTACTCCAGTCATATAAAAAAATCATGATTATGCATTTATTTTTATATTTTGTTGCTTAAAGATTTTATTTGACAATGTAGGACATTAGAATATGTTTCAGTGAGCAGTTTGCTTAATTTCACTGGAAATGTTTAAATATATGAAGTGTGGGCCTCCCTTGTACCCTTGTAGTATTCTTGCCCCAGCTGGCCCTACGGTTGGGTGAGACTGTACAGATGTGTTTTTTTATAAAGACACACCCTCACTTCCTTCCCCCATAGCTATGAGGCTGCTGATGCTGAGATGGCCCCTGCCTTTTTTCCCCCACCATTTATATGGCTTTCCTTTATGGTGTCCTCTAAATTTCAATGTTTGAAGATAAAAAGTACCTCTTGTTTATTTTTAGAATTCTAAAGTCCAGTAGCAGTAGCACACTCAGTAGTTGATAAAGAAAATGTCCGTTCAGCTTTACATGAATTGGTCACTGAAGAACCTCTATCAGATATTTTGTACATATTAGGATAGATTAAATAAACTTGATTTTCTGACTTGCCAACTTCTGGCATCCTCATGAAATTCAATTTTCTTTATTTACCAATGCCTGCAAACTTCCCATGTAATTAATGCATTAATTTTTTAGTAGTGCTGCAAGTAAAGATGTTTAACAAAACCTATTGCTTGGGTTTGAAACGTGTTCCCCAAGAAGATGCTGAAGTCCTAACCCCCAGTGCCTGTCAATGTGAACTTATTTGGAAATACTGCCTTGGCAGAGGATAAAGTTGAGATCATCACAGCAGACCCTCATCCACTATGACTGTCCTTATAAAGTGGAGAAAAATTGGACACAGACATAAGGAGAGTGCTATGTGAATATGAAGACAGATACCTGGGAGATGCTTCTATAAGTTAAGGAAAGCCAAAGACTGCCTGAAAACTACCAGAAGCTGGAGACAGGCATGGAACAGACTGCCCCTCATAGCCGTCAGAAGGAACCAACCTTACTGACCTTTTGATCTCAGATTACTAGCCTCCAGAACTGTGAGACAATAAATTTCTGTGGTTTAAGCCACCCAGTTTGTGGTATTTTGTTAAGGCAGGACTAGGAAACTAATACAATCTATAAACAACTGCTAAAAATAAATTCTCAGAACTGCTTATTACTTGGGGAAAATATAAATGATTAGAGTGACTAAAGTGTGAATAGTTGTATTTTGAGAGAATTTCTAGAATTAGCTATTGGGAACTTGCAAAGAGAAGAGAGAAGTCCAATTTGAGATGAAGGCCTATGCAAAAACAGACATCCTCGTGGGAATGAGGCCAGGTGGGTTTTTAGGATTGGCTTTAGCACAGATTGGGATAGCATGAAATAAAGGCAGGGAAAAGAGAATAGAAGATCCTAAACTTTCTAATTGTGTTCTTTTATTCTCTCCTCACTGCCCACCATTTGCTTTTTCCTAATGTGATACCTGCCAGGGAGATCATATGGGTAAAGCATCTCTGCTTCTAAATTAGCCGAGAAGTTAAAAAAAAAAAAAAAAATCCTGGTTTTGCTTTCCTGTGAAGATTTAAGATAAAATGTAAAGAGCAAGCATGCTGATGATAGAAAGGCTAGACTCAGATTTTATATTTTTTGAAAAGGAATTTTTAAAACACATATTGTGTGTGAAGAGATGTAGCAGGGTACTAATAGCGTAGGCCTTTTAAAAATCAATAATTGGTGTTAGTAATAAGAGCTGTACTGACAACCAGCTGTGACACTGCCCTCATTCCTGCAGTGCAGAAGGGGAAAGAACCAGCCGATGATTACGAACTCCAAGTATTGCTTGCAGTCAAAGCTTCATTTAAAAAATTAGTAAAATACCCTTTTTACCTTAAAATATGTGTCCCAGTATTGAAAGAGGATCTATATAAAGAGTTCAGAATAGAACAGCTGCAAACTGTTCAAATCAAGAGTATTTCCCAGTTGGGCTACCGGCCTACATTGTAGAACTTAGACTTTAGTCAAAAGCTCTTCTTCTCCCAATTAAAGAAAAAAGGTTGAGATGCCCACAGGCCTTTGCAGCATGTTTGGTGTGACTTTTAACCCCTCATTCCACTTTCTGTATATGCCTCTTCTTTATACCACCACCTGATCTCAGGGCAAAATCTAGTCTCTATTACAAATTAGGCTGTTAGCATCTCTCTCACAATTTTTAGAAGTCAATGTTAAAATTCACTGTCGGTCCTTGCTTGGCTCCTATACATGCTGCCTTGAACATTTAGTCATTTTTATTCAAATCAAAGGGAGACATTTTTGTTATTGAATATGTTACTCAAAAACGTGCAGCAACAGATTCCAGTATTCCTGCAAGCCTGGCATTCTACACATATTATCTTAATGAGGAAATATATCTAACCACCGAATAAGGAAACTTAGATTTTCAGCTTTGACTTTTAGCTACAGCTCACTGGCACACGACCTTACAAAATCCCTTAAATCTCTAAAAGCCCATTTCTCATTTTCCTCTGTGCTCCCCTGGAGCTGATCCAATGGTTTTTAAGGGAGCTCTGAGCCTTGACAAGCCCTGAAGGGCATGGGGCAAGTCAAGAAATGGGCCCTGTGCTCCCTGCTTACCGTCCTGGAAAATAGGTATGATACTATCAGCCTCACAGGGGTCCCATTGCAATTAATGTTTGGAAAATGTTTTAAAACCCAGAGTTCAAAAGGCAATGTCAATGCCAATTATTTTAACATCTTATTCCTAAATACTATTCAGATATTTTAAGTCACTTTTTTTTCTAAACACATATGATACAAATGATAAAACTACCTGGAAGCATAAAACGATGGGGTAGTTTCATGGTCTTTTAAAAATGGCCTCAGTAGAATATTTCTGTGACCTGGAGCATCTACCTAAATGCGGAATCTGAGTTCTGTAGAGTCATCCCGTCACTTAAATACCAAGGAAATGAATCCATGGGAAGGATGCTTTGCTGTGTTGATCTTGACTGTAGTTTTTGCATTTTCCAGAAGTTGATGATGCTTTGCTTGGCTTTGTGTTTCAGATAGATTTGAGGAGGGAAGCCATACAAAC
The DNA here is from genome assembly GCF_951394435.1 of Stenella coeruleoalba. Lineage (NCBI taxonomy): Eukaryota > Metazoa > Chordata > Mammalia > Artiodactyla > Delphinidae > Stenella > Stenella coeruleoalba. The sequence continues at coordinate 74,002,367 of NC_137148.1, forward strand.
AGTGGAGAATGAAGGATGGCATAAAAAGGAGCTCGTCTTGGATTTTGTGGTGAAAAAGAAGTTTTATAGCCAAAGTCCTTACAGAAGAGCCTATAAAACATTCATGTTTTGAACCTTGATAATTTTATACTTTACATATCCAACAAATTTTTGCTGTATGAATACTTCTGAGTCCAACACAGAAATTAAAGATAGAATCCGAAGTGCTTCTAAACAACGTTTGAAAACTGGCATTGTTAGACATCTTTGAGTACACATACAAGATAGTAATTTTAAACTAGGGAAACCAAATTGAGAACAAATAAGTTTCTAAAGCTGAATCTATAGTTTGCATTAATTATATAACAACTTTTTTTTAAACTTCAAAGGCTTGCCCTTTACTTGGTACAAAATATAACTGAGGAGTTCACTCATACACACAATCTATCATATGAAACAAGGAATGGATACTCAATATTGGGTGCATGGTAAAACGTGTCTTTGGAGATGTGTCTTTTAATACTTTACTACTTAGAAATGTTCAAATGAAATTATGTGTCTTTCATGTGTTCTTGTAATTTATGTTCTTTTTTTTTTGCTTTATTTGCAGTTTATTTAATATTTGAAAATACTTTTTGTATCAATTAGCAAATTAGCAGTTTATCTGGGTGGAAAAGCCCCATCTGAGTTACTGAGTTACAACGTGAATTGTTCTGCAGCTGCAAAATCAAGTGCCTCAGCTGAGTTAATGCTTTTCATGTCTTTTGCATGTGTCAGCATTAGTGGAGGCGAGCTTCTATGAAGCCTTGCGTGTGAAGATGGTGCTGAGCAGACTAGATTCAATTCTGTTAAATGCTTTTTGCTTTTTTTTCTCTCTCCCTCTTTTTTTTTTTTTTTTTTTTTGGAATAAGGCACAAAAGGAGACTTCAAATCAGGCTGAACTTCAAGCAAAAGTTAATGCTATTCTCTTTTGGGTTCAACCACCCACTTTGCTTAAGGTCACTAGTTGAGGCTAATGCAGCTCAGAAGGGCTGCAGTAAACTTGGCATCTCCTTGATTAGGCTCCCTGCTGATCTAATACACATACTAGCTCACTTGCCAAGTCAAATAACACATTTAGTGAATTGGAAATAAGATTTAAGTGGGCCAGCACAATGCGGCTTGCCCTCTCATCTTCTTACCGAATCCCTCTCTTTGTATGCAAGGCTGTGAAAACTGCTCTTGTTAGAGGACTTAATCTTCATTTTTTTCCTGTAGATTATTTGGAAACAGGTCAATTGAATGTTGGAGCTGCTAACTCCTCCCACTACAAAAAGAACCCGCTTGTGGCATACTGATTGCATCATTTAAATGAAAGGCTCTTATTATTATAGAGCAAATACTATAGTATAAAGGTCTGTTAGAATTAATAAAAAGAAATCATGATATTAAATGCATGCTTTTAACAATGTGTTTATTTCTTTGTCTTACAGACTCTTTTCTAAAGCTCACTTTGTATTAACTGTGGATGAGTAATAGAGGGGGATGATCACATCACTATATATTCATCTCCCCTGGCTGCTCTGCTGCAGTTAATTCTTAAATACAGTAGGTTATAATAGGGTGACATTTCTATAGTGCCTTTCATAAGAGTAATCTAAAGCATGTCACATAATGTTTGACTTTGAACTATTCAGGTTCTTAGTGACACAAATCTCAGGGTAAATTTATGCCTTCGTGGTTTGTTTCTTTAAAAAAAATGAGTCATTGTATTTGTTATAGTTTGAAATTTATCATAGATTCACCATAGATTATCAAGCTATCCATGCCATAATAATCTGTAACTGTCCTTATCTCTGTGTTAGATGTGCAGCGTTATGATGTGTGTGGACTTTTTATGATCTACTTCTCTCTTCTGGTCATATAGATTTATGTGTATCTCTTTTCTGACTAAATCTGAAATCAGAGCTTGCATTCTGAATAAAATATGTCTATGTAAAATCCAACTATTATTCTCTGACAATGATCATAATATCCTCCAAAACAGACATTCAAGTTGCCTTTTTTGCAAAGTAAAACTTGAAATATGTGAAACTTAGGGTGTACTATGAGATTAAATTATGTCCCCAGAATGATTTGGGGGGTTATAATAAATAGACTATTAGTTTCAAGGAACACTTTTATTATCTAAAAGTTGCATATTGGCAACAGTTGTTTCTGAGTGAAAAGGATTTATTAACCCAAAGCAGCTGGCTTTTCTATGAGATGTGAAATAGATTATATAGTTTATACTGTTTGATCACCACAGTTCATTTCAGAATTACCAGATCTCTCTACTGTGTATCCTCACAGTTCATGAAACAATAGTAGTAGTAATAAAGAACTAATCAATTTAGCATGGTGATCTGGACTTTCATTTTTCTATTGGTTGTTTCACGGCGCTTTCTCAGTTCTAGGGAACTATACAAATATGAGGTCATTGCTATATTGGTCACCTCCTCCACTATATTATATTCTTTCTTTTGCTTCTTTTAGACACCAATAATTTTGAAGCTCATCTTTAATGGGAAAGGCAGGAAAAACAGGAGAATTATAAATTTTAAGGCTATGATTAAACATGAAATACCTATGAAAAAATGAGACAATCCTTAGCAGTCTGAGATTTTGGTGTTTTTTCCTTTATCTTGGAAGCACTGTATTGTTTTTTTAACGACTTAGCTGCAGATAGATGGCATCTAACCTCAAGGTAAGATCTGACTTCAGTGAAGGCATTTTTACCTCACTGCAGTTTGTCAGTAGAGAAAATAAAAGTGGCATATTGATGTTCCACAGTTTAGAAAATATTGATACATTTCTCCCAGATCATTATTTTCCTTACGTTTTCTTGTAACAATTTATAACAACTTTGGGACACTAAGACATCAGGAACAAATACAAATAGTTAATAGTTTTAAAATATCCTTCACTACTCTTTGTGTATCTAAAAAAAAAATGTATCTTCTGTTGATGTTCAAATGTTCAAAAGGCAGGTAATAATTTAAACTTGTACACTAAGAATGGTTGGGAGAGAGTTTTGTGAATGAAAAGTTCAAACTAAGAGCCATAAAATATATTTTGGATAGAATTGACAGTTAGTATTTTAGCTATTTCTTTCTCACTAACAAATGTATGCCAAAATAACACCTGTTTAATTTTTAGCGTCAAAACAATTTTTTATTAACTATATTTGACATTTCTTTCAGTTTCTTATATTATTTAAGATAATTATCTTAAGTATAAATATACAATATCTAGTAAACTATGAGGATAAAATGGTTTTTTACAATTTTATTTACATTTGCTGCCATTTCAGACAAGCAACTAATGGCGAACTTGCCTCCCTTTTTAAATGTATAACTTTAGTGCCGTATTTCACCTAAATTTAACCCCTTACAGTGTTTTTCTTTTCCTATCCCCAAAGAATTAGTCTCTTGGCTATAGGTTGGAAAAGAGTATTTCAGTTTTATATGTCTGCATAATTTTTCTTTCTCCCCAGAGGCAAAGTATGAAGTCATATTTCATGATCGACATATATGGTGTTATGCACACAGGAATGACATCAGGAGATTGTCCATGACCTTCATCTCCCTAAAAGGAGCACGGCCCAGGAAGGGTAAATTTTTTCTTAAATGATGTGAGTCACTAGTAGCAGAAACGTCAGGACCTAGAATTACTATCTGTCAATTGCAAATTCACAGGAGCAACTGGGAATTGCTTGCTACTATCCCCACCCTTAACCAGTTAGTATATGCAAACATAATAGGAAATTGCTCAAGAGAGTCCTCAATCTGTACAGGTAACCATTAAAAATGATAGCCCCCCCCACTACCATTAATACAGTTACTAATAGTATCAAAATATATTATTAAAAACAGGTACTGAATGGCAAGGTTAACAATTTCTTATTCTAGCTACAATAATGTAATTCATTTAATTTACATAAAGTAAAAAGTGATAAACGGTGAAATTCTTATGCCTGGAATAACTCTTCTAAACTACAACTGAAAACTGCAGGCAGTAATGTTTACACTAAAACCGCTTTTTTCCAGCTTTATAACTAACTACGAAAGTTACATAAAAGATTTTTCCAAATCACTTAAGTGAATCTTTCTCTTCACCATTAAGTTGGGATTGCAGCACATTTTATATTTGATAAATATAAAATTCCTTTTCCAACTCTAATTCCTTTATTGTATCTCATAATTGCTAAATGGGCATTTTGGTATAAGGAAATGTTTTATTTCATTGTAAATATTTTCTCTTATTTGAAATATAGGAGTAATAAATTTATAAACCAGAGAGTCTAGTGATGAAAAACAGCATGCAAGATGTAGTTGCTGCATTTAAAGATAGCTTAAATTTTAAAGATTGGATAAAATCATATTGTTCTAAACTTTCATCTTTCATTTTACAAACATTTGTTAAACATCTGTTATGATTTAGATATTGCCTTCCCATAGGTTTTTCTCACATTAATGTGTGTAGGTAAGTATGTCTAGAACAAAAACTACTTGACTGCAGTGACCATGTCTTATTATTTTTTTAATCTAGACTTTATTTATGGTAAGTGTCTAGTCTCTAGTAGGTATTCAGTAAATATTTGTTCATTGGATAGACTAGAAATTCCCTCATTGGGTACATACAGTTTGTTTTAAAGTTATTCACAATTATTCATCTGAAAGAAAAAGCACAAAAATACTTGTGGAAACATATGAATGAAAAAAACAAAGAGGGCCCCAAATAATTACGTTAAAGTTTTTGAAGTAACTTTAGGTTTTTAATACACACACACACACACACACACACACACACCTTTCACCTATAATTATAAAAATAGGTTGAATATAGTTTTACCAAAATTGCTGCATTTCTTATTTACTCATGCAGAACTGTGTTCAAAGAGTTTTTCTCTGTAGGAAGTAACTCATTATTTCTTAAAACCGGAGCTATGGTATACTTATCATTTGTGGAAAATATCAAATAAAAATCATAACTAACACTTGAACAATAATCCATGCAGCAATGCTCATTTTGTCTAATTCCATGACAGCACTCCTCAGGAGAATTCAGGGTATTCATTTATCAAGTTTTCTATGAAACGAAATATCAAGAATGTTATAGTCCTTAACACAGAATATCAGAATAGCAAATTGAGCCTGCTTCCTTTTGTATTCAATTCCACTTCTGAAATGGACTTTGACATTTAAAAATGTATTAACTACCCACAAATCAGTTAGAAATGCACATATTCCATCACTTCCAATATCCAGTTTTACTATCATCTGTTTTACGGAAAATCATGCCAAAAATCTATACTATGCTGATAACTCTACTTTAATACAGACGACATACCACATTCATTTTTTGTCAAACAGCACAACTGGCTAGAACCTGGTACTATCTAAAAAGGATATGGTTTAGACAGCAATAGAATTATAATTCTCTCTGTGCAAAAGAATGACCTTCTTTACTCACTAATGGAAATACTTTATGTCATAACACTTCACCCTACTATAAATGCACTTCTTTCTCTCTTCTCTCCCCACCTATTCGTACATGGATAGTACACATGCTATCAACAATGTGAAGTCTTCTCAATTTACAACCCTGTAAAAATGTCCCTGCATTTCTTATTATCTGAGCTGATGGACTAATTAGAAACAGTCAAGGTTATATCTAGGTGTGCTGATAAAAAAATGTTTCTAATTGGCCCTGAGACGGAAGATAATTCAATTACAAATCTTTTCCATTTGATTCATTCTTTTCTTTCTTAGAAAGGATTATGTTGATAGGATTCAGGTAATGGAGCTTGGTGGCTTAAGAAAAGCATTAAAACATCCTTCCAGCTTTCAACTAATGTGATTAAATTTTATGAAGTTTGTTTTTCTTCTTAAAATCTTACTGAGGTCAAGTGCTCATGTGATTCCCTTAGAGCAGGGTTGAGAAGTTGGGTGAGTTGAAGAGGCGTTACTAATCTCTTAAAATGTGCTCATTAAAGTCCTAAAAAGATTTGAAATACTCGTTTCCCCATATCACAATACCTAAGTTAATAAATGAAAATACACAATCCTTTTCAATTAAGTCTTTGTTACAGACCTTTGAAATGCTTCTACATAATACTTTGAGAGTACAAATGTACAGTGATTAATGGACAAAGAGTGATTTAAGAAAAGAAAAAAACACCTTAGTTTTAAACCTTTGTGTTGTCTCTAACATAAGCTTTTTTTCTGGATATTTACCAAGCCCATAAAAATAAAATACATTATTTTCTCTTACTCCCAAGGAAACATAAGTAGCAGAGATTAAACATATTTAATTCCACATAGGCATGGAAAATTTGGCAAAAATATTAAGCAATGTACATTGTCCAATATTTCCATTTTTTGTGTGCAAAGAGCTTGAATTGCACGCTATCTTCATTCTCCTTGAAAGATGAAAAAACAATGTATTAGGTTATAAAGGGAACATTTTAAGATTTAGTATCCAGAAATTAAATGTATCATGAAACAATAGGTGGAGTTTAATGTACACCCTATCAGTGTGGGTCAGTGACCTGGAACATTTTCAGGATTAGTATGAATAGAAAGTATTCCCTTCTATTTTCTCTTCATACAGGAATCTATTTTAGTATCTCTCTCAGTAGGTCAAAGGCTCTTTCCAGTGATTCTAAATACACAAGAATTTCAGAAATCAAATTATATTAATGAAGAACAACACAGAAAGCTCGAAGAAGTGCATGCTCTATCTGTGTATAAACATTTATGAATAAGGAGATCTATAATTACGCATAACAATTTGTGTAACATCACTTATGAATCTATACTTATGCTTACACATTTTCCAGAAAGAGATTTTTTAAAAAGAAAAAAAAAATAGCGTAGAGATAGATGTATTTGTAAAATGCCTAACTGTGACATGCACTGTAGATAAATCTGAAGGCAGTATAAATATATGTCACAAAATGTACTTAAGTATTGGTAGCATTTATAGGACTGCTCAGTCTTCTGATTTATATTATACATACTTTGTATATGATCACTAGAAATTTTATTAAACCAATCATTCCTGGAGCTTGATAATTACCTTTGAGTAAAAGAAGGTACGTGTCTCAGTGGATTCTCTCTCTTGCCTTAGAGGAAATATTAATTGGAGTCAATTTTCGATTAGATCAAAAATGTTGTGAAACTGCCTTATCAGCAAATCCCTTCTCCCTACAATGGAGAATATTCTAGTGGGTTACCACATGACAACCTCAGTAGAGAACCAGCTATCTTTCAGTACATACCAGCCTGCAAAGTTGGTAAACAGCTTTACACTTGATATGAGTAGTAAAATAAGAACTTTAATTATATAATTTAAAAGTTGCCATTTGTCAGTTCTTTAAATTCCGAAAATGAAATAAATTTATGTTTCTATTAATGTTCAGAAGATATATGTGTGTATATATACACATATATGCATATACATCTACATGTTCGTAGATATGTGTATATTTAAATATATAGATTTATATGTATGAATATATCCAAATCTACACCTCTTTCTCCCATACACACACACCCACACACACACACATATTTATATGGCCCTATAATCTGGTTTACTCATTCTAGTTTTTCACAGCTGCCTAAGGTACAGGTAGGAAAGGGGGCAGCTATTATGGCTTTTCAAGTTATCTTAGACAAATTTAATGCTTTTGCCTAAATGATGTATTACCTAGCTAACAACAATAGCCATGGAATTCATGGAAAGAGGAAATAAAAGTTAATATTTTTAAGCCAAATAAACTACCTAAATATTTAAAATATTAGGGATTTTTAGATGCCCGAGATTGGTAAGCCCAATTCTTAACTCATTTAATGAGGATCAAATTATATGAAATAAGCAAACTCCTTGTTTTATCAAATGCAATATTTGTTTAAAATCAAACTTTGACTTCATGAATCTTCCTCAATATTTACACAACGTAAGATAAAGCCTATCAATGTCAAGTGAGGCATGTTTCTCATTGATGCTCATTTTAATGGGCACTGTAGAGCTGATGGACTGGAAGATTGCCCAACCTGCTGTAATTGACATAACTGACTATTTGACCACCCCGCGCTTGCTTTAGATCCCATATTAGTCTTATGCTTTTTGCTTCACAAAGCTGTGTAACAGCTGCTCTTCAAAAGAACATATGCTAAGGACATGGTAACTAAATTCAGCACTAACCAAAAACTTCAGGAATTCTTTGAGAAAAATATGCCAAATGACAGTATTAATCCTTGAATCACCTCTGGAATCTTCAGTGTCACATGGATCAAAGAGTTCAGGGCATGGATGTTTGTTAAAACTTAGTTATTCATTTCCCCCAGAAGAAAGTTTGTGTGTTATCAATGCTGTTGGTTCTAAAGGAAGAGAACTTTTAAATGGAACATTTTCACTATCATACTAAACAAAGCTCAGATCATTTTCTAGGACATATAGTTTGCATTTGTCTCATTTTGACAGTTCATCTCGAAAGGTTTTTTGTTTGGTTTTTTGCACTTTAGTAACAACATTAAGTATCATTTAACTTTAGGCAAAATGATAGGTATAAATAGGAAAACTATTTAATGACACATTATTTCTAAATAAATACAGCCAAGCAAATCACATAATACATTAATAACACTAGGTCAGGAAGGAATTTACCAGTTTACCAACTTTAGACACACAAACAAACACACATACACACATACCCCTGTAGGGAATGGTCAACAGAAATGATAGGAATTTGCATTTCCTCAAATTATGCTTCTTGGCACTAATTTTATCATTCACAGTATATGCTGTCTTCTGCACACATAAATTTTTACTTTGACATCCTAAGACAGTTAGGTTGAAAATAAAAGTAATGAAAGGGGGCGTGGGAGGTACAAACTATTGGGTGTAAGACAGGCTACAAGGATGTATTGTACAAGACGGGGAATATAGCCAGTATTTTGTAAGAACTGTAAATGGAGTGTAAGCCTTAAAAGTTGTATAAAAATTTTAAAATTAATAAAAAAAAAAGAAAATACATCCCACGTTTTCTGTTATAAACTGTTAGAATTATTTCCGCACTTATTAGATGTAATTTTTGTTTGCAAAGCCTGTCACTATTGACCCAGTTACCTCCCCATCTCGTTGACTGCTGAGTACTTTTTCATAAACAATTTACTCTATCCCCAGATATGTCAGTAGGTGATTGGACAGCTGTTACTTTTTGAAGCTAATATCTAGGGGTAACTTTCTGATGGTGATTTTTACCTTATTTTGCATTAATAAGTACAGGAATCCTATCAATGCCAGTTTCCCTTGCTCTGTGGGACAAAAATTTGGAAACCTGATGGCATATACATTCTTCAACCAAATACTGAGATAGGAGTTATAATAAATATTACCTTAATACAACTGACATAAATATTGTCCTCATACGGGAATTCCTTCCCAGTGTTTCTTAGAAAATTTATGTATTTTTTCCAAGTTCTGAATGTTCAAGTTTATCAGTTGAGAAATGGGAAAATTGTAATACATTATAATCCCTCTGTGAAGTTAAGGCTTAAATATCAATACAGAGATGTTATTGGTTTGAAGGAATCCACTGACATTAAGTAAAAAGCAAGACACCCTGACACTCAGGGTCATGTTAAGGTGGATATTTTCTGGAACTAGTACAAGATCACACAGGCCAGAGGCAGTCACAATCTAATCAACCAGTCTTGCTTGTAGTATTGTCAGTCATGTTATGTGTTTCTTGCTGGCTTAGTGTGCTTTTATAATGAGTCATTCTTTAAAATAAATACTAATAACTTTACATATATATATATAGTATACTTATACAAATACTATGAGTTATGTTCCAAGAAACAAATATAAAAGTAAAATAAGTTATTAAATTGACGATTAACATATGTACTACTTCTAAACTTGATAGGAGATACAAATATTTGTTAATATTATCCAGTAATGCTCACTGGTGTTTTCCAGTGTTTCAGTATTTTCTATAGGCTATGATTCTTGGAAATATTCCAGAAGAAATACAAAAGGAAGATGATATGAATGTTATGAAATCTTCATTGTGAAATGCATGACTGATCTCCAATATGACTTAACAAAAGCAATATTTAGTTCAATGGTAAAACCAAAACTAAGAAAAGCAGAAAAATTATTTTCACAAATATTGTCAACATGACTAGACTATTCAAGGCAATCTACATATCCAATGCAATTCCTATCAAATTACCAATGGCATTTTTCACAGAACTAGACAAAATATTTTAAAATTTGTATGGGAACACAAAAGACCTTGAATAGCCAATGCAATCCTGAGAAAGAGAAATGAAGCTAGAGGAATCAGGCTCCCTGACTTCAGGCTATACTACAAAGCTACAGTAATCAAAAGAGTAAGGTACTGGCACAAAAACATACATATAGATCAATGGAACAGGATAGAAAGCCCAGAAATAAACCCATGCACCTATGGTCAATTAATCTATGACAAAGGAGGTAAGAATATACAGTAGAGAAAAGACAGTCTCTTCAATTAGTGGTGCTGGGAAAACTAGACAGCTACATGTAAAAGAATAAAATTAGAACATTCTCTAATACCATACACAAAAATAAAGTCAAAACGGATCAAAGGCCTAAATGTAAGTCCAGACACTATAAAACTCTTAAAGGAAAACATAGGCAGAACATTCTTTGACATCAATCACAGTAATATCTTTTTGGATACACCTCCTAGAGTAATGAAAATAAAAATAAAAATAAATAAATGGGACCTAATTAAACTTCAAAGCTTTGGCACAGCAAAGGAAACCATAAACAAAATGAAAAGACAACCCACAGAATGGGAGAAAATATTTGCATACAAAGTGACCAACAAGGGATTAATCTCCAAAATATACAAACAGCTCATGCGGCTCAATAACAAAAAAAGGAAAGAAAGAAGGAAAGAACAACAAAAACAACCCAATCAAAAAACGGGCAGAAGACCTAAATAGGCATTTCTCTAAGGATGACATATAGATGGCCAAAAACACATGAAAAGATGCTCAACATCATTAATTATCAGAGAAATGCAAACCGGAACTATAAGGAGGTATCACCTCACAGTAGTCAGAATGCCCATCATCAAAAAATCTACAAACAATAAATGCTGGAGAGGGTGTGGAGAAAAGGGAACCCTCTTGCACTGTTGGTGGGAATGTAAAATGATACAGCCACTATGGAGAACAGTATGGAGGTTCCTTAAAAAACTAAAAATAGAGCTACCATATGATTCAGCAATCCCATGCCTGGGCATATATCTGGAGGAAACCATAATTTGAAAAGATACATGCACCCCAATGTTCACTGCAGCACTATTTATAATAGCCAAGACATGGAAATAACCTAAATGTTCATCAAAGAGGAATGAATAAAGAAGATGTGGTACATATATACAATGGAATATTACTCAGCCTTAAAAAAGAATTAAATAATGCCATTTACAGCAACATGGATGGACCTAGAGATTATCATACTAAATGAAGTCAGACAGAGAAAGACAAATATCATATGATATCACTCATACGTAGAATCTAATTTAAAAAAATAATACAAGCGAACTTATTTACAAAACAGAAGCAGACTCACAGATACTGAAAACAAACTTATGGTTACCAAAGGGGAGATGTTGAGGGAGGGATAAATTAGAAGTTTGGGATTAACATATACACACTACTATATATAAGATAATCAACAAGGACCTACTGTATAGCACAGGTTACTCTATTCAATATTCTCTAATAACCTATGTGGGAAAATAAATCTTAAAAAGAATGAATATATGTACATGTATAACTGAATCACTTTGCTGTATACCTGAAACTAACATAACATTGTAAATCAACTATACTCTAGTAAAATAAAATAAATAAATGAGCTTATATGAAGCAACATATACTCAAATGCCCAAGCTGAAGAGCGAAGCACTTGTAACTACTCAACCAACGTCCACAAAGTTTTCTACATCTTGAATATTTATCATGGAACAAAATTCAATACTTTTAGGTAAGGAAATTAGTGTGTTTTAAAACTATTTTTAAGAATGATAACTTGAAAGTAGTAAGTACTTGAATTATTATTTTCAGTGTTTTGTGAGGAAACATTGTGAGGAGCAACCACAGAATTGGTTGAGGACAGAATAGAAGATGAGGACAAGGAAACATCAAGTATAGCAGATTTTGTGGAATTTGCTATAAAGACTAGCAGATAGGCAAGGTGGAAGGGTTGTGGTTTATTGCTTTGGTTTCATTTTAAGTTGAGAAATATTGTGAGATGTGTCTGTGAACTAAAGAAAAACAATTCAGTAGCAAGGGAAAATTTGATGATACAGATGAGAGAGAATAATTTCAACAGCAAAAACCTTGCAAGGCAAAAGGAACGAAATTTGTTGCACAATATATTGTGATAGGAGGGAAGGTAGATTTTATGGAAACATGTATGAGTGGGTTATTAACTTTGTTGGTGGGAAGATGAAGTAATTCTAATCTGATGACTTCTGTTATTTTGGTTGTTCCTTTATAATGAAACTGCAAAGTCTTTTCACAAGTACACTTTATAAAATATTTGCTTTAAAGCCTTATAATGTATGGGAAAAGGTATTCCCATTGTAGATTTTATATCATGTTTATCTTGATGTAGTGGGTTTTATTCCTTGTTTTTAAAATTATGTGAAGATATTTTGCTGGGTAGTATAAAGGCTGAAGATTTAAATAATGAGTTGTAAAATAACATTTGAAAAAAAGATAACTTGAAAGTATTAAGTACTTGAATTATTATTTTCAATGTTTTAAATGATTTTAGTTTGTCATACATTTTACATTATTTCTCTCCTTTAGTTTTATCTATTAATTATGGCAAATATTTTACATTTTATTGAAATATCTAATCTTGTTACAATGTATTGGTGAATAATATTTGCATTTATTATTCGTTCTCTTTTATAGAATACTTCTGAAACTAATAACCCTAACACATAAAAATGTTGCACTGATTATTTTGTTCAGTCATTAATCTTAGAAACATGTAAATAATTTGTTATTAAAAACAAAGAGTAATTTATGATTTCAGCAATCCCAAGAATTCCTAGGAATTCCAATTTCTTTTTCCTAAATCCTGAAGACTAGTATCTATTGGAAATTAGAAACACTAGGCTTGGATGAGTTCCAGAACTTTGTTTGTGACCTTGTCACATTCTTTAAGGTAAAACATGACTCAAAATTGTTGTTAGTCAAACAAGGCCAGAGGCTATGTACGATGACCATGGTTGATTCTTTCTACTTTGTACTTATAAGGCTTTGAGTGAACAATTTAGAGCTTAAATCTGCTTTAAGACAATTTTCATCAGTTATCTTTGCAAACGACTCCCCTTTTTATTATATTTGTGTATGTTTTTATCACTGGTGTTCTGTTTGATGTGACTTGACAAAACATTTCAACTTAATGATAGCAATGTGTATCTGTAACTATGATACTCGGTTTTCAAGTTACAGATAATCTAATGTAATTCAAAGTTGGGTTACACTTGAAATGCACAAATGTACACTAAATTCATACAATTATTCACACAGGTTTGAAATCCACTTCACATAGAAAATAAATTATATTAGGGGTTTAAAATTCCTCACTAAGTGTTTCCAGCTCCTTTGCTTTAAGAAATTGACTGCAAAAGATGCATATTCCACCAAATAGAAGTGATATGCTATTATCTTAGAAATTTTAAACCTCCCCAAAAGTGTATTTCAATCAAACAGTGTAATGGAGTAACCAATCATTTAACTTTGCTGATAGACTATTTTATAGTATATTTATAGTTGTTAACTTAATATGTAGTTTTTAACTGTTTATAATTATGTCCACTTTATACTTCACAGAATCAGTCTATGATCAGCCTTTTTGCTTGCAACACAAAATTTTACATAATGTCTCTGGGACAATTTTAATGATGATCTAATAATTTTATGAGAGAGTTAAGACTACTTAATGATTTTGAGAAAATTAAGAATTTTCCTGCCTTATATTTCTTATTATAAGTTCTCCTAGAGCAAAACATGTCTTTGGGTTTGAATAAAATAATGTATATTAAAGTTCTTCAGGACTTGTAAAGTTTACACTACAATAAATATGCTGGTACTATTACTTTTTCAAGTCTGAATGTGTTCTTCTGGTGTCAAGACTGCGATTCTTTGGCATTTCAACTTGAAATTTGAGATGTCACTCTATTCCTGGCTCAAAACATACCTGTAGCCCCCCTGCCTCAGATAAATAAATAAATAATAAATAAATAAATAAATAAAAAGACAAAAAGCTCCAAAGCTAGCTTTGTTGTTTTTTAGTTTAAATTTTTTTTTAAAAAAAACATTTCCTAGAGATTACATGGCTCATTCCAAAAGCTATAGGTACTGTCTTTGGACATGTACACTCTAAAATGCATAGGATTGTGGGAAGCAGCCGCATAGCACAGGGAGATCAGCTCGGTGCTTTGTGACCGCCTGGAGGGGTGGGATAGGGAGGGTGGGAGGGAGGGAGACGCAAGCGGGAAGAGATATGGGAACATATGTATATATATAACTGATTCATTTTGTTGTGAAGCTGAAACTAACACACCATTGTAAAGCAATTATACTCCAATAAAGATGTTAAAATGAAAAAAAAAGAGATATGGGAACATATGTATATATATAACTGATTCATTTTGTTTTAAAGCAGAAACTAACACACCATTGTAAAGCAATTATACTCCAATAAAGTTGTTAAAAAATAAATAAATATAATAAAAAAATAAAAATAATAAAATGCATAGGATTGAGCATGGTCAGAAAGTTCTATTCTGGATTCTATGATATTAATGGGCATTGGTTACTTTATCTATACAAAAGGAAAAAAGTGTCTGTCTAATATCATTGGACACACATTGTGAATGTAAACGGTCTTTAAGTAATTTGACTTTAAGAGGATATCTTCTTTTAAGTTTATTCTAAATAATCATTTCTGTTTAAATCTAAGTAATGATTCAAAGTATACTTCTATATAGAAAAAGGATCAGTGAGTAGTTCCGCTGTAAATGTGGAACACATGTCTTACCAAACTATGCTTGTCAATGTCCTAGTTGGGATATTCCAGATACCACAGGCTGAAATTTTACAACAAATCTTACCATCACATGTGTAATACTGCTCACATCAATTCAGAAATAGTCTTAGAACAAACCACTGTGTACTAAGTCAGCTATGGTTCTTAGCACAAACTCAAACTATCCACTCCATATGGCTTTTTCCTCAGGTCTACCCTCCATATTTCATGGTCTTTATTTATCCTCCTCCCCGTCTACCTCACATCTGTAGATATATTTTGGATGGCCTTATAGTGCTTTTAGATTCTAATAGGGGTCAACTAGCAGATGGAAGAGAACTATTCGAACAAAAAACATTTTCTCTAAACCAGGAGTTGGCAAACTATGGCCTGTAGGCCCAATTCAATTCACCACCTGTTTTTATAAAATTTTATTAAAATACAGTCATGTCTACTCATTTACACATTGTCTATGATTGCTTCAGAGATCGTATAACCCACGAAGCCTAAAATATTTCCTCTCTGGCCCTTTACAGAACAAGTTTGAAAATCTTTGTTTAAACCAATATTCTTGTGCTTCCCTGGTGGCGCGGTGGTTGAGAGTCCGCCTGCCGATGCGGGGGACACGGGTTCATGCCCCGGTCCGGGAAGATCCCACATGCCGCGGAGCGGCTGGGTCCGCAAGGGGAGAGGCCACAACAGTGAGATGCCCGCGTACAGCAAAAAACAAATAAACAAACAAAAAACCAATATTCTTAAATGTAATCAGAATGAAGGGTTAAATAGAGGCAATTGGTGGGCTCCACCCACACACTATGATTTGGTAGAACTGGGACTAGGTTCAAGAAGTTGTATTTCTAATATGTTCCCAGGTGATGCTGATATTGTTGGTTAGAGGAACACATTTGAGAACCACTGTTCTATAGTGTGGAGGTACGTTCCTCTTTTTTTTTTTTTTAACATCTTTATTGGAGTATAATTGCTTTACAATGGTGTGTTAGTTTCTGCTTTATAACAGAGTGAATCAGATATACATATACATATACCCCCATATCCCCTCCCTCTTGCGTCTCCCTCCCACCCTCCCTAACCCACCCCTCTAGATGGACACAAATCACCGAGCTGATCTCCCTGTGCTATGCGGCTGCTTCCCACTAGCTATCTATTTTACATTTGGTAGTGTATATATGTACATGCCACTCTCTCACTTCGTCTACGCTCCTCTTTTTAAGAAGCTGTTCAGATGTGCTATAATTTTAAAGAGCAGATCGATATTGGTGTTCTTCAAATAGCATTTACCTTCAAGTCTGGAAAAATAGCACTCTAAGAGAAACAACTAAAAGTAATTTCCCTTCTTAGAAACTTAAGAATTAACATGTTCTCCATTAAATGACACTCATGCTTTTTTAAACCTCATACTCAATCCACAATAAATGCAATACCATACCTCATACACAATTTGAAAATTTATGGTATGATAATACATATTTTACCATTAAACTATTTGAGGTAAATTTGTATCCATTATATGCATGGATAAGAAAAAATACAACTTACCATACTGAAGTTAAGTGACTTCTCTAATACTTTAACTGAGGACTTTTAATTCAGGACTCTTTTCCATGAGATTGTTCTATCAAAACAAACTACCCAATTTCTTAAAAGACTTAAAAAACAAAATTGGGCCACCATTGTTAAAATTACTACATGTAATTAAATAGAGCTGGGCATTTGAACTTTCACTGCTAAAGATGCTAATATTTGAGTCTATAATAAACAACTCCTCATATAGAAAAAGAAGTAAAAATGTGAATTTGTGGTGACTGTGGTCAATGAAAATGTGGTTTCCTACATTATGATATACAGTTGGGACCAATAGTTAGTATGATGATAGAAGCATCCTTTTGCTGGATATTAACCAAGTGTCATTAGGCAAAAGCAATTGTGGAAGTAGTGGTAAGATGCTCACCTTGGTTAATGATTTGGAAAAAAATCTCTGGAGATTTAAAAGTAGGTGCTGTATATCCGTTTCTTTTATTGACTTTGATGCACTGTTGGAAATTGAAACCACTTCACATGAATAAAAAACAGTCTATTACAGTGGGATGGAGAAAAAGGCTTGGGTGAGATTAATATTTAAAGTACTCACAGCTGGTAAGTAGATTAAACTACAATAGTAGTAGACTGGTCTCAGCATCTTTCTTTATTTCATTTTTAGGTTACAAATGTTGGTCTTTATGAGAATATCTTAAGGTAATAGTACTGGAATAAAATTATATGATGGATTTTCACATTAATATCTTTCGATTCTCACAGATTTGTTAAGGGATCATTTTAATAATGGAGATTTTCTATCTTGTGATATCTACTAAGGAAGAATGTATAAAGATAAGATAAAATTACATAATTTCTCTGAGCTTTACTTTGTAACGAATTGAAGAATTACAACAAACAACTCAGAGGAATAAATTATATACACACTAAAATTTTCTGTTTCATTTGTATTATTTTTAGGGAAACACAAATTAAGAGAATTGGTTAGATCGGTTCATTCCTATTAGGTTTTTTTTTTTTTTTGCTTTGAGTACAAGATAAAATACACACTTTTAGCCTAATCCACTTAGTCTTGAAATATGAGTAAGGCATTGGAAAGTATCTTGAACAAGTAGTCAGAAAATCCGTGTTTTCTTAGTTTTGCCATTGACCAAATATGTGACCTTAGAAATTTACTGCATTTTTTTGGACCAAATCCACTCAACTCTAAATGTATTTTATTATTTGATATCTAGTTTCCTTCTGAAACAAAATCCCATGATTATATGTGATATGCTTCCATAACCAAGTTAAATCTCTATGTGTTGAGATTATATTTGTAGTGATTTTCTAAATCGTCTATTGTAAATATCAGGCAACAGTTAACTTTCTACAGAATGTAATCACAATTTTGCCACCAACTCCCTAAAGTTAATTTTACATCACCAGCTGGTGATTTTCAGGTAGAATTAGAACTGTGGACCAGACTGTCCAGAAAGATATATACATACAAATATCTACTTGAACATGTGTAAAGGTACATCTTAGAGATGTATAAAGCCTCTAGGATAATGGAGAAGAGCATCAGTTACTTCCTGCCTCACATGATTCTAAAATTTACCATGGAGCGTTTAAAAACTGATGACATGTCAATGCTCCCTGAGGTTCCTTTAGTAGCTAAGGGGTAGCATTAGTCCTAGGGGTAATCATTTTGTAAGCTTGAACTACAACTATATGATCATAACTATTAATGAAATACATCAATTACTTTTTTCTTCTAAAACCTATAAGCAAATTATTTTATTTTGGCTTTCAGTGAATAAATATTACAAACATAATGAATATATTACAAACATATGACTTTAGAAAGTTATGCAATGTACAGAAAATGATTTAATTTTTTCTTCATTATTTCTATATTACCCATTTAGTCCCTAAAATTGATTAGAAAACTTTTGTTCTATTTTTCAGGTTTCAAACATAACTCAAAGGTAGGCTGTCTGTATTCCCTGAAATATTCTATCTAGCTTTATAGAATATATAAATATTAGACGTCTCCATATCATGTCAGAGGAAGAAAACAAGTGTCCACATAGTTAGAGAGATTTATATTGAGTATCATGCCTATGTAATAATTTTTTAAGCTTTTTGACATTTTTCAAACTTACGAGTATTTTTCACTACCTTGAGGTTTCCCATCCCATTCCCCACTCCCCAAACTGTAGCTAAATAAAATGGCCTTCAAAATGAAAACTAGTATTTTGCTCTGACCACCCTTAAAACCAGGCAAGGCATATAACCCTAAGAAGAATTCACTGGTAAAATACTATGCCACAAGTCTCTATTTTAGCAAAAAGATAGAGATGGTTTGACACTGAGACCAAAATATAAAGTCTGGTAAAGCACATTCTTCAAAGAAATACTGAGACGGGAAAGGAATTCACTTGAGAATGTGGTTCAAAAACATCACCAACTGAATCTGCTGATCGTATACCAAATCCCTCCTTCAAGTGAAAAATCACTTGAAGTTGATCATGGTCAGTTGTTTAGAAATGTTCCCTTAATTCCTGAGTTGTCCCTGGGAATTTATTCTTGAAGAGATCACTTATTCTATTGACCTGATCTTAGGCTTTCCATGCTATATTTAATCCAAAGATATATGTTTTACCCTAATTTACCTATTATAATACAGGCAGCATGAAATTTTCCTGGTCCTTCATCTGAATGTGGGTCTAATGTCAGAAAGAAAAAGTACTTTGTGAGTTTTTTCTGTTTTCTTTTGTAATGTGTACCTCATTTGGCACACGTACAGAGAATTCATTCTTCATTTCTCTATTTGGGGACTTTAAAAATCAGGATTATGCTTTGTCTCCTTGCTCCTTTGTTTCCTGGAATTCTGAAGCACCTCTAGAAGAAAACTGGGTCGCTTGTTAGATTGAGTTGAAGAGCCTTAGGGATGCATTTTTCAAGGAAGTCTATTGGGTCTGCCTCTGCCCCTTCAGGCAGTCCAGTAATTCTGACATTCTAGTTCAAGATAATGTCTTAAAACTACTATCCCTCTTCTGGCACTGTATAGCTCTCATGTTTGAACTGCTACTTTACCATTAGATTGAGTTTAAGTGTCTGGGAGTGTCAGTTACGGTTCTTTATTTTTTGTTTTAGAGTCAAGGTTTACTACTGGTTAATTTTAATTTAAAAAAGGAAACAAATATCAAAATAAAAAGTCAGCCTATTGTCACAGATGTAGTATGTAGTAGATTGGTTCTTTTCTAGAGAAGCTTCCTTGAAAATGTTAGACAAAAGTGTGTTTCTGTCCTTGACACTTACTCTTACCTCCTATATTTTGAGATCCTTTCTGTACCAAATACTTTTTTTTTTTTTTTTTTTTTTTTGCGGTACGCGGGCCTCTCACTGTTGTGGCCTCTCCCGCTGCGGAGCACAGGCTCCAGACGTGCAGGCTCAGTGGCCATGGCTCACAGGCCCAGCCACTCTGCGGCATGTGGGATCTTCCCGGACTGGGGCACGAACCCGTGTCCCCTGCATCGGTAGGCGGACTCTCAACCACTGCGCCACCAGGGAAGTCCTCAAATACTTTTCTTGATGTTTGTTGTTTCTAGAAGCTTTTCTACAGAATAAATTATACCTATGCATTTGGCATAAGCTTTTCAAGTGCCATGATTCCATAGAAATATTGAGGGCAGCATTAACGGGCTATCACTGATACAGCCTTTAGTTGGCTCCACCCTGTCTCCTCCTTCTCCCCTATTTGTAATTTTTAGATACATGGTCATAGAGGTCAAGTTAACCAAGCATAAGAATTTGTTCTACTACCTTTTCTTAAAGAATGAATGATAATCATCAATTTTGACTTATATGGAATTTTTGCATTAATCAATCTATTTCAAAATAAGGTTATTTTACCTGACAATATAAATGTACTTTAATTACCTGAACAGAATTATAGCTCAGGTCTTTGAATCACTGTGGTTTAGAACATCATTTCACAGCCAAACAGAAACATGTTCCCAATCACTGAACTTGAATTATTGTTATGTAGCTTGAGGCTTGTATTAAAATCACTGAATAATTGCAATCATATTATTATAATCAAGTACAGGAACAGTAATTACAGGTTACAGTCACTTTAAGCTGCCCTGGAAGTCCTATATTCTGAGCATATGCATATTAAAAGTTTATGTTAGTGATAAAATTAATGAACAGAACTGTAAGCACTTGTCAGTAGGAAAGATGTCACATATCTTACCATATAGGGAGTTATGTTTTCACATTAAGGAAAACTGTGTGCCTAACATTATTTTCTCTCGTAAGTTAGATTATAAAAAATAAAAACTAAATTTCACAAGCTAATAATGGTTATTTTAGTATCTGACTTTAATAAATTTACCACATTTTCTTATGATGATTAATATTTGGGATTTTATTATTCATTTATTGGTTTAAAAAACAAAGAAAACTATGTAAATTTGTGTGTATTTTGTGTTCCCCAATGAATTGTAATTGTACAAA
The DNA here is from genome assembly GCF_951394435.1 of Stenella coeruleoalba. Lineage (NCBI taxonomy): Eukaryota > Metazoa > Chordata > Mammalia > Artiodactyla > Delphinidae > Stenella > Stenella coeruleoalba. The sequence goes on from NC_137148.1 coordinate 74,023,547, forward strand.
TCCTTGATAAAAGGCAAAGTTAAAAAATATTCCTTGAGATCAAAACTAGGAAAGAAAAAGTCAAAGAAAAAAATGCAATCTTTTTCAAATGATATGATCTTGTTTTGAAGAGACATAAAATGGAAAGGTATTTGATATTTGCTGATGTAGTGTATTAGAGGTATCTATCTTGTGTTAATATTCTGATTAAAAGACCAACCCTATTTAAACTTTAATAATCTTGTTCTTTTATTCAAACGATGAATATGGCATGAGAGATAGGAATTGTATTTTGATAGTCAGAGTCTAAAATTAGAACCTGAAGCTGAAAGCAGCGTAGAGCCCTAGGGGTCCAATCATGGGGAAATGGCTTCTACACACATGTGCTAACCACCGAATCATATTATTACACTTTCTGATTCACAGTGGCAATGGGGACAGAGTGAACATATGACCATAGAAATAAGTAGGACATATATAGCTGTGATTGGGAAGGGAAGTCAGAAGGGGAAAACGTGAAAAGGTTACGTGTGTAGGTGACTTCCAGGGAATTTCACTCCAGTTGCTCATCTCACTCATCACCAAATGAGCATCAAGACGAAATGACACTCTGTATGGATAAGATAGGCCCACAGACGAGGAGATGAATCTTGTGCCAGTTTCATAGGCTTTCTACACCCACCATGACAGACAACATAAGCCAGATAAAAGGCCAACCAAACACCCAGATGCTGTTGCTGGAAAATTACATACTGGAGCTCAGCATCTGGGTCTCACAGCAGCCAAGTTCACCCCACAGGTGGCCGTGGTGCTTGGCTCAGATATTGGGCCAGATAGAAAGGGGTGAGCACCACGGAACACACTAATCACCACAGTGAACAAGAAGACAGTAGAAAGCCAAGCATGAAGCTACCAATATGGTTTCAAAAGCATAAAACGATACTTCAGGATCCTAGACATAATGTTGACAGCAGGTTTTTCCTGTTTGGTGTAGAGATATGATTTTAAGGGTCATTAATGTTGGGCCTGGGGTTATACTCTCTTACTGAGTGAAGGATGTCAGTCATAAAAGAAATTATAATCATAATTACCTTATGGATTACAATACCCTACACCTTTACATGTAGTTAAAAATCCCTAGGAGGATAGCTAAGCAGAATGAGGAGAGCCAGAGCCATTTGGTGTAAGAGCCTATATCAATAGGGTAAGAATATACCAAATCAATATACAAAACAGCATGTAAGATCAAAGATGGCAACAGGGTAATGAGTGAGCATTACAGACTCCACTGGTTTCACCTCAGGATTCTAAACCACATCAATTTATAGCAAACATGCACCTCACTATAGATTGTGTTCTTAGGAATCTGCAGCAATATAGCTCTGATGAGATGCTATGATGGGAATCTTGTGCCCAGGCTTATGAAGCTTGGTATGTAGATTTCAATTAATAAAGTAAATGAGTATTTTTCCAATCAGTGTGTTTCATTTCATGTGGTTTATTTTCCTTCTAATTTAGTGCTTTGTTTTCTAGATTCAGAAATATCTTAGACATATTTCATACGTGTCTTTATTTTTAGATTGTTTTTGGCTTAAAAGGTATTTTCTGACTCATTAATAGGTAAGTGAGTACAACAGGGCATAATATGACATTTTTTAAGAATACCCTATTTAAGGAACTAAGCTGTTATTAGTCAAAAATATTAATACTGAAGTAGTAATAGTATATTTGACTCTGCATATAACTAGAGAAAAAGGATTCATTAAACTTCTTATCAAAATGATTATTTTTGCATATTAATTGTGAGATGCAATCCTCTGAAATTTCATTTCTTAAATAACTATGTGGCTCTCCACTTCTATTTATTTTAATGCATTATATTTAAATGATTGCTTTTTAACACAATGTCTCTGATTTTTTAAAAAAATTTATAGGTGTATATATATAAATGAGTGAAGTATAAATATGGCTTAAAACATATGCTATCCTACTTTAGTCAGTAATTATGTTTTTCCATAATACTAGTATTATAATTGTAATTTAAATAATGTTGATAAAATAAAACTCTTCTTATGTGAAACCACAGCTTATACTCCTTTATAATTGCCAGCTTAGGCCAGTTGTACTCTGCAAGGGAAAGGATTACAAACTCAGTTTTCACCATTGTATCCCAATAGCCTAGCACCATGTCATGTGCCTGACACATAGTAGGAGCACCATAACTGTTTGATGAATGAATATGTCAATGACTCTTTTATTAAGGATAAGCACGATTTTTATGTCTATAGTTATATATTGAAAATGTATTCCCCAAGAGAGGCTGTTCTCAAACATTTCGTACTAGGACTCATTTATATTGTTAAAAAATGCTGAGACTTGCAAAGAGCTTTTATTTAGATAGGTTATTTCTATCCATGTCGATCAAGGTTATTTCTATCAATGTCTATCAATGCCTATCTGTATTAGAAATTAAAACTGACAAATTTTTGAAAATATTTTAAAATAATAAACTCATTAAAGGTTAACAAAATGTTTTATAGAAATAATTATGTTTTCCAAAAGAAGTAATAGTGAGAAGAGTGAAATTCCTTTGTACTTTTGCAAATCTTTTTAATGTCTGGCTTACAGAAGATAGGAGAATTTATCTGCTTCAGCATCCAACCTATTGCAATGTTACTTTAAATAAAGTACATGAAAAAAATCTGGCCTCACATAGATATACAATTGGAAAAGAGGACCTTATCTGCATTTAGATCTCACCAAAATTGATTTAGCCACATTTCATTCTGTGTTAACGGAATCAAAACTTATAGATCAGGAACCGAAAATTATTTTGTAAGAGTTCTAATAATTAAATGTTCGCAACATAAACTTACAGTCTTAATGAGAAATTGTACTATAAAACGTAGAGATGTCTTTAAATAATTATATAAGCTGATATTAAAAACAGTACATGGTAATGAGTAGCAGCTATTCTAGGTGTTTGGAGAACCAAACATAAACTATTATCTTGTTTACTGTTACTATCTCCAGATTTCTATCTATGTATTTATCTATAGGTAGACTGATTTTAGATACCTTTGAGGTTCTATTAGTTGGAAAATTTCCTCTTAAACTTTTAACAACGTCACTATGTTTTTAATTTAAATCTCCTAATTCTCCTGTTCAGAAATATACACAACCTGAAACTAATGCAACATGGTTGATCAAATATACTCCAATATAAAATAAAAATTTGAAAAAAAGAAATATACACAAAGAAAGTTTAGTAAGCAGGCTAGACATTTCAAAACAATATATACGCATCTCAATATAAAGTTGAAAAAGTAGACTATAATTACTTTCACCAAAAACACTTATTTTTAGAAATTTACTATATACCCTAATTATGTGTGTATTTTCTCATATATAAATATGGTACTGAAGATCAATTATGATGTTATGCATAATTTCATAATAATTCATTTAAAAATTATTCATTGAGAATGTCTGTGCCAGATACTATCAGGCACATAGTAGTCTTATCTGGGGATAAGATAATGAAGAAGACGAAAGTATTAGGCTTTGTGAAAATTATTTTCTAGTGGAAGAAAAAGATAATAACTTATCAAATAATAAATAATAAAATGTCATCAAAATTAAATACCATTTTACACTCATTTGTTGGTAAAAATTAAGAAGTCTTATGATACTATTAGAGATGAGGTAGGCTGAAAGAATATCTTAAAAACAGCTGGTAGGAGTGTAAAATGGAAGACATTTTGGCTTTGCTTTGTAAAGTTAAACATAACCTAAGACCCAGTAATTCTATTTCTAGGTACATACTCAAGAGAAACTTTTGCACATTTGCACAAGGACATATATATATATATATACACACACACACACACACACACACACACACATATACACACACACACACATATATATCTATATAAATGTGCAGAGAAATACTGTTAAGAATAGCAGAAAATTGGGACCTACTATAGACAGGAAAAAATTGGTAAATTTACACTGTGAATCATTACACAGTGCAGGAAAGAAACGAATATGGATACCTGTAACAACATGGCTAGCCTGTACTTGAGCATAGGAAGTGGGCCACAGAAGATTACTTTCAGCATTAAGGCTTTCTTAAAAATTAGGAACAATTAAAAATTATTGTTCAAGCATATATGTGTGTATGTATGTATTTAGGCAAGATAATGATAAACACAGAATTTAGGATAGTGGCTAGGTGCCTCTGAGGAAAGCAGAAGGATCGAGAGAGAAAGAGCACATTAGTGGAAGTTGGTTTTAATGTTTTAGATCTAGGGGTTGGATGTTGGGTTCAAGGGTGTTCATTATATCCTGAATGAATGAATGAATAAAAATGAGGACCATGCAAGGACCCAAGATGGCAATGTGTTAAAAACCAAGGATTATTGTTAACGTAATTTTGTGCTCCTGAAATTAATGTGTGTGTGTGTGTGTGTGTGTGTGTGTGTGTGGGCATGAGACACATACACACTTTTTTTCAGGTAGTATTAAGTATAACAAAGCAAAATAAAATAGGATGCAGAGATAGAAACCTATGAAGTGTTTTTATATTGGATATGCACATACATGTGAATGTTTGTATATATAAACACATACAATTCACGTAGTGGGACAGCTCTGTCCTACAACACTATTCTCACGTTACTGAGTAAACAGCATGATGCTGTGTTGATGCTGCCATGTCTCACAGTGCAGTATTAGAAAGTGAAAATCGTGGACTTGGTAGTCAGACAAGTGTGGAACAAAGTTATCTATGTTTGCTTGGGTAGCCAGGACCAAAGTTTTCCTACTGGAATTGTGTTTTTGTACAACACTTGCATTTATTTTTAAGATCTTTGTAGTATTCACTACAAAGTCCTGTGAAAAATTATGTCTTCTGTAAGGGTATTTTTGAGGCTGCTGCTAAATTGTACCTTGTTTTCTTCGTGGGAATCTCAAGTCAGGGGGAAACCAAATGATTTTAGGAAGAGAAATATTTCTCTGTTCTTGAGCAATTTGTGTTTTATCTTAGAGACATGGGGAACTATGCAGCTAAATTTGTGTTTTCAGTTTTCTTGTGTTCATTATTGAAATGCAGAGCTAACTTGGAACTATATCTGTAGCAAATATATAATCTCTCTTTGAATTCATTTTTAAACCACATTTCCATCTCATCTATTTGTATTTTTCTTTTTTACCCTTGCTTTTAAGGTACTCTACTTTATTCTGTTAAACCAAACTCATTTGATTCTAAAAATATAAATACTTGGAAAATAGCCAATAACTTTATCGGTTATTATGTCTGTAGCACAAAGCTATTTTGTCCTCCTTCCCTCCATGCAACCATTGTGCTAAAGAGACTCTTATTTCATGTGTATATGTGTAGGGACGACCCCCCCACCAAGAGGTGTGACTCAACCAATCAATTAAGGTAACTAAAAATAAGCTAAACAAAGGCTCAGTTTGATGTGAAAATTTATCATTTGTCTAGGAGTATATTTGCTCAATACAGACTGTCAATCTATATAGAAGGGGGAGAAAATTAACTGTAAATAAAGCCTCAGTTAATATAAACTGAAGAGCAGTTGTAGTCTTCTCAGTACTGAGAAACTAGTATATTCTACAGAATATCTCCTCAGAATGGCTTAGAAGTTGCAACTCTTTTCCCTACACATAATATAGAGATTTCTCAGAGATGACACCAAAGTTTTTTTTAAATTAGATTTGTGATTTTCATATTTATGCTCTTTCCCTGAAACTGTAAAAATAATTTTCTTGACCTCACTCAGAAAACACATTCTCAATCTTCAGGTTTTCCTTCAAAAATTATAATAGCAATACTTTACATTTTAAGAACACCATTGTTTTCCTTTTTAGAGCTTTCTTCCAAAGAGCTCAAAGCATCGCAAAGTGCTCTCAAGGAAGTTATATTCACGTTTCCCTTCCTTTGATCACTATGATGAAATGCAACCACCTCTCTGGTGAAATACAGCCACTGCTTATGACAGTGAATAACAATTCCATACAATTCATGAGAAATAACATACCCAATTAAAACTGTAAAGGGGGCTTAGAAAGACAGACTTTAATTAGCGAAGCTGGAATGTGGCCAAGCAAAAAAAAGTACCGTGAAAAGTGGTCATGACCTCATTTTAACACTGTCTTATTCAGAAGACCACATCTAGAGTAGCCCATTGCATCAGGCTGACTTGGGGCACTGATTGATTCAGCCCTGAATAAATGGGAACAATGTCACATACTTAATCATCATCTGCATTTATCAAAGTGGTCAAAGATTTTCCTAGACGCACCTCCTCCATCAGTTAACGACCCTGTGCATGTCCATTCATGAGTCAAGGAATAACACCAGGCCTATCCCTCCCCTTTTATAACTATTTTTTGACAATATGGTGTTATCAAGTACCAGAAAACTACACAAATTTCTATATAATATTGTAAGATCAAAGACCAATGGAATTTCAATGTGAACATTAGATATTCAAAGGCAACCATCCTTAATTCTAAAAATAACTTTTCTAGAAATGTCAGAAGTTAAATATCACCAGTTCCTCAATCCAGTCACCCAGACTCATTAATTTCATGCCCACAGAATGTAGAGTAGCAGGGGGTAAAAAAATAAAAACAATTAAAGAAAAGATAAGACTTATATTACACCAATTCTTTTAAACACAGCTCAGTGATAATATTATTTGATTTAAAGAGGGTTTCCTAAGTTGATTTTTCTAAATTGGAAGTACACACTGGCACCTAATCTGTATTTAACATTCTGTATTGTTGGATTTTTGATATAATATTGGGTTTTATATTCTCCCAGAAATTGCTGTGGATGAACTCGTTTTCATGTTTGTTTCTTGCATGCTTCCATGACAAGGATGTCAAGGATAGACTTATAGAAAGCATTTCCAGCAGCTTTGTCCCCAGCAATTACTTCTCTATTTCCCCATTCAGCTCTCCCACCACAATGGAGGAGTGGGCTGGTAATATTGATGGTTGACGTTCATCTCCATTGACCTAAATTTGTGACTATATTAAAGTATCCACACTTCACAAACCAAAGCTTTTGTTTATGTAATGGAAAAGTGGCCCAAGATTTACATTTAAGTTTTATTCCTTAAAAAAAGTTTAAAGGCACCTGTAGCTTTCAAAAATCTCAAACTATATAGTCAACTGTTAAGAGAATTGACTTAATGTTTTCTATGTCTGTAGTAGAAAGCTGTTCTTTCCCCTTTCTTTCCAGCATTTCTTTTCTCTTCTGGTAACAGTACTGACTCCCCTGGGTTCAAGAGTTGCTAGTCTGTACAAGACCACTCCCGTCAAGGATTTATGCATATGACCCAGTCTTGACCAATAACAATCTTTCTCCAGGGCAGCTTGCTATTTCCCTATGGATAACACATTATAAGACTGTTGTCTTGGGATAGTTAAGCAGTCCTGGCTTCTGCCACCCAGTAAGCCTTCAAGGGGTGAAGAGATGTAAAGAGAAAGAGGGATAGACGCAGAGAAGTCCTTGAACCTAGGCTATAATGAGGCCTTTTGCGCTACAGTTTTCCATGTCTGATTGCCAAGCTGATAGATTCTACTTTAGTATAATCTGAACTGGGTTTATACCATGTGAAGCCAAGAATACTGACCCCAAAATAAATTGTCTGTAAATTATGAACAGTCACTGTGCTAGGACTGGGTATCCAGAGCTGTACTGCAGTGCAACATTAAAGAGATGTCATCACGGCCCTCATGATGTTAACATACTTGCAAGGGAGGTAGGAGATGAACAGATAGTTAATGACAAAATATAACATGTTAATAAGAAAATGAACATGGATGATGGAAAACAGAAGAACATACTTAGATAAGATGGTCAAGGGAGCTCTCATTCCAAGGGTATTAGAACTAACATTTTACACAAAGTAACTTTAAAAATATGTTTCATTCAGATCCTTTTCAAGCGTAGTTTTAGACTTTTAAAGTGTTTTTTGCTTTTACTGATAATTAACAATGATGATACAACCAATAATAAGTAACATTTATTGACTCCCTTTATGGTTATCACTGGATAACTTTTCAATCTTTTATCCCATATAATCTTCAAAATTATTCTGTAAAGTGAAAATTATCATCATCACAATTTTACAGTTGAGGAAATGGAAGCATTCAGATATTAAATACTAACTAGTAACCAGAAGAGACAGTGCTCAATCTCCATAAATGTTAATTCAGAGCGGGCATCCTTCACCATGACCCTATTGACGATCAAGTTCAAGCACTGCAGGTGTAAATAATGTATTGATAGAAAGAGAAAAATCCCTTTTCCCTTAGCATTCTCTTTTCCATTAAGATAAACATTCTTAAGCATCTGGTACATGCATTATTTTCCTGTACGTGTAAAACAATGCTCTTTAATAGCCTATCATGGTATTATAATGCATACCATATATTCTTAAGACATGCCTGCAATTAACTTTCTCCCAAAGGTGATATTTGAGATAGTTTTTTTATTTTTAAAAAGTTTATCCACCTTGAATTTTTTTCTATATTTGCACAAAATTGTATACAATCATACCATTCTTTCTTTATACTAAAGGTTAATATGCTTGAATTCTTATAGTGATAAGACTTTCTCCGCAACCCAGTTTGCTCCTAACTAATCCTTTCTTAGCCAACTTTTGCCGACTACCTCAGCATCAGGAGGGAAGTTGACCCAATAGCAACAACACTTTGGAATTAAGTAAAACTTTTCAACTAGGAAGATTAGCATCTTCATTTATTCCCAGTCATTCCTGATGCTTCAATGATTAAGTGCGTGTGGTACATCTACCTCCAACCTCTTAGACTGCATGAAAGAAGAAAGTAAACAGAAACCATAACTATTTATGGAGTCCCTACAGTGTGCCACTCACACATGCTGGGCCCCGGAGACTCAATGGCAGATAAGGTCAATGGGTCTCAAGCCTCAAGGAACACTCCATGTGAAGACAAAAGAGCACCATCTTCCTACGATTTCTGTTATTTTGCCTGTTGTAATTACTAAAATTCAGGAAAAGAGGACAGTGTCACTACTCTTTCCCTCTCTGTCTTCTCATGACTGGGACTAAAGCTACTCGCAATTTTTTTTTTTTTTTTTTTTTTTGCGGTACGCGGGCCTCTCACTGTTGTGGCCTCTCCCGTTGCGGAGCACAGGCTCCGGACGCGCAGGCTCAGCGGCCAGGGCTCACGGGCCCAGCCGCTCCGCGGCATGTGGGATCTTCCCGGACTGGGGCACAAACCCATGTCCCCTGCATCGGCAGGCGGACTCCCAACCACTGCGCCACCAGGGAAGCCCCACATGTTTCATTTTTAAGTTCATGGGCAAGTAGAGGTTTATTGCTACTTACATATCCCAATTAAATGAAACTAATTTTAAATACATGATCACTATCACTTGATCAAGTGCTCATCAGTGAGAAGAACAGAGCAGAACTGAAAACATGTGTATTCTAAATGCATGTCCACCACTAGCCACTTCTGTGACCATGGGCTTCAGTGCCTGCAGGTGTAAGATGAGGCAGTGGGCAGGAATTTGGGGTGCAAAGACACTTCGCAAACCTAAATATAGAATTTTAAATCAGATTACTTTAGTCCCTTACAACTGGACAGTCTATCAGTGCTGTTTCTAAATCTGCAGATAGCAGCAGTAAGAGTGATGCTGTAGGGAATTAAGTTGTATCCACTCATACGTTCTATGAGTTTATGGACCCATATTAGAGAACAAGATTATTGCATATATTAGAGTTGGTTTCTATAAACAAGTAAAATCAGGGCAATAGGATTTGGAAACAACATCTGATTCCATTTCTTTTGGCTTCCTGATTTTTAGGTTTGTTTACTAGGTACCAAACACAACTTAAAATTAAAGTAATAATTTAGAAGTTATTGCTTTAAGGCAAAGGAAGAAAAGGGTCTCTGCGGGGAAGTGTTTCTCTAGAGTCTTCCTAATACTGATTAACACTAGTTTTTGAAATGTTAATTAGTTTTGAGCTTAACAGTTAGTCATTGTCTAAAAGGGCACGGAGCAAAACTTTTTCAAAGTTTGGACTGAGGAGTATTTAACTCCTTAACGCCAAAGACTGGCCATTTACTTCATTGCTGCCCACTGAACCATGAGAATGCCAGGGCTGATTAGCTGTGGTGATTAGCAGACTGACATTAGGACTAGAATCACTTGTCATTTGCTTACATTGATAAAAGTTAGATGTTTTTTTAGGTATTCTATCAGTGCAATGTATTCCATTTAGTAGTATTATGAAATGCATATTTTAAAAACTTATCAACTATGAATAGGTGTAATACAATGTATACATTTTTAGAATAAGATCTAAAATTACTATGCTGTATTTCTGTGATTGTGTTTGTCATTTAATTGGTATAATGGTAGAAAATAGAGGTTGTTTTTTAGGCTGTATCTTAGAGACTATATTTATTATTCCTTCTATATCTGTGCCATCTTAATTTCACAGTTTCCTATTGCTTCTCAGTAGAGTAAAACACTCTTAAAAGAACATTCATTAAAATCTTCATGAACAGAAGAATTCTTATGGGGAAATATGGCATTATAGAAAACAGCTACAGTCTGAAGACAATGGAAATTGGAAAAGTACAAAGAAATATTTGCTTTACTCAGAACTGTTTGTCTATATAGCAAAAATGTCTATAGGTCTAGCTGATTATATGTATAAATTCAATATTGTTTACTCCATTTTACTACTCAGGAACAGAGATTTGAGAAATCTGCCCAAAGTCTTAGAACTCAATGACAGAGCTTGTATTTGAAAATGTTCTTTCTACTACTATCATCTTCATTTTTTCTTCCTTTATTATTTCTTCATTATTACTTAAGCACAAATAGGTAGGGCCTTTTCTTTAACATTTAAATATAACTCAACTTCGTTAACTGTATTTGAGACAAGAATCTAGTCTTACACAGTGAAAACTCTACATGGAATGCAATATTATATTGTAGAAGATTCTACTTAAGTATTTACTTAAGCATTTAAACTATGAAAAGCTAGTAACATGTTAAAAAATAAGCTGTGCTTGAGATTATAGTAAAGGACTGAAGGACAAATAAATCCAGGTGGAAAAAAAATGAGAACAGTCTTAATGCTGGAAAGGCACATGATGTAACCTAAGGACACAAGTAGGAGGAAATAAAGGAATGACCAGAGTAGATGATCATCTAATGAGAGTGATATTTGTAAAAGACTATTCTGGATGTGGGTCTAGACTTTTCTCAAAAGCCGTGATGGGAGAGAACGAGGAAAACCAGAAGTAGGGCTGCGCAGGGAAAACTGAAGCAGAAGAGTAGGAATAAAAAGGAAAAAATGAATCTTAGAAATGTTGTAGGAAAAAAATCCTCAAATTTATTTTTAACGATTGCCTTCTTACGTAAGCACTCTTAATAATGTTGGCTTTTCTTTATTACCAAGTCACATGAGCGGGAATATTTTTTTAAATCACTGTCCTTAAGCTTTTCTTTGGCACTATCGCCTCTTCCCCAGTTCCTCCACAGTCTTTTGAATTTATTTATGGTTCTTTCCTTCTGTAGCTATTGATATGCACTGTTCTTTATGGTACAATTCTGCGCTTGCATTTTGGTCTACTTGTATTTTTCTCAGCCATATGTGATATTTGGGTAGATTTGTTAACATTGACTTTCATTCTCATAGCATTAATAAAGGTGCTGCAGAAACCGAACCAAGCATGAGAGCTGGTCCATGGAACCCAGCAGTATAGGTGGCACCCCAAAATTAAGAGGCCTGATGGACTGTAGTTAAACTCTTCTTCAGGAATTGCTCCAAGCTGAGAAGCTTAGAGAAAGAAAAAGCCAAATGACGCTCCACAGAGCAACATGATGGTGTTACTTCAGCATCTACAATCTTGCCAATGAATTTACAAATCACATTACTTATGTTTGTGGTAAGCTATGACTTATAACAAGTCTGCTATTAATGTCCAAACTTTTCAGCTGGAGTTGGATCGGAAAACCCTTACAATGACCAAGTTACTCAATTACCTAACTAAGCTATAACCAACCTTCACACCACATTAATAACAATTTTCTGAAGTGTCTTTTTAATTTACACCAAACACGTTCTTCTTTCACAGCAATTAAATCTATTAACTCACAGTTTGTTGAGTTTAAAATAACGTAAAGAAATAACGGTATACTAGCAAATCTGTATAAGGGCATGAGTGTGTGTGTGTGTGTGTGTGTGTGTGTGTGTGTGTGTGTGTGTGTGTGTGTGAGAGAGAGAGTAGGGGGAGGGAAAGACAGTAATTATATGCATAATCACATGATTATTTGAATATTCCTTTGATTTTACAAAATCCTTTTTATACAGTTCTCATTATTAAACAAATATTTCAAATAACTCTTTTTATCCTCAGCTGGATAATTTTCTGATCATTCTTATATTTACTATTACTGGAACCAAGTATATATGTAGTGAGAAGACTTTGCCGTCAAACTGAGTCTGAGCGAAGGCTCTGCTACTCGTGTTTATGTGACCTTGAGCAAGTGACTGCTTCTCTCATCACCATCTGTACCACAAAGATAATAGCAGTGGATTCTATAAATGCAAGTGGGAAAAAAGTTCTGCATACAGAGGTATATGCTGTCTGCCTGGAATAAGGCTGCCCACTCTCTCCTAAGACAGTGACTTTCATCATCCAGAAAGTCACCAATCTGCTGTCCAACCTACTCTTCTCAATACCTCCAAAGTATGTTGCCAGGATGAAGGTACATTTTCCAAGCTCATGAAGATCTGAATAAAGCCTCATATTAATTGAGAAATAATCAACACAGGGAACCAGAATATTCTTGGTTTAGACAGTATGCCCAGACAATTTCCTCTTATGGACAGATTTATATGATTACTTTCATAAGAAAATTAATTAATTTACAATGAAACTAACAGCCATAGATCCCAAGCAGAGGGGGCTAGATGATTCTTTTCATGTCTGCAGATATAAAGTGGAGCAAAATAATCATTGGGAAATTCCTTTATAAGTCTGGAATCAAAACAAAGGGGAACTAATTAGAGTGAGCAAGTGTTCTAGCATCAGCATGATAAGAGAGCATGATAATGTATCCCATCTCTCAGTAGAGATGACTTTAATAATATTGGTAACTAACAATATAGAACACTTATGTGCTAAGCACTGTTAAAAGCATTTTATATGAATTAGCTCATTTAATATTTATAAGAACCCCCGTAAGACGTTCTATTATTATCTCCATTTTATAGTGAAGAAACTGGCACAGACTGGTTATTTAACTTGCCTAGCATCACAAAGAAAAGAAGAATGAACTTGCCAATGGGGCCTAAATTCTCACTATCTGGTTAGAATGAGTTTATTTTCTGAAAAGTTTGGGAAGTGGGTCCTGCCAATCTTTGCCCATGATTCTCATTTTCAATATTCCCCCTGATATTCACTTCTTCAAGTTCTCTACAAAAGTGGCATTCAGATTTATATCTGAGGGAAAAGAAAGCAGCAATCACACAAATATCCAGGAAAAAGCCCTTGAGGCAAGAAAGAATAGTAAGTATCAAGACACTGTGGGTGCATTAATCTATTTGATTCACAGCCAAACACTGCAGAACTGGGAACTTCTTTCCTGGTATAGCTCTACTGCGATCTCAGTATTTCACTATCAGAGGGAAATCATAATTATTTCATTTGGTTGCAGATTCAGGGTGGATGCAGATATGAAACTAAGAGGCAATACCAGAAGTAGTTAAAAATATCTATCTATTATATAGGTGCTGCAATCAGACCCAGTTAGAATTCTGTCTCCACCACTTACTAGCTCTCTAAGTTTGAATTAAATTCTAATGACTCTAAAATTGAATTTCTCATGATAAAATGGAGAATATATCAACCTCAGAGGACTATTGTGAAGATAAATAATCTACATAAAGCCCCGAGTTTAACATCCGACACGTAGTCAGTGTTCACTATAGGGCAGTTTCTCCTTCTCCCCGTGCCAGGTTAACTAGCTCCCTCTCACTTTCTCAGGAACTTGCTCCTTAATCTTCCAACTTCCCTTTCCTACTGTGTCATCTCCATAGACATTCAGGAGCCCAAGCAGTTCTAAAGAGACAAAGGAACCATCCAGACCCTACATTAACCTCCAGCTACAACTTACCTCTTTGCTACACTTGAAGTAAGTATTGAAAGGCATTATCTACTCACCTTGCCCTCCGTCCCCACTGTAAGTCTCCTACCCTCTCTATGCCAACTTGACATTTTGCACATGTACCGCTCCACTAATTCTGCTCTTGCTGAGGCCACAAGATGATTCCATGTTGCCTAAAAAAAATTCACTCTTTATTTGTTGTTGCCAGAACATTTTAACACCATTTGACATAGCTAGGCATTGTCAACTTTCTTTCCTCACCCATTCACCTCACTTATTTCCATGACTCTATAGCCCATCTGTACTCCAGTGTGTCCCAATGTTATGTTTGCAAAAAGCCAAAAGTTTCTCTTGAGCCTACACTCAAGTATCTGCCTACTTCTTAGCTAACCTGTTTTTAAATATAATCATGTCCTATGCTATAACTTTGATCCATCTCCGAAATTTGCGGCTTTTTTTTTTTTTTTTTCCGGTACGCGGGCCTCACTGTTGCGGCCTCTCCCGTTGCGGAGCACAGGCTCCGGACGCGCAGGCTCAGCGGCCATGGCTCACGGGCCCAGCCGCTCCGCGGCATGTGGGATCTTCCCGGACTGGGGCACGAACCCGTGTCCCCTGCATCGGCAGGCGGACTCCCAACCACTGCGCCACCAGGGAAGTCCCACTGTTCCTTTTTTATATCAGCAAATATCACCTTCATTTGTATCACCTGCCAAAGCCAGACACTTAAATCATTTTCTTTTTTCAAAAATCAGCTTTTGGTTTTGTTGATTTTCTCTAGTCTCCTGTTTTCAATTTCTTTTGATTTCTCCTCTAATTTTGATTATTTCTTTCCTTCTGCTTGGTTCAGTCTTAGTTTTCTCTTCTTTCTCTAGTTTCTTAAGGAGGAAGCTAGGTTATTAGCTTAAGATCTTTTCTCTTTTGTAGTATATGCATTTATTTTCCCTTAAAGGAAAGCTTTCACTGCATCCCACAAATTTAATGGAATGTTTTTATTTTCATGTGGTGTAAAATATTTTTCAATTTCTCCTGAGACATCTTTGATCCATCAGTTTAGAAATGTGTTATTTACTTTCCAACTATTTGGGATTTCTCAATTATCTTTGTTAATTAATTTATTGTGTCATTCCATTATGGTCTGAGAACAAATATACGTTGCATGATTACCATTCTTTTAGGTTTGTTAAGGTGTATTCTATGACCCAGAACATTCTTGGTGAACGTTCTGTGTAAATATAAGGAGAAAATGACTTCTGCTGTTGTTTGATAAAGAGGTCTAGAAATAAATGTCAATTAGATTAAGTTGATTGATAATACTGTTGAGTCACTTATGTATTTACTCATTTTCTGCCTAATGGATCTGTTAATTAGTGACAGAGGGATTGAAGTTGTCTACTGTATTAGTTGATTTGTCTATCCTCCTTTCAGCTATATCAGTTTTTGTTTCATATATTTGGCTGCTATGTTGTTTAGGTGCATACATGCTCTATTTTAAGTTTATTGTTAAGATTGTTGTATCTTCTTGGAGAATTAATCCCTTTATCATTATGTAATGCCTCTCTTTATTCTAGATACTTTTCTTTATTATGACATCTACTTTGCCTGGAATTAATATAGCTACTTCATTTTTCTTTTAATTCATGTTACCATGGTATATCTTTCTCTATTACATTTTTCACTCTTTTGTCTCTTTGAATTTCAGTTTGGGAAGTTTCTATTGGTGTATCTTTAAGGTCACAGATTTTTTACTCAGCCATGTCTAGTCTACTGATGAGTCCATCAGAAGCATTCTTCTTTTCTGTTACAGTGTTTTTTTTAATAGCAAGTATTTCCTTTTGATTAATTTTAGCTTTCATCTCTCTGCTTACATTACCCACTTGTTCTCCCATGTTGTTTATTCCTTCCATTAGACCCCTTAAAATATTAATAATAGTTATTTTAAACTTTCTGTCTGGTATTTCCAAGATCTATGTTATATCAGAACTGGTTCTGATGATTGCTTTGACTCTTCAAACTATTTTTGTTTTGCTTTTGCCTTTAGAATTCCTTATGATTTTGAAGTTGTTGTTGAAAGATGGCTACATGTCGGACAATAAGAACTGAGATAAATATGCCTTTATTGTGAGAATTAGGCTAATCTGGCTAGATGTCCTTGTACCTATAGCTGCCAGAGGCTTCAATCTCCTCTAATGTTCTTTTATGTCCCTGCTCTCAACTTTGGGCTTCTCTAAGTGGTCTTCTTTACTTTTAACCTTTCTTGGATGATTTTATTTAAAATGTTTCCTGCAGACAAAATATATTTTTTGTTTTAATCTACTTTGACAGTGTCTGCCTTTAATTCATGCATTTAGATGATTACACTTAAGACAATCATGGATATAATTAGATTAATATCTACTCTGTTTGTATTCCAATTATGCATATGTTATACCTTTTGAAACTGTCCCAGTCTTTGTAAGTTCTATCCCGGTTTTTTTTTTTTTTTCATCTTTTAATCTAATCTATCAAAAATATTACTAACTATCTTCAAAGTCTGTTTTGCCCAGTTTTCTTCTTTCTACCCTCAGGATCACAGCACAGTCTCAAGCCATATACATCTCTTATTTGGTTTACTACAACAGCTTCTTAACTGAATTTGTCCTCTTGTACTATCATTCCCCATCAATCCTGTTTTGTGAAAAAGGGTTAGAATAATTGTGTAAAAGTGTGAACTGTTCTGCTTCTAAGACTCCTTTGGGGCTTTCTGTTTCTTTTAGAATAAGATAAAAAACCTGTAGACTTTGTCCTCTCACTACACTTAATTTCTTTAAAAAAAAAAAAGACCTAAGTCCAATCCCATACCATCTTTCAGCTCCTCATATCTACTAAGGTATTTCCTTCATCTCTACTTTAACATATTTTTTCTTCATTGATTACTAAAATAGTATCTTTTATGTAGGTTTCAACTCAAATATTTCACAGAAAATTTTATTACTCATTTATTCCAATAAAAAAATCTGTTATTTTTCTGTATACACCTATCATTGTTTTTAATTATTCATGTAATAAAAAGCTTTGTTTAATATCTGCATCCTCAAACTGTTCAGATGTCACAAAATCAGGCAATGTCTGGTATTTGATGTTTTTTATGTTTATAGTGGTTTATTTTTTATTGAAGTATAGTTGATTTACAATATTGTGTTAGTTTCAGATGTACAGCAAAGTGATTTGGGTTATTATAGGTTATTACAAGATACTGAATATAATTTCCTATTAATCCCATACTCCTAATTTATCTCTCCCCGACTTTCCCCTTTGGTAATCACAACTTCATTTTCTCTATCAGTGTGCTTCTGTTTTGTTAATAAATTCAGTTGTATTATTTTTTAGATTCCACATATAAGTGATATAATGTTTGTCTTTGTCTGTCTGTCTTACTTCACTTAGTATGGTAACACTCCCTGACACCATATGCAAAAATAAATTCAAAATGGATTTAGCAACCTAAATATAAGACATGACACCTTAAAATTCCTAGAAGAGGACATAGGCAAACTTTCTGACATAAATTGTAGCACCATTTTCTTAGACCAGTCTCCCAAGGCAAAAGTAAAGGTAAAAATTAAAAAATGGGACCTAATCAAACTTAAAAGCTTTTGCAGAGCAAAGGAAACCATAAACAAAATGAAAAGACAACATACGGACTGGGAGAAAATATTTGCAAACAATGCAACTGATAAGGGCTTAATCTCCAAAATATACAAATAGTTCATACAACTTAGTATCAAAAAAAAACCCAATCAAAAAATGGTCAGAAGACCTAAATAGACATTTCTCCAAAGACATACAAATGGCCAAGAGGCTTATGAAAATGTACTCAATCTTTATGCTCAACATTCCTTATTATTAGAGAAACTCAAATCAAAACCACAATGAGGATCACCTCACACTGGTAAGAACTGCTATTATGAAAAGTCTAGGGACTTCCCTGGTGGCTCAGTGGTTGAGAGTCCACCTGCCAATGCAAGGAAAATGGGTTCAAGCCCTGGTCCAGGAAGATCTCACATGGCGCAGAGCAGCTAAGCCTGTGTGCCACAACTACTGAGCCTGCGTTCTAGAGCCTGTGAACCACAACTGCTGAGCCCGTGTGCCACAACTACTGAAGCCCGTGCACCTGCAGCCCATGCTCCACCACAGGAGAAGCCATTGCAATGAGAAGCCCGCACACCGCAATGAAGAGTAGCCCCTGCTTGCTGCAACTAAAGAAAGCCCATGCACAGCGGCGAAGACCCAACATAGCCAAAAATAAATACATAAATAAAATAACTTAAAAAAGAAGTCTATAAATAAATTCTGGAGAGGGTGTGAAGAAAAAGGAACACTTCTGCACTGTGGGTGGGAATGTAAATTGGTGCAGGCCCTATGGAAACAGTATAGAGTTTCCTTAAACTAAAAATAGAGCCACTCCTGGGCATATGTGTTGAAAAGATCCAGTGATCTCACTCTTGGGCATATGTGCTGAAAAGACAGAAACTCTAATTTGAAAGATACATGCACCCCAATGTTCATAGAAGTACTATTATAATATCCAAAACATGGAAGCAATCTAAGTGTCCATCAACAGATGAATGGATAAAGAAGGTGTGGTATATATACACAATGGAATATTATTCAGCCATGAAAAATGAAATATTGCCATTTGTAGCAACATAGATAGACTTTGAGAATATCATACTGAATGAAAGCAATGTCTGTTTTGTTCACTGCTATACCCCCAACTTTCTGATATTATGCTTGTCACAGGAAGGAACTCAATACATATTTAGAGAACAAATTAAACATAACATCATTACCATTTAATGACTTGAAAAATATCTAGGTTATTTTTTCCACAAAAATTTTCCACAAAAATGTATGTCTAGGTTATTTTTTTCCACAAAACTTTTAATTATATCTGCCTCTTTTCAAAAAGTTTCAGACAGCAAAAGAACATATGTGGGCATCCAGCTGTAAATGGTACACCAGAGGAGGAAAAGATGGTGTGGTATGACGTATATAAGCCATCAATTAGGAAGCAGAAATAAGAGCACTTTATCCTACAGCTAGAGTTTAGTCAACATGGATAGGTAAATTTTGATCCTGATTTGGTGGTAAATAATAGCCAATGGGAAAAACTAAAGATGGTGATGTCAGTTCCCACTTTGGTAGTTTCTTCAGCACAGTTTTACAATAGAAGAGAGATCTATTCCTGTGTACTGCTTAGAATACCATTCATTTGCATGAAAAGTCCAAACTGGAAGATTTGGAATGACTATTTAATGTTAAAGATTGAATAAAAAGACTTCTGTTTCTAACAAAATGTGGAAGTATATTCAAGAAATTTTCAAGGGGGAGGGAAGGAAACAAACTGCTGGTTAGAGAAAAGATATTTCTAAATGTGCGGAGGAGCTGTCAGAACAATAAAGAAAGTGGTTGGGGGCCAAAGGCAACAAGAAAGCCCAAAACCAGGGAGGTAAAGAGTAATGGTGTTTGCCCTGGAGAATATGCCAATCTCCATCAACCTAGCATCTGTGTCCACACAAGCACAGAAATCAGGTTTGGAACCATAGCAAGAGATAAAGAAAAACTTGGGAAACACAGCATAATACTAGACTACAGAAGGGCAACAACCCCAGTGAATCAACTAGTTACAAACCTGCCAAAAAGAGGAAATGGTAGAAATACTTGCCAGTCTTCCAAGAGAAATTCTAAGCAGTCACATGAGTTTGGGTTCATGATTCGTATTAACTATTTGGCAAGAAAAATAAAGTAGAAATGTAAATACTTCTTGAAAATTAAAAAAAGGAAAAATCTCTTTAAATCTGGTGTCAGAGTTCCCATAGGTAAGAAAACAAAGGACATGCATTTATAATCAAATATTACCCCAAAACCTGTAAATAATAAACCACTATATAATTGAGAATCAGCTGAAACAAGTAAACAAAACCAAGAAACTCCAAAAAAGATGTCAGACCTAAATAATGACAAATAACGGGATAAGAAGGCATTTAATATAATTAAAGAAATTAAGCAAGATACTGGAAGAATAATGAAGAACAAGAGACTATAAAAATGACAAGGCGTGTATCACTACATGATATTCTTGCCAAAATGTTTAAATTAAATTGAGTCGTGAGGAAATAATCAGAAAAAGCCAGATTGTTCAACATTCTACAAGACAACTATATTTGATGCTTCAAAAATATCAATGCTATGAAAGGAAAAAAAAAAAGATAAAAGGTATAGTTCTGGATCAGAGTACCTCAGCCTCAACGCTATTGACATTTGGGGTTGGATAATTCTTCCTTGTGGGAGATTTCCCCTGTACATCGTAGCTGTTTAATAGCATCTCCATTCTCCACCCACTGTATGCCAATAGTTCTCTCCCCACCTCCCACAAACCTGGACAACCAAACACATCTATGAACGTTGTCAAACGTCTCAGAGGACAAAACTGTCCCCACTGAGAAGCACTGTTTCTAGGTTAAAGATACTAAAGAGAAATGACAACCAAATATAATGCATGATCCTTGACTAGGTCTTTGATTAAAAGTTTATAATGTACAATTTGGATATAATTTGAAAATCCTGAATATTGATTATAAATAAGATAGTATTATACTACTGTTAATTTTTTGGATTTCTTGAGAGATATATGCTGACTTATTGAGAGGTAAAATGAGATGCTGTAAACTTCAAATTATAAAAAAATATACATGTGTGAGTCTATGTGTATGTTTGCATGTGTGTGTATAGAGCAAGCAATGTAAGTATGCAAATGTGGCAACATATTAACAATCATTAAGTTTAGGGAAAAGGGAGATGTGTGAATTCATTGTACTGTTCTGTCAACTTTATTACATATTGAAATTGTTTTTTTCAAATTGAGAAACAAATATCCTATCCATTCTTCAAGGCCCAGTTTAAGTACCAACTTCCTCGTGAAATTTTCCTTCCCTATTCATAACCCACCCCTCTGATAAAACACTAACCATGCAGACTTGAATAACAACAGAACCTGTAGAAATGAAATTATTTTAATTGATATTTAATGGAAGATGATCTAAAGAAATTATTTGGAATGTAGCACATAAAGACAAGGAGATGAAAAATGTGAAAAATACAGAGAATACAGTGAGATGATCTTCCATATACCAAATGAGATTGGCAGAATGAGAAGAGGAAGCATGAAGAGCTAGAGCTAAGAATTTTTCAAAATCCATGAATAACGTAACTGCTGAGTCTAAAATGAATTATAGCTAACTGACCCTCACTAGCAGAATGTCTGAAGATGTACGTCAGTAATATTCTGACTCCAAATTACAATGTGTATGGGTTCTCCTACATCACCAAACAATTTTCTGACACCAGTTGGATGTCCTACAATTCGACTCAATCCTGACACTATTTACCTGAAGATAACATCAGATCCCATTAAGAACTCAGTCTTACAAGACTGCTTCCTCTCCAACTGCAGAAACCAATCACCTGGGCTTCTGACCCACCGGCTGTAGATTAATTGGAGGTTCTAACACCCTCCTTCTTGGGTTCAACTGATTTTCTAGAGCAGCTCACAGAACTCAAGAGAAACATTTCACTTACCAGATTACCGGTTTATTTTAAAAGGATATAACTAGGAATAGCCAGATGTTAGAGATCGCACTGGGCAAGATATAGGAAAAGGGCACCAAAGCTTCCATGCACTCTCCAGTTGTGCCACTCTCCCTGAGTCTCCATGTGTTCATCAACCCAGAAGGTCATCAAACCCAGTCCTCTGAGGTTTTATGGAAGCTTTATTACATAGGCATGATTCATTAAATCACTGGCCACTGGCAATGGATTCAGTCTCCAGCCCCTCTCCCCTAGAAGCAGGGGAACTCAAAGTTTCAACCCTCCAATCCCATGACTGGTTCCTCCTGGCAACCAGCCCCATCCTTAGGTGCTTTCCAAAAGTCACCTAATTAATATAAACTCAGGTGTGGTTGAAAGGGGTTTATTATGAATATCAAGACACCTTTATAGTTCTCACAGGAAATTCCAAGTGTTTAAGATCTATGTACCAAAAAACAAGGATTAAAAATCAAACATATATTTCTTATTATAAATTGTAATATCACATTCAGGAAAAAAGGAAAATAATCTCAGAAAATCATGCAAGAAGGAGTGAAAGCAATGAAAATGGTAAACGGATGCAAATCTGAACAAATTTGGCTATTAAGACAATAACGTTTGTGGAGTCAAAAAAAGGATAAGACTAAAACATTGGACAGCAGTATTATGTAAATTGGGTGGAGATTTATAATCACTAAAACAGTTTAGCATTTCCACATTGCATTGATGAAGGACACTGTTATTGATTTTACAGTTTTTAATTTAAATATGCATTTAAAAAGTTTTAGAGGCAGCACTAAAACAGTAGAAGTAGACACATAGCTGCCTAACTGGTAAGTGGGGGAAAAAAAAATCAACTAAACTTTATAAAATTAACCAATCCAATAGACAGCAAAAATAAAACCCTAAATAATACCATAAAATTTAGAGAAGTGAAAAACTTCAAAAACAAGACAAAATGATAAAATATAAACCATATCAACAATTAAAATAAATATAATTGGACTAAACGCTCCAGGAACAAGATTAAGTTTTCCAGAATACTTAAAAAACCTATCCACCCCTCCATATGCCAATTAAAAAGACAATCTAGAACATGAGAATACAGAATATAGGAAGCAAGATGGATGGAAGAAAACATGCTAAGCAAATACTAACTTAAGAGCCAACAAAGCTGTTACTCATCAGCCAACCAGCATTATTAGTGGTGAGACCCGTCATTATGTGCTATTGACAAATTTAATTACCTAGGAAGATACAATAATTCTTAAACTAGTGAGAATCTAAAATGCAGATTCAAAATATACAGAGCAAAAAAAAAAAAAAGAAAGAAGGAAAAAACTGATGGTAAAAATTTGTTAAACCTGACAATGTAGAAGGAGATACTAACAACTCTCTTAGTGATAAATGGATAAAACAGATCTAAAAGTTAGGAACAGCACCGTACAGATTAGTGAACCTAAATACAATATTGCTTGCAAAAGCAACAGCTAGAGAATATACTTTCCTCCCCTCACACCCCGCCACCCCACCTTCACCACCAAGATACAGGAAAGGTTTAGAAAACTGGATCATATACTAGGTCAACAGCAATTCTAAAGAAATTTCAAAGAATTGATATCACATGTCTATGTTCTCTGGCTACTGCAAATTAGATTAGAAAAGAGTGACAATGAAAAAACTTAATGTTAGAAATTAAAGAAAAAACACATATCAAAGAAGAAATTATAATGAAAATTAGAAAATACAAGTGAAAAACATGAAAATAGTACATAACACTTGTTGGAAGCAAGAAAAACAGTATAGAAAGAGAAAACTACTTAAATATTTATATTAGAAAAAATAAACGTGAAAATAAATTAGGTAAGAAGCTGAAAAAAGAATAAAATAAATGGAAAAAAATAAAGATATTGATGATAGAAATCCAGTATTAAATAGAATCAATACAGCCAAAGCCAGTTGTTTGAAAACGATAATACAAAAAACTTCTGGAATCCAGGGAACAATGAAGAGACAAACAATGTTTAGAGTGAAAAGGGGACCATAATTGCTGCTGCCATAGAGATTAAAAGGATAAAAGAATATCATGAAAATACTTATGTCAATAAATTCAAAAATGAGGTAAAATGGGTATTTCTTAGAAAATTAGAAATCATGAAATCTGACTCCCAGGAGAAAATTTGACTGCTACGGTAACAGAATAAGTAGTTTAAAATCTCCCCATTTCAGGGTGCTCTTAGGAGAAATCCTAGTTGGAGAAGGAATAAGGAAAGGAAAGGAAAAAGTAGTAAACTGAGAACATGGTCTCAGGTAGAGTCTTACCTTGGCTTCATCCAGAGGCGAAACTTGGAAGTTTGATCCCACGGCAGCGTCTTGAAGCAAGAAGCCTGGCTTTTATACCCTATGGTTTATGGGCTGCTCCTGGGTAAAGGGTTTAATTTCCTAGTCATCTCCAGGTGAGCTGACCTGGTTAACGTCTGACAAAGGCAATTCCTCAGCGGCCACAGGTGTAAATCATTGGCTTCAGTACTCCAGCAGCAGGTGGGAACCAGCCAGTAATGGGGGATGTGAGCAGAGCACTAAAAATATGTTGAGAGAAGTTTGTGTACCACTTGAGGTCTTCCCAAAACTCACGGATGAAAATCTGGAGCACTGTGTTGCTTGTGTGCCAGAAAAGATCCTTGACTTTATGAGTATTATCAGGATGTTTGAGGTAAATGTATCTCTAGAGGGAATCAAAACAAACCCATCTCTGATGTTTCTATTAACTACAGAGAGATACACCAGAAAATCATTACTGGTGATTTCTTCACGTACAGGCAGAAGGGCCTGAGTGTGAGCCTAGCAGATTGCATCCCTCCTATAACCCAGACTTCACTGTTACCTGTGTACCTGAATGGCAAAAGAGGACTGACTCCTTTATGTTAATTTCAGGTGGGTCCATGAAGGTTAACAACCAAAGAATTGGTGCCCTTTCCCCTATATTCCAAAGACTTATGCCAGACTTATAAAAGGGGTGCCCCCAAAGTTGTGTGGGGACCCTTCATCCAACACCCACAGACCGATAATGAAGATCAAAGTCAAAGAACACTGGGAAGAGAAATATTTTTGCAGAAAAAAATCTGAGAATGTTGTAAACGTATAAAAACTTTCTAAGCCCTCCCCTTGGGAGATGGGTAAAGGCTGTATCCATCCTCTTGAATTCAGGACCACAGAGAAAGCTGTAAGGTGATTGCTCAGAAAGTATGTGCTGTGATCACTACAATTGGGAACGTGGTGCACTTGTATCTGACTCCCATTTAGGAAACCTAAGTGTGAGAGACAATGTGGCTGTGAGTCACAAGAGCAGAGAAACAGTGAGATGCACTGGAAGCAAACTGTCCTAGTGCCACATATGGTTCCAGAGGCTTGGCTGTGGACCATAAGAGAAAGCCTAGAGCCATCAGAAATGGAACTCTGCTCAAGATAGTCACAAACCACGATGACGGGGCAATGGCCACAACAAAAAAAAAGTCTGCATAAGGAACACACAGGAGCTGAGTGGTGATGTCCCAGGACGAAAGTCCTCCCATTTCCCTCCACCTTGGGAGTTGCTATTGAAGTTCCCCCAAACCTCATTATTCATGTATTTAAATCTACAAAAGTAGCTCATGAGGTCGAAAGCCAGCGCTAAATATTTTCCTAACCTGGTGCATAGTGTCCTCTTATAAGGCTCTTTTCCCTAAATCACTTTCTCATCTGGGTAAAACACTGAAGGGGCCTAAAACCAAAGTGGGGAGAGTGAGAGTAAGAGCTAGGAAAGAGCATTTTCTACACAGACCCTCCTCCTCCTCCCTATGGGAGCCCTCACTTAAATACAAGGTAAGGGCTTCCCTGGTGGCGCAGCGGTTGAGAGTCCGCCTGCCGATGCAGGGAACACGGGTTCGCGCCCCGATCCGGGGATATCCCACGTGCCGCGGAGCGGCTGCGTCCGTGAGCCATGGCCGCTGAGCCTGCGCGTCCGGAGCCTGTGCTCCACAACGGGAGAGGCTACAGCAGTGAGAGGCCTGTGTACCACAAACAAACAAAAAAAAAGTTAGGAAGGAAGAATCTTTACGTGGCATACGTAATGAGTTATGCAGCTGTGCCACCAGACTGGACATTTTAATTTTTCAAATAATGCCATTCGTGAGACTAAAATTTAAAAAATAAGTAAATAAAAGAGCAACATAGGTTAAGATTTCATTTAAGGGGTAAGGAAGAAATTTCTAAGGAGTGAGTTTAAAGGGTCATTAAGACAGGAGAAACATTTTTTTCTGCTTGTATCTTAATAGTTTCAGCTTTTTAAATAAAATAGTTATTGTTATGAGTTGAATTGTGTTTCTCTCAAATTCACATATTAAAGTCCTAATCCCAAGTACCTCAAAATGCAACCTCATTTGGAACCAGAGTCATTGCAGATGTACTTAGTTAAGATGAGGTCACACTGGAGAAGGGTCAGCCCCTAACTCAATATGACTG
Source organism: Stenella coeruleoalba (assembly GCF_951394435.1). NCBI lineage: Eukaryota > Metazoa > Chordata > Mammalia > Artiodactyla > Delphinidae > Stenella > Stenella coeruleoalba. The sequence continues at coordinate 74,049,867 of NC_137148.1, forward strand.
AATCTCATAAAAAAGGGGCGATTTGGACACAGGCACATATAAAGGGATAAGACCACATGAAAATTAAGATGGCCATCTATAGACCAAGACAGAGACCTGGAATGGATATTCCCTCATAGCTCTCAGAAGGAACCGACCCTGCCAACCCCTTGATTTGAACTTCTAGCCTCCAGAATTGTGATAATAAATTTCTTATGTCAAGCTGCCCAGTTTGTAGTACTTTGCTGTGTCAGCCCTAGCAGACTAATAGTTATTGAGAGAGGTGATTCCTTTTGTTCTAAATATTAATTTATTTTACTCACTTTTAAGTATTGGAAACTTTAGCTCAGTAATTTTCATCATTTTGTTCAACATTAAAAGGCCTATGTACTACTTAACCTTTAGGAGCTTTAGGTTTTCATCTGAAAATAAATTCAGATGAAATTTCACTCCCAATCTTCAAATCCTATAGTAGCTTCCCATTGCAAGGACATCGACATTAAGAATTCAAAATTCTTGGGCTTCCCTGGTGGCGCAGTGGTTGAGAGTCTGCCTGCCGATGCAGGGGATACGGGTTTGTGCCCTGATCCAGGAGGATCCCACATGCCACGGAGTGGCTGGGCCCGTGAGCCATGGCCGCTGAGCCTGCGCGTCTGGAGCCTGTGCTCCGCAACGGGAGTGGCCACAACAGTGAGAGGCCCGCATACAGCAAAAAAAAAAAAAAAAAAAGAATTCAAAATTCTTCACACAGTCCACAAATCCCATATGGTCTGCAGATTACTTGTATCTCTAAACTCCAATCCTTCCTTTTGTTCCCTTCTTTGCCTCCTTTAAAAAGCCACACCGCCAGAATAATACAAGTTCATCCTGTTCTCAGGACCTTGGCACATAACTTTCTTTTATATTTTGGTACCAACCACCATAGCTAATGAAATCCCAGTGCTCACCATTGTTACCTCTACCTCATTGTCCTGTTTTATCTTTTTCTTCACACTTATTTGTTCCTGATATAATCTTATTTATTGATGTGCTTATCATCTCTTCTCTCTCCTCTAGAAATTAATCTCCTTGAGGAGTGGGACTCTGTCATTCTCGTTTATCCCTGCATCCCAGTGGTATGAGACAGAAAAGGTGCTCAATCAACATTTTTTGACTGATTGACTCTAAAACAAGCAGGATGGCCTCATTTCTTCCCATTTATAGGACTAATTCCCTATACTTTTCACATTTTGCTTCTTAACGTGAGTGTAGTCACTAGACCTACATTCAGAGCAACATTGTCATTCCTTTTCCTCCCTTTCTCCACTCTCCGTTTATGCTGATTAATAGGCCAAGTGGGCTAGATGAAAGCCTATGACACTGAAGTCTTCAAAACATGTGTCATCCAGTCAATTTTTAGCATGTAAATTCTTAGATTAAAATGATAATATTTAGAAAAATGGAATTCTAAATCTTTCATGATTTTTCTAATCACCCCCAAGAAAGTCTAGAAATAGTTGATCTATTTATTTTTTTATTCTTCAGATACTGTTTGATATTTGCTCAAAATAGGGTTAGTATTGCCTCCAGAGTATATTTACATTACTGTAGGTACTGGTGTTTTAGTAATGCTCTCTTCTATTTATATGTTCAGTACCACCCTCTCATCATCTTTTTCTCTCCTCCTCCAATTATTTTAACTTCCATTAATGGAAATATTTTCTTTTCCTAATGCATTCTGCTTCCAGCCTCTATTGTGAACATTAAGTTATAACCTATGTTATTTAAACATATATCTGGGTTCATCAGTATTATGTGATGATCTAAGAGCAGAGGGGTAAGAGTCTGGGGAATAACTATATTACTAACAATATTCCTCATGCTTATAATTAAAGCAAATGCTGAAAATAAGTAATACAATAATAGCAGTGTATCAAACTTCAAAAATTTAGTTGAAGAGTTAAATTAATATTAAAGCTTGAATAAAATTAAATTTCCTTCTTCCTTCTCTGACTCTTGTGTTCTTGTGGAACACAGATTAATTCACTTGCATAAGTATTAATCAATATGCTATGGTACAAACTTCTGGAGCTCAGGGTACAAAAACATTTATTGAGCCCTTGCTGTATTCATATTACAGAATCCATAGCTCTGGGATTGTATTCAAATTTAATAATAAAATATTTATTCTGTAAAGTTCTCTGTGTTAAATCCTTTACAAGTCATGGCTACTTGGACCACAATCCTAAAATAGTTGCGAAGACAAAGCTAATACAGAAAAAAAAAATACTTAAGATATCATATAAATTTTTGTAAAATACTGTACATAAATAAAACCAAAAGAAATAAAATAGTCAGCAAGCTTAATTAAGTAGAAATAGTTGGAAAAGTCATCTTTTGCTAATATTTTAAGGTTGTGTTGTTTTATAATCTATATCTCCACCTATTCCAAAAAGATTTGCAATCACTAACCTTGAAGAGATGTTGTTAACTGCTGTTAAAGTTCTCAACATTTATTTACCAACAAAGAGAAATAACTAAAAAGTGAAATAAGCTTGTTGTGATAATGAAGGTATGTGCAAAATACATGATATAGGAGTAGGATCACAGATTTCTTCAATTGCGAACCACCATGAACATGTTAGTTCTACTAAGGTTAAACTCAGTGCTACAGGAAAGAGAGCTTGTTCAAAGGCTCCTACCCCATGTTTGAATGATCTCAAGGCCTCTCTGAAAAGTTTCCACTACCCTTCCTGGCACTCTGCTAACCTAATGCCTTTTCAATCATATGTGGTACACAGATAGGCATTCCCTACTATGTGCCAAGAAAAATAACTGGGCATCTTAGTCATACAATGTAGGCACAAATTCTCAGATATGATCCGTTACCATTCCCAAGCCAGGTCCTGAACCAGAAGTTCCTGAACGCCACAGTCTTGGACTACGGTTCTGAATTGACCAGCATGTCTAACTTCTCCCCATTGTGATCTGTTTGTCTAAGGTATAGTTATTATGACAGCCAAGGGGCTCCACTTAAGCACATGGTGACTTGGAAAATGCATCTGTGCCTGTACTCTATCTGTACTGGTTTTCATGAATATCTGAACAAAAAGCGGGAAGCAGTAAAGGAATCCATCCTAAGATAAGGCTTAATGTACAACTTTACGTTGCCAGTCTCAAGGTGGCATTTTGGCATGAAACTCAATTTTCTCTTAGAATAATTTGCATGGGGATTATGGGCTAAATGTTCTCAAAGAGTCTAAGCTATAATTCTTTTTGAGTCTGCACTTTGGCATTTAACTACAGCATATGCAAGCCTAACTTACAGTCTTAGTCTTTACATTTGTCCAAATTCTCTACACGATGCCAGCCAAATTTTAATGAAAAGCGTTGCTTCCCGACATGATTTACTTGCTCTGTGCTTTTTTTTTTCCTAGAGGGATTTTTTCTTTACATTAAATATAAACTGAACTTTTACTGAGATTTCTGCCGTCAGTGAAAATTCTCTTTGTGAACCTCCAATCTTCCAAACACCCAACCCTATGCAAAGATAAAATAGTAATAAATCTAACTTGTTTCCTTCCATGCTATAATAAATGTTTAGACTATACAGAATGATCTTCTGTTGTATGAAGCTAGTATTTAAAAGTCCATTGGATTTGTGCCCCTTAGAGTGAATCACACAATCCTGAAAAAAGCACAAGACAAAGAGAAAAAGGAAAGAAGAAAAATATTAAAAAGAAAAAAAAATAGAGAAAATGAGTAGGGGAAGAGAGAAAAATAAGGTTACTAGAAACTGCAGAAGCTGCAGTATCTGTTTATAATGTGGCTGTAATACTACCTTGGTCAGCAACTATAATGTAAAAGGTAATGTGTAAGAGTTTTATATGCTTTTCAGAACTACAAAGGGAGTGTGAGTGGGTTTTAAACATTTTGATTAGCACCACAAAGATTTTAATGCTTTATTTAAACAGTTTGCTATAGGGCAAACACATTTGGTAGACAAGGAAAATGAAAGCATGGGCATCAGTTTCTCTGTTTTCTATTAAGTAATGTTGCGAAGTAAGCAGAAGTTGGATTCAGATATCAGATAATTATCTCCACACTGTGTCACAGTAAATAATTTTAATTGGTTTAACTTCAGGGACCATTACTGGCCTAATTAGAAACATGAAAAGGCTACAAGTATTAGGAAATATCCTGAAGGAATGAGAATATTAGCAATTCTGTCAAGCCATTTTTAAAATAAGTACACAGTAGCAGCCGCATTTCAGTGAAAGACAGGGTACTTGAAAGGTGCTTTTAGGTAAACAGTGCTTGGGACTGTGTAATAAGAGATCTCTAACAGGAAGCATAGAAATGGGGTAACAGGCTGACATGTATGCTATTACTGTGTTAAAAACATACTCATCTCGTTGTGATGGCTGTTTTTAAGTGAAGCAGGTTAAGGTTTTCAGAGTCAAGGAACAATAATTGAGGTTAGGTAAATCCTAATCGAGAATATGTTGACTTCCTGAAAGAGAAAAAGATCTTTGAGTAAAATAGATTTACTCAAACACCTTCAGCGTGCAGGGGAGATATACTGAGTGAAGGATGGTACTGCATATGGGACTATGATCTTTTCTTCACCTCGGGTTCCCAAGATTCATGAGAAATGAATGGGTATTATTGTTGGAAGCATAGGCATACAAGATATGCACTACAATGAGTGTATGACATAGTTCATGTTTAGAAAAGAGCTGTGTTGTGAATGAAAAGTGAGATACTGTGTCCATTAGGCCGGAGATGATGCTAAAAAAGAAATCCCTCGGGACTCTCAGACTTTCAAGGAGTAAGATTTTTCCATCATATGAAATAACTAGAATGCCATATACTGTTTAAATGCATTATTTAAATGCATAAATAATGTCAAGACCTTCTAATAAATAGTTACATAGTACAGTTTTGTTCTTTTTCATTTGTAATCTTGTGTTTAGCTTCCCACTTTCTGAAATTGCTGATAGTAGCATTTGACTAACTATCCTCTTCGGGATGTGAAGATTTTGAACGGATCATCCAAGCTTAAAGTTACCAAAATCAACCGTAATTTTAGCCATTTTTGTTAATTTGTTTTAAATGCAAAGAATAGAGAAACTAAATAGAAAAAGGAAAGCATGGTAAGCTGTGGACCGTTTTTAAAAAGCCTGAATTACTCGAGAAGAGTAAATTGTGTAATTTTACATCTTTGATATTTGGGCATACTGTCAAATACAAACATTATGAATATAATCGAGTGTTTAAAAGACTTAAAGAAATCAGTAGTCCCACCAAATTTGCCAAGAAAAATGTATGCGTGTGTAAGAACCCACATCACAGATTCTCCCCACGCATATGTTCACAGACCCGCCCACCCCACGGACCCACATTTATTCAAACAGGCACAGAAACACATTTCTACAGTTTGCACTTTTACGCTGAATGCCCTGAAATAATGCCACCAGTTATCATAACTATCTTTTTAATATTTCTGTGTTTTAAAATTTTGGCAAATCTTGTTTGACTTAGGTATATACAATAATTTAAAACCACATTTTCTTCAACAAGATTATAACGAATCAGCTTTGTCTTCGTGGATGAGGGTAGAGTATGTGCAGACAAATAAAATAGAAAAAATTCACATGAGATATTTTTTAGGTGCAAAATAGAAAACACACACATGATTGCTGATCATTATAAAATAATACTTACTGCCTGCCCACCAAGCACATGTTCCATATTTCAAATATCTTCCAAATGTAGAAGAGGGAGGGAAGATGATGAGAATAAAAATGTGGTTGCTTATACAAATATAAATGCTCATATACGTACACAAACATACATACATATGTTCAGATATTTCAGCTTTGCCCATATGTTCCGAAAATAGCAGCCTGGAAAATTTGTACCCACACATCCTGCTCTCAGAGTGAGGATACAAATGAAGACAAATTTCCCTGGGACCCAAGTTATGCAAGAAGAGAAAGGCTTCAGGACACTTAATTCTTTCAGGCCACTGAACATTGCAAAGGAGCCTTAACACACAAATCTACTCCTCAAAATTCCAGATTTTTATCCCTTAAAGAGTTTAAGGTTATTTCCTCTCATATCCTCTTCCACAGAATAAACTATCTGCCCCTATATTCAAGGACCAGGCAAAGGAATAAAGGTGCAGCCTGGGGTATGGGCCTCAGTGTAAGAAGTTTTCCTCTAACACCTTGAGAGGACTTCTGGATGATGGCAAAAATTGCATCACACATTTCTCCCCGTACTCTGATCATTTCTATTTTTCTGTATAGTAGCTAATCATTTTCATTTTTAAAATAATGTTACAATGGGTTCAGAATATGCCCTTGAACTCAGAAAATATGAATTGTGTAGTGGAGTAAGCATGGCTTTTCAGCTCCCACAGGCCTCGTGTAGATGCCTGACCTCATATTTTCCTAGTTAATGTCATTACTGAACATCAGTTTTTTAATCTGTAAAATGGAGGAAATGATTGAGTTGCAGGGAAAAATTGAAATAATGTACGTAAAGCACCTGGCTTATGTCTAAACCAAAGTTTCCTGTTAATACTGTTATGCTGTGTTACCTTTTAAAGATGTTTCTGTAATTTAGAGATTATCACTAAATGGTTGTAAAACCCTTGCTTATGGAGCACAGGTCAAGCCACTTTAGATTTTTTCATGCTTTCAGGTAACCAAGCTTTCCCATGAAAACATCAAGTCTGTGACAGGAACCCCACAATGATCTTCTCTTTGGTCATTGCCCCTCCTTTCAGTCTCTATGGGGGACCACAGTTATGTTCATACAATGAATCCCTGTTCCCCATTTCCATCCTCTCTCAAACCCTGCCTATACCCACCAATCACAGGTCTGGGAGTGGACATCAGGTTCAAGAGGGACGAATCAAAGTCCCTTTCTCAAACCCCCAACACCTGGACAAAGTTGACTAACCCATGTGCAGGGCTGTCACTTATCAAGGAATAAGCTAGGACTCCGAAAAAAGGCAATCAATTTTTTTTTTTTCAGATTCTGTTAGTGACTAAATTCTGCATTACATAAAATGAGACTAGCAAAGGAAGTCAGTCTGCAAAAGGAGAGAAGTGGATGGTTGGTCGGAGAGGAGCAAAAATAAAAGATGGACACAGCACTGGCTTGGGTTCCTTTAAGTCTTCCTGTTCAACTATGTTCCTGCACTCTCATTGTAAGCTCCAAACACCCCGCCTTCCCCGCCTTCCTTTTTTTTCTTTTTTTTTTTTGCTTTTGTTTGGATCTTGCAAAAGAAAGAATTTCTGCTTATATAACTCTATACTAAACTATAGCATTAGTATTAATGAAATAATTCTATGAGATGAAATTAGTTAAAAAAATAACTTCTTAGTAGTAGAAGTAATTTCTACTACTTTCACTGGCAGTAGTTCATTTTATACTTTGTAGCTAAGTCCACATTAAATGAGAATTCATAGGCTAAAAAAATAAACTGATTGCCTTTTAATGTAATCTGAAGTTATCTACTGGCTCTTTCCCATCACATGAGATCTCAAAACCCAGGGATCCCAGCAGGTCCTAAAGATTTAAATTGCTAATATTCTGTTAAATCTTTAGTGTGGAGGTTAGTAGTAACAAAGTTCACTGCATGAAGCAATGGAGACTCTTAAAGACTGCACTTGGCTAACTTTATAAATGCACTGATATAGGCGTCTACAAACTCCTCTGCTTCCACCGTCCTGTGGCACAAGATGAAAGGCAAGAAAAATGGGGGTGCCTACCCCTTGGAAGCCTGTATCTTGTAAGTTCCTATAGTCATTAACAGACATTTTCCTCTAGATTCTCCTAAATTAATTATTTATATAATTAGTATTATTTACAATCATGTATAAATAATTATTTATTCCACATGTTATAACTTGCTTCTGAGATCCTGATTAGGCTTCCTATGAGAACACCTAATTCTCAGATTTGATTGTGCATCATGGTTTACTGGGAAGCTTGTGAAAAATGTAAATATCGGGCTTCCCTGGTGGTGCAGTGGTTGAGAGTCCGCCTGCCGATGCAGGGGACGCAGGTTCTGTGCCCCGGTCCGGGAAGATCCCACATGCCGCGGAGCAGCTGGGCCCGTGAGCCATGGCCGCTGAGCCTGCGCGTCTAGAGCCTGTGCTCCGCAACGGGAGAGGCCACAACAGTGAGAGGTCCGTGTACCGCAAAAAAAAAAAAAAAAAAAAGTAAATATCTGGGCCCTACAGCATAGGTTATCATTCAATATTCCGAATGGCTCCCAAGTATCTATAAATTTTTAACAAGCACCTAGGTGATTCTAATGCAGTCAGTTCAGGAAAAACTGCAAAAAAGTTTCTAAAAAATATTTTTCCTTTTGCTTATCAGACTTTTATACTTAGAAAACTGAACATAATGTGGCAAACACTTGAAAACATTTTTAACATTAATTTACCCAAATTACAACTGATTATACTTTAGATTTTGACTACCAAAGAGAATAAAGTTAATTGTTTGGTTACAAAGAAATTATAAGCTTTACACATATTTTTATTTGAAGCCAGTCGACAAACTGAACCAAAACAATAGTAAGATTGTGCTTTACAAAAGAAGTTTCTAAGATTATTGTATTTCAGGTATCTATATAAAGGCAATACTTATCTATGTTACTTTCAATTGATCATGTTATATTAATTTTTTAACATACTTATTGGAGTATAATTGCTTTACAATGGTGTATTAGTTTCTGCTTTATAACAAAGTGAATCAGCTATACATATACATATATCCCCATATCTCCACCCTCTTGCGTCTCCCTCCCACCCTCCCTATCCCACCCCTCTAGGTGGTCACGAAGCACCGAGCTGATCTCCCCATGCGATGCAGCTGCTTCCCACTAGCTATCTATTTTAAATTTGGTAGGGTATATATGTCCATGCAACTCTCTCACTTCGTCCCAGCTTACCCATCCCCCTCCCTGTGTCCTAAAGTGCATTCTCTAAGTCTGCATCTTTATTCCTGTCCTGCCACTAGGTTTTTCAGAATTTTTTTTTTTTTTTTTTTAGATTCCATATATATGTGTAAGCATACGGTATTTGTTTTTCTCTTTCTGACACTTCACTCTGTATGACAGACACTAGTTCCATCCACTTCACTACAAATTACTCATTTTCATTTCTTTTTATGGCTGGGTAATATTCCATTGTGTATATGTGCCACATCTTCTTTATCGATTCATGTGTCAATGGACACTTAGGTTGCTTCCATGTCGTGGCTATTGTAAATACAGCTGGAATGAACACTGTGGTACATGACTCATTTTGAATTATGGTTTTCTCAGGGTATATGTCCAGTAGTGGCTTTATCAATTTATATTGCCACCAAGAGTGAAAGAAGGTCCCCTTTTCTCCACACCCTCTCCAGCATTCATTGTTTGTAGATTTTTTGATGATGGCCATTCTGACCCGTGTGAGATAATACCTCACTGTAGTTTTGATTTGCATTTCTCTAATGATTAGTGATGTTGAGCATCTTTTCATGTGTTTGTTGACAATCTGTATACCTTCTTTGGAGAAATGTTTATTTAGGTCTTCTGCCCATTTTGGATTGCGCTGTTTGTTTTTCTGATATTGAGCTGCATGAGCTGCTTGTAAATTTTGGAGATTAATCCTTTGTCAATTGCTTCCTTTGCAAATACTTTCTCCCATTCTGAAGGTTATCTTTTCATCTTCTTTATGGTTTCCTTTGCTGTGCAAAAGCTTTTAAGTTTCATCAGGTTCCCAGTTGTTTATTTTTATTTCCATTTCTCTAGGAGGTGGGTCAAAAAGGATCTTGCTGTGATTTATGTCACAGAGTGTTCTGCATACGTTTTCCTCTAAGAGTTTTATAGTGTCTGGCCTTACATTTAGGTTTTTAATCCATTTTGAGTTTATTTTTGTGTATGGTGTTAGGGAGTGTTCTAATTTCATTCTTTTACATGTGGCTGTCCAGTTTTCCCAGCACCACTTATTGAAGAGGCTGTCTTTTCTCCATTGTATATTCTTGCCTCCTTTATGAAAAATAAGGTGACCAGGGCTTCCCTGGTGGCGCAGTGTCTGGGAGTCCACCTGCCGATGCAGGGGACGCGGGTTCGTGCCCCGGTCCGGGAGGATCCCACATGCCGCAGAACGACTGGGTCCGTGAGCCATGGCCGCTGAGCCTGCGCGTCCGGAGCCTGTGCTCCGCAGTGGGAGAGGCCACAACAGTGAGAGGCCCGTGTACCACAAAAAAAAAAAAAAAAAAAAAAAATCACCAATACTACAATAGTCTTGAATGGTTTGTGTCTTTGAAGTCTCCGAAGTCCCTTTGTTACTTGGTTTAAGGGGCCATGGACATTACATATCATTCATTCCTTTAAGTGGCATTTATTTTATATATAACTTATGTTAGAAGCTTTGAGAAATACAAAGTAATAAAAAAAATTACAAAGTAATAAAAAAATTCCCCCTGTACACAGAGGAAAATGCAGATAACCATACAAAGCCTATATATGTAGTGTGATATCAATGGTATAAGCCACAAATGTTTTAGAATTCACAGGAACTATAGTCTACTGTGACCTGGAGGGGTCATAGAAGGTTCATGAAAGAATCGGAGCTTGGGCTGCATATTTTAGAAAGGATAGGATTAGACTATTAGGCAAGGGTAGTGAGGAGGAAAGGCATAGTAAGTGATTTTGAGCATGAGAGTTGTGATGTTCAAGACAGATGAATCTCACAATATGTTAAAGGATAAATTGCAATATGAAAAACAATAAAAGTAGAGGAACTTTTTAGACTACCATTTACGTAATACAAATGTGAGGGCTTCCCTGGTGGCACAGTGGTTAAGAATCTGCCTGCCAATGCAGGGGGCACGGGTTCAATCCACGGTCCAGGAAGATCTCACAAGCCGTGGAGCAACTAAGCCTGTGCGCCACAACTACTGAGCGCATGTGCCACAGCTACTGAAGCCTGTGCACCTAGAGTCTGTGCTCCGCAACAAGAGAAGCCACTGCAATGAGAAGCCCATGCCCCGCAATGAAGAGTAGCCCCTGCTCGTCGCAACTAGAGAAAGCCGGTGTGCAGCAACAAAGACCCCACGCAGTCAAAAATAAATAAAGAAAATAAATTTAAGAAAAAAAGAAAGAAATGTGAGATAATAAAGATCAAAAGTAAGACAATGACATTGATAAAGAAAAGGAAAGAATGGCTATAATGGAAGAAAGATAAATTTGATGACAAACTGGGTAACAGATTGAAAGAATGAAAAAAGTACTAGAGGGTACAGGAATGATTTACCTGAGAGACTAGGAAAATGAAGAGACCATTATCACACAGAATGTGTGGAGAATGCAGGTTTGGGGTCAGACAGACTAGATTTTGACTTGCTTAACTTGAGATGATAATGTGAGCCTGGAGCTGGAAACAAGACACTAGAACTGAAAGGAGCAGATCAGGCCAATTCATTGTGATTCATGATAAAAGTACTATCTGCAGCCATGACTAAGTAAACTCATCAATAGAAAGAGGGAGAAAAATTGTAAGATTAGACCTGAATCTTGGAAAAATACTACAGGTGGTACATGGGAAGAAGGAATGAGGCAGGAGGAAAACTACAGAGTGTGTAAACATTGGCAATTCCTGTTACATGGCGCAAAAGCATCGAGGAGATGATTCTTTTCTGTAACATGTGGGTGGACAGTTGGTAGAAAAAATAATTCGGTCAGAATTGTAGATTAGCTGAAGTTACTTTTGATTGCTTTCATTTCTGAGACAGATTTCTTCTACCTTCCAGGAACCTAATTTATGTACTGATCTCTGACTACCCAAATCATTTTTTCAGAACGTCACTAAGTCCTTCAAACTCTATAATTTTATTCACTTTTTTCATCTCTGTTTCCTCATTCTAATCAAAGAATTGAAAGGGAAGTAATCTGGTTCTCAAATTAATGCTCAACAAAGTAAAATAAATTGGTCATTTAAACCATCTCCAGAAGATGGGAATACTTTCCCTAATGTAGGTGCATCTCTAATCTGTGAACTCTGATGGATCTGTCTTTGAGTTGTAAGTCTCTTCTCCAAAACCATTACTTATTCAGGCAAACCACTGCCAACACTAGGATAGTTAAGTGTCTGATATCATGCCCACTGCAGTGGTGTTAATATCCAGTAATACCTGGTTCAGTCATGTTAAAGTGGATCAATATCTGGAAGGCTCTTTGATTTTTTTTCTAGAACTAATTTGGGGGCTAAAGCAAAGAAAATAAATGACAAATAAGAGAACAGCTGAGCTGAGGATCAGCCATGAAAGATTAAGGAAATAATAGCACCCTAGGAGAGATGTCACACAGGCCTGAGTTACTAGTCGTGGAGCTCCAGCGTAGAGCAAATAGACTGCATGAATTCAACTAATTGAGATGGCTTGCATGACCAGAGTCCTCAGAGGAGGTGAAGTGTTGCTCATTGGATATTCTGACTGCAAGTGTGTCAGGCAAAGAGGTTGGAGTTGCAGATAAGGAGATTTGGAATTGAAAGTCCTATTTTGAGGTAAAGAAATAGGATGTGGTCATGCTGTTGAGAAAGTTGATGTAAGATGAAAAAAAAAAGTTAAGGAAACTGGTGAACTGTGAGGCTAGTTGTTAAATGGGCAATTTGAATATGTGGAAATCACCAAGGATGATGGGACCACATGGGTTAAAATTAAAGCATTGTGTATTTCTTATAGCTATTTATTAAAGAGAACATCAGAAGTTAGAACATTCTCTAACACTATAACAAAAATAAACTCAAAATGGATTAAAAACCTAAATGTAAGACTAGATACTATAAAACTCCTAGAGGAAGACATAGGCAGAACACTCTTTGACATAAATCTCAGCAACATCTTTTTGGATCTGTCTCCTAGAGTCATGGAAATAAAAAGAAAAATAAACAAATGGGACCTAATTAAACTTAAAAGCTTTTGCATAGCAAAGGAAAAAAAGACAACCTACAGAATGAGAGAAAATATTTGCAAATGATGTGACTGACAAGGGATTAATCTCCACAATATAAAAACAGCTCATACAGCTCAATATCAAAAAAATCAAACAACTCAATCAAAAAACGGGAAGAAGACTTAAATAGACATTTCTCCAAAAAAGACATACACATGGACAAAAAGCCCAAGAAAAGATGCTCAACATCGCTAATTATTAGAGAAATGTAAATCAAAACTACAATGAGGTATCACCTCACACCGGTCAGCAGGTCATCATCAAAAAAGTCAACAAATAATAAATGCCAGAGAGCATGTGGAGAAAAGGGGAACCTCCTACACTGTTGGTGGGAATGTAAATTTGTACAGCCACTATGGAGAACAGTATGGAGGTTCCTTAAAAACTAAAAATAGAACTTCCATATGATCCTACAATCCACTCCTAGGCATATATCCAGAGAAAAACATAATTTGGAAAGATACATGCACCCCAATGTTCATTGCAACACTATTTACAATAGCCAAGACATGGAAGCCACCTAAGTGCCTACTGACAGAGAAATGGATAAAAAAGATGTAGTATATATATGCAATGGAATAATACTCAGCCATAAAAAAGAATGAAATAATGCCATTAACAGCAACATAGATGGACCTACCGATTATCATAAGAAATGTAGTAAGCCAGACAGAGAAAGACAAACATCATATGGTATCACTTACAAGTGGAATCTAAAAAAAAAGGATACAAATGAATTCATTTACAAAACAGAAATAGTCTTACAGACATAGAAAACAAATCTATGGTTACCAAAGGGGAGGGGGGGAGAGGGATAAATTAGGAGTTTGGAGTTAAAATATACATACTACTGTATATAAAATAGATAACCAACAAGGACCTACTGTATAGCATAGGGAACTATATTCAATATCTTATAATAACCTATAATGGAAAAGAATGTAAAAAAAGAATATATATATTTGTATATATGTGTATAACTGAATCACTTTACTGTATACCTGAAACTAACACAATAGTGTAAATCAACTATATTTAAATAAATTTTTTTAAAAAAGAGAACATCAGTGTACAAGACAGTAGAGTAACGATTTTAAAACCTATTTCCAAAAATTTTTCTTAGATGTTATGTGAAAGTAAAAGTTTATAGGTTTAAATAGATTGGAAAATACTGGGTTAACAAAGAAAACCAACTTCCTTTTCTGTTCTGTTTTCAGCATTTTAAATTAATTAACATTATAAGATACTAAGAAGGAAAGGTATATTATCCATGTTGCTTAGCAAAAATAATCTTCATTTCCTTCCCTCTCAGGACCTCTCAAGAAACTGGTAAAATATTGCTTTACCAGTTGACTGCATCCTCTGTAAGAGGGAATAAGATTAAGGTTTCAACGGTTTGGGCCACAGGGAGTCTGACAGTGAATCAAGGGGAGATATATTGGAAAAGGTGAGACAAACAAAGGAGATTTTGTACTAGTGGCATGATTTTTTGTCACTGGGCAATGAAGAAAGATGCAGTGGAAGACCTTCCTGGGAAGAAAGACTGAAGAATACAGAGGCTTAGGTGGGTTCGACTGAAAGTATGGAGGAGAAGGCACCAGACATGGATGTTACTTGTGGCCCTTCAATAGTAATGGAAGAGGATTAAGCTATATAAGAAACAACGTACAGAACTGAAATGATTTCATTGAGAGCTTGCTTGTTAGAGTTTTACATAAATGAGAGAATATGTTAACACCCTGCTAAAGAATTCAAAAAACTTGCAGATATGCCTATTTGTTTGGAAATAAAAGTTTGGAATAATACTTAGAGAAACAGGATGGCAACATTTTAGGTCATTATTATCATAGATGAAGATATAACTTGGGTTTATCTGCTTCTAAATATCTATGTTGAGAAAAATATCTCCATGTTTCTAATTGTCTTTAAATGAAAAAATACTAACTGAAATAAAAAATTTCACTGTTTGATTTTCCTACTTGATTCTGTATTTAAGAACGAGAAAAAACAAACATTAACTTGGTTTTTACTGCTCCATTTGGGTCCCTGTTGTTTGCCTCTGTAAAGTGATTCACATTTTCATGCAAGACTTTTCCAAATGCTTCATAGGTGTGAATTGGGGTTTATATCTGTGACTATCTCTAAGTTTCTTTATCTGTCCTAGGAAGCAGGTTTCTTATCTGACAGCCTTATAATTATGGAAGAAACTGCATATTAATTATTCAGTGCTTAAATAAATAACTGGCCTTGGAGAAATCTAATGAACCAACTTTGTAGGATTTGATTTTGCCTAATTGAATGTAAACAATGTTAAATGTTGTATCTGCCAGAATTTTTACAGAACCTTATGAATTTTTTTTACATACACAAAGCATTATGAATTCAGAGTTTTTAATAGTTATCTTTTAATTCAGCTATTAAGATAATATGGTTTGACATCAGATATGCACTATGAATGTGAGGTACCAGCACACATGTGCACACTAAGTGTTTATATATGCAAGGTATAACTCTCAATTGTTGTTATTTTTTTATTTTTTAATGCTCCTCCTTTGAAGTTGGCAGCTTGTACATTTTTATCTGAAGGTCTGAATTTGTATTATGCTTTGAAGGAACAAATGGCCTCCATGTGGTATTTGGTTTTCCCTTGCCTGTCTCTATTACTCTGTATCAGGATAAAATTCATTCTGACATAGTTTTTTACTTAGGCGTATGCACCTGATCTTTTCCATTGGTCCTGTGCTAACACATGCCACCATTTAGGGATATGTAAAATAACTGGCTTTTAAAACAAGAAGATAATGTCATTGGGAAAAAGGGTAATTAAGCTTACATATTAGAATGCTATAGTAATTCCACCTTTGTGGGAACAGGAGGATAGAAAGATTATACAATTTGTGTGAGTGTGTTAATTTTGAAAACAAGATAAAACAAAAAATAGTGCCTAGTTTCCAAAGTGGTACTCAGGACATAAACTTTAAAATTATTTTGCAAAACAAGATGAGGCTAACAAGCTCTGCATGTATTGATGACATGGTTATACAAAAGCAGTACGCCATAAGTAAAACAGAGAAAACATTTTGTTAAAATAATAAGTCAGAAACTTTGCTCTTCTTAGCACTGGAGTCTCTAATCAACACAGTCATCCTGGTCTTTATGGTCCTATATGGTTATACTTTTAAAAAATGTGAATCAGTAAAAACTCTGGGCAACTTAACTAGCTACATTTTTTTTTTTTTTTTTTTTTTTTTGCGGTAACTGGGCCTCTCACTGTTGTGGCCTCTCCCGTTGCGGAGCACAGGCTCCGGGCGCACAGGCCCAGCGGCCATGGCTCACGGGCCCAACCGCTCCGCGGCATGTGGGATCCTCCCGGACCGGGGCACGAACCCGTGTCCCCTGCATCGGCAGGCAGACTCTCAACCACTGCGCCACCAGGGAAGCCCCTAGCTACATTTTTGAATTGGCCTTTTTTGAGTATTCCTTCACTGAGTAAAGACAACCTATCTCTCAATCTCTAAACATGTAGAGCAACATTCAGCTAACATTTTCTCTCAAAACCTATGTGGTATAATAGGAATGTCCCAGGTAAAGCTCAGGTCTGATCAACCCCCAAATTGGCCTAGGTATGTCATACAACTTCACTGTTATAATAGGCAAGTTAATTTTTAAGTTAATTTTCTTTATCAAGACTCAATTTCTCCATCTGCAAAAAAGAAAGAGTAATACATATGGTTGTATTTTTGAATAAATGGAATATCATATGTAAGGCAACTAGCATGCATGTCGTTATTCACTCTGATTGCAAACACATCTCCTGAAGCCCACTATTCCTATCCCACTATTGCCATTAGACAACACTCAGGAAAGATTATAATACCATTATATTTTCTGATACCACAGAGACAAGTAACAACTATTTGCCTATATTCTGAAAAATTAATTATTTTTATAAAAATTTCAAAACAGAAAGCAAAAACTCTTTAAAAATGGATTAATACTTTAAAACATCTCACCTTTAAGTATGGTACCCACATAATATACAATGGACATTCATTGTCTCATTTAACAACAATCCATACATGTTTGTTGAGTGCTTATCATCTCTGAAACATTGTTCTAGATGATGGAATACAAGCAATGAACAAGATGATGAAGTCTCTACTCTGATGGAGCTTGCCACCTTGTAGGAGAGACAACAATAAACAAATGAATAGACAATGATTGATCTCTGATGAAAATAATTCTAGTGAGAGAATAGAAAGTGGTTGTGGTAGTTATGGTGGCTATTTTAGATAGGATGATCAGAGATGACTTATCAGTGGAGGTGATATTTCTTCTGGGATCTGGATTATGCAATAATTAGCCATGAGCAGATATAGCAGAGGAGTGCTTCTAACAGAGAAGACCAAGAACAAAAGTTCTAAGGCCATAATAAATTAGGTGTTTTGAGAAATAGAGACTAACTCAGTGCAGCTGTAGCACATTGAACTGAGGCCTAGAATGGAGGACTATTTTAAATGGTACTGTTTCCTTAAATTTTTGACCATATTCATTGTTAGTATGTATAAATACCATTGACTTTATACATATATTTATTTTGTATCCCGCAAACTTGCCAAACTTGCTTGTTAGTTCTTATAGCTTTCCTCTGAAATTTTTCCGTGAATTTTCCACTTAAATGCCCATGTCATCTAAAAATAAATACAGTTGTACTTCTTTTCCAATCTGGACGCCTTCTATATTTCTTCCCTTACCATCTAGAACCACAGTACAATACTGAGTAGAGTGGTGAGTGTGTATATTTGTCTTGTTCTTACGGGGAAAAATTTAGTCTTTCACCATTTAATATGTTGTTAGCTGTAGGTAGATGCCCTTTATCAAGCTGGAGAAGTTTCCTATGAATCCCAGTTTGCTGAGTTTTTATCATAAATGGGTGTTGGAGTTTGTCAAGTGCTTTTTCTTCATTTATTAAGATAATCATTTTTTTTCTTTTTTGTTTGTTAATGTACTGAATTGCACTGTTTGATTTTTTTAATAATAAATCAACCCTATGTTGTTGGGATAAACCCCATTTGATCATGTTGTGTTACCTTTTCTATACATTGCAAATATATGTTGAAATTTTGTTTAGAATTTTATATCTATGTTCGTGAGAAATCTAATTTTCCACTAATCACATCCATTTATTTTTCATCTCAGATACTGTAGTTTTGCTATTTAGAAGTCTGATTTAGGTGTTTCATTTGGTTGTTTGTTATTTTATACCTTTCATGTCTCTTCTTAAATTTTTTAACATATACAATTTTTAAAATTATAACAACTGTTTTAATTCCTTTCTGCTCATTCTAATGTCTGTTTTTATTGATTGATTTTTTATTATGTATCTTGTTTTCCTACGTCTTTGCCTGTCTGGTAATCTTTGATTGGATGTCAGACATTAATTTTACCTCATTGGATGCTGCATATTTTGTATTCCTATAAATATTCTTGAGTTTTTCTTTGGAGCAAAATTAAGTTACTTGGAAAATTTTTTATCTTTTTAGGTTTTTTTGGATGATTTTTTAAGATAGATATGGAACAGTGCTTAGTCTAGAGCTAATTACTTCCCACTATTGAGGCAAGTCGTCCTTGAGTACTTTACCCAGAGTCCCATGAATTGTCAGTTTTTCCTATCTAGCTGGTGATAACAGGCATTACTCTAGATGCTGTGTGAGCCTTGGCACTGTTCCCTTTAATCTTGCTAGATAGTTCTTTCTCTGGTCTTGGGTGGTTTCTTCACCACCCAAGACTCTGATCATTGCTCTATTGAGTTTTTTCTGCTGGGCTCTGGGGCTCTCTCTTCATGCAGATCTCTCTTCTCTTGTGTTCTGTCCTGGGACATATACTTACCTTCATCTCTCCAGACTCTCAGCTCTATCTCCTCAATGCAGGAGGAGTGCTGGGTTTCCTAGTGTGTTCTTTCCCTGTACCCAACCTGTAATCTCTCTTAAGGCAGTAAAATGTGGCAATAATAGAGCTTACCTAATTGATTTCCCATCTCTCAGGAATCACTATACTTTGTTGCCTGATTTCCACTGTCTTGAAAACTTTTTAACTTTTTAAAAATTTTATCTGTTTTTTGGCTATTTGGGTCTGGGGGGTAAACCTGGTCCCTCTTTTCTCATCTTGGCTGAAGGTAGAAGTCATTTGTTTGTTTTTGTTTGTTTCGGTCAATGGAATGAAAGCAAAGTCATCAGCTAAGAATGAGAAGGGCTGGAGGCACGTGAGTTTTAACAAGAGAGACAAAGGTATGAAATAGTTCTCTTAGAGAGTAGTCAAGCAAATCTACTCCTGAAAATGTATTAAGATTGCTAGGCATTATGGCCAATTAATCTACTTCAAAGGAGGCAAGAACATACAATGGAAAAAAGAGTCTCTTCAATCAGTGGTGCTGGGAAAACTGGACAGCTACATGTAAAAGAATTAAATTAGAACATTCTCTAACACCATACACAAAAATAAACACAAAATGGATTAAAGAGCTAAATGTAAGGCCAGATCCTCTAAAACTCTTGGAGGAAAACATAGGCAGAACACTCTTTGACATAAATCTCAGCAATATCTTTTTGGATCCACCTCCTAGAGCAATGAAAATAAAAACAAAAATAAACAAATGGGACCTAATTAAACTTCAAAGCTTTTGCCCAGCAAAGGAAACCATAAACAAAGTGAAAAGACAACCCACAGAATGGGAGAAAATATTTGCCAGTGAAGCAGCTGACAAGGGATTAATCTCCAAAATATACAAACAGCTCATGCAGCTCAATAACAAAAAAACCCAATCAAAAAATGGATGAAAGATCTAAATAGACATTTCTCCAAAGACATACAGATGGCAAAAAAACACATGAAAAGATGCTCAACATCACTAATTATTAGAGAAATGCAAATCAAAACTACAATGAGGTATCACCTCACACTGGTCAGAATGGCCATCTTCAAAAAATCTACAAACAATAAATGCTGGAGAGGGTGTGGAGAAAAGGGAACCCTCCTGCACTGTTGGTGGGAATGTAAATTGGTACAACGACTATGGAGAACAGTATGGAGGTTCCTTAAAAATCTAAATATAGAACTACCATACGATCTAGCAATCCCACTCCTGGGCTTATATCTGGAGAAAACCATAATTCAAAAAGATACATGCATCCCGATGTTTATTGCAGTACTATTTACGATAGCCAAGACATGGAAGCAACCTAAGTGTCCATCGACAGATGAATGTATAAAGAAGATGTGGCACATACATACAATGGAATATTAACCACAGAAGAGAATGAAATAATGCCATTAGCAGCAACATGGATGTACTGAGAGATTATTGTGCTAAATGAAGTAGACAGAAAATGACAAATATCATATGATATCACTTATATGTGGAATCTAAAAATAAATGATACAAATGAACTTATTTACAAAACAGAAACAGACTCACAGACTTCAAAAACAAATTTATGGTTACCAAATGGGAAACACGGGGGAAGGGATAAATTAGGAGTTTGGGATTAACATATATACATCACTATATATAAAATAGATAATCAAAAAGGATCTACTGTATAACACAGGGAACTCTACCCAATATTCTCTAATAGCCTATATGGGAAAAGCATCTGAAAAAGAATGGATATATATATATGTATAACTGAATCACTTAGCTGTACACCTGAAACTAACACAACATTGTAAATCAACTATATTCCAATATAAAATAAAAATTAAATTAAGAAAAGATTGCTAGGCATTATATGTAAAGATAAATAGCTCCAAAATAAGGGTTATTATGAAAAGGGTAAAAATAAATCTGCATAAATTAAAATTTCTTTAATTCCTCATGTTAAACTTCTCTTTTTCATCTGAAGCTCAGTACTAGGCCTTGCATGTCCAATTCTACTTGCAGTTTAAGGGAAGAAAGAGTTAATTACTTCAATTAACTGGAAAGGAAATGCTTTCTGGTGGCAATATTTAAAGAAAAAAAATAGAGTAGGCTGATAGTTTTCACAAATATTTCATTTTGAAAATATAATCTTAGCAATTAGGATTACTAATGTAAAGGAAATGTCAACTAAACAATTGGATGCCTTTAAATGATTGCTCAGTTGATTGAGGAAAACTGATGGGCACTGTTTTCTATACAGGTTATTTGCCTTTCTGCAATGCAGGCCAAATTCCATAAGGAACATGTTAGTTCTAACTGTTGCACTTAATGTTAGTTTTAATCTTTTTTTCCCAAGATTTATCTCTCTCTTTACAGTTTTACAACATCTTTTGGTAAATCTATTTTGTGATTTCCTCAAGAATGCTTGCTTTTATTTTTTTCCAGATACCAAATACATAACACAGCAAACTATGTTAGCTTTTGATTTACATCTTCCTGGCTTTATATCATTTATAGTATTTGTAGAGTATGTTTTCACTTTGAGTTATTTAGCTTATGCCACTGGATCAAGTGAAAATAAGTTTATGCTTTTGAGTCATGGATGGATTTAATATAAAAGTTGGAAGAAGCATTTGTTTGGATCTAGTAATCTAGCATTTTGTATTTTTCTTAATCACTTGGAACATATGTAATTAATAATCACTAATTTTATATACACACTAATATCTTTATATTTTTGCCAAATTTCCCAAATTCTTGAACAAGTAATGTTATTTAATATTTTTTAAAAATGATATTATGTCCATAGCATTTTAGCAGACCAGTGGTGGAAGCAATGACAATTAATATGTGATCATTGCCATTAATAAGAATTGATTTTGATTATTAAAACAAGATTTATACAAATGGAATAAGAGGAGGAATACAAAAAAATCTGAAAACCATTTAATTGCTGAATTGGTGCCACAAATGATGGAATTTTTAGATATTCAGAAGAGAAAGATATAATTGTGAAATGGACTTGGAGGACATCATTATGCATGTACTACCGAGACAGACAGTGGAATACCAATCTTATTTGGAGGGTAATAAGCAGTAGGGAAGGCAACACAGAGAGAGCATTTTGGGCACTTAAGTGGAGAGACCCATAGTTACATGGTGGGGACGTGGAAGATGGGGACAGTATACCTGGAGCAGAGAGTTTGTGTTGGGAAAATGTGAGAGTAAAGGTGACTTTGGGTGAGATTGTCAAAGGCGTTAAAGTCAAGGCTAATACAAATTTCAGGCTATTTCAGAGGACTGTTTAGCCTGCCAAGGGCTCTTCCAAGTATTATTGGGTGGAAAAAAAATCACTTCTCTTTCCACTTAAGAGTGAGCCATTAATTCATGCCGTTCACAGGGGGCTGAAAGTTCCAGTTTGGTCGGTCTCGCCAATTTAAAAGTGTCAGTCTAACTAGGTCCTTCAAGCTCACCCTGTGATATTTACTTCCCTGAACTCTACCAATTATCCATTAAATATATTCACAGGCATCTTGATTTAATCTAGAACTAGACGGGCCTCAAAGAAAGAATTTTCCTTTCTTCTAAATGTTCATATCTATTTTAGAAACTTTATCTGACCATTTTCCTTATTTTTTAAATGTTTTTCTGGCCTTATTTTTTCTTACATTGTGAAATGATATAAGAGTTATAAATGACATTGAGGAAGAACAAAGCAACCCAGCAGTTGGGGAGAAAGCTCTGTACATGCCATAATTTTCTGCTCTGAAGAGATAAACTGATCAATGATATGCTACAGTGATTTTACCAGAAAGCTTATTTATTGTTTTGGCTTTAACACATTAAAACTAGCAAGGGTTCAATAAGACGGGATCACATTAAGAATTTTCTTGCCAACTATAAAGTTCCTTGTTGGTTTCATAGATAGTTTCCCCCCCAGGAAATCTGTGCTCAAAAAGGAGATTTCTGAACCCGCGAGAACATGCTCTCATTTGAAAAACTGTGAAAAAGCCCACAACATAGTGAATGAAACATCAAAAAAAAAAAAAAAAGTAAACATCTTTATGGTGGTGGAATTCCCTAAATAGAGTGCAAGGCTCTTGTGATACAAAACAGCTGTTTTTCATGTATATCTACAACCAGTCACAAGGAGAAATGCTGCTCAGACACCTTAAGTCATTTCAAATGAGCTTAAAGCATCTTTGGCGCCCTTAAATATTAATGAAAGTCAACAAGCAGTGAAGTCTCTGCCCTACAGGGACTGTCACTGGTCAGCTCCTTGCTGTTTGTTTCTGAGTTAATCAAATTACTATATCATTGGTGCTTTTGTACCCTCCACCATTAATGATGAGTGTCTTTGAAAAAAAAAGAGGATGTCTTAGCATAATGACACATTAATCCTGTGGGAGAGGGGGAAGGGGCATTCTTTTACCTAGATTGCCCTTGTGTGTGAGGTGGAAGCATAGGCGAAGATCACTGGCAGAAATCAACCTTTAATAAGTCAGTATAAAGCCACTTCACATTATCCCAGCCAGCTAGGAAATATACATGCAAAGAAGAAAAAGAAGCTATAAAAGGAAGAGTTTAATGCTGCTAATTTCTTAATTTGGTTCCTCTGATGTAGTATCTAGATATTAGTACCATTTTTAATTTGTGTGGAAGTGACTTCACTCTTGCCGTAGAGCTAACTGTCATCAAAACGAAAAATATGTTCTGGATGATACTGATACTACTTATTTACACTTGGCAAAACAGACCTTTCTTTCCAGCATCAAAATGGTTAAAATGAAGAAGCCAGGTTATTACACATTTCAATTCCAGAGTCAAATATAAAAATTTCTATTATAGGGACAATTAATTACATCTCAAAATGGCAAATGTGCATCCTTGTCAGGTAGAGTGTACTCTGATGGCCTTTCCTCAAACAGTGAATGTGGAGATTTGATCTCTTCTAATGGTGCTGAGAAAAGGGTAATTACGCTATGGTCAAAGCTAATTTGCTTTCTGCCAGATGAACTGTTGTATTTTATTGTACGCTGACATTTTAAAGTAATTACGGCACTGTTGACCTTAGACAATTCCAGTTGTATCGCTGTCTACAGCTGCAGCGTTCGCTCTACCTTTGGCTGGCAGACAGTGGCTGTAACGAGGTAATGACACGGACAAAGAGCACCATATGGGGCTCCTTTGAGATACACAAAGCCCAGTGAAAGGAAACAAGAAAATTTTAACATCATCATTACAGTCACACATCTTTACAGCTATAAAGGATCCTGTCCACACATGCTTGTGCGCATGCACATACACACACACACAGACAGGCAAATAATCTAAACACTTTGCCTGCTTATATCTTAGGTGTGTGCATGGGTGTGTGTGAGCATGCGTGAGTGTGTGTGTGTGTTTCTTTTGTAAATGGCAGCGTGCATCAAGAAGAAAAAGAGATCAGGTAGAACTGAACATGACGGACTGGTCTTCCTCTGACAGGAGTTCAAAGGCTAAAGACTATTGATTGAGATAAAAGCTCAGGTTCTTATCTAATGTTAAAGACACGCCTTGTTGTCTGAAAGCCGTGCACATAATTAGGCAGAGAGAAGAGCACTTCAGCCAGAAAATCACTATAAATGGAGCTTCATTAAACTTAGATATTAGTTAATTTAAAGGAAGAGGTTATTATTCACTGATACATTTTAATGAGCTATCTAGCTGTATTTTCTATGGTAAGAAATAAAAACGTGTTCAGAGTTCGTCCTGGTTAATGTATCCCTGCTAAGACAGAAAAATAGATTAATACTACTGGAGGAAAAAAACAAAAAAACTTCATCCTCTCAAGCAAAAATGTACAGGATATTGAGCTACGGAATTGTCAAGAAGAGGTGGGAGAGAACTGAGTTTTACCGTCATGTTAAATATTTTATTCTGTTTATTAGGGTATGTGAAAATGGACTATGGAAATGCAAGCTTGCTTCCAATAAGCTGTGGGTGTTGCCTACATCATAGCTTATGGCCTACTTATGTGACAATTACATGGAGCAAAAAAAAAAATCAATGTATTTCCTTTTGAATTACATTTATATCATTCAGCTTTTTTTTTTCCTAGTAACTAATGGAAGAGCACTTGTGTCATTATCTTACTGAGGAAAAAAATTAATTCACAAATTATGTTACAGAGATAGTAGAGATTGCTCTAGTGTCCTCAATTTATTTTTAACTCTGAGGTTTATTTTCCCCTAAAGTTTGTTGTTTTTTCCTAGTCTTTTTCACTTTCATTAGTATTTGGAGATTTCTATGCCAATAGAGGTATTTTTATTTTAAGGCAGCATTCACTTGAGAGAATTACTAAAGAATTCCCATTCAAAATTGGAATGATATGGAAATAAAGTATATATTAAAATGGTCATTTCTGTGATGCTTACTTTTGGTGGTGTGTGACTGAAAATTTACCTTGTTCGTAACCCAAGTGAGAAAGAAGGTCTAAAATAGATGCAGTTGCCTCTTTTTAAATTGCATTTTTGTTTTACCTTTAAAACTTAGGAAAAACAGATTGACCTTTCCACTGTATTCACTGTGAAGGGCTTAGGGATATATAATGCTATTTTAAAAATCCTTGTAACTATTGAATTCCACACGAAATTTCTGATATTGTTAGAATGACTTAACTATTCTGGCACTGTAATTCCAGTGTAAATACATCCAACCAAGATCATATATTAAAAAGAATGTGTAACCAACACATTTTAGAATGTGGAGGAGTAACAATATAAAAGCAATCTAAGCATATGAAGTGGTATATAAAAGACTTAAAATCCAAACACTTTTGCTCTTTCCAGATTCAGGCCTGAGTCCAACACTAGGAAACACAACTGGAAGTATGAACAACCTGTCTATTTGTATTCTCATTTTTTTGGTCATTGTTAGAGACAATAACTCACACCTAAGAAGTAACCATTTCATCTCCAAATACCCTTGATTTAAAACGTCCACTACATTTGTTAATGAGTGAGAGCATGGAAGCCTACCATTTCATACTTTTAGAAACTTTTAGAAAATATTTATTTCTTCAGGAGTGTACCTAGTAATGTGAAATCAGTATTTTACTGTCTAATTTTGTCTACATTCCAAGTCCTGAAAGGTAGAAGAAGATAAAGAAAGAAAAGAAGGCTTTCAGAAGCTGCATTTTTAAAAAAAGAAGAAGAGGATAGAAAGAATCTCGATCATGATTCTGAAAGAGGAAGGGAGTGAGGGAGATACATGAGTCCAGAGCAGTCACGGAATCAGGAAACGAGTTCTGATTGAGAGTGAGTGGAAGAAAGAAAGAGAGTGACAAGAGGTAAGAAATCACTTCCCTGAATTAAGAGTGAGCGATGCAGTGAGAGAAGCAGAGAGACAGACAGATGGAGTTGGAAGCACAGATAAGGAGAGAGCTACTCCGAGGAAGCGGGGAGACTGTAAAAGACCATTGCATAATGAAGAAGGTGCAGTGCATGCTAACCAGAACATTAATGGTAATATCTGGGACTGGACCCTATAAAAATCCCATTTACTTTGAAGCTGACAGAATACTAATAAAAATGAATGAATAAAGGGAACAAAGCACACAAAATAGAACAAAAGACATATAATGGCTCCAAGTTCTAATCCTTACTGTTGATTGCCTTTTACTGTTACTTAAACAAATTTCTCAACATGACATGCCAACATCAATTCTTCAGTTCTCTTTTGTGAAACAGGATAGGTAAGGAAGACATGAAAAATTCTGCAAGACTAGGGCTTTAATGCAATATCTCAGAATTACACTGATTATTTGAAAAATAGAATTTTTCATACCACTAAAAGGTGGCAGAGAAGAATTTTTTCCATATGCAGTGAAGGTTGTGAAACAAAACCAGAATTGGCAAGGGGAAGGACAGCTTTCTGGGACGTTAGAATTTTAAAGCAAACATTTAAAAGTCTTTGGAAAAGTTTTAGAGATGGGTTGGAAGCAAAATGATTCTTTCAGCTCCACTTAAAATGAGCTAGTTTTCCATGCAAAGCTATTTTGAGCCATAAAAAGACAGTAACCCTAATCAAGTATATAGATTCATTAAGGACCATACTAGATCGAGGTCAAATATGTGACCCTCCAATCTGAGTGTACTTAGCTGAGGCAATACTATCTCATCATTACTATCTTGAATTTATTGTCCATGAAATAGGCTGTTGCCTGCTTTTCTATCAAAACAAATATAAAGACTAATCCAGCACGTAAAAATGTAAGTCAGAGTATTGAATCTTTGTAGCTGGATTGGATATACTACAGAGCAAGAGAAGTCTGCATAACATTTTTTAATATCTTCCATAAAATAATGTATTTTCTCGCCTAAAGATCCATTGCATACAGTGACTTTCATTAATTTCAGGAAATGGAAACCAGTCTTTGTATATCTGCCTTTTTAAAATATGTCATCTGTGCAGGAAAGTTTTAAACAGAGTCAATATTTTGCTTATCCAGAATAAAATTGGCCTGGAAAACAAGGGCACAAGGTTCTGAGGAAAATGTAAGCGATTAAAACACCAATGTTGTTAGGAAGACTAAGTATAAAATAAACATTACAGGTTTGCAGAAAATTTCAGCTTAAAAAGAAAAATACATGTGTATGTATTAATTTTCACATATTTATATATATATATATATATTACTTTATAAAGCTTTAGGATGAACAATCCTGTTATCAAAAAGACTTCTTTCAACAAGTAATGGCTAGAAATTAGTTTAGTGTTGATTTAATTAAAATACTAGGTTTACGTATTATTTTAACATTTTCACATTCAAAGTCTTTATTGGGCATTTATATAAGGATTAAAAAAGAAGTAATTTAAGATTATTACAAAGTTAATTAAATTAAATCAAATCTTCAAGTACTCTTTATTTCCTTTCTTATATAAAGTTTGGCCTTCAGTAAAACTTTTTCCCTTTTTCATCACAAGGTAAAATATTTCTTGTTATAATTTGGACCAGCTGCAATTTCCAATTGTGCAGGAAAACTGTTCTTGTGCCGGTTGTTATTAGATAATGTATTTACATAGATTAGCCTAAATTAAGAGTCAGGAGGAAAATCCTTCTTTCATTTCATCCTTTTTTTTTTTTCTTTTTCTGAATGATGAGTAACTGTCAGTGTGTGGACGCCTCTTTTCAAGGAATGTGTGAAGCTGTCACCCTGCTACATCTGCAGGACAATCCAGATGTTACACGTATGAGATCCAGGTCTCAGCATGGTGATGATTGTCAAATGAGAACGACCTAATTGTATGCCTGAGTCTCCATAAAATGACAATTTGGGGAGAGTTGAAGGAGGCCAATATCTTTCAATTATTTTTAACCAGTACCTTTTCTCTGTTAAGTTTGCATTATCTTCTTCTAGGTTAGTGTTAAAATATTTTAAAGTCTATTTTGGAAGGGAATGAACTAGACCTCATGATCAGACTTCATTAGTATTTATAGAGGAAAAAAATTCTTCTGTTTTAGAGGTTTTCTCTAATCATAGTCATCGAGGATGACAAATTCTGATCTGAGGACAGTGTACGTGCCACGCTGGCATCCGAGCCTGTTTATGCACGTAATGGCTGGTTTAGGACACCTCTGAACTGTCACGTACAGTTTGAATTAATGAGGCCATACAGGTCTAAGGTCTCTAAAAAGGCCTCTCTAGATTAGGGTCTATTAAACCTGCCACAAGCTGCTTAGTGTTATAAAAGTGACAACAGAGGCTCTTTAGGCTTAGCATTTTGTTCTTTTCTTTTTTCCATTCCCTTTTAAAATTTTTTAGAATACTGAAGAAAAAATTTTTTTCTTCAGCCAATACCCTGCTAACTTACACTAAAGAAATTCCTATAGATTTCTTAGACATCCTTTAAAGAACACCAATATGCCAAAGGGGGGAAAAAACATGATAAAATGACAAATTAGGTAGAAAAATAGGTTTTAGAAAGTGCATGGTGAGTTAATAAGTGAGGCAGCTAATATTATCTTGTTTTGCTTTGTTATAAAAGATTATTAAATGTAGCCACATTTTAGCACGGTAAAATAATAGAACCTGCAAAAAAAAAAAAACTGGCCTTATAATTAGGGATAAATAGAAAGCATTATCTCTGCTTAGGCACAATCCAATATTTAGCTGAGGGAATAAAATATCATAGTATGTTCATATGACGAGCACAGACATCAACAAATAAAGAAATTATAATTGGCATTCTTTAAGGATCACATTTAATAGCATTCTCCTGACAATAATTTTATTGTCACAACATTGGCTTCATATTTTGTTGTGTATCCTTTGTCTGCTTCCTATATTATTTCAAAACTCTTCTTCAGATGACTATAGTTTTTTCTGGACCGTGAATATTATTTCATTAATGGACTTCTGTTTTTCCTTAGAAAAATTTGAGTGCAAAATCAATTTAACATCTCCGAATCTATTAGGTGCTTAGCCTTTAATTTGTTCCACATTAACATTAAATAGTCAAAATATGAGGTTACTTTTGGTGTGATTATTATGATTGTAATAAGGCCTGACACTTGCGCCACTTCAAACACGCAACCACCAACAGTTTTATTACAACAAAAGAGCTCCCAGCATAACACATTTTAATAGTCAGAAGAGTTGTGAATTCACAGCTTTGCACAGCAGGTGTGGCTGCACATCTTTACACCCCTAAATACACTTGCTCATCTAATCTGACAGATTAGACAATGACACAAAACCCCCATCACCAATGTCTAAACAAAGACTTCATTTTGGAAGAGACAAAGCTTCATGCAGACTGTGTTGCCACTAATAACTTTTCCGAGTGGAAAACAATGTATATTTTATTAATGAAAAACAAATTGCGGCAGGGAAGATGAATGTCTTGGCTTTTCTGACATTTTAAATAATTTGCTTCCCCTTCCCTTTTGTGCCTTTAATATTTACCTTCATATCAATCTTGATGCAATTTTGTTAATTAGATAGGGTGCTGGCAGCGAAAAATGGAAGGCATCACAGTCCAGGACCTTAAAACCCAGGTTGCAAGGGGAAAACGATTTTGCAATTTTTTTGTGAGTAAACTAGACTGGAAAGCATCACCTTAATTAGAGCCAGAGGTAAGATGGACTTTGGGGCACCCACGCTTTGATGGCAAGGCACTTACTTGGCAAAGGGTTTCAAGTAAGCTAAGGCAACCTGGTTTTCTATTCAACTTCATCACAGCTGAACATTAAAAAGTGAGACTGGAGATGTGCATATTTACCATAAGGGAATGGACTAAGCATTAATGGGCTCGGGGGGCTTATTTGGAGGCAGCTGCACTTATCATGAATCAGGAAAGGGAAATAGCAGCCCTGGTGTGCTGTAGGTCAGTCACAAATGTCGACTGGAAAGAGCCATAAATCTCCCCCCTGACTTCAGACTGTGACTTGCAGAACACCCTTCTAGCATTTTCCTATAATTTAAAGATTATGTAAGGTGTATCGCGAGTGTGTTCGATGAAAATATTAGAGATAAATCCTGTAAGTGCTCTGAAGCAGCAGCTTCTGCTGGCAGTTACACTTCAAACAGGACAGGCTGCTAGTTTTGTCAACAGTAGGAGGTCATGGAAGGCTGCCAAAGAAAACAAACCTTTTTCAATAAAACGCTTTCAGTTCTAAGTAGTCACAGAATATCTCCTGTACTGTTTTATTACTGATATTTAAACTTTGATATATTGTCTTTTGCTGACAATTTCTTGAGTCAGAAATCTTAATCATAAAATGAAGTGTGGCACACACACACCAGAAAGGCAATTAGTCACAGCAAACTCTTTCCGGCAAGTTCAAATAATTTTTCTATTTTTGCTTGTGGGCAGGAGGGAGGGAGGGCGCGGAGGTGGAAGACAATGGTAAAAGTTACGGTGTAAACTGTTTCTCTTTCTTTTTTCATTTATCTGTTGTTTCCTGAAAGAAGACACATGATATACACTGGTAAGGAAAAGCTTGTGCCTTCGGTAAAAAAGATAGAAGTTTCCCATTGAAGGAATGGTTTTATTAATGATAATAATAAGGTACAGTGTCATTTTCATTTATCAATATGGTATAATTGACCCTAAAATAAAAGTATTCTACTTCTGTTTCTTCGTGTAAGTGGATAAAAATATTAAAATATGAAATTAAATGCACAATGGATATTCAGATTTGTCATACACTTAATAACCTATATTAGAAGTTAATGCATTTGAAAATATTGTCCAGGTAAGGAAAATGAAAGTTGATGTGACTGATTTCCAAAACCACCTCTCACATGTAAGGCAAGTATCGTGCTAGAGGACTGGTTACTAAAATTTTCATTTGCATTTTCTAACTAAAGATGCCTTGTTTGAAACTAGAAATCCATTAATGGCCTTCTATCTTATAGCCTGGAAAGTAAAACACATGTAGCTATAAGCACCAATTCTATTTAGCGGGTACAGGGTACCACCAAGTACATATTCCATGTTCATCATTGAGATTCATAAGGAAATTTTTGTTTTGACTTTTTGATTTTTTACCTTTTTATAATTTTTCAAGTCCAAAAGATATATAAGAATACATGCAAATTGAAAATAATATAAATGAGGATTTCACATATTCTTAATGATATCCTGGAGTTGTAAGATATAATTAACATTATGTAGAGTGCCTGGAGAACCCAGGCAGAAACAAAATGAGAAATGGAATCTCAATATGAGAAATGTTTATACAAAACTCACAGGCATCTCCCTCGCTTGCTCCTTATTTTCTCAGAGTATGGTTCAAGTGCTTTAATACTTACCTTGGTATCCTGACTGGCTTTAAAGGTAACCTATGCATGGAGAACCCTGACACCACGGTGCAGGCGTTACCAGCACAGCCATATCTGTAAGCTATGCATGGCCACCTTTATTGTTTTCCTGTTTTAAAAGCTATGTTCCACTTTGAAATTACATTAAGAATATAAATTTCAACCTCAAAATTAGGATTCTATACAACAGAGGCAGAACGTGTGCTTTGTAGCACAAGATCCCTTTCATTTAATATTAAGCATTCATCCTCTCACATTTTTTCTATTTTTGAAAACTATTTGAAATGAATAGACATGCACCATAGGATTCTAGACCCTGTAGAATCCCAGGGCCCGAGCAGACTGAAGCCTAGCAGCCTCTTGTGCAGACACTGCCAGCAGAATATTTGAAGTTGATGCAGCTTAGGAAGAGGCTGATCTTCACAGAAAAGCCAGAATTTCTAAAAAAAAAAAAAAAATTTAAAGCCATTTCACCCCCTAATCATAGACAAGCATTGAAGATCTTAAAACATGGCTGTGATCAGGCAATATTTTTTCTAGCATACTTTTTAAATGAAGACTAGTGCCTGCACAATTTAGAACGAAGGCCTGATGTTCTTATACATCACATACAGTCTCATTTTGAAAGCCATCAGCTATGTGATCTTCCTGAGTCCCAGCCTGTCCCCTTCTTCAATACAGCTAAAATGAATGGAAAAGCACAGAAATTATTTTGAATTGATGTGAAATATATCTTGTTCCAGCTATCCTATGACATGGCTGAGATTGGCCATCATGCATTCAACTCGATTCCTTCACATTAGTCTATGTAGAATACAATCCCAGACTCTTTCTTTCTTTCTTTTTTTTTATAATCATCATTGTTTACTTCTAACCATACACATGGGAACAAAAGTCATCACAAGGTATTAAGAAAACAGAGCTAATGAGAGACAATGTTCTTGATCATTGGTTGTCTTTCACTGAACCAGTTTAGAGTTTTAATTCAAGTTTTAGCTGTGAATTAACTCTATCTAGAGTTTTATAGTACAAAGGAAATAGGATGCTTTTCTATTTGGTTAGCACAAAATATAGAGTTCTAATACTGTTGATCTAACACTAAAGATACTGATTGTATGAACTGAAACTGAAACTATTGCTTACCATTAAGGAATAGTATATTTCTGTGATGGAAATCAGTTTGGAAATGAGGATCAAGAAGAACATTTCATTATACAAGTAGGCTTTTCTCTTTTCTGGGTTTTTCCCTAATACAGCCATGATGCCAAGAATCTCCATTGGAAAGATTTTGCAATTACTAAATTTGATAGATGCCTGGTATTCTATGATCACCATCACTTGACTGGGAAAATACTGGGCCACAGAGAAAGAGGGATTAGAAGGGAGAACTATAGTGTGAGAGTTTGGGGACATAGTTGGCATAGACAGAAAACAAGGAAGTTTATCTGTTGATGTCCATGAATAAGTCAATAGTTGCTGTTGACATCTTATGACATAGGTCAGCATTTCATTACACAGTAAATAATTATAGATCATTATATAGAATTCAGGCATTATGTTATCTGCTGAGGTTAGAAACCTAAGATATAGTCCTTATCTTCAAAAGAAACCCAGAGAGTAAGAGGAAACTTCACAGCAGTACCTGGTTCTCCACTAAAACATTTATGACCTTCTACGGTCATGGTCTGCAACCCCAATGAGGTTCACAGGGCTGCCTGGTCAGCTCTCTCACCCATTCTTCACAGCAACTATTTCAAACTCACTCTCATCTCTCCGAAACACTTACCCTCACTCCCAGGAGACAACCTTCCCTCCCACTCAGCAGGGAAAACAGAAACCATTATGAGTTAACTCCTTTGACCTGCTGACATCCAGCATATACTTATCCTGGGTCCTCTTTTTTCTCTCTTACCACTTCTATCACTCTACCAAGATTGTTGTCACTAGTGCTGCACACGGATAATTTTCAGTCATTCTCTTATTTGACCCTGGCATAAGTTGACACTAAAAAGGACTTTACCATTCTCAAAAAATATTCCTACCCCTGCCTACTCCTCACCCAGTGGCTTGTCTGAATACTACACTTTTCCCAAACTACTTTGGTCATTTCTATTCTCGGAATTTTGCCTGGCTGTTTTCCCTTGTTTGCTCCTTAAATACAGATGTTTTAATGTGGTTCTATCTATAAAATATTATGAAAGCACTACTGTAAAGCCTGGCATAGCAAGAATGATGGAGATTTGTGTTTGTTTCTTAGTGGCTAAAGAAATTTAAACAAGAAATTTGCTTGTCTAGTGTTATATTTCCTTATATTTCAATTTCTTTTGTAGTCAAGCACAGTATTCAGTTATTGTCTATTGGGTACAAAGCACCATACTATGTACTAAAAAGTTATGCAGGCTTTCTGCCCTGTCTAGAGGATTAACTCACTATGTCCATTACATGAGGCACACACTAAGCCTTTGCAATCATTACTAGCATGTAGGAGCACATCAACTTTTGATTTAGTTCAATTGTGGGGCAGGGTTTTTGCCCTCTTCATGAATTTTTTATCAACCCTTTCAAGTCTTATATCATGGGTATATCCACACCTATGAGTAACAATAATTTGTGTAGACTCCGGAAACTATTGACCCCTCAAGAGTGTCTATTAAAAACTGAAAAATAACTTAATGTCATTTATTAAGTTCATGATATCTGTACAAGTAGCTTAGACTATAAACTATATTAAATATATGTTAAGAGATAACACTTTTCATATGCCTTATCCTTTTCCTTAGGTCAAATATTAAAGATGTCACTTCAGTGCTTCATGCTGGAACCATGTTGCAGGGATAGTTGGACCTGAGCATGGAAACTTATTGCACAGAAACTATCATAAAAGTTTTAATGAAAATGTTTGCATAATGGATTATGAGGTCTTCTAGGTTGCCATTCATTTTTTATTTCACTAAAACAGGAGTTTCTTTAAAAAAACATATACACAACTCATATGCATTTAAAATATTAAGACAGGAAAGTACAGATTCTGAGTAATTTACTAACTATATGCTCAGGGCATGTGTGGCACACAGAAAGATGTGCTAAATTAACTAGGTTTAACTTTCGTACCCTGGGGACTTTCTCAATAGAATCATCATCAGTGTTATTTATGCTGCTTTGTGACAGCAAAATATTGAACTATCAGTGTTAGTGGAAAGAACATATATTGAAGAGATCATGGAAATGATGGTTGGTTCCTTTGCAAAACTGATGTTCCCATGAACTGCTTTTTTAAAGGAAAATAAGGGTAGAGCTTTCTTGCTATTTCCATGTTAAAGAATGAAACAATAAAAGAAAATTAAAAATTAATCTGGAACTTTATCTTTTTGAAAATCTTTAGAAATGGGACATTTACCTACTTCTCATGGTCCTCACTAGTTTATGAAGGAAGGTCTTACTATCACATGCCATGACAATGGAGAGAAAAAAAGACTAAAATTTTTCTACTCAACCACTCTACCCTTTTAAAATAGCCCATACTTATGTTTTATTCTCTTCATCCACCATGTCCAGACAGCAGGGGATGGAGCTGGGAAGGTGGGAGAACAAAGGATAAGCTGGAATTGAGGTAGAGCTATTTGAGAATGTGTTCTCCTGCCTGTAGGGACATTTGACAGAGAAATTAGAGTAGACACCATCGTCACTTTTATCCTTCTCCTCAAATACTTTCACAGGGTATAGGGACAAAATAAAGATGATGCAGGATGGTAGTAGTGGGGTTGGACAGGGTCTTGCCAGGGTTCTACGGGTCTTGCTGCTTTGCCCACTTTGAAGATGTTTACTGTATAAAAGGCTTTTCAGTATCCTTGATAACTACTGGGTTGATCATTTAAGCTGGAAAATTCACAAGTATGTGGAAATTAAACAACATACTCCTAAATAACAAATAAGTAAAGAAGAAATCACAAGAGAGATTAGAAAATACTTGACATGAATGAAAATAAAAACACAAGATAGTAAAACTTGTGGGATACAGCAAAAGCAGTCCTTAAAGAAAAATGATCTAGATCTAGATCTAAATGCCTAATTTAATAAAGGAAAAGATTATAAATCAATTTTCCATCTTAAGTAACTGGAAAAAGAGGAGAAAACTAAACCCAAAGCAAGAAGAAGGAAGGAAATAGACTTGAAGAGAAATAGCTGAAATAGGGAATTAAAGAAATAGAAAAATAAATCAGTAAAAACAAATAGATCTATAAATAGACTGATGAAGAAAAAAGAGAAGACTATTAAAATCAGGAATTATAATAATGACATTACTTCTCACTTTACATAAATAAAAAGAATTATAATGGGATAATATGAATAATTATATTTCAAAAATTAGGTAAACTGGATGAAATGCACAAATTCTTAGAAGCACACAACCTACCAAAACTGATTCAAGAAGAAATAGAAAATCTGGATAGACCTAAAGAGATTGAGCTAGTAATGGAAAAATTTCTAACAAAGAAAAGTCCAAGGCCAGGTGTCTTCATTGGTGTATTACACCAAATATTTATAAAAGAATTGATACCAATCCTTTTCAAACTCCTCCAAAAAACAGAAAATAAATGCTTCTTAACTTATTCTATGAGGCCAGTGTTAGCCTAATTCTAAAGTCAGAAAAAGATATAATAAGGAAAGAAAATTATAAATCAACATTTTTATGAATATAGATAAAATACTAACCAATGGAATTCAGCAGTATTTAAAAAAGCATGATATACAATTACCAGGTAGGATGTATTCCGGAATGCAAGATTTCTTGAGCATATTAAAATCAATTATTGTCATATATCATACTAATAGAATAAAGAAACAAAGATCATCTCAATAGACACAGAAGAAGCATTTGACAAAATACAACACACTTTTGTAATAAAAATATTCAACAAACAAGAATGGAAAAAAACATCCTCAACCTTATAAAGGACATCTCTGAAAAATCCACATCTAACATCATACTTAATGATGAAAGACTGAAAACTTTCTCTCTAAGATAAGCACACAAGGATATCTGTTCTTTTTACTCTTATTCAGCACTGTATAGGATTACTAGCCAGGGCATTTAAGCAAGAAGAAATTTTTAAAAATTATCAAGTTTGGAAAGGAAGAAGTAAAACTACTTGCAGGTGGCATTATCTTACATACATAAAAAATACTAAAGAATACACACATAGACATATAATCAGAGCTGGTAAATGAGTTCAGCAAATTTGAAGGATACAACATTAATATACAAAAATTCAATTGTATTTCTACATGTTAGCTATGAACAATCTGAAAATGAAATTAAGAAAACAATTTTATTTTCAATAGCATCAAAAGGAATAATATAACTAGGAAAAAATTTCAACCAAATAAGTGTAAGATTTGTATGCTGAAAACTATAAAACATATTTAAATAAATTAAAGAAGAGTTAAATACATAGAAAGACATCCTCTGTTAATGGATTGAAGACTTAGTATCATTAAAGTGGCAATACTCCCCAATTGATGTACAGATTTAATGCAATACTGATGAAAGTTCTTTTTTACAGAAAAGGACAAACTCATTCTAAAATTTATAAGAAATGCAAGGGACCCCAGATAGCAAAAGCAATCTTGAAAAATAAGAATAATGTTGGAGGACTCACATTTCCCTATTTTAAAACTTACTACAAAGCTAGTAGTAGCTACTAGCTAGTAGTAGTAGCAAATCAATACAATGTGATACTGGCACAAAGCTAGACATATAAATCAAGGGAAAATAATTGAGAGTTGAGAGATAAACCCATTCATCTATAGTCAACTGATTTTTGACAAAAGTTCAACCAAGAGTGTTCAGTGGGGGATTATAATATTTTCAACAAATAGTTTTGGGAAAGCTGACTATCCACATGCAGAAGAAAGAATTTGGACCCCTCACACAATATACAAAAATTAACTCAGAAAGAATCACAAACATAAATGTAAGAGCTAATACTCTAAAAATCTTAGAAGGACTCATAGGTGTAAATTCACATGATCTTGGATTTGTCAAAGATTTCCCAGGTATGACACCAAAACCAAAAGCTACAAATGAAAAAATAGATAACCTGGGTTTTTTCTAAATATAAAAACATTGTGCTTCAGAAGACACTATTGATAAAATAAAAAGACAACCACAGAATTGATAAAAATATTTGCAATTTATATATCTTATAAGCAGCTAGTATCCAGAATATAAAAATAACTCTTACAACAAAAAGAGAAATAACTCAATTACAAAATGGGCAAAGGACTTGAATAGACAGTTTTCCACTGAAGATATACAAATGGACAATAAACACAACATCGAAGAATGTGCACAACATCATTCATCATTATAGAAATGTAAGTCAAAACCACAGTGAGATACCACTTGACACCACAAGGATATCCATTAAAAAAAGAATAAATAGAGAAAATATAACAAGTGTTGGTGAGGATGTAGCGAAGTTGGAGTCACATACATTGCTGGTGGGAATATAAAATGGTGCAGCTGTTAAAAACAATTTGGCAATTTCTCAAAAAGTTAAACATAGAGATACCATATGCCACAGATATTCCACCTTTAGGTATATGCCCAAAAGAATTGAAAACATGTTCACACAAAACTTGTACACAAATGTTCATAGTAGGATTATTCATAATATCCAAAAAGTAGAAGACCTAAATAGACATTTCTCCAAAGACAACATACAGATGGCCAAAACGTACATGAAAAGATGTTCAGTGTTGCTAATTATTAGAGAAATGCAAATCATAACTACAATAAGGTATCACCTCACACCAGTCAGAATAGCCGTCATTAAAATGCCTACAAATAATAAATGATAGAGGGAGTGTGGAGAAAAGGGTACACTCCTACGCTGTTGGTGGGAATGTTAAATTGGTACAGCCACTACAGAAAACAGTGTGGAGGGTCATCAAAAAAATAAAAATGCAGTTGCCATATGATCCAGCAATCCCACTCCTGGGCATATACGCAGACAAAAATATAATTTGAAAAGGTACATGTACCCCTATGTTCTTAGCAGCACTATTTACAACAGCCAAGACATGGACAAAACCTAAATGTCCCTCAACAGATGAGTGGATAAAAAAGATGTGGGATATATATACACACACACACATATATATCACATCTTTTATATATATATATATATATATATATATATATATATATATATACACACACACACACACACACATATACACACACATACACAATGGAACATTGCTCAACCATCAAAAACAATGAAACAATGCCATTTGCAGCAACATGGATGGACCTAGAGATTATTCATACTAAATGAAGTAAATCAGAAAGAGAAAGACAAATACCATATGATATCACTTATATGTGGACTCTAAAATACAAGTCAACATATCTATGAAACAAAAACAGACATAGAGAGCAGACTTGTGGTTGCCAAGGGGAAGGGGAGGTAGGAGAGGGGAAGAATGAGAATTTGTGATTAGCAGAGGCAAATTATTATATAGAGGATGGATAACAACAAGGTCCTACTGTATAGCACAGGGAACAATATTAAATATCCTGTGACAAACCATAATGGAAAAGAATATGAAAAAGAATATATATATGTATAAATTAGTCACTTGGCTGTACAGAAGAAATTAACACAACATTGTAAATCAACTATACCTCAATAAAATTTAAAACAATATCCAAAAAGTGGAAATAATCCAAATGTCCATCAACTGATTAATGGATAAACAAATGTGGGATACCTATATAAGGAAATATTATTTGACAATAAAAAGGAATGAAGTGA
This sequence comes from Stenella coeruleoalba, assembly GCF_951394435.1. Lineage (NCBI taxonomy): Eukaryota > Metazoa > Chordata > Mammalia > Artiodactyla > Delphinidae > Stenella > Stenella coeruleoalba. The sequence continues at coordinate 74,089,401 of NC_137148.1, forward strand.
TGATACATGCTACAATGTGGATGAAACTTTAAAATATTATGCTAAGTGAAAGAAACCAGTCACAAAAGACTACCTATTGTGTGACCCTACTTATATGAAATGTCCAGAATAGGCAACTCCATAGAGACAGAAGTTGATTAACATTTGCCTGGGCGTAGGAGAGGCGGAATTCGGAGTCACTGTTAACAGATACAGTATATCTTAGATAGTGATGACGGTTGCAAATATTGAAAATATCCTAAAAAACACAGTGGAGTCCATGTTGTATAATTTTTATATTAATAAAAAGATAGAAACAAAATCAAGTCACCTCCATCAACCCAGATGCCCCAATGACTATGAAAAGCAAAACCTTCCTGCCAACCACATGGAGCATAAGGAAGCAATAGAACTTTGTTGTTCTGAGCCATGGAAACTTGGGATTGTTGTGTTAACACAGCATATATTCGCCTATCTTATCAATATAGCCAATAAACAGACAATTCCTCTATTTACCTACAAATTTAGTTAGAAAATCCATGCCCTCTCAAAATCTCTAGACAAAGTTCCATCATCCTACATTTATCAGATTATAGATTTCTGGATCAAAGCAATCTTGGTTTGATATAAATCTCTATATGTCACTGAACATAAATAACTATTTGAAAGTGCCATGGAACTTAGTGGGGACCCTAAAACCTAAAAATACACGGTAGATATTTGGAAAATAAATCTCTCTGCAAATATTTGTTAAATGTTTCCAAATGTTTAGTTTTATTTTCTATGATTTTACTTTACCATCATCTTAGAGAACAAAAGAGGGTAGATTAGATGCTGGGTAATTACATTCTTATATGTCAAAAAATTTTCTTTTGCTATTTTGAAAACTAAACCTCCTTCAAAGAATTATAATACCCTTAATACTGATGTATAAGTGTCAGTATATTACATTTAAAGTGAATAAAAAAATGATCCAAATTGAAATTGCACAGGGTTGGTGGAAGATTTATTGTATATGTATCCGCTAAACTTCAATTTGGGAAACCACTTTATGAAATCATAAAGTGATTTCCAAATGAATCATTTTTTCTATTTTCAAAAATCCTTACCCGTCAAAAAAATTCTATTATCACGATACCATTCATCCAAATTTTCCTAATTATTATCATAGATGGAAGTATGTTTATGTTAATTGTGTGAGGTTCACATGTAGATCATTCTATGTCTTACTTTTCCCTTTAAAGCTCACAGGAAGATTTCTTCTTAGATTGTGTGTAAGTAGTCAAGGACCTTATGCCTAGAGAAATTCTATCCCAGAAAACCAAAATCATGTCTCAGATTTTCAGTGTCTTGAAATATCCTTGCTAGTGTCACAATTTTCATTCCCATCAAATAGTAGAATTCTCTGTATTTTCCATTGCTATCCTCAATAGTTACTGTTGTGGTGGTCAGTTGCTGGCAAAGCAAATCTAATGGTTTATTTAAATACAAATGTGTAAGTAAATCAGTTTGCTTCATTCTTTTGCCTAAAATACTCCAGTGTGCTTAAACTAATATCCACAAAACTTATCGTGGTCTACCTGAACCTGCATGGTCTGGTCCCTGCCTATATTTTCTATCCTACCTCCCTCCAGAATCATGAGGTTGTCCAAGCCTTAGGGTCTTCCTCTTGTCTGGTATATCCTGATTTCCACTGCAGATTTCACACGGCTGGCTCGTCCTCATCGATGTGGTCTCAGGTCAAATAGCACTTCTTCCAAAAGAAGACTTTCTCTAACTACCCTTGCAAAAATATTCCCATCACTCTAACATTATTCAGTTTTATAATCTTTATTGCACTTATATAAACTTCCTGGCTTATTTATTAATTTATTTGTTTACTGTCAGTATTATGTTCCTAGAATGGGAGCTCCCTGAGAACAGACAATGTATACTCAGTGCCTAGATGAGTGCTAAATTGTAGAATGAATGAAATAAGTAAATCATGTCTTGGGTTACTGACACATTAAAATCACATTAAATTAAAATCACATTAAAAATGATTTTGATGCTCCCCATTCCCCAACTCAATGCATGCACATCATTGCACACAACTTTCCTCAAGTCTTTCAACAGCTCCTTTGTCAAACAGCTCATCTCAGAGATTCTCAGAACAAAAGAGCTTCTGAAACCAGAGTCATTTCTAAAATGTATTAATAATTATTCATTTGCACTATTCATTATTGTGCAAATAGTGACAGGAGCCTGGTTGAGGACCATAGGTTGCTGCATGAAATGTGCTTGTTTTCTTCGACCCCAGTGAGCGTTCTCTGTGCTCATCTAAGGGCAGAATTTGGCCATGTGTGGTTAGTCGATTACAACAAACATATGGGGAAAATGGCTGAGAATGCTCAAATATTGAAACCATATGTTACTGCATGGGAAACTATGCCTTATTAAAAAACAAAACAAAAACTGAGAATCCAGCTAGAAACATACAGCTCAGAGCTTTCGCTTTCAGAGTTTAACCAGCACTCAATTTATTAGACTGAAGACTTTCTTTTAGATTGAACTCAGTCTTTACATCTCAGACCAGCTACTTAGTTAAAATATTTCGTTTGACTACAGATGCTTCCAAAAATCAAACATCTTGCAAAATTTGAAAATTCATTAAAAAGTAAAAGTATTCTGAATCCTATGAGATTTTTAAAATTCTGTTTTAAATGCCATGAAGATTTCATAGCTTTTATATATACTGCTCATATAAATGGAATATTTTAACTTTTTTTTTTCAATTAACATCACACCATCTTCATAGAGAAATGGAACAGATAAGGAACTTGAATGATACACTTATAAGATATTAGTCTTGTGGTTAAAGACTAATAAAATTTAGATCAGAATAGGATTTGCACTGGAAGTGATGCTGAGCCTCCGTGGAAGACGTAAGAATAGACTCATACACATTTTCTTTTGATTCTCAGATGAACCTCACTTACAGTCCTTCATTAAGTCTAAGGTGCCATCAGTTGTAAGATACACCACTACTAAGAAATAAAAATGCTGCCAATTAACTAAGATGCAATGCTCTCTTATCATATTAAATGTAATACACATTCTGATTTCAAAGAGTTTAATATGTGAAAACATATGCATGATCGAAATAATGAAGTATGCTAGTGTACTGGGTTGAATTTTGGTTTAATGCCCTAGTATAAAGCACCAAATCCAAGGCACTGTAAGAAATTCAAGAAATTTGCTTTTGATGGATTCACACTTCCTTTCCCATTTTGGTCCCTGTTTCCTTAGCTAAGGAGCTCAAGGCCCTCTCCTCCCCACCACCATCCATACAAAGAGTTCTGGCAGGAGGGGTTTCTTTCTGAGCTTTGCTTTCCAGGGAGGGCCAGATTTTCCAAACTTTTCCTTCTTTCTTTTTGTCACCGATAGATATTGATGTGATAGATTACTTTGGGCTAGGGAATTTTATAGCCAATGATAACCATGTCTTATCATTTTACCAATATTTGCCTTTTAACAGCAGACACCCAAATTCACAAATTTTAGCCCAATTAAACCGGTTTTCTAAAGTGGATTTTGAAGTGTAATCACAGGCTATATTCTGAGATATAAAGACAATTAATACATGTAAATTATATCCTCATTTTGATTCACATATAGAGGGAGGCAATATACTGCAGTAGAAAGAGCATTGGTTTGGGGATTCACTAAGACCTTGTTTTAATACCCACTATGTGATCTGGAAGTTGCTTAATATTTCTTAATTGTGTTTTCCTCACCGATGAAGTAAAAATAATGATAAATATATTTTCTAAACTTTATAGGCATAGACAAATATAAGTTGTGTAAGATATTTTTAGTATAAAATTATGCTTTGACAATGTGATATAATATATAGTTACATAATTATATATGATAGAAACATATTATATATAATTGTTTACCTTTGAAACCTCCATCAAATTATCAAATTGGGCCAAAGTGATATTAAGCCCTCGAGCGAGCTCTACTAACGCTTTCATAAAGCACTAGCTGTTATTCCTGATGATTTTCTTACTAATCTTGCATGTGTTGTTTAGATATCCTTGTGTACATATCAAAATCATTTACCTAAAGATTTAGGTAGTTATATAACTGATATTTCACATCCTGATAATTATTGAAATGCTTTTATTTTTTCTCACATGAATGACATTAATATTCTATATCACTAATACATTTTTAAAAATTTGATCGTGATGATTTCTATGTAATTTTTTTTCTTTTATTGTACTTTAAAACTGTCATGCTTTGGTAATAGCACACTCCTACAATGAGAATGACAGACCTTTTATGCTTGCTACATTTCTGATTATTCTTACCTTTCCTAAATGGCCATTTTTCCTTTTCTCTTAATTCTCCATGTCTTGTCTTTAACTTTTTTTATTAAGTTAGAACCTACTTCTTACCTTTTTATTATCGTTCTTCAAACTCCCAAGTTTTCTTTTCTTGTTTCAATAAGATTATAAATTCAACAGGTATGCAGTTACATCGAACCTTGTTTATTTTAGTTAAGAATCAAAATATATTTATTGATTAAAAGACTAATTTGTGTCCATGTCCACAATTACCTGTATCTTTCTTAATTTTTTATAAGATTCTAGAAATAATTTTTTCAGCTTGTTTGAATTCTCTCAGGTTCAAACTTTTTCAAGCAAGTACAAACTCTAAATATTTTTAAAGAAACAAGTTCAATTCTAGTAAAATTCTATTGCAGGGAAATCATGCTACCCACTGAGCAGGTTATTAGACATTGAGACATAGAGGGTGCTAATCAGAAGTGAAGAAGGGTGGTTTTGACCACAGATGGCAATCAGAGTTCTCCCATTGAAGATGGCTGAAATGAGATAATATGTTAAGGAAGTAGAGGAATGAAGGGGAAAAGTAAGATGGAGTAAGCCTGGATAATAAAGTGAAATGATTTTGAAAATGGAAAATACTGGAGAACTAGTGGTTGGCAATGGTAAATGTGCCAGTGGACAGGGAGGACTTCAACATTTTAAAAGGAAGAAGGCAACTGATGGAAGAGAGAGGACAAAATTATGGACTTGACAGTCAGTTTAAATGTTAATGGAGAGTTCCCGAGTGTGTAGGAGCAGCTGCTGACAATAACTCAGGATACAACAGTTTTAACTATCACCCCTAGGCAGATGAGTCCCAAGTCCTGTCTCTCAACTTAACCTTTCTCCTGAACTCCAGTTCGGTGGGTAGGCTTGTCACCCAGGGACACAGACTCAGCAACCATGCTTCCATCCAACTTATCCTGCTACTGTTAGTCTACAGACACATATCTATTTCTGTCTGTCAATTTGTCTCTGTTAACTTCATCATACCCTGGCTTCTCTTTTTCCACTTGCCTTCTAAAAATACACTATTTGATACACTGACAGTGTCATTACACGTGATATGAGATCTAGAACTTTTAAAAGGAAAAATGTTGAATGGAAGAATGAACAAACTGATGGACAGATGGATGGATGACTGAATTTCTTGATTACTTATTATCTGCCAAGTGCTCTTCCAGTCCCTTCTCATACAGACATGTCAAGAGGTAAATTCCCCGTCTCTACTTTATTGATAGATACAGACAAAACAAACATAGTTTATGCCCATTTGTGATAAGAGCTAAGAAGGTAAGCAAAACCAAATGAGATCTGAGAATGGTGGATTGCAAGAGCTGTTTGAGATTGGTTGATCAGAAAAGGCCCCTATGAATATCTGTCATTTGGGCAGAAAGCTAAATAAAATGGGAGAACAAGATATTCGGAGGAAAATTTTTCTAGGTGCAGGTAAAGCAAGCTCAGAGTCCCTATGATTAGAATATTCTTAGTCGGAAAGTGGTGAAAACTACTTTCTGTTTGGTAGATTTGTCTATTCTGGACATTACATGTGAATGGAATCATACAACGTATAGGTTTTTGTGTCTGGTTTCTTTTACTTAGAACTATGCTTTGAGATTCATTTATGTTATAGCATACGTTGTCCCTTTTAATTGCTGAATAGTATTTCATTGAATGGATATGTTACCAGTTGGGTTTTTTCCTACTTTGGGGCTATTAAAAATAATGCAGTTTTGAACATTCACGTACAAGTCTTTGTAAAAACATATGTTTTTATTTCTCGTGGGTAGATTCCTCCGAGGGGAACTACTTGGTTTTATGGTAAATTTATGTCAAGAGTTTGGTTTTGAACTAACATTCAAGTAGAGATATTGTGAAGGTACCTCATGTATTGGTCTAAAATTCAGGAAAGAGGTAAATAAAAAGTTAAACATTATACACATGATTTCAAAGTAACTGGACTGTATAAGGTCAGATGAGTAGTAAATGTAGTTTAAAAAAGAGAAAGGTCTAAGCTTTAACTCCTGGGCATGACAATTTAAAGGTTAGGAAAATGAGGAGGATTCATAAAAAGAGAATAAGATGGAACAAACAGGGAAAATGTCAAAGCAGACATTTTGTGTGTCCTGTGCTCCATATCCCCTTGGTCAATCTCCAGGCTCTGCTGAAACTGTGGTAGACAGTTCCAGTCCATGCTAACAATCTCCCAAGTTTTTCTGCTTAACTGCCTCAAGGTATTTTTTCCAAAATGAAAAAACTCACTCAGCCCTTGTGGTGGTGTATAGAATCAAGGACACCACAGGCAATTCTCAATAATGAGAAGACAGGACTCAGGATTATAAATGCTCCAGTCTCCTATCCTTTGGCAAGATAATTTTGAGTTTCAGAATAACAAAAAGCCTGACTGGCATTGATTCAAGAGAAAATAGGAGGAAAGAAAAGGGAGGAAGTTGAGATGCATATAGAATCTATTTCTGGGAGTTTTGCTGCAAGGCAGAGGAGAAAAGTGCCGTGGTGGTAAGTAGACAGAGATAATCAGTGAGAGAGCTCTAGGGAGTGATTTGTTTTAAAGATGGAGGATGTTACATTGTGTATGTATAGTGGGAAGAAACATGGAAGATACAGAACATAGAGGGAGAATTGCTAAGGTGATGTCTTTGAGTAGGTGAGGAGGCATTTCTTTAGGAACAAGTGCAGAATGTTACATTAGGAGAACAGAGTTTTAACAGGGGAAGGCAGAGCTTTTTGATGTGGATGTGACTATATTGGTATATTTAATAGTGGGGACATGTGTTTGGTCCATGGCTTGATGAGTAAATTCATTCCTGAACATCTAGAAAACAAGACAGTCCACCTTCTACTAGAACCCACTGAATATTTATATTTTATAATAACCCACTGAATATTTATATTTTATAGTAACCCATTCCATTTCAGACAGTCCTAGAGCACCACAATTTCTTCTCTGTGATACTGAGCTAATGGATATAGAGTGAAACTATAAAGTACTGGGTGTGGGTGGAAGAGACATACTTGGTGCAAAACAAGAAGCAGCCAGTTGCAGCAAGTGAGGAGAAGGTGAACATCCTTATCCACCAGCCAGGACTAAGATCGGGAAGTGTGCATGTAGGAAAACATGTATGTACACATGTAGAAAGTATACATGCAGTGAAAAATATAGTTGTAGCCATCACAAATGTTAGACAAATTTAGCTACAAAGCAAGATACAACAAAATTTCTTTAGCGTGGGTATAATAATTTTTTTTTTGTATCTGAAATTCTCATAATTTTCATTTGTTTTGAGTTGAGTACTGAGATAGAGGTCTTAATACACAGTCTTATTAGAGAAGAGTCTAAAACAAAATCACATAATAAAGTCTTGCAATAAGATTGGAGAACTGCTCATTTTAGTTTAGTTTTTTTGTTTTGTTTTGTTTCTGCTAGTATTAAGCCATGAAATAACTCATCAACTCTAAAGAAAATACTGATTTATGTTAACATTTAATGAGTACCTGCTATGGTCAGACACAGGTGCTAGATATAAAATGAGGTAAATGGTCTCTGTCCCCATGGGATACACAAAAAATTTCAGTAGAGTATTATTTAAAGACTGAGAGCATGGCAAAAAAATAGCATATGATGACTATGTAGGAGATGTCATTTAGGTCATGACAGAGCAGTGTCCCATGAAAAGGGTTTTCAAATATGAAGACATTGATTAAGGAGGGACATTTCAGACAAAAGCTAGAGTCACTTCACTTCTCTTAGACTTAGTTTTGTGTCTGTGTTGTTGGGCTACATAAGGCTTTTCAAACTCTATTCATGGAATTCTTTACAAGCTACAGTAACTCCAGAGAAGTTTGGGGGGAGGAAGTCAAGATGAGCAATTAGGGCTCTTGGCTTCTCACTTCCACTTCAAGCAGAGATATCTTAGGCAATGTAAAAGGAGTTCCATTAATTAATTTAATGTTTAAATTAATTAAAAAATCTATTTATTAAAAAAAGCAACACTGGATAATATGGTCTCTAAGGTTCCATATCTAACATTCCATAGAAAAAAATCTTACAGTGATACTGTGTTCATTGGTATTATTTTGTTAATTACCAGAAGAGAAATCTAAATTTCCCTATATTCTGGGGACTGTAACATCACTGCCAATTTTGAGGGGGGAGTGTGGGGAAAGGGAAGTGGTGGTCCTTTTGGGGGCAAAAAGAACAAACAAAGGCACTGGATGAGGGTGAAAGAATCTGCTGAAATGCAAAGGCAGAAAGGAACCAGAAATATATTGCAGGCAAATTTTGCTTAAGACCAAATTTTGTCTCTGAAATGTCAATTAGAATATTCAAATAAAAGATGATGAAGTTATAAATACAATATATATACATAGATGCAAACATATTCGTATACTTATGTGCATATTTTACACAGGTACCCATGATTTGTAATATTCTAATAGGAGAGAATGGTGCAATATCTAAATCTGTGGCCCATGCCCTCTGAAAGTACTCTAGATAAAAGGTAAGAAAAATAATTGTCTGATACAGTTTCTAAAACACACACAGAAGAACCATGGTGATTGTGTATTTCTAGAATTCATTTCACTTATCATATAATCCAATTTGGAAATTCAAACACGTTAAATGAAAACTTTATAACCCCACACACAAAACGTAAAACCTCATCATAAGTTAGTTTTCCAATGGTCATAAATTCTCCTTTAGACAAGTTAGCATTTTATCTAAAGCAAATCTCAAAACTGTAAATAACATCTCCAACAAAACACAGCTGTGAAAGCCTAATCATTTCTTAAAAAAATAGGTAAACTGCTTTTTAGATAAGCATGAGGGTACGATGTAGATTTTTTCATCGTTAAGTATATGTTCTCATTTTCTGTGGTTTCCTTGGCTCAGTTTCTATTTTTTTAATGCCAAAGATAACACAGCCTCTTTTATATTAATCAGTCAACAAACACAGCTGAGAAGTTGAATGCTAAGGAGTTCGAATTTTCCTAAAGGTTTGAGAAATGTCTTAATATTTCACAGTATGTCAACATTCTTATGACATCCCATTATGTGGCATTATATACATTTTCTTGTACAGTTTGTCTCATAAGTTTAACAATTACTAGGTTAACTAAGAGTAAGTCTTGTCCTCAGACCATTACCTTGTGTCACAAGATCATAAATTTAAAATGCATTGCGTTGTTTTTTCTATAAAGAAATTGTATTTTATAACTTAATTTTTTGTACATTATTTTCATGATTTTTATGACAATAGCAGTAAAATAATTACTGCTTACAAAAACATACAGATAGAGTTTTTATAAGTACTAACTAACCTCGTTTTATCCCCTATATGTAAAATTAGTATGTATCTCTGGAACTGGGATCATGCATTTTTAAAAACCTTTTACAACATAGCCTACTCTGTCTAAATCCAACTGGTACTACTGTATTTTGTGGCTAGACTAACTTTGTGACTTTGAAAAGTGTTCTTCACATTGCTTTTATACGGCATCAATTTCACTGTGCACCAGAGGTGACTGAGAAACATATTTTGTTGGTTAAAAATATTACAGTAAGCGACTGTTCTCCACGCAATTTTCAAATAAGAATCAATCAAATCTTGTGTGGTGATGTGCAAATTTTCAGTCAGTTTTAACTGGTTTTGCTCTTCTGAAGGTTAAGGTAGTTTAATGGTTGAAAGCACATTGCAGTGAAGCTAGCTGCACAAGTCGAAAGTGTACAGGATTAGGATTTCATTTCATTTTAGCTGTTGCCATGTGTGTTTTCTGTCCAAGCTGCCTCTTGCCGCCGTTTAACCCATGCCTTTTTAAAGACAAGAGGGGTTGAGAACTTGAGGGCCTCTGGCTTCATTTTAACAAGGTGTCACTAGCACTTTGGTACATAATTTGTCATAAATGTCAAAGGTCACTGGATGTTCGAAACCTACAGCCAGCAGATGGTCATTATGACAGCAGTTATGTTTCAAAGGCAAAGGATGTTTTGTGGTATTTACTTTAGTGTGTTAGTGTTACACCTCAGAGTATATCTGAGAAGATTCTAGTTTAAATCAAATCATCCTTGTAGTTGACTGCTTAAGAGGTAGTACCAAGAGATGGAGCAGTTTTCAAAGATATTCCACTTGGTTACTCCAGTCTAAAATTTACACCATGTAATTTTTTATTTTCCTCCTTATGCTCAAGCACTGATTATGGATTTCCTAGTTCTCATTTCTGAGTTAAAAAAAAACAAAATTAAGTAAAAAAGCAAAGTATCAAAATGTGTTAATGTGAGTTTCTATTTCTAGCCAGATCGTTGAAATGGTATAAAATGTTAAGAACTATAGATGAATTTCTATACTACAACTAAATATTATCCAATAGCAATGTCAGATAAAACAAATAGAAAATGTTTTATTAGATTCTACTACACTTCTAAATTTGTTAGTTTAAACTTCACTAATTTATTCATTATTTCATCCTAGTTTTTACTTATGCCATTTTATACTAAACAATTAACAATTTTGACAGGTCCTAAGTGCTAATATTGAAAAACAAAACTCATATCCTACCATATTTCCATTAGGCAACCCCCGCAGAATTGGTGAAGTGTTTGTGTTAAATAAAGAGGTCCACCAGTTCTTAAAAAAGCTTTGTTCTTAAAATCATGAGTTTAGCAACAAGAAGAATTGGACATAATCTAGTACAAATAGATACAAAGATATGTATTTCTATTAAGCTTCACGATCAGGAAGAGAGAAGATCATGAAGATAGAGACTGAGACTGGTTGAAAATAAAAAGAGAGATTCTAGTACTGCTCTAGTAGAAGTGTACCACTGAATGCCTGAGCATACAGAGAATGTGAATGATGATCTCCTAATCCAGGCAATAAGTGACATAGCCCTGGGGGAAGAGGCTGATGGTAGCTGTGGGGCCTTCACCTATCGACTTATCTGTGGGGTCACCAACTCCATGAAACTTAAAAGTCCTGTGAACGTAAAATTCTTCACTACTGTTGCTGATAACTTTTCTCACAGAAGATGCAAGGGGCAATAAGAATTGTTACTCTGAACTTGACTTTGATCTATAAGGAAGAATTGCATAATGATCTGAAAGTGGCAACGGCCTTGGGAGAAATTAAGACAATATACAGGTAGAATTAAGTCTGGCTGCATGTAAGAGAAAACCCAGATGAACCGCTTTAGTGCATGAGATTTGATTCATTGCTGAAAAAATCCAGAGGCCAGTGTAGCAAAATCCAGGGTTAGTGTAGCAATACACAAATTATTGCAGATCCCAGGCTCCTTTCAGCCCTTCATTCAAAACACAACAGGTTAAGAACATGGATATAGAACCCAACTTCACCACTTTCTAGGTGTTTAATCTTTGGCAAGTCATTTCATCTCTCTCTCTACCTCCACATCTACATCTACAAATAGATTTATAACTACTCACTATAAATTATTTTAATGGGCACTGTTAATTGGAACTATGGATAGTAATTTGTAATAATTATTCAAAACTAATAGTAGCTAACATTTAATGAGTGCTTCTCATGTCCAGGTGCTGTTCTTAACTCTTGTTAAGTAAGGTAATAAAACTGTGAAATGCAGCATCAAACACCAGCCCAGGCAATGTGACTACGTGATTCCTGCTCTTAAGTATTATTTAGGGATGAGGAAACTTAGATTCCTACCTCATATGATGGTCGTGAAGCATACATATGCAAAATGTAAAAACTAATTCCTGGTACATAGTAAATACTACAAATACTGCTGGCCATTATTATTGCTACTGCTTTTCTGATGTGGTCCTCTTCAGCATAGTCCAAGTGCTCCAACCACTTCATCCTCATTAAAGGAAAACTTCATATCACTCTCCTATTAGAACACTTCCTATATAGACGTAATCTCTACTTATATCCAATTGGCCATATTTTAGGCCAGGAACATGAGAAACGTGGTCTTTATTCTGTATCCTGGTAAAATTTGTAGAGTTTATTAATCAGGAAATGAAGAAAAACTAAATATTGGGAAGACACAACTAACAATTAACTGCTATATGACATCTAGGAGTTCATAAAAGTGTAAAAATTGTCTGTTGGAGATTCTTAGACAGACATGTATCTTAGATTTTTAGGAAAACTATGTATAAAATAAAATATAGGCAGAAGTGCAGGTATGATCTGGTATCTAGAATTCCATCCTTCAACTCCCCCAGAGAAGACTCTTAAGGGCAGAACAGTTAAACGAAACAAAAAAAAAGCCAAACCAATTAAGAAATAAACAAGACTATCTCAAGAAACCATAAGGTTTGTTTTGATGAGCTAAGAATTACAAGTAAAATATGTCATAGACCTCTATGACCAACACCAAGAAGAGAAAGTCAAAGACGAGATAAAGTTTTAAGGATAATACTGGAAAAAGGCAAGTTTATTTTAGCTATGCATGATGTATAAAGATAAGCAAAAAAGGGAGAAGCACTTGCTTTGGGGAGATGAAAGTGAAATATAGAATTACTCATCTTTTAGTCTTCATCTTCAACCTCTACTGTGAAGACTCTTTATACTGAGTATAACAAATATCATTGAGACAGTTACCTCTGTCTGCTGTGCCTCCCTGCATTTTCCTTTGAACATGCTGTTTCTGCTATCTGGAATATCCTTCCTCTCTTATTCACTCATGAAACTCCCACTCAGCCTTCAACAGCTAGTTCAAACAATAATCCAAGAAAGCCCAGAGACAGTGGGAGAGTTTCCAGAAGACATATCTGTCAGATGATATCCAAGCTCCTTTTTGCACAGGGGTGGGATAAGACCAGCTAGGGGTGGCCAGATGGGTCAGACTCAGAATTTTAGTTCAGACACTACAGCTCATTCTAAGCAAGGAAGTCAAGAACAAATAGATTCAGCCCATGGGTAAATGCCAAAGTTGGGACAAAATGGGAAACAAAGTCACGTAACAAGTCCAGTGAGATGAAAACAGGGCTTAACTACTAGTTCATATTAGGTGGAAATGTTACAAAAAGAGTTCAGTTTTATTTAATGTAAGATTTAATAATGAATTTAATATGAACCTTAGTGATTTCCACAAATGCCCCTGGATGTCTTAAGAAATGTCTCTGGCTATTTTAAGTTGTCTTTTCTAGTTGCCAGCTTCAGTCTCGTCAGCTGTTATGGACTTTCCAGGCAAGTTATGGCAATTAAGTAAGATGACGCACACAATGCACCCTGTTTTGCTGCTGACACAAAGTATTTGCTCAATACTATGTAGCAGAAATACCAGCCTCCTGGCAGTGGCTGGCGCAGCAGAGCTGCTCTCTAAGCAGCTCTCCAAGTAGCAGGGTTCCGAGACTGTGAAGTTGGCCTCCAAGTTTCTTTGCAGGGGGACGGGTGAGACAAGTGCTGACTGGGTGCTAGCTGTGAGGAGAGGGTCTCTTGAAGATAATATCTCAACTCAAAAGAGTGCCTCCAAGCATAGGATTCCAGGCACTGGAATTCCAGGCTCCGAGGCATTCAACTCTCTCTGCAGAAGTTGACTATTTAACTCCATAATATGCAAAGGGCCCAAACTAATCACAGGTGTTTTGGAGAAGAAAAACAATGTTGGAAGATTTGCTCTGCTACACACTAAGGCCTATTATAAAGGAAGTGTGTAGCAAAATATACTTCTACCACCTGTACCTGAGATTACCTGTTTTGTTTTGTTTTGTTTTTTTGTGGTACACGGGCCTCTCACTGCTGTGGCCTCTCCCGTTGCAGAGCACAGGCTCCAGACGCGCAGGCTCAGTGGCCATGGCTCACAGGCCCAGCCACCCCGCGGCATGTGGGATCTTCCCGGACCGGGGCACGAACCCGTGTCCCCTGCAGCAGCAGGCGGACTCTCAACCACTGCACCACCAGGGAAGCCCTGAGATTACCTGTTTTTAAAGGCCTTCACCAGCATGGGTCAGCATCTTTTAAGAAAAAGCCTGGAGCTGTGGGTTCACAGAACAGTTGCAGGGAGGGAACATGTTTTCCTCCCGGGGTATATTTAAATCTGGGAGGTTGCTTTATGGAAGAGGGGCTGGAATAAGTCGCTGCTGCAGGTGGCCCAGCTTTAGCAAGACCAGCTTTAAGTACATGTTGAAAATTTTATCCCCTAAAACAAAAATCTAGGTCTGAGTTTATGTTAAAAGGAATTCCAGAGAGAAGAAATTCCTGGAGCACTTTTTAAAAACAATGATAATAGCATTCATCCTTACAGCAAAGGAAAGATTTGTGCCATCCATTAAAAAAAAAAAGTCACACAGCTAACACATAGGAGTATCCCATTTCCTGGAAACTCAATAAAATCAATTTGCAGAGGTATAGGGGTGCACTTTCCTGGGATCTTTCACTGAAATCCTCAGAGTAGAAAACACCTGGGTTAGAAAATACCAAGAAGCAGTCCATGTTCCCTGTGAGACTCGGGTTACAAGAAGTATAAACTCCATGAACCCAGACATTTTTGACTGTTTTTTACTACTGAAATCCATAGACCTAGATTAGATCCTGGTTCATAATTTTCAGAAGGAATGGAGAAGAGCAGAGATTAGAATGACTCTCAGAAGAATAGCACCTTGGAAACCCTGAACAGAAGCCAGTCTGACAATGTAGAAAGCTATGTGACTGGTAGGGTTTTGGTGCTCCAGCCAGGTGTCAGGCCTGAGCCTCCAAGATGGGAGAGCTGAGTCCAGGACTTTGGACCACCAGAGACTTATGGCCCCACACAATATCAATTGGTGGCACTCTCCCAGAGATCTCCGTCTCAACACTAATACCCAGCCCCACTCAACAACCGGCAAGCTTCAGTGCGGACGCCTCATGCCAAACAACTAGCAAGACAGAAACACAACCCCACCCATTAGCAGAGAGGCTGCCTAATATCATACTAAGTTCACAGACAACCCAAAACACACCACCAGCTGCAGCCCTGCCCACCAGAAAGACAAGATCCAGGCCCAACCACCAAAACAAAGGCGCTGGTCCCCTCCACCAGGAAGCCAACACAAGCCACTGAACCAACTGGGGGCAGACACCAAAACGCTGGGGGCAGACACCAAAAAAAATGGGAACTAAAAACCTGCAACCTGTGAAAAGGAGACCCCAAACACAGTAAGTTAAATAAAATGGGAAGACAGAGAAATATGCAGCAAATGAAGGAGCAAGGTAAAAAGCCACAAGACCAAAGAAATGAAGATGAAATGGGCAGTCTACTTGAAAAAGAATTCAGACTAATGACAGTAAAGATATCCAAAATCTTGGAAATAAAATGGAGAAAATACAAGAAACATTTAACAAGGAGCTGGAAGAACTAAACAGCAAACAAACAAAGATGAACAACACAATAAATGAAATTAAAAATACTTTAGAAGGAATCAATAGCAGACTAACTGAGCCAGAAGAATGGATAAGTGACCTGGAAGGTAACAGTGGAAATAACTGTCATGGAGCAGAATAAAGAAAAAAGAATGAAAAGAATTGAGGACAGTCTCAGAGACCTCTGGGACAACATCAAGCACACCACCATTTGAATAATAGGGGTCCCAGAAGACGAAGAGAAAAAGAAAAGGTCTGAGAAAATACTGGAAGAAATTATAGTTGAAAAATTCACTAACATGGTAAAGAAAATAATCAAGTACACGAAGCACAGAGAGTCCCATACAGGATTTATCCAAGGAGAAACACGCCAAGACACATATTAATCAAACTATCAAGAATTAAATACAAAGAAAAAAATATTAAAAGCAGCAAGGGAAAAGCAACAAATAACATACAAGGGAATCCCCGTAAGGTTAAGAGCTGATCTTTCAACAGAAACTCTGCAAGCCAGAAGGGAGTGGTAGGACATATTTAAAGTGATGAAAGGGGAAAATGTGCAACCAAGATTACTCTACCCAGCAAGGATCTCATTCAGATTTGACAGAGAAATTAAAACCTTTACAGACAAGCAAAAGTTAAGAGAATTCAGCACCACCAAACCAGCTTTACAACAAATGTTAAAGTAACTTCTCTAGGCAGGAGTTACAAGAGAAGAAAAAGACATACAATAACAAACTGAAAACAATTAAG
This sequence comes from Stenella coeruleoalba, assembly GCF_951394435.1. Classification (NCBI taxonomy): domain Eukaryota; kingdom Metazoa; phylum Chordata; class Mammalia; order Artiodactyla; family Delphinidae; genus Stenella; species Stenella coeruleoalba. Next base: position 74,105,851 of record NC_137148.1, read on the forward strand.
AAAATAGTAATAGGAACCTTCATATTGATAATACCTTAAATGTAAATGGATTAAATACTCCAATCAAAAGACACAGATTGGCTGAATGGATACAAAAACAAGACCTGTATATATGTTGTCTACAAGAGACCCACTTCAGACCTAGGGACACATACAGACTGAAAGTGAGGGAATGGAAAAAATATTCAATGCAAATGGAAATCAAAACAAAGCTGGAGTAGCAATCCTCATATCAGACAAAATAGACTTTAAAATAAAGACTATTACAAGAGACAAAGAAGGACACTACATAATGATCAAGGGATCAATCCAAGAAGAAGATATTAACAATTGTAAATATTTATGCACCCAACATAGGAGCACCTCAGTACATAAGGCAAATGCTAACAGCCATAATACGGGAAATCGACAGTAACACAATCATAGTAGGGGACTTTAACCCCACATTCACCAATGGACAGCTCATCCAAAATGAAAATAAATAAGGACACAAGCTTTAGATGACACATTAGACAAGATGGACTTAATTGATATTTATAGCACATTCCATCCAAAAACAACAGAATATACTTTCTTCTCAAGTGCTCATGAAACATTCTCCAGGACAGGTCATATCTTGGGTCACAAATCAAGCCTTGGTAATTTTAAGAAAATGGAAATCATATCAAATATCTTTTCTGACCACAACGCTATGAGACTAGATATCAATTACTGGAAAAAAAAAACTGTAAAAAATACAAACACATGGAGGCTAACAACACGCTATTAAATAACCAAGAGATCACTGAAGAAATCAAAAAGGAAATCAAAAAATACCTAGAAACAAATGACAATGAAAACACGATGACCCAAAACCTATGGGATGCAGCAAAAGCAGTTCTAAGAGGGAACTTTATAGCAATAAAATCCTACCTCAAGAAACAAGAACCATCTCAAATAAACAACTTAACTGACACATAAAGCAATTAGAGAAATAATAATAAAAATAACCCCCAGTTAGCAGAAGGAAAGAAATCGTAACATTCAAATCAGAAATAAATCGAAAAGAAATGAAGGAAACAATAGCAAAGATGAATAAAGCTAAAAGCTGGTTCTTTGAGAAGATAAACAAAATTGATAAACCATTAGCCAGACTCATCAAGAAAAATAAGGGAGAAGAGGAAAAGACTCAACTCAACAGAATTAGAAATAAAAAGGAAGTAATAACTGACACTGCAGAAATCCAAAGGATCACGAGAGATTACTACAAGCAACTCTATGCCAATAAAATGGACAACCTGGAAGAAATGGACAAATTCTTAGAAAAGTACAACTTTCCAAGACTGAACCTGGAAGAAATAGAAAATATGAACAGACCAATCACAAGCACTGACATTGAAACTGTGATTAAAAATCAGCCAATATTGTTCTCAATGGTGAAAAATTGAACACATTTCCTCTAAGATCAGGAAAAGGACAAGGTTGCCCACTCTCACCACTATTATTCAACATAGTTTTGGAAGTTTTAGGAGCAGCAATCAGAGAAGAAGAAAAAATAAGGGAATCCAAATCAGAATAGAAGAAGTAAGACTATCACTGTTTGCAAGTGACATGATACTAAACATAGAGAGTCCTAAAGATGCTAACAGAGGACAACTAGAGCTAATCGATGAATTTGGTAAAGTAGCAGAACACCAAACTGATGCACAAAAATCTCTTGCATTCCTATACACTAACAACTAAAAATCTGAAAGAGAAATTAAGGAAACACTCCCATTTACCACTGCAACAAAAAGAATAAAATATCTTGGAGTAAACTGCCTAAGGAGACAAAAGACTTGTATGCAGAAAACTATAAGACACTGATGAAAGAAATCAAAGACAATACAAACAGATGGAGAGATATACCATGTTTTGGGATTGGAAGAATCAACATTGTGAAAATGACTATATTACCCAAAGCAATCTACAGATTCAAGGCAATCCCTATCAAACTATCAATAGCATTTTTCACAGAACTAGAACAAAAAATTTCACAATTTGTATGGAAACACAAAAGACCCCGAATAGCCAAAGCAATCTTGAGAAAGAAAAACGGAGCTGGAGGAATCAGGCTCCCTGACTTCAGAATATACTACAAAGCTACAGTAATCAAGACAGTATGGTACTGGCACAAACACAGAAATATATATCAGTGGAACAGGATAGAAAGCCCAGAGATAAACCTACGCACATATGGTCACCTTATCTTTGTTAAAGGAGTCAAGAATATACAATGGAAAAAAGACAGCCTCTTCAATAAGTTGTGCTGGGAAAACTGGACAGCTACATGTAAAAGAATGAAATTAGAACACTCCCTAACACCATACACAAAAATAAACTCAAAATGGATTAAAGACCTAAATGTAAGGCCACACACTCTCAGACTCTTAGAGGAAAATATAGGCAGAACACTCTATGACATAAATCACAGCAAGATCCTTTTTGACCCACGTCCTAGAGAAACGGAAATAACAATAATAAACAAATGGGACCTAATGAAACTTAAAAGCTGTTGCACAGCAAAGGAAACCATAAATAAGATGAAAAGACAACCCTCAGAATGCGAGAAAGTATTTGCAAACAAAACAACTGACAAAGGATTAATCTCCAAAATATACAAGCAGCTCATGCAACTCAATATCAAAAAGCAAACAACCCAATCCAAAAATGGGCAGAAGACCTAAAGAGACATTTCTTCAAAGAAGATATACAGATGGCCAAGAGGCACATGAAAAGCTGCTCAACATCACTAATTATTAGATAAATGAAAATCAAGTCTACAGTGAGGTATCATCTCAAACCAGTTAGAATGGGCATTGTCAGAAAATCTACAAACAACAAATGCTGGAGAGGGTGTGGAGAAAAGGGAACCCTCTTGCACTGTTGGTGGGCTGTTGATACAGCCACTATGGAAAGCAGTATGGAGGTTCCTTAAAAAACTAAAAGTAGAACTACCATACGACCCAGCAATCCCACTACTGGGCATATACCCTGAGAAAACCATAATTCAAAAAGAGTAATGTACCACAATGTTCTGTAGCACTATTTACAATAGCCAGGTCATGGAAGCAACCTAAATGCCCATCGACAGATGAATGGATAAAGAAGATATGGCATATATATACAATGGAATATTACCCAGCCATAAAAAGAAACGAAATTGAGTTATTTGTAGTGAGGTGGATGGACCTAGAGTCTGTCTTACAGAGTGAAGTAAGTCAGAAAGAGAAAAACAAATACCGTATGCTAATGCATATATATGGAATCTAAAAAAAAAAAAAAAAAAGCTTCTGATGAACCTAGGGGCAAGACAGGAATAAAAATGCAGATGTAGAGAATAGACTTGAGGACATGGGGAGGGGCGAGGTTAAGCTGGGATGAAGTGAGAGAGTAGAATTGACATATATACACTACCAAATGTAAACTAGATAGCTAGTGGGAAGCAGCCACATAGCACAGGGAGATCAACTCGGTGCTTTGTGACCACCTAGATGGGTGGGATATGGAAGGCAGGAGGGAGACGCAAGAGGGAGGGGATATATGTATACATATAGCTGATTCACTTTGTTATACAGCAGAAACTAACACACCATTGTAAAGCAATTATACTCCAATAAAGATGTTAAAAAAAATACTATGTAGCTTTTAAACTCAAGAATAGTTTCAATACCTTGCATAAAATAAAGAGTTAACTGACGAGTCAACAGTGTCCCAATTTTCAAAAAGAAAATGTTTTATGACCACTTGAATAATTTGCATACATAAAGTTGAAATCACTTGCTTCCTCTCCTTCCACCCCCAATCCAGGTCCTCCTTCTGACCCCCTCTGTCTATGCCAATGTCTTCACCCTTCCTGGGTTATTCAGGCTCAAATATTTAAAGTCCTATTCGAATCTTTCTTTCTCCTTCGTGCAGCCATTCACTTGTCCCAGTATATAGATTCTAAGTGCTCTGTGTCACTCACATCCATTCCCATTAACGCAGTTCAAGTCCACATTTCTTTTCTCCTGGACCACTTAAAACCATCCTAACTGCCCTTTCACCTCTGCGCCTCCCCCACACTAACACACCCTCCAGAACCCTTCCTGGTGAATTTCAGCTCATGTATGCGAACCCATCATTGCAACATGTCAGGATCATTCAAAATCCTAATCCTGTCATCTACAACTCGTTATCCCTCTATCCCCCGCCTCTGCTTTCAATGTCATTATCCAAAGCATAAAATTAAAATAATAGGCAATAAGATAAAGCAAAGAACTCTACTAATACAGTTGGAAACCATTTCCAAGGTCAAGATCAATTCAAAGCAATTTAATTATAAAAAAATTTTTTGGTGTCCTTCCATCTACAATGCAGTGCAATGTGGAAAAAAGCATTTCACAGCCTTATCACCATACAGCCCTGGTTTGAAATCCCAGTTTTCTACATGATAGTAATTTGGAAAGGAATTTTAAGTCCACTGAGCAGGCAAAATGGTAATATTATACCTAACTTACAAACTTTAATGTTAATTAATAGTATAACAACAAAAGGCAATCTAGTTCAATTTTCAGAATATGGTGAATATTTAATATATTTTACTTAAAAAAATTTAAGTACCACACTAAATCTGCAGAAACATAAAGAGTAAGACACAGTTCCTGTTCTCAGAAAACTTACAGTCCAGTTGAGAGTGATTATAGATGTGATAAGAAACATATACAAACATTAATAAAAATGTTGATTGTAAGTCCCAGTGAAATACAATGGGATTCAAAGTAGAAGTCACACCTGTCCTGAAGGTTGGGCCTTGTTGATTGTTCTTGAAATTTACTTGAGGGCAGAGAGGAATCAGTGAGTTTTTAAAGAGGGAGTTAAACGATTAGAACTAGACTTTAGTAAGGCTCACAGAGAGTTATTTCATAGGCTTATGGAGAGAAAGCCAGATACAAAGATATTAAGCTGGGCTTCCCTGGTGGCGCAGTTCGTGCCCCGGTCCGGGAGGATCCCACATGCCACGGAGCGGCTGGGCCCGTGAGCCATGGCCGCTGAGCCTGCGCGTCCGGAGCCTGTGCTCCGCAACAGGAGAGGCCGCCAACAGTGAGGGGCCCGCATACCGCAAAAAAAAAAAAAAAAAAAAAAAAAAAAAAAGATATTAAGCTTACTTTTCTTATCTTACTTGACTCTTATGCTGCATTTGAAACTATTGACTGCTGCTTCTTTCTTGATCTTCCATCTCTCTTCTTTTCTTCAAGCTACCTCACTCTCAAGCTCTTGTCCAAAAATCTTTAGTTATTTCTCAATCTTACTTCCGACTTCTTTTTCTCTACTCCTATCATAATTATTGATGTTTCCTAAGTTCTGTCATTTCTTCTTTTCATAGCATTCCATTACACTTTCCTTAAATGATTTTATCTAAAATCAAAATTTCAAATGCTGCCTGTATCTTGGCAATTCCCCAAATTAAATTTCCTTTCAGAACACACTCTTGAGCTGAAGACTGATATTTATCTGGCTCCTAAACTTCTGTAACTGAATACTCAATCACTTCTAACTCAAGTCAAATTAGTTACCGACTTTAAAATGAACTATTACTCACTCATTCATTCATTTATTCAGCAAATAGTTGTTGAGCCTTTGCTATGTCCCAGGTACTATTACAGGCATTTGGGTTTCACCAGTGAATCGAGATATCAATCCTTGTAGAACTTACATCAAGTTCACCCTGGCAATGGAATTTTTGTACTGTGATTCTGACCTGACCCCACCCCTAAACCCACCAACTCTTTCTAATCCTCAGTTACTCTTCAATGTCTTCAGGATAAAAATTCAAGCATCTCAGAATAACATTGAAAAAAACAAAGAAGACAAATTAGTGACCTAACCTATGCTTACCAAAAAAAGGTATTTTTTTGCCATAGTTTGCAATTTATATAATTTATAATTCATCATGTGAACAATGTTCTAGTTCACTCTTAGCCTTTGTGCTTGCTATTTCCTCTGTCTGAAAAGTTCTCTCCTCTTCACCCATGCCCCAGCTAGCTAATACCTACTCATTCTTTGCAATTCAGCCAAAGCATCAGCTCTTCCATGATCATTCCTCCCATTCCCTAGGATGGATTAAGTGACCTTCTCTATATTCCTAGGAACATTTTATATATCCTATCATATCACTCATCCACATCTACTTTTATCTCAGCACAAGTACTTTCTGAGTTAATGAAATATGGAGACTTTGTTGTTATTCTGATTCCCTGTGCCAGTTATCATAGTAATGCTTCTCAGCTCCAAATCCATTCTTTTGCCCAGCTTGGTAATGCTATGGCTGGACCTTGCAAATGTTTCTCCTTTGCCAGCTGACTTGATGCAAAGTTTTTTTAAGAGAGGGCCCTGGAGGAACACAGTAAAACTAAAAACCAGACCTTTCTTAGGGACTGGCCCACTCACACACTCCAGCAGTTTTCTTGACCACTTGACAAACCTTTTGTGGGGACCCTCTCTGGCCTGATGGCCTCCTCCAGCAGGTTTCTCAGTCACTCAAGGGAACATTCCTAAGGATGAGGTACAACCCACCCCACCCTTGAGCGGGTTTCTCAGCTCCCATATGGGTCATTCTTAGGGGCCAGCTGGACCCGCTTCTCACTACTGCAGATTTCCTAAGCACCGGCAGGCTCTGTGTTTCTGTGGCAATCACGCTTTCTCCCAGAAGCTCTGAATCTTTGCATTTGGAGGAATTATTCTTCTAAGGTCTTAGTTCCTTCTTCTTCACCCTCCCTTGGCCCTAGGTAAAGTAGTTGCTCTCTGCATCTGCTTTTTCTCTAGCCTTAGAGTCCTTTTTTAGCCTTTTTTTTTGCTAGTTAACTCTTCATATTGAATTTTCCCTATTCAAATTACTGTGCTTTTTTTTCTCCTGGCTGGACTCTGATATATTCCCTAGCTCAATGCTGGGCATGTATTGAGAACGAAATAAACTATAGTTGAATTGCTTAAATAATGATCAAAGAAAGAGGCTAAAGGTCTAAACTGCTATATCAGCTAAAGAAGGGCTAGATGTAAGAATCATTGAGAATTCAAACTGTACTGGAGATGGCAACCAATTATATATGAGGGGCAAGACAGCCAATGAAAATACCACAATTTTGAGCTTAAGAGACTGGAAAAGTAGTGTTACTATTAAAAGAAATAGACAACTAAAGGAGAGAGCTTCTTTGGAGGGAAAGATGGTAATTTTAAGTGATTCTTTAAAAAATAATAAGCTTATCTCTTGAGAGAATGGCATTTCCTGGGGTGTCCGGAGTATATGTGGTTATATTAATCAAGTTACTCCAACAGCTAAAACATACAATCCCAAAATCTCAACGAATGGCTTAATGGGCAAGCTGTCTCTTTCTTGTTGACATAACAGCTCAAAGTTAGTGTTCGGCTAGAGAGCTCTCACATGGTGATTTAGGGAACCAGGCTCCCTCCATCTCATGGTTTACCTTTCCCCAGGGAGTCCTCTGTATCTGGATGCATGTAAGGGAAGAGACAGAGAAAGGAAACTGGTTTGGGGAGTAACTGGCTACATTCTTATACCTATGGCGCGTTTCGGTGAGAAAGGAAAAGGAGAAAGAACAGTCTATACCTCTTTGACCTTATTAGATTATATTAACTACCCAAGTTTATGTGAAGTGATCCTAAATGGTCTCACTGTGGAGTGAGATATGTGAGAAATCAGCAAAAACTCCCTTTTTAAGGAATAAAATTTTTGTCTGGGTTTATTTATAAAATTAGTTAATTAACTTACTCTCAAAATAATGACTCTATTCAGTGACAGCCTGGTATATTACACATAGCTTATAAATGAAAAGCTAGCCTCTCTAACTAAATTGCTACTGCTGACAATGGGCACTACTGGATACTCAACTTGTGAATCTTGACCTCACAAGCATCCTTTACATCATTTCAGAAGAAATGTTTCCTTGACATAATTTTACATCTCAAATATAACAATGATAACTAACACTTTATTACTATGTGCTATATCATGTCACAAGTGAAACACATGGATTATTTTACTTAAGTCTTGCAACTGCCATAAGTACTGCCTTAACCTTCACTATGGCCATTGGAAATGTATTTTATTACAATGTTGGGAAAAGATGGAACCTTTACTCCATATTCCCCTTGAGCCCTTTTTCTTCTTCCACGTAACAACCTGTACCACTGTACCTTGTAGAGCCTGCCTAGGAGTTACCGTTTGGGGACAAATTGTAGGGAGAAATGGCATTATTCTTTCTGCTGAGAACATGCTTTTAGTTTGAGAAGAATTCAAAATTAATTTCTACAAAGAAAAAATATTAAAAGTTCAATGCTATATCAGTATTGTAAATATAACGTTTTAGTAGAAAGACATCTGATATTGTATAATATGAATAGAAATAATAATAGCTAATACCTATAAAGAATTTACATAGCTTCCCATTGAATTTGAGATTAAATCCAAACTCTTTAAAAGAAATTTTCCTCTATAATAATGAATCTTGAGCCACACTGCCAAAGTCATTTTGAGTTATTTTTCCTATTAGCTTCTTATGTTTCAGCTGTAGTGACTGTTTCTTTTTCCTTCAGTTTCTAGAATATTCCATGCTTTTTCCAATTTCACTGACTTGCAACATAGCTGTTCTTTCTTCCTGGAAAGTTTATTCTTTTAATTTTCTCCTTCTTTCCCCTTCCCATCATTCATCTCACTTCTGAAGAGAAGCTGTCCCTGAGTAACTAATGTGTAGATTAGTAGTAGATTCTCCTAATATTTGTTTTTTATAACACTTTCTAAAGTTACTTCATAGTAGTTATCACAATTTATTATAATTGTTTTATTTATTTAATGTTAAAGCTGTATCCTTAATTTCATTTTTTAATTCATTCATTCAAGAATTCTAGTAAAGGAAAGAGAGGAATGAGAATGCAGTTAGAGATATATATAAAGTCAAGTACTTTTAACATATGTAAGATAATTTTGAACACGTTCATTCTAGTTTGTTCTGGCTATGTAGTGTTGGGTAACAAATTATCTCATACCTTAGTGACTTAAAATAACGACTGCTTTATTATACCTTATGATCTTGGGGATCAGGATGACTACTTTTTTTCCCCAATGTGGCATGAATGGAGGATGGGCTGGACATTAGAATCAAAAGTGGCTCCACTCACATTTCTAGCATCTTGGTGGGGATGGATAGAGGGAAGGCAGGGCGTAGTTGGGAAACTTGACTGAATCCTTCTAACATAGAGGCCTCTGGTTAGTCAGACTTTTTTTTCCTCATTTTAATAGAGTTATGTCTCTTACTTGACTAATTTTCAAAATATATGGTTTCTAGTCAAACATTTTATATGGCCGCTCATGGCTCCAAGAGAAAGTGTTCTGTTCCAGCAAACAAGACAAGCACCATGGCCTTTTATGAACTAGCTTCAGAAGTCCTATAGTGTCATTTCCAGCATACCTTAATGTCCATAGTAGCCACATGGCCACCCAGATTGAAAGGGAAAGGAAATTGATCCCATCTCTCCATTGAGAAGTGTTAAAGAACTTGTAACCGTGTAGTAAAATCTCAACAATAATAACATTCTCCAATATTGTGCTAATTGAGTTCTGGATAAACAAGAATCAGAAATTATAGCCCTAAGCTTAAGGGTCATAAAAAATGATTAAAAATTGTTTAACAGTCATAGTTCATTAAAAAATACATAATTTTATTTTTTACTTATCTTACATAATATATAATACATAACAAATAATGTATATTCCACAGAACATACAATGTTCTCTGGAACATTCCAGAAGAAACATCTCTTCCTCTCTACCCATCAAATCCTATTCATCTTTTGGGTTCCCATCAAATCCTATTCATCCTTTAGGTTCCAAATTAAATACCAGTAACACTTGTAATTTGAAGTCTTCCTCAAATCCACCAGTCAGAACAAAGCTAATCTCTACTATACTCCTAGAATACTATGAAAGTATATTTACTATAGGACTTATAACAATCCATTTAAAAATTCCACATTTCTTCTGTTAGAATATGTGTGCCTAATAATCATGGTACAATATTCTGATGTGGCATAGAGCACATACTCAATAAATGGATATTAAATAATGAGTACTTCATAAATCATAAAGCACAGAAAATTTGATCAAGTTTAGTACAGAAAAACCTAATCATGAATTAAACAGATATTTGTAATCTAGGAATTATATTTATAATAGCATTTCTGTATGAAAAGTCATTTCAAGTCATAAATAACAACTTGGAAAAAACCATTGTGAACTCTATCATTGTTCAATTCATATTCAGTTATGTCATGTATTTCATCTGGAGGAGTTAAGAGCACCACATGTGCTTGCACACTCTTGGGGAGACTTACAGAGTATTTTAGTCTCTAGTAGTGGATAAAAGCATAGATTCCAGAGTCAGACTGTCTTCATTCAAATACATTCTTCAACACTTACTATTATATCCAGAGTAAACCATAATTTGAAAAGATCATGCACCCGGATGTTCACTGCAGCACTATTTACAATAGCCAAGACATGGAAGCAACATAAATGTCCATCGACAGAGGAGTGGATAAAGAAGATGTGGTATATATATACAATGGAATATTACTCAGCCATAAAAAGAATGAAATAATGCCATTTGTAGCAACATGGATGGACCTAAAGATTATCATACTAAGTGAAGTAAGTCAGACAGAGAAAGACAAATATCATATGATATCACTTATATGTGGAATCTAAAAAAAAAAAAAAGATACAAATGAACTTATTTACAAAACAGAAACAGATTCATAACCTTCAAAAACAAACTTTTGGTTACCAAAGGGGAATGGTGGGGGGAAGGGATAAATTAGGAGTTTGGGATTAACATATACACACCACTATATATAAAACATGTAATCAACAAGGACCTACTGTATAGCACAGAGAACTCTACTCAATATTCTGTAATAATGTATATGGAAAAAGAATCTGAAAAAGAATGGATATATGTATATGTATAACTGAATCACTTTGCTGCATACCTGAAACTAATACAATATTGTAAATCAACTATACTCCAATATAAAATTTTAAAAATTAAATTAAAAAACCCACTAACTTTATGTTTTTGACTTTTAAAGGGCTTTAGTTTCTCCATCTGTAAAGTAGGAATAATAGTAACTATTTCATAGGGCTGTTGTGAAAGATAAATGATATTATTCAGGTAAAACTCTTAAAGTAATAACTGACACATAGTAAGAATTTATCAAAGATACTTCAGAGTTCTTTGTATTTCAATCAGAAGAATTAGCACTTACTTATGAACATATCTAACTTCTTTTTTCTTATATTTTGAGTTCTTGGAGGCAAGCAAACTTGTCTTAAGTAACTGATTAATCTTTATAAAACAAAAATTCTTTATAATTACGATTTGCATTTTGGTTTACAGAGTTCTTTCATGTTTATTATTTATAACCTTTTTGAAAATGCCATAAAAGGGCAGCCAGAGGTTTCAACCCCATAAGACTACATTTGGGTTTAAAATTGTCCATTCAAAAAAAAAAAAAGTAACCTGGTGGGAAATCTATATTAAACAATTTCTAAGGTAATTTCTGGAACCCTATGATTCTGGGAATTATTTAAAATTTTAAATAGGATATTCACTGAAATAAATATACATACTGAGAGGGAACAAATAACAAATATTAGCCTAATTAATTTTCACAATTTGAACACAATTGTGTATCCAGAATGCAAATACTGGAAAGCTATAAGTACTTAAAATTAAAATATTTATTTATATTATCACACCTTCTCAAATATAAGATTATTTTTGTTTTGGCATTTATGTTTTAAAATCAAAGACAAATGTTTCCAAAGATAAAGAAATAAATCATCAAAATAGTAAGTATACCTGCACCTTCAAAGTTTTGCTTTATACATAATTGGTGAAGGTGCTTTGAGTCAGGAATAAGTATTTGCTTTAAAGGTCAATAATAAAAAATCCTTATAGTTTTATCACTTGTTACCTTAGAAGAAAAATTTACCCTTTACATAAGACCTTATCAAATAAGGTATAGCTATTTACGTATATATATGTACATACAGAAATATAAATAATGATAAAGTACACGTATATTCCATACTTGGATTTTCAGTAATTAAATTAAGTCATTTTATTAATGGTGTTTCCCTAAGAGGCTAACCACCAGTCACGATACTGAAAAAGTTAATAATGGAATTTAAATGACACTTGGAAATTGTGATTGAGTCCCTCGTGGACTTTCAAGTTTTACTTCCCATCAAGACACCTACCTAGAGAATCTTCAGGATTATAAAACACAAATACCTTGATATTTAGTGAGGGGATAAAAACTATGTTTCCTTTTTATTTCTTTTCTTTTTCCAACCTGTACTTGTCAACTTTCTTCTCCTGTGGTGTATAGATTCTGAAAGATACCTCTTCAAACATGGGTATCCTTTTCCCATAGAAGAGAAAATAAAGTAAAACTGCACTCAAAAACATATTCTGCCTAGAAATTAAAACTTGAAAAGAGAGATAAATTGTGTTTGATTTTGCATCTCACTTGATGTGCAGGTTCTCTATATAGCACATATGTCTTACAAAATAAACCATTTCTCTTAAAACTTAAACAGCATCCATTCCCACGCATAGCTTTTGCCCAGGAATTTCAGAATGTGTCTTATAAAAAGTATTAGGGAGAAACAGCGTACAGAAAATCGAGGCAGTGTAGGTAGGTAGCCGATTAATTAAAAAAGAGCCCCAAATCACTCTAAATATTTAGGCTTGATGGTTTAAATGTGCTTATGGGGGTGACTCTTAGCCTGTTTGAGAGATGGTCAGTTCATTCATGACACAATGCAGGTCCTCAGACACACCGCTGTGACGGGAAACAAAGAGTGGGACAGCCCCACCCTCACTCATTCTCCTCTCCTACAACACCCCTGCTCACAAAGCCCCTTTCAACTGCTCCTTTATTCTGGATGTTTACTTTTACTCATTCAGGTCTCTTTTTGCCATCTCATGCACACCATCCCCCCAACCCTCCGCAAGCTGGACTCTGACACAACCCAACCACAAGCCTACCACTGAAGAAAACAAACTGCAGGCCTAGGATTCAATAATTTTGTATAAGTGCTTTGTGAAGTTTCACTTTTCACAAAACAGTAACTAAAGGTACCTTTATGCAAGCTAAAATAAAGTTCCTGGAGAGAACTCTTCTACAGTAACAAAGGAAAGATATAGTATAAGCATTTTGGAGGGTTTTTTACCTTGATATTTTAAATAATCAAACATAGGCAAATATTACCACTTGAGTGATATAATAATGGCAAAATAAAATATACGTTGTATTCTAGAGTTGGTGTGCTTGGTTTTGAGTTTGGTTTTATTTTTAAGGTGATTTTTATAATTCAGAGATTTTTATATCCTTGAGTATGAGATAAATGAAGTGTATATATTACCATATAAAATTATATATATATAATATTTCCCAGTGATATGTGATAATATACAAATAACTTTGCAAGAAGTTATACCTGTAAAGGGATGGTGGACTTTTAAATTAAGGTATTCCTTAACTATTAATCCAGAAAATTGACAAATATTTAACAAATGTCTAAGTTTTTTAAAAAATAGCAAAATCAGATCAAAGGAATGTTTATAATGACATCACCATTTACAGTTGGAAATTTCAACACTTGTGTAAGTTTATTAGACAATTCTCCAAGTCATTTGTGTAAAATGGAATAGATTCTATTCAATCTTATCTTTTGAACAGGAACTACCTTATTTAAAATGTATTTTAAATAAAAAAATTAAATACTGGCAGAAATCTATGAAAAAACTATTTTTAATTTGAAGTAAATTAATCAAGTACAGGTTATTAAATCCAATGGAACCTACAAATTTACTGTTTCATATTTTTATGGTATAAAAAAATCATTTAAAGTCAGCTTCAGTTTTTTTAAATGAAATGCATATTTCAAATGCTATGGGAACCCATAGCATAGTAATCAAGATTTATAATAGCTTTACTCAACTATAATATTGTGTTTTTTAAAATATCTTTAAAGCAAAAGTTAAAATAATTTTTCGTATCAAGGAAAAATGTTGCTATTTCCCAATACCTCCACCTTTACTTTAGAAATATTCCCATGTTCAATGAACTATTGAAGTCTTTACTTTTACATTATTAAAAATGATGAAGTTTTATCTTTTTCATATGTGATAAAAGAGTTACATAAACCCATTTGAATATTTCGCTCATTTTCTTTAAACGTGTAGCTCATGTATGCATGTTTTAATTGGGATGATGATCCCACTCTTCTAAACTCTCAGATGCTTTCATTAAAGCACATGTGCATGCAAGCAACGATGACCCTTTAGAGCAGTCATAAATTTAGTCACTGGGAAATGAGAAGGCTTCACAGATGACTTAATTTGCTGTGGGAACCTGTGCTTCCTCCGCGTGTAACCTCTGCATTTGGCTGCCTGTGACCTTGAGCACCATCCACCTGCTGGAAGCCATGTTTGATTCTCTGACCAGGGAAACGCCTGCCTGACAGCAGAATGGTATCATAGGACAGTGTGATGGAATTTTTCTTTCTCTGTCATCATTAAGGGGTTTCCCCCTATGGTGAGGGGAATGAAAAGTACCATTTAATGTTCTCTGGAGAGTGGCAGGGGGAAAAAGGCTCAAAGCTTTGCATGCTGCTTTCCGAGTGGGTCATTTCAGTCCTTGTGGCGAATGGGATGTCCCCATGGAATTTGCCATAGACTGTCTGAAAAGAAAGGGATTAAGACCCTTTTCAGGATGGAAATGTAACAAAAGGACCACTTTTATGATGTAGAAGCATAAAGTAAGAGGCTCTATTGTACAACTGATTGCTAAAGATCTTTGAATTGGGTAGCCTAGCCTGGTAGGCCCTATTGCCGCCGGATTTGGAGGCCTGTACAGGATGATCCGTCTACACTAGAAGAAGAGTTCTGCTCTCATTTAGGGGCAAGTAAGAGATTATCAGTTTGTTCCTACATGATTTTTTTTCACACTTACGGAACAGTGGCCTGTAGGGAGATTATACTCTAGTGAAAGTTGCTGCTAATTAAAACAAGTAATTAGTGTTCCTCCAGGCTTTGCGGTTTCACTCACTTTTGCCCGCCAGACAGCATTAGTTTAAAAGCAATCCAATTTCTAGCAATAACAGACTGTAAAAAAGCCATTTAACAAGTATATAAGTGTAAGGTTACAGTTCAGGCGTTGATTTATCTCCTCTGGGCTATTTAGAAATGCTGTAGCAAAGTTGAAGAGAAAGAAAGTTAAATAGTTTTTTTTTAAATTTTTAACATTAAGAAAAGAAAAAAATGGCTACATGCCTCAGTCCGTTAAAAAAAAAAATGACAAGCAAAATCTGGGAGCATATGAGATTTCCTAAATTGCATTAGGAAACCAAAATTGGATTTAATGCTGTTTTCTCATAGAACCCTCACTTAGCATTTTGTAAACAGATCATTTCATTAAGTCCTTTTGTTTCTTCTCTCGCCTTTGCTGAAACAAGGACTTTTTATTGACTGATTCTCATTGAAATGAATTGGAACAGTAGAGTTTAACACAACACGTTATTACCTCCTTTTTTTTCACAATTCCAAAATGACTAGCATGGCTCTAGTTTGCATATCTGGTGGGAGGATTTAGTTAAACTAGAGAGTTCTTGAGAGAGATTAAAAAATATTTTATTATAAAGAGATATAACAGAAATTAATATTAAAAATCATACCTACACTGAATCATGCCCTGGTAAAATTTTTGTCTAATTGCTCAGTTTTTGTAACCTGACATCCTTCTATAATTGCTGCCGTTGCTGCTTAAAATGATTTATTTCTGAGGTGGTATCATCAAAGACATGTGTGCTATTGTGCAAGCAATTCAGTATAGCTCAACATTAAAATCAACCATAAGTCTACTTTCCCCATAACAAATGAATTTATAATACTTTAATTAATGCACAATTTTCAGATTCGTGGGTTTTCCAATGCTATACTTTTTTTTTTTTTTTTACAAAAAAGTATGCCAACTATTCTTCTGCAATACACAAAACTTTGCTATTCATTTTGTATTGTGCTAACCAGGTAATGTTCTGTATGTGAAAAGATGTTTATCATAAACTGTTAACACCACAAAATGACAGCTACTGTCGCATATTCAACTAGTGGATTCTGAATTTAATCATCTTCTTTAATGAATTACAACTCATGAAGTATTAAATAGCCTGATTTTGATCATTTCAGGTTAAAATAAGATTGTAGACCGATCACATTTTAAATATCAATCTGGAATATGAAGATGTCTTTCATAAAATCTGGCAGCTTGTTTAAATTGCAAAATAAATTTTCATCATGAAACTTATGAACTCTAAACCATATTTTATAATTTCAATATATGCTGTTCCTTTCCTAGAATTTATTTCCTATGATTATTTAAAGTGTAAGAGTTTTGGCAACCAAGCTCAAAAAATATTTTGTATGTAGCATAGGGTCAGTAGGTAGACTTTGTTTGAATCTTGCTTAATTTTTTAAAACATCTATGAGAAGAAAAAGTATACTTGGCTATAACTATTTTTTCCTAAGAAGGAATCTGTAAAATAATGAACACTGCATTCATTACTAAGTGTATTGATTATACAGATCATTTTTCCAATAGACACTCAGCTTTAGAAATTCTAAAATCACCTTATAATTCTTGGAGAAAGTTTAATGTGGTATATTGAAAATCTTTCTGCCATATCATGCCTTTTTTCCTGATAGTTAGAACAATGCTCAACTGGCATTTTAAGATATTTTATTTTTTGTTCTGCCTTTTAACGGTATAAGGCTTCCTTCAAAATCTGCCTTTGATAGTATTTGATTTTCTTAACTTGAATTTAGGCTGCATCTATCAAGTCTCTTTCTGAGCTCAGAATATGCTTTTTATTTCAGGACTGATAAGCTGGAGAATGTGACTATGGCAGCACAGACCTGGGGCACCAGAGGGCAGACTGTGCAGAGACCTGAGAGCCTATTTACGGGTTGTGATGGAACCCTAAAGGACACCACAATAGCTCTCATTCTATGTATTAAGCCATATTTGCACAACAATTCCATTATAATACAGAGATAATCTTTAGAAGTAATTTTAAAACAGCAAATGTATAAATGCTGAGTCTCAAGTAAAAGAAAACAATTTTCCTAAGCCAAATGTCTTTCATAAGAGATTTCAATGGTCATTTGATTCTGTTTTAAAGATAATTTGACCTTATGATTCACCCATTTCTTAAATGCAC
Source organism: Stenella coeruleoalba (assembly GCF_951394435.1). Classification (NCBI taxonomy): domain Eukaryota; kingdom Metazoa; phylum Chordata; class Mammalia; order Artiodactyla; family Delphinidae; genus Stenella; species Stenella coeruleoalba. The sequence continues at coordinate 74,123,210 of NC_137148.1, forward strand.
GTCTCAAATATAATTGTTTTCATTTGAAGTTAAAAAAAATAGAACAGCTAAATAACCCTTTGTGATTCGCTTTACTGCTCTGTAGTGCTTTTGTCTAACCAAAGAAAACTCTAAGCACACAATTATTAGTATTAAAATTGATGTCTCCAAGAGTTCAATACCAACTTTGTAAAAAGAAAAAATCACATACTGAAAACAGTGCTGACTCCAGATCCTCTTTACATTTTTTATATATTCCTTGCAATACAGCTATTTAAGTCCACCCAGCTAGACCATACACAGTCTTTGAAGATAGAGATGGTATTATCTTTATATAATGTAATAAAGCTCAATAAATGCTTATTGAATTTAATATAATTTAATGTAATTTAATTTCTTTGTTTTTTTAATCAATATTTTACTAAAGATATAGTGTAAATAGCAACTTTCATTGCAAAATAATTTAGGGGTTTCTAGCAAAGATAAAATATATAAAAGATTATGTAGTCTATGAAACACGGTATTTAAAGAAGATCAGACCTGTGTCATTTCATACCAGGATATGCTTCTACAGAGTATAGGATTTATCCTCTACACAACAGCACTGGACAGGAAGAGTAAAATTAGCATTTACGAGAAGCTGCATCAGGCCAAGTACTTTACGTACATTATCTCATTTATTATAACAGTTTTGGAGATGAAGACTCAGGCGCTTAGAAGGGTTAAGACACTTTCCCAAAATGGTAAGGTGAAGGGGATTTATTTTAAAGATTGTTTTAACATGTTTCTGGAGTGCCTGCTATGTGTCAGTCACTGTGCCAAAGCACATTGTGGGCATCTGTGGACAGGATGCATTAGCTCCCTGCTATCTGGAAACATGCATTCTAGTAACTTATAGACAAACGCACAAGTAAAAATACACAAAATAATATTAGTGACAAGTATTATAAAGGAAATAAAGATAATTTTCAATCAATAAACAAATTTGCCATTCCAAGGTAATGGCAATTGTTTCCATATTATTTTGACATTTTGAGCCTAAATTCAGGCCTTTACATTTATTTCTATCCAATTTAATCTTGGAGCCATAGTCAGTTTTCCCTAGATTTTAACTTCTTTATTAACCTCTTTTTGATTCCTGATGTGTTCATTCTCTGAAAAGCCTGTGGTCACTCAGACCACACCACTCATGCCACCCAGAGCCGAGGCAGATTGCATTCAACTTTTGCAAATTCACTTTATTCTTCTGAATTTATTTATTTATTTATGGCTGCACTGGGTCTTCATTGCTGCGCATGGGCTTTCTCTAGTTGCAGCGAGTGGAAGCTGCTCTTCCTTGTGGTGCATGGGCTTCTCATTGCAGTGGCTTCTCTTTGTTATGGAGCACGGGCTATAGGTGCACGGGCTTCAGAAGTTGTGACACACAGGCTTAGCAGTTGTGGCTCATGGGCTCTAGAGCACAGGTTCAGTAGTTGTGGCGCAGGGGCTTTGTTGCTCCGTGGCATGTGGGATCTTCCTGGACCAGTGCTCGAACCCGTGTTCCCTGCATTGGCAGGCAGATTCTTAACCACTGTGCCACCAGGGAAGTCTGTATTCTTCAGAATTTAGGCTGCTACTTCAACCTTCTCCCTAAGGAGAACTGATTTTTCAGTTCCAATTGGTTCCACTAAATTTTATTCCATGCTGTCTTGACTTCCTCCCTTCTCGGCTGCTATTTGTTTGATCTTGTATCTTTTATCACAAAACCATTGGGATACTCGCATTTCTTCAGTATAATAGCTAACATTCATTAAATGTCAATTATGTGCCCCCGTTATTCTAAACACTTTTCTTTACAATCGCATCTCATGTAATCCTCCAACTTCATAAAGAAAAGTATTGCTGTCATCATTGTTTTACAAATTAGGAAAATGATATGCAGAGAAGTCATGTCCCCAAGATCATACACTAGGAAGTGACAAAGCCCAGATTTAGAAGAAGAAGGCAGTTAAGTGATTTTACTGTTAATTTCATGTTTCAGAGTCTTTTACAACACTGGAGCCATCTTCCATTTTAAAATGGATGACCATGGAATTAGGCCTTTTTTCTCCCAACATTTTTGAAATGTGTTTCCCTGAAGTTTAGGGTATAGATTAAACTATATTCAGTGTTCCTATCCATAGTAGTTATAAGTTCTAAGTTAACATTATGCTCTCCTAGGTTTTTAAACACCACTTCTCCAACCCATATTTCGCTGGAAGGGAGAATGGAAGAACAGAAAGGCATTGGGCATTGGCTGTGCAGTCATCCAGAGTTGTATTCAAATCTAATTTTGCTGTTTATCAGCTGTGTTACTTTGGGCAATTTATGTAATTTCCCTTAGACCTGGTTACATTTTTTTCTCATCAAGGATTATATAGGTCTTGGGGGGTTATCATGGGAATCAATCTAATACAAGAAAGTGGTTTGGCACATGCTTTGCACTCAATAATTTTGACTTTATTTTTAATTAAGATTGAACTGAATTCTTTTCATTATTTCTTAAAAGTTTGAGAGAAAAAAATTTCTAAAAATTAAGTCAAGTTTTATCAGGTGCTGTGTTGTTTGGCTTTTTGACTTATCATAGTCTGCACAGAGTCAGCCATATATTCATTCATCATTCATTTGTTTATTTATTCAGCAAGCAAGGCAGTAATCAAGTATTTATAATAGAACCATTATACCAGGCTCTGTACTAAACAGCAAGATTTTAGTGGTATGTGAGAGATAACTCCTACAATCAAGAAGTTCACATTCGTAAGATGTGATATCAGGTATAAGAGAAGTAAGCAAAGGAGCTAAGCTTATGTTAACATCTATATTGTGTAGAATTATCTACATCTTCTCTCTTGCAAGGTGGTCTGCACTTAATAGTTCCCTCAATTCAGTTTCAACTGTAAAAAGTTTATATAAATGTCCTTCTAAGATCTATTTCATCTCTGAAATACTATGTCTCTATAATCATTTCATGGTTGGTTCTCTTTCTTTTAATTCCTACTTAAACACCATCTACCATATTTCCAGTCTAAGGTTTATAGAATTTACTGGAAGTAGAGTGACTTATTTGCAACCATTATCACTTTCTACTCCTTCCATTAGGTCAATTTGTACACATATGTGCATAATATTATGTTTTAACTCCTGCCCAATTTACCTGATATCTTGCTGAAGGTATAAGTTTTGTAACAGATTGTCTTCTCTATTCTTCCTAATGATTCCTGGGGACCTCCTATACCCCCTTAACTACTTTCTTCATTTTTCCATTTGTTTCTCAAAGAATCTTATTTTATAATATATCCTGGGCATTTCCCCCATCTTTCTCAAATCTTATTAAAGTAATAATTTCTGCTACAAACTAAGTTGTCCTGAATATGTCTAGAGAATAACCAACAACAGAATACTCAAGCCATTGCAATATGAGGAGCATTCAATTTAGATTTGAAAACATGTTGGAAGTACAAATTTCAACCATGGTATCCTTGGATTAAACCTCTAGAAAAAGTTAAGGAGGAACAATTTCACATATTGTTGGACAACAAAGGCAGAGTCTTGGTGACCTTCAAGCACATTCCAACCTAGCATTCTGTAACTCCTATAATCTGTTATTCTTTTCTTCCATTGCACTTTTGCCACATCTATTGGTGTGTTTATCATCTGCCTCTTATCCTAGTAGGTAAACTTCACAAGGAGAAGAAAGTTTACTTACTACTATGCTGCCAGGGCATTCCTGAAATACTCACTGAAATAATGGCATGAATGGATAATAAACACTGAAAATATAATGAGGTTAAAGTGCTTGAGTTATTATCATATAGTATTTGGAGAGACACTTGTTAAAAGGATTTAATTTTGACATGCTAGAGCAAAGAAGTTTTACAATTATTATATAATATTAGAATTGAAGTTAAGAGTCACAATTACCATCTGTGGTTCCAATTTGTAATATATCACTTCACTGTGAAAAAAAAATGTTTACTCTCATGGAAACATTACTGCTGTATCCACAAAATAATGAGTAGTCTGTAGAATGCAGACTTGAAGCCACAGTTGTCTTTCATTCTAATCCTTACACCAACAATTTCATTCATGAAATCGTTTTCTATTGAGTGTGTACTATGTGCCAGACACTGAAAACAGGGTGCTGTAGATGCAGAAAAGAAAGCTATAATCACTGCCCTTGGGTATTTTCTGGCTAAATAAGGTGAGGAAATCAACAGTTGAGGCAGAGTGTGGAAAAGGTTAGTATCTAAATAAAGCCCAGAATTACAAATAAAGCCCAGAGCAAGGAAGAAGGGAGCAATGGAAGACATGGATGTCAGAGAAAGCCTCCAAATGGAGACAATTAATAAATTGAATTCTTAATAAATAGAAGTTTTATAGGATGATCAAAATAATCAAGTTCTAATATTTCCACAATAACTTATTTACCATGTGGACTAGCAACTTACACTAATTACATTTGATTCTAGGTAATTTGATTCATGTTTAATGTACGCATTCTTTGTTCTCATACTAAAGAACAACCTGTAGTCCATGAGTTTTGTTTTAAATGTAAATGCCAACAATGTTTCTGTTTCTTATTTAGTTCATGTAGTTCATTTCTTACTTAGTTCAGCAGCACAATGAGAACATTAAACCACCTTTTGAAGACACTTCTCCCTACAAATAAACATCTGTTTATTTCCCTACTAACTTCAAACTCTGAAAGGTGTCATCTATACTTCTTATGACCATTTTCTTTTAACTAAATCTAGACTTTTTCGTTGCTTTCAAAACTTCCACCTTTTCTCTCTTTTTTTTTTTTTAACATCTTTATTGGGGTATAATTGCTTTACAATGGTGTGTTAGTTTCTGCTCTTTCTCTCTTTTTAATTTGCTATTATTTTTAAAAAGCCATTGAACAGTATACTCTTGTCTCATCATCATTGATATTGCTGTTAATTAACTAATCAACAAATGTATAATTTCTTCTGAAAATAAATGAGCCCCCTTGATCAAAGTTTTCACTATAATTCATAAGTATTATATTTATGCATTTGCTAGGGCCTAGGACTGAAGATTTATTATAGAGAACTACCATGAAATTAAATACCTTGATAAATTTTCCAATATATTTGTTGAAAAGAAGTATATGGTCTTCATTCAGTCATCATTTGTTCTTTAATTCCCAGTTTTAATAACAAATTGTATCTTGTTAGTTGTTCTTTCAGTAAAGATCATGAGTTTTAAGAGTGTAACAAGTGCCTTTTCTAACTTCTCTCCTCCCTAGATATTTACTATCTCCTTGAATAACTTACATCTATTCCAAACTTTCCAAAAATGTCTCTTTCTTTCTATTTCAATAAAAGCATCCCTACCAACCTTCAGGGCATGGCTGAAGCTCACTAGGTGAAAAGAGCAACTGCAAGTGAAACCCAAAGGTGAAGATCCCATGCTTTGTTCTCTATTTTGTAGAGAACATGGTAGTAAACAAGCAACTTATTTTACTAAGTTTTCCTGGGCCTGAGATTTGGCAAATGAGAAAAGTAGATGAGATCATCTCTAAAATCCCTTACGGTTCTTATATTTTATAATCCTATTATAAATCAGTCTTAATTACAAGGACACTTGGGTTCTGTGTAGTTAAATTTATTCTGGGCTTTTATTTTTGTTGTTGCCCTTGTCTTTCTGTGTGTTTGTTTTCCTATAACCACTTTGATGGATAGGAGCCCCTTCATCTGTCCTTTGCAAAGCTGCATAATCTTTAGCAATTAAATTAGCCAAGCTGATATAACTCATGACCTCCTTCATGCTAGAAATTTTGATGCAAATTTTGTACAACTAGAAACTTGAACTATGAAAATTTCATAAAATTCAATTTTCCTGTTATGTATGGTACTCTATTTACTTTGGAATTTTACTGATGGTTTCAAGTTTGCCTGAACCAATGGTTCAGAGAACCGTCTTAAAAAAAAAAAAAACTAAAGAAGGTGGTATTTATATTTGTGCTGGCCTTCAATTCATGCTGTGTCTCATAATGCAACCTAGTATGAGACGTGTGATTGAGGGATACTCCTATCAAACAACTGTTCAGAGAGAAGTGTGTGTGATCTCAGTCCAGTTTAGAGCAGAGTTGTCCACCTGGAAAACCCTAAACTCAGTGAAAATGATCATCCTATGTGTTGTCAGTCTCATCTAAGAAGTTCAAAACTGAATGTACCCATGGACCATATTAGTCCTTTAAACTTTCAAAGGGCATCCTGTTCATCAAAGACAGGCCTTAGTCACCTCACCCCACCAGTTCATGAATGATGATCTTTTTAAGAGCCTTAAGTCAGCTTTAAAAGAGAGCACTAAAATAGGATTTAATAAAACAGAAACAGGAAAATTGAAAATAGGAAAAACTTAAGGTGGTCTAACATTGCAGGGCTTGAAGGCATTCTTCTTCTTGTATTAAGCAATCTAGTGTTAAATGAACAAGAGGAAAATAGCAACAAAATAAGGAATATTTTTAAGGAAAGGTTTATTTTACTCTAGAAGATATTTTAACATCTTTATTAGACCAAAATAGAGTAATTCAACACCAAAACGAAATGCAAGTTGGATTCTTATAGGATGTATATTTATATAAATTGTAGGTGCTTGATACCTGCTTAATGATAATGATGATAATAGTGATAATTTTGATCATGAAGTAATATGAAAACAAAATACTTTAAAAGGAAGTTCCTCCCTTGAGTTTAGGAGGTTCCCCTTTTTTATCATCATTTTAAGAAGCTTAGTATTGTCATTAAGAAGTGCATATTAATTTATAACACAAGAATAAAATTATCTAACCATGTTTATAGAACCACTGATATTAAGAGAAATGTTGGTTGAGGGCTTAAATTATTCCCCCAAATTCAGAAGATTATAGCCAAAGCTAATTTAATGTGGTCATATTATTTCCAATCTGAGTCTTAAATAAATTATATAACCTATTCCAAGACATATTATCCTTTGAAACATACTTTGATCCAATCACTTAAATAGTAAAAATCTTTTTGCCTTCTTTGAAGAATATTGTGTTTTTTTCTGTTTCTTGCTTGTTTGTTTTAGTTTAAAATTATGTACCATAGTTGAAGATAAAACAGCCTTCCAAATTTTAGTTTGGTAACCAACTGGAGCTTTAGCCTCTCAGGACTCTTCCAGATTTTTATTTTACTTTTTTCCTTCTTTTGCTTGATCTTTCTTCCTTTGTTTTTCTTTTCTCTTACTTTCAACTGCATGATAAATTCTGGTTTATGTCTCACTGAAGCTTCAACACTAGTTTTAATGAAGTGGCTGAACTTTTAACCTTTGAGCCCAACATACTTTAAAACTATCACCAATATCCATTGTATTTTTTTTCCGTAGTTCTGTGTCAGCTATTGTGAGGGTTAGCCTTTTAGTGTATAGGACCTTATTTACCCAGGTTCTTTGTAACATCAAATAGAGAGGATTTAAGTATTTTACTGGTCTTCCTCAAAATTCTTGGAAAAATAAAGTGCTGGAGCCTCTAACCCTCCACACTCGCCAATCCTACTCCTTGATTGGTAATTGGTCTGCACATAAGGAGGTCCTGGCTGTCAGTTTTCAATGGAAAGTCACTTATTAATAACCAGGCTTCAAACTTCCTAACACAAAAGGATAATTTTTTTTTAACCAGGTCATCTTAGAGCATCCAAGCTCATTCTCCTCAGCCATGCATTCCGGTGCAAGGTAGCACAAGCAGCATTTCCTTGAATTCCACAGCCAAACAGCTGGGATGCCTTCAAGATGCTCAAAAGGAAAGAACACTTTTTTTTTTAATGTAGAATTTATACTTATATTTTCCTCTTTGTGCTATTACAAACATTTATAATTGTCACTCCAAGCTATGTCCTTCTACGAGGAACCAAAAACTCGGCAGTTCTGTTTTATTTGTTGGAGGAATAATTTGATGAGCAGCGAACACTAGAGGGGGAGCTTACCCGTTCAGGAGACAGAAAGCTTCAGACCCTTTGGGAGAGGATGAGAGTGATACTAGAGCTACTGACTTAGACAAGTCAAGCTAAGACTTGGTCAGCCATGGTTCAGAAGCCAAAAGGTCAAGAATGGTAGGTGGCCAATTTACTGTCATCTTCCAGAAAGGCAGGGAATCATAAGTAGAATTGAGAAGTTTAGCTGCTGCTCACGCCATGATATGGAATATTTTAAAAACCCCTCTGGAGGCAGTTTTAACAGGAGGAGTAGGATTACAGAGGCTTTTTCCCCTTTACTATGACTGTCTGTCATTTAAATGTCTAAGGAATGATGGAATGAATTATCATAAAATTTTGACAAATTTGATGGCTCAAGCAAAAGGGGGAAATAGGCACTCTGATTATTAGGTTCTAATAAGACATGACATTTAAAATGAGTTTACATGGCAGTTAGACCTTTGCCTTTTTTCCTCTTGATTTAAAAACACTGAGATTATTTTCTTTGAAAAGAAAAAGACTTATTTCAGTTTCTCTTCTCTCTAGTTTAATGACTGTAAGTTCTATTTTACCTCTTACACATTTTTATCTTCTATAACCATAATCTATTTGCTTTCCACAATTTGCCTGAGCCTGACAAATCTTAAAATGTATCTTGAAAGCCAGTAGAATATTTTAGTAGAAAGATTTAGTAGAATTTTAGTAAAAAAAAAAAAAAGTGTAAGCAGCCCTTTCATTTATTAGTTTATTTTTTCTGTATTACGTTACAACGCAGTAGATAAGCCTATTGACTTAAAAGAACAAACTGTATTTTCCAAAGTGAAAAAACAAATAAATAAAAGGGGATTAACCAAAGTACTGAAAAACAACATTAATTTTCTCTGATCTCAACGTCTACTTCTTTACCAACAAAAGAGCAAGTTCTATTTGTAATAAACTATTTCATTAACCCACATGAGCAACCTCTGATATGATGTTTATGTTACTTACTGAAGAGTCGTGCTTTTTTTAAAAAAAGGGATAATTCAACCACAATTAGTCTGACCTTTGGAAACATCTTGAACTTTTAGTTTAAAACTAAAATAGTTTGGGACATTTTCCAACTATGTACCTATTAATGCTATAAGAAAATTATTTATTTACCAAAAATATAAAGCACTTTTAAAAACACCTCTAGAATGACTTTCATTGTGTCAGAACTTGACAACGAAAAGAAGCAGCACTTGATTTTAGTGAATAAACTGTATGTGGATGATGTAACTGATCAAAACCTGACTTTTCCTAAAATTATTTTATTTACACAAATAAAACAATGTGGTTTAATACGATTGTTTTTCCTGGTACATTAAAAGGTGGATTTATTTTTGCTTTCCAGGAGATTTCCTAGAACTGTGGTGACCAGATCTTTAAAGTTCTCTCCTGATTCCAGTGGTGTTATTCCCCAGAGGTTTGTTTAAGGCTAGTAGGTATCTCCCACAGTCCTGGATAGCAATATTTACTTAAACATTTTTTTATTTATATAGTTAAATAATAAAGCAGAGGGAGCTTGGATTAAAAATACTAATTGTAAGCTTCTACAGTTTCATATCACGAAAGCCAACTATTGGGCTATGCAGTAAAATATATTTTGAGGTTGCTGGTCTGGCCCTCTAGGGCAGTAAATGTAACTTTCCCCTTGTATTGTCAGGACTAGAGCTATTTTGCTCACACAGGAGAAATGTTTAGTTAACATTTGTGGTCCCATCACAGGAAAAAAAATTGTCATATGTTAGGAGATGCTTCTAGGTTCCCTGTATTAATTAATTTATTGAAACATTTTAATTCCTTAAATCTGGTCAAAAAGTAGGTAGCCAAGAAAAAGGGCATTGGGACTGTGAGTAAACATAATACACTTGGAAATTACATCCAACATGAACCAGACTTCTCTCAAGTCCCTTGATGTGTTTGGTGCTTGATCTGTCTGATCAAATGTATTTTCCAATATTTCTTTTATTTATATTTCAAGTGACTCATTTCTTTTAAATCTTGGATTTTTAAAAATTTTCTTAGTTAAATTGACCTAGGTTTAGATATTTTCTCTAATTCTAACTTTATGCTTTATAAGCTAAGTAAATTCAATCTTGTTTTATTTCTTCCATTTCCATTTCATATTTTAGAAATTTGAAAACAATTAGAAGAAAAAGAAGCAAATCTGTGATATTTATATTCATTTTATGAGTTTCATTTATTTATTATACATTAAATATGTTCCTCTTTTAACTGTATTGTGTCACAATTGCAGGGAGGAAAATATTTACAACTAAATCATCATTAAATGTCTAAACATCATTCAGACACATAAAATAAGATTCAGACCTAGAAGTATGAGTGAGAGAAGATAAAGTATGATGCCTGATCTTAAAAATAGTTTAATAGAAAATTAATAGCTAAGTGAGTATTATATTCACTTGACAGTGAAGACTCAATAACTTTTGATAAAGTTTGTTTTTTTCCTTACTTAGAAGAATGCATCAATGTAAATATCTCTGCTAATGACTACCAATACAGCATGGAAATCCATGTCAACATTCTTCCTTCAAGGGTTTTAGAATTCATTTTCAACATTTCATGGAAATGACCTGCTGTTTGTTCTGTGTCCTACTGATGATATATTTTACTTTGAAACCCAGACAGGACCAGAATGAGAGAGAGAGAGGTAAGAATATATTTATAAAGGGGAAAAATAACAAAGACCAATTGAGGAAGATTTGAAATCAAATGATGGATTTTTTTTTAAAAGTACTTCATATAATTGAAGCCAGATAGCTACATAGAATTGTGTTAGGAAATGTGGTTAACAAGATAGGAATGTATATGTCTTTAATATCAACTTGTTCTCATAGAGGTTCATGTTTCAATCAACCAATCCATCAATTGACCCATCAATCAAAAACTATACTGAACACCTACATGTACCATATTTAACTATATTTAACTCTGACTTATTGTGAACCAGACAAGAAAGGTGAGTACTATTATGAAGTTTGCAATGTAGCAGGGGTTCTGATAAGTAAATGGACAAATATGATAAAGTAAAAGCAGGCTATTATTGGTGTACATAGGAAGAAACCTTACCCAGATTTCAGAAATCAAAAAAGATTTTGAGGGGAAGTGGCAAAACAGGCATGAATGGCTGAAAAGAATTAAATTACTATAGAAAGAAAGAGGGAGGGGTTGAAAGGAAAGAATGTTTAAGGGAAAATGAGCAAGAGAACGCAAGGGAGGGAATGGTGGGAGAGAGTAGTATGTGAGCAATGGCCGGGCCGGATATAAAGGAATTTGTTAGCCACGTTAGAGTCCAGCTTTATCTGGGAGTAGTGCAGAGCTGTCAAACAATTGTAAGCAGGGGAATGATCAAAGATTTGCATTTTAGAAAGCTTGTCCTTCACAATGTGGAAAACGGATTGAAGAGCGACAAAACTGAAGGCAAACAGTTCGTGTGGGAGAGATGAGTGTGGTTTAATCGAAATCAGTGACAGGTTTATAGAGAAAAGCAGCCCTATTGGGCAGCTGTTTAGAAGGTAGCATGGACAGAGGTTAGTCTTAGATTGGATGTGATAGAAAAGGGAAAAAAGGTAGTCAAGGTTATAAGCAATATATTAATTATACCAAATGATTTCACTGTTTATTATTCACTGGGTTTATCTGAGCTGACTGACTACAACCCCAAATATAAGGAAATGATACCATAAGGAAGCACATGACATAAACAAGTTTATCCAGCTATATATTCTCCGTAATCTTAAACACCAGGATGATATTTTGACATGCAATCAGGTTTTCTCATTTTACTGAGAATATGACTCTTTTGTAACCATTTCAGTTTTACTAGTAATTTCCAAGTTAAAAGAAAATTATATATATTTTACATAAAATTACATAAGGCAAAAATGTCCAAAAATAAGAACAATTGTAGCATACTTAGATTCATAAATACTTGCCGACTGATGAACTGCAGAGAAAATACTTAATAACTTACAATCTTTTTTTCCAATTTTAAAATAAATGGCAATATTGAACCAAAAAAAAGCACTTTCGAAACAAATATTTACAAACTTGTGTTTGTATAATTATTCACATAGGTATATATGGAAATGTTTGCATTAACCTTTTAATTTAGTCCTATTTATTTACTCATTCAATAAACTATTATTTTATGAGATATATGCAAACATTTATGCTAGTTGTTTAATATAAAAGTCAAAGGAATTAGATAGCCTATTAGACTCTCTCATTCCAGGTTTATTATTTTTAAGCTTTGCTGCAGAGGGAGAGACAGAAGGGGAGGAATTTAATTTGTACCAAATAATTCACCTGTATTCTGAAAAACAGACTGAGGGAAAAGGTGAGAATATCTTGGCAATAGTGAAAGTAGAGATTTACCTAGAATATTGACCCCAAGATTTATAGTTTTGACAGGAGTACATCCCTAGTTCCTTTACAAGTTTGGGTGCAGAAGCCTGTGATCTGGCAGACTCTTTTTTTTTCATAATAAACCTCCCTAGTGGTTGAGGAAGAAAGTACATGAGATGGGGTTACAGCATGAGTCAGGATGTGGAGTGTGGAATTCTGTTAATTTCCTGCTCTTGATTTGGATGTCTAATGCCCACTTTTCTGATGAAGGAAATATTTTCAGTTCCCTGAACTCAGAACAAAATTACTATCTCTTTAACCACTTATATCCCTGTAGTCCTTCCAGGAATCAAGCCAAATATTAAGAGAAAAAAGGTGTAGCCTATATCTGCCAGTTCTTAACATTTCCTTACGATTCTCAAACCCAAGTACATCTAAAATTTTAATTGTTAAAAAAAATCTATAAAACATAGAGCCAAATACGTTTAGACTGCTGTTGGAAACAAAGTTGACTGGAGACTCCTAGCCATGCAAAAAATGCTAGGTAAAATTTGTGTTATGGAAAAATTGTCATTACAAGATTTATTAAGACTTCCATGTTACTCAAAGAAAGTTTCCTATAGGTAGGATACCATATGTCTTGGTTTTCCTGGAACAATCCACAATTTGTCTGTTCTCTGGCCTTGTTAATAATAGTGCTCTTTCATTCTAAAAGTATATAAATTTGGATGATAAAATACGTGGTTATCTTACTAATATAACCTTAGCACCATAGATGCTTGAATAACATTGGTATATAGTGCTCTAAGAAGGAGCTCATTATTTGGACATGATGATAAAGGGACATGGGGTTCAATATTAATCTCAGGTTTTGATATTGTACTGCTTCTAGGAAATGACATTAATAAAGACAAGAAAGTTACAAAATAATGAGAACTTATGTCAAAATTATGTAAACAAAGCAGTGAGTATACATGCTTTGTGCAGCTGGTGAAAATAACACTCTAAGCTACTTAACCTTTACTGGTTATTTTCATGATTGCATTGTTTATAAGAAAGTTCCATAAGTGAATTTCAAAAGGATCTCTGACTCAGGCGTCTGTGTATGGTTGTTGTTGGGGATTTCTAGTAGTTCTCATGAAGAGTGAGGAGAATGTCATTTCCTATCAGTGAATGACACTATCTTTTGCCATTCAGCACAAAATTTTAGACTTCAGATTCTCATTGTTTATTAGTAACCCATTGGGAGGTGCTACTTACATTATTCTTTGCTCATCTGAATGACTCAGTTAGTTAAAAGGTGCAAACTAGGAAATACGTTTTTATGAAATTTGAAAATCTAAAGTGAAATTGATAAAGAATTGATTTAAAAAAAAAGAATTGAAATTGCCCGGCAAAAGACCCAGTGAAATCGATGGCTTGCAATGTGTTAAACGTGTTTATTTGCACTTTCAAAGTTCAGATTTCCTCATACATTTTCATACTGATGGAGATAAAATGCTAAAGTCTTAAATCCCTCTATGCCATGCTGAGTTGCTAAGGGCTGTTGAGTTTTTGTTATTTCTCCTCTCGAGTTAGCTCTGATTACGCCTGCTGAGTGAAAAATTTGTATTTGCCGACAGAAATAGGAACCACCCCACGTGCACTTGCACTCAGCAAATGCTCCAATACATCACAAAGATTTGCTCAACCCACCTTCAGAGGCCAAATCGAGCATGTTATTTTCTGTTTAGGTCTGATTCTGGAGCCTATCAGTCAGGAGTGTTTTCCAATCTCTGATTAAAGCAAGGCCTACAAAGCTGGAAGTGTTCACACACAGTCTCATTAGAGTGCTGGATAGAGTGACCCAGGCCTTCTAGCACAAAGCTCTGAGTGAACTTCAAATATGAGAGTGCATCAATCAAATCCAAGCAAGGCTTTTATGTCATTTTTCTACTTTGCCTTTAAAGTCCTATAGGAATGCCCTTTCCAGCTGTACAGCCGAAAAGCATTCAATAGAAACAAAAAAGCAAAGACCCTCAGCCCCCTGCCCCCTCCAAATGGGTATGGTTTTACCTCCCCCACCAAGCATGAGAGAGTCTTCTGTGCTTTTTAAATTATTTAGCATGTTCAACAATGCAACGAAGAATATAGTCGCATCACTCAATGGCTCTGTGTTAATTATTAGTACCCATTTGAAAAGGAAACCAGTAAGGTCAAAGGCAATGAGATTGCATATTGTATGTCTTAAATAGAGGTAGCAGAGAGATTCGGGGAAAAAAATAAAGCAATGCTCATGGAGGCTTTTCATTCCTAGCCCCCAACCCTAACCCCCAACTTCACTTCTTGCTTTTCTTGTGTTGGCGTATACCATTAAGAAAACAAACAAACAAAAAAGCAAAAGAATAAAATCATAAAGGAACATCAAGAATCTTGGCAGGAAAGATGATAAGGCGTTAAGTCAGAGAAAGAGAAGTCAGACATTTAGTTAATGTTTGTTTTATATACTGCTCAGGGCACTCGAGTCATTTTCAAAAATACATCTTTAAAAGATCAGCAAAAAGCAAAACAATATAAATTTGCCCACTAATATCATTAGAGGAAAATGCATGAGTGCAGTTAGCAGTGATTATTAAATTTAGGTACTTTTGCTTCCAACATCAGGCCAAAAACCATTATAACACAAGTAACATCAGTATGAATTAAATAAAATGAATTAAATAAAATGAGGCTTTTGAAGCCTGAAAAACAAAATAATTTAAAAGGAGAAAATAAATCTCTCCTGCAGTGTAGATAAAGTTTTCTGAATTTTACACCTCTCTTTAAACAAGTGAATTGTTCAACTACTCAAGCTATCCTATGTTCATCCAATTAGGAAGAGCAATATACCGGAAATACATTGTACATCAAAATATTGGGCAGATATATTGCTTATTCAAGGGAATTCCCTGTATGTGTACATTTGTTTCCATTTCTAAACTTTACTAAATGTGAGGCAAATACTACCCACAAATAGCACTTCACCCACTCAAATATATTGCAGCATGTAAAAGAGTGTTTGAATTTAGAGCAATATATATATTTTTTAAATTTAGCATGTGTTTCTTTACAGGGCTTCAGATGTTTGGAAGAATTATGCAGATTTTATAAATGAGTACTAGAGCATTATGCTACTTGATAGTGTCCCATCTGTGCTTCCCCTGTAGTGTTTGACAGGGCATCTGTGTAAATTGCTTTTTTTTTTTTTTTTTTTTAGTTAATTAGTTTACTGCATAAAACTTAATGCACTACCTGATAAAAACTTTTGTTCATTTCAGCACTTTTCCCCCCTAGAGCTGATGTTCATCTTTAGCTTTAGTCAGGCCTAACTTCTTCCTTTGTAGATTTCCAAACTGAAATAATAAAACAATGCTTTTTCCCTCTTTTTCTTATAGGGCATAATACACTATGCTTGTGTGACAATAAATATTAAGAGTGTAAGTAATAATTTAAGTTGATCATCCCAACATTTCATATATTTTGTCATAGCTTCCCAACTAAAACATCTTCTAACATGTTTTTCAGGGATATCTTAAGAAAAGCTTTAAAAAAACTTCTTAGAGAACAAATACACATAGTTATGAAGTATATACAACCAACCTTGCTGTTCTCTCTAGGGTATGTTAGCCTCTATTTAAGTTGCTTAAGTTATGTCAACATAGGACAAAAAATCTTGATGAAATAAAATAAACAACAAAGACAAAACAAACTATAAAATCAGTTTTTCATTTGCCTGTATCTTGTTTAGGAAAGATAATAGAAACCCCAGACGATAAACTAAAATTTTCAAGTTCATCTCGATATTTTTTCTCTGGAGAAGCAACACAAACTAAAGGAAATAAACATCCAGGACAGAGAGGAGACATTCCACAAACACTTGATATGTAATACCTATCATTAGTTAAGGGCCTAAGTTCTAAATCCAATCTATATGAGCTGCGTAATTGGGAAAATTTTTTACGAATCTATACCCCAGTTTCTTTATGTTCAAAATGATCTCATAGTGGTATTTACCACACAGATCGTTATATTAAATAAATTTATAGTTATCAGTGCATAAACAGTGTCTGACAAGTAACAATTGCTCAAAATATGTTAGCTCTTCCCATGTTGATTTTGATGAGAATAGCTGTTTTGCTAGAAGCATAAGCTCACATTAGTTCACACAATATATCTGAAAAATGTAACTATTACTTCTTCAAAAATTAAAATACGTATTTTATGAAACATATTTAATTCAAGAAGACTTATCTTAGATAATATGTAAGATATATTCTTTTTTAGAATAACCAAGAGGACAATCCTATAGAAATACATTTTATTTTATGAATCTTTCAGATTGAAGACTTAGTCTGCCAGTTTTGAATGATATAACTTTAGAGCTATTTATTTCTTTTTCTAACATTATGGTCATCATATAGGTAAGTTTTATCCATAAGTTTTAAACAGCATACTATGTGAATATTTTTTCCATTTATAAGCCATATAAATTATTTGTCCAATGATGTTAACTATTTATTTAGTGGGCACTGATACTGTAATTGAACTATAACATGAGGTACTAATATTTGTGCTCCATTATGCTCTCTGTCAAATAAATTTTCTTTAAAAAAAGAAGAATACAGATTGAGTTTGACGTCAAATTTACCTTATTTAAAAATTTGGAAAGCCGGTCAATGAGGTGCACTCTTGTTCATCTAAAAAATTCAATGCAAACAAACCAGCTAGAAAATGGAATTTAGAACATTTCAATACGTGAAAATCAAAATCAAAATGTCAACTTCTCTGACTTGGAGCAAACTGAATCATGAACTAAACCCTCACACTATGTAAATATATAAAAACTTAGTAAGCTCCACGAATGTTCTTAGACTTACATATAATATCTATTCCATCCAATAGCATAAAAAGTTTAAAAGTTAATTACTCTGTAAGATAAAAATACTTATATGCATTTGCCTCAAGGTTTAAAGTATAAAGGGTTCTAGCAGTTGTTTCACACTCAAGGGGAAAAAAAGAAATATCAATTTGACACCAGTCATGAAAACTACTGAAGAAGGACTATTTTGTAGTTATGGTTTGCCTTTCCCATGTGGAAGACGATACTTAGTATAATCTTTGTTGAGAGACAACAATACTTTAGCAGTGTTTTCTCACATTAAATGTACTAGTTACTCCAAAATTGAATCTCCACATTCCCTCTAGTCTTAGTATGCTCACCTTCACAAAGGCCAGAAAATGAAAATTACACACACATTCACACACATACACACAATGCATTCCCAAAAGTTAAAAATCAAATAAAATGTTCTTCAATTTCTCATGCCTAGTTTGGAAAATTTGTCGTAAGAAATATTTTATAAAAATCAAATCTACATGTGACTTTCCAGTCATTGAAGATTCTTAATGGTATATAAGACTGAGAATTATTCAATTTTCCATTGATAGAATAGAAAGGTTACTAATCACACACCTTTCCTGGGTATTCCATGCTATTCTATAAGAGCTAGTTAAAGACATATGGATTCCATTCTTACAATGTAAGTGTTACAAAGAAATACTATTTGGGGAAGTTCGGATCAGATTAATTTTTCTGAGCTTTATTCTATCTACTTGACAAGATATCCAACGTTCTTGGTAAATATGTTAAAGTTAATACCCTTTTCTCTGCAAGCAAAGTAAGTAATAATCACAACTATGACATCATTCCCATGTACTATCAAACATGATCTACTTTCCTTTCTTTAATAAAATCTCCCCAGCATTTAATTTTTAGTTTTCTTAACTTTTTTTTAAGATGGCATACCTTTTCTAAAACAGTACTCAATTTTATATTTATGAAAACACAGAATTCTGTGCCTACCTTCAGTATTATCATTATGACTACTTTTTATCCAAGGGGTAAAAAAAGGAAGCCAATTTTTCCAAAACAGAACTTTATATAGAGAAATTTGAATTGGTCAAATGAGAGGTGAAATACGCACACTGACAGTAGTACTGACAAAGCAAAAAGTATCCAGCCAAACTTAAAGAATTTCCTAAATTTGCTAATCATTATTTTTTAGACCAAGTTTCCACCCACCTACCCCCACCATTATATCAGGTTGAAGTGTCTAAAAGAAGATAGACCCCCAAAGAGCAGTTTAAAATGCTTTAATTTTTTTAATGTGATACTGTTCTTTTTAAGGGTTCTTTCATATGTGATCAGTCAGAGATACTGACTTTTGTGAGTTAACACAAAAGTGAAATAGCACTTTTAAGTGCTGTCTCTCTTTGGAGATTTAATGCACTTTGTAATATCTCTGAGATCAGTCAGGGAGAGACGAGAAAAAAGAAATTTGATTTTGAGTCTGGACCAAAGCTCGGTGACTTGAGAGGCACCTAAACATAATGAAAGGAAGAAGTTTCAAAGAGAAAGTTGGCAGCTATGACCAGAATCCACAGGGCTAGCAGGACTGACATCAACCAGAGGCAGATTTAGAGGGGTACCCTATGATCTCTCTTGATACCATTGACACTTCAAGACCCAGTTTCATTGGGGAACAGTCCAGTAAAAGAGCATCTCCAAAGGACACAGCATGGTTGCGGTATTGAGAAAGACATGAAAATGCCAGCACCAAGGGCCTAAAGCTGTCTTTTTCTCCTCCAAAGATCACATATATCTGGGGAAAGCAAAAGTCAACATCTGAAACCTGCTTTTTCAAGCTTGACTTGAATGATATAAAGTTGGCCGTATAATAGCTAGATGCTTACCTTTCTTACCTTTCTGACCTAGGTTCAGTCTAATGTAAGAACAAGTCATTAGCTGATTCCTGGTAGTCTTCACTTACCTCCTGGTGAATAACTTTCTACTCTAGTATTTTATTTTTTTAATTAAAGTAACTGTCAGCTAAATTTGTGTCAAATACTGAAAATCAGCATAGAATGCTCCCATCAATTGGTTGTTCCCAATGTTTTCAAAGATCTATGTATTTCTGCTAACAGCTTTGAAGGTTGAAATTGATGCCCAAGTAGCTATGTATGAAATGTAAATTCTAAATTGGGTATAAACAGTATCTGAACAAATAATAACAATAATGATCTGTGAATTAAAGAAATCATGCAGCTATTTTAAGCTAGAATGTGTGTGTTGACAAAGGGGGGTGGGTGCTTGAGTTCCATAGACCTTTAGGACACTTATGCAGCATAAGAGAACAAAAATCTAGAACAATTATATTAACTATGCATGGGATTTTAAAAGTATGGATCAAATGGATGTATCATGATGATATCGATTCTAAAATGGCATCTTTCCCCAGTTATGGAGGCTAAATTACAGTTGAATAATGGTTATAGAAAGTTTCACAAATTTGCTTATATGAGAATTATGTTCAGAATGAAAAAAAGAATTGAGTGATTTGTCAAAATAACTAAGGGAAAAATATCACTTTCAGTCTAGATGCTCAGACAATTGAAGGAAAGAACTAATAATTACCATTTCAAATTTGCTTATGCTCAACGTCAGTATAAGACAGGATTCTGTGCCTGCCTACTGTGTTATCACCTCCAATTTATCATTTTGGATATCTCTTCATGACAGCAAAATATCTGATTAATTTAATGCAAAGAATTAGTTACATTTAGTGGAAAAATTAGCCTAATGTCTTTCTTTCATAGAACATCACTTGAAACTTCACATTTTTAGGAGACTCTTAGCATTTGATGGGCACTTTCAAAGTTCTTTAACTGGAGCCCAATTTCAAGAAATCAAAAACTTCCATACAGTAAAATCAGCACTGCACCTTTACTATTAGCCAAGATATCTATTTTGTGAAACCAATTCTAGAGGAGTTTCTAAGCAACCCATATTTTTTGAAGTAAAGTAAGTTTGATTTCTTTTAATTATTAAGTGAAGTGAGATGAGAATATGTAAGTTTAGTCACAGCTATAAGCTGAATTTATGGAGTCTCATTCCTTATTGTCAAAGTTCTAACAAGATTATCTGATGGCATTCTAAATACTGACAAAGAAAACACGGTCATCCCAAAAAGTACCAGAAATTAATCCATTAGAAAGGTATTTATTAATATGTAGTCTGTGGTTATTTACAAATGAGTATTAAATATCAATGATATAAATAGTAAGCTAAAATATGAAAATGGTCTTTTGTATATTATAAGTACTTAAAACAAAGTAAGTTTTACCATCTAGCATCCCAAACCCTTCTGTCTCTTTAGGCATTACTTTTTCCCCTTCAAATCTAAACAAGTATCTTATTCTTACATGGAATACTTACACTAAATGTAATCCTTGGCTCTATTTTAGAAAGAAAATTATCCTGCTGGTCTTTACAGAACTACCACACCCAGGAGCCACATATTCTAGAAATAAGTCTACAATTTTGGTCATACATCCATATTAGCCAACTGAAATTCTATAAAAAATAAAACACTTTCTTGTTAGTTTGGGGTGTCTTTTCTATCTCCTACTCTAATCTTTACATAGCTAGTCTACGATTTTCCTATGAATAGTATCTATGTTTTCTTTGTTAAAAAAAATCTATTAAGTCATTCATGTTTCAATCTATTAAGTCAATCCTATGGCAAACATTGGGCGTAATATATATCACTATCTTTTCTACTCATATAAGAGCATAAAAGTTTTCATAAATATGTCCATATGAATGTTGATGTCAATTATTTCATTCCACAAATATTTATTTAAATCCTACTACATCCCAGGTTCTGAGGATACAGAAATGAACAAAATGGATGAAGTTCTTATTCCCATGGAATACACAATCTAGTGGGTGGAGACAGAATATGTTAAGTAGTAATAAATTTTATCTATAAAATGAAGGCAGAACACACAAACAACAAGAGACTGTAATGTACCCGTATGTACCCATTTATTGTATGATTCAACTGATGTTAACAGTATGATCTTTCTCCTTATCATGACACCCCTCCAGCTGAATAAGTTTTGTTTGCCTAAAGTATAAAGTAGAAGGAAATAATAAGGGAACTTTATCCAGGAAATCAAATTGTCATTCTATCAGTTCATTGACCTAAAATATTCCCTAATGATAAAACATTAAAAGTTCAATTCAACTAACATTTAGTGGGCAGAATTATGCTACATGATTTAATTTGCATATGCATACCCTCTTATTTAAGATTTGCCTCATTATTTTGATGCTTATTATTATATGTCATTGTACTTTATACTCTACAAAACATGTGATCTGACAAGTCAACATTCTAGCCCTTGAATCTCTTCTATTGCTATATTGTGGAATGCTTCATTATAAGGCAATACAATTATTTGAATAGTATTTATTCATGTCCTCTCTTTAGTTTGGTGGTATCTCAAATTTTGAAAAAAAGTGGCTCTACTGGTTTTAAAAAGATCCAGCCAGGAATTTGTTTCTGAGTTCCAATTACTTAAATATTGTTAGCTTTACCTCATATTTCTGTCTTTCAAATAATCCCTGCTTTCAAATTAAACATGATTCTCAAAATATTGTCCTTCTTGATTTCACAAAATAATGTTTCTTTCACTAATATAGGAAGGGTGATAAAAAAAATTCTAGAAATTTAATTATTTTCAATTATTTTCAATACTATCCACCGACAATAATAAATAAGAATTTGCTGTCACTAATTTCTTTTAAATTCATACTCCTTAAGTAGTCTACATAGTTAAATAAGAAGTATGATTCTCATGATTTGTGATTGCTGTCTTTAAAATACACTAATATATTTTCGTGAGTTAAGTTAGTAAGCCCCTAACTTTTCATGAGAACTACTGGAAAAAGAAGCAAAAATGGCAAAAACAGCTGCTCCGTAAATAAATATGTGGGCCAGCTTTTCTAGGTAAATATTTAAGTTAAAGTGGAAACGTTTCTTCAAATCTTTATTATTATAAAGTTATTCTATCCAATAGCTGATTCCAGGAACTCCACATCCTATAAGGGATGGTTGCTACGAAACTTGTTTGTAATTTTAAGAGCAACTATATTTAGTACGGAATTTCATGATTGCATGGCAAGCATTCCATACATACCATCTCATTAATCCTCTCTATAATCTTTAAAGCTATTAGAACACATTTTTTGAAGAGCTTAATTTGTCTCTGAATCTTCAGCTCCTTCAGAGGACACTTGAGAAGGTATGGAAGGAGATTTATCTCAATTTGTTACTTTGCAATATCCTTTTTGTGGCATATAGGAGAGAAATGGATATAATTTCTTAAATGATAGTTCTAAAAACATGAGCTATTGGCCCAATTTAATTCTAATTTCACTGATAGCTTAAACACCAGCTTTTATTATGAGAAAACATGTCTATAGTCATGTTCCAATTGCTGTCTTTCTGTGTTTTTCACTGTCCTAGAGGAGAAAAGCATACCCCACAATCTTATCTAAAGGAGGATATGAACCAGAGTTCACATATCAGGAATGATGTATATCTCAACCACGGTGAAGGCAGGAATTTCTAAACTATTTATTTTTGTTTTCCAAAAATATTTACATTGACTAAAATGAGCCATAGATGGTGACAGATTTTGTGTCACCCTTCAGAGATGTATCATCTATTGCTTGAGGCCAAGAAATGAGTAGTTTCCATAATTAGGAAGCAAAATTGAATAATTGGACTGTGGTTCATAAGGGTTTTTTTTCCTCTAAGAAGGAAAACCATGTAATATGTAAGTCCCAGTCAAGTGGGCTTACTTGATTTATTCTTTTTAAGCACACAATTATCTTGTGCTCATCTAACATAACTACAAATATTCAAGCATAGATATTTTTTCATTCTCCTTCATCAGAATATCCAGACAATAGTTTTCTATTCATTTAGAGTTTTCTTTGAATAAAAAGGTACTCTTTAATTTTAACATAACTTTAAAGAAAGATTAAGAAAAATAAAAAAGTGTTACCCCTAATAAATGAAGCATTTGAGAGTCATATGAATTACAACATTGTGAAAAGATACAACTAATTTAACTCATACTTGCCTCTAAGGCAAAGATTTATTTTAATGATTAACATTTACAAATATTGTATTTATTTTATTATACCTTGATTCATTTTAATTTCACATTATGTTGTCTAGTAGAATGTGTTTCACTAGGCAAAACCACTGAGTACTTATAACTTCAGTTTATCAGTAATGATAAACTGAAAAAGGTTTTCAATTGCTTTTTTTCAATCATTCATTCATTCATTCACCAATTCAGCTTATATGAATTGAATGTCTACTATATCCTGGCTGCCAAGGATATAACATTAAGAAGATAAAATTACAGCTATAAAGGAACTTGTAGTCTAATTCCATGAAGGAAATGGACTATTACTGTTACCTAATTTAAGCCTGAGGGATTTGTTCTAATCCAAACTTGTTCCTTGAAATTTCATCTAATCTTGGGGCCTTCATTAACTCAATAAATTAGCTTTGATTTCTTCTATCTACTGAATGGCACCCTGAAAAAATACCCAAATAGTCAGTGTGTGTGCTACTTTTCCAACTTTCTGAACCAAGGCTTGTTTTGGAAAATGTTGAGTAGATGAATATCTTTGCTTCACCACATTCTTTCTAGTTGACTCATCAACTTTTAAGATATGGTTCAATCATTCAATCCATCCATGAACTTTAAAGAAAATTTAGAAGGACATGTGGAGCCCTTCAGAAATCAGGCACTAGAAAAAAGTTATAATGTGGATATCCTATAACACTAACCATGGTGGGTTATTACTGGTGTTAAAATTTGTAGAGAACTTTCAGGTTTTTGAGTATCTTGAGACACATACAATGTATACAGGAGCTTTTATGTAGGAATCATTCAATGAATTAATTATACAAACACATATGTGTGAGTGTGTGTGTATGCATACATGTATATATGTGGTACTTCACCTCTGGAAATTTTCTTTCTTGGAGTCACATATATATGTGTGTGTGCTTATGTGTATATACATACCTATACACAACAAATGGAGGAGTTAAATTTCTGGGGCCTCTAAACTTTAACATTTTCCAATAGTTTTGCCTAGTTCCTACAATTAAGTCCTAGCCCTTTCTCTACACATTATCACCAAATGTTGGCAGCAATAATGTGTCTGAAAGTATTATAAGGTCATCCCCAGAAATACCATCTCTCAGAGAAGCAATAACCTTGGGCGCACTGTTTGATCATGGTACATCAAAAAATTACAAGGGTAAAGTGGGACAAGGAAAAATGGGTGTTAAATATAATACCATTTCTAGAAATATCCCAGTGGTCGCATGTCACAACTATAAAAATTTAAAAGTTAGATTAGCTTGTTCTTTATTTTTAAGTTTGATTTTTAAAAGAATGCATATATTTGTTACTTTCACTAAGAAATTTTCATATAACATTATCACAATGTTATTTTAATATTATATGTAACATTATTATTTCCAATATATCAATATTAGGAATGAATCAATACATTGGAGGAAACATCACCTAGCTTTGCTTTGCATCTGATATTTTCACAGGATGAACATTTAAATTTTAAGTAGTAGATGGCAGTTATTGTCTAGCTTATAAATAAGAAAAATAATGCATAACAAAATTGAGAGATAAGTATAAACACTTCATTGATGTCACTAGCCTCTGCATTTTTAAAAAATAATTTTTCATCTCTGTGATACCACTTTTATCTTCAGATGCTTAGTAGCTTCATGGTCTCATTAGACACCTTCTTTTATCTATTCATATAGTTTTCAGAAAAAAAAAACAATGTATAGCTAATTATGTTAACTGTCTGCTAGGTATTTGCAGATTATTACATTATTTTATTTATTATTACATTACTATGCTTTAAGCCAATAGACTATATTACTAAGGATGGTAGGTCCTAGAACCTGACCTAAAATCTTTCAGGAAGAAATAATTTATGGGCACTTATGGGAATGGAGAGGGATGGTTTTCTAAAGTAGTTCAGCAAGCATTTACCTAGCACGTACTGTGTGCAAAGTACTGAAAATGGCAAGAAAGTCAGTGCATTCATTCCACACTACACACAGAGTCTTTTGGCAACATGGTTTCCATTATATATTCCAAATTACCCTGGCTGTCCAATTCACAGAACTGTAGTTGATTTAAATGTGAATTAAAAGTTTAATAATTTGATAATACTGTAATTTTTCACCCCTTCAGGTCTACCTCCAAGACTTAACTGATTGAATAGGCTCACTCAGTTCAAATATATTGTGAAGATGTTTTAACCATATTAATCTTTTATTTATAGAATGTCACTAAATAGCATTTTGCCTATAACTGTTCTCTCTTTTTGCTCTGAACTTAATGAACTAACTTTTAAAGAAAGTTATTAAACATGGACACCCAGCACGTATAACCATGTATTTGGGGCCGGAGAAGGAAAAATGATGAAAGTGAATAACCAGGACATGTGTTCACTAATTTCTTTCTTTCCCTGCAGAATGAGGATAATTTTATAAGGAGGTCAACATTCATGTTTCACAAGAAGTTATCTCCCTGCTAAATCATAGTCTGACTACCTTTAGAAATGAATCCCCCTAAGAAAACTAAAAATCAAGAAAACTAGTACCTCAGGAAGTTGTACCTCAGAGCTCTTCTGAATTGGTTTCCTCACTTTAAATTCATCCCCCACTACTCTGCACTCTTCAAGGGGATACTGAAATAAGTCACAAAGAGTTCTACTTTTCCCCCTGCTCTCATTACTTCCTACAGAAAGAAAATGTGGTCTATTCTCTTCTGCTCCAAACTGAAGTAACTGTTCCATACATTACATATCTCACTGTGGGTTAGTACATTGTCATAGAGATAACTCAACTTAACAGCTGATTGGATGTGTAAACATGCCAATTCTAAATAGTCCTTTCTAAAAACTTGTATGGCACCATGCAGGATTTTCACAAGTACCCTAAACAATTCTATCCTAAAATTCTGTTTTACAATCAGGATCCAGTCTCCTGCTTCTTAAGGGAGTAATAAGAGAAGAGGAAGGCAAGCAGAGAACGATGTTCAGATGGGTTTGGGGAAATCAAAGGACAAAGAAGATTGGTGCTCACTGCTCACATGTATTGTACTACAGTAATCAGAAAAGCTATACCACCCTGGTGTTACCCTCTCAACCAGCACGGATGGTGCAGGAGGAGGTGAGTAAAGATGACTCAGTGGGGTGTGTACTTATTTGTTCCTGACACAATCTATGCTCCAGTAAGTCAGAGGAACAGCGAGAAGTTTCCTGTGGCCCTAAAGAGAGGCCAAAAATTGCAATGTCTTTTGTATCTAGGAGATTATTAAAGCAACTATGAAAAAGAAGCCATGTAGGTTCATAAGGGAGGGATACAGGTGGGCTGTGCTTGGTCTAAAAGGCAAACTCTTTACGTAAATAGATGCCCCTGCAGATGCCAATTTAGGTGATGGCAACGATGGCATGCAAGATGCTTATCCCCACCTCCAAGCTAGGCCACTGCATAAGCCCCAGAAATATAGACTTCTACCAACAGACATGGGTAGAGAGCACCCTGAATGGTTGACATCATTTTCCAAGTGAAACACTGAAGTAGAACCTAAGTTCATTTATAGAAAATTACAATGTTATGCTTCTTACACAACTGTGATTAATTATTGAGATTCATTCCTGACAACACTGTCATTTGTCACTAAATGATGATCACTTCTGCTAACTGAATAGAAAAGAGATTGGATTACCAAAAAAAAAAAAAGATATACTCAAATAACATACTCACAACTTGGTCTAGAAAGGCTGCCATTTATTTACTGGGTCTTTGTTTTCAGGATTCCACATAAATATGGAGAATAACAGTTTAATCATATGCTGTAGCTTCAATGTAGCTTCCATATGTTACTTTTATGAATTGTGATTTCTTAATTTTACATCAATATCATTGATGCCAAAATGATGGGATAAAATATAACTCAGTTCCACAAATTTCTCTCCTGGGGTAAGACTGGGGGCAGATAGCCCAAGTTTTTAAGGTGAAGTTTCTTCTTTGATTTTCTTCACATCTACTAATACCACTACCTAAGTAAAAGCTAAACCCAGGTCTTCAGTAATTTCAAAAACTCTTTGGACTTTTGGTTTAAATGTCTGCTTTTTAATAAGAAAATATAATTTGTTACCAAATTCAAAATACTGAGAATTGTTTTTGCCCTCTGTGAAAAAGAGCCGGTGTGTGTGTGCCTGGTAGCTCCACCTCAGCTCGTGGTAAGGCAATTCCCAGTTTACTTAAATGAACCTTAGAATTGTCCTTATATGTAGGTGAAAAGAATAGGAATTTAAATAACATGAATTAAAGATCAATAAAATGAGAATCTACTAAACCAAAATGAAAAAGAAATTATTTCACCTAACATTGTCTATACTGGAAATTTCAATAGAAAACAAATCCATTAATTGTATCATATGAGATAAAGCTTAGAATGCAAATACATTTTGCAGGACAAATTGACAAGTTCAATGTAATTTGTAAATGAATGATATGAGACTTTTACTGAAAGTTTTCACTTTAATAAAAGCAGTTGCAAAAAAAAAAAAAAAAAAAAGCAGTTGCAGGGAGAGTCTGAAGGCAATGGATGCCCAAATTTAACATATTGGGCAGGGAGGGGGAATGACACAGAAAGAGAAGGCCGTGTTGCATTAGATTAATGTCATAATTAGTCCCATTATCCAGCCATACTGGGACTATAGTGATTCTCAAATAGTACTTGACACCTCAAATGTACTACTGTGTTTCATTTCTTCAACATATTTATTGAGCTCCTACTATCTCTCAGGCATTCAGGATATAGCAGTGAACAAAATTAATGAAACTCCCTGCCCTCAAAGAACTTCCAGCCAGGACAATAAGTATATAAATAAGCACACTATATATTATATTAGAGTTAAAAGAGCGTCAGAGATGGATAAAGTAAGGAAAGAAAATAAGATTTTGGTATTGGTAGGTTTGTAATCTTAAATTGGGCACTGGTAGAAGGTATAGAAAGGTAATTGAAGACCTGAAAGAGATGAGGGAACAAGACATGCAACCATGCTGGGGAAGGGCATGATGAAATATTGGAAAAGCCTGGTGTGGAAACAATTTTGTTGCATTTCACTCCAGCCATGTCTGTGGGCCCCCTTCATAGTATATGTAGTTCAGCTTATTGCTGGGATTTCTAATTCTGTTCACATAATTTTATATATAAATATATATATGTGTGTATAATACACATAAGCATGTGTGTTGATATTTAGGTACATCCTCACACACAATTATGTATTTATATTTATTGTATAAATTCTATTTATGAAAAAAATTTTTCATGATCAGCATTTCAATTGATCTTATCTAATAGACAGGAATGGGGCATAATGAATTAGACTAGAAAGAAATCTTTCTGTTCTCTGTATATCTTTCAAAATAAGAGTTATAAAGCTTATCAGAGTATTTTTAACTGAGAGGGTAATTTAGAGACAAAAATGAGAATACACACTGTTATAGCTCATTAAGTCTTTTTAAAAAAATAAGCTCCCTAATTTAACAGTTAAAGACCTAATAAATTTTATAATTAGGAGCTACTGTACTTCTTTTTTAAAAACTTTATTTTCATCTTTGGATGAAAATTATGACAATTCTGCAATATCTTCCTAGTTTAAAAAAATTATTATATATTTTTGTGAAATTCAAGGGATACCGTCAACCCCAGTGAAGTCAGATTGGCCCAGATTTGCAACCCCGTTTATCTTCATAAGGACAGTCTGACTGTGACACCTCACCTTACATTCTACAGAGGGGCTACATATAATATTAAGGGATTTTTTACAGAAAAACATGCTGCTTAAAAAAAAAAAGAAACAGCCTTTCTGTAACAAATCAATGTATTGCAATGCATCCACTCAATAGCTGCGGCTTACATACGATTTGGGAGATTTTGTAAAAGAGAAAAGGAGAGAAGGAAATGAAGGCAAGAGGAATGGGAAGGAAAATGAAAAAAATGATACTGCCTAGCTACAAGCTGCAGAGGGAAATTAATATTCAAAAGGTTAAGGTGTCTGTGAAATGTATGTAATGAGTAACACTCATAGTTTGTTACTATAGGTTCATTGCCTCTAATGTTGAGGACGGCACATGGATAATTTACGATTCCCATTGTCCCCTCTGCAGGGATTAATTCTGAATTATTTATGTACCTATATACGCAGAGAACTGAAACATTTTAGTTAAAGTCAGCGACTCACTCATAGTCTTGAAATTATGCAGCCCTTGTTGCTAAAAATGATGTTAGCCTCTTGTGATTTAAGTCATAACATTTTATTTTCAGTCCCACTGAGAGAGAAGGCATACAGGAGGGGGTAAAAAAAAGATATATTTTTTTCCAGAATAAATCTCAGAATGCATTTTTTAAAGATGTAAATAGATAATGGTAATTTTGTTGAGTCAAATTATTGTTGTAGAGAGCATGTAAGTAAACCTTTATTTTATTCATGATTTGTGATTTTGTATTGGAATACTCTCTGACTTGTTTTCATACTGGGATCTTTAAATACGAAGCCTCTGCATTTCAATAAAGGGAATTCCACCTACGTACTAATTAATCAAAGAATGAAATTTCATTTTTGGAAAATTATTCTAATCCATCAGATTTCACACCAAACCATTTCATTTAGTCAACTGAATTCAGAAAAAGTACTATTTCCACTTACACTCCTGCGATTACTCACTGTTGTTAAAGGCTCCTTTGACTATATCAGAATTAATGGAAAAAAATGCAGGTATTACACACTTCCCTGAAAAAATAACAGATTATATTCTGAACTGCATTATGTGTTTGATAGGTGCTAACCTTGTCAGCAAAAGACTATCTTGCAATTTTTAATAAATTGCAATTTGAAACATTACGTATATTTAACATGCATTTTTTTGCTTGTTTTGGTGTAAATTATAGTTTCCCATATCAAAATTTTGATTGAAAAAATCAAAATGCCTTATATACAATTCTTTTTAGGAAAAAAATGTGAATTATAAAAGTCTCCGAACAACTGATCCTGTGCCTTTAGAATTCAGATTACTCAGTCTCTTCTGATCTTAGGAATCATGTTTCCCTAAAAACTAGGGTGCATCTCAAGTAGACACAATGCTGGATAGGGTATTGAGTATGAAAATAGATAAGGAATTCGAATTTTGCAAAAGCAAAAGAATTTATACATATATATGCACCTATAAGACATCAATTTCCCTTTTAGCGCCCACCCCATACAATTCAACAATTGCTAATAAATTAGGAGGAGGGGCATATTGATGTACTGCTTGACTCTAACACAAAGAAGTGTAGTTAGCAAAAAGCTGCAGTGGGTAATGAACAGTATTTTAACTCGGCAGTTTAACCTCCTTGTCTGTCAGCTGTGACCTTTTACCAACCCCAATGAGAGTCTGATTTCTCACTTTTGCTACTCACTGCTGGATGAGTGAATGTAGAATTTGACAGCGAGAGGTTTTACATGAAAAGGAAAGGTACTTAAAAAGCATGTTTTGTGATGATAGGCTACATTTATTCACTGTTCATTACGCTGGGTGCAGCAGCAGCGTTGGTGGATTGATTGGGTGTGAGCGGCTTGTCTGCTGTGGAAGTGAAGAGGCGTTATTGACCTGCATGGGAGCCTGAGTGACCTCTAGATGACCCCCTTTTCACCTGAAATTGACCTTGAAAACAACCTAGGGTTCACTCCCATTTAAATAGAGGGAAATTCTTCAAACAGCGTGTGGATTATTAGAATTGATATATTGAGCATTTCCTTTTTTCTTTCCTCCCTATTTTTTTTTTAACTTTTACAGAGGTAAATGTGTGTAGGGGGTAAGGCGAGTGTTGGCTTTTAAATTTCCAGACCCTGCAGCTGCTCTGCTTGGTGTTTGTACAGATTTATGGAGGGAGCCAACCAGACTTTAGACTGCTTGATGTAAAATTTTACCATTCATCATTATTGATTATAGTCCACACTCTGTGACAGAGCCCAAACCTTACTATGACAATTGCTATTTCAGTTGTTATGGACCATAATGGGCCATAGGGATGATTTAAAGGAGCACAATAGCTATCTGTAATTACACATGAATAATCCATGAATTCTACACCACAACGCTTATGATCAAACTCTAATAACCAAGGCTTGAGACATTTATTCTTGTTCTATCTTTGGCACCTGTGCCAAAAGTTGCCAATTTATGAAAGTTTAAGCACAACAAACTTACCCCTCCCATTTTCAAAGTTAAGTTTTCATTCTTAGTTAAAAATAAATCACACTCTTGGAAAGTGATAGAATACTCCCTTTTTACAGATGGTATAATCAGTAATTGAACTCACTTCTTGTTTGGAAAGGATGCCTATTATTATTTCATCAATTAGCATCAAGTAAATATATTAGATATTTGGTAGAATAGCTGGTAGAACCAGAAGAAAGAAAATAGAACATTTATTACTATCATTTTCACTTTTTAAAAAAATGTTTTACTTGAAGCCTTTAGTCTCTTATTTGGCCAAAAAGTTAAAGGAAAAAAAAATGAAGAAAGACCATATATTACCTTCAACGGTACAATGGAAATGTGATAGGTCTTACACAAGTTTTAATAACTGTTGAAACTAATACACTAACAAAGGGATTCATATCTTATACCTCAACAGTAAATTATTCTCTAATTTTATGTGGAATGGGGAGATGGAGAAAATGTATGATCACTGAACTTATGCTAATGTGTGGCCCCTAAGGTCTAGAGTGCTGGCACAAACACACCTAATAAAAAAAAAATCACATTTATTAGTGGATCCTTAAGATATTCCCATGTCTACAATATATCTTGGAGTGGAGACCACCCTATGGATATGGTCATTTTAAAGATATTTTTAGGAGTGACCAATTCTTTCCTTGGTATTTCCAGAAGACTCCAACACTTATTATAGATCCAAGAATCAGATATCTATGCAAAGTTTTTGTAAGCTTGCTTCTTCAAGCTCTTAGAATTTGTGTAACCAATGGCTAGATTTAGACTATTTTGAGATTTTGATTTCCTGACAATTTAGGGGAAAAGTTTTGGCAGTGTTTTGGGTCTGTCTACCACGTATTCCAGAAAAGTGTCCCTTCTGCCTGGCTTATGACAACATTTCAGTAGTTCAACCTATTTGGGGCATGGTAGTCTTGTTTAACTCAGACGCCTTTTTCATACTGTTCAAATATTTACATGAGGGGCTACAGGCTTATTAGCAATCTGGTGAAGTATTTGTAAATCTGGATCAAAATTCTGACAGGATATTTATTGCATTGACTTGACCTATTTTCTATCTAAAGCCTTACTCCATAATTCTTGTTTCATCTGATGTTAATCCTATGCATAAAAGGCAGTAATCAAGACATTTGTACACAGTAACGCTCTAGCATCCACACAGGAGGATTCTACTAATCTGAGTTCCCCCGTACCTCCCTCAGCATGTGAGGGAGGTGCTTACACTTGTGACTGTTTCAAAGCTCCACGAGGCCCTAGCTTAACCAATGCATGTTATCTATTACATTTTATTTTCCTCCTCTCTCAATACAGTGATAAACCACTGCAAGGGTCCTCAGCAGGTTAGAGGACTTGCCAATTACAATTATCGTAATGTAGGATTATATTATGCTTTTTTAATTCTTGGGAACATTTTTTCCCTTCAAATCATTCTAATATTGAAAAGTGTTTTGGGTATTCTGTTAAGTGGGTTTCACTGCAAGACTGAAATGTAACACTTAAGTTTTTAAAAATAACTACTTTAAAATTAAATAAAAGATGACAGTTTTTTTCCCCGAGTCAGGTAAAGGATTTTTTTCAAATATTATTTTCTTCTAACTGTTCCCATTTGTCTATACATCAAATAAACTCAAATCAGGGACATGTTTTCTTGAACAGCAAATTCCTTATGGAATACAACAAAAATAAAGACTTGTAATTGGTATGACATTAGAAACCCATGTACTTATCTAGTCAGCCTCCATCTCATCTTTGTTCCTACCTCTCTGTAAAGGGTAAGGCAGTTTTGCCCAAAGGAAGAAATAAAAGGGAATCCTCATTAAAAGGTACATTAACGGAAAAATAATGGCTTTATTGGGGACATGTGCAGAAAGGGATGTTTGAGTAGTAAATGATAATTTACTTTTGAGGTATATTAAAAAGGTTTAATCTTACTGATCATGAGTTAAATTGGATGTTTTAATCAGTTAGTGAGTGCCAAAAATAATTATGCCAGAGTGCTTAGTCTGCAGAACGTGTACACAAAGCATATAAATCCTTTGCTTCCCCAGGGATTTCTCAGAATAACACACAACTAAGAGACAAAAGCGATATCAAACTCATATAAATTAACATTGCAAATGATCTGAAAAATATAATAAATAACATGATCCTATCACTTTGAATATGCAGCACAAGGAAGGGTGTCCAACACAAATATACGCATCAATCTTCTGTATCCTTACTAAACTTTTTCAGTAAACTTTTATTCCATTTACTTCCTACAGTTCAATTCAAGGTCATTCCTTTCATTGAGAGAGTGGGGCTGGGTGACAGAGCATAGAAATCTGTGTTTCTTTGAGAAATGAATGTGAAAAATAGGATTATTTTCCTAATGAGTTTTTATTGAGGAAGTAAAATAAAGAAGTTGGATCCAAGGACCTTGCAAGTCCTTTGAAGTTCCAAAATTTCTGTGATTTTAAGATTAATACTGGCCACAATTTTGATACTACCAAATAAGTAAGCAATTATAAAGATATGGGTAAAATCATTTCAACTCTTGCATAATGAGTTTTGAACTGAATTATTTCTAAAATACTAACAGTTACAAAGGTTAGTAACTGTTAACTAAAAAAGGTTAGTAACTGTTAACTAACAGTAGACCATATGCTTTATTCCATTTATGTGAAAAATGTAAATAATATGTATAATTTTATGTGTTAAATTTGCCACACTCCCTTAAATCCTAATTTAGATTTCTTTTTACAAATCTTACATGAACTAAGTACATCTTGATAGTTTGGTTCATTACAATATAATCTGAAAAGTGATATCTTCACCATTTTTTCCGTTGATAATGGGACAATTTTTTTAAGTGCAAACAGCATTTCCTAACATAATAGTAAAATCTTTTGGGCCATATATTACTTCCAGTTACTATTTTAAAGTATTTTTTAAGAGTAAAAAAAATGATTAAAGTTTAGGTAGCCACACAGAAAAAAAATTAAAAGTTCCTAAAATGTGTGTTTCTCTTTAAACAGTAGAATTCACCCTGGAATATTTATTCATGTTTGATGTAAAAGCTTATCATTTTCTGGAGGTTGATGATTATTGAAAGCTAAAAGAAGAGTGGGATGAGGTTAAGTGAATCATCAGTTACACATCTGATGCTTTTCCCATCGTGTAACTTAATTGGTTTACACTGACTTTGTACTGGAGTATTTAAGGACAACATGGGGGCTTTTCTGCAGATCTGAACAGCTACTTGATTTGTTAATGAACAAGGTTATCAGTAGCCAATTGCTCACAGCTGAAAAACTGCATGCTCCTGGTTAGTCCATTGGAAAGGGAATTTTTTAGATGTGGCTTTTGTGTTTGACACTGTTGCCTTTTGGGTGA
The DNA here is from genome assembly GCF_951394435.1 of Stenella coeruleoalba. Classification (NCBI taxonomy): domain Eukaryota; kingdom Metazoa; phylum Chordata; class Mammalia; order Artiodactyla; family Delphinidae; genus Stenella; species Stenella coeruleoalba. The sequence continues at coordinate 74,158,221 of NC_137148.1, forward strand.
TTTGGGTACATCTACCTGTCCCTTTTGTAACCCAGTTTCATTACATGCAAAAGAGAACTACTACTACAAATTTTTACTCTGTGTAATGGATATAAGGATGAGCTAGAATTACTCCTCTTTAGAGCATAGGAATAAATGTGTCCCCTTTATCGTGTATCATGTATCAGTTATCACTACTCTTATTGGGGATCAAATATCCCTTTGAGAAGCTTATAAAAGGTAGAGACCTCTACCCACAAGTTTGTGTGTAAGTACACACCCACAAGTGCAACATTTTTCAACAATATGAATATGTTCATATACGTCAGATTAAGAGACAATTCAACAGAATTATTTTGAAATCGACTTCGTTTAGTGCCCAAAGTATGCTACTTTAAATAGAAAAGAATTTCTAACCAATCATACGGGAAAGGAGCAATTAGGTAACATGTAATAAAGTAAAGAAAAATTAAATGTTTTCCTTCAAATAATGGGCCATACCTCATGGACAACAAAATGTATATTTGCAAAAGGAATATACACATTCATTTGTGTTACCTCTCCTAGGACCAGGATCACTGAAAACTATTTTGTACTTATCTGAGTGATGTAGTACTTCATCAGATATGCAGTTTTCATTTTTTTCTAGATTTTCAGTGTAATTTCAATCATAAGATAAATAACAGATATATATGTATATAGTTAATAACCATTCTGAAAATGAGATTTAGAAGTGAATTCAGTGCTCTTCAATGTGTTATTTTTTATTCTCTCCTATTCCAGTAGTTTCCTTAAATATTATCTTATCCAGAAGAGATACTTTAAATGACTGGACAGTCAGAGACTTTGTTTTTAAATTTCATTACTTTACTTACCTTGGTAGTCAATAATTCTTCCATTCAGAGAATACACGCAGAATAATCAAATGCTGAAATGTCAATGGTGATATCTCATTGAAGTTCTAAAAAAGAGATGAAGAAACTTCATAAATACATTTGAACTTAAATTTTCAAGTTAGATTTTTATTTGGTACATTATCATGAATGAACACATTATTTTCATCATTCCATTTCCAGAGAATATTATCTTGGTTTACAAAAATAAGAAGTCTGTTTGATTTTTTTTAACTTGAAATTTAAAAGAAAAAGCCTCCATGGTCAGGCATTATAATTATTTTCTTGCATATACCTTTAATTCCTTTGCCGCTCTCTTGATTCTGGTTAAAACTAGATTTCTTCCTCCTCTGCTCCCACATACGTACAGCTGAATCTGACTAGAGAAAAACACCCCATCATGCTGACTGGTCTCACTTTATATTGCTGTTCATAGCCTACAGCCTTAATGATGTCATATAATCATTAAATATGTCTCTAGTCCATTCACATGTCTATTCTCCTAGACAAGTATTTCACATCTTCTCACTCTTCAGACCTCCGCATCCTCTTCCCTGTCTTGACCCAGCTGATGACATTTTTTTTCCTTCACTGAAAAAAAAACTGAAGCAGAGAAGAAACTCCAAAGAATCTACCCTTCACATTCCCCAGTACATATACTTGCATGCTCTGCCTTCCTGCCTGATGTCATTCATTCAATTCCCAAGCTCTTTTCTCAGTGAAAGTCTGAATTTCATACAAGTTCCCATCTTTCATCCCTACTCAAAGGCATAGCACCAGAAATTCTGCCCCTCAGTTAATCCTATAACACTCTTTGCTAGACCTTCCATTGGCATATGGGAAATAATATGCTGATTATGATAATATTATTTCTCACATCTTAAGACTTTTTTTTCATCTTTTTGTTCCCTTTTCAGCAAAACTCCTCAGCAGACTTTTCTATGTCTAATTCCTCCCTTCCTATACTTTATTAATGTCACCCTAGTCTGGACCACCACTACCACCACTGCCAAATTCCTCTCTTTGATCACAGCTCCACAATAGTACACCCACTGGTCAATTCCAAGTCCCTGTCCTACTTGGCTTATCAGCAATCCAGAGTTGATTACTCTTTCTTCCTTGAGACATTTCCTTCGCCTGATTTCCAGGCCACAGTCTCATTATTTTACTCCTCATGCCTCTTCTGTCTCCTTTCCTGGTTCTTCCTCTTCTCCTAAGCCTCTTAATTTGAATGATTCCCAGAACTCAATCTTTGATCTCCTCTTTTCAATCTAGGCCCCATTCTTTGGTGATCTCACATTGTTCCATGGCTTTAAATAGTGTCTATATGCTTACACTTGCAAATGTATATTTCTAAGTTAAATATCTCTCCTGAATTGATGACCTGACATAAGCCATGTACATGTCTAATACACAAATCCAATATATGTCCAAATCTGATCTTCTCTCCCCAAATCTGTTCTAGCTACAGCCTTTAGACCCTAGTTGATGACAACACTATCCTTTAGGCCAAAAACCATGTTTAATCCATCTGCAAATCTCATCAGCTCCACCTTCAAATACCTAGGATCTAACCACCTCTCACCTCTCACCTCTCTGCTACCATCCTAGTCAAAACCACCTTTTTCTCTCATCATCATGGCAGATCTCCCAGCATATACCCTTCTCCCCTACAATTTACTCATAGTGCAGCAAAACAGAGCAATTCTATAAAATGTAGTTGTGATCATGTCCTATCACTGTTAAAACTCAGCAATGACTTTCCATTTCAGTTAGAGTAAAAGCCAAGATCCTTACAACAGCCTAAAATTACCAACATGAACTGGGGCTTGCTTCCTCTCATCCCATTTTACATTACTCTCCCTCTTTCTTGCTGACGCCACTCCAGCTCCACGGAACTGCTTGGGGCCATTGCTCTAGTTATTTTCTTTATCCAGACCATTCTTCCTGCAGATATTCATTAAACAAACACTTTTCTTCCAAGTCTTTGCTCAAATCTTATAATGTGGCCTAAGAAACACATTTAATACTGCAAACTGAACTTCTTCCCCCAAAACTCTTGATCCTCCTCAACCTGCTCTAATTTTTCTTTACATCTATAGCACTTTTCTACTTATAATTCATTATATAATTTACAAATTTATTATATTTATTTTTAATTTCTGTTTTCTCTTATCACTAGACTACAGGTTTCAGAAGGCACCAGTCATTTTCTGTTTTGCTGACTGATGTATCACCACTTTTTTTAAGACCCTGCCTGGCACTTATCCATGAATATCTGTTGAAGAACTTTGGTTAAAAAATTAGCAGGAATTCAAAACATATGTATGTTTAATGTCCTTTTGAAAGCTCTCATTAAATGTCTCAAAATCTGTATACTTTGGTTTGCAAATCTTAATTTTAAACCTAAAAATTTCAGTTAAATATTCCAAGAGTTTCATTTCTTCAAATATTTGTTAAACACTGTCTCTGTAATAGTAGTTTCAAGGAATTCATGTTCAGAGACAAGAGACAGACAAATGTCTACCATAGTATAATATACTATAATAAGTGCTATGATAGAGTTATGCACAGGATATTATGAGAGTATAGGAAACCTAACCTGAGGAATTCTCCACCAGCTGGCAAGGAGAAGGTTCTGAATTGGAGCAGAGGAGGGGATGTCATTTAATCAGTTAATACATAGTATGTGCTTACTGCATGTCAGATGCAGTGAGGGTCATGGGGTAGAAATCCTTTCAGCAAGCTGAGTCTGAAGTACCCATATGACATTTAAGTCACAATAACTTGGTGACTTTTCTATGAACAGGTCTTGAGCCCAACAGTGTTGTCTGGGCTGGAAACCATCCCTATATAACTGGTGGTTGAATTAGGCATACATGAGATTTCTCAAAGAAATAAAGCTATAGATAGAAATTAGAAAATGTAAGATCTATCATAAGTTCTAAAAAATCTATTTTATTATTCAAGTATATAATGTAAATCAGATAAAAATTTAAAAAATAAAATAACATTAGAAATTAGGAGAAAAAAGCACACAACATATTCCCTATTCCCCTCTCTCCCAATTCTGCCAGATAAACTTTTCTAAGATTTTGAAAATTTTTTCGTAATACATATATATTTTATACATTGAAATGTTAATTTTAAAGATTTCATAGAATATATTGATTTAATAAAGTTTAAGAATTTTAAATGCATTTTATTAGGATTACATATTTTATGACAATCTTTTTCTAATATGTTTTATTTCACAAAGTGATATACATCTCTATATATACTATAAGGACACATTAAGACCTTTGATAGTTAAAGCTTATCAATAACAAACTACAAAAGTAGAGAGGTAAATTTCCAAGTTATCTGTATAATACAGTATTTAAAGTAAAGTGAATAAATCAGTTAGTAAAAACCAGATCCTATCAGGTGGAATTCAGTGGCTTCTAGCAGTCCAAAGTTCTCACAGAGAACAATTGGGAGAAAGTGATAAAACACACAAATCATTTGTTTGAAGACACTGGAGAGCTGCTGAGGCACCAAGAACTGGAGGGTCTAAAACTTCAGGGAGGAGAGAATCTTGAGTGAGTGAGCTGACTTTTGCAGCTGCTTTTACCATGGAACCTTTGCCCATTCTAGGCTTCAACAGGAGACTGAGAATTAGGGTTTTGGACTAATAGAGAGTTACTTCTAGGAAACAGAAAAACCAAAAGAGCTTCTGATAAAGATTTGGAAGGGAGGCTTAAGTATATGGCTGGGTTTTACCTCAAAAGGATGACCAGATTCTGGGGCTGCACGGAGTAGGAGGCTAAAAGCTAAAGCATAAAATCTCTGAAAAGTAGTTTGAGGATTTTATCAACCTCACAGAATAAAAGAATATGAGATCTGCCAAGAGAATGGGGCCACAAAGTCTTCTCTATCCACTCAACTGGAAACTCAGGATGAACCAGTGATAGGCCAAGCCATATCAGAGCTACAATGCAGCATCAAAGCGACACGTCCTTGATTCGCTCAGGTGATCAGCTTTCACTACTTTTGTCTACCAAAGAAAAGAGTGAACCCGCTCTAAAGAAAGATAACATCAGCTGCAGCCCCCACAGCTTTTATATATAATATTTGACATTTAATCAAAAATTATTTGGCACACTAAAGACAAAACTCTGTGCGTGAAAACCAACAAGGAGAAAAAAACCCACTCAGGTCCATAGATCATCTAATTATTAGAGTTAAGGGACAGGTTCTAAAATAATTATGATAAATATATTCATGAGAATGAGGGAAATGAAGATAAAAGAGGGAAAATTTTAACACTGAATTAAACCTTTAAAGAGAATCAAATGGAAATTCTAGAACTGAAAAATAAAATATCTGAAATTAGGGACCTATTAAATGGTATCAACAGCATGTTAGACATAGCAGAAAACTGTTCAACAGAATAGAATACGTCCAGGTCAGCAGACTATATCGAAATGATGAACAAAGGCAGGGGGAAGGAAAGATACATTAAAGACAATGAAAAGCATAAAAAATGTGGGACAAGTGAAAACAGTCTAATATGTATGTAACTGGACTCCTAGAAGAAGGGAAAAGAGAGAGAGAGAGAGAGAATGGGAGGTAAAGAATATTTGAAGAGATACTGGCTGCAAATGTTCCAAAACTTACAAAAGACATTGACCCATTGATTTGAGAAGTGCTATGAATCCCACGCAGAATAATTACAAAGAAACTACACCAAGCACATCATAAGAAGATTGTTCATAAGGCAAAGACAACTGAAAGTTAATCAGCAGTGAAAATGAATGAACTACACCACACACACACACACACACACAAATCTATGAATCTAAAAATGAGAATCTTAAAAAATCTATGAATTTCTAAATGAGAGAAGGCAGGCACAAAACTCTATGTTCTGCATAATTACATTTATATAAAGATCAAAAATAGGTAACTCCAAATATTCAGTGCTATAAGTCAAGAGGGAGAATAGTGACTAGAAAAAGATACAAGTCAAATCTGGGGTCTAGTAAAGTTCTAATTCTTAATCTTGGGGCTGGTTACAAATAGGTATGTTCACTTTGCACAAATTCATGATATACGTTTAGGATACTTTACTTTTCTGTATGTATTTTATGCTTTACTAAAAGTTTACATTAATAAAAAAATGGATACTGTAGGAGGAGAATACAGTCCCAGGTCAATATGGTGGATGGAAAATGGAAATTAAATAAGAATCAACTAGGAAAGTTGGATTTGGCCCATTGGGATTGTCTACCTGAAATATGACTCAAAAACATAAAAAATGAAATTATCATAATTATTAAATAGCCTTAGGAAGTTCTGTAATAAACAAACACAAGGACCTGTGAAAAACATTTTGGTAAGGAAATGTTTAAACCTCCCCAAATTCTGATTTCTGGATATTGACAATGCTTTAACTAATGGTAGCAAAGAACAAATTTTTGAGTCAGGTAAAAATTGTAGGATTTAATGTTCTAAGGAACCAAAAGAAAGCAAACAAAAATAAAAATCTCATTTTTTTAAAGTAATAAATATATACAATTTTACCATTTTTTACACAGTACTGCCAACTGTATAATTTTCTACTGGATTTCCTTCTTTTCAGCCTTGATTGTCTGACAATTTTTAAATAATGGTGTTAGAATTTAAGTGAAAATAGAAAACAAAATGTGAAATGCACAAGTCAGTAGGGGTGTATATACTTAGGCATAGAATTAAGGTGTAAATTTTTGGAAAAGGATATAATTCTAGCTTACTTATGGGGATTACAGATATGCTACATGATAAGAGATGTGACAGAAAAGCTGATTCAGTAGCAATAATAGTAGGTGACATATTAGCAATATAACTAAGTGCCAACCAAAGTCTTTCACAGTTACTATGCCAGGACTAAAATAGAAATCAGACACGTGTTTCTATCAGATGGGGTTCACTGGTAAGATGCAGCAGTTGCAGTCAGCGCAGAAATTGAAGATAAATAAATTCATACTTTAAGAGTTTACAGCATCTTCTGGCAATTGAAATTCAGGTTTCATTTTAAATGACACAAAGTACCAAATAATGAGGTATTAGGTGATTTCAAACACCTTGCCAAGTAGTGAGTCTCAAAGCACACATCAAAAATCTCTACATAATCATTTCTTTTCAGTTCAATTAATTCTTACAATGTACTGTGGCAAAGACTGATAATTGCCTCTCAATATCCATTCCTCGCCTCTTTTTTACCAACAGAATCCCAAGTTTTGATGGACTGCCATGCACTCAGCTAAAAGACTACATTTCCCAACTTCCTTTGCAGATGCAGCTATGTGACTGAGATTGAGTCAGTAAAATGAAAATTAAGTATTATATACTTGAAGAGAGGGGAGTCATCCCTTATCTCTTCTTCCCTTATCCTGTTTTCTAGAACATACATATGACAACTGGAGTTCCACTAGCTAACTTGGATTCCATGGGCACACATTAGGAGTGAGAGAGGGATGATCTAAAAGGAACATGATACCCGAGTAGCTTTGGAGCAGCCAGACCAGCCCTGTTCTGCCTACCTCAGGGAATTTTAAACACTAGACAAAAATTAACTATCTAGCCCACAATTATTTAGAAGCAGTGTAATATGCAACTAAACCTAAATCTGATGCAAGTACATATTAAATATAGGAAGTGGTGTGTACTTGCTATTACAAAAAAATACAAAAGAGAAATAAAGCTCACTTTTGCACAGTGGAGGAAACCTTAGAATTTAACATGAGTGGAAGCGTAGGCATTGTTCACGCTGTTCTTCAGTAAGTGAAAAATGATACTTTGGTCAGAAGTGCAATTTAATCTTATCTTTCTGATCTAATTTAAAGAAGGTAATTTAGATCTATTATCTGCCATAATTAAGAAGTCAAATGAAGATTAAAATAAGTCAAGATCTCATTGGGTAAAATATCTAAATTATCTTATGAATACACTAGACATTTGAAGAGTGAATTCGGATAATCACTTCCATTCATTAAATGTATTCAGGGTTCTGAGTTATGTGTGATGCATGATCATTGTATTGTAATCTAATGATAACATAAAGATAAACCTAATCAGTTGTGGACAATACAAAATACCAAACCAAACCAGCCAATCCTTAATTCATATGGTTATATAAATCCGTGTTTAAGACTCACTTAAAATAAGAAGGGCTGGGCTTCCCTGGTGGCACAGTGGTTGAGAGTCTTCCTGCCGATGCAGGGGACGCAGGATCGTACCCCGGTCCGGGAGGATCCCACATGCCGCGGAGCGGCTGGGCCCATGAGCCATGGCCGCTGAGCCTGTGCGTCCAGAGCCTGTGCTCCGCAACGGGAGAGGCCACAAAAAAAGAAAGGCTTAGAACTATGATTCTCTTCTTGAAAGCACCACCAGAACAATACTGGATCCTCTGCTTTCTGCCCTCTTGATCAGCAATTAGAAAACAAAAATCAAGATATAACTAGATATAATCCAAGATAAAACTGACTCTGAGATGTAAGAAAAAATTTCCCTAGAGTTCTGAGATCCATGCATAAGTGTCTTCTGCTCCTGAGAGAACAATCGTTCTGAGTTTGCTTTTCAATGAAAAGTATGTAATATTATTTGGTAGGAAACACCCCCGGTTCATATAGATTTAGGACACAAAGTCCAGTGTGAGTTCAGAGTTATTTTGTAACCAGAGCACTTAAAAGCTTGTAATAGTGAAAGAAATAAAGAAGTAATTGTTCCAACTATTTATGTATGTATATTTCTGTTACATATATGAAATCATGCTACCACCGAAAAATCCCTATTTAGGCCTCGTTCTGTAGCTGTGTACACCCCACAGACATATTTAAATATATCCAAAACATTCACAGGAATAACATTTCAAACATTTACCCTTCCTGTGGGCAACCACATTTTGCCTTGAAAATTACTCCAAACTTTCCTATTCTCTAACTCTGATAAAATGCTCTTAGGTCCCTGGTTTGAACACCCAGTATTGATTCAATGTCGTTGCTGTTATACATCCACAGATTCTTTTCAATTCCTCCCATAAAGAGAGGGAGTCGGGAAATTCTCTGGCAGTCCAGTGGTTAGGACTCCACGCTCTCACTGCCAAGAGCTCAGGTTCGATCCCTGATCAGGGAACTAAAATCCCATAAGCCACACAGTGTGGCCAAAAAAAAAAAGGGAGAGAGAGGAAGTCTACTTCCCTACCCACTGAATTTGGGCTAGTTTTATGATTTGCTTTATAATGAATAACATATGACAGAATTGAAGTTGAATAAGCTGTGTACAAGTTGTGTGATGTTGCCCTGAGACTGGCGTGTGAGGAGCCAATCTAGACTCCTGTAGGGTAACAGCCCATGAAGAACTGAGGCTCCCCAGCCAACAGTCTACACCATCTGCCATCTTGGACATTCTAGCCCAGCAGATTCTCCAGTGAAATGTAAATCACCTGAGAAACCAAGAGGCAAAAATCAGCAAAGGAATTTCCCAAACTCATGATAGATAGTAAACCGTTGCTGTGTTAAGCCAAAGAGTCTAAGGTTGGCTTGTTATGAGGAATAGACAGTTGATATAGTATCTCATCTTCTTCTCTCCCAGTAGACCCCCAGATTGATGACTTGGGTTTTGAGCCATCTAACTTAGTTCTGGCTTTTTTCAAATATCTACTATTAAAACACAACTTGAGGAACATTTTCTCCCTATTTTCATGGTCTGCAGCCATGGTAAAGATATCCAGTCTTTGAACTACTACTGTCTCTGCCTCACCCAGGCCCTGTAACTCTGTCCTATTTATTGTCTACCTCCTTCTCTGGGATGCCACTGACCTGGTCTGCTCTGCCTATACACCAGAATGGAATCCTTAGATATCAGTCAGATTCACCCAGATTCACCCAGTAAGGTTCTTCCTTAATGCCTCAAAAAAAAAAGTTACTTCTGTACTTGAAAATGGCCATAGGATGAATAAACAAAGACAAAAATGCACACCTTAAACTATAAAGAATTGATTAAATAGATAATTTAAGAATATATATATAATGTAATAGATATTGGTTGACATACCACGAAGTATAAAATCTTGAAGTCTACATGTCCTGTGGCTTGGGGGCTAACTACCAAGCTTTCCCCATTTGGGTATAGGTGAAGTTTTTAAACTTAAGTCCTCAAATACCTAAGTCCTCCTTCTGCTTTGAATAGCACAGGCTTGGTTTCATCCTCTACACATATTTTAATCTTCTAGTTCTCAAACTGATTGCTAATTGCAGAATAAGCTTGGCCTGTCATCAATTGTTCAACGCCTAGTCTGAGCTTCACACAGATCATCAACCAAGATACCATGGTATAAATATTTCTGATCCTGAATAGTGGGTAGTGTATCCATGTAATTACAATAAATATTCCTATACCATACTAGGATTTCTGCAAAAGTTTCATTGAAAATGGGATTCATGAAGTGACTGATGCAATCGTGACAATAGAGGTTTCTGTAGTTTCTGCTTTTCTATTGAGAAAAATGTAATAGATTGATTGTGGCATTGGAGATTCTCTCCTTGACTCATAGTTTCTTTCTCCCTTAATTGTCACTTTTTATTTATAATCAAGTGCCCTTATATTTTATTCAAAGCATTTTGTCATATAACTATGTATACCCATTGCAGACTATTTACAGTCTCCCAGCTATCAGCTGCTTCCTCTAATTGTCTGCCATCCCAAATTAAACTATTTAACCACTGTTAAGTTTCTGTGAAATTCTGGTGTATAGCTAAGTAAAGTTAATGATATTTTTAATAGCCTCCTCCTCTTCTGTTAGTAAATCCTTAAATATTTTTTCCTTTCATGGAGCTCAGAGAATATGGTCTACTATATGTACTAGAGAATCGTAGAACAATTTATATTTTTATACAATTCTTTGGCCAAAATGAAGCTCAATATACAAAGTCTAGAAATACAATATATTTTTATCAAAATAGCCCACACTTTTTTGTGTTCAATAATGGAAAGACAAAATTAGACCCTTCTGCAAACTTCCATTCTGCACATCTGGGCCAATTTAACCATCAATACTGCCCCACTTGTTAAGTTAATTCCTATTTCTCATCAAGGGGAGGATATAATGCCTACTCTAGGGTAATGGCATGGTAATTCTACATAAAGTCAGACTTAACGATTTTTATATTTAATAGGGTTCTGGAACCCAATTTCCACCGTAGGAGTCGGGGGTGTTTCCCACACCAACAAGCAATTCTGACACCAGCCGAGAGCCCTAAATTTAATTCAATCCTGAAACCACCTGGAGAGATTCCACAGGTTGAGGGCTCAGTCCCACAAGACTGCTCTCTCCCAACCCCCCCCAACTTCCCTGCCACGTCCCCAGCACACACACTCACTTCAGATGCCAGTCTCAAGTTCAGGTTGTTACCTGAACTTTTGACCAACTGGCTGTAAATTAGAGGTTCCCACAAACCTCACTCAACCCTTAGGTTCCGTTAATTTGCTAGAGTGGCTCACACAACTCAGGAAACCCGTTTACTTACCAGATTACTGGTTTATTACAGGATATAACTCAGGAACAGCCAGATGGAAGAGATGCACAGGGCAAGGTATGGGGAAAGGGTGAGGAGCTTCTTTGCCCTCTCTGGGCGCACCACTCTCCTACCACCTCCACCAATGCGGAAACTCCCAGAACCCTCTCCTCTTGAGTTTTTATGGAGGCTTCATTACACAGGTATGATTGATTAGATCATTAGCCATTGGTGATTGAATGAACCTCTAGCGCCTTCTCTCCTCCCCAGAACTCAAGGTGTGGGACTAAAAGTTCTACGCCCCTGTGATTGGTTCACCTGACAACGAGCCCCCATCCTTAGGTGCTTTCCAAAGGTCACCTCATTAACGTAAACCTAGTTGTGGTGGTTAGGGGCTTGTTATGAATAACAACCCTTTGTCTTTATGACTCTGAATCATTTTCAGGAACTGAGGACCAGAGACTAAATATTATACAAAAGATGCTCCCACTGCTCTTATCACTCAGGAAATTCCAAGAGTTTTGGGAGCAGTGAGCCAGGAGCTATGGATGAAGACAAAATTCATGTGAGAAATATGTATGTGGACATCTGAATGACCAAATATATATTTCTTATAAATCACAATGTTGCAGTATTATAATTTGTAACCCAGATTTGGTCATTGGTCTCTGGATATTTTTCTGAGCCTAATATTTCATCTTATTCTTTTTTTTTTTTTTTTTTTGCGGTACGCGGGCCTCTCCCTGTTGTGGCCTCTCCCGTTGCGGAGCACAGGCTCCGGGCGCTCAGGCTCAGCGGTCATGGCTCACGGGCCCAGCTGCTCCGCGGCATGTCGGATCTTCCCGGACTGGGGCACGAACCCTTGTCCCCTGCATCGGCAGGCGGACTCTCAACCACTGCGCCACCAGGGAAGCCCTTCACCTTATTCTTAAGTTCTGGAAATGGTACATCCTTGGAGTTCTATGTCCTCTGAGAACTAAGTTCTGTCTTGTTCCTTCCAGGGACTAGAGCAGAGGTCACAAAGTCAAATTCCCACAGACACTAGCAAGACACATAGTGAGTGAGACTGGCAAGATGCAAGGTAGTAGAGAATGTTGAGGCTTACATGTCCCCTGTGAAAAGGACAGCTGCTTAGCTGTGACAGATGGTTGTCATATAGGAAAACTAAATCTGTTATTTTCTTATCCTCCAATTATTTCCAAAAAACCCCCTAAAATCCATATTTTTCTAAGAAATTTCCCAAAGCTTTAAATGTTAGCAAATAATGTAATAATAACAACCTTAGTCATACACACATACACTCACACTCAGGCACACACCCTCCTGTGAGCAAAATCTGGCTCAGGGTTCCATTTTGCAAATTTGAGGTTAGAGCTTTGTCTCAAAAACCTTGGCTATCTGATAAATGGGAATCTTTATATGAATAAAGATATTAATAATAACAAATCTTTCTTTGCAGAAATGTAGAGGTATTTTTCAAGTTAGAAAAGAAATAGACTCTTTGAAACATTTTTGTACTGAAAAGGTAGAATGAACAAGCTTACCCTTGATTAAGTTGCTTGAAATGTCCTATAGGGACCAGGTAAGAAATGTAAGTCTATCAACCCAGATCACTGGGGGAAAATTCACAGTGTGAGGAGACCACCATGTCACAAGGAACCTCTGAAAGGAGGCTTAGAGTTATTCTGCTTTATCCTCTTTGTTAAAAAGGCAACTAGGGTTGTTCACAAAGACTCAGGCTCTCAACCAATAATTCCTTACTACCCAAGAGAAGTTTCTATAGCATGAAAGTGAATGGGATTATTCTGTTAAAATGACCTTTAAAAGAAACCAGAACTTCATCTAAATTAAGAAAAGAAATACATTCACAATATAGGTTTTAACTTATCTCAGAAGCAATCTTTGGATTTATAAAGTAGTTGTGTCAGTAGGTAAGGAGGAGTAGAAATTACCTCCTTTCTGATGTCTATGTGAATTGTCAATATAGTCACAAGTGAAAAATAAGCTATGTCAGAGATGAGAATCCATAAAAGACAGGGAGGTCTTCCATCTCAAGACATCATCATGAGAAGCTGTTTACAGGGAAATGACTGATTCTTGTTGTCAGTTTTCATTTCCCAAATTCATCCTTGATGGAATCAAGATGTGAAGTTTCCTAGGTAGATTGGGAATAAAGATAATATCTGACTTCCATGGGACAAGTGTTCTAGGTTATTGAAAAGAATGTATCGAAAAATGTGTTTTACTATATGCAGTAGTTAGGATTTGGCTAAGATTCAGTGGTTCTCTATGGGGGAGTGATTTTTCTCCTTAAAGACTATTTTGGTTGTCACAAGTCGGTGGGAAAGTGCTTTTGGCATCTAATGAGAAGAAGTCAGGGATGACGCTGTACATCCTACAATGCACAGGACAGTCTCCAAAACAAAGAATCACTTGACCCCCAAATGTCAGTAATGCCAAAGATGAGAAACCCTGAAGTGGAGTGATGTTTAATACTCTATCTTGTGCTAAATTACAAAGACAAAAATTGTACTTTAACAGAGTTCCACTGCATAATACAGATAATTTTGAGTACGCAGTGTGATACGAAACAAAGAACATGATTTTAGTTTCAGGTGAAACTGGTTTAAATCCTACCTCCTCCACTTTTTAACTATACGAGCTTGGATCCGTCTGTGTCTTGGTTTTCTCATCTATAAAATGATGATATTAATAATACCGAATTCAAAGAGTAATTGTGAAAATAAGTAAGTTCTCGTACACAAACTACCTAAAACAGTGGCTGGCCCACAGGAAGCCCCACATGAATGTTAGCTAAAAACATACATAAGTGAATGATGTTAAATAAAACAGATGTAAAATGCTTATCTTCCTATAGCAAATTCCTCCTCTTTTAACCTAGTTGGTGAAATAAAAAATATGACATTGACTTTAGTCTTAGCAAGGAGCATAATAATTTTACAATGCTGCACCTGTTATTCTTCAGTTCTTTCCATTGTATTCCAGTCTGGCTCACCTCTACTATTTACACAACACTAAGCAATGCAAAGGTGTAAAGCAAGATTCCTATGTCTTTTCTCTAGTTCAGTCATTCCTAACTGTTGAAAATTAAACTTTATTTTATGTGGCATATTTCAAGCTTTTGTTTCCTTCAGCTATGGCATCAATTCAAGAAAGGATCGGGGCTTCCCTGGTGGCGCAGCGGTTGAGAGTCCGCCTGCCGATGCTGGGGACACGGGTTCGTGCCCTGGTCCGAGAAGATCCCACGTGCCGCGGAGCGGCTGGGCCCGTGAGCCATGGCTGCTGGGCTTGTGCGTCCGGAGCCTGTGCTCCGCAATGCGAGAAGCCACAACAGTGAGAAGCCTGCGTACCGCAAAAAAAAAAAAAAAAAAGAAAAGAAAAAAAAAAAAGAAAGGATCAAATGACATAACAGCTGTACACAATTTTCTGATATATTTGCAAAGGTTTTTCTTTTTTATTTTAATGGAAGGATCTTGAACTCTGTAATGTACAGAAAAGTATACATATTTTCCAAATTGTTTTTTAAATTGGCTGGCTGTATTTTTCTAGAATTTCTGTCTTTCACTTTTTCCCAGTGTCCTTCAAAAAAGGCATATCAGATACTTCAGGATATCTTCACTTTTCTGAAGACTGAAGTAAGAATTAAAAAGTGTAGTGAAATACTCAGCCATCATGTTATTTTTGGTAGAGCTGTGTTCTTTTTAATTGGGGGCTTTACATTCATTGGGAATAAAAAATCTGTTTACTCTGCTGGAGGAATTAGGCTCTGAAGAGATTGTTTTAGTTCTCTGTTTATGATGATTTGTTAGCTCTTGACTGCAGAAATAATTTTGTTGTTTACATTAATCTATGGTGGTAGTATTAACTTCACATCATACATAAATATAATTATTGATCATTACCAGCTGTAATTCAGTGTTAGAATTACAGATTTACATAATTGTGCTATTAAGTATAAACTTGAACTTCATATCTGGGGTCAGAAATAACTGGAGGCAGTAGAAACAGAAAATTCTGATTATATGTCATTCATATTTTAATACACACTGTTGCAATTTTGATCAGTGTTAATGTAAATATTTTTATGTACTTTACAGCAATGAGATGCTAATGGGTGGAAATTATAGCAATATTGATCTAGCTAATAAAATGTAATACATTAGTAAGAAAGGATATTTATTATATGCTTCAACTATTACTATACATTATCTGCCTAAGGAATGTGAGCTTCATCACAGGTGAAGAAAGGTTTTTGAACCAAACACTATAAGCTTCTTCTCATTGACAATCATGGTTTTTCTGTTCTGTGTCTTTTATACTGATGTGCATTCAAAAAGGGCAATTCCACTTCTGTGACATTAAAATATCCTCTCTTGATATAATTAGTATGTGAAAAACATTCTATGATAATCAAAGTTGACTTGTCTAGAAATATTCTTTAAGATGCTACATATGTCTGTATTATTTAAGTCCATAAATGGATTATATATAAACAATGCAGTAAGGCCTAAATTCTAACCTTAGAAATTCAATAAGCTAAAATGCTTCACGAACACCAATACTTGCAAGCAAATTTTCAAATGAAGTAATTTGGGTTATGATATCAAAAACTCAGTGGACTTCTAACTTTTTAACACTAAATTGATACGTTTTTAGAGCTATCTTTTTGGGGATTTAGAAAATTAAAACTGGAAAGGATCATAAATATTAATTAAGCTACTTTTGTTTTCTTTTACTGATTCCTGTATATTATTGAATTGTATGAGATTGCCATTTTTGTGGATCAAAACTGATCAAATGGGCTTCCCTGGTGGCGCGGTGGTTGGGAGTCCGCCTGCCGATGCAGGGGACGTGGGTTCGTGCCCCTGTCCGGGAGGGTCCCACGTGCCGCGGAGCGGCTGCGCCCGTGGGCCATGGCCACTGAGCCTGCGCATCCAGAGCCTGTGCTCCGCAATGGGAGAGGCCACAACAGTGAGAGGCCCGCGTACCGAAAACAAAACAAACAAAAAAAAACAAAAACAAAACAAAAAAACTGATCAAATATCACCAATTTCATATGGTCCATCCCAACTATATATCCATCTATTCATGTGCTTATCTGTCTACCTATCTATATCAATCTACCTTTCTAAATATTTTTTTCAAAGTAAAGATAATAAATGCTTGTGGACAAAATTCCAAAATACAACAAAGGTAAAAATAAAACACAGAATTAATTTTTCCTTCTCTCTCTTATCCTTAGTTAGTTCTTCTGCCCTAATTCAATTTTTAAATTGTGATTTATCTATTTGTATAAATGGTGTTATACAAATGGCTCTTATTCTGCAACTTGCTTTTATTTAACTTTTTAAACAATTTTTAAATTGTGGTAAAATCACATAACATAAATTTACCGTCTTAAACATTCTTTTTTTTTTTTTTTTTTTGGCTACACCGAGGTTTTTGGGATCTTATTTCTCCCGACTAGAGATCGAACCCATGCCCCCTGCAGTGGAAGCACAGAGTCCTAACCACTGGACCACCAGGTCTTATACATTCTTAAGTGTAGAGCTCAGTAGTAAGTATATTCACATTGTTGTGCATTCAGTCTCCAGAACTCTTTTCATCTTGCAAAGCTGAAACTCTATACTCATTAAATAATTCTTTATTCCTCCCTCTTCTCAGTCTCTGGCAACCATCATTCTACTTTCTGTCTCTATGAATTTGACTATTCTAGGTATGTCATATGTGACATCACACAGTATTTGTCTTATTTTGTCTGGCTTATTTAGCTTAGTATAATGTCCTCAAGTTTCATCTATATTTCAGCATAGATCAGAATTTCCTTCCTTTTCATGGCTAAATAATATTCCATTGTATGCACATACCACATTATGTTTATTCATTCATCCATCATTGGACACTTAGGTTGCTTCCACCTTTTGGCTATTGTGAATAGTGCTGCAATGAACATGGGTGTGCAAATATATCTTTGAGACCCTGCTTTCAACTCTACTGGGTAGATATCTAGAATTGGAATTGTTGGATCTTATGGTAAATATATTTTTAATTTTTTGAGAACAGCCATACTCTTTTTCATAGCAGCTGCACCATTTTACATTCACACCAACAGTGCCCAAGTGTTCCAATTTCTCCACATCCTCACCAAAATGTCTTTACCACTTTGTGACAAGTATCACCTTTCCTACAGTTTCCAGTAACATGTTCCTTGTACCTATCTGAGACCTCATGAGAATGACCTTTAATGTCATATTTCTATTAACAATCTGGTAAAGGCAATGTGGGCTATTTTTTTTTTTACTTTTTTGTGCATTTATTGGCCATTCAGTTTTCCATGAAATGCCTATTCAAATGTCTTGCTCATTTTAAAACCAGATACTGATGGTTATACAGGCAGACCTCGGAGATATTGCAGGTTCAGTTCCAAACCACTGCAATAAAAGGAATATCACAATGAAGTGAGTCACACAAATATTTTGGTTTCCAAGTGCATAAAAACGTTATGTTTACAGTATATTGTAGTCTATTAAGCATGCAATAGCATTATGTCCAAAATACAATGTGTATACCTTTGTATTGTATTTAAATACCTCAATTTAAAAATACCTCATTGCTGAGAAATGCTAACCATCATCTGAGCCTTCAGCGAGTCACAGTAGTAACATCAAAGATTACTGATCACAGATGACCATAACAAATATGATAATAATGAAAAAGCTTGAAATATTACAAAATTACCAAAATGTGACACAGAGACACAAAGTGAGCAAACGTTGCTGGAAAAATGGTGCCGACAGACTTGCTCAGTGCAGGCTTGCCACAAACCTTCAATTTCTAAAAAAACATAATATCTGCAAAGTGCAATAAAACAAGGTATGCTTGTGTATAATGTTATCTTTACTCTTTAATATGTTTATATAAAAGATATTTATATAAGATATTATATTCCATCTAATGTACAATTGTACTAAATACTGCATTTATGTGTATATACATGTGGGTGGGTATGGTCATCAAAGAAATGGAAAAATTATTCATATTTAGGTTGTCACATTTACAGAATCCTTTGTGTAAAATAAGTTAAAAAGAAGGGGATATATGATTATCTTTCTGTTAAACAGATCTAGTATTTTCCCCTCTAGGACACTCTAGTATTAATGCAGTGTCAATAGAACATTCAGACTTTAGGGTAGCACCAAAAGGCTGAGAGTTAAAATATGGTACAAAAGGAAATTTTTGTAAGCCATTTTTGAGACTGCTATAATTTTAAAAGATGACTGTTTTAGGCACTTGAGATCAAGTTCAATACCAAAAGTTTAAAATCTTTGAGTCAGTTCAAGAGGAATGGCCAGTTCTATGGCATCTTCATTCATATTCTAGCTCAAAACTAATTTCCTTCAGGTTCACTCTTGACACTCCATGTTGACTGGAGCTGTCCCAGCACTCTTTCTACAGTTAAGTACTTTGCTTGCCCTACTTTAATTCACATTGTGTTTGTCTGTTCGTTCGTAAGTGTTCATGAAGTTCTCTTATCTTCAATTAAAATAAACTCCAGGGTAGCAGGGATTGTGTTGAAATGCTCCTTCTCTATCTTTCCCGTGAGCCCTTTTAATGTGTTGGTGTGTACAAGTACATGACAGATGCTGCTAAATGAATGTCTGACCTTCTAATTTGCTGTAACGTTCTTCCAAAGTCAACACTCTCTGCTGATCCTCTTCCTATGAAAGGAGTTGTCTTTGATGTACTACAACCATATCATTGAGCTCTCTGTCTCAATCTTTCAGTTCTCCAATGAGCAGCTGCAGCCCTTTTCCATTGCTCCTCGACAGTGGAAATCTCAACTTCTGACCCTGTGTTCTGGAGTCAGGCCAGGAAGGAGGCCGAAGGGTTCATAGGTGTTTCCTCTGCCCCGGAAAGGGTCGGGTGTGGGCAGCCTCACCTTAGAAACGCCAGCCACGCGCGCTTGCCCAGAGAGGCGGGGGCCAGCCCCAAGCCCTGGAGCCCTGTGCCCTCGCCGGCCCAAGCAACCCTGCCCAAAGCGCCAGCTCCCCAGAGTACGCCCCCAATGTGGGCTCTTTTTATAGCATGTGTCTCAGCCTCTTCTTATTGTACAGTTCCAAAGCTACTTGCACATTTTGAAGTATTTGACTCCGCAGCACCTCCACTTCTCAATACCAAAATCTGTATTCGTCAGCTTGAGCTGCCCTGAAAAAACCGGGAACTGAGTTACACAACCAACTGAAACTTACTTTTTTACAGTTCTGAAGGCTGGGAAGTCCAAGATCAAGATTCCAGTAAGGTTCAGTTTCTGGTGAGAGGTGTCTTCCTGGCTAGCAGATGGCTACTTTCTTGCTGTGTCCTCAAAGAGCAGAGAGAGCAAATTCTCCGATGGCTCTCCTTTAAAGACAGGAATTCTAAGGGATCAGGGCCGCACTCTTTACTGTTATCTCACTCAAACATTATTACTTCTCTACTCCAAGTACAATCACACTGGAGGTTAGAGCTTCAATATGTGAATTTGGGGGGACATAATTCAGCCCATAGTGCACTTATTTTTTATGTTACCATTAAAAATGGGTTCTTGTTTTTTCATTTTATTTTTATAGAAAAGCCATGAACTTTTGGTATTGCTTTTGTAATGAGCAATCTTAATATTTTATCTTAAAGTTTCTAATAGTTTTATGGTAAACTAGGTTGGCCTTTCAGATACATAATATCTGAAAATAATATTTTTTTCTTATTCAACATTGTCACATTATGATTTCCTCATGTCTAATTGCATTGCCTAGTATTCTAAGAACATTATTAAAATAGTGATGATAGTTGGTACCCTTCTTTTTTACATGAGAGAAAAGTGAGATCCAGACAAATTGTTTCTTACTCAAAGGTATATAAAGAAGGAAAAATATTGTGTTATTTGATACAACTCATCAATCCCTTTGTTGTTTGTCCTTGTTGTTGATGACGATGATGTTCTTGTTCTTGTTTTCGTTATTTTCATTATATTTGGGAAGGAAAAAAAATACTTGAGTAAAAATCATGTACACATAGATTTTGGTGATATTTATAGACAGGAGGTTGGGGGTTTGTAGTTTGAAAAATTTCACAAGCAAATATACTTCACAGATTAAGAGAATGATAAACACTAAAACAGACTGCCTCCTCATGAGGACAATGATACAGCAAATGCTTAGGTGAGCACTCCTCAAAATTCATTTCCTCCAAAATGTTTTGCTTTCCTTCTCTGATAAATCCCCCTCAGTTCTTCCAAAAAGTAAGATATAAGGAGAGAAAACCTCATTTGGATGCTAATCTCCCCTTAGCATCAGTTTCAGTACTTTTCAGCATCAGTACTTTTTTGTCAGGAAGTTTTGAAATACGTTTACAAGTCATTCAACAAATAAGTGACACTCACTTGGACTAGGTGATAGATATATAAGTAAAAGTAAATAGTGGTTTCTGAACTACTGGAGTAGTTGCTGGAGCAATAATGGTAGCCATAATGACAACAACAACAACAAACAGAGGTTATTACATTTCTAATAGTCTGTTAGTGGACACAGTGAATATTTGAAATAGTTAAGCCTGACTAAAGAGGTCTCCATACTGTAAAGACTTGGAGACCCACTCAACCTTTCTACAACCTGATTGTTTTCTCTGTAAAACAAGGAGACTTGTGAAACAGCCTGGAATTTTATTCCATTTCGTATAAGGTATTCCATTTACCTAATTTTGAATCTTTTTTGATGTTAGCCTGTGAATTTCAAGGGTTTTTGGTTGGCTTTGCTTTGCTTTCAGTAATTCTCAGTTGATCACCCTATGCATGTAATTGGAGGGGAAAAGAAGAGGAAGAATCAAATAAATGGTAAAATACTAGAAAGGTTTTTGCTGCTGTGGCTGTTGTTTGGTTTTCTATTTTACTATCTGAGCACATTAATTAAGGCTTCTTTTTTGAAGTCAGGTAAAGATGGGAGCTCTTCTCACCTCACCTAGTACTAGTGTCTTCATCCTCCTTCACCACCAAACCAAGCAGCTTCCAGCACCTTCCATCTTGGCCATCTTCTCTGCCAGTATACTACACAGCCATAATTAATGTGTTCTTAATTTTCCAGATTATGTGGGTCCATAGTTTTTCTACTAACCTTTGAAGCCAACTGCCTATGTACCATAAGTTCCAGCCTTGCCTAATTACTTGCAGTTTACCAGACTCTCATATGTCCAACTCTTTGTCCACCAAACTTTCTGGGCTTCGTATATTTTCTCCACACCTAACCCTTTGTCACTTCAACCACCCTCCATCCTCCAATCCCCCTGCTGCCCTAAAGTTCTTCTCTATAGCTTTCAAATAAACATTGACTCATTTAACAATATTAAATTCAAATGGCAATTCATCAATATCCTGCAGATAGGTAAATATTGGCTACCGCTTTTTGCATGCCTCATCTATAAGCACTCTATCCCTTCTTTATCACACTACCTTTAATACTTTTTATTCACTCACTGGAATATCTGCTAGATGAAGGCAGGGGTTTTTACCTGTTTTATTCACTGTTGTATCCCTTAAAATCATGCCTGATGGGTGACAAGTACCTAACAACTATTTGTTTCATATTGCTTTAATTTGTTGACATGTTTATATCCTTCTACTAAACTCCAAGTCTCTTAGTACAGAAGCCATGTTCTATTAATTTTAGAGTTTCCCCTTAGAAGACAGAACATAAATAATTAATTAATGCTTGTTGAAGTTGCTTGCTTAAAATAATCTCATATTATTCTATAATATTTTGGAAACCCTACTTAATTTGCATTGAGATTAGAAACCAAAGACACTTAAGTGTATTTCCCAGCCTCATTAGCCTTTGAAGTTATTGTTCCCCTTTGCATCGACATGAAGCACTAGAGATGCTTCAGTAAAGAGCAGATGCTTCCTCTGATAGGGGACCAAGGGTCCTCCAGGAGGCTACCCAATTCACCATCAAGGTTCCAGGCTCAACAACTCAGCCTCAAGGATATAATGAAAGTTTAGTAGAGGAGACAGAATGCAATGGAAACTAAAGAACTCTCTCTTTTCTGTCCTTTCTTTATTCTGCTAGCTTTCTGAAAATCTGTATATGGGATGAAACCTTTACCTCTTGATCCAAAGAACATGACATCGAAATAAATTATTCTTAGTAAAATGCAGCATCAGACATTCACAAGTCATACAAAACGTTTTTTAATCTTAACCTGATTTACTTGCAATGTGAATTACTGTCCTTTGCAGTTAAAGTTTCCTCATTTGTGAAAGGGGATAAGATGCAGACCTCTTCACAAGATCACATGTCACTTAACTAATTAATATTGTAATTATAAAGTACTTAGAAAATATAATGCACTGTACAAATGCCAAGTGTTGTTATTAGAATCATTTGAGTGCTCAGCTCATCTAGATTTACTACTTCAGCAGGGCAAATAATTCTAAACAGTAAGAAAGCCTCAACGATGCATACTAATTAATCTAATTTAAACATTTATTATGTGCTGTAAATATGCCTTGTTAAAATATACATTTTAGTTAAGGCTACCATTAAAGCCATCCTTCAGAAATTGAGTTGCTTGAGGTCTGCATAAAATGAATTCCGCTTTGGCTTTTCGTAGTGACAGTTTAGATCACATTTATCTTACAAATAATTTCCCTGTTGGTTTATTTGTTTATTTGACTGAGTGCTGATTATCAGGGATTCAGCTAATATTAATTTTTAAGTGAGAATAAAAGGAGGAAAATTGACACGCTCTCTTTGTCTCTGTAGCGGAAGATCTGAAAAGAAACAATATATTTTTAACTGCCATGCCATTACTTTAGTCTAATATTCATTAGGGTGCCATTTCTAGAAAGGAAATACCCAAGAGTGGAAGATAGAAACATGATGTGTGCTTTTAGGGAAAACTAGACTTTGGCAATAAGAGCCGGCACTATCTCTATAGGTTACATCTGCAGGTCCCAGAGTTGACAGAACATTAGCAAAGCTAAAAGGAATTTATGTGTGTATCCTTTTTGCCACAGCACATCAAAAGGCAAAACACAATGACTAATTCTCCATGTAGAATAAAGAGATTCTGTGAGGGTTGTTTTCTATTTAAATGAATCCACTTAAAAAAAATTAACTTGTTCCTAGTGGCAGCCGTTTACCCACTACAGTCAAAAGCTGAATTCCATATTTAGGTTTTTCAATTTCTTTCAAAAAATACATGCTAGCTGGTCAGTTGGATCAATACGTAAACCTTTTTCTCCATAGAACTGAAAGTAGAATTTCTATTGCTGAGTATGAAATACATTTCCCCCGGTGGAATACTACCTTCTGATCCTTGTAAGTGTCTTCCTTCTGTCAGAAACCTAAAGACACATATTAACCGTTGCAAAATAATAATAATAATAAATACAAAAAGAAATAACCTGAGGCTTTTCTGACTTCCTTAATATTCACATCAATGAAAATTTTGTTAAATCTCTAATTACTTTTAATTTCCTACTGCAGATTACACAACTGCCCATACTTTTCATCAAAACCTATAATATGCCAATAAATGAAGTTATCACCCCACCTATTGACTCTGTCCTAGCAAATACTGTCCTGTCACAAAACAATGTACTTTCACAAATGACCACTCATTGGAAATGGCCACTTCTCTATAGCTGTGAGTGGGCTAAGAACTAGAAGAATCAGAATACACATCAGGAAAGCAAACTTCAGAAAAATGAAACTACGATTATGTTTACTTCCTTGTCTCTTCATTGTCAGACCCATCAGGTAATTTCAAGTTTCTGAACCATCACAATGAAAGAAAAGCAAACTCCATCACCATTTCGGTTTACAAATAAAATGTATTTTTTGAGATTAAAAAGCCATGTACTGGAAAATGTATTATAAAAAGAAATTACATTTAAGTGAAATTAATTACAGTTCCTGAGTAACAGAATAAACATATTGATATAATTCTCTTTGCAATATTCCATAACCATGGTGAAAATAAAATATTCTGAAACAAATTTACATTTGTCTTTCTCTTTCCAGCTCTTCCCTATCACATTTATCTTCTACCTATCTTTTTAACTTAATTACGTGGGTAAGAACATTAATTATAAATGCAGTTAAGCCCTGAAATCACTGAATTTTATTTTTATATGTTATTTACTGTTAAATGCAAACTTATATATTATCCTCCCAAACAGCTTCATCTCATTCAAAGGGCCCCTTAGACAAATTTTCAGTTTGATGAAAAACATATTTAAACTATTTGTATTTTTCAGCAACCTGACATCTCTGTTGAAGGTCATATAACTTTTATAATAAGGGACAAATGAGGCATCTAAGGAAGCATTTATCATCAAATTTAACTACTAATTTTATACTTATTTTCAATAGAAAGCAGAAATTGCCTTTCCATAACAAAAAATATATAATTATATTTTATTAGTCTCTCTCTCTTTCTCTATTTTATTTCTATTGTGATGGCCTATTACCTATGTTGCTATATAGTAATATCTTGATTTACAAATTACCTGCGAGTTGAGCAATTATATAAGAAATCACCCGTGTAAAAAAAAAAGCTGAAAAACTTATGTCATATAAAATGTTGCACTTTGCAATTTTAGCTTTATGACAAAAACACCTCTGAGCACAGATTGTTTGAGATAAACAGGCAGGTCCTAAGGAAGTCATGAGGCCTGATAATTTGCCTCCAGTGTAAAGAGTTCTTTACCTGAAGCTTTAACTTACCTAGGGCTGACCTTTGTTTTCTCTTGTTTTTTAAAATTCTACTCCCCAAGTAAATAAGGAAAAATCTGATTATTTTTCAAGGATTGTGTTGATTGGGCTGTTAATTTAAAATGTTCCTTGTAGAATGACTAAATTGATACCTATCAGCTACATGACTCCCCAACATCATAGAGTGACAAAGACTAGATCTTAACCCACACATCTTTTTACTGCCCCACTGTGACGTTCAGAGCATCTTCAAGCACAGGGACAGCAACGCCTTAGTTTGGTTGCTTAAGCTGCTTGGTAGTAGTTCCACTGGTATTTGGAAGGGACTCTAAAGGCAAGTCTGACTAAAGCTTTTTAGCATCAGTTGCTGGAATGGAAAACTGGTTTTCTGATTTCTAATTTTCTCCAGAAAAGAAGTTTTTCATTACTGAGTCCTACTTATTAATGAAACTATTACTCTACTGGCATTGTTTTCTACCTTCCCACCTTAGCTCCCTCATAACTAATAAAATACATAGTATAATTTTAGTAGGAATAAGATTCTATCCTATATACTGAAATGGGGAACAAATAATTAGAGAAGGCTGAAGCTATGGGAAGATAGGTAATAAACTCAAAGTATTTGAATAAAAAAGAAAATTCTATAGTACACAGTGATTTCCCACACATTGCCAGGGCAGCCAAAAAATCAGCTAATTCTAGAGCTTGATCCTGAACTTCTCTAGGCCATTTCTAGACCTGCTCCAAATTACTCTTAATCACGTCTACCTTTAAAAATCTCAGAAAGGGGCATGGCAGGTGTTGTTATAGAAGGAAAGGCACTGTGTAAGAGTGGACTGAAAAGGGAGGAAGGCTAAAGATGAAAGAGCTCTCAACCTTCTGGACATTCATTTAGTGAAATTAAGGCAGTAGTGTATTCCGTGTAGAATTACCACACTTCAATATAGAATATTGTAAAACTCTAAGGAAGAGGAAATCAGTCCAATGGTTTGCCTTCATCTTTTACACAGTCAACTACAAATATCAGATACTGAACAGAACTTTGAGTTTTCAAGAATACATCAGAAGCCTGTGAAAATCATGGACGACATGCCAAAATGTCCTTGGGAAAACACCTTTTAGGCTACTAACATAGTCTAATACTACTTAAGATGCAACTGACCCTTCCATTTCAAGGATATACTTTTCCTCCAGGCTTGTGATTTGTAAAGGGGAGATAGTGCTGGCTTTTGTATGGCTTTAGCTTTGACTCTTTCTCAATAAAATGTTTTATGATTTAAAAATACCTTTTCTTCCTCCTTGCATGTATTTCTGTAAAGTCTACCAAATCCCATTTGTTACTCTTTCTCCAAAAATCAATAGGAATGACCTAGTTACACAAATCAAGAGCTATAAGTTTGAGAGGATTAGTCCCATTGCCATAAAAAATGAAATACATGGTTCTTAGAAATTTGATCCAACGTCATCCTGTTCTGCCATCTAGTTTATATAAAGCATCTTGAGACTTCATGTGAATGATTTATACTGTTTAAATCAGATTCCTCTAAAGTAATGGAAAATATAGGTGTAATAACAATATTGACCTTTGAATTACAAGAGTTTGAACTGCATGGGTCCACTTATATGCAGATTTTTTTTAATAAGTACCTGCTACAGCACTGCGCTATCTGAGGTTGGTCAACTCCACAGATGTAGAACCATGGATAAGGAGGGCCAACTATAAAGCTGTTACGAAGATTTTTGCTCAGAAGGTTGGTGCCCCTAACCCCTGTGTTGTTCAAGGGTCAAATGTAGTAATAAATATCATTTTGTAGTTCCTCACAATATGCTAATTCAATATAAGGTTTTGTTTAATCCCCAAATGGTCCTAAACGTTATTACCATAATTTTGTTTCCAGCTTTATTGAGATATAGTCGGCATATAACACTGTATAAGTTTAAGGTGTATAGCGTAATTTTTTCATATATGTACATATTGCAAAATAATTACCACGTGTTTAGTTAACACATCCATCACCTCACATAGTTACAATATTTTTCTTGTGATGAGAATATTTAGGATCTGTTCCCTTAGCAACTTTCAAATATATAATACAGTATTGGTAACTATAATCATCATGCTGTACATTCTATCTCCAGAACTTATTTAAATTATAACTGGACGTTTGTACCTTTTGACACCTTCACCCATTAACCCCACCCCCTTACATCTGCAGCCACCAATCTGTCTCTGTTTCTGAGTTTGGTTTTCTTAGATTCCATGTGTAAATGATATCGCATTTGTCTTTCTCTATCTGACTAATTTCATTTAGCATAATGCTGTCAAGTTTCATTGAAAATGGCAGGTTATTCTTCTTTTTATGGCTGAATAATATTCCAGTGACCATGTATGCCACATTTTCTATATCCATTCATCTGTCAATGGACACTTAGGTTGTTTCCACATCTTGGCTCTTGTAAATAATGCTGCAATGACCATGAGGGTGCATACATCTCTTTGAGATAGTGATTTATATACTTTGGTTACATACTCAGAATATGATTGCTGAATCATGTGGTAGCTCTATTTTTAATTTTTTTGAGAAATTTCCATAACGTTCTCCATAGTGACAATACCAATTTACATTCCCACCAACAGTGCACAAGTGTTCCCTTTTCTCCACACCCTCTCCAGCATTTGTTGTTTGTAGATTTTCTGATGATGGCCATTCTAACAAGTGTGAGGTGATACCTCATTGTGGTTTTGATTTGCATTTCCCTCACAATTAGTGATGTTGAGCACCTTTTCATGTGCTTGTTGGTCATTTGAATATCTTCCTTGGAAAAATATCTATTCAGGTCCTCTTCCCACTTCTTAATTGGATTATGGTTGACACTTGAACAACACAAGTTTGAACTGTGTAGGTACACTTATAGGATCCAAGATTTGTTGAAACCATGGATATGGAGAAGTCGCATATAAGGAGTACTACTATAAGTTATATGCAGATTTTCGACTGTGTGGAGGGTCAGTGCTCCCAGCCCCTGTGTTGTTCAAGGGTCAACTCTATTCATTTTTTTACTACTGAGTTGTGTGACTTCCTCATATATTTTGAATATCAATCCCTTATCAGATATGTGGTTTGTATCTAGACTTTAGCTGAGTCTAGGTGTCCAAAATATTTGATTTGCTATTAGACTGTCAAATAGACTTCTTAAAAAGTATTAGATGAAGCAGAAAGACAGAATAGACAAACTTCCTTATATATTCTTGCTTTTAGAACCATCCCAAAACTCACATAAATACTGGAAAAAATGTACAAATTCTGGTGATGCAATACAGAGAACTATGCCTAAAGGAGATTACTTTTGTCATTTTGTAAAGTATAGGTAAAGAACTTATGTGTGAAACATATTAGGGAGTATCAAATTAAATCCTGTTGAACTGAAGAAACAGACTAAAGGCACACAGATGCATCAGATCTAATACATCAGTAATATTGAGATGAACATCCATGAATCATGAAATGTTTAGCTGAAAATGTTATTTAGTAAGAATCTAGTCTCTTTTTTTAATCATAAGCATGAACATTTTAAAAGACTGCATTTTAAAAGATGCCCAATGGTTAATGGGCTATGCTTCAGAAATGCATATTTAATTTTGTTGGAAAATCCATTTCCAAGAATGGTATCAGTAAATAAGAAGGGAGGGGATGAGTAGTATTCTACTGTATATATGTACCACATCTTCTTTATCCATTTGTCTGTTGATGGGCATTTGGGTTGTTTCCATGTCTTGGCTATTGTATATAGTGCTGCTATGAGCACTGGGGGTGCAAGTATCATTTTGAATTAGTGTTTTCATTTTTTCCCAATATTTATCCAGGAGTAGAATTTCTGGATCATATGATAGTTCTGTTTTTAGTTTTTTGAGGAACCTCCTTACTGTTTCCCATAGTGGCTGCACCAATTTACATTCCAACCAACAATGCACAAGTGTTCCCTTTTCTCCACACCCTCCCCAACACTTATTATTTGTAGACTTTTTAATGACGGCCATTCTGACTGGTGTGAGGTGATACCTCATTGTGGTTTTGATTTGCATTTCTCTAATAATTAGCGATGTTGAGCATCTTTTCAGGTGCCTGTTGGCCATCTGTATGTCTTCTTTGGAAAAATGCCTATTCGAGTCTTCTGCTCTTTTTTCTTTTTATCAAGTTGTATGAGCTCTGTATATATTTTGGATATTAACCCTTGTTGGTCATATCACTTGTAAATGTTTTCTCCCATTCAGTAGGTTGTCTTTTTTGTTTTGTCAATGGTTTCCTTTGCTGTGCAAAACGTTTAATTAGGTCCCATTTGTTTATTTTTGCTTTTATTTTTTTTTTTTGCCTTAGGGGACAGATCTAAAAAAATTTTCTATGATTTATGTCAAAGTGTGTTCTGCCTAAGTTTTCTTCTAGGAGTTTTATGGTTTCAGGTCTCAAAAACAGACACATAGATCAATGAAACAGAATAGAGAGCCCAGAAATAAACCTGTGCACCTACGGTCAATTAATCCATGACAAAGGAGGCAAGAATATACAATGGAGAAAACAGAGTCACTTCAACAAGTGGTTCCGGGAAAACTGGACAGCTACATGTAATACAATGAGATTAGAACATTATCTCACACCATATTCAAAAAATAAATTTAAAATGGACTAAAGACCTAAATGTAAGACCTGAAACCAATATTTTTAATTGGATTAAATAGATCATAATGAATATTTTTTGCCTTTCATTCTAACAAACACTCTGAGTCATAGCTGTAAAGGCTACTGGTTGTTCTTTCCCCAAAATACCTGAGGTCTGAAAGGAGAACATGGGTCAAGGGGAAAGTTGGTCCTTTCTGCCCAGATTTAGGTCGTGGATGCCCCATGCTTAACTCTCAAAGAAATAAGAGAAAGCAAGCTTTCTCTACTATAACCATTCTCACCTAATATTTCAGTGAAAATAAATAAATAATAGGCTTCTTCCACTGGAGACTCACCAAAGAGACAGTCCTAAAGATCTCCCTCCACCACCCCCCTTTTTTCTTTCCCATATTAAGGAGCTCTTTGTGCTAGTTTCAAAACAAGAGGACTTGGAGACTATGAACATCATTCAAGATCACTTCCTGCCAGAACTAGAGTGTACCCTTGATGCTGCCTGAAGCTTGCCTCTTTAAGTGAAAGTCACACCAGAATTCTTTTTCCACTCCTCCAAATTTTTAATAATGGGAGAACCAGTAAGCTAACTAGCCAGGAAAAAACCTTGTTAAAAAAAATAAGTAAACACTTAAGTGCATCATGCTGTATGCCCAGATATATATTAACAAAACTCTACTAAGAGATGACCCACAGTAGTATATTCCAACTCCTCCTGGTAGATTGTTTTCCAATAACATGAAGATATACTCTCTACTCTGTTTCTTTTTTCTTACTTTTGTTGCCTTGTCACACTTTGAAGGTGGCACTTGAAACATTTTTTTTAATTAAGCAGTGAAAAGCTCCACACTTTTGTTCTCAGTGGTAATTCTAACATTAACTCTGTTTAGCACAGCTGTTCACACTCCATAAAATAAAGTCTCCCTTCTGATAGGAGCAGTGGAATTTAAGCCTATGTTTTGCCAGAGATTTAGATGTGTAACTCAGAACTCAAAAGAGTTAGAGACGTGAAATCAAATACAATAGCTCATAGATGAAAAGTCACAAGAAACTTAAACCATAGAAAATTAGCATTAAACTTTCAACTTACATATTTAGAATTGAAACATTTGGATATCCACATTAGGAGAAATATAATTAACAAAGTATCCCTTTCAAGTTGTAATTGTTGGCCACTTAAAACAATTTGATCTCACAAATTAAAAGAAAAAAAATAGTGGAGTCTAAGCAGATGCTTCATAAGTGAGTCTTTGTTCATTCTTATAAAACATAAATATAATACTATTTACTACTTCAGCAGTAATTTCTATATAGGATTATACATTGCTAAATTTAGTAATCAGAGGGTCTTGTTTTGTTTTGCATGAAGCATGAAACAGGATTATGTGTAACTGGAAACATCTAGATACACATTATTATTACTCATAGAAATTTAATTAATATACTAATCGATAAAATAATACACATCTTTCAATATTTGGAATCAAAAATGTATAATTCTGTGGGCAAAATAAAATCCAATTATAAAATTCAGAAAGTCTATTTCTGTAGGATTATCCTAAAAGTATTGAATCAGTAGATTTGAAATTTAGAATTAAAACTTACTGCGTGTAAGATAAGGTTACAATAACTAAGAAAACAATTGACATTTTTTAATAGATCTCCATTTCAGGTACAAATAGTGAATACTTAATGAGAACAATGACTGAAACAAAAATTCTGGAGACTCACAATCTTGAATGTATTTTGTCAAACTTATTATCTTGGTACCTTATAACTAATGTACTCTCAAGGTACACTGCTGTGTGACACATTTCTCAAAAGGCCATTTGCTCACTTTATCCAAGTGTCCACCCCAAACCTTACTATTATTACCTAGCACAATAATATCTATTCCCTTCCCCAGGACTCTTTTCTGCTGCCAGCAACAGTAATGATCTTCCTCATATACCATTTGCACTATGTCATTCCCTACTTAGGGACTATATTCCTTCTTATATATCCCTAATATCACTATGAAGACCCTAAAACATTCTAAACAGAGGCACTTGAAAGGGTATAAAATAGTCATAAGTATTCTGGTGTTGGTTGATTCATTTGTTCATCCAATTCATTTGTTCATCCAATACTAACTGAGTGCCTATTATGTGCTGGGTACAGCGAACATTGTTGTGAACAGTGCTAGTAATGAAGATGTGATGAGGCAAACCCAGATTCCTTCCCTCACGTAGCTTATGCCTTCATGGAAGACAGACAGTAATGATCTAGAAAATAGACCAACAAAAGACTACCAGGAACACCTGCAGTTGAACAAGTTATATCTATCACTCATTGCAAGGAGGGAGAACACACACCTTGGGAACTGTGGTGTGTCTCAATAAGGGCATTAGAAAGAATTGACCATAGGATTGGAGCTCTGGTTGAGTAATGTTGGGGAGAATTTAGGGGTAGATTGGGGGTTGTCATAAAGAAGGAACAAGTCTATGATTGGCTATTTCAATAAATCTTATCTACAGAGAAGGCAGATTAAGGCAAGGTTATAGCTATAACTGGTTTTCAAAAGCTCTAGTCACTCACTTAATGAGGGGAGATGGTGGTTATTCTGTGGGGTGCACGATGACCTTGCTGATGGGAATGTTCTGTGACATCATGCTCTGCAGGAGAACAACATGGCTCAGCTGTAAGAGGGAGATAAGTTTGTAATGACATTGAGATTGAGGTCTAGGTTTAAATGTCATATCAGTTCCCAGGCATCCAAGGTTGCTTTTTTTCCCTCATAGATTATTCAGAAGATACATAAGATAAGAAAATCAATATCACTAGGACTGATTTACATAATGTGGCCAAAAAAAGACATCTTTGTGAAGATGGCATTAAGCTAAGACCTGACACATAGTAATATGAAGAGATTATAAAAGAACCTACCAGGCAAAGATGAGTGCAAAGAACCAAAGAGAGCAAGTGCTGGGCATGTTTCAGAACCAGAAGGAAGATCAGCATATCTGAAAAAAAGCAATGGAAGCATTAAAAGGCTGTAAATGTGGGTGTATGGAATGACTAGTTAGTGACTTCATGCTAGGCCCAAACACAGGTATCTGAGTGTTATGGGCTAAATTGTGTTTTCTCCAAATTTATATGTTAAAGTGCCAACCCCCAGTACCTCAGAATGTGACCGTGTTTGGAGATGGGGCCTTAAAAAAAGTACTTAAATTAAAACAAAGTCATTATGGTGGGCCTTACTTCATTATGACCAGTGTCCTTATAAGAAAAGGAAACTGGGATACAAACAGGTACAAAGGGAAGATGATGTGAAAACACAAGAAGACAGCCATCTACAAACTAAGGAAAGAGGCCTCAGAAGAAACACCACCCTGCTAACACCTTGATCTTGGACTTCTAGCCTCCAGAATTGTGAAAAAATAAATTTCTGTTGTTCAAATTTCTGTTGTTTAATAAATTTCTGTGGTATCTTGTTGTGACTGCCCACCAAACTAATGCACTAAGTTACCAGGACATCACCTGTTTCAATGTCGAAAGCTATGAAATCAATGCTAAATGTTCACTGAATCAATGTTTAATTTTGTTTGAAAAATAAGTTGTTATATAGTTAGTGGCACCAAAAATATTCACCTCTCTGGGCTTCAAATCTATAGTGAAGAGTTAGGACAAGAAGGTGACTGTATCTCTTCTAACTCTAAAATCATAGGATTTATCATAGAGGCCATTGGAATCATAATTCCAAAAATACAGCTCTGTATTTATATCATATCTTTCTTCTAAGCAGTTCAAAACACTTCAAAGACATTTTCATATCAATTCTCACAGCATCCTGTGAAGGCAGGTAGGTGGGAAATATTATCATTCCTATTTGACATTTCTATACACCTACTCACTTGATTATAAGATCATTTTAACTGAATATATAATTTTTTTCAGTGAAAAGAATATATGCCCAGAAAAAAAAATGATGTTCACAAGAAAAATAGTATAATTTTGCATTATCAGTCTTATGTGCTGAATGACCTGAACATTTGCAATATACACAATGACCCTTGAGATTTTAATTTAGATATTAATTCTCCTTCCTTTTTATACTCCCTTGAAAAAAAGATAGGAATATTAACAAAATGGCAGCTATATTTTGTTAGGTAGTACCAAACTGAGGATAATTGGTCTATTTTATCTACATATTTGGAATACAGTGTTTGTTTCACTTTTAAGGAGAGTATTGACATATTCTGAAGTCCAAAAAACTAAAAAATATCAATTATTCTTATTTTTTCCTTTAAGTAAAATATCAGTTTATACAATGACTTGTAATGAGAAATAGATTTTTGTCAGGAAAATCAGTTTTAAATAGAAATGCAACGTCAAACATTCGTATATTGGAAAAACATCTCTACACCTCAACTTATATCTCTCTCCCTTGAGAGGATAAAGACAAGCATCCCCAACTCGTGGTCCTTCCTTATTTCACAAGCTTTGTCTTGTACCACTCTCCCTCATGCTTCCTGTGCTTCAGATTCATGAATTTCATACATTCACTTATTGATTGATTCAATGTTGTAAGACATAGAGGTAAAATATTGAATAAGACCAAATTAAAAAAAGAAAAAAAGATGAAATCTTGCCTTTTGCAAAAATATGGATGGACCTTGAGGGTATTATGCTAAGTGAAATAAGTCAGACAGAAGAAGACAAATATTGTGTGATTTCACTCATATGTGGAATATAAACAACAAACAAACAAGATAAATAAACAAACAAACACATAGGTACCGAGAACAGTACTGGTTACCAGAGGGGAAGGGGTGGGGGAGGATGAAGTAGGTAAAGAGGATCAGCTATAAGGTGATGGATGGAAATTAAATTTTTGGTGGTGAGCATGCTGTAGGGTATACAGGAGTAGAAATACAATGTTGTACGTGTGAAACAATATTATAAACCAATGTTACTTCAATGAAGAAAAGAAAGCAAGAAAGAAAAAAAGATAAAATAAGGTTTCTTCCTGAAAGGAGTATACCTATATTAGACAAATAAGTAAACAAATAAAATAGTTCCATACTGTCATAGTTGCTGTAGTGATAATAAGCAGTGACATGGATGGAGGTAACTGGGCAGAGAGGATTTAATTTTTAGAAATGGTGGTTAAGTATGAAAAACAGGACTTATAGGTAAAATTAGACCTGAAAAAAAAAAAAAAGGAAGACCCAAAAAAGAAAAGAAAGAAATGGTGGTTAAAAGTATCTATGAGAAGGTGAAATTTTTGCTAAGATTTCAAAAAACTGGACCAGCTGTTTCAAGCTGAATTAAAAAGTTGAAGCAGAAATGACTGCAAGTCACAAGGATGTAATGTTGCAGTGACAAAAGTGGGTAATCAAGGTGGGTTACAAAATTAGCAGGGCCAGACAAAATGCAAGACCCCTTGGTTAAAAATTATTAAGAATTTCAAGATGGTGACAATAAAGCATTAAACCAAGCATCAGGCGTGTCTGAGTAGGGACCTTGTGTAACTGCACAGGCTGTGTCCCTGTGAATCCAGGCCTGAAAAGGATGGCTCTTGTGGGTTGGAGGTCCCTGAGATGAGAGCATGTAAAAGTGGGAGCACTGGATGGGGGGATGGGCACAACATGATAGGGCTGCTTGTTCTGGTAACTAACGACCTGGAAGACTGAGACATCCACAAGAATATGTGATAAACAGGGATGTGCAGTCCAAGGAGAAGCATCCCTCACTGAGAGCAGGGAGTTAGGTCAGCTCTCTCCTGCAACTGCAGCTGTGTCCATCCATGGCCCTGGGAATCAGGTAAAAGTACCATTTTCTTTCTAGTTTCTGGGCTTTTGCAAGTCTGGAATAAACCCTATGCTCCACCCTGACTTCACCATTACTATGAGTTCCAGGGAGGTAAAGACCAAGTCTGACTTATTTCCCTCAGTCTTAGCCCATAGTAGATTTGTAATCATGTGTTCAATTAACCAGTGACTTGAGGAGTAAATAATTCCATCATGTGGTAACTGACCCAGATAAATTTTTGGAAGAAAATATAGTCAACGTTGGAAAATTTTATATTATGAAGCTAGTTTGGGAAATAGCTCATCGAAAGAAGAAATTCCACCTTACCACTTTTTAAAATCTGTTTATAAGAGTAAATAAATGTATTTCCATCATAAGGGCAGTTTGGATCAAACATCAGACTGATTCTGACTAAATACCAAAACCTCTAGATGATTCTTCGTTCTCATTTTCTTAGCTCTTTTCTTCCAAGAATAGGATAGCTAGTAATTAACATAAGATTATAAAAATATTCCATAAGTATAGTAAGAGCTATTAAAATATGATGACAGATCATCAATCTAATCTACCATTTTTCATGTAATTTGGTTAACCAGGGAAATGCAAGTCACTAGAACATCTACTAAAAATTACATAGTGAGTCCAAAGAATACCCAAATTATTCCTCTTGTGATTTGCACAAATAATTTAGATTATTCAGAATTTGTGACAGTCTTCAACAATATCATTATTAACACAGATTGTCACTTACTTCCCTAGAAGGAATGAGCCCTCTACATTGCCTTCAAAATGAGAAATATACAGAAAAGTAAATATGGTTTAGTTAATATGTGGAATTCTGACTGCTCACAGATATCACAGAAAGGGTTTATGTTCAGGTAATAGTTTGGGATTATGATTCCCGAACATGTCTGAGAACATCACTTGAGATTCTTTTTTAAAAAATACAGATTCCCACACCCCTCCAGGGGGATTCAGTTTCAAAATGTATGGGATGGGAACCAACAAATATATTTTTTTTATTGAATTTAAAGTACTGTTTATGTTTGGACAATTTTGGAAAAGACTGAGTTAGGCCTTTCAAAACAGACAAAGCTGATCACATGTTGACAGAGGACTGATGTGAATGTATATGTTAATCTACATCTGATTTTTCAAAAAGATTTTTAAAACAACGTTAGGAAAAATTAGAAAAAAAAAACCTTCTATTTCTTCAAGAGGATAGCTTTACTAATATGTAAAATAAGTTTGTGTTTAGCAATGTCTTATTTTTTTTATGCATTAATTCTCCCTACACTTGGCCAAAGGCTAACTAGTTTCAGATTTCTATGAATGTCTGTCTTTCCAAAGGCTAACTAGTTTCAGATTTCTATGAATGTGTGTCTTTTCTGGATGGTCTGTAGCACATATTCAAAAGTCTCTTTCCATACCTGACGGTTAACCTTCTCTGGGCACTGGAGCCTAAGATTGCTTAGATATGTACCTTATAAGCTGTATGAGAAAATAACTTGCCATTACCTGGAAATAAGCTGCTAACTCCATGAACGTTTCTACACAAACATTTTTTAATTACCAACAATGTATATTAGATTATTGGAAAAGTGAACAGTCCCTGTTCTTGTTCTCCCCTTCTTGCTTTCACTAGTCATTTCCCATGTCGGTAAGTCCAACTGGGATTACTCTGATTAACTCACAATGTGAAGTTGGCATGGCTGTGTAGGCATAGATGACATTCATATTCCTTCCATGAGCATACTCTAACAATGTTGTTATCTGCATAAGTTTTGTACCATTCTATACCACCAGGTGAAGAAGATTCAGGTTCATTATGTGCCTTATATGTATATGTGAAAACTTCCAACACAATCACATTCAAAAACACAACCCTGAAATTCTTGGCATCCTGGGCACCCATGTTGGACAAGAGGGGAAGGGTTATACAGTAAGAATGATTAGTTTTCAATTTATAGACATCCATTATCTATGGAAAAGGAGCCAGAATAAACCCCTCAAATGGTAAGGCCTCTTCATGTAATATCCTCCCAGGTGGCAGTTCAGGCACTAATCACAAGAACTTCATTAGGTCGATTCAACCCATGTCTAATATTTATAGAAAATGCTAGCTGAAATCAAGTAGTTTGTCATGCAAAAATTATTAATGAATCTAGTATTTATGATTCAGAGATCCTGAGTTTCCAACAACTATACACATCTTTCTCTTTTTGTATGAATCTGCCTCAAACCGGTAGTGTGGACTGAACTTCTATCAAATTAATGCATTTGACCTTGAAAGACTGACAATCTGAGCTTGTCCCCCCACCAGACTTTCCACTTTTGAAAATATACTATGGGGTTCTCCCACAACTTCTTTTCCCTCCACTACAGAGGTTTCTTTTTCCATCACTCTACTTATTGGAAATATTAGTGGCCTAATGTTATTACAGTCACAGCCTTTTTTTTGGAATGCAGATTGCCTGGTTCAGCAACTGTAGATTAGATTTGAAAGAAAGAGATTCAAATGCAGTAATGCTGCCAGAAGACAGCTCCTTCACTGATTTAGAATCAGTGAAATGTGTGACAGGAAAGACTATGTGTTGGCAATTGGGCTTGATACATCTTTCAAGAGCAAAATGGAAACTCTCTTCCCTTGGTTTGCAGCTATAGATCACTAAAAACATCTCAGAAGCAAAAGGCTGCAGAGGCCCTGCCTTCTCCTTCCTCCTTTCCCAGGGTGGTGACATAGATTTCAAAATTAGATGTGTCAAAGCTTTCACAATTCATTGCTGAGGCACATGCCTAAAACTGTCTCTTATTGAAAAAATATATTAATTATATTTCTGCTTTTTATCACGTAAATTCAGGGCTCATGAAAGGAACCAGATGGACAGCTTTTAGAAATATATCCTTCCTTTGATTAAAAGACAAGGAATGAAGTTTCTACATGCTCCATCTCTGAAAAGCTTCCTCCTAAAACTTTTAGCCTCATTGAAATGGTTGGAAATTGTGAATGCTAGGTTTCCACTGTGTGTGTATATGTAGAGGAGTAACTATTAGTGCCAATATCAGTCTAAGTTTCCTAGTAAATATTATATTTATTGGATTTTTGCACCTTTAAAGTTGAAAGCACTTTAATTCATTAAACAGCATTCCATACATCATGTGACTGCAAAACTTTATGAAAATTAACAGAGTACATACAACTCCAACATTTCAAATGTTGTTCTTCCTATTCTGAAATCTCTTACTCATTTTATCAGATTGAATTTATTTGTCAGTAATTTTATCTACTAAATAACTCATCTAACTACTAGAAATATGTATTTTTTAAAATTTTATGAAGTAAATATTTACTTAATACCCATTATATATCAGTCCTACTGTAAGATAGTGATATAGTGGTAAACAAAAAGACACTACTGAGGGCATTGGCATTCTAGTAGAAAATGCCAAAAGCCAAGACCAAGGAAAGTGTAAAATGCTACGATATCAAACTAAGCATATAATTTACTCAGATTTGAGGGTCAGAGAATATGAAAAGGGTAGCTGCAGAAATCTGGCATCTTGCAAGAACCTGGCTCAGCTAATCTGGTTCAAGTGATGGCTTATGGTGGGATTTGGGGGTGGTTTTAGGTGAGTTGGTGAAATGTGTTTCATATTAAAATTTAGAAATTCACAGCTTAACTTTGTTTATGAGGCTCTGGTGCCAATATGTTACTGCTAGTATCTGGTTAAAAAAAATGAAAAAATAAGTACATAAATAAATGCATTATACAAAAAACTATAATAAGGAAGCCAAGGGCTAAGGGCAAAGACTCATCACCCACCATGCAGGATATCTCTTAACAATATATTAATATTTTAAAAATTGCTCACATCTTACAATTCACCTTGGAGCATGATTTCTACTTCGACCTTCTTCCTTTTCTGGTCACATTGGCTTTGGGACACAGCCCAACCCAAAAGACAAGAGCAAGAATAAACCTAAAGACTGAGCTTAAAATTAATGTCCTGGCTTACTGATCTCATGGTAAAATAGAACTCCTGGCACAACAAATCCTATTGGTTTATTCCATTTGATGGAAGCTCTGCTGATTTTCCTGGCTAATTATTAAGATTAGTTAACTCTAGTATTTAATTCTCAAGTATTGACAAAATGCTAAATTGTGTATTTGGTGATGTTCCGTTGCGTGCTTCTTCCAGAAACTGGAAAGTAAAAGTTTGTACTTGGTTGCGGGTATCCTGGGTTAAGTAGTAAGGCTCAAAACCTTAGTTTTCAAATGCTAGCTTTTAAAAACCTAGGCCCAAAATAAAATGAATTATACACTTTATATTATACAGTACTCAGTCTGAGTTTGATTCTTAAGAATCACTTTTTGTAGATTGATATAATTTCCATCAATAGTGATTTGAGATGTAATAACATTAAAATAATAACTGATTTCATATGTTTGAGAATTACTCTGCCTTCTAACACGATGTGGTTTTAATTCTGAAGAGGATTTCATGAAATGTTTCTTCAGCTGAATTGATTTTCATGGTGTTAAGTATAGAAAATTATACTTCCTTTGGACTAATGTTATTAGCATCATCTTGGAGCTCTACATCCCCTAAAATGTTGCTTATTTTCTGTAAAGTCCTCCTGACCTACCCCAAAACACTTGGACACTCCATGAGAGTAGGAAGCTTCACTACCTTGTTCATCAATGTATTCTGAACACTTAAATAGACTGGCTCATAATAACTGCTTGTTATATATTTTTTATTTGAATGAATGATGGGTGAATGATCCCATGAAGTGTATATAACTGGAGTCTAGAGTCAGTCTGAAGTTTCTATATGAATAATAAAAATGAGCAGGAAATTTTTTGTAATGTTGATAAAAACTCATTTTTCATTGTGCTTTGATATAACAGTATATCCAGTTTGATCCCCATAGTTATTCTATGAAGAAAGCAGTCTATATTTTACCTTTTGTATCAAAGTTGAAACCTAAATCTGTGATGGTGACAGTATGAGAGGACAAGACTTTTTTTAAAAGTTTTTTTAAAATTAATTTTTATTGGAGTATAGTTGATTTACAATGTTGTGTTAGTTTCTGCTGTATAGCAAAGTGAATCAGTTATACATATACATATATCTACTCTTTTTTAGATTCTATTCCCTTATAGGTCATTATAGAGTATTGAGTAGAGTTCCCTGTGCTTTACAGTAGGTTCTTGTTAATTATCTACTTTATATATAGTAGTGTGTATGTGTTAATCCCAATCTCCCAATTTATCCCTCCCCCCCCGTTCCCCCTTGATAACCATAAGTTTGTTTTCTATGTCTGTGACTCTATTTCTGTTTTGTAAACAGGTTCATTTGTACTATTATTTTAGATTCCACATATAAGCGATATCATATGATATTTGTCTTTCTCTGAGAGCACAAGACTTTTGAGCTGGAAATCACTGGAGTCTTTGGAGAGAGCCAGCATAGTGCTTAAGGCTTGGACTAGGGAACCGACTGCTTGGAGTGAATCTTGGCTCTTCCTTTTACAAGGCCATGGGTGAGTTATCTAAGCTCTTGGTGCTTCAGTGGATTCATCATAGAGTTATTGTGAGAATCAAAGCACTCAACATTTATAAATTACTTAAAACAGTGCCTAGCAAATGGAAAACACTCCATAAATATCAGCATTTATAATTTCAAGCCGAGGGTGCTTCCTACCCTGGACTAGAAAGAAAGGGCTTTCTTCAAAATTTTCTTTAAAATTTACCTTCAACTATTTGTACATATTTTATGATACATTTTACATCATAGAAACACGTGCATACTCTAAATGCTATATTTAAGTGCTGTGATTCTAATATTTTATTTTCTATTTATATTTTTATTATATCTATCATAATTTATAGGGATTTTAAAGTTTCAATTTAATTTAAAATACTTTATCCAGGAAGGAGGAGTAAATGGAGAGAATTCACTCAATGATGAAACAGAATTTTATGGGAAGTAACAAACAAACAGAAGTGGGAATTGTGTCTCTCCTCTCAGTTAGCTGACTATGTCAGAATACATCTGTAAGGACAATGTTCCTAATTCATCTTTCAAATAGGAAACAGTTCTTGTCCCAATTTTTAATTGATTTGGTGATATGTAAAAACTAAGGACTGCAAAATCGTCTGTCAGGAATGAGAATACTATGCCAAATATTTATCATAAATATATATATTTCTTCAAAATTGGCTGAAATCCATCCATTTCTGTTACTCCTGAGTGGTGCTAACTTCAAACTAGATTAGGAAATGAACAGGTTATTCAATCTGATTCAACTGAGGAGTCATAAGGATAAAAAGCAAAGCTGCATATTTAGCATACTACTAGTACCAAACTGAATTACAAGTGATTTAAATACTTAAGTTGAAAATTAAAATCAAAGAAGTACTGAAAAAAATTTTAGGTGACTATTTTTATAATCTTGGGGAGGGGAGAATTTCATGAGCATAGCATCAAAAAGAAAAACCAATAAAGAAAATTTTATAGGTTTGAATACAAAAAAAAAGCAAAGCTTTTGTATGACAAACAAGCATAAAAATTTTTAAATCAAAGAAAAATTTAAAAAAAAATATTTGCAAAATATGTGAAAGTCAAATACTAAGTAGCTAAATCTTATCACCTAATAGATTAAACACAGACAACTCAACTGAAACAAATGAGCAAGGTAAACAAACAGGCAAGTCGAAGAAAAAGAAATACAAATGAACATATAATAGATGAAGAGATGTTAACCTCTCCATGTAGTTACTACCAATTAAAGTAATATCGTTAAATTGTTCAAAATATTAACTTGGATTAGTAAGAGTGATAATGTCCATTTGCTGTGAATGGTAAGGGTAAATGAGTATTCTCATTATGTAAAGATAAAAGTATAAATTTGTACAATGTTTCTGAGAATTATCTGTTGACAGATAAAAAATAGATAGAAATAGACAGATATAATATATACTTACATATGTATTTATATGTATAATTTTCATACCAAAACTCAAAATTTCTAGTTATAGGAATTTAGTTTATGCAAAAAATCAAACCAAATATGTAAAGGTATGTACACATACACACACATACATGTATGTTAAAGTTGAAAAATTAGAAAAAGAATTATGGTACACATACAATAAATTAT
Organism: Stenella coeruleoalba; assembly: GCF_951394435.1. NCBI lineage: Eukaryota > Metazoa > Chordata > Mammalia > Artiodactyla > Delphinidae > Stenella > Stenella coeruleoalba. The sequence continues at coordinate 74,201,022 of NC_137148.1, forward strand.
TATAGTCTGTCAAAAATGGTGATATAGCGCCATGCTGAAATAAAAAAGGCCCATAATATATACTCAATAAAAAAAAGACTGTAAGTCAGAATGTAGATTACAATCCCTTTTATTATATTCATTAGAAAAAATTGGGACAGTGTTATGCCAACACATATTTTTTAACAACCTTTAGTGGGATTTGTTTTTTCATATTCTAAAGTTCACCCATTTCAAGCATACAATTCAAGGGTTTTAATAACTTACCGGGTAGTGCAACCATGACCATAAATCCATTTTAGAACATTTCATACCCCCAGTTAGACCTCTTATGCCCATTTACAATTAATTCCCCTTCCCATTCCCAGCCTCTGGCAGTTGACAATCTATTTTCTATCTCTATAAATTTCCCTTTTCTGGACCTTTCATATAAATAGACTCATGCATGTGGTCTTTTATTCTGGTTTCTTTCTCTTAGCATGTTTTTGACATTCAACCATGATTTAAAAGGTGTCACTCTTTGTTCTCTTTTATTGCTAAATAATATTCCATTACATCGATATACCACATTTTATCTATCCATTCACCAGTTAATGGATATTTAGGTTGTTTCCAGCTTGGGGCCATTATGTATATGCCACATATTAATAGCAATTATCTCAAGGTGTTGGGATTCCAAGTGCTTTTCACTTCTTGCATATACATTTCTGTATGTATTTATACTTTCTTAATAAGTATAAATATTTATAAGTATTTATAAATACTAAGGGTTAAGGGCTAAGGGTTAATTAAGGTAGTAGCACTGTTTTTAATGGGGCTCAATGTAAAATGATGAGACAGCTGATTTGTTTAGAAATTTAGATCCCAGTTGAATAATTTGCATGGCAATTTTTCTCTGCACCCCTATCTATCCCCTTTATGCTGATTTATATAGAAGTTTATAAAACTAAGAAATTTGGAAACTTCCCAAAATCCTCTTAAAAATAAGTACATAATAGCCAGTTTTGTCTGTTGAAAGGCAGTTGACCCAGATACCATTTTTTTAAACCTACTACTTTAATTTTTAATCACACTTAACTTTATTAAATGTTTGAATATTTTGATGAGACAGTTGAATGCATATACATACATAAATATATTTAATATTTTATAGAATATATCATGCATAACATACCATATAGAAACATATAGCAATAGAAATGTGAATAAAGAATTTTCTAAACATAAGTAACAATTTGAATGGTTTTGATATATTATAGTGTTTGTTTTTAAATCATTTACACTCCTTGTCTCCAAACATCAATTTATTGCATATTTTACTGGGTCCCCCTGTGCTAGGAATTTACTGTGGGAATGTAAATCATACAGTTCGGCTTTCAGAGAACTTTAAAGAGCAAAACTTATGAAAAGTTAACCTTTGAAAAGATGAATTAAGGTTAAACATTAATAAGAAACAGCACAATTTAATTAGCTGCCCTATGTTTTGTGTTGTACTTTCAAATAAACCACAAAAACCTAATTCATAAAGAATCTACAGGTGAAGCAATAAATTCCTCACCAAAAGAAAATTGATCCTTTGTGTATCATCATCATTATCATCATCACCATCTTCATCACCATCTTTTATAATTTTGAGAATCTGTACATTTAAAGTTTAGAGGAGTGTTTGTTTCTTTTGTTTTGTGTTTCAAAACCTGCCTTAATCATGCAACACTGAACTGGAATATCACTAATGTCCTGAAGCCTGGATTAATAAATTGCTTTTCATAAATCAAGACAATTATGCAAATCCCATTAAGCCCTTAGTACAAAAGCAGAAATTTTAACTGGTATATGCAGGATATCCCATCTCTGGGAGCTGACACACCATTGGCACTTTCTTCTGGGAGAATGAGCTGCAAACTGGGCTGATGTATTATGTTCATTGATGACTGGGAAGAACTTGATGAGTTGAATTTAGCGCTAAACCTAGAGAACTTTGAAAAGTGAGTTTATTGTGGCTAGCCTGAGAAGAAGAGGCTATTTCAGAATTGTCAATGTGGCCCTAAGATCAAAGTGTACACTTCAGTAGATACAAATTAATAGTAAACACAATTTTCAAACCAGTATCCAGCAGTACCAGGTTTAGAAAGAAAGCTTCTGACATATTTAGGACAATCTTGTAAAACTGGAATGATAATAACCTGACTCATTAGGTGAGAATGGATATTAAATTAGACAATTTATAAAGATTTTAGCACTGTTCTTGTTAACATAACAAGTACTCAATAGATGCTACCTACTTATTGTCCTAAGGTACATAGAAAAGACACTGTTGAATTTTGACAGGAATGACTCTCCATAAATTGCCATTATACACTAAGGTGGTGTGAAAGTAGCCAGGCAGCCTTTTAAAAAGTGTTGAATGGAGCCTAGATACTTTTTACTTTCTTTAGGTGTCACATCTGAAGGGTCTCACACATCTAGATCCATAGATTAGTAGGAAAATGGGAAATGCTATTTTCTGTCATAACATAATGGCAAACACTGAATATAAACTTTTATGCAATTATAATATTGCATAAAAATCAAAATGTAGGAAATCAATTTCAAAAATACTTAAACATGATTCCTTTATGTATTTATTTCTGCTGGATACATAAATTCATTTTCTTTTTGTTATATATTAGGTGACTCTGAAAATAAAATCAATGAAACCTGCCTCACTTTCAGCTAATTTGATTGCTTTTTAAAAAAATGTTTGATTTTTAACTAATTTAGACTCACATGAAATTGCAGAAAAGTCCTTGGTCCCTTATCACCCATCTTTCTCCAAACCTGACATCTCCCAAAACCATAGTACATTATCAAAACCAGAAACTGATTGGCACAATTCAATAAACCAGACCATAGATAGATATTGCTCAGATTTCAGCAATTTTTGAATTCACTCATTCTTGCATGTTTTTATATATAGTTCTATGGCATGTTACCACGTGTACATATCTTATAACCACCCCTGAAATCAAGGTACAGAGCTGTTTCTTTATCACAAAGGAACTCCTCATGCTGCCCTTTTACAATCACACCTTCCTTGCCTTCCCTAATCCCTGATAACCAATTTTCTGTTCTGCATCTATTTAACTATTCTTTTTAAAGGAAATAATTTCAATTTAAGACATAGCTGTGAAAGATTTAATAACAATTCTTATCTATGTTTTTTTAATGCATGTTAAGTAGAGAGATTATGTGTTCCTCATTGGGGGCATTTGGAAATGGGTCATATAGGTGCAATAATTAATAATATGAAATTTTCAACTCTGGCAAGAATTCACAGGAATATAAATTCAGTTTATGAAACAGTGAGATACTGATCGTAACTGACTGGTTTTCAGGGGTACAACTTAATTCTTATGGGTCACACTCGTTACTGTCTTAGATGATTGTTAGTTTAGAGATGCGTGAGAAAAGAAAACATAGGCAGTGTTTTCCATTTTTAAATAGGAAAAAGGAACCCACTGCTTTGAAGAACAACCAGAAATCTTCTTGGACTTAAATGAAATCTTTTATTTTTTCAACTGGAAATTTCTAGTGAGTCTATATAATTATAGCTTGAAAGTATGGGTAAGGCAATGTTTAATGTTTTAATAAGCATGGATCTAAAACACAATAATAAAATATCTTTCTTAATGTTAGTAAATTAATCTTTGAATAACAAATTTTAATGCTCTCAACTCTACGTCCTTGCATACTTTTTACACAACATTCTCAAGGTTTTTCTTTCTCCTTCCCCAAAATGGAAGTTATTTATTTGGGCTTTTATAATATCTTTCCACCACCTAGACTGTACTATTAAGTACAAGTCATTTGCAGTTTTAAACAAAAATGACAATAAAATTGGTTTATTTTTCACAGCAAGAGTTGTAGGTAAGTTTTAAGGAACCGAAGCATGAAAACAGAAGACCCAAGAGTTGAACTGCAAGGAAACACTGGGCAGTTCATGCTAAGTAGGACTAAATCCACTTGTACCAGTGTATTTAACTCTGGGGGTCAAGAATCTCAGACCCCCAAATTCTTATCTCATCATTAATATTTATTGTGTTGCATGAGCTTTAGAATTCTAGTACTCAGGTATATGAATGCTTACTTGAAACAGAAGTTCTTTTATTTTTTAAATTTTTTTTAGTGGGAACATCTTCATAGAAAAATAGTGGACAACTTTCTATCCAATAATATGCAGTCCCACCATACATATTTTTAAATTTCTATTTATTTATAACCCCACCTTTCCCCACAGAGTATTCGAAGCAGATTTCTAGGAAAAGACTTTTATTATGAAGTAAAAGAGAAACAAAAATCAGAACCAAGGAAACGATTATAAAAATATGTTGATGATAAGATTCTGCATATCTAACATGATTATTCTTGCTTAAAATTTGTATCTGAAGTTTCCAGCAGTGAAATCAAAGTTATGTGCCCTTATTAGACAGGAGGAAGAATTTAAATTTCTCAGACTTAATATATAAGACACTAGTTCCTAAAAATATTGTATAGCAAATACAAACATAAATTTTATTTCAAGTTTTCTAAGAAAACTTGACAACATAATAATAAAATACACTTTTGTGAATATGATTCCAGGGAAGATATCAAATACTCTCCAGAATGAGGTTATAGCCAGCTCTGGAATCAATGGGGCCTCAAATGGCAGCATCTTCCTCAAGGTGAGAGAATGATAGAGCACCCTTTATTTACTCCCCCTGATCTGAATTCCACCTAATGTACTCTTCTGGTTTTCTAAAGTGGTCCAGGGTTTGAGTTAAAATTATTTTAAGGAATGGTTGAATGCTTCCCTGAACCTGACTTTTGAAAGAGCCCACACTGCTATGATTTTGCATTGTTGTTTAGTTTCAAACCATATATGTCTCTAATAAAAGGTGCCAAAGCTCTTTGTTATTGTCATAATGATATGAATTAATGTTTGAATCTTATTAAAAGAAATTTCACTACCATACAAAGAAGAAGTACCTAAAAACGAAGGCAACAATTTCTTCCAGATTGGGTACCTCAAATGCCATATTTTTTGTGTGTTGAAATTAACTACCTATTTCAGTTGTATCAGCTTACAGTGGCAGGAAGATAACATGGAAGATAACATAGCATAACTAGAAAGTACCCAATCTGGAATCCAATGAGTTTTCTTTATCCTTCTAATTCAAAATGTACTTCATTAGCTTATGACGGATTTAAAGTACGTAAATATATTGTCGGGCTATTTCTTTTTTCCAACTCTTACTGTTTCCAATGTTAATTATATCGATAGGTCTGGATTTACATTCTTTTCATGTTGTAGATGTCTAGGACAGAAAAGCACGAATTAATTCATGTCTAGGATGAAAAATGCATTTATTTATGTATAAATGAAAAACAAAAGAGCAACTCTATCCTTCACATATAAATTCATCACTTGGTGACAATACAAGATGTTCTTGCTTGATTTAGATACTTGGTCTTAAAAGAATGCATCGAATAATAAGTGGCTCAGGTTATGCAGGAATATTGAAAACAAAACTTCCTTTAATCTATTATTGACAGGAAGGTGACTCTTCTCTAAATTTCACTGGGAAGATTACTTCATGTTGAATGTCAATGAAGCTTCTGTTCATGTGCTTTTGCAAACAATGAAAGTGGCATGATCCTTTCCACATCAGGCCAGGTAAAGGACTCAGAAGATTTCCTAAAAAAAGCTATCTGTCTTTGAAGGTGAAAAAGTGGATGAAACTATTATATTTTATCAATAACTTCAGTCAAGATCTAAAGCCAATGCAACTTGTGTATACAGAAAATTGGGGTTCTTGGACAGATGAGCAACCAAAGAGGTTTTTAAAATAAATAAAATGGGCCTTATCATCCTAATTTCAGGTAAAAATGAACCTAATCTTCAGAAGACACTATATCCTTCTTGTCAAGTCTATTTCTTTGCTCTTTTAACTTTTGCTTTTCTCCATATAGCTTAATGTTTCTCTGCACCATTTCTCCCTCCTTGAATCACCTTGAATCACCTGAAAAGTATTTGAGACCATCTGACAGCTTCTGCTTGAAATCTTACCACTATGGTTTCAAGTTCTGTTCTACCACAAACTTACACTTACCCTGAGCAAATTATTCTACCTCTATCCTCATCTAAAAAAAGGAGACAAATACCTATAGGGCAGGATTGTGGGAAAAATCAGGTAACATATGATCATAATGCCTAGTAGGTGCTATATAAATAGTAATATAATTTGTTTTATTTTTCTATTAGTGGACTTCTACTTCTGGTGATATACCAGTCAATAGTGCCTAAATGAAGTTGCTTTCCCAGTGATGGAGAACTTAATTCTTAAGGATAAGTTTCAATCTGTCTCTCTTATTCTTTTACAGAATTCATGAGGGCATTCTAAAAACGTATCCATGATCTTAGTTCTTATCACATAAATGCCTTTCCAGAAGCACATTTGTGCTATAAGATTGAAGTGGTAGCTAGTTGTGTTGGAGGGCAAGGGGCAGGAACAAGACAGAGCACAAGGAATGTGAAAGACAATTTAGTGCTTCCTCCTAGCCTGCATTTCATCTTACCCTTTGCTGTCTATAGACTATTCATCAGCATTAACATGCACCAAAATCTCCTTTGAAATTTTAATCAATTTAACATTGGTGTATTTATAGATTAGATGAAATAACTTTTGCTGTCTCTTCCAAGCACCTTTGTCATTTGAATGGCTTACAGCCCTCATTTTTCTCAATATGAATTTCGAGATATCCTTCTATTTCAATCTTGTTTTCAAAGGACAAGGTGGAAGATGACAATGGTAATGAAGATTAACGGAAAGACTAATTATACAGTCACTGGTGGGGGGATGAGGCATACGGCTAAATCTTTCTGTCACGAATATTCATAACTAGTTCAGTTTAAATGCCAGATTTATGAGAACAAGTGATCCATCTCTATCACGCGCCGGATGCTTTATTTAAGGTAGGTTCAGAAGAATCTTAATTTTTTCATGCAAGGCTATTCACTGTATATCAATCCTAAAACTTTGCTCTCTTTCCACTTCCCTGTGTATGTCCTACTTACACTTAACCACAGACATTTATATTGTCTTAAACAATGATTATATATTAGGAATCTCTGTATTTTTTCCACACTCAAAACATTTTTTTTCTTTTTAACCTGACAACTGTTCATTTGATTGGTGACAAATCTGTGTGCCATAAACCCAACATGAATGGATTGCTAATCAGTAGATTTAATTGCATAAAGGAGGTACTTTATTTTATACCTACCAACATTTTGATACTAGTTGATATATACTATAGTTATTTCAACTACAGTATATATCTAGTATTAAATTAGCACATGATTTAAAGGCTAAGTTGGCCATAGTAAGTTAATGTCACAACGAATGTAAAGAAGACTTAATTGTAAACATCCATTTGGCAAGTGTGTACAATTATAACTATGCCCAGTTAAAATGATAAATATATCAATTGAAAAGAGATTTTTCTCTTCCTATTCTTAGATAATGGGTTTTTTCCATCTCAGTTAATAAAAACAATAATTGAAAATTATTCAAGGAAATATCTAAGTTATATGTAAATAAAAATGAAAACTTAAGAGTTTAATAGTTGAGGAGAAATGTCTGTTGCTTAAAAATGCATTCTAGACCATCAAATTCCCTAAAGCTATGGACTCTACCATTCTTACACATAGGAAGTATTGCTCTTGGTCAATGTATATTGAGAACTTAAAGCAAAAGCCAGAATTTTGATCTTTCCATACAGTTACTTTTGAGGCATTGCTATAATGATAAAAGAGAACATCTGACAAATTATTCTAACAAGTATTTTTCTCAAGTAATTTGTTCTTAAATAAGGGAGGGAGGTCTCTAATCTGATATTTAATTAGTGCTCATCAAACACAATCCAAAGTTCATAATCATGCCACTTAACCCTCAGTTTTCCCTTGGCCAGGTGCCTTTTCAGTTTGGGATACTTGTCAGGCTACTAAAAGTTGCTATGAGTACTTTTATCAACCGTAATGATGAGCAAAACAATTCATGGCTTTGCGTAGTCTATAAATCTCCATTTGCCAAAGGAATTATTACTGTGTATGGATTACAGTCCACCAGAACACTGTGAGTCTATCAAAGTCTATTATTTCAATTCACTGTGACATACGCAGTTATGAGATCCAGGAAATGTCATTCCAAGTTGACCCCCAAGAAAAATGTTTGAAATAAGATTGTTCCTTTTGGGTATTTCTTCCCTCAGCATTTACTCAATACCTTCAAGCTTCTTTGTGATCTCTGACTGTTCCCAATGAATCAGTTCTCCTTCATATCTCTAAAGACATTTCCAGGTCTCTCCCACTTCTAAACATGGCATTATTTCTCTCCTCCTGGGTTCATAGCAAATATTTACATTGATAATTGATCACAGTGCTTTTTCCTAAGTTTCAACATGGCTTCAGAATTTTCTCAAGCTTGCACTCAAAAATAAAACCACTATTCAATTAGAATCAGCATTGGAAAATGTAATGTATATCCATCCTTTGCCTTAAACCAACTAATAGCTGGAATATTAGACAGGTAGAGGGGAGTCAAAGCAATAAGTCAATGCAGTAACTGGTACTTTTAATATCTCTCAAAGAAGTTGGTTGGTTATAAATGAAGTTCACCCGAATATGTGTTGTGCAAATAGTCCAAATCGTTTATGAAATATGGAGCGGGGGGCAGAGAGGAAGGGAGGAAAAAGAAAGAAAGAATTTTTTTGTAAATATTTTGCTTTGGGCTTATATGATAGTTTCCTATTGCTACTGTAACACATTACCAGAAACTTTGTGACTTAAAACAATACAAGATATTTTCTTACAGTTCTGAGGGTCAGAAGTTGAAATGGCATGTATGGGACTAAAATCAAGCTGTTGGCAGAATTGTTTTTTATGGAGGCTGTAGGAGAGACTCTGTTTGTTGCCTTGCCTTTTCTAGCTTCTAGAGGCTGCTTGTATTGCTTGACTCATAGTTCTTTTCCTCCATTTCAAAGCCGCAATAGTTGGTCGAATTCTTCTCACATCCAATCACTCTGAATCTCCTGCCTCCCTCTTCACTTATAAGGACCCTTGTGATTACACTGAATTCATGGGGATAATCCAGGATAATCTTCCCCTTTCAAGATCCTTAACTTAATCACATCTGCAAAGTTTCTTTTTACCACATAAGGTAACATATTCACAGGTTCTGTTACTTAGATCAAGAACATCTTTGGGGAGCCATTATTCTGCCTACCACAGTCTCTATCTATGAGCAACAACAAAAGAAATAAATCAGGACAAGGAGATTTAAATACCTATAGTAGAGGAACTATACTTTAAATATCTCCTTAACAATCTGCTTCTGATTATGTTTGTAGGAATGTAGTATATTGTTGTAGGGAGCAGGAAGGAGGGTAATTATGCCTGGGTTGAACCAAATCTTGTCTACTCATTTACTTACTGTGTGTCCCTAAGGGACAAGTTACTTCAGCTCTCTGAGCCTCAATGTTTTACACCTGGGAAGGGGGTGATAAAAATGATTGTCTCATGGGCTCCTTCTAAAGATAATATGCTATAGTCCATGCAAAGTGCTTAGTACAATCCTTGGAACACAGTAAATCCTGCCCTTATCTTTCCTGGACCTGTTCCTTAAAACACATAACATATTCCATAAAGTACTGTTAAATGAATGTTGCATGAATGATCTTACCAATGATGCCACTGTTGGATTTAATCATTTAATGATGCAAATTTCTTTGATTCTTCTTTGTACAGCATAGGAAATAGTTTAGAATGCTTAAACTCTAGCACTTTAGTCATCACCCCAAACTCCATACAACGAAGACAACGGCACATTTAACTCTATTCTGGTCATTTACCATCTGGTAAACTAAACAGGTCAGAGATAACTTTTAGATCATCCTGACCATCTTAATAGAGTTAAACTTTACCTTTTTAAGATGTGATGAAACATTGGTAACTGAGATGAGCAATTCATATTATTGCTTGAGACCTTATTAAATCTTTGTTCATTATATGTAGTATTAGCCAGTCAATATTCATTTAGCTAACTAAAGCTTTCAGAGTTCATGCTTCCATTTCTTTCAATGTGACATTTCTTTATGTACAACATCCAGTTCCAGGAGGAAATATTTTTTGACAGGTACAATTAATATTTTAAAACTGGATGGAATAAAATTAACACCTCCATGGCACCAAAGCAAAGCAAATCAAGAGAAGGGAAGAGGAAAGTCTTGCTCTTCCCTAGACAAGATAGAGAGATTAGCTCTAGTCTAGTGACTTTTAAAATTTAAAAAAAAAAATCTAACTTCTTAATCTGGGATATAACATAGCTAATTGTGTTAAAGCATTTTAGAACAGATAAACAGATCTAATTTTACTTCATGTTTTATTCTCAAGCCTCTAATGCCAGCCCAAGGTATCAAAAAGGCATGGTTTTGAAGGACAGTAAGGACAATATATCAAACAATTATATTGAACTACTCTATGGGATAAAAATAATGGAATTTCTAGAACAGACCTGGATCCAGTCCAAATATATCAATGTCTCTGCATACTGTTGTACTTCCCTGTGCTTCATCTCTATCTTTCAGCAAGTCAAATCTACCCTGTGTTCAGATATTACATGTTTATTTCCCTAGAATTTTAACTCTAGGTTATTTTAGGGTTGTCAAATTTTGAAAATGTTATCAGTAATTTTAATTAATTTCATTTCATTCAAAAAGAAAAAATCATCAAAAAGTAATAAATACCTCAGTGAGCAAAAGCTAGACGGTTTTGTGTCAAGGCTTTTACAAAGAGAGAGAAAATTCTCATAATTTTTCATTCCACAATTAAAATAGAGAAAATTTCCTCAATACCTTCTAGACTTAAAAATTAAATTTAGAAGCTTTCTATCCCAATGATTTTATTGAAAGTATTATACCAATATATATAAAAAAACCACAATGTTTAAAATCTCTTTATTTAACATTGATCTGATACAAAAGACAAAACCCACCTTGTTATTTTAAGTTGGATATGCTATCTGGTGGGCTTTCCTAGGAATTTAAGTGGCAATATTTCTGATAACTCCAGAGTGCCAGTTGTTGAAAGTTCTTACCATCAAATATATGAAAGTTCATACCATCTAAAATAAAGATGTTAAATTCCAACCACTTAATATGAATCTGAATTCCCAGAAAGCAAATCTATCCAAATAAATTTCAAGTTGATTATATTTGAACCTAGTGCATCTGATATTATAAGGCTGATAGAAAGATGACTCAAATGGAAAATTCTAATATATATAAGCTAGTAGACAATATGGGTTAAATATAATTAGGCTGAACTAAGGTTACTCATATTAGTAGAAAGATTATTAGCTACTGGAAATTAAAGGAGTTTTCTTTCACTAGAAAGAACTAAAGTTAAGTTGAAATTATTTGTGTAAATAAATAATTACTTAGTAATAGATGAATTATACAAACATTTTTGGAAATTAGACTAAATTAGAAAGAGTACATCTAAGAGCAGCCTAAGGAAAGCATTTTGCCACCTATTTAAAAATGATTAATTGGTGTTTGTGTGCCACTGGCCAGAGATGGCATGTACAGAGCAAGTACTACAACTTTTCTTTCTAAATAATAAGTAGAAAAATAAATTTCATTGATTATGAAACTTTTTTCCATTGAGCTTAATATCTGGCTTCTAAGCAACTACTACTAATCTACTAAATTTGTAGGTGAGATGAGAACTATTTCTCATCCTTGAAATCAATTATCGCAGAAATATCCACCATCAAACCAACAGCTTTTCTGTGAAAGTTTGCCCTTACTTTGGATTGCTGCCAGTAAGTAGAAATGCTATGGGGACATAAAGGCATATGAAGGGGATATGAAAAGAAAATTAATTGGAAGAAGTATTTTTGACCACTTTAGAGTTTTTGTCTATATTTTTAAAATAACCAACATGAACTCATTAAATCAGGAATATTACTGTGTAATACTGGGAGTTTGATAGTGTTCTAAACTTTAATATATATCAATAACAATCTTTTAAAAAGACAAAAAATCTTGCTTGCATGAAGCTTACATGCCAATTTGGAGAAAAAGACTATTAATTAATAATTAATAAATAAAATCCACATCTTGTTAGATTGTGATAAATATGACAGAGAATAAACAGAGAGGGAACTTCCTGTTTCATCTCTAACCAGGTAAAGAGTTTAGAAGTTATGACTCCCATCTTTACAAAAAGAAAACCTAGACAAACTGGAAAACAATGACTTTTTTTGACCCATCAGAAAGCTGAGTCATGAGGCAAATTGCCACCTTGAAATCTGTTTGGAAATGTACATCCAGAGAGATATAACAGATGAGAGGTGATAATGTGAAGCAGAAGACAATGAAGTCATAGGCCTTACTGTAGAAACACTTAAGTAGTAATTTTGACAAATGATCCAAGAATTGCGGTACAATTCCAAAAGGTTTAACATAATTATAATTGGAATACCAGAAGCAGTAGAAAGAGAAAATGGAGCAGAAAAAATATTTGAAGTAATAGTGGATAAGACATTTCCAAAATTCGTCCAGGTGTTTTAAAAATCACAGATCCAGGAAGATCAGAGAACTCCAAGTAGAATAAAGACTCCACCCTCCCCCCAGAAAAATCCAGATCTAAGCGTTTATAGTCAATCTTCAGAAAATACAAAACAAAGAACATTTTGAAGGAAGCTTGAGGTGTAGGTAGAATGCCTTGCCTATAGAAAAACAAAGATGAGAATTAAGTGACTTCTCATCAGAAACCATATAAAAAAGAAGAGTCAAATATTTAAAATACTGATAAAAAACCCAACTCACCAAACTAGAATTCTATATCCAGAAAAATTATCATTCAAAATAGAGAAATAAAGACTTGTGCAGCCAAAGTAAACTGAGGGAATGTCTCACCAGACCAATATTGTAAGAAAAATTAAAAGAAGTTCTTCATGCTGAAGGGAAATTGTATAGGTTTAAACCTGAATCTACATAAAAAAGAGAAGAGTGTTGGAGAAGTAAGAAATGAAGGGAAAACAAAATCTTATTTTTTATTTGATCTAAAAAACACCTGTTTGCTCAAAGTACCTACAGTGACAATATGCTGGGTAATCATAGGCTATGGATAAGTGAAGTGCATGACAGCAATGCCACAAAGGATGGGAAGGAGTATTGAGAATGCTCTAAGTTACCTATACTACATGGAAAGGTGCATAGTTTTTTTTTTGAAGGTTGATTTAGATTCATTTAAAATGTACATTGTACACTCTAGAGAAATAAATTTAAAAATTTTTTAAAGTATAATTGATATACTCTGAAAAGAGGTAAAATGGAATCACTCATATAAGATGCTTAATTAATATCAGAGATGGCAGAAAGAGAGAGGGAAAAAAGAGGGGAAGAAATACAATGATTAAATATCAGCTAAACTTAAAACGTAAATGATGTAAATATACCAATTAAACTTTGTAAGTTAAATGAGTGAACAAACAAATATAAACTAGAGACAATAGTATATTTTGTAAAAGAAATCCACTTCAAATATAAAGACTCCAATTGGTAAAAGTAAAGGGATAGACAAAGATATATCAGAGTGACACCAAGTAAAGATATGCTGGAGTAGATATATAGTAATTTAAGACAAGAAAACTTCGAAACAAGAAATATTACCAAAGATAAAGATGAGCATTACATAATGTTAAAGAAGCCACCTTCAAAGAAGACATAAGGATTCTATAGATGTCTATACCTAACAGGTTTTCAAAATGTATGTGGTAAAACTGATAGAGTAAAAAAATAAATATAGAAATTCAATAATATAAAGACTTAAACACCCTTCTGTCAGTAATTCACAGATTAAGCCAGCAGAATATCACAAGGGATATGATAACTGGAAAAGTGTTATCAATAAATTTGATGTAATTGACTTTTATACAGTGTTTCACCCAACCAAAGCAGAATATACATTATACTCAAGTTCACAAGGAACATGCACCAAGATAGTCCATATTCTGGTTCATAAAACATGTTTAAGAAAATTTAAGATAATATAAATAGTAACCTTCAAAAAAGAAATTACCAGACTAAGAAGGTTTTACTAGTTAATTATGACAAACATTCAAGGAAGAAATTCCTCGACAATTCTTTCAGAAAATGGAAGCAGAAGAAACATTTCTTAACTAATTCTATGAAGTCAGCATTACCCTAAGATCAAAACCAAAGAAAAACATTACAAGACAAGAATACTGCAGACCAGTATCTCTCATGAACATACATATAAAAATCCTCAACAAAATATGAAAAAAGTTGAATCCAACATTGTATAAAAAAGAATTATATACCATGACCAAATGAAATTTATTTCCATTAAAAAAGGCTAGTTTAACATTCAAATATCAAAACAGTCTACCAGGCTAAAGAAGAAAAATCATCTCATCGTATCACTTAACACAGAAAAAGCATTTGACAAAATCCAACACCCATCTGTGACAAAGATTCTTCAAAAATTAAATAAGTGGAACGTCCTCAACTTGGTAAAGAACACCTAAAAAACCCTGTAACGACTATTATAACTAAGACACAGGATTCTTTCCCCCTAACATCAGGAACAAGGAAAGGATTTCCTCTTTTATTATTTGTGTTTAATGTAGCACTTAAAGTCTTACTGCAATAGATAAGAAACAGCAATACAAACATACACAAGGGAAAAAGCTGTTATTTTTTGTAGACAGTACAATTGTCTACATGAAAAAGCCCTTGAATTTGCAAATAAATGTCTGAAACGAATAAGTGAGTATATAAAAGTTGTAAGATACAAGGCTGAAGTAAAAAGTCAATTGATTTCCTACATACCAGCAATGAGAATTTGGAATTTGAAATTTCCAAAATTCATTTACACTAGCATAAAAATGTAATTCATGGATATAAATCTAATAAAATATGTATAGAATATGCATGCAGAAAACAAAATCCTAATGAAGTATATTAAAGAATAGGTAAAGATGTTTTCCATGATCATTAATTGGAAGACTCTACATTGTTAAATTATCAATGATTCCAAATGATATACAGATTCAATGCAATTCCAATCAAAGTCCTAGCAAAATAATAATATATATACATCAACCAGCTGATTCTCAAATTTGTAAAGTCAAAGCTTCTGACAATAGTCAACATAACACAGAAGAACAAAGTTGGAGGGCTCATACTACTGATTTCAAAACTTACTCTAAAGTGACCATAATCAAGGCCATGTGGCATTAATGAAAGAATAGACATATAAATCAATAGAACATAAAAGAGAGCTCAGAAGTAGACTTACATTTGTACACACCACACAAATCTTGATAAAGACACAAAAGCAATTCATATTCAAAGTTGTTTTTCAACAAATGGTCCTGGAAAATTTGGATGTCTATATGCAGCTTTACACATTACATAAAAATTAAATCAAATTGGATCAGAGATACAACTGTAAAATGGAAAACTATGAATCATCAAGAAGAAAATCTGCATGACTTTGGTGATGAGTTTTGAGATGCAACACCAAATCATGGTACGTAAAAGAAAAAATAGATAAACTGAACTTTATTAAAATTAAAATATTCTCTTTAATTCTTTTAAATTAATTGAGGCTTCTTTTAAAGCCTAGTATGGGTCTATTCTGGCAAACATTCCTTATGCATTTGACATGATTGTGTATTCTGCAACTGTTCAGTGGAATGTTCTAAAGATGTATGTTAGTGTGAGATACAGATTGTTGGTTTATGTTGTTTCCTTAAGTCTTTCCTTGTGTATCTTTTGACTACTTGTCTATTATTGATAGTGGAGTAATAAAGTCTCCCCCAGTTATTTTTTTTTTTTTTTTTTGCGATATGCGGGCCTCTCACCGCTGTGGCCTCTCCCGTTGTGGAGCACAGGCTCCGGACGCGCAGGCTCAGTGGCCATGGCTAACGGGCCCAGCCTCTCCGCGGCATGTGGGATCTTCCCGGACCGGGGCACGAATCCGTGTCCCCTGCACCGGCAGGCGGACTCGCAACCACTGCGCCACCAGGGAAGCCCCTCCCCCAGTTATTGATGAACTATTTCTCCTTTCAGTTCTGTCCATTTTTTATTCATTTTATTTAGGTGCATG
Source organism: Stenella coeruleoalba (assembly GCF_951394435.1). Classification (NCBI taxonomy): domain Eukaryota; kingdom Metazoa; phylum Chordata; class Mammalia; order Artiodactyla; family Delphinidae; genus Stenella; species Stenella coeruleoalba. The sequence goes on from NC_137148.1 coordinate 74,217,223, forward strand.
TAAGTTAGGTATGTATATGTCTATATGTGTTTTTTTCTTTATATATTCTATTATCTTGCTGATACTTTCTATTTTAATATTTGACTCAAGTTCATTTGCAATTTCCCATTGGAGCATTTTTACTTACAATACTGCCTTAAAGTCCTTGCCAGATAATTCCAACATCTCTGTTATTTTTCATTGGTATCTCTTGATTTCATTTTCCCATATGAGTAGAAATATCTGTGGTTCTTCATGTGCCAGGTGATTTTTGTTTTATTGTGTTCATTTTGAATATTACATTTATGAGACTTTGGGTCTTATTTATATTCTATGAGAGTGCTTATCATTATTTTAGCCTTGTATAGGCTGTGTTTCCAATGTCAGTTCAGTTTTCAAAGCCTTTGCAGTGCTATCATTTCTATCCTGCATATGTATAGCCCAGTGATCAGTCTGAGACCTAATGAGAGATCTATTTCTTAGCACACTTCTTAAAGTCTATGGTATGCTAATTAGGATCAGACCCATGTTTGCATAGGTCTGGGGATAACCCAGGAATTAATAAACAAAATTATTGCTTTCCCAAGGTATTTCTTCCCTAAATATCAGTGGTACTTTTTTTTTTTTTTTTTTTTTTTTTTTTGCGGTACGCGGGACTCTCACTGTTGTGGCCTCTCCTGTTGCGGAGCACAGGCTCTGGACGCACAGGCTCAGCAGCCATGGCTCACGGGCATAGCTGCTCCACGGCATGTGGGATCTTCCTGGACCGGGGCACGAACCCATGTCCCCTGCATAGGCAGGCAGACTCTCAACCACTGCACCACCAGGGAAGCCCCAGTGTTACTTTCAAGTCCACTGGGTTTCACTTTTTGGTCTTCTGGTCAGAAACTGTCCTCTACTGTGATTGCACTTCCTCCAGAGCTATGTGGCAGGAGGACGAGGGAGAGGGATAAAAATCAACAGTTTTGTACCACCCTCTTGGAGATGTAGCTCTACCAAAGAGAAGGAGTTTTGGCTGCAGGAAAACCTGTGTATGGAGTGCAATAGAAGAGAGAAAAAGGAGAGGTGAAAAATCAAGAGATTTCTCCCACTGTCACTGAACTTTAGGAGTTTCCTTTTCTGCTCCTCAAACCAGAGCTAGACGGTTTCTCCTTGATCTTTCTGTGTCTGAACCATAGTGCTCACTTCTGAGTTTTATAGTGCATTGCATTCAGGCCAATAAATATTGGAGGAAAAAAATAATAAACTCTGTTTCATGGTACTTCAAATTCTAGTGTTCTTTCCTTCCCTGCCTGCTGATTATTTACTTTTCAGTATTCTCAAATACTGCTCAAGCAAGTTGTGGAGGTTTGATAGTTGCACTCAGTGAAAGGGAAATGTTGGCATGTGTTTATCTTTACTGGAACTGGAAGACCATCGTTTTTTTAGTTTTTCAACATTTCAGAACAATTTTAAGCCATCATTAAACTTTGGTAATTTGTTTTCTTACATTTTTTGAAACTTCTGAGGGGGGTTTAGGTGGACTTCAGTTGGAATAGAATAATTTAGAAGGATGATGTTTAACCTGATGGCATACTTGAAACTACACCAATCTGATGAACTCATGTGAAATATTTTCTATGATAAATTCTGTCTCTTCAATTTCCTATTTCAACTTCTAAGGCTGCACTCTTTCAGAGAAGATTATCTCCACGCACATTCTGGAGCCTTCAAAAATGTGTGTTGGGAAGAGGAAATTCACAGGTTTTGATCCCCAAACAATTCTAATTTTCTTTTTAAAAGAATGAAAAGGGGCTTCCCTGGTGGCACAGTGGTTGAGAGTCCGCCTGCCAATGCAGGGGACACAGGTTCGTGCCCCGGTCCGGGAAGATCCCACGTGCCATGGAGCAGCTGGGCCCGTGGGCCGTGGCCGCTGAGCCTGCGTGTCCGGGGCCTGTGCTCCGCAGCGGGAGGGCCCACAGCAGTGAGAGGCCTGCGTACCACAAAAAAAAAAAAAAAAAAAGAATAAAAAGAAAATCACATTACTACTTTTTCTCCTCTCAACTTTTATCCTTTTTTATTTTCAATTATTTTCCTTTCTTTCATATTTGCAGTAGATTTTATGAATATATCTCTCCATGAAAAGGAATTCAGGTAGCCCCTAACCAAAAATAAAGAAGTTGGTCTAGCCAATATCTGATGACATTATTTTTATTCATATCAGAAGACAAACATATTGTTAGACTGAGAAATTCATTAGAAACTTTAATTCAAAACATTCAATCCATTGTCATACATATATATATATATATATATATATATGTCAGTTTACAGTTTTTGTGTACATATTTTTTTCTTATTTCAGACAATTTCTCAGGGTCTCTCTAATGTCATCTGAATTTTACAGAAAACTAGATTTTAGAGGGGCTAAATAATATGGCCAAGACAGTATTGATATTGACAAAAGTAAAACTAGATTTTAGATCATTTAACACCTGGGACACAAGTCTCTCCAAACAACAATGTGTCTCTTAGAAGTTCAGGTTTAAGGAAACTTGCTTTTATCATTTGTGTAAAATTGTTTAGCATCATTTCTTCTATGAATAAAATTATGACTGGATATTTATCTTCCTGATCATGATTAGATGTTGGATTTTCTTATGGATTCAAATATATATGTAGAAAAACATGATATGGTGAGCCTAACTCAGGGAAATGCTAATAACTCAGGTTTAATCAATAAGTACATTGAAGCTTCTACTGCTTCTGTAACAGATTCCATACGTAAAGTTGCCCGAGAAAGTCATTTGATGAGTTAAATGAGAGTATACCTCCTAATTTGTTTTCATATTTAATTATCCATTTATTCTTTTGATTCATAGGCAGTAATTTCATACTGTTGATTCCCTCTTGACCTTGTGCTTGTAACTGAATCTGAGATCTGGCTTGTGGCCCAGGAATATGTAGAAAATTGTTTATATAAGCAGGAAGCTGCCTTGAGCTGCACTGCTTTGATTTAACGTTATAACTGTACTAAAAGTAGCATAGCTTTCCCATTTACTCTCTATTCTGTTCAAATCCCTTGTCATTATAACAGATGTTTGGATTATTGTTCTGTAAACCATGTCAGAATTTCAATCTGTAGTATCTGTTTATTATTCTCCAAGGGTGATATTACAAATGTTCTCATGCACAGTTAATACTTATAAAACAGTCTGTCTTATTTCCCATAAAAAAAAAAAACCTACCAGAAAATTTTTGATAATCAGAATAAATATACCTAACTTGGGGCAGAGTGTTTTAAGTGTATATGAGTAAATGATCCCAACTAAAAGTGGGCAACGTTTCAGAAAGTATTCCAATCATTAAAAAAAAAAGCTTTTATCTTAAGTCTTATAAGATAATGATTTTTTAAATGTTTTTAAGTATATGTGTAGTTAAAATTGAACTACCATAATTAAATAATTTTATTCTGCTATTGAGATATAATTCGATTTATATTAATGACTGTGAAAGCCATATCTGCTGATAAAACCTCATGGTTTTGAAGTGTGCCACGTTAACAAAATAAAAGAATTATTGAATAAAAGAATGTGAAGTCCGTATGCTTATAAAGATATACCAGTAGTGTATGGGGAGAATATCATTGTTTAAAATCTCTACTTGAGTAGAAAATCTTATTACCTTAAAAAAAAAAAAGAAAACAGAGTCACTGACAGCTTTTTCAAATACATTTTTAAAGCCTGAACTATTAGTTTCCTCCTGTTGTTTGAATGAGTTATTGCAGCTTTTACAAGGGCATGAAATGAGATTTCCTGAGGTGACAGTCCAATTGGATATTGACAAAGAACAAAATCTCTGATAAATCATTTGTTTCTCCTTTACATTTTTCTATTTTAATCCTTACTCTAAAGAGAATTGGTATGCTCTAAATAGAGCCCACGTCAGATGAAGGAGCATTATGCCCGCTTATTACAAGAGATGTGAGCACACTAATACTCTGAGGAATAATCTGACTATGTTTCTAGAAGACAAGCTTTGTAGCCAAATTAGAAATGTTTGCAAGAAAATAATTTGTTTCCCTTATTTACTTCACATACATTTTTATCTTTCTTGTTATATCCCATTTCTAGCCCCTCTTTCTTTTGAATGTAAAAATGGCACAAAAAAACAGGAGAGGGGAGAGAGAGAAGAGCCTACTCTTTGGAAATGATTTAGAAGGAGAGTGACAGAATTCTTCTGGGAAATAAAAGGAGAGGGGAAGGGAGAGTTTAAGAAAAAGGGTCAATTAACTACTCCATCAGCCCCATCGAAAAAGGTACTGTATCTTTTACTTCATTCATTTCACCTTAGAGAGTGGACACAGCTACCACGGGGTTCGGAGTCTGCAAGAACACCAACGTGTGTTACGTTTATATTTAAGATTTTTTAAAATGAAGGGAGAAAAAAACACAAGGTCAGCTTCGGAAATGATGAATGCCTTTTTGCTGAAAGCTGTACTGAACGTCCTTGAGTTTAATCAAAACTATTTGTTTTTAGTCAGCTTTGCTGTTGTCTCTTTTACTCTTGTCCACTGATAGCTTGACATTAATGACATCATAAATCATGTGAAGTGGCAGCTTGGGTTTGGTAGCATTTCAAGTGTTTGTTGAGATGTCCCGGACTATCTGGGGGGCTGGTGTAAGGCTGGCTATCATCCTGCACTGAATCTTGAGTTTATGGCATGATTCGGTCGGTAAAAGCACAGAGTGCATTATTAGTGCGATGGGCCTTCGTTAAAGAATAACCGGCTCCTTGTTAAATGCCAACTTCAGAAAGAGATTATCGAGGAGGTGGATTTATCTTTAATTCTGTTTCTTCAATTTTTTAAAACATAATTTTCCAATCCACTTTTAAAATAAAGACCTTGCCCTCTGTACTTGTCAGTTCCTATGGTCATTCAGTACCTGTAACGTAAAGTGTGAGAGTCCATTTGCACTGTTCATATTCCCAGTGTCCAGTCACTTGAGACTTGAACAGTGGGTACAGTTTGAGCGCTCCTATCACCTACACGTTTTAAAAGGCTCTTCTTACGCATAAATCATCATCTGTACATTGAAAATGTATTCTTTGAAACATGTCTAGCTTTTATCAGTTTTTTGTTTCAGAATGATTTCACTGGATCATTCTGTTTTATGGCTTGTTATCTGTGTGACTGTTCTTAGAACATGCTTTTCGTTATCATTGTACTCTACTGCTAAGGAAAGAAAAGATTATTCTTTAGCTGTTATTTATTTAATGGTATTTTGTTATACTGTAAATATAAATATGTAATATAAATATATATATGAATAATATGTAGATCATTTACTTCCTTAGGCCAATGTATTACCAAGTGAAAGAGAGTTACTTTGTTTTATAAGACAACTGGCAAAACGAGATGTCTTTTCTTCCATCATGGAAAAGGATATCATCTTGAAATATGCATCGCATATTATAAAAGAGTACTTTTCATAGTGTTGAGATAGTTCAGTCAAAATATATAAACACTTGTGCAGATTTAACAGAAAATGCAGTTTTCACCTATATTCAAAGTGGATCCAAATTAGATCATTGCTACACAGTCCCAGGACAAAACACTGAATAGAGTGACATCAAATAAAACCCATCATTTGACAACTTGGATAATTTAATCCCTTGGTTTTAAACTGAACTTGAGAAGAAAAAAAAACGTTGTGTATAGATATAAGTACAGATTCTTAAAATTATCCCCTTAGACATTTATCACCTATTTTTATATGAATGCGAAGAGGTTATTTCTTCATATGGCAGCAAAGTTTTTTAAAAGTAGTTTTGTAAAAAGAACCTAACGATATATAGTATTAAAATATTTTTTCCTTCATTTCAGTGAGACACATTGACAACATAAAATGAGTTTGAACATTTGACTCTTCTTTAAACAGGATTGGTCCCTGTTATAAAAGGATTTCTTTTCTCCATGACAAATGATAGCAAATAATTATAACAATAAAGCAAATCACAGGTGAGCTCAATATAATGAGAGCAATACAATCCAACTCATTGTGACATGTACTTCAGTTCTATGGATTTCTTGCCAAACCTAAGGGAATATTAATATGAATTTTTAGATTATTGTACAACTTTAAGAAATGTTCAAAATATTGTTATGTAGTTTCATGGTATCTCTCACTGTACTGTATGGAGAATGTTCTCATGGAGGTGAAGTAATTTATACCTCTTTTGCCACCAGACTTCTCCTACCTCTTTTCTGCATATCTGTCTCCTAAAAAAATGACAAGGTTTTTGTTTTGTTTGTTTCTCATTGAGTATTTAATAGTCTTCACTTTCATCTGATCTAGACACGATAGAATTAGACAGGCATTATTTTTCTTCAGACCCTATGTGCTGTGGTGCTCTAATTCTGGTCTGCTCTAGTCTTCTAATTTAGATACACCAAATAATTACTTTTATCCTCAGAACAGAGAGAGTGAATTTCAGCTTGCTTCAGAAAGAGAGAATGTACATCCTTGGTGAGACACAAAATGTTTGGATCTCCCGGCATGCAAAGGGAATCACTTACATGACTGGCCCAGAAAAAGTTATCTTAGGCTTCGAGGGTGCAATTTTCAGTTTCTGCACGCACCTATCTTGAAAACACTTCTGACACATCAAATATATACTTAGCAAATTTCCTTTTTCCTATTAATAAAAATAACATTACTGGACTTCCCTAGTGGCCTAGTGGTTAAGAATCCACCTGCCAATGCAGGGGACACGGGTTCGAGCCCTAGTTCAGGAGGATCTCACGTGTCTCGGAGCAACTAAGCCCACGCACCACAACTACTGAGCCTGCGCTCTAGAGCCTGCGAGCCACAACTACTGAGCCTGTGCGCCACAACTACTGAGCCTGTGCTCTAGAGCCCGCGAGCCACAACTACTGAAGCCCGCGTGTCTAGAGCCCATGCTCCACAAACCAAGAAAACCCACCTCAGTGAGAAGCCTGCGCACTGCAACAAATAGTAGTTCCTACTCGCTGCACCTAGAGAAAGCCCGTGCACGGCAACAAAGACCCAATGCAGCCAAAAATAAATAAATAAATTTTAAAAATATATCATTACTTATAAGTGGGCATACAGTGCTTTCTTGGTAAAACAGGACATTGTTTGTCCTTTTATTAATGAAGTGCAACATCAAACTAATTCATTACTTTCATTTACTAAAGTGCTGATTCTAAGAAATTTTGCTTTCTAGACCTCAGCAAAAAAAGATTGGCAGAACTATTTGGGAAACTACCTCATACAGAACCACTATACCACCCCTCTCTGGAAGGTGGGAAGACATGCTTCTCATGCTTGTATACACACATGCATACACACACTTGCCCATGCCCATGTTTATTCATACACATAATTATGCCAAGATCAGACAGAATGCTGAATTAACAGTTTCATTCATCCTGAAGATTTTCATTTTAATTTAAGCTCCTATTGGAAGGCTGATGAAAAACAAAAGCTCTAAGTCAATTCCAAATGAATCAAATTCCAGGTCATGTATAAATAGTGAATGATGGCAATTACAGTGAAAGGATCTGAGGTACAATTTATTTTTAACTAACAGACAGCACCTGACAGTATTTATATATCAACTTGTTCTTAAAATCCTCTCTCTGGATGATAAACTGATTTATTTCACACCTAATTGTCTTTTACCACTAATCGTGATGTATATATAAAGTTTCATAAGTAAAATCATCTAATTTGGCAAGGGATGTATTAAAATGAAAGAATTTGTGTCATAAAATAAAGCACAGAAACTTGTTTTCATGATTGTCAAATGCAATTTCATAAATATATTGCCATAAAGATCTTCTGCATAACTTTTTTCTTATGTTAAGATGGGATTTCTAGAGAAATGCATCACTCAAAAATGTGTGCTTAGGGAGGAGAGAAGACCCCCATGCTTTGAGCTATTGCCCCCAAATGATAGTGCTGGTGAAGATGAGCTACCATAGTCAGGGTCCTTCAAAGGCATACTTGTACAGCTACCCAAGAAAATCAAGTACAGAAAACTCACTTCTATTCTCTAAGAGAAACAAAGGTGAACTGGCAGATAAATAGCAGTTAGATGTATTCCATGGAAAAATTCTCCTTAATTAGAACTTTCTCCCTATTGAGTTTATCCCTTAATTTTATTTGAATTCAAATTTATTCTTTAAAACTAAGGACTAAATATGGTCTATTGGTAACTAATGAAAAGCAAGTGACGATGTCCATGTGGCTCTGAGTATTCACAGAAAGCAGGTCTGCCACAAAAGGCAGTACAGGTTGTTCACTGTACGAGGACACATTGCCATGAGCGTAAGAGGGTATGAAATCTAGTTCTCATGCCATGCACCTTGGCAAGATATTCCTTTTTCTATTTGGGACAAAAGTAAAAGTTCACCAAGCTGGACATCCAGGAAGCTGTTTGTCTAGAGGTGGTGACTTTTTCTAATTCACATAATGGTCACAGACCTTTGTGGAAAGATCTTTGTTTTTATTAGTTTAAAAAAAAAGGGGGAATTACAGTCTCAAAAGTGAGTTTAAACTTGTTTTAGGTGAGACAAAGTCTGACCTTTAAATTACATAAAACTAGGAAATTTTAGAAGAAATGTCTCCTATGGTGTGTAACTTCTAATGATGAGACAACACTATTTCCCTTCACTGAATTCTCCTAACCAAATTGCTTTACTATTTCATAGCTATCTATCTTTGTAGGATTATTGTACTTCCTTTACATTTAAATTCCTTTCAAATGGTCATGTACAAATGTGCCTAAAGCTTAGCTACATCCATAACAGAGCTATCAATACAAAGACACTCACTTCTTCTCTCATGTTCACAAAGACTAAAAACAAAAACTGAGCTAAATAAACCTCTTTGGGAGAAAAGAATTTCTAGAATGTGCCCAAATTTTCAAATTGAAGCATTAAAGAACATAATTTGGCCTATTTCCTTAGGTTATTGATGTGCTAGTGCTAATCTTGCACTAGGTCAGGGTTAACCCCAAAGAATAAGCTATTGAGCTTTGCTAAAATCTTTGAGGTACTTGTCAATAATGATCTGGCTGTGACTCTGGTTTCCAAGTCTCAGTCTCAAATAGTGTTGTCCGCAATAAAAACAGTTTCCCAAGCCCTGTATGAAATGTTTTTTCTTTATTAATTCCATTAATATTTATTGACCACCTACTAAAGACATTTAGAGTAAAAAAGGGTTTATTGAAAGATAATTTTATAGATTTATATATCCTTTTCCATCACATGAAGCATTGTCTAACATCATTTAGTAGAAAATATACTTAGTTTCAACTATATCATCTTGTGATAATCTCTTACATTCAATGAGATAGTCATAGAAAATTGTGGTTTTTTTCTATTGAAGACACACTGGATATTTTTAAAACAGCTTTAAAAATATGGAAACCTTTTATGTACTTGCTTTTATTGAGAGTGCTAGTGAATAACAGAAAATCACAAGAGGTATATGACGTATGGACTCCAAAGCAGTATTTTACTATAAAAGCAGGGAACCCTGCTGGCATATGTAATTTAATGTGCACCATGCCTCCCCTAATTCAATCAGGTCTCTACATCCCTTCTTTTATATTCCAATTGGATTTCACGTGCTAAAGCCATCAAGATTTTCAGGATGAAATGAATGCTTGTATTAATCCTGCAATTTCCATTTAGAACACAGCATCGATTTGATTAATAAGGTTTGATGCTGAATAATTATATGGCAAATATGTAGGCTATAGGAAAACCACAGATGTGACCACCAGCAAAAGCCTTGTGGGAGAAGGAGGTCAAAGGAAAGCAATGGCCATGACTGAGGTGATGAATTCTTTGGCTTTTCTTTTATGCAATTAACAAGCAGGGCTTCTATTAATTTGCCACCCCCAGAGCCTTGACTGGTCAGATGCGTCTGGGTCAAGGGTCATGGGGCAGAGTAGGGGTCAGCATCACAGCAGCCCTGAAACAAAATGGGAAAACTAAAGAAATCTAAATGATATGGCTGAGTATACATTCTGTAGTACAGAGGGATGGGAGGAAGTGCATCTCCTTAATGTTAAGATTGCTGTTTTAGAATAATAAAAATGTTCTCTGCACATTTAATTCAAAGTAATCAATCTAAGGTGCAGTGGTTGAACATCCAATAAAAGAAAATCAATGTGGTCTCTACAAGGGAAGACAAACAATGCTCGCTTTTACTAAAGGGATTATAGGTTAACATTTATTCAGTGTATTGTAATCTGATGTCAAGTGGTATAAAATCAAGCCAACAATCCATTACCACCCGTTATAGGCTAGGTGCTGATCTCATGCAAATTGACTTTTCATAGAACTTATTAAATCATTTCTGTGTTCTAGCTATGAAACATTTTTCTACAGTGGTTGAACTTCAATGAATTTTATTTCAGATCTTTTTTTTTTTTACATCTTTATTGGGGTATAATTACTTTACAATGGTGTGTTAGTTTCTGCTTATTTCAGATCTTGAATGAAAACATATCAAGAAGACAAATATGCATCATTTCAAAACAAAGATTTTTTACAACTTTCTTATGCTTCTAGTCATTAATTAATTATACAAAATACATATTATTTTATGTTTCTATGAAAACAAACCAAAAAACTTGGTCATGATACTGGACCTGAATTATTTTCCTCCCAAATTCTTTTATTACTGCAAATGTCATTGTACATGTTTGTCTATTTTTATAACACTTTGAGATAAATTGCAATGCCTTTCCAAATTTTGATAAAATTTAGATTTCCCCAGAATTTAAGAGAAATAATTCATATTTTATCAGTACTATACATGTTCCTAATTTTGAGTTTATTTTCTGTAAAATAAAAAGTCTATATTTCACATTGTAGACATTATGAGGTAAGGATATTTTTTAATAATATGTCTCATAAAGTAGATTACATGAATTCCACAATTGGGGAATTAATAATTATTGAAATTCTAAGTAACTTAAATATACGTAACCTAATTGAGTAATGTTTTAGTCTAGTGTAGTCACTACTTGCTTGGGCAATAAGGATTTAGAGTGATTACTGCACCTCCCCTCCCCAAAATGTGATGATCTTTTGAAGTATTATAAGAAGTTAGTGATCTTTCATTAAACATAATAAAAAATGGCTAGCAAACCTGTCAAAGTTAGCATTTTTTCTAGAGCAACTGTGCTTATTGTTAGAATTGGGACCACTTTTAAGTGTGAGGAAAATCATTACCACATGTTTGAAAATATTGGTGATATTTTGCAGATTGTATTACTCTGCAGCCTGGTGCTACTTCAAAACATTTCAAAATTGCTTGATAGTAGAAAGGGAAATTGAATTTGACACTATTTTTATTATAAAAGCTAAGTTTAGTTTACCACCCTTGCTTTGATGGAATCTTTTAGCTTTTTATTTGTTTGGAAGTAGAAGTTTGCCTATTCTGTATACACAACATAAAGAAACTTAGAGCCTATTATTTTAATTCTTATTTACAAAATCTAACTATGTATATTATTGAGTTATTCATATATTAGTATTTTTACAAATACTGAAATTTGTAAATTTTGTCACAATAATGGCTTCCATTATTATCTTTCTCAAATATTGTGATCTTAACTGATATTTAGACTAAAATACATTATACTTTTGCTGACTCTGCATAATAAAACTAAAAAAAAAAATTTAACCATATTTGTTCTATTATGGTAACTAATTTGGGCTTCTGTCATTGTTGCCTTGTTTTGTATTTTACGTAGTAAAATGAATGTTTCAAAGAATCCACTTATAAAGTGGATTCTTTGAAATCATCTTATAAAGCCTATGGATCAAATCAGAAATAAAAGTAAAATGATTACAAACCAATTTCAGTCAGTGAACCAAAAACACTTATACAGGCCACTAGCTCACCTGTCCAAGATCTGAATTTGGTCAGATTTATCCCATTTACATGAAGCACTCTGAACTGATGAAACTGAAATCTTAAAATCTAATGATGTAATTTAACATGACCTTGTAACATAGTTTGAATTGACCAGATACTTTGTTCAAATGTTGAATTAACCCTAAGACAATACATTCTTCATATTTAAAATTAAATTGAAAACAAAGTGAAAAGCTAGTAAAATATGTTGAGATAGAATTATTTATATTTATACTGTAAGTTCTAAACCTGGATTCTTTCCAGGATGTGGATTTTACCAGGAGTTTTCATGAGCCCTTAATTTCTTGTCTCATTTCTGTTAATAATAGTTAGAAACACTTGCTCATTTCTCCTGTACATAAACTGCCTTTGCTATTCTGCTTCTCGTTCCATAGCAAAAAAAAAAAAAAATTATTTAAAGAGTAAAAAGTAATCAGATACCAAACAAACAAACAGAATGCAAGTGAGTCTTGTGGAAAAAAAAAAAAACCAACTGATTTCTCTTCATTTTTATTTGTAGAAGATTAGCTTGCTTTAGGGGATCTAGATAACACGAAATCACTCCACAACCAGAAGCGATGAAGATATGAACTCTAGGCTAACAGTAACGGCAAAAATCATTTCAAACTGAAGGCAAAAGCACTTCATTTTGTGCACAATGTCTGAATGCCTTCCACTGGACTTTAAATGAAAAATGGAAAACATTTTAGGAAATACAGGGAAGCACTGAGTATATGGCACTGAGAGGCATTTTTGATGTTTTTGCACTTTTGTGCAGAGACAGCCATTAAAGGTTGCCAATGGGGTATTGTAAAACCACAGTTAACAGTGAATTTTAGATACATATAACCAGTTAAAAGTGATTGAATATCAAGGGTTGAATAGTGCTTATTATATCTGCTGTTGGGAGACTTCAATTCATTATCGTAACAGAATGAAAACAGCATTGCTGCTGTCCAGGACATGCTTGTAGTATTGATTGGGTTTCTCCAAAGTCTTCTCTTAGGATGCAGAGTGCAGTCAAACATGCACAAACATCACTCAGTTCCCTTGATTCTGTCACGTGCTCCTTGTACCTCAAATGAAAGCAGCCTTAAGACACAGGAAAATGCTTCTTTATTTGAAAGCAGACAGGGCTCTAAGCCTGACTCCAGGGGCTATGCAGATGTGGTGACCTTTCTTCCAGAGACCAGATTTTACACTCAAATTGTCATTAAAGCTCAATTTTCCCTAGAGGTTCCCAGTCAACTTGTGTGCTCTCTCCATTAGGGTTAAAAGTCAAGAGTGGCACCATGCCCACCATACATACTAAATGAAATGGAACATAAATAAAAGGGGGGAATGACCTGCCCTCCTGGAGAAAAGGCATCATCCACAGTCTACGCAGATGTAGTCAGGCCTGGTCAAAATTGCACAAATCCAGGACTGACACTTCAGCCAGAATGTCACAGGATCCTGTCTCTAGCAATGTACCTCTGAACAAGGATATTATTCCCTCCTTTTAATTTCCAGAACCAGTAAAAAGTATTGACTAAACCTGTACAGATCTAGAAACCCTATATCTTTCTCACACCCTCTGCCTGTATCTATAAGCTTAATTAATCTGATAGCCTTAGGAACAAAAAATTAAAAAGAAAAGGAAGAAAAGAAGAAAATGACATTAGTCTATAACCAAAAAGTAAACTGTTTTGGGGTCTTTAACTTGGAGTTTGGCAGAGAAAGTGTATACGACAATAGAATTAACTGATAAAATAGATTTTTTTTCCCCTTGCCTATGTAGGACAACATGACCTTAAAAAATGCCATGATCTCTCAATCTCGTAAAGTAGTTCATTTTAAGGTTATCTCATAAATGAAATTTGGAAAAAGGAAATTTCTCTAATGTCTCAAATGAATCAGCCTAATGTTTCAGGGATGGGAGATATTCTTGACCTATTGATATGTTGTGTTGGCCCCCCACAGACCTATGCCAAGAATATGCTTCACCAAAGTGGAAGCCTTTCTGCTTAACTAGGCACGTCTTGATTTGAATCACCAATGCAGAGAACTCCATTTTGTTCTTAAAAGGGGGAGAGGTGTTGAGAACTGAAATTGTTCAAAGAAACATTTCTTAAAACTTCAAAAAATCCCATTATAGGGAACCTGAAAACCAGGAAAGGTAAATCCTGATCATATCCGACCTGATTAAAACAGCAACAATAGATGTGAAAGTGGGATATACTCCAACATCCCAATATAAGATCTAGTATCTGGATTTGGCCTACTGCTTTTAGTTTTATCTATAGGTTTGGGGCAATTCTCTCATTTAAAATGGTGTTTTGTATCTGAGTAAAAATGCAGAGTATAACACAGTGTATGTTGTAGCAAGACTTTGATTGTTTATCAAAAGACATGAGTTCTAGCCCCAACTCCATTATTTGTGGTGTAACCTTGAGCAAGTCACTTGCCCTCTTTGAACTTTTTATTTTTAATCTGCAAACTGAGGCTAATGACATATGCCTTGACTATGTCTAATATTAAATGAACTAATTCATATGAAAGTTTTAGAAAACTGTGAAGATGATAGATTGAGAGATCCTATTATCAATTTGCTACCTAAAATTTAATCTAAGATGAACAAAATTCCTCTTGCTAACTTTTGGGGCAATCATGGCTTTCTAGATAACTTTTGCCTTTTCCTATGTTCCAAATTTCCCAGAAACAGATTTTTTAACAAGGTGTCAAAGCCATCCTTAATGAGATGATTCCCAAAGTCAAGGTCATCCCCCTTGGTCTTTTGCTCCAAGTCTCACCCTCCACTGGGGCTTCATCTCTACATAGCTAGCATGGCACCCTTCACAATAGCCTCATTGACGAAGGAGGTCCCACATTTTTCCCTTGAGTAATCACTCTGATTTTTTTTAAAAAAAGAAATTATTATTAGTGACACTATGATCCCTACTCTGTCCCAAACTACATTTTTAGCTCGTCTTCAATCTGATCCATGCTTTTTATTTCATAGTAATGAAACCATTTTTTTTCCTAATAATGTTCAGAATCACTTTTTTTTTTTTTTTTTTTTTTGTGGTACGCGGGCCTCTCACTGTTGTGGCCTCTCCCGTTGAGGAGCACAGGCTCCGGACGTGCAGGCTCAGCGGCCATGGCTCACACGCCCAGCCGCTCCGCGGCATGTGGGATCTTCCCAGACCGGGGCACGAACCCGTGTCCCCTGCATCGGCAGGCGGACTCTTTAATCACCGCGCCACCAGGGAATCCCCACTTGCATATTTTTAAAAGCGATTTCGGCCTGCCTCACTAGATCGTAAGCTTAAAAGAGGAGGAGTGTCCTGTTCAGGTACTGAGCTTGGTACCACAGATGCCACAATGAACTGATCCCAGCCTTGCCATCATGGAACATATGCAGTCTTTGTCTTTACAGCCAATTAAAGATGGTTCCAAACTTCCCACATGCTTTCCCAGAACACATGGAGGAGAGTTAATTCAATCTCCTCCTTCCCCGTAATGATTCTTGTGACTTTCCCTGTCCTCAGGAAGCAATTGCATAGATTATACAGTGTTCAATCAATGAACGTTGCAATCTTGTATATGACTTACCACTGCTCTCATTCCTCACATCTCCTACATTCTCATCTACCCCCACTTCCCCACCCTGTCTTGGTAATGTAAAACTGGTTCACATCCTTTGAGAACAAATTAACTATCATTCGTTAGTGAAGGCCTGCTATGCCCAAGGCCCTTACCACACATGATTTCCATTCTTCACTGCAAACTCATTTTGCAGAAGAGAAAGTTGGGACTCAAAACTGTAAATTAACTTTATTCATGCCATAAGATAGTAAATATCTGTGCTAAGAATTCTTGAATTCCTTATCAGGTCATTCTGACTCTGAAGACTGTAATATATTCCCTCCTAGCTCAGTATATTGACTCCCTTCACTATATATTGACTTCCATAACTCCATTTGGGGGCATGCGTTTTAGTATAAATCTGCATTCCATGATGTCTCTAAAACCCATCATTGCTCATGCTCTAATTTATAATAATTCCCTGTGATCCCATTATGCTTCATAGATTCTCAGAGTACTTTTACATAAATAATCCCATTTGATGCTCACGGGAAACCCGAGGAATGCTGGACAGGTGTTACAACACACATTTTATCAAGCAAAAAAAACAAAAAAACAGGTCTTTAGGTTATAGAATTGCTCCAGTTATCACAATTAGAAGCAACAGAATCATGCCTAGGCTTCACGCCTCCTGACTGCACACCAGAGGGCCAAAGCTTACAGCATCACATATTATTATGTGCACCTATATTGTAATTACAGTTTAAAACTTATTGGTACAAATTTAACAGTTGAGAAATTCAGGGGTTCAAATCTCCAACTTTATTTTGTCACAACTGGACTTAATTTCTTCCTTAAAACCCTATTTCTGCCTGAGGGTAGAACCAACCTAGCCACATCCAGGAAAATGTGGTCCAATTCTTGATGACTCAAACACTTGAGGAGTGATCGCCTTCTGACTGTTCCTCCTCTTCCTCTGGACCTTTCCTTCTTTTACTTTTCCTCTTGGTCGGGTGGCCTGTGTGTTCTCACAACATGAGGTGAAGGCGGTTGGCCCAGGCGTATCGGTGCCTGCTTGCATGGGCACCAGGGAGATGTGGGTTGGCCGGCCTGAGCTTTAGATACTGCCTTTGGCCTCCACTGCATCTACCACTTACTCCATGGCCACAGGGTCCATCCTGCACTAACTGTGTCGCTTTGGTCCCAACCCAACCTTTAGCCTCTTCTCTGGACTTCTTAGGAGCAAAATAATTATAGGATGTTCTCTATTGCTGTTGGGCTGCAGGAGGCTTGAGAGCTATCTCCAGCCCACTTACTGTCTTGGGTCCTCTTTCCTAAGACATACCTCGTTGCTGTCAAACACTGGTTTAGAGGACCTCTTGCCACCCCAGAATTCCTCTTAGAAGAAAACTATGAGTTCCCTGTGCTATTGAACACCAGCAATCCCACCGAGTGTTACCATTATCAGACGTTCCTCTTCCAGCAAGCCTTGCCCAGTATTAACTGCATATTATTTCTTTTCACAAAAGTTTTACATAGCACATATTATTTGTCAGGCACTGTTCTAAGAAGTTCTACTCTTATTAATTCTATTTTATAGATGAGGATATGAGCCAAAGAGAGGCCAGAGTATGCCCAGAATTACACAAATAGTAAGCAGCAGAGCTAGAATATGAGTTTTGGCAGTTAAAAATGACGGATTATGAGAGCGATTCACATGAAGTATATTAACCACACCAGTGTAATGAGGACCTTAACAAGATGCCATTTATAAAATTTACCCAAATGGTCTGAGAGACATTAAAGTGCCTCATATAGACTAGTGCATTATGTTTGTCTGAACTAGCTGATGGTCCTAAGGAACTATCCTTATGGGCATGATTCTATTTACACGTCAAGAGATACAGATGGCTCTTTCAGAGTGGGAAATGGTGAATCTGTTATATCATATTCTAAAATATAACAGTATCCAGGCCAGGTATGTATCCCAATAGTAAATGTTTTATATTTAAATTCAACATAGTCATGTAGGTGATTATAGTATATAGATAGTTTTTAAACATATTTTACTCATATTACTGGCAGAGTTCTTGAAAAGAAAAATAGTAAGACTATTTGAGAGAACGTATTTGAGAAGTATTTAATGTACTTCATTAAAGTAGTTATCTTCAATATTTTAGAAAAGTAAGTGTTTTATCATTTCTAACATTTTGTGAAATTAAGCTTGGAGTCATAGACATTCCTCACAACTGAATTCCTTTTCCTGACATATAATAGTTTTTCTAGAAAACCAAAAGGATTGCTATATCCTTAAAGAAGGAAAATCATCCATTATAATAAGACACCTTTTTCTTCCACGCAAGATAAAGTCACAGGACCAGATTTACCCTCCCACATTACATAACCAAAAACATGAACAATGGTTTTCAAGACACTGGACATCAGGCAAAAAAGGACACGATTTCTGAGTGACAAGAAACAAATGAGGCAAGCTCTTTTACTGCCCCAGTCCCAGTTGTGAGAGTGTTTCTGGCCTGTGGTGCCAGAATGGGGAGCATGGGGTGCCCAGGGAACTCAGCAGACTCCCTGAGTTGAGGAGATGGAACAGAGAGTCCAGGGAGATGAAGGCAGCTGAAATTCACAAGATAGAGTTCCAGAAAAGAGAGAAACGAACAGAGCCAGAACACTGGAGATCTGCAGAGGGTCTGCCTCGATCATTGTATGCTTGGGTGCTGAGCAATTCGCGCTCTGAGGAAACCATGAGGCTGGGGAAAGAGCCATCCAAGAAGACGAGAGGTAATAGTGCTCAGCACTCCCATGGGACCAAAATGGAAAAATATAATTAGAAGGATCTTGGACTTCCCTGGTGGTGCAGTGGTTAAGAATCCGCCTGCCAATGCAGGGGATACGGGTTCGAGCCCTGGTCCGGGAAGATCCCACATGCCGCGGAGCAACTATGCCTGTGCACCACAACTACTGAGCCTGTGCTCTAGAGCCCGCGAACCGCAACTACTGAGCCTGCAAGCCACTACTACTGAAGCCCATGCGCCTAGAGCCTGTGCTCTGCAACAAGAGAAGCCACTGCAATGAGAAGCCTGCGCACCGCAACGAAAAGTAGTCCCTGCTCGCTGCAGCTAGAGAAAACCCGTGCGTGGCAACGAAGACCCAATGCAGCCCAAATAAATAAATAAATAAATAAACTTCAAAAAAAAAAAAAAAGAAGGATCTTGCCTCAGTATGGACAGGGATCCTTAGACTAAGCATTATTTGGGCTAATATATCTTGAAAGAAAGACCCCGAAGGATCAAACTCTTTCTAAGTAACTTAACTGCATCACAAAACAATGCACAAGAATACTTATAGGAATACAAAATTATCCTGCACACAACAAGGTAAAATTAATAATGTCTGGCATCTAATAAAAAAATACCAGTCACGCAAAGAAGGAAGAAAGACCCATAAAATAATCAATTGAAATCAACCCAGAGCTGACACAGATGTTAAAATTAGCAGGCAAGGACACTAAGACAGTTTATTATAATATATATTTAAAAAGTTAAGTAGAGATATAAAGATATAAAAATACCTAAATCAAACTCATAGAGATTGAAAAAGATTAAAAATAATGAATAGAGCATCAGTAAACTATGGGACAACTTCAAGTCATCTAATACATATTTAATGGGCGTTCCCAAAGAAGAGGAAGGGAATCGATTACATCAAGTGTTGATAATAACGTGTAGGAGCTGGAGTTCTCATACACTGTTGATGGGAATTTTAATGATACAATCACTTTGGAAGACAACTTGATAATGTAATAAAATTTTTTAAAAATATCGACCGTATGATCGAGCCATTTCACTCGTAGGTGTTCATCTGAGAGAAATCAAAGTATATGTCCACACAAATGATCATAGAAATATTATTTGTAATAATCCCAAAATGGAAACAATCCAAATTTTCATCAGTGTGAAAGTATGAAGAACCCTAGTATATCGATATGGAATCCTATTCACTTTAAAAGGGAATGAAATATTCTTTCACAGTAAAACATCAGTGAATCTCAAAATAATTATACTAATGAAAGACACTAGACCAAAAAATACTATATGATTCTATTTATATTAAATTACAGGACATGTAAACTCATCTTTAATGACAGAACATGGATCAGTGGTTTGTTAGGGGCAATATGGGGGTCAGGGAGGGTTGGGAGAAAGGGATTACCAGGAGGCAGGAGGAATAGGGATGATAGATATGTTCATCATTTTTATTATAATGGTAGATGCATGAGTGAAAACCTTTTAAGTTGTTTAACTTAAATATATTCAGTCTATTGTATGTCAATTATATATTAATAAAGCTGCTTTTAAAAACCACATACACATAAAAAGAATAAAAGAAATAGTTTCATATGAGCAAAGAAGGTTTTTATAATATGATTTTATAGAGCATGATGGGGCCAATTAAATTTTGTTTCATCTTTCACTTCTTCCTCTAATCTGTACTTGAGTCATTAATCATATAAAATCAGATTCTTTAAAGAAAAATTTTTGATGGAAAATATATTTTCCATTATATTGAAAATAAATTTATAGGAATTTCCTCCCTATTTATTCTATTTATTCATTTTTATTGAAATACATTTGATTTACAATATCATATTAGTTTCAGGTGTACAGCAAAGTGATTCAGTTATATTTTTTTCAGATTATATTCCATTACAAGACATTGAATATAATTCACTGTGCTATACAATAAATCCTTGTTGCTTATCTATTTTATGTATAGTAGTTTGTATTTGTATTTGTATTAGTTTGTATACTCCTAAATTGTCCCTCCTTCCCTTTCTCTCCCTTTTGGTAACCATTAGTTTGTTGTCTATATCTGTGAGTCTGTTTCTGTTTTGTATATAGACTCATTTGTGTTATTTTTAGATTCCACATATAAGTGATATCATATAGTACTTTTCTTTCTCTGTCTGACTTACTTCACTTAGTATGATAATCTGTAGGTCCCTCCATGTTGCTGTAAATGGCAATGTTTCATTCTTTTGTATGGCTGAGTAATGTTCCATTGTATATATGTACCACATTTTCTTAAGCCAATCATCTGTTGATGGGCACTGGGGTTGTTTCCATGTCTTGACTATTGTAAATAGTGCTGTTAGGAACACTGGGGTGCATGTAGTTTTTCAAATTAGAGTTTTCATTTTTTCTGGATATATACCCAAGAGTGGGATTGCTGGATCACATGGTAGCCCTATTTTTAGCTTTTTAAGGAACCACCATACTGTTTTCCATAGTGTACACATCAATTTTCATTCCCACCAACAGTGTAGAAGGATTCCTTTTTCTCTACACACTCTTCAGCATGTATTATTTGTAGAAGATAACATTTATTATTTTTGATGATAGCCAATTATTTTTAAGTAAATAATAAAATTATGCTCAATATTTTATTTTCAGGGCTTTTCATCAGAATATAATGACCTAAATTTATATGATCACAATATGTATTTAATATCTATGCCAGAATTTATTGGGAAAAGAAGTAGTTTGATTTAATAATGTACATTTGTGAAAAAGTTAAAGTCAAAAAATTGGATTTAAGGTATAATTATCAGATTGCCGAGAAAATTTTGAAGTTTGAATATTAAATGACATATTTTTCTCTATAATAGAACATTAAAGCAATTTAGAATTTTATGTTATCTCGGGGCAATATGCCTAGACAATTGTAAAACTGAGGTGTGAATTATCACTGGGGATTTTCATACTCTTTACCAGAAGATAATATTTTAGAAAATGATCGGTTTCAGAGAATATTTCCAATGGATAACAGAATCACTTCTATAAGATCAGAGAGAATCCTATCATGTGAGAAGAGGTTCCTAATAAGTTTTTTCTTCCTCTAGTCTCTTCTTCTCACAGTTCATCTTTCATATTGCTTCCAGGGTTTCTGAAATAAAGCTTGGGTTATGTCAATCTTCTATTCTAAAACCTTCCATAATATTGCAGTGTTTAAGTAGCTATTTAGAGTACATGCTTCATTATTTTCCACCACGGTTACCACTACCTCCTCCTATACATTCTAAGTTTTAGCTAGAAAAAACTTAGAAATTTTTTTTTATTAACACATATTTATTGACATTCTTCTCGTATGTTATATAAAGATTACTTCTCCACTGTGTGTGGACTGGATTGGAAAAGGGTAAGAAAGAATGAAGGAAAACTGTAGCATTAACCCTTGTGAGAGATGGTAGTGACTTGAAGTGTTGTAATGGCAGTCAGTGTTCACGGGAACTCTCTGCAGACTGTTCCTCCCTGCTTTTCCACCTAAAGATTCCGAAATAATATTCAGGACCCTACGGCAAGGTCATCTTGTTTATAACTTTTCCCAATTGCCAAGACAGATTCCTTTTTTCCTTCCACTATGCTCTTTTATCATTCTGTATATACTGCTATCATAATACCTATCCCAATTCAGAATAATTATTTGTTACCTTGCTTTATTTTCTAAGACCTGATATAAAAAGCTGGTATAAAGTTTCTTAATTTGTTGCCAGGGTCCCCTCAGGGAAAGCATGTCACGCTCAAGAGGATTAAATGAAGCACAGAACCCTTACAAGGTATGAAGAGAGTTACATGTAATCAGCAAGAGATGATGGAGCACCCTGGGTTAGACAATCTTAAGAAGCTGTTAGTCTTCTAAGCCTGAAGGGGAAAGAGAAGTGGGCCAGTTGCCAGAGCTACAGCTATGGCATCTCCTACTAGATGCTTTAATAGAGGAATTCAACCACTGGCAAACTGGAGGAAACTCGGCCACTGCCAAACTTTTCTCAAATGGAGCACAGGAAAATAAATACCCTCACTGTACTCCCCATTGGCCTTCTGAAGGCAAGAGCACTGGTTGATGCAATCCTTACCGCCTGGCCTCCAGGACACGGGCAGGTCGGAGGTGGGAGAATGGCTCTGGAGGGCAAATGCAAAGCCTCCAGTGTTCAATACATGGAAACTAAATGAGTGATTGAATTAACAGATGGCAACATGTGTGAGAATCTATACATGGAAAGAGAATAGAAACTTGGAGAGAGTTCATGTGAATCTTAAAGTCTGACTACAACAGGGTCAAGATGGTAGCTAAAGATTAAATTCCAAGTCTCTAGAAACTCACTGTCAGTGATTCATGAAGTGTTTTCTTAAGACCACCTGCATCAGAATTGACTAGATTACATGTTAAAACACACATATCTAGGCATCGTGTCAGGTCTAGCGAATCAGAATCTCTAGGGATAAAGCCTAGAATTTGTTATTAACAAGTACTCCCAAGGACCCTGAGTAACTTTGATCTTCCCTTCCTTCCCTCCTTCCTTCCTTCCCTCCTTCCAGAATTACTAATCTGAAGCTTCGTAGAATAATAAACTCCAGAAAATTGCAG
Organism: Stenella coeruleoalba; assembly: GCF_951394435.1. Lineage (NCBI taxonomy): Eukaryota > Metazoa > Chordata > Mammalia > Artiodactyla > Delphinidae > Stenella > Stenella coeruleoalba. The sequence goes on from NC_137148.1 coordinate 74,240,154, forward strand.
GCAATTTTCTCCAATTTTTTACTTTACACTGGTTTTAACCTTCCTGATAAATTCTACCCCTTAGTTAAGGTGTTAGTTTTAGTTTCTTGAGAGAACATGAGACAAGCAAAACGCTCAGTGCAAAAAAATTGCCAGGCTGTGAGCCCCTTGGGGGTAAACTTTCACTGAATCTGAAGGAAATCTGCATTGGAGAGGCACATCCCTTTCCTTCTTCTTTTCTTGTGCAGAATGCTTCTCAGGGATGTCTCAACTCCCCAGCCCTTTGTCATAGACAGGTGGTCTGGAACCAAACTTCATCATTACTATGCACCCTAATCCCAGAGGTCCCACAGCCCTTAGGTTAGCAAAGCAAGCTCATTTTCAAGAAGCTTAATGTTAGTGATACTTCATCAGGTATTAGCAAATGGCCCTCCTAACAAATATATCATCAGAAGCAATGCTGCTGAAAGCAGCCAGTGCCCACTTGAGGCTGACAGCCCAGTTCCTAACAGAGCCCCACCGAGGACTCATTATGAGGTTGGGGGAGGATGAAAGTGGTGGGCCACATGTGTGAGAGCTGAAGCAGCCAACCTCCCAACCATGGCTCTGCAAACCAGTTCATTGAAAAAATATCCAGGATGGGAATTGGAGCTGTGTGACGTTGATATCAGAATTTTTTCTTTTCCCTTTTTGCCATCTTGTCAGAAGGAAAAAGATGTAGGGAATTTTTTTAACTTCAGGAAAATAGAACCTATGCTATCAAAGAAGTAGCTTTCCCTAGTAATAACTGATGCACCAATAAAATACATTGTATTTTGTTAAACATATTCTAATCAGGGGTGTCATCTCAGTGGGGCATTCTGAGGGCCTTTAAAATTAACCAGTGCTCAGAAATATGTAAAAATCCTTTGAAAAAATGTTAGTGGATGCATTCAGAGGCCCAAGTCCTTCTGATCGAGGCTCCCCCCAAAACAAAAATGTGATGCATTCATTTATATTCACTAATCAGCTTACTTACATATTGTGCTTCAGAGAAAAAGAGCATATTAGAACTTTGGATGCAGGAGAACCAGTTTTGCAGAATAAGAATTATTTTTCAGCTTAATATATATGTCATTTTACCTTCAAATTAAAGTATATTTTTACTCCCTAATTAAGATTCTTAAATCTGAAGCCACAGCTCAAGATCACACTGGAAAAACAGCTATGTAAAATGACTACAGTGTGTGAAATGCTGGTGTGTTCATGGGTTGCTTAGGTGGAATGAGATGTAGTTAAATAGAGCTGAGGAGGTCAAGGGACTTTGAAACAGTGATGTTATTAACATGGCTGGAGGAGCAATGGGAGGATGATGTCAAGATGTAAGGAGAGAAAGATGATGACACAAGTATTGAAATCACAGAAGCAGATAAGGGTTTTGAAGTTGGTAGATAAGAGCAATAAAGACAAAGAAAATAGTTCGCTGAGTTTTTGAAGGTACTGAAAAGAAGTTTGGAAGCAACAATAGAAAACAAGATGTATGCTAACTCGAAGGCCAGTTTTTCTGCTCCTGAACTCTCAAGTTGTTCTAGAGAGAACTCTATAACAAAATAACTGGTTCCATCATAAACTCAGCAGAAATCAGCCAAGCGCTGTGAACTAATCAATGCTTTAATTTGTCTCTAAATTGACTGCCTTTGCATAAGTTTGTTTCATTCAAGAACATAGCCCCAGCTCACACTTAATTGTTATCTGCAAATAATATCACCTTCTACTTAAGTGAGATCAAGACTAATGACAATGAGCTTCCTTAATGCCTTTCCTGTTTCACTTCAAAACCCTCAGCTTCTCCTTCCAACTTCTCTTCTCTCCCTCCCATCACAGAAGCAGTAATTTCAGGGCTTATTCAATTGCGACCTCATTCCATTCTTTCCACATCCTCTGAGAGCTTGTCCCAGTAATCACATGCCTTTTCTCTTCTCTCACACATCTTTCTCTCTCTCACTCTCTCCCCTGGATCCTTCCCTTCAGACTGTAAGACTACAAACATACCAACATTTGTGCTCCCATTCACACCCCTTTCTTGCCCGTGTGCTCTCTTTTACTGCTAGTTTTCTCAAAGATCATTCTCAGAAGAAGAGCCTCCATCTCTTCACTTTTTCTTTTCCCATTTGCACAATTGATCTAGTGAATCGCTCTCTCAGAGGTGTAATGATAATCTTCCAGATCTAAGATTTCTTTTCTTCCATCCTCATCTTTAACTGCTCTGTAGCATCTTCACAGCTCTCTGCCAGTACCTTCTGCAAAGCTGCTCTCTCCAACTGCTCCTTCTAGGACTTCTTTTCAGACTGTTATTTCTTGTTCTGCTCCCTACACAAAAGTTTCCAAAGTTTCCATCCTTCAGCCCTCCCTGACCTAACCTCTCTCTTTTTTTCCCTGAAAAACCACCTGTAGCAGCCTGGCTTTCACGATCATTTCTAAGCAAATATATATGTTGACCATAACACGTCACAAACTTTGTCTCGCTTCAAAACTCCCTTCTGATCAACTCCACCTCAGACTGAACCCAACACCCTTCTCAGATCTTCCAGTTTCACAACTCTGGGCCTCTCTGATTATAAGATCTCCTCTTTTCCTCAAATTCAGATAGATGCTAAATCACATGGATTCAACATCACTAATATCTCAGTCACTTCTCTGTTTCTGTCAGCACTCTCTTCATCATCTTTCATCTGGTGGCAAACAACACCTTTTAAACAATATCTTTAAAAGTTGGAATGTAAATCTAAAAGTTTGGAATCTAATGAATAAATATGGCAAACAAATCTACAAAGCTGGGGTTTCCTCACTGCGGCATCCACTTTGAACCCCTTTTCAGTCTCTCACTGTAGCCTGACATAAACATCACACTTCCAGAAATATTTCGAAAGAGAGAACATTCTTGAGATTCCTGGGACCTTTTATTCTTCACCCTTTTGTTCACATTCAGAGACTTTTAGATTTTAGATTATGAGCTGACTTCCCAGAATCTCCCAGCCAGGCTGGCTCTCTCTTGACATCATCCCTTGCTGCTTCTCTAGTCCCTCATTAAAATTCATCCGGTTTTTGCATCATGGTCTTATGAAAGAAGTTTGAGATTTGGAGTCAGAATAGAAAAATATCAAATCCCACCTCTGCAACCTACTGACTCTGAGACTTTGGAGAAATATTATGTGATATTTATTTGTCTGATGTCTGGCAATGTTTGATGGTATCCGTTCAAGAGTAACAATACGGTTTTGTAGGCAATACCAGAGAGAAGGTGCATTTCTGGTGAACAGAGTGGCAGGTAAGAAGATTCTTCCTATCGCCCTTTAAAATAATTCCTACTTGCTTCATTCTACATCATTCCCATGACAATGAGGATAGCTACTGTTAAGTTCTAATTTGTTTATTAAAATGCTTTAAAAAGTCATTTTTTTAGCCTGATGAAATCAGAAGTGGAAGAGGCTTTGAAAGAAAGGCCATGCTGGTGAGGTTGCCTGAAAGCTGGAGGGGGTGGGTATTGTGTGAGAGGTGGCAGTGTTGTCGGACAGATGGCAGGGGACAAACCGAGAGGCACAAAGGATGGGCTGGCAGTCTCAGGTACCCCTTTTGCTTAGCCAAGATTCAGAGAGATTTAGGGGTGTGAAGAGGAGGGAAAACCCAGGTGGACAGTCTTCCTTAACTAGCACTAATTAATTAATCTTTGCTGAGAAAAACCCCACTTCTACATAAAAGAACCCCGCAGTTCCTACAGTGTTGTTTGTTCATAGATTTTGGATTAAGTTTGGCCATTACAGACTGCAATGGGCATCCTAGGTGCCACTTTTTCCTCTCAAGATTTTTGTTTAGGGTGTGAGCATATGATTCAAAATCTAGGAATTTACTGCCATCAATAAACTTCTCAGTCTAACGTTGATGTTATTGAAGTCAGGGTAGCTTATGTTTCTGTGATTCTATCTTCACCACTCAATATTTTTTTCATCCTCAGGGTCATGTTCTAAATGTGATCTAAAATAGAGTCTTTGGCACAATGGTCAGGATCATAGTCTGTGAAGCCAGAGGGCCTAGTTTCTAATACTCACTCTACCACATACCAGCTACATAACCTTGGACACTTTATTTAACTTCTTTCTACTTCAGTTTTCTCATATGTAAAATGGGAATAATAATATCAACCTCATAGTACTATCAAGAGGAATAAATAAATTAATACATGTAGATCCTTAAATCATGCCTGGCAAGTGCTGTTAAGTTAGCTACTAGCCTGGCACGTAGTAAATGCTATATAAGTGTTAGCTGTTGCTGCTGCTAGAAGCTGTTCGACTGAATTCCACACGCTCTATTATTACTTTAAAAACAGTACACTGATCTATCATCTCAGAATTTATTCAAGTGTGCCAGATAAATGTCTGAATACGCTTACTCATCAAACCAAACATGAATTTACTCTGTAAGTTGAAGAGACGCACAGTGAAAACAACCATTTTATTTTTTTAACAGAATATTGTTTAAGTTTTAGTCACTCAATACAGAACTAAAATAGCTTATAAAAGCACTTGGCAGACGCTGGTGTTGATCAGTTTCAGAAGTAACGTGAGAACAAAATAAAATAATCATTCAATGGATTATTGATTCATTCAATAAACAATTACTATATACCTTGCCCTTAGAGAAGTTTGAAGAAGACGCAATGAAAAATAAGACCAATTTCCTACCTTTTTGGAGTTATAATCCAGTGAAGAAAACTCAGATAAGTAAATAATTTTAAGTAATGGTGCTGAGCACAATGATAGTCAAATGTGAAATGATATGGGAACATATAGAAGGAAGTGATTTGTATAAAGGCCGAGGCGAAGGGGTTGGGGGATGTGATGATGGTTTGGGGATGGTTATTGGAAGGCAAGTATTCATCCCACCCTTAACTGGGATCTCTGTGTGTAGGGAGAAAAGAAATTCATGGTATCAATATTCTTTTGCCCTCATACTTAAACTTTTTTTTCAGCTAAGCCTGTAAAAAAATATAACAAGCATGTTGATTTGACTCCAAAACACAAAGCATTCAAAGTCTTCAAGCTTAGTAGGAAAACAATAATTACACAGAGCAATATCAGTGAATTATGTTAATGTAAAATTGCAGCTAATATTATATTTTGAATCCTAGGAGAAAAAACGTCCCAAAATTTCACCTGCAAACAAACTATAGGTAGAACTTATGGAGAATCACAGGAGAAAGTTTCTCCTTGACTCTTATGTTCTCCCTGGACTAATGTGATCTGTCAGGGCTCCTCCTTGGTAATTAGTCCCATGGAAATACACAGGTTGACATTCAGCAAGACAGGAAGATAGATCATTCCTGAGAATTGTTCCCACCATAACAGTCACTCAACCCCCTTCATATAGTCATTCACAACCTCCCTGGTCAAGTGTGGAGTCAGAAAGCAGAGAGAGCATCCCAGTCTCATTCAACATTATCCAGTCATAATAGTCAACTTTCTCTTCTTCTTTAAATGAAAATCTGTAAGAAAATAACTTCAAAAACTGTAATACAACTTGAGAAATATTAAATGGGCTTTTAGAATGTGTAAATACTTCTTTAAAGTTTCTTAAACTTGACTACATGCAATACACAAAAATTAAGGTGTTTTTGATAAATAGCAAATTTCATAGTATAACTTAAAGACATAAACTACCAATAGACATAAATACTTTTTAAAAGGCTAAACTTTTTGGTCATCGTCAGGTTCTCTAACTCTGATACTTCTACACTGAGTGTGAGCTCAGGAAGTTAGGGGAAGAGAGTTCGAGGGGCTCAATCCCAGGAAATTTTGAGTAGCATCTGCGGTAATTGGCTCACTCTGACGCTAACACTGGCACTGTAGCTCAAATTACAGACATCACAATTAAACTGTTAGTCACCTGCTATAGCCAGTTAGGAAACATTATGGATGGGATCTCTCTTTGCATTATAACAACAAAAATGTAAAATACAAAGGAAGAAATTTGACAAGAAGTAGACAAGACCTAAATAAGGAAAACTATAAAGTGATATATGTTTTTAAAATAAAGATTTGAGAAACTGGAGGACCTTACCATGCTCTGAACACATTAGCTAAGGCATCACTCTTCTCTACTCCACCACCCCTATTGCTATCTAAAAGATCAGAGACAAAGAAATATCTTTGACTGAAACAAACAAATATCTTGTTTCCATGTCTGCTTATTTATTTTCTGTCTTGGAGTGCTAAAATAAGCTTGTGAAAGTCAGTTCTTTGTTTTTCATCTTTAATCATGTCTGGCACACTCATTTTAAGAACTTTTAATATATAAAGAGTTATTATATCCCAATACATAAGATAAATTTTTGCTGTAGAAAAATAGTAAAGGACATTAAGATATAAATAATAAATACAAATTGATAATAAATTTTAAAAGTTAAATTTCAATAAATAGTCAAAAACATAAATCGAAAATACGTGGGATAGCATTTTGACGTCCAGTTTTTATAAATTTGGTAATAAGTGTCAAAGGAATTTTAATTGTGTATGCCCTTTGACCCAGTAATTCTACTACTTAAGAAGGAATAGGAGATACACAAAAAAGAGTATATGTATATACGGATCCTCAGTCCAGAGTTCTCTCTAATAGAAAAATGGACAAAAGCACCTAAATATCTACCAATGAACTAATGAGTAAATAAGGTATGCTACAGCCATGTGAAGTAATGCTATGAAGAAGCCACTAAAAATTGTTTTCTCAAAGATTATGAAAAGATTTGGAGAAATACACGGAAAATTGATGACAGAAAACTCCCAAAACAATGCAATACTGCCTACACAGTATTATCTTAATTTGGAAGTATATGTTTGTGTAAATATATATTTTAAAATATTAGGGCACAAATACACCCAAATTAGCAATGACTCTCCCTGGGTGTTGCAAACTGTTTCCCTTAACATGCTTTTCTTTATACTTATAACGTTTACAGTGAAAATTACATTACTTTTATAATTTTCAAAGCCAGTTACAGTTATTTTTAATTGCCAACTGATTTATTCAAAACTTAACCCAGAACTTAGCTGTTAAGTCTACTGAGGACATATTACAAAAGGGAATATTGTCTGATATGTGTAGTCTAATTGTTTCATTGGAGAAAATTCACCCTCATACGTATTTCTACTTAGTTTTAGGTTAAGCCGTGTAATTTTATATTGTTTTCTTTCTTGTTTTTCTTTCTTTTTTTGGCACATTTGGTAGTTGACTTAATTTTTTCATAGATTAAAATGCAAGCATTTTATTAGTGTGCTTGAATAGTGTTGGCCCAATTCTCACTTTAGAAAGAAACAGTAAACTATGATCCATGAGTATGGATGGAAACTGAATGGTTAGTCACATTAGAGCTGTTACATTTCCTTAGCATAGAACCCAGATATCATAATTGTTTTAGATATTTCTGGATATTAAAATATATTTACTCTCAGATTCTTGATGATAACAAAAGCTAATCCTTGAGCATTTAGAACACAAGAAAGGCTCAGAAGAATTTATTCTCAATGTCATATATCTTTCACTATTATTAATAGTAGATGAACATGGATATTGTTTTAAATATGGATTCAATTAAGCCACACTCACATCAATGGCAAAGTTTACATATCCTTTCCATTTTAACACCTCATAAGCACTTTTACCCACCAAATTATAGACTTTCTTCCAAATCTCATGGTCAATGTCTATTCTCATTTCTGAATTTCGTATAAAAAGCAAAGTTCTTGCCACATTCACTTCACTCTACGTAGCCACACCTGAGTCACCATGGTCCTCTCAAATCCATCTATGACAGCTGCTGGGATGAATGCCAAGATTTTCTGCCATAAAATAACCCAATCTAGTAGAATCCAGATTATACTCCTAATCACACGGGGCTTGGGTTGTTCACTGAGTTTCAGATAACATATGTAAGATCATCCACTGGGTTAGAAACAATGGTGATGCAATCTGGAATGTGCTACAAAATCTTAAAAATCTTAAATATTATGCATTGAAGCCAGTAACTTTTCTCTGGACCAGACTGAGGTAACTCTCTCTCCTTGATAGAGTCTTGGGATTACCACCACAACCTTACACTCGGCTTTGACAGTCGTCTTTTCTATCACAATTTTAGGTGTCTGAATAAATAAGTTCCTGATCTGCAGATACATATATTTTTCCTTTAGTTTATCAAAACAATATCAAGGACAGATTCATTACCAAAATTTTTCCCAGAATGCTGATGGCCCAAGTCTACATATGCTGAAAGAAGTCATCCTAAATGGAAAGTGTCTTAACCGAGTCTTCTAGGAAGCAGAGGATGGGGCAAGGGTTAAGGTGTTAACATTTTTTAGGAGGTGTTAGCCCTGGCGGTGAAGGTGAGAGAAAAGGTGAAGCAAAGCAAAGAAATGTGAAACCAGTATGTTATGATGTATTGCCACACTGGTTTCTGCTTAACAAGGAGCCACAAAGACACATGGTTGGTTGCCTTGTCCTCGTGCTACCTGGCACTCAGAACTGCAAGTTTTGCAAAAAGGAAGCAAGCCTTGAGGAGTCCGTGGGGAAGAGAAAGAAAACAGAAGCAATTGATGTACCTGACTCCTTCCCTTTCCCACTGGTCAAGATTCACCTCACAGAGAGCCAGCTCCTCAAACTTCCAGGATTTTCATGTAAGTCAGAAAGTGGAGGGGAAAATAGCACAGGCAGCATGTTGATCAAGAAAGAAAATGAAAGAACATGTGCGAATCTGAAAAGCGATCTGAGATTTGTGTCTCCACAAAGACAGGGACACTGTCGTCTATGTAGTTTTCTCATGTGCACAAACTGTAAGATTTCATGTTTAAGTATTTGCATTCCAAAACTCTGAATTATTCTTCATGTTAAGCATATTAGAAAGACAGGACTTTAAGGTTTGTGGGAAGTGGAATATGAATCAACTATCAATATGTAAAAATCTCAGAAAGAAAAACTATAGATTATATCAGTAAAAATATTTTCTTTTTTCAATAAAAATGATTCAAAAATACTTTTTAAGAAACGACAGCAAATCCATCATTTTGTCTATTAAATCCTTCATCTAAAATTGTATTGTTCGTATCAAAGTATAGTTTTAAAATAAGATTTGGAACTTGTGGAATAAAATACATTGAATTTGAAATTTGATCTTCTCTGTTTGTTATACCACCATTATTAATACCATGAGTCATCATCAGGAACACTGAGGAATTGAACAACAGGCGAAAGCTTGCAGAACCGATTTGGCATGTGCTGCGGAGATAGTACAGCAACTTGCTTCCGGATATGAAGCATTTTGGTGCATATCAAATTGAGACTTCTGCTTAAATTCCAAGACAACAGGAAGGGTAACGTTTAACATCCCGATGCATGCGTAGTATTTATTTATATATACATGATACCCCTGTACCTCTACATTTACATATGAATGTATTCAGAATTTGGTTTATCTATGTATCATAATATAGAGATATATTTGGAGAAAGAGAGGAAGAGCCCAGGACAGAGAAAAGTTATCTAAACTCAAACAATATTTAAAGCCTAGGATATGACTTGGGGGAACATTAAACCATCAACAAGTGCTAACTTAATTTTAACTTTTACATATAGTCATTGTAAGGTTTTGAAAGTTTATCCTAATGTCTCTACCTGTAACTATTGTCTTTCTGGACCTAACTGAACATGTCAAAGTCCCCATGAATCTGTTCCTCTGCCCTCAGTTCTGATGGCATGCAAAATCACCCTCTAAGGATATTTCTTGAGATGTTGGTTAAAGCTTTGAAACTGGTATGAGATAGCTTGAGGAAGCATCATCCACTAAAATTCCCTCAAGCTCTCCGTAAATCCAGTTCAAATATTTAATGTTTAAGAATCCATGTATCAAGAGAAGTATCTCCATGAGGGTCTAGTGCCTATAAGAAAATTTCAGTGCAGGGACATTCTGAAGGTTTGTATCTGACCTTTCTTCAGTTTTAATCACTGAAGTCCTCGACAGCTTAATAATTTGAAGATGCTGGGTCACCATCTAACTTAATAAGGCCTGCCACAGAGACCTGGTCACCTCTGATTGCTCCCATAAGTCTTAGCACATCTGGTACACTGTCCCTGGGTGAGAAATGTTTTCCATAACACCCCTCTTGTTCACTACCCTGCATATAAATTGTTTTTATTAACCTGAGAATGATACAGCACTGTATATGTGTGTGAGCTTTTGCCATTTTCAGCTTTATCCTAAAGAGAGTTGATTGTTTTCTCCAAAATGGAATTAAACACTGTTTATCACCAATGTCTTCTTTTCTATTTTCTACCATTTTTTAATATGCGTCAAACTAGCCTTCAATTTGACATGAGATTAAAGAACTAAACATTGTAACAAGACTCTTCGAGACAATTTACAATATGCCAGAGTTGTGGGAAGAGAAGAGCCAGATAAAAACAATAGATCACTTTGAAAGATTTTCCCATTGGACAACATATCTAGATGTAAATATCTTAGGAGTATTCAATTGTATATGGAAATATATATAGTTGGATGATTGGCACATTTCTTTGCCCAGAACGATAAACAAAGTGATAGACAATCTATTCTGTTTTATATCAGTACATTTTACAAATCTAATGAAAGTCATATTTCTGCTTTCTTTGCAATTTCCCATATGGATAATAATAGCATGGAAGTTGATCCAGATGGATAAAACTACAGTTTTATAGTATGGCATTACATCTGTATCCTCCACCTTAACCTTAGTCAAGGAGGAATGTATCTCAGGGCCATTATAGTGAAGTAAAGAAAATTGAGCGTCTTGATAAAGAAAGTGGACCGACCCAAGACAACATGACTGCATTTTTATTAAGAAAAGTCTGCAGGTGGAAGTAGTTTGTGCTGGAATCCATCTTATCTTGATAAAAGCCAAAATATTTGCATACTGAAGTCATCTGCCAACCCATCACTGACATTTATCTTTTGAACAAAAACAGTGTTTAAATTCTCCTCTGATTTAATCCTATCTAACCTGAATTCGTACACAAACACCATGTTGTTCACAAAAATATAAAAAAGGAAGAGGGAGTAGCTAGATAATGTGAGAGGAGTAACTATTACTCTTGTATTCTTCCTCTCTTCAATAACATACTATAGTTCCCTCAGTCTCCCAAGAGCTTGGAGGTTTTGTTGCTGTATTTACATTTTACTACTCAGCCACCTTTCCAGAATTTCCTTTAACTTCACATCATACAATTCATCTGCAAGGGAAGTTTCATGTGACTCCAATTTAAGATACTTAGACTAAAACCTTAGTTTTATCTACTGACACGAATCTAGCTACCAGATACATCTACATGCAGATATCACCGAAATCTGCTATTCACTTTCCCTCTCTTTCCTGTCCACTGGAAGGTCTCACTGACATCCCTATCTAGACAACATTAAAATGTGACTTCTTATAGTTCTTCCCTATATCCTGTAAGATCATCTTCATCATATTTTTGCTAGCTGATCATTTAGCTATACGATCATTTGCATGTCCAATCATTTTGTTTTACGTTTTTATACAGCACTGCCCACACCTCCACATCTTGTGAAGCTATCTTTTTGTCAGGCTTTGAGGATTCCTCCCTTGGATAGTCACAGAATCTTAGGGTTCTAATTTGCGATCATAATTGTATAATGTTCAAGCCTGAAAGAGGCTCAAAGACCTATTCCGTCTCTCACATCGCAGCTAAGGGAAAATGCCGTAGGTGGCAACGACAGGATTAAAACACCAATCACTATATTTCAAGTTCACAGCTCATACTGCAACAGCTTGCGCTTACAACCCATAAGAACTGCTGCAAATTAGTCCTCTTCAAATTAGCAGTCTTAAAATTGTCAGTGCTCTCTGCACTCTTGTATTAATCAGGGTTCTCCAGAGAAACAGAATCAAGAGGGTATACATAAGATACATGTAAGAGGGTATTTATTATAGAAATTGGCTTACATGTTTATGGAGGCTGAGAAGCCCCACAATCTGCTGTCTGCGAGCTGGACAATTAGGAAAGCTGGTAGTGTCCAAGTTGGAAGCCCTGAGAACCAGGGGAGCTGATGATGTAACTCCTGGTGTAAAGGGGTTCCTTCACTATTCTAAGTTCCAGGGTCAAGAGGTCTGAGAACCAGGAGCTCCAATGTTCAAGGGCAGGAGAAAACAGACATTCCAGGTGAATTAAAGACAGAGAATTTGCCCCTCCTCTACCTTTTTGTTCTATTTGGTCCCTTAACCAATTGGATGACACCCACTCACATTGGGGAGGGGATCTTCCTTACTCAGGCTACTGATTCAAATGCTCATCTCTTCTGGAAACACTCTCACAGGCACACCCAGAAACAGTATTTTACTGGCTACCTGGGTATCCCTTAGCCTAGTCAATTTGACATATAAAATTACCCAGCCCAACTGCACACATCTTCCAGAGGATCCCAGGCCAGGTAGATGTTTACACGGTGCTTTAAAACTTGTCAGTTCCCTGCCTCATCTTTTACTCCATTATCCCTCCTTATTCTCTCAGACATACTTGCTCACTCTTACTATATCTCTTAAGTCTGCTTTTGCCTAAAAACCATCCTTTAAGCATTGTCTTGTAAGCTACCACAGCCATTTTAATTCTATCTCCTTCCATTTAAAAGGTTTCTAAGTTTCACCTCCCTTAACTTCTCAGAATAGTCACTTTCTTCATCAGTGTTGATGGTTTCATGCTTCTGATGATAAATCCACAAATATTTTTAGTACGTCCTATGAGTCAGTGACTGTGGAAACACTGAGGATATTTATCAGGCACCTCATATGCACCACTTCAGGTCATCTCTGCCTCACCTCTGTCTTGTCCCAGTGCCCATTGCATTACTGGCTCTGAGAGGGCTCTGGCCAACTTTAAGCCTGAGCCCTCTATTTCATGCTTGTGCCATCACTTCTCCCTCAACTATGGCCCACTGGAGGGGAAAGGGGGGGGGGTCCCTACAACCACATAATGAAGAAAGGAACTTGAGCCTTTTCACATATGTTGGTGGTAGCCAAAAACGGACTACCATTCCATTGTACTCCCACTTAGAACTTGTCTAAAGGACTGTGTTAGGGAAAATCTTACCAGCAGGCAGAGATAAGAGCAGTACACTGCATCATTCACTTAATATGGAGGGAGAAGTGATCTGAAGGATGGTTATACATGAACTCATGGACAGTGGGAAATTCCTTGGCTACTCAGTCATGGGCAGAAGAATGAAGCTGGAGGATTGCAGATAAGGAAGTCTTGAGTAGAGATCTACAGATGGACTTTTGGGGTAAGTGTAAAGCACGTAACTCTGTGTCTCCAGTCAATCCTCACAAGAAAAAATGTTCCCCACAGAGTAAGCCCTCAATAACCACATGGATAGGATGACTTGTCTCATAGATATCAACTGGCTTGTTTCCTCTGCTACCCCAGGGCCTAAATGAGCTTGTGCAATGCGACTATGGAAAGAGTGGACATGGTGGAAGGAATGGAAACTATGTATGGGCTCCTTCTCACAAAGCCCAGTCTAGTTACTGCCACTTCTTAATGTCTACCAGCAGCAAGATGGAGCCTGTGTGGGGCACCATTCCTTGAAGCAACCAGCAACTTGAGGGCTGATGGATTACATTGGAACTCATCTCCTTAAGGATAAACAATGTCTCCTTACCAGAATCTAAGAGATGAATTAGTCAAGATAAGATGAGAGAGATATTCCAGATGGTAGTACCAATATGAGAGAATGCCTAAAGGTAAGAGAGACGGTGGTCTGTTCCAGGAGCTGAAAATATTTTGGGTAAAAGTTCAGAGAGGTGGTAAAACATGCAGCTGAAGAGAGAAACGAGGCCAGGTGAAGAAGCCTTAAACACTCCTTCAAACCACAAAGGACTATTTGAGTCTATTATCACATTGGTAACCTGAAAGAGGTAAATCTCAGTTTGCAATGTGCCTTTAACAAAAGCCACATTAAATTTTCAAATAGCAAATGAGATTCCTGCATTTGAAGGCAGATCTGTTTCCAGCCCTCAAGGTATAAACCTCTTCTTTTGCTTGTCTTCTGTATGCCTCTCTCCATAAAAGCATTAGAGACCTGAGGAATGTACTAAATACTTGCGACTTTCATTATGAGTGTCTTCATAGAATCTCACCGTTGGAAAGTTTTTTAATGGGCATCTAGTTCAAGTTTCTTCTTGGATCTCCTATTTTTTAATCTCAAAAGTGCATTTTGTTTCTTATGAGAAATATAAAAATAAAATAAGGAAAAATAAATATCAAATTGAAGCTTTCATATAAATTGAGAGTCTGTGAAGACTGAGTTACAAGAATCTATAATTCAGAGATTGGAAACTCAAATGTCTTCGGTTGTGAGACAGGTAGAGAAAATGAGTAAAATGAAATTAGTGTACAATGGTAGAGAGGGATACAGAAATTTTTGCTAACCAGATTGAGTGTGCCTCTTTTAAAGACATTCAAATTCTTTCTTTTAAATTGAATTCTATGTCTATAGATAGGTTCACCTTGTGGTTTCTAATACATGGTACCCACCTGTATACAGTTGGTGGTTCCCAAAATTACATGATCATCAAAATCACTGGGCAATCTACTAAAACATTCAAATTTCTGGGTTCAATCTTAAGATTCTTGTTTTTCTGTGATTTGTTTTAGTTTGTTTTGGTTTTACAGCTTTTCTCTTTGGTCAGCGAAATCACTGATTTAGGTGCATTTATTCAGCAAATAGTTTACCTAATGTTTAAAATTTGTCAGCAACTGTTGTAGGTACTAGGAATATAGTAGTAAATAAGCCTGTTTTCCTAATCTCATGAAGCTTACATTCTAAGTAATGTAATAGAAATGGACATGTCTCTATTCTCAGTGACACCTTAATGAACTAAATTATGTTTACTTTATTAGCCAAGGATTAATTAAGGTTTAAATTAGTCATTTAAAGAAAAAACTATTCATCCATGAGTAAAACAAAACCATATAATCACTCTATTCTTGCACCCTTTTACTACTTCTATTATTTAGAAATAGTAATTCTACTTGATAGTCTATTTATAAAGTCAGTTCTATAACTCCAGTTTTATAAAATTATTCAGATAGAATAGCTTACATAAGTTTTACTCAATTAATATTAAATTATTCATTGACTTTTTAGTATTATTCAAAACAGGATACAAAAAACAAATTAAAAACATCTAAGAGACTAGAGTCAACTATTTTCTTTATTCTATGAACTTGACTTTAACACATATCTTCTTCCTACAGCACCTCGGCACTGTCTTCTATTTTGTCTCAATTTTTAAGGGCTGCTCATAGGAGGTAGGTCTATAATCTAGAGTACAAAATAAGGTTAGTTGTTTAAGACAAGTATTTCATGGCCTCCTACCAGAATAGAATCTTCCTCAAGAATCTTGCATTTTCTTCTTTTGAGTCACATCAAATAGTTTCTCCACTTCCACCCACCCTGGTCTCATCCACTGGGTGGTCAGCATACAGTCTACTTAACAACAGCTGGGGGAAAACAACCACCCTGAATAACCTCCATTTTGATATAAAAATTACAACTCCCAAGAGCCATAAAGCACTGTGGTCCTGACTTGCTGACCTCGGCCAACTGTTGTGGCCACTCACAAATGAACTCAGTAAGGAAATTAGAAAAACTCTGGAATGTGTTTTTTTGGCCAGAATAAACTCAATCTAGAGAGAGGAAAAGAGATTCTCCATTTTATTCTTCAGGGTAATGTCTATCACAGGGGAGGCCTAATGAACTCTCAAACACACCAAGATTTTTTTTTTTTTTTGGCTACACATCCATTTCAGGTGGACCCTCCTTTACCCAGGGTTCTTTGTGGGCAAGCAGCTGCACTGTGAAATTACTTTGGTAGTTAAACAAAAATAAAATATTTTCCCTTTTGAAGTGGTTAAAACAAGATTCTTCAGCTATCACAGAAGGAACCATGTAGCATGAGCTAGAAATATTATCTTATTAGACTAGTTCTTTCTTCTCAACTATTTCGTTCATTTGGACATTTTATTCAGTACTTACTAGGTGAAAGATACTAAGTAAAGTGCTTCATTTGTTTGTCTGACGTAGAAAAACAAAATCCGTTGCTAGCTGAGTAATTTACAGTGATTGCATTATCATCAAGCTTCTTCTAGATGACTGAATTTTTATTTAGGGCAGAGGACTTGTTGGATACATTCAAATGCATAATATACTTAAAAACAGGGTACTGTATAATCACATATGGGAGGAAAAAAGGTCTAGTGTTGCCAGAGTTAATAGCTCATACATTTCATGGAACAAGTTTGCTTTTGGATATGGCTGAAGCATAATAATTCCTAATGATTTTTCTTTCAAATCTTTCTTGTAAGCATACATCTGCTCCTTTTGAGATTTAATTGTAGATGCTGCCTATGTTGGCCAAAGGGAAAATATCTGTGTTCCCTTCACAACACCTCTCAGTTTGCATTTAATCAAAGGCCTGACTTCATTTGATCTCAGTTCCTCATCGCTATTTTTCACACTTCACCTTAGAGGCAATGGGGTTACCAAATAGAAGCATTGCTTCTGGAGTGATGGTGAGGGGCAAATTTCATTGCAAAGTTGAGCAAAGTGTTGGACTGGTGTGCTCATCATCCTTATTGAATTCTTTGCCAAGGAAATCCAATCCATGATAAATAGACAAATGTCTGAAATCATTGTGGCTCAGTCTCTGATGAGGCAGCTGCCTCCATGCTGTGTTCGTTGTTCCGGGATATTGTAAATACTAATATTTTATAAGCTCTGGAGCAGTTGAGAAATGAATCTCATAAACATAATTCAGTATTTCCAAGTTTTCAGAAACACACAGCCTGAAAGAATCTCACTCTTGGTCAGCCTGTGGGTTTGGACGTCAGCTCCGGGAGCTGTGATGGGCAGAGGAAATTTGGGATATGCAAAGTCTCAACTGCTGCCTTTCAGAAAGATAGGAAGTTTGAGTGTAATGACCATATATAATTTCTAGTGGTTTAAAATGATAGATTAGAAAAGAATGCCTGCATTTAAAATTTATAAAAAGTGTTGTAGCACAAATTAATAAAACCAGCTTGAAAAGATAGGTTTAAAAAAGCCACAGTGTTGCTTACTAAAAAGGCACCATAATTATTTATTTTCTTTTCCAGCAGAAACAAAGGATGTTATATCGTATCGCATGCAAAGCATCAACTGAGGGTATTCTGTTAAAACACTAAACTAATTAAGTCACACTCTTTTTGAATTCTCACTCTCCGGCAAATTTTTGGATCTAACCTATATCTGCGGCCCCTTTCTTCCTTATGTGCTTATTTCTATATTCACAGAACCAAGCCTCCTTGCTCTTTCTCAATTCTTTTCTTCTCTCTCATAACTAACTGTGTCTTCTTTGAAGGTGGTGACTCTTCTGCCCACTAACCACTTAGGTTTGCTTTGCAGAGAAGCACCTCTCCATGTAGTATGTGTATCATTCTAGAAGTGCAACAAAAAATAAAGATAACGACTCCCTTTATATACTGGAGATAGCTTAGTGGATATGCAGACAAATGGATAAGGACTGAAATAACACCTACATCTTAAATCACTACAACCAATAAAAACATATTGATTAATACATGGCTAAAACACTGTGTAAGAGTAATAAAGTAGATGAAAATATTTTGTAAATTATATAGCACTATACACACATTACTGTGATTGTTTTCCCTTTAAGACACTGCACTGAGAGTGAATTAAATAAGATGCCAATTGCCTATCAAAAACGTAGCCTTAATTAGAGTTGGGAACCCCCCTCTTTGTATTAAAGGGCAATAATGATGGAAAGACCTGCTACATGTGGGATCTTTTCTTTATCCTAAGTCGGTGATGCTATTTGGGTAACAACTGATGAAAGGACTAGGGTGCCAACCAATTTGCAGTTAAGTGGCTAATTAAGACCCAAAGCAAAGCTGCCAGGAGGTTGGGTCTTCTAGCTTTAAAGTGACACATAAAACCAATTAGAATGGAGCTGGCTTTGCTAGGACATATTTAAATTTGGACACAAGTTTGGGCCAGTTATTACTTTATGTTAATATATTCTCTCATAAGACAGCATCAGAGAGAAAAGGGAATCATTTAGGACATAAGAAATAAATTACTTGGATTCACTGAATTTCAGATGCGAATAAAAAGCAAAACTATAAAACCCATTTCTATGTTTGCAGTCCTAACAGGGGTAGTAGAGTAATTAGATTTCCTAGTCTCAGAGGAAAAGAGAATAGTACACGAAGCATACTGTTATCCAAGAGGAGAAAAATCTCTTAATTCTTGCACGTGTTGTCACCTGTCTGTCATATTGTCTGAGTGTGACACCTAGCCCAGAATGGCAAGATTTTTAGAATTGTTATATTTCAACTTGGGACAATCCAGTGTTCCATTTAAATATAGCTGCTCTAATAGCAGAGGGGGAAAGACAGATTATTTCTGGGTGTAGAGAGAAGGTTTGAAGTTGAGGAAAAGTAAAGAGGATTGGAGAAGATGGAAATTATAACACAAATTATCCACGTGGAAGGGAATACTGGTTGGGGGAGAGTAGACAACTTTTAAAATCATAGCGCCAGAGGCATCTGAGAGTTGTGGGAAAGCACAGTCCATTTATACCTTGCTCTTGTGATTTATGATGTCACCATTAAACCCCTTGATGGCATTATATCCTTGTAATTCGCAGTTGCCTAGCATTTTTTCTATATACAACTCAATAACTCATTGTGTAGCTACTTCACACACACATAAACACACACATTAGTGTGAATGTGTGTGTGCTGAATCTGTCATCAGTGGAAACCATGATTTTTGATGTAATAATAAGTTAGGTTAATAAAAGGCAAGAAATCACGGGTTGGATGTGTAGTCACTGTAATACCAGCTTTGTCATGAGGCAACGCAAGGAGACAGCACTGCATGTTACTATAAACAGATATCATTTAGATGGTGTATATATTCTTTTTAAGAATTAAAGAAGCAAAATTGCTTGCAGGGTCAGCCAAAAGTCGTTATTAAAGGAAATATGTGAGATTGCACGAAGATAAAGAAGGAAATATATTCAATTCACCTCAACATTGTAGTAATAGGATTAGAAAATAACAGGATTAGAAATATTAAACCTTCAGGGCTAAATTCTGCTGCCCCCGGAGATGTGTGGTTGGATCTCCTCCCTGCCCAGGGAATTTCTGTTTCCTTCCAGAGAGCCTGGTCCCGGCCAGTAATTGTGACACCATAAACCTGGGAAAGAGAAGGTTTTGGAACCTTTGCTTTAAGACTATAATACAACTAGTCATTAGCATTTCTGTGGGGGTGAGAGGTTCAACATCTCTTAAGTTAGCTTTTAAACTGACTTCTGTAATTATTCTCCAATGGAAACATGAATGCCAGCGACTTTCTGGAGAGTTATTTTTATTTCTATTTGACTATTTTAGCTGCAATGCTGGATATACACTGCTGGATCTCTGAGAATGTTGTTCTAAAATGCTATATTTATAAAATGACCAAAGAACACATGCTGCCTGGATTAAATTTATCCCAAGATGAGAGGTTTTATCTCTAATCATCTGCTTGTTGACTAATCTGGGTGCTTCTTGTGCAGGTTTGATAGTTGAAATGTAACAGGCTAAAGTAATGCAGATCCTAAAGGGGTATCCCTTTGTCTCTGCCTCTGCCTTCCTGAAACCTGGAGATAATGAACGCTGCTGCTTTAAATTCATCATGCCATAGAGTAACATTCTCATTGAATGACACTGCTAGTTTGATACAAGAAAAAGTGGGGTGCTCTCTTTAAAGGCGTGTAATATATAAGATCACAAAATGATTTCGCTTCTCAGGAAAATATTTTTAAAATACATAGGATGGCTTTTCCACAATGTGTTTAAAGCCCACATGAAGTATAATTCTGGAGTATTTGTTTCTATGGAATTGTATTCTCAGCTATTCCGTGGTCCATGTCACATTATAATGTTATTATTTTCACATGAGTCTCATATATTAGACTGTGAACTCCTTGACCAAAGGGACCTGTACTTGCCATGCTTATATTCTCACCAGACTTTCACACAATTCCAGGCACATTACAAGCATTCACTAAGTATACCTTAAGAAAGATTGACTATTCTGTGTTTAAGACACTTAATGGTGAGCAATATACCCCTGTTACCTGCAGTAACTTCTTCCAGGGGCTGCCTTTCTTTGCTTTAGGGTTTAGTTAGAAAAGTCTAAATTGGGATTAGATCCTGTGTCTTACAGATCTGCCTTCCATGAACTGAGGAAATCAGTAAGAAGGATATTCATAACAAGTTCAATATCCCAGCCTCTCTCTTCGGAAGCTTTTAATGCCGCCAAAGAAAAATTAATGAATGAGAAACTCTTAAGAAAGAGAGTTTGGGAGTGAGCACACAATCATTTGCCTTTCTGCTGTGCTATACTAGGGCCTATCAAAAATTGTAAGCAGCTTTACTGCTGGCTACATTTTCTCCCATGGGTTATTTCCTTTTCTATTAAGTAATTCCTTAATGCCCAGGGAGTTAAACATTCTGTTGAAAAGAGAGTTCTTAGCATCTTCTATGATTCAAAGCCTTACTGCAAAGTTTTTCTTGATCTTGTAATTTTAAAGTGCTACCGGTATAGTTAAATGTCTCTCTCATGATATATTTATTTTAGTGATATTTTTAAGGTTATGCACGTTTGAAGACAGATGTTGTGTAATAAGAATCTTACTCTGAAGCATTTTCTACCTCATTTTGCTGTTATCTAAAACCTTTTAGAAGCCAGCTACACATTTGGCCTTTTTTTCTTTTTTTTAATTTATTTTTGGCTGCATTGGGTCTTCGTTGCTGCACGCGGGCTTTCTCTAGCTGCGTCGAGTGGGGGCTGCTCTTCGTTGAGGTGCGCAGACTTCTCCTTGAGGTGGCTTCTCTTGTTGCAGAGCACAGGCTCTTGGCGCGTCGACTTCAGCAGTTGCAGCACACAGGCTCAGTAGTTTTGGCTCATGGGCTCTAGAGCACAGGCTCAGTAGTTGTGGCACACGGGGCTTAGCTGCTCCGCGGCATGTGGGATCTGCCGGGACCTAGGGCTCGAACCCGTGTCCCCTGCATTGGCAGGCATATTCTCAACCACTGCGCCACCACGGAAGCCCTGGCCTTTTCTAATTCTTATCCCAATACAAAAATCAGAGTAGTAGCTAAAGAAAAAGGGAAAATCAAAGATATTTTCATTTCTATTTTGTTTTGTTTTCCCCTGGGGCTGATGAAAGCATCACCTCTGCAATTTCCAGCCAACATTTTAGAGGTGCATGAGAATGTCCACCAAAAAAGGAAATTCTTTTAAACACATTTTGTGAATGTATTTAGCGTTTCTTCCCTAATGAAAAGCATGCATTGCATTTATTGTCAAAGGTGGAAAATTTTATTTTCTTGATTTTTAAATGGAGATATGATTCAATTATAAATAGTCTTCTCTTGAAATTAGCACATCAGCAGAGAGAACTTATTTATTTGCCAATTTTCCCCTCTCCTGCTTTTGATAAAAATTGTAGACTACGGTCTTTGAATTTTTGTTGTTTCCAATGGTCCAATGTCTTATTGGCCTTGCTCAGGGTAGGAGCAGTTTTGGAAATGATATGTTGCTCTTCAGTATCATAGTGATGTATTATCTAAGAGCTGACATGGTTTTAGCAGTTTGGCATTTTAAAGGGACTTGCCAGAATGGATACAGCATACTGAGGTGTGAGAGTGTGTGTGTGTGTGTGTGTGTGTGTGTGTGCATGCACACATGTGAGTGTAATCCTCAAGTGAAGAGACATCTATTCTGGTATTAGCCGTGTACTTGGGCCCATCTACAGTTTGATTGTACATCGGTTATGATGTGTTTCTTTCTAACAGGAAGGATACCGATCTTGATGAATAGCTAAAAGGTAAGATCATTCTTAAAGGTGTGAGTGGTTAATAATGGCTATGCACAGATTTTTCCTAAGAGTGTAAATAAAATATATCATTCACTTGAAGGGCAGGAGTTTGGCACAGTGATTCACAGTGCATTTAAAAGCATAAAAAGTCAAACCCAGGGTCTCTTCTAAGCATGTCGAAGAGGAAGCTGGTTTAACCATTTGAAATATCTGAGTAAATGTTGAAATATCTGAGTGGATGTAGAGAAATCATATGCCTTATGGAATACTGAAGATGGAACTAATATTATTAATTGCCACCAATTAAACACAATCAAAATTTTCTCCTTTAGTAGCTAACAAGTAATAGTATGACGGAGATAAGTGGATAAAAAAGATGGTGTTTGTGTACTATGGCATTTGGACTATACATTTCAATCCAACTAAGATTTACTACATAACCTTTAGATTAGCGGTTCCTGTGGGAAGTTGCTGTGTTAGCATAAATCGTGGCTTTGACATGGTCAGTATTCATACCAAAGTACATAGGGCCCTATTAAATTGTTAACTAGAGCAACAAGACTGACAAAACTTGAAGACAGAAGAATTATTCTAGTGGTAGTATCAAAGGACAGTAACAAGCAACCTATATAGTTGGTCTTTGTTAATTTCTTGCCAATGGTCTAGAGCTCATGACATTTTCACAATGCATACGACAACGACCTTCTTGGTGATACACTACCTGTCATGCTCTCCTATGGTCTAGCATCACAGGGATTGTGCATGTCACAGAAAGAAAGAGTCTCAACCCTGGGGTCAGGGTGGGGTTCACCATTTCTTCCATAAGTCCCAGTTAAATGGAGGATCATGAGTTATGTCTTTCTAGTGAAGGTGGAAAAACAAGTGACTGTCATCATAAACTATGTAAAAAGAAATGTTGGTGACTGTCTAGGATCAAATGCCTATATCCACTGGAGACAAAAACAAGATTCATCATTTATACATATATATAATCTTAAGACATATATATATAATCTTAAGAATAAAGATTTACAAGTCACTGAATTTTTAAAAGACTTTATTGACTTAATGTCTTATAAAAGATGCCATGAATATCATTTTCCTCATTTCATGACTCTCCGTGTGAGGACAGAGGGCATACATCCTGGGTATGAGAGAAGGCACAGTGGCATTCTCTCCCTGCTGTTATCATGGCCCTTTTCCCTGTGTTCTTCAGCTGCCCATGTTCCCTGCAAGTCAGGGCTCGTGTAAACAAGCCAAGAAGGAGGCCTATTGATGGATGGAGATCTGACAAATACACTGACACCATCCGAAGCACCACTTTTGAACATGAAGGGCAAAAACGTAGGAAAGATCAAAGAATCATGTCACAGGTGAGACTTCACTCTACCAAAGTGTTCATAGGATTTTTGGAATCTAAACTCCCTTTGAGAAACTCTAAGGTAACGATACGCTTTTACTGACTTGAATACAGCATCGTATGCAGCCCTCCCCACTCCTCTATACTGTCTCTCTTAAAATACACAATTTGAGAATCTTCTGCCTCTGCGTGTGTGGGCGCCAATATGTGTGGACATTATAGGTGTGTAGATCTTCTGAATACCTTGGGCTTCCTGGGGTAGTAGGATTTAAAATTGGTCCAGTTCTACTAAATAATACACGCCAGGATTTGGGAATCTTTGAATAAACACGGAACATGTTTCTCATAACACATATTCAAACACAGAAATCAAAGGTGTGTCTCCAGAATAGAAATATTTAAATGATTGTCTCCATGTGGTAAACATTCTAGTGAAACACTATCATGTGTTGTACTAAGTTCTAACTCCAAGTTGTATGTTTCAGGGTAAGTAAAAATGAAAGCATCAAGTGGCTCAGAGAAATCAGGACTGGGAGGGTGATGCTTGGGGGGTGGATAACTGTAGATGTACTAAAAGATACAGTAGTATATCACTCTCCAAATTTCCTTTTTAGGATGTATCTATTTGGGGATTTCATAAAGATACATTTATACTTTTGTTCACCTAATTTTAATGAGAACACCCTAATCTGAAAAACAAATACTATTTTAATATAATGTGAGTCATATGCAAATAATCACATTGTGGTTTATGGGTAAGTGAAATATACTAACCTACCGTCAGGCAGACAATTAAACAACTATGTTTGTTTAATTGAACCTTTGAACCTTTCCCAACAAGTGTGGATTTTTTTTCTCTTGACTTTGCCTCTAGAAGGTGAGGGTGAACAAATCATTTCCACTGTCTCTCCTGTCTGCTACATGGCCATGGGAGTGAAGGAATCTATCTTAGTTTTCCTCCTCCTCTCCTGTTGCCTATCAGGATCCTTCCCAAGCTTCACTTTTCCCTGGCCTTTAAAGAAATCTTCAGGGAGCAAGTGGATGCCACTAACCACACAGTGAGTCCAGAGAAGGCCATGACTTCTTATTCTCACACTGGTTGTTGTCATGGCCAAATGGCAAAATGACACATAGAGTAAGAGTGAGATGACAACCAGATCACATCCATATCTGAAACGTAAGGGAGATGAAATAACTGAAGTGCTAAGACACATGGCCATACTTACTTTGGATTTCCCCAAAGGGTACAGTCTCTAAAATCTATCCCTGATTTCATCCCTTCTGTGATGACACAGAGATTCTGTCATGTATTTTTTTTTTCTGTTTTTATCTTTTTCTGACCATCATCACCTCTGTCCTCTCCAACTCAACTCCTCAGGAACTGGAAAGACCCCAGGTTTGCTTGGGCAAAAAACTTTCTACGCAGAGGTCCCCGCCTATGGAGTCACTAGTGATTTCAAGATCTAAAACATGATTATTATTTTCTTGTTTTATTTCCTTGTACTCTTCCATTCTTCCTTAATCATCATAGAACCATTTGCAGATTATCGCTCATTTAAGAGCCACCTAGCTCCATAACTTAGCAAATCAAGGAGTTGCTCACCAAATGACCAGCAAAGAGACAATCTGGTAGAACAGTAATATAAGGAATGAGTGTCTTTCCACTAGAATCTGCCCAGTTCTGGTCATCAGTACATTATATTGTACAAGGGGGGAAGCTATTCTTTATTGGAGTTGCAATTAGCTCTTCTATCCAGAATGTAGTCACACTTTAATTTTAATTGTTTGTTTTAAATGTGTTCTGCTTGACTCCTTTGACTAAAAATATACACCATCAAACCAAACAGGTGTTTTAGTGAGAAAGGTATTTACAGAACAATGCAGGTGAGGTATTCCCAGATTGATTGGATGCAGTTTTAATGACACAATCATCCACAAGTGTGGCTAACCCCTACCACATTCCAATGACTTATGTATCAACACCACAGAGTATAGGAAGATTCTCCCCCATTTAAAATAATTTGCAGTGACTATTTGAAATCACTAAGAAGAAGGAAAAGGAGGAGGTGGAGAGAAAAAAGAGGGAGGAGAAGAAGAAGAGAACTACTCCAATGAAAAATAATAAAATCACAGGAATACATTCTAATGATGCTACATTCTGCATCAGTTATATTTAGTCCCTTCTACCTCCAACTCACAACCCTCCTTTGGTGTTACCATGTTTAATAGACTTTTCAGTAAGTTCCAAAGAATCCATTAGGTATTAAAATTCCAGAAACATTATTTGCTGGAGACCAAGTGTACACAGATAATATGTTCAGCATCTGAATGTTACAGAAAACTTCTCCAAAATGGCCCATATGTTCTTGGAGAAAAAGCAGCAGTCCTGACAGTGAACCATGAAATATTCTGGAGGCAAATGGCAGAGTGCCAGTGTCTTAAGGGACGGCATTTTCCACTTTAAATAACAGACAAAATAATGCTTTAAAATGTTCTTGGTGATGCATGATTCAGTAAACCCTTCAAGGCGTTGTAAGAAAAACCTTTTCTTCTTAAGACTGATGTTGGAAAGAATCAGACAAAAATTAAGAATTGCTCTGCCAGGCAGCATAAAGAATCAATGGGGGTCTTTCTGAAATTCAGGAAATTCAATGAATCGATAGACTGTTAGGAACCAGGCCACACATGCTGAAAGTGATTCTTTATAAGGACTAGATACAGAGATAACACAAGGCTCTTCAGAAAACCCTGAGCACAAGCATGCATTAAAAGAAGCTAAATTGTGTACTAGCAGGAAATGAAAACAGCTTATTTTTTAACAGGCATCTGCAAATGGGGACATTTGGCAAGGGTAAACCAATGCTTAATTGAAAGATAAGCAATTTACAGGTAAACATCAAAATGTATTTTTTCATTTCTCATTTGATTTTTGTCATTTCTAGTTCACTTACCCTGTCTCTAAAAATGGCAAAATCTCTGTCATTAAATAATTTGGATTTAATTGACATTCCCCAAGGCAAGCAAGCTGGAAGTATAATAATTCCTTTGAAAGCAAACACTCTTTGATGACTACAAGCATCAAGTATGATCAGAGAATTCTTATTGGTCACTTTACAAGGGTCTATCCATCTTTATGTGGCCTATGACACCAAAATTAAAATGTATAAAGTGGTTCCTTAAAAATTATAAATAGTCAGTGGGGCAGCTGGGTACCTAAAAAAGATTCTTTTCATTATTATGGAAGAAACACTAGACTAAACCACTTACTCTATCCATGGTTTTATTTTAAATAATTTAATTTACCATTAAGACATGAAATTTACCCAAGTGAAATCATCACAATTTCTTATGTTTTCTTTCAGAAAAGAAAAGTTTTTTTAAAAGGGAAGTGAAAGAAACCAAGGAAACTTTTAAAAATTTCATAAGCAAATTGAAAAATTAATTATAATAAGAAATTGATCTTAAATTTAGAGTTATTACTACTAAGTTTTCAGTTTACTGGCATTATCATAGTGTTCATTCATTGACAATTAAGCCAGGATCAGAAAACATATAGGTTTTGAATCCATTAGATAATAATACTGTAGACTATGATTTCTCCTTGTGGTGGGATTTTAACTGTGTCTAAATAATCTGGGGGAAAAGACTCTCTTAAAGTATTTAGGACACATAAAATTTAAAATCTAACACTTGCAGTAAAATTAAGTATTAGTTAAGGTAATAATGGGACAATTACACAAAAAATGTTGCACTTTCTATAGCGGATGCTGGCACAGGAACAAGATCAATGCATGTTCTCCATTCATTTGAACATTTAAAATATGTCTAGAGAGCTGGAGAGGGGCCAGGCAGAGCGGCCATGGAGGGTCAGCGCTGGCTGCCGCTGGAGGCCAATTCCGAGGTCACCAACCAGTTTCTCAAACAATTAGGTCTACATCCTAACTGGCAGTTTGTTGATGTATATGGAATGGATGCTGAACTCCTTAGCATGGTACCAAGACCTGTGTGTGCAGTGTTGCTTCTCTTCCCTATTACAGAAAAGTATGAAGTATTCAGAACAGAAGAAGAGGAAAAAATAAAATCTCAGGGACAACATATTACATCATCAGTATATTTCATGAGGTGAACGATCAGCAGGGCCTGTGGAACAACTGGACTGATCCATGCTATTGCCAACAATAAAGACAAGATGCACTTTGAATCTGGATCGACCTTGAAAAAATTCCTGGAGGAGTCTGCATCACTGAGCCCTGAAGAACGAGCCATATACCTGGGGAACTATGACTCCATTCGAGTTACTCATGAGACCAGTGACCATGAAGGTCAGACTGAGGCACAAAATATAGATGAAAAAGTAGATCTTCGTTTTATTGCATTAGTTCATGTAGATGGGCATCTCTATGAATTAGATGGATGGCAACCATTTCCAATTAACCATGGGGAAACTAGTGATGAAACTTTATTAGAGGATGCCATAGAAGTTTTCAAGAAGTTTATGGAATGTGACCCTGATGAACGGAGATTCAATGCCATTGCTATTTCTGCAGCATAGCTTGTCCAGAATGGAAACACCAAATACTGTATTATTTGCAACAAAGTTAAATTTCTTCTGTCATACACTAATTCAAAAATTTTGATATTTTTCATTAACTTGACTGAACTTTATGTGAACTAAAAAATAAATAAATTATGTAGCACGTAGCACCCAGTGGGTGATCAATTTAGAATGTCTGAATTATATCTCTATAAATAATTACATTTGAAATATATTACAAAATCCATGAGCCCATATGAGGCAGAAATGAAGACTTAGAACAATGGGTAGAGAAGAAGTAGTTACATATTTGTCTATTGTATAATCAGTGCATATGATGATTCTTCTTAGTATCCAGGCTCTATCTCTTCCTGTTCAGGTTCAAGAACAATCTCTTGATGTTATTTATTGTCTAATGTGTCATTTCCTAACTAATGTCATACCTCACAATACATGAAAAAGATAGCAGTGTCATTACGATTCATAAAGCCATAGCTCTTCAGAATGCATTTGTATTGAAATAATATAGATCTTCTTGCTACTCCAGTTCCCTAATACCGTTTATTTAGTTACATCATTACTCATGACGCTGCTCCACCCAATGGCTTCATTGTGCCATCAAAGGTAATAACTGCTTCACTGATGAGAACTACAAATAAATGTAAATCTTACCCAAAGTAGGCAGGAAAGTGTGAGTTATTATTTTCTGTTATTTCAATTTTATCAAACAGAATTTTATAAACATAGAATAACATATCTTCTTAATATGTCTTCCCTTGAAATCTTTAGCTAAAGTCACTGCATTCCTAGAATTTAATACCTTTCAATGTTGACCACATATGGCCACCAGTGAGGAAGATTGCTGAGGGTCCCATGAGCTGAGCAAGAACAGTCCTATTCACACAAGGAATGTCCATCCATTTTCAGCAAGGCTTAAGACTACCCAGGAGAGTATGCCTCCACATCAATCACAGGCAAGAGAAAACTTGATCAGAAGGGCTGATGCGGGCTTCCCTGGTGGCACAGTGGTTGAGGGTCCGCCTGCCGATGCAGGGGACGCGGGTTCGTGTCCCGGTCCGGGAAGATCCCACGTGCTGCGGAGCGGCTGGGCCCGTGAGCCATGGCCACTGAGCCTGCGCGTCCGGAGCCTGTGCTCTGCAACAGGAGAGCCCACAACAGTGAGAGGCGCACAAAAAAAAAAAAAAAAAGAAAAGAAGGGCTGATGGGCATCAAGGAGCAACATCCTGGAAAGCCCTCCAAGGAGACAGGCACAGCCTTTGCCAGAGATCTGCCTGACATGCAGTGCAAAGCCTGTGGAAGGAGTAGGGAAACTGTCCTAGGTTACAACTGGGGGCAGGAGTGGGGTGGGGATGGGCACAAAGTAAAGATCAGAGAAGCCGTATGACCTGGACACAGAGAGCTGAGAACTGTCCCTGTGGCCCAAGGGTTAGAGGCGGACTATCAGTAGCCTAGGGCCCTAATCTCCACCTGTGTTCAAAGTGAGTGAGATTCACCTGAAATCAACATGTCAGCACTATTCTGGAAGCTTAATCTCATGTGACCCCGTGAAAGAAATGCTTTGGTCTGAACTCAGGTGCCTGACCTGGATGGCCCTCTTGGACCCTGTAGGTCCTAGCCCCCAGAAGGAATCTTTAAAAATTTAGTGGAAGGCGTTCCAAAGTGCAGAGCTCCCTAAGATACAGTGCAGAGCTCCCTAAGATACAGGCCAGAAGCAGGGTTCCTGCTTGCTGGTATTGTGTTTTCCTCAAGTTTCTGAAAAGCCCTTAGATACAAACCCTGTCTTCCTATAGCAGCAACACATGTCCCTTTCCATATTACCAGTAATTTCATGTTCAAGTGTATTGCCAGAGAGTAGGCCACCCAATAATATCAGAATACCCTTGCAGGAAAGGATCTTGTCTTGCATTTTTGCTCTGCTCTCTAAAACCTGGCCCAGGGCTGGTCACATAAAAGTCAACAAATACTTCTCGGTTCATAATAGCTAGTTACCAAATACAGTTAACAGGTAAACAATAAAACTGTTAAACAAGAGAAGTCAAGAGTCATTAATACTGTAAAGGTAACTGTTACTGGAAAAAAATTCATAGTAAGTTGTTCTTCATCATTAAGATTTCAACCTAAAGAAAACAGTGCTGTACACCAATTCTTCGGCCAGAGTGAAAGGGCCGGGTGGATATTCCATTTACTGAAATTACTCACCACATTGAGTCCTCAATATTGTTTCTCTTCCCTTTTTTCATTTTCATTATGAGAAAATACATGTCTTCTTTCTTTTCACTAAAATAAGTTTAGTACATCATTTTATGTCAAAGTTAATAATGACCTTTCTCTATGACTAACCCTCAACCTACAGTGACCTGTTACCTAGAATGAATGAAGTACCATTTTTTTATACATGGTCTATACCACATTATACGTATGTGTACAAGTATACGAATCTGCAAGAGCATTGTGCATACATATGTATACTGTATATTACTTAGATATATATATATACATGTCGCATCTCCACAGGAAAATTATATCCTTTATGCCAATGAGCATATTTCTTATAGAGCATGAAGCACTTTCCCAGACAGAGAAGGAAGCTGAGAAAAGTTTCTTATGTTTGATTAAAGTTTGATCCCACCGTTGGATTTCTACCCTTTGAAACTTTTTGAGAACCTTGATGCTCATTAAAATATAAATGAGATTTAAGAGTGATAGGCATCAGTAATTAAGAAATATCACATTTAGGGCTTCCCTGGTGGCGCAGTGGTTGAGAATCTGCCTGCCAATGCAGGGGACACGGGTTCGAGCCCTGGTCCAGGAAGATCCCACATGCCGCAGAGCAACTAAGCCCGTGAGCCACAACTACTGAGCCTGCGCGTCTGGAGCCTGTGCTCTGCAACGAGAGGCCGCGATAGTGAGAGGCCCGCGCACCGCGATGAAGAGTGGCCCCCGCTCGCCGCAACTAGAGAAAAGCCCTTGCACGGAAACGAAGACCCAACACAGCCAAAAATAAATAAATAAATAAATAAATAAATAAATAAATAAATAGGCTTTCATTAAAAAGAAAAGAAATATCACATTTAAACAATTCTGTGGTAATAAAGGTAGCAGGTAAAAAAGTTAAATTAGTGTGGATTTCCCAGGGGATAGGTGTACAAGTCCAGGTGATATATCTGCTTCCCAACAGTTCTTTCCCAATACAAACCAAAATCATCACCAGTCATCACCAGTATCTACCACTGCTACTAGCAGTACAACCAAACACGCTAGGTTATTAAGTTCTTGGGAACTGAAGCCATACATTATTCATAATTCTATCCTCAAGTAAATAGGACATAGTAGTACTCAATAAATATTTATTGAGGGGATAAATGAAAATCAACACTGATTTGCCTTCTTAAACTGATCCAGTCATATCTGGGTCAACATGTGAAAGCTAATAATATAATTTCCTTTCTTTCACAGATTTTACCAGAAGTTGCATAGCAATAATAATTACCTTGCCAAAGTTGTGAACATTATACAGGAACCATGTTCCATGGTTACTAGGCTACACAGCTCACTTTGCTCATTCTTCTCAAGGGAAACTAAGCAAGAAGATACAGGTGGCTTTTCTTTTCAATCATCACTGTGAGCAAAAAAAACCCCAATACAGTCATGTGTCATCTTCATTTATGAAGCCAAAACAGGAACAGATGATCTTCTTATTTAGGAAAAAAAAGAGAGAGAGAGAGATGAACATGGCACACTGGAAAATGTGTGGGTGAGGAGAAAAAAAGTCAAGTGCAAAATTTATAGTTTGTGGTAAAACATTAAGTGGCAATGAAAAGTCCTCAGCATTTTATCAGTAAGGGCTTAGAAAATGGCTGCAAGATAGTCCAGATAATAAGAAATTGTCATATGCTTTTAAAATTTAGATTGTCTTTTGAAATCTGATAATGTATATCATCCTCAAGATTAAGCCACATAAACTTGTGGAATATCGAATACTAGGGCTTACAAGCATGTTCTGATTATACTAAAATTGAGTTATTGAAATTAAAAGAGATTTTTAGTCCTATTTCCAGTTCAAAACAAGATAATCTTCCATAGCATCACCATCAGGTGGATTCTGGAAGATAATTATTTTGCACGCTCAGTTGAGGTTCTTGATGCTATCGCAGGAGGTTACTACAGGTTTTAGAGCAGAAGAGAGCCAAGATACATAAACTTTATTGTTATTGTTGCCCATTTGACAAGATAGTGTCCCAAATGAATGGACATTGTCCATTCATATGGAAAACAAAAGCCTGTTTATCAGCTGGTTAATTGCGCTCAAACATGAAATAAGATTCCCATCAGTGAAGCTTCCTCACATTTGTATTTCTCACCTAAATTATAAACTATCTGTGAACAGAACCATTTTCAGTAACCAAGTGTTTATCATAATGAAGCACATCTGCCACAGATGACTGCTGACCTTTCAACTTTTGTCAGCACTCTGGCAGCTTGCATACTCATAGGAAAGGGGGATGGATGTGTGTTTCCTGGCACTGTCATCTTCCTTTATTTGTGTGGCTTAACTCTGAAATGAGGAAATAACTAAGTAAAGCCAGAACACTGAAAATATTCCTTACACAAAATGAGTCTGGTGAATGCATTTATTTCCCATCAAATTTTCTGGACTTGGGAAAGGCTGAGTTTTTTGTTTTTGTTAACTCATTTTACTATTTTCTTTTCAAACTTAGCAGCTGGAAAGAATTATTCATTGTATATATAATTTTTAAAAAGTGGTTACTAACAATTAATTCAGCCTGTTTTATATCTGTTAGGTCACCCAGGAACCCCCATAGACTCTTATTTTACCGATGGGAGGAGATTTAAATACAGAGCTTCATCTTTCGTCTGTGGAGTTTTTTGACAAGCTAGATGATCAGTCAAGAGCAAATTGAAAAAAGGCAAAAGTAGATCCCCCCTGCACAAATAGAGTAGAGAATCTTAACTCTGATAATAAATCATTACTAAACATAATCATAATTTATGGAATACCTTTAACAGGTACTGCACTAAGATCGGTATTATATACAATCTCCATTGACATATCCAGGTTGTGCACAACCTCAGCGCACACACAATGCAAGTCTCACAAG
The DNA here is from genome assembly GCF_951394435.1 of Stenella coeruleoalba. Lineage (NCBI taxonomy): Eukaryota > Metazoa > Chordata > Mammalia > Artiodactyla > Delphinidae > Stenella > Stenella coeruleoalba. Next base: position 74,273,178 of record NC_137148.1, read on the forward strand.
GTAGCCTTCTGGATGGGTGCCGCTTACATGGTTTTGACTCATGTGAGCAACAGAGTAATGACTGCATTCATGAATATGTGTAGCCCTGTCACACAATTTCAATAAATATTCTCTCTCTCCATGCCCCCTTTCCTTCCTAGCAGCACATGTCTGGCCATATACTTGTCCAAGTCACTAGTGGGTCCTTTTTACAGATGAAATAGTGTAAAGTCTATTCCCTGTACTTCAGGAGCTAATCATCTCATTTAATTCAGTAAATGGATGGCCTTGCCTTTCATGTTCTTCCTAGTGACCCCCCCACCAATTTCCTTTTTGGAAATCCCCTCTTTCTCCTGGTGTGTGAATTTCTAGCCTGGTCCTTCCCTTCTAGAAAGGTGGGGGGGGGGGCAAATTATTCTTTTTTCTAGACCATTAGCAGAGTAGGAAGTTCTATCTATGGCTTAAATATGACAATTCGATCTGTCACCATGATGGTATTCTGACCACTCTATTCCACCTGTTGGAAACTTACTGTGCTATTACTTCCTAAAATCTGTCCTTCCTGAATTTTCCTTTTTTTTTTAACATCTTTATTGGAGTATAATTGCTTTACAATGCTGTGTTAGTTTCTGCTGTATAACAAAGTGAATCAGCTATACATATACATATATCCCCATATCTCCTCCCTCTTGTATCTCCCTACCACCCTCCCTATCCCACCCCTCTAAGTGGTCACAAAGCACCAAGCTGATCTCCCTGTGTTATGCGGCTGCTTCCCACTAGCTATCTATTTTACATTTGGTAGTGTATATATGTCCACACCACTCTCTCACTTTGTGCCAGCTTACCCTTCCCCCTCCCTGTGTCCTCAAGTCCATTCTCTATATCTGGGTCTTTATTCCTGTCCTTCCCCTAGGCTCTTCAGAACCATTTTTTTCCCTCAGATTCCATATACATGTGTTAGCATATGGTATTTGTTTTCCTCTTTCTGACTTACTTCACTCTGTATGATGGTCTCTATGTCCATCCACCTCACTACAAATAACTCAATTTCATTTCCTTTTATGGCTGAGTAATATTGCATTGTATATATGTGCCACATCTTTATCCATTCATCTGTCGATGGACACTTAGGTTGCTTCCATGTCCTGGCTATTGTAAACAGAGCTGCAATGAACATTTTGGTACATGACTCTTTTTGAATTATGGTTTTCTCAGGGTATATGCCCAGTACTGGGATTGCTGGGTCATATGTTAGTTCTATTTTTCATTTTTTAAGGAACCTCCATACTGTTCTCCATAGTGGCTGTGTCAATTTACATTCCCACCAACAGTGCAAGAGGATTTCCTTTTCTCCACACCCTCTCCAGCATTTATTGTTAGATTTTTTGATGATGGCCATTCTGACCAGTGTGAGGTGATACTTCATTGTAGTTTTTTTTTTGTTTTTTTTTTTTTGTGGTACGCGGGCCTCTCACTGTTGTGGCCTCTCCCGTTGCGGAGCACGGGCTCCGGAAGCGCAGGCTCAGCGGCCATGGCTCACGGGCCCAGCCGCTCCGCAGCACGTGGGATCTTCCCGGACCGGGGCACGAACCCATGTCCCCTGCATCGGCAGGCGGACTCTCAACCACTGTGCCACCAGGGAAGCCCCACTGTAGTTTTGATTTGCATTTTTCTAATGATTAATGATGTTGAGCATCCTTTCGTGAATTTGTTGGCAATCTGTGTAATCTTCTTTGGAAAAATGTCTACTTAGGGCTTCTGCCCATTTTGGATTGGGTTGTTTGTGCTTTTTTGATATTGACCAGCATGAGCTGCTTGTATATTTTGGAGATTAATCCTTTATCAGTTGCTTCATTTGCAAATATTTTCTCCCATTCTGAGGATTGTCTTTTGGTCTTGTTTATGGTTTCCTTTGCTGTGCAAAAGCTTTTAAGTTTCATTCGGTCCCATTTGTTTATTTTTCTTTTTATATCCATTTCTCTAGGAGGTGGGTCAAAAAGGATCTTGCTGTGATTTATGTCATAGAGTGTTCTACGTCTGTTTTCCTTAAGAGTTTTATAGTGTCTGGCCTTACTTTTAGGTCTTTAATCCAGTTTGAGTTTCTTCTTGTGTATGGTGTTAGGGAATGTTCTAATTTCTTTTACATGTAGCTGTCCAGTTTTCCCAGCACCAATGACTGAAGAGGCTGTCTTTTCTCCAGTGTATATTCTTGCCTCCTTTATCAAAGATTAAGTGACCATGTGTGCATGGGTTTATCTCTGGACTTTCTATCCTGTTCCATTGATCTATATTTCTGTTTTTGTGCCAGTACCATACTGTCTTAATTACTGTAGCTTTGTAGTATAGTCTGAAGTCAGGGACCCTGATTCCCACACCTCTGTTTTTCTTTCTCAAGATTGCTTTGGCTATTCAGGGTCTTTTGTGTTTCCATGCAAATTGTGCAATTTTTTGTTCTAGTTCTGTGAAAAATGCCATTGGCAGTTTGATACGGATTGCATTGAATCTGTAGATTGCTTTGGGTAGTAGAGTCATTTTCACAATGTTGATTCTTCCAATCCAAGAACATGGTTTATCTCTCTGTTTGTATCATCTTTGATTTCTTTCATTAGTGTCTTATAGTTTTCTGCATACAGGTCTTTTGTCTCCTTAGGCAGGTTTATTCCTAGTATTTTATTCTTTTTGTTGCAATGGTAAATGGGAGTGTTTCCTTAATTTCACTTTCAGATTTTTCATCACTAGTGTATAGGAATGCAAGAGATTTCTGTGTATTAATTTTGTATCCTGCTACTTTACCAAATTCATTGATCAGCTCCAGTAGTTTTCTGGTGGCATCTTTAGGATTCTCTATGTATATTATCATGTTATCTGCAAACAGTGATAGTTTTACTTCTTCTTTTATGATTTGGATTCCTTTTATTTCTTTTTCTTCCCTGATTGCTGTGGCTAAAACTTCTAAAACTATGTTGAATACTAGTGGTGAGAGTGGACAAGCTTGTCTTGTTCCTGATCTTAGAGGAAATGGTTTCAGTTTTTCACCATTGAGAATGATGTTGGCTGTTAGTTTGTTACATATGGCCTTTATTATGTTGAGGCAGGTTCCCTCAATGCCTACTTTCTGGAGAGTTTTTTTAATCATAAATCAGTATTGAATTTTGTTGAAAGTTTTTCTGCATCTATTGAGATTATCATATGGTTTTTCTCCTTCAATTTGTTAATATGGTGTATCGCATTGATTGATTTGCATATATTGAAGAAGCCTTGCATTCCTGGGATAAACCCCACTTGATCACAGTGCATGATCCTTTTAATGTGCTGTTGGATTCTGTTCGCTAGTATTTTGTTGAGAATTTTTGCATCTATGTTCATCAGTGATATTGGCCTGTAGTTTTCTCTTTTTCTTGACATCTTTGTCTGGTTTTCGTCATCAGGGTGATGGGGGCCTCATAGAATCAGTTTGGGAGTGTTTCTCCCAAACTGAACCTCAGCTCCCAGCCCCTGCCCGCCCCGGCGGGTGAGCAGACAAGCCTCTCAGGCTGGTGAGTGCTGGTCAGTACCTATCCTCTGTGCGGGAATCTCTCCGCTTTGCCCTCTGCACCCTTGTTGCTGCACTCTCCTCCGTGGCTCCAAAGCTTCCCCCACCCACACCCACACCCCACACCCCCGTCTCTGCCAGTGAAGGGGCTTCCTAGTATGTGGAAACTTTTTCTCCTTCACAGCTCCCTCCCAGAGGTGCAGGTTCCGTCCCTATTCTTTTGTCTCTGTTTTTTTCTTTTGCCCTACCCAGGTACGTGGGGGAGTGTCTTGCCTTTTGGGAAGTCTGAGGTCTTCTGCCAGCGTTCAGTAAGTGTTCTGTAGGAGTTGTTCCACTTGTAGATGTATTTTTGATGTATTTGTGGGGAGGAAGTGATCTCCACGTCTTACTCCTCTGCCATCTTGCCCTGAATCTTCTTGAATCATGGTCTGAAGCCTGGTCTGCCAGCTCCCTGTTAATTGTGTAAGCCCCCACCTGGATATTCTTCCAGTGAGTTCCCTTTTACTATTGTTAACCAGAGTTGGTGTCTGTTGCTTACAAGGAAGAACCATTACTAATATATAATGCATGTAATTATGAATGATCATTTGTAATGCAAGATAACATACACGATATTGGGAGAACAGATAAAAATCTAAATATTTAAAGAAAGGGGAAATGGTAGTAGCCTCAGTTAATCAGGAGAGGATAATAGAGAGAATGACACTTAGGGAAGAGCAGAGTTTCAGTAGGTACGGTAGGATGGTTGACAAGCTTGTAGGCAGGAAGAAGGAGCAAAATATACTCAGGAGACAATGTATAATTAACTTCGTTGGAGCGAGGATTGCCTCTAAGTGTTCTTCCTGCCACAAACATTTGTTTAGCATCTTCTACTGTCAGGAACTGCTGGAACACAGAGGGTGTTCATGTTGGGTACCTGCCCCTGGGGAGCACAGGCCAGTCATCTCCAGTAGAGAGGGAAACTCTTACTGTGGGTTAGCAAAAATTTTTGACTACTGCCCCAAACCTATTCTGTGAGAAAAATAGTATCTTTGCCAAAGTAAATTTTTGATGTTACCAATGCATTACTTACAGGTAGAAAAAGGAAAGTAAATGCTAGATTTAAATAAATGCATTTAAAATGGTAATGAGCAGACGTTTGAAGCCTTCAAGGGTAGCGCTCCATGAAAATTGTGAGAATTTCTAGCTTCAATTGATTCTCTTTAGCACTTGGAGTAAGTGTGAAAGCATTCATAAAAAAATATATATAACCTATATGTGAAGAAAAATTTAATTTCACAATTGTGATTGCTTTATATAATTCTCTGAAAAATCATTACTCATACATTTGCTTATTTCTGACAGATGTTAGCTAGTTTTTTATCTTTTTTTTTTAATCTTTAGGGCACAGGTAAAGCAAAGATGATTTCTACAGGCCGTCTTATTGTGAACACAGTTGATATCTTCTATGTCTTGATATACTACTGGTATTTAAAATTCCATTAAGTGTAAAGAGAAACTGCTTACTTGGTAACCAAATTGAACCTTCCCACTGGAGGAACATGGGTGGCAAACAGCCGTATGTAACATAGTGGAAGCATTTGCATATGTTTAAGCATCTCATCAAGCATAAAGTACAGACTGCCCACACAGATACCTGTGCACAGTCCCAAGGGTTGCTGATCCGGAATAACTGCTCCATTTCACCTGAACTTAGAACAATTGTCAATAGTGATGATTTCTCATCGTTGGAATTAAGCAATGACGGACATCTGGATATAACATAGTTTACTTAATCAATCTTTTACAGTTCACATTTAGGTGGATTCCATTTTAATTACCTGGATTATCTGAGTATTTATCTTGGATAAATTCCAAGCAGTAGAATTGTTAGTATATATATACATTTTCAAGGTTTTTGACCTATAAAGCATTTGTTTGTTTTTTTCTTCAGAAAAAAAAAAACTGTACCAACTTATACTCAAACAGCACTGTGTAAGTCACTGCTACATAGGCTCTTGAACTTCAGTCCTGGTGCCCAGGGGGAGGAAGAACACGGGGTCGGGGGGGGGGGGGTGTAGGGCAGGGTGTCAATCAAATTGTTACATGAATGTCTAATCTGAATTCCCATTCTCAGCCAGAAAAGGGATAAAATAGTTTAAGTTGCCAGGTTTTCACATCCCTCTTTCTCTGTTTCTCAGTATTTGTTATATTATTAAGATAAAACTTCTCCTTTATAAATTTTAAACTACATTAATAGAAAGTAATAAACTTTCCTAAACTATTATCACAGAATTTCACTTCCCAACATGAGATATCCTTCTGTCTTATCTATCTATGCAAAGGGAAAGTCAGGATTTGGACATTTTCTACCTATCTTCATCATCACATCTGTGTCTTTGCTCATTTCATTCTTTGTCCAGCAAGGCTCTTTCTCCTCTTGCAGACCTCTCCTCAACCTCTCTTCCTTCCATTTAGAGTACAAGCCCCACCTCTGCCACACTGCCTCCCTGGCTACTGGCTCACAGTGGTCACTCGCTCCACTCCTCAGCCCTGGCACTGCAGACGTGCAACCTAGAGGATCGCCATATTGGGTAAACTACAGTTACTAATGCATTTTGGCTGAGCAGATTCCAGAATGAAAGCATTTATCGCCTACTCTTTAAAAATGACTGTCAGCTGGGTATTTCATGCCTTCTCTTGACCACCTCATTTTTTGTCATTAGGGAAAAAAAATTAAGTCTTCATAGAAATAAATAGCTCAAAAATAATCATCTTATTTATAAAATATATGAAACTTTGTTATTTCATGATGATGGTGACCACATAGATTTCTATACTTTTAAGACCTTGAGTTTTTTCTTGAACCCTCACTAGGAATTGTCAAGATATGATTGATCCAAAGGTCACTATTTTTTTTAAAAAATTGGAATTCTTCAACTGTATATTAGGAATCTTGTTAAATATAATGAAATGAAGAATTAAACATCTTCCTTTTGAAAGGCTCTAGTTGTTATTCCCAACATAATTCTTTCTACTTTCTCATCACACAGACACACAGGCACACTGACACATCATCCACAAATAAACCTTTGGTTTTAAAATAATAATTATTCTATTTTCATTAAGAAAAAATGTTCATGCAAGTACTGAGTAGTCATCATTAATCCTGGTTCATTTGAGCCCTCCTCCCCCCTGCCCCCTGCTAAAAAGAGAAATCAGTTCATCAAACATGCATACGTTTAATTTCACTTTTTAAAAGTTGAAATTTGGTCTATTTCCTCTCAAATCTTTGTCTCATATCACTGTCCTATATAACTCCCATGCCCAGGAGTTTTCCTAATAACCAAAAGCAATATTAGACTAATCCTGACTTTTAAAACAATTTTATCTGTGACTTTTAAGTTTAATAGCTCTAAACTTGTCAATCTCAATCAGGACAAGAAGATTTTTTAAAAATATTCCTTTAATTAATTTATTTATGTATTTATTTATTTATTTGGCTGTGCCAGATCTTAGTTGCAGCATGCAGGATCTTTACTTGTGGCATGTGGGATCTAGTTCCCTGACCAGGGATCAAACCCGGGCCCCCTGCATTGGGAGCCAGGAGTCTTAGCCACTGGGCCACCAGGGAAGTCCCAGGACAAGAAGATTTTTAATCTTACTGTTTTCTTTTGGAGTTTTTTCATGAGGACCATCATAAAAATGTAGTAGAAATATTACTACAAATAAGGACTATATGAAAACATTTTCAAGTGTTGGATATAATCATTTCTATTTGGGCCTCTGAAATAAATACTCAAAAGTGGCAGCTTAAGTTACAGCCACTGTAAGTGAAAAACAAGAACAGAATCCAGCAATCTTGTTCACTTATCTGTGCAAAGACATATTTCATATGCAATTGAAGAAAATTCTCATCTGATCAGTTTGTTAAATATTCTACAAATTAACTTCTTGAAGACTGAGTTCAAGTCTGTATAAGGTGACTGTTTTCTCTCAAGGACTTTCAACTTCCACACTTGAAAAGCAAAACAAATTATTGTCCATATTTAATAGTGAAATAAATACACAGCATTCAGTCATGCTCATCCTTTTAAGATTTTTCTCTTCCTTTATAGCAAGCAAAAGAAAAAAGTTGTAACCAGGAAAGTAACTTCCTCTTATTTGTCTCCTTTTATGTCATTCGAGTTCTTTCCTTCCTCCTTCATTTCTCTCAGAAGATTTAGACTATGTGGTAACACCTGCTGGGGTGGTAACTGCAGTGGAGCTTTGCCTTCATGGTGCCCTGTGAGTACTTAGAGTGACACAGATCACTGTCTCTAGACTCTTGCTCGTCACCTGGTTTGAACCGTCTCCATGCCCACGTCTTCTAGGCAGGACCTAGAAGCCTGGGGCTCTGGTCAGTTTTGTCTCTTCCTCAGCCCAGTGGAACTGAGGCTAGGATCCCTGTCCTTCCACTACGGGTGGTCAGCAGACTGGAGTGCACCAGTATCTGAGAAGAGGCCAGGCTTCTTTTAATTACCAATTACTCTATCACTTCCGTTGTTTATCTCTCTGTACCTGGAGCTCATGCAACAGACAACTTAATACACATTATTTAAATAATCATCAAAACCTTTCCTGCTTCAGCACTTCCCACCTTTCTCTGGAAAGGCCTGCACATTTATCAGCATTTATAACTCCAAGTGCCTGAAGTCAAGTTTCAGTTCCAGCAAATGGGGAGGGGGAGGTGACTTTAAAACAAACTGACCAGACATTGGAACAAAAACGACAGGAAGATTAAGGCCGTCTGTGAAGATGAAAGTGTAAAGAGATCTTGGGGGAAAATAGCTGGAGAGGAGAGTTTTAAAAATCAAACTCATCAGTTGACTCTTATTCCTTTTTTTTTTTTTTTTTAACATTTTAGCAACGTGTGCAAGGAGTTTTATTTATCAAGCCAGATCTCCCATTCTGTAAATACATTTCGAAAAAAAAGTAAGAGGAAAGTAGGTTCATAACCCTTCAGTAGTTTCCCCAAAGTTATTTAGCATTTTTGTCACTAGAAAAACACTTAATAATTTGAGAACATTTTCCAGCAACAATACACTGAACTGAAAGGAAACCATTGGGTCGGTGTGGAAATGCTTAGTTGCTTCTCCTATACTGAACTTGTCTGTGCATACATAGAGAACTTATGACATATTCCCTTGTTATGTATACACTTTTTTTGTGCAACAATGCCAAAAAGTGATTACTTGGAGACTGAGAATTATGCTGACAGTCACCTGTCATTCACTGTCCTTTATTCCGACAACCTCAGGCATTCAGGCATGGATTTATGGGTTTTCCCCCCTTTTGCTTTATTTTTAAAGGGGTTGGGGGATGGGGGAGAATATCAGAGGATTCAGTCTTGAATAGACTTTTGTTTTGCTCTTTCTTTTACCTCTTGACTGTGTCAAATGCAGTGTGTCTCTCATGCAGTTTCTCTCTTTAGAGAGCCTCGGCTGGGCCAGCTAGTTAGTATTCAGAGACAAGGCAAAGAGGATAAAATTCTTCTCTCTGCTTGCTGAGACTGCAAATAAGCAATTAGACTAAAAGCAACGTATCGGAGAAAGAGGACCATTGCAGACATCATTGTTGACTGGAACCTGCCAATATAACTTTAAAATTGTAAAAACTTCCTAGCAGGGAGAAATAGTCACTTAGAGACACATAAGTTGGTTAAGACACTAAGTCAGTATTCGTTACAGACATTTCTGCTTTGTAATGTACTCTGAACTGTAAGATTTTGCATTTTATCTTGTTTACTTATTGTAATGAGAAACAAATGGGTGAAATCAGCAATGGTGATAGAAAATTCAAACTTTTATTGTATTGCATGTTATGAGAATGTTTTCTAGATGGGTATGTTACTCCCATTTTCATCTGAGCTCACTTTAAAGGACGGTACTGGAAAGCTGAAGGTTACAGACTGTTTCATGTCTGACCAAGCAATAACATATAGCTCTGCTGAATAGTTGTATGAGAGGTTTACACAATATATGCCAGCCATTTGCTGGGTATCAATGATGGTATGTGAAGTAATTCTTAACACTCTTCTTCCTCCCTTTAACATAGACATTTTATGCTGGGTGCTAGCAGTTGATGCACTTCCTATGCAATTACTGTGCAATCACACGCAGTTACTCTGTTACTAAACTGGGATTACCTAATTCCATTTTGTGCTAGACCAATCTCCAGTGAGCCTTCAAGATTGTCCAATTGCTGGGAAGTAGCAAGTAGTCTTTCTCTTGATTTGATATATTTAATCCGTCCCTTTTCCTCTTTCCACCCCCATCCTTCCAAACCACGTTTCCCAAAAGTTTAGAAATGCTAGCCTGATGAATTTATTTTTACATATTCTAAGGCAGGAAAAAGAAAGGAATCTGGATTATTGACATTCTTTACCGGAACTACAGTAGACTAGAGTTAGCAGAAAAAACTGCTAATCATCACAGTTTTCGTGTTGGAAGCAATTTGCCTATAATTAGTAAGTTGATAAATACCAACAAAATGGGTGCTAAAACGAACAACTCTTGTGCTGAGAGACATTTGACTCTACATTACACTTTGCATTTTTATATATGCAGCATTACATTTTGTTACAAAGAACGACAACTTTAGTGGCAGCTGAAGCACTCTAATCTGTCTTCTGAAGGAAAGCAGACATACATCTTAATATAACAACTTCTTTTATAAAACATATCTGCTTTTCAAGGAGTAAGCAATGCAAGGATAAGAAAAGAAGTTGGTCTTTTATTTATTTTATATAAAGTGGTAACGAAAGATGGAAGATTTATTTTGCCAGATAATGAAATGCCATAGCATGTAACATTAAATGGTACCAGTTTCTTAGGGTATATTCTTCTTCATTGATAATATCAAATTCACATTTGTTTGTAGGTATGTTTTCTACATTTCATATGAAATGATTATTGTGTTAAATGTTTCAGTTCCATATAGAATCAAACCCATGGCCATTTTTGTCCAATTTAAACAATGAAATTAGTATGGTGTACTAAAACGTAAGACAAACGTTTAATTCAAATAAACAAGATATGGTATACTGTATCTTTGAAATCAAATATGGTTATATGTCTGAAATGTTTTAATAAAAGCTTTTAGCTTTTGCAAGGGTCTAAATCACAATAGGTGCATTATACATAATAAAGGGATATGATAGCTTTATCAGTGGTATGCTGAAATTCTGACTTTCATAGTTATCAGAAAACATAATATCACAGTAAATTTAATCTATATGATCCGATAGAACAAAAGAGACTATCCTAAGAAAGAAATTGTAAGGGTATAAATAAATTTCTTTATGTGAATGTGGCTGGGAAAAAATACATCTTTCTAGTGCTTTTTAAAATGGTAACTGGTGTTTATAGACACAATTTTAGGAGCACCCTTACCTACAGCCACTTTATAGGTAGCTTGATTAGCACATGGTTATCAGAGATCTTACAGTGCCTTCATACTAGAGACCATGTGGTCAGTGGATTGATTGGTAATTATCAAATATCTTCTAAGATAGCCTTTAAAATATATTCTTGTATCTTAATACATTTGATTAGGTTTTCTTCTCCTTTCCCTTTTATCAGTATACCTTTGGTATTCCTAGATACTGAATGAGATGGTAAAAAATGACCACCAGCAAAATAAATGCATGTTTTTCTTCCCTTCTTCCGAATATTCTATAGTGGATGGTAAAATATGTAAGCCATTTCAAAGTCATGTAAACCATCCCAAATATGTCAGGGAAAGAAGAAGAGACTGCAATTCATTAGTTGTCTGCAATGAATCAACATGAAAGAGAACATTTTCAAGGCCCAAGTAACTTTGTTTTCATTTACGGTTCATATCAATAATTTTACACCAGAAGCATCTTGCTTATTTGACATATAGTATATCTTTGATCAGTAACAGATTATTACGAAATAAAAAGGCAAAGATTTTGAGAAAGTATAAGTTGCAGTTATTTCTGAAGTAAATATTCCATCCCATTTATCATTTTTTTCTTTTTCTTCACATCAATCCTGGTTGAAACTTGGACTTCGATTCATTTGACATATGCTTTTAATGATGATTTATTTGTAAGATGGGATGAAAATTCATTTTGTACACGTAAATTTTTCATGGTATACTATTTGATGAAAAACAAAGTAATATTGTGACATTGAAATTTAATCTTGTAACTTCTTTTGAAAAGCCTTTCTCTTACTTGCTTTCCAAAATCAAGAACAATACATTCAAAGAGTCTGAGATTAAAGAGTGAAGCTATGCAACTTGGATCTGGTCAAATTTGCTGCCATTTTTTCACTAGTATTATTTAATTTATTGTCTTTTTCTTTCAACATGTAACTCCCTTTAAGAGATAGCAACATTTTGCATGTGGCATATAACCTATCTTCATGGAATATTTATTCCTTTCTAAAGCAAAATTACATATAGTGAGCTGCGAGTGTCTTTCTTTGTGCTTGGTTTATTCCCAACCTTTTTTGCCATTCAAAAACAATGCTGACACATGCATGAAATGACAAATAGCATTAGTCTAATAAAGGAGTTAAACCTAACCCAAAGCACAGTCATATATTAAATTGTTTTTAAAAATACTGACCTAAGCACCTCTATGAGATGATATCAGTAAAATATGAAGAAGAAGAAAAAAGACATTTGGAAGTGAGATGTGCTCTCCTTTGTAGCCTGTATAATTACTGATTCACCATCATGTTTGCTTGTGATGCCTTTGTCAGATATTATTTCTTGTCTCTTTGGCAAAAGAGAGGTTTTGAAGCCTTTTTTTCCTGCATCTGGTGACTGCCGTCAAGGCTCAGACCAAGCCTCCCAACATATCCAAAAAGCTTTTGGTTAAAAAAAAAAAAAAAAAAAAGCTTTTAAGCAGCCCCTCATATCCACTCACCAGGTCAACACATATGTTTTACCAAAAGAAAAAATTCTGACATTTCAACATCAGCTTCAAACACCAGAACTGTAACTTAGTGACAATTTTTCATTAGGACCTGGTGTTGAATAACTCTTGCCCACTCCCCTACAGAATGAAATCTAATACAACTGTTATGTCATCTTCCCTAGTAGGTGATGATTTTCTAGAATTTGATGATTTACAAGGCTTTTCTAAAAATGGTTGGCATTGCCAAGTAGAACTTCGCAACACACAGTAAGTCCATCCAGAGTAAGATGGAGGAAAAAGTTTAGTTTTCATCCATTTACTTCTTCCTGAGAAGTTAAGTGAAAAGGTCATGGTAAAGCTTTTCGTATCAGCAACAAAAAACGGGAAAAGAAATCATTGTAAAACATACAGTGATAGGACTATTTTCTATGTAGATCCAACTATGTGGAGAACTAGTCAATTAGGCCTCACAGTTACTTTTAATGAGGGTTGTTGAGGAATAAGTGGAAACATCTGTTAGCCATGAACCACCACAGTGGCTACACAAGAAAAAACAGTTCTCTCTTCTATTGAGTGGAACTGGTCTTCACGGAACATTCTTATTAGTATGCTTAGAACAACCATGCAAATCTCTAAGCCAAATTAATTATTCTTGGCATTCCCAAGAGATAATCCCACAGTCATTTTTAACCAAAGGCAGGGAGCAGGGGAACCCTTTCTCTGCACATGTTTTATTATGGTTAGCAATGCCTAATTGTCCTACTGTATGTCGCCCTATTTTACCAGCTACAGTCTGAATTCATTCTCATCCTCTCCTTAAAAGTTTGAAACCCCCTAGTGACAGGAATATTAATGTGCCAACACTGTCATATCTATTTCAGCTCATACATATGCAATGTCTTTGTTTTCAAAGATTTATGTCAGACTTTGCTGAAGTGAGGTATTCTACCATTTTAGATAATAGCATGCCAAAGTGATGCTATCAGCCACATTCAGCACTCACTCAAGCAGACGGGAGGAGCACCCATTCCTTCATGGCTTAAACTCAGAGAAACTGTTATTTATCCTTATTTGATGAGAAAATCTTTCAGGGGGAAATGGTGTATTTTTTGAAGAAGATTATGGCCATCCTGTGGATTATCTTTTAATTAAGAATGGATGATTTGTGCCCACTCTGCTGTAGCAAACATCTTGCTGCTAATGAAGTTTAAAAAGACTTACTTTATTTAATTACAGCTAATCACCAGGGTAAAATGTGGAATTTTCTTTGATCCTACATGTATTGTGGTAATCCCTTTGGCAGATAGCATCTCCTCAAAATATTTTGAGGTTTCCAGTCGGTCACATCTTAGCAAAGGTAGAACCATCTTACACTAAAAAATTTCTTTCATTCCTTCTGTAGTTGCCTATCCTGACATAAAAATTACATGAAATTTTCTTATAAGTTTTAGGTGGTCCTTTAGACAAAGAGTGTTGAAGTCTTCAAATATCTGAATCTTTCACTTCATCCAATATTCAGAATAGGGTTCTTTGTTCTTGTTCAATGATTCGATTAAATCAACATTATTGGACAATGTCAAAGTACCAGGCACTGTGCTGGGTACTAGGAAAACAAACATGAAGAGAACACAAGCCCACAATAAACCAACCTTTAGAGATGAATTGTGTTCACTTGCCATTACATTCAGTGCATGTGGACACAAATAGGTAAATGTGCTTTAAACCCAGGGATTGCTTTGTCTTTGGTTTAAAACCAGGAATTGCTTTGTCTTTGATTTGGTTTGTTTCTAATGATCAGATTAGAATTTCTTTGCTTACTTGAGCCTTCTAGGATAAAGCAGGGCTCTCCTTTTGCTTTTGCTCCTCTCTTGTCTCTTCCCTTTAGAATCAAGTGCAGTATGTTATCCCCATTTTCTGGCTTTCTTCTTTCATGAATCTCAAAGAAAATTAATTTAAGAACTCATATATGTTAAGCCAGCCCTTATTCCAGGTGATATCTGCCTCTGATTTTTCGTCTTTTTAAATACCAGATGTAATCATTTCTACAAATGTAATTACTAGAATGTAATTCTGTGGTATGCTTCCTAATATTTACTCTTTTGAATGTAAATTACATTTTTTTTCCCTGAAATACAAGCCCATCCCCCAAATTAGCATGGTTTATGTCTTTATTCTCTAAGAGGTCATCTTGGTTTTTTTAATTACCTTTTTTCCCCTTTTCTATGATTTGTTCTATAACCTTCAGTCCATGTGATCCAGAAGATGTAGACTCATTAGATCTAAAGACACTGAAGGGAAGGTCCTATAGGCTCCTTGAGGGAGAGAAGAGCCACTGGGGGTGGAGAGCAGAGGGGACAGGACAGTAGAGACTTGCAGTGGGCAGAAGAGGGCACCAGCGTCTGAACAGAGCACAGATAGGCTGCTTTCATTTGAAAAACAAAACTTGCTTGGAAAATGACCACATCTAAACCAGTCAAAATGAATATAGGTTCACGAGTTTACAACTGGCTGATATCAAGAACATAAAAATCAAAACCCAGACATTCCCCAAAAATGAACTCTCACCAAGGCAAATAATTTCTTTTGAAGCTATATAAATAAGCTATTAAATCATTACCATTTTTCACTTAAAAAGAAGAAAAGAATCATTTGGGCAGAACTGTTTGCTTCACATCTCCAAATATTTTGTACTTTAACAAATTCGAGCTTCTGTGAATTCTTTTGGTTTGTCAGGACTTGAGCAGATTTAAAGTAGATTTGTCGTCAAACCAGTACACAGGTCTACCTGGCACCTAGGGTTCCTATCACACAACAATGACAACTCTCTTCCCATCACCTGCGTTTGAATGCTTAAACACATCCCACCCCTGCATACTCCACACTGTCCCACACCCAAGTAGTAATCGATCTGCCACTTTCCCCAGAGCTCCCAGCATCCTAGTTGTAAGCAATTAGACTTACAAAGTGATTCAGGTTGCAGGAAGCTCTTCAAAAGTGCAATTCATGTCTTTAAAAAAAAATTAAACATTATAAAGTAGGAGAAGCAAAACAGAATTGGCGGTTAGTTCCTGTAATACACTAAACATCTGCAGTTTTGTCTCTCCACTGGGATGTGGGGTTGTGCTGAAGTCACATCCTGATAACATCTGCACATTACTGATAGCTTTTGCTTTATTCTTTATGGTCCGCTGATGAGAGATTCTTCAGCATCCCTTCAGTCATCAAGACCCCAGTTGGATTTCTTTGCTTGTGACAGCCTTAAAGGTGGTCTCATTTACATCTGAGAAAATGTCACAATATAGGAAGATATTTTCAGTTTGATGTTTCATCCCTTCCTTTTTTTATCCGGATGCTAGTTTTAGCTTTTCAAATGAATGTCGATCTCAAAATAGATTTTCCATGAAATATATTTTGTCTGATTTTTGAAACACCATGTCTACAGCAGAAGATTTTTTTTCCCAAAAAGTTTTCAACAAGGAATGGCACCTCTGCTTCTACTTGCACTGCAACAACAGCTAAGATGCCACATTGGGGGCTAGCTGGTTTGATATCCAGGAACACAGAATGTACAACTATTTTAAAGGTCAAGTATCGACAGGATCTGAGCTGCTTTTATTTTGCTAATGACCCCAGTTACACTGGAGCTGAGTAAATACTCAATAAATAATGGCATTAACATATATAGAAAAAGTGTTTATTTTACATTTCCAAGACAACTGGCAAGTCTCCTTCCCGTTCCAGAAAAGCTTTGAGATCCTAGAAGTTTTAAAAGATGGGACCATTAAAAGTAATATAGTGTATTTTTGTAAATAATCTTAGGATACCTGAAAGGATTAGTTATATTGCTGAATACATCTTTATAAATGCAGCAAGCCAGTGATTAATGGCAATATATAAGATAACTTTAAAGAGCCCCATTACCCATAAATTTCAAAAGGATTATTTGATTCTGAGTTTTAATTTTCTTGACCAAAATTTTTCTTTGCCGACCAGGAATTCACAGAGTTGACTAAGTTGTTTAACTGACATCCTTTTTAAGAGCTGATATTAAGCAGCTCTTTTTATTTTTCTTATTTCAAAATATTTGGAGTGTCTTTTAATAAATCACTGATTTCTAATGTAATTCTGTTGCAGCTAGAGAATATATACTTCGTAAGATATCCTTTGGTTTTTTATTCATTGAGACTTATTTTTTGGTCTATCCTATTGTCTACCTTGGAGAACTTCCTGAATAAACTTGAAAAGAATGTGTATTCTGTAGTGTTTGGTGGAGTGTTCTATAAATGCTATTTAGCCCAAGAGTGTTTATAGTACTGTTCAAATTCTTTGTATTCTTATTGATATCTCTGTCTATATATTCTATCAATTATTGAGAGTGGAGTATTAAAAAATGTCCAATTATGATTGTGAATTTGACATCTTCGCTTCACGGATTTTAAGTCTCTTTTTATTAAGTGAATACACATTTAAGATATGTCTTCCTGATGAATTGACCCTTTTAGCATTGTGAAATGCCCTCTATTTCTGGCAGTACTCCTCCTCTTGAGGTCTACTTTGTCTGATATTAATATAACCACACAGCTAGGAAACACAGATTTTATTTTTAAGTGTCTGGCTACATTTGTGGGTCAAATATTTAGAAAGAGTGCATTCAGCTTATCTGTCATCTTGTGTTCCCATAAAGATCAACCACAGGGGCTAGCTTACCCTTTCTTACGGGTAAGCCGCGCAGCCTTCTGAAACTAGAGCAACGAGGGAAGGAGACAATAAACCATGTGAAAAATGAGTGAGGATGTAATATGAAATAAACCAGGACATAATTTTATTACTTAGAAAACCCATATCTGTAATTTTAAAATTATTTTAGTATTTCCTGAAATTTTGAACTCAGTTATGAGCTGTTATGGGTTGAATAGTATCCCCCCAAAATTCATGTCCATCCAGAACCTCCGAATGTGACCTTATTTGGAAATATGTGTTTATATATATTTTTTGTTGTTAGAATTGATCAAAAATACAATACTTTCTGATTTTTCCTCACTCCCTTTCCGCACTCTTCTTGCCTCTGAACTCACACAGAGAAATATATTTATGGATTCTTAAAAAATACTACTATGCAATGTGTACATACGCTTATAGTAATTCCACTTCAAGTTTGTCCAAAGACATATATTAAGGGACCTTGATAAATGTAAGAGAGAAAGCATAAAGTTATAATCTTAGCAAAAATATTAATAAACGCAAGCCAATTCTAATTTTGTAGGGGAAAGTCATGATTGTAGCATTTGCCAATTGCTGTAGTGTAAATACTCCCATCGTGACTGATGTCAAGCTACTGCATCATAACATCACTAAGCACAGTTGGGAAGAGATGTGGAGTAATACATAATTTTATCTTATTTGAACCATACAGATACGTGTGACCTCAAATGCACAGATAATAGTAAAATAAGTATGAAGTGAATAGTTCTGAGTATTTATTACCTTTATTTGCATATAAATTATTTAATTCTAAGTTTACATAATTCCATTTTTAATTATGATTGTATATAAAAACTGACTTACAAAAATCCTGAAACCTTAGCAATTGGCTCTCACAAGCCAATACAATCTGGCTACAGGACAGCATTACTTATTCACCTAGTTTGTACAGTGATTTTCTCATTTTGGTTTCCTTTTTTTTTTCCTCCTATGAAGCCATCTCACGTAGTTTTCAGACTACATGAAGATGCTTGACTCCAAACACTCAGAATATTTATCACTATTGATAGGATAAATTCTTAACTTTAGATAGTCTGCCATTCAGGAATTTTGATCTAGACCTTCTAAATATTACTCACCACTCAACTTCATGTTATAATTTACCCTACCCACACTTAAATTCTCAGTTTTCAGGACACTTTCTATATTCTTATGCTGTGCTTTTTGCCTAGGATTTCTTTCTCCCCAAATCCAATACATACCACAAGATCAATTAAAAAATTAAATGCTGTGTGAATTTTCCCCTTTCTCTCTAGCTAGAAATCACTTATCTCTTTGCTTCCTCTCCTATAACACTTTACCTGTGCCTCGTGCCTCGTTACAGCATTTATTTTCTACCTTGTATGCAATATAATTTTATTGCATGTATATTATGTGTAAGGGAATATTTTTATTACTGGGAATATTGAAGGAAATACAGACTCTCTGTTCCAATGACACAGTTTAGAGAGGAAGATAGCAAATCCACAATTGTAGTAGACTATGTTAAGTGCTATAGCAAAAGAATGCGCCTTATGCTGAGAAAGCCAAGCAGAGAAATGGGGGAAAATTATGAGGCTGAGAAAATATTTTCTGCTTCATGTCCTGAGGGAAGATAATATATGTGATGCATAGATGTAGCAGAACTGAAGGGTACATGGAGGGAAGAGGCAAGAACTGAGGTGCAGAGGCTAGGCAGAAACGTTTTATGACAAGAAGGTTGAGCTTCATTCTGTAGGAAATTTTAAAAGTATTCTCCAAAATAAAACAATTGAATAGTTACAGATTTGCACCATGTAATAAATATCATATTATTCTAGCAAGAGTATTTAAATTACTCTCTATGTCTTCCAGGGCAAGACTGCTCAGCCTTTATTGCCTGCTTATGTTTCACGTACACCCAAGTTATCATTTCCCATGTTTCTCATTGACTCCACTGATTGATGACTTCATGCATCTCACAGAGCACTGTATGGACCCTGGCACAACTAATTAGTTTAACAATACCATCAGGGGCATCAGAGTGTGATACCCCTCCCATTACCATACAGATAACACATGGAGTTAGCTGTCTTTGGATGAAATGGGAGTTTAGCCACAGTGTGTCTGGAAAAAGCTATGAAAAGATAAATGGATTATCGCTAGCTACTGTCACTAGTGATAGAGTGAGAATTCTGTTCACTGTACATACCTCTCACACATTACTAGATGAATTCATGGCAGAAAGTAGAATAAAAAAGTGGAATTCTTTCTACTAAGCCCATCCAAGACTATTTTAATTCAACTATTAATAATATTTCATCAAAAATTAAACATTGGAAACAGATACAAAACTAGATAGGATGTTGGGCCAACAGGAATAAATTGGAACTGTTTCAGGGAAACTGGGATGTATCATCACCCAACTACTAAGTCTTACTCCAGTGGCCAAATAAATGGATTTGAATTCCCAAATTACATATTGTTTTCAGACTATGTGTGGGCCCACATTTTATTAATGTGTGATATTGCTGGCAGTTTTTAGATTTTAATTTTCTGTTCCAAATTCCAAGATGTCCTTTTCATATCTTTATATTTTTACCTCTAACGAGAGCAACTTGCCAACATTCACCACAGTCTTTACTATAGATTCAAAAACGGTATTCATTTTTACATGCTAAAGAATCCTAGAGAAGGTACAGATTTTGGAGGGAAGATGATCTCAGTCTTGAGCATATCAAAAGTGAGGTGTCTAATAGACATGCATGGGAAATTAAGTAAGAAATTGGATAGGTGGATCTGGAGCTCAGGAGAGAGCTCTATGCTGAAAATAGATTTGGAAATCATCAACTTATAAGAGGTTATCTGAAAACAGGGGTGTAAGTAGTGTGTTTGCAGGGAGAGTAAATAGAGTCAGAGGGCTCAAGTGCAGTACCCTGAGAAACAATGTATATTTATATACATATCTAAAGGCCCTGGGACTGCAGGATCCATTTTTGCTTGGTGTAAACACTTCTTGAGTTATGTGCCGAGGCTGTAATAAACATCGCCCTCAGAACTGCTCTCTCTAGGTGTGCCCCCAGCAGCCATATTTTTCCACATAATCTCACTCTTGGCCATGAGGGCCAAGCCAAGTCTTATGGCTGGGCATTCACTTTGAGCCAGTTGGAATCCCACATGGTGAGGAAGTATAACTGGACTATAATATCTAAACTCCGGGATGGTAGAGCAGCCATAGTCTCTCTCTAGAAAGTATGGGGAAACATGAACGCAAAGGCAAAGAGATAAGACATGGAAATTGACCACTTTCTGGGTTTCCTGGTACAAACATTTCTGCTCCTGATTCAGCCCTTAGTTTGTGCTGCAATTGTTAATCAAGTACTTCCATGTGCCAAGCACTGGGTTAGTAGGCATGACCACAGCGATAAGGGAATAAGTTCCATGACTCCTTGGAATATCCCTTGGTATATTCCCTTTCTTAGAATTCTGTATCTCCTTAAACTAAGTCTCCTCTTGATTCAGTGGTAGCCTCAGCTGGTTTTTATTGATACAAACCAGAAAGCCTGAGCCTTTAAATGGCTAGTATTTGTGTCCTCCACAGAGCAAACCATGGTATCTTAATATATTACCTGTCTCTGATGTGCAATAAATGTTTGCACAATTAATAATAGAATTAATCAATAAATTAATTGCTATCTAGTTTCAATAATCCTATTAATTCCCACCATAAGTCTAGTGTTAGCTTCTAGGAGCAAAGCATCTTGTGGCAAAAATGTTGCTTCCCTCAAACATTCTGCCATGAGTCTAACCTACTTTAATCAGAGCCTTCTAGCTTGTTTACTTCAAAAAGAACAAAATCCTTTAAGCAGAGAAGTTCTGAAAAGCAGATTGACATCAAACTTATTTGCATGTTTAAAGTAGGCACTTCGTGCATGTGGCTCTGCTTAGATTTCTATGAGAAAGCCATATTCCATTTCTTGCCATATTAATTTATTGTTAGCCATCTTTAAGGATAGCTTTATGCCACTTATTTTTATCTCACTTATTGAACAGTTACATAGCTGAAAACATGTTATCCTGGGAACAGTTAAATCACAGGTGATTATGATGTTTAGTCATCCATTTACTGTTGCAAAACATCCCCTCTAACCCAAAGCCCTGAGGCAAAGAGTGACGTGAACACAAAATATACAGAAGAAACCATAAAGTGTAGCTCTTACTGTTACACTTAGCACTGGACAACAAAATTTTCCATGAGCATCCATGGAATGAGATTAGAATCCTGGTACTATCAATCTCTGTCTCCGTAACTTTTGCAAGTTACTAAAACTCCTAACCCTCCATCCTCAAACTTGCCTCCTAGGGTTGCTGTGAGGATTCAATAATGCAATCCAAGTAGCTTGTTTAGCCGAATACTTTGTTCAAAAAATGTTATCTAGTATTATTTTTATTGCTATGAAATTTGTTTGCCCTAAGAGGCAAAGTCAAGATAAGAGCAGAAAATGATGTATGAAGGTAGCTATTCAAAGATCCTCGGTCATGGTAACCACAGGCCAGATCCCACGCTTCAACGTGCGACACCCTCAGACTCCACACAACGTGAAAGGCTGCTTCACATCTGTGCGTTCAGGTTTCAAAATGTAAGTTGAACGTATCTATTGTCTCTCCTCCACAGAATATGTAGTGTGATATTATTCTTCCAACATAATCACACTGCTGGTTAATTTTCTAGAGATTATGTTCTTTGAACCCTAGGTCCTAAGAGTGGAATTGAATTGGACTGAATTCTACCTTCAGTCTGGCAATGAGAAGATGAGGGAATCTGTGAAGTTTTGGGTGTTCTCTTCGAGGTTCCCAGCCTTCCATTTATGTTCCTCTTTCCTCGTCTCAATGGTAATTCCACCCACATATGCAGAAGCATTGATTTTTCAAAGTTTCTTTCTACTATCTTTCCCCCTACACATGCTCATCAAAAAAGGAAGAGATCTAATGTCTGCCATTTATAGTTGCTAACTGATTGATTGACTGATGACACTTTAGTGTGAATGAGTTTCTGCAAATGCCTAACCATAGTCAGGCCTGTGTATTTTAAGCCTTTTCTCTCAAATTATGGAATGAAAGACTGTATCCCCATTAAAGTAATTAAGGCATCTGTAGGAAGAAAGGCAAGAATGCTTCTGCGAGGTAAGGCCTACACTAAAGGTAAATCTGCTTGATTCCTTTTAGGATAATTGTACATATGTTCAGGAGGGACATGAGGCCTCTCCTTGAAATGGCCTCTTAATCACTTAAGGGTAATGGACTCAAAACGGTCTTTTAGAGGCCTGTTCCTGGGTGCCCTGTTGCTACTGTTTCTTGACTTCTCTGTAGGCCTGGAGCCGTCCTTTCCAGGACAAGTGTATTTGTCAGAATCTCTTCTACAGAGGCTTCACTTGATTCCAGATCAGACCAGACAATGAGAGCAGAGGGTAAGTTCACTAGAGCATAGTAGGTGGTCAGAAGAAGGAGCCAGAGGTGGGCTATGGTGTGAGTTAAGACTAGCAGTCAGCATGAGCATCATGCTCAAAAGATGCTGAGTGGAGATTCTAGCTCTCTGGATTAATTAATAAGATGCTCAAGGAGCCTGGAGCAGACAGACAGAAATCCAAGTCATCAGCAGAAGAAAATGGAGACAAAATCTTTAAAATCAAGGTCTCAGGAAAAGCTGCGGTCTTTGGGAAGAACATGGCAGAATGAAAGTGCTGGTTTGGGAACCAAGACTAGATGAGTAACCAAGATTCCAGTCCCTGGAAATCATTACCACGTTGGACTGAGGCAAAAGGGTCCCAAGCTCTGTGTCTTAGAGAACACTTCTGGGCTCTTCCTCCAGCCTGCTACTCTCCAAGCAGTGAGGAAGACATGATGCTAAGAAGACATGCCCACCTGGATCCTGAGCCCATCCCTCTACACTCTGCTCTAATGGCCCTGAGCTTGCTTCTGGGGCCTGAAGAGGCCCTTTCCTTGTCCATCCTTTCAGTAACTGACAGCACTGCCTGCGTGGGTACAGTTCCGAGCTGTGGCTATGAGGTGGCTGTTGGGGACGATGGACAGAGCCTGAATGTGGACATGTGGCTATAACATCCACCCACATGCACACAAGATCCTTCAAAGTGCAGAATAAAGCTGGAACTGGGAAGAGAAGACGGAATGGCCAGGGGGCTTCCAGTGGTGTTTCTGGTCTGGTGCTCCTTAAACTTCCCTGAGCAAAAAACTTGACCCCCAAAAGCCTGTGAGATCGTCTTGAACTTCCAGGTAAGAATTAAGAGGTTACAGGTCACAAGGTTAGTAGTCTCCAAAAGGTAAAGAATTAATCATTTCATGACTCTTCCTTTCATACTTGAAGGATAAATCCCCTACTCACCTTCTCTTCTAATTATATCCTTTCTCCTATTCTAACCAGAATTCTCAAATGTGTAGGGTTTTACTTGTTTAATTAGTGCTTAATGTTTTAAAAAATTCCAATTTTGGAATTACAAAATCAAATACCTTAGGGTCCAGGAGTGGGAAGAACCTGTGGTAGCTTCAGGGTACAGGAATCACCCACTGGCATTTACAGTGAAGAAAAAAAAGTGAATAGGAAGAAATTAGATGCACTACTTTACTATCTCTAAATAAAACTTCTTCCCCTTCTTGACTTCATAGAATATATCCCTATGCTCTTTTTGGTATTTCTGGAAATAAAGTTTCTGTTCAAAGAGTGTGCTATTGGAACATACACTTTTATTAATTAACATAACATATTATTTGTGTTCTTAGCTTGTTGTGCTTCTCATTACTAAATCTACTACAAGAAGAATCTATGTTTAATAAGAATATTGTTCATAATCCTATCTCTGTGAGATACTTTGCTACATATGTCCTAGAATTAATTAGTCTGGTTAAAATGCACGCGCACACACACACTTCCTTGCTTTGATATAAATGTTTTTTCTCACAAGTACATGAACGTTTTGAAATCACACAAGAGATGTTTAATACATAACGTTGGTCACTTAGAAAGCTGATTCTTAGAGAAAATATGGAGAGTACAATTGTTAAATAATGAAAACAAAAATTCAAACCACCAAATCGGAATGGATACAACAAAATTAGTGTTGCCAATTTCAAATTAGTTACTTTAGGAAGGCAGACATTTATTCCACTACTCAGTATATTTTTGGAAGTCCTCTTTGGTGAATTTTTGGGTACCATTGGTCCAAATCCTTTGAAATATTCTTGGTGGTGGTGAATCTTCATCAATTGAGGTCAAATTGTATTTTTAGAGAGAGCATAAAGCCAATCAAAGCCAAGTCTACTGAATGAGGTAAGTGATCACGCTGAGTCGTTCCACTTCTGATCAGAATCAAAGCCATATATAAACCCCTGAGTGGTGTGTTTATGAAGTTTCTACTGACAATGAAGACAATTTTAGATGAAAGTTACAAATATGCTGAGTATCATTAGAATGTGTGGTTATGATTCCTAAGACAACGACTTTTGAACAAAAATTAAATTGGGGTATATAGCTTTTAATGTAGTTTTTTTTAAGTAGAAGGATATTAGTTTTTGTTCTCACACTATACATCAAAATTATTTCTAGGTGAATTAAAATATCCTTTTAAAATTAAACAATAAAAATCTAGAAGAAATTACAGGCAATTAGCTAACATCATAACAACAAAGTGAGAACCTTTAAGGAATATATTGATATTGATACAATTGATGGTTTAAAAAATACATCAGAAAAAAATGCGCTTAGAAGATTAAAAAACAATATGTGGAATAAAGAGACTTAGTAAATTTGCACATTTTTGAAATGAAAAAAATAAATTGTTATACTCAGTAAAAGGAAAGAACTACTCTCCTAGTCTATGGAAGTATAAATTGGCATGATTTTCCTCTAGGGCAAGCAAATTGGTGCTATGTAAGAAATGCCTGAAAAACATGTGCACTCTTTGACACAGTAAGTTAATTTTTAAGAATGTATTAGAAGGAAGTTATGAATGTGCACAAAGACTTATATTCAAGTAAGTTCTTGATACCAGTGAAGGAAAAGCAAACCTGATGCCCAACTACAGAGGATTCAATTAGTAAATTTTGGTATTTCCATATAATAGAATAATTAAAGACAGGAAAATGTTTATAATATACTGTTTGTCAAACAATAACACAACTGCAGCCATTTTACTTCTTTGGACAGACATTTAATCTGTTTTAAAATACTCTTAATAATTTAATGAGGAACAGACCTTTGGCACTGCGTGTGTATGTGTCTCACATTGTTACTTTTGAAGCACTCCTTTGCTGGCTATGTTGTAAGAGCTATTCTTTCTGGATGAAGCGTTGTTTCCATTCATGGACATTTTCTCACAGCAACGCCATACAGTCTGGTCCACCTAAGAGATGAAGATGCATGGGAACCTCCTTTGCTGCCCGCACAGAGTCGCCTTCTTTGGTGGGCACATTGTACTGATTTACTTTTTCCTCCTGAGAGATGAGGTTTCTACTCTCTGAGACATTCAGAGTAGGTGATTTAAAGCTTGTGATTATCACTTCAGGGTTGAGTCTGTTTTTAATGACAATTTAAATCAGAGAGAACAACACTGTTTAATCTCCTGATATCCTTTCTATACCAGATGACCACTTAAACCCTATCTTCCTGCATTTCTTTGCACCTTTTCACATGTGTTTTCTTTTAGTTAAAGCTAAGAATATGATTTGGATTATTCATTTATTTCAGTGTGTTAAAACTTGAGCTCCTTCATCATATTTCAGGTTTGTTTAATAGCTTATAGGGGTTAAAATACCATCAACGAAGTAACCAATCCTGCATTCAGCTACATAGCAGAGGGCATTTTCTCAGTACTTGCAAAGAAAATACCCAGAAGAAGATCTTTTAGAAAAGTTGGTATGTCCCAATTAGAACAAAGGATTTTTTAATCTGAAAAGAGGCTATTGATAAAAGGGTGATACTGAAAAATAGCAGATTTTTTAAAGTTCTACTAAAAAGTCACATTTTAATGGCTTCTCACAAATATTGATAAAATAATTTTAATCACCAGATGTATATTGTGGACTCAAGACGAGATAAAACATATGCCATGTCTGATTTACTTACTAACGCCCTAGAAAATTAAAGAAATTATTTAGAATTTTATTCATATGAATAACGTTCTATCTAAGCTATAAGTATAATATGGTTATATTTCTCATTTGGTGAAAGGTGATTTCAGAAGAGCAGTATAGAAACGAGGGTTAAAATCATGGACTTCAGAGTCAGACATATCCCACTGGAGCCGTGGTCCCACCGCAGGATACCTGTCACCTTGGGCAAACAGTTCTATTTCCTCCCACATACCAAAGGCATAATAACGCATATCTTGAAAGTTATAAGATATGCATTATAAATGAAATAAAATCATATATGAGGGACTTTGTGGAGTTCTTGGCTCATAGTAAGCACTAAATAAACGGTAGTTGCCATTATCATTGCTAACACCAGTTTTGACGCTCGTTAAATTTCATGTTGTTCTCTCCCTAATTGCCTCCTCAGGAAGTTAGGTTGCCTCTTCCAGATCCATTTCAATTTTAACTTTTTTCCTAAGACTTCCTTGATTTTTCTGGCTTTTATTGATCTAATTGTTTCATGACTGATTCTTACCCCTTAACACAGATGCCTCCTATTTTCTGAATTCCTTAAAATTGTATTTATTATATCAATGTTCTAGTTATTTATTGCTACATAACAAACCCTCAAACTTAGTTTAAAACAACAACCATCTTATTATGTCTCCTGATTTTTGTGGGTCAGGAATTTGGACAGGTGTTGGCCAGGTGATTCTTCTATTTTGCAGGGCATTGACAAAGTAATTGGTGGTATTCAGCTGGTAGCTGGACTGGTATGGAGGGTCAAAGATGTCTTTCCTCACATTCTGGTGCCTTGGTGGGGTTGGTGGGAAAATTGGGCTCAGCAGGTGTGCTAATCCCTACATGAGGTGTATGCATCTTTATCCAGCATGGTGGGCTCACGGTAATTGCCGGACTTCTTACATGTCAGCTCAGGCCGCCAAGTTCATGGCTTTAAATGACTAAGAAGTCATGTAGCATCACCATTACTGGTTGAAGCAGTCACAAGCCTACCCAGATTCATGGGCAGGGGACACAGATCCCACCTTTAATGGCAGGAATGTCAAACAGTTTGCGACCATGGTTTAAAACTGCCAAAAACTCCTCTGACACAAAGAGTCTTTTGAGAGTAGAGACTATGTCCTGGTCATATTTACATCACCAGCAATGTCTTATAGGTCAGGAGATAGTCAATAAATAAAAATAACTATAAGCTATAAACTTCTTTTAAAATTTGATTAAGAGCATGCCTCTGTCATATTCTGTATAAAGAAAAACCAAACTAATTATTTTGATGTTTTTCATATCAGAATCTAGCCTTGCTGAATTTTACTACCATGAAACCATGACCACATTGAACATTTCCTTATTACTGTCACCTAATCCTTATTAATTTCTGCCTCAATCTCCCTTCTTTCTCTCTCTCTCCTGTGTGTGTGTGTAAGACTTGAAGTCAGATATACGGTGTTCTCTACCAATAATACTGTGTGAGCCACTTCTTTTCTTCAGAGCTAAATTTCATCTTTTTAATAATATTAATATTAAATTAGATAATATTTAAAGTTTCACACAACTCTAAAACTCTGCATCTGTGGGTTTACTCTTGTTATAATAACCATGGGAGAGCAGCATGGAGTGGGAGAAAGAGCATTGCTATGGAAGATAATAGGACGTGGAGTTTTGTTCCAGAGCTGCTGCCTGCTAGTGGTGTAATTCTGGAGGATAATAATTTCTCTACTAAGTTCCCAAGATTGGGGTGAATCCAGTGAGATAATGTATACAAAGTATCTTGATCAACTATAAAGGACTGCATGTCATGATTGCAAAACATTTCTCTGCCTTCCTAAAGGGATGGAGTGGACGGTCCTACAGGATTTTAGACAGGCACTAAACACAACTTTGGAGCACTGCTGTGAACAGGCATCTATGCTGGAATATCTACAGCTCCAGATCCTGCCACTAAGCCCAGCCCATGTAAATATCACCCTCTTTCCTTACTTGGCGGCTGCACTTCTAATCATTGAAAACATGCATATCGTCAGAGAAAGGCGTTGAGAATTCAACTGCTGAGCCAGTATAGAGAAGTTATTCATTACCGGGTTCAACCCAAGGTCAAAAACATGAAACCTCAACCATTAAGCAAAATGGTGACAGGCGTGGTAGTGATGACCCAGAGTGACTATACTGCTCTTGGGAAACAAGGACAGGAATACAGCAGGCCTGGAAAAGTTTGCCAAGTCAAAGTCAGAAACAACCAGGCCATAGTCCCGAGGTGTATATGAAGCAGCACGTTCCAGATGGAATACAGGAGGACAGCAAAGGGGAGGCCAGCCACCAACAGGAGAGGCTATGGAAATCCTCAGTGTCTGACTGTGTCTTCAGGGTTCGTTTCTTTCCTCCAAAACTCCCTCTTCCCCATAGTCAAGACACCCTCACCTCGACAAATCCCATGAAGACACAGAAAGGGCTATATTCTCCTTCCTGCTGCAGAAGGCAGTTTGTCTTGGCCTCCCAGGCTCAGAGTCGACTGCGCTTACTTCTTGAAATCCATCTCTTCAGCCAGCTTCAGCCTCGCTACTTTTTTAGACATATTACACTCTAACTTTTCCATTGGAAGGATGCTGAATTCAGTAGGACTGGAGAATTTGTTAGAAGTTAGTACTTGTGTTCCCTGCAATGATAATTGTTTCCTAACTTATTTCTTTAATTTGTCTAAGCTAAACAGAAGACATCACTATATCAAGGCAATATTTAAAATGCATAGATCTATACCTAGTGCCTGGGTATAAATGGAACTGTAATGGTTCTGGCTGTGGAGCTATAATGCATGGTAATGTATGACAAGAGAGAAAGGAATGGCCGAGTTCTGCTTTCTATTGTCCTTAGAGGTGGCTACAGAAACACACACCCAGATATGAAAGTCAAGAAGGGGTCATGCTCCGCTTTGCCTTTGTTTATGACACATTTTTGCAGACCCATTTTTGGCCTGCCGCTGCCAAGGACTCTCACACAGCTCAGGGTGTCTGGGAAATGCCTGTTTCATTAAGGCTCCTGAACCCTATCATGTTACACTTCAGAAGTAGTGACCAGCTTACTTAAAACAAAGAAGCTTTGACCTTTCTCCCCTTCTGAAACCAAAAACAGATGAAGTTAAAGTGACTCATTTCCGGCTTTAAATATGCTCTAAGAAACATTTTCTCAAGTAGTTTTGGGCCTCAGGTTTTTCTGTTTTTTTGGTTGTGTTTTTGCTTTAGTTTTATTTCATATCTTTACATAAATATCTCCTTCCCTTTTTGTCAAGGACAACGTAGTTATTACTTATATTCATGGTGCAGCTCACTACCCTTTTTTTTTCCTTCTAGATTTCTTACTTTCTTCCCTTTTTTTTTTTTTTTTAATCTGTGTTGTTTATAACCATGACCCTTGATCCTCCAAGTCTTAAAACAGCTTGGCTTTCAGCAGCTAAATCTGACAAGGTCAGCATTTTTCTGTTTATTCTGAGAATACTATTTACCCTCTGGGGTTTTTAAAAGCAATTCTGTAAAACATCACTTGGAAAAAGTTTGTAGCATTCATAGAGACTTCCATAAAGTCAGATCACAATAAACGACAACTCTTCCTCTGATTTTTGAACCCTGGGGCAATCATCACTATCGGAGTATTTGGTGCCTAAGCAGCTGCTAACCAAAAATTTTTAAATAAAATTATAGGTTTAAAATAATCTAAATTATCTAAATATTTATTTCACTTCAGTAGGATGAGCTTGCCAACTTGAATCAAAAAACCAATCAGACAATTCTTCTGTCTTGTTCTTCAGAAAATATTTCCATTCGAAATTGCATAATACAGTATATTATTTTGTTATGAATTAGAATAAGGAGAGAAGGCAGACCTTTTCGGTAGTCAAGCCATAGAAGAAATCTACTTTTGATCAGTATGTAAGTTGTGAGTCAGCTGGGGATCATAACTTGTGTTTAAGGAGACAAAAGCTGTTTCTGAACTGGTGAAATTGAGAATGTTATTTGAAAAGAGACTTATGTATTTGTCAAAGATTCAAAGATAATCCGCCAGGCTTGGATACAGTTCTCCATTCACTGGAGTGACTGCCAATGCCTCTGCTTCAGCATGAACACCTCAGAGCCCAACAGCCCTTGGGATCAAGCTGAAAACATTACTTCCTAGCTGTACAGTTTCATCACAGAACGTGTCTCCGCTACATTCGGAATTCCCCTTCAAGAGGCTTGACAGTGAATCCAAAGTATGTAATGTGTTCAAATCTCATTAAGAAGTTCATTCACTAGACTATGAGAGGAAAACATTTAACTCTAGCAAATGTGCTGCTAGTTCAGAATGCACTACTTTAGCAAATAGACATCTTTTTGGTGGTGGATGAGGGTTGGAGCGGGGGTGAGGGGACACTTATGCCATTGGGAACACTTCGTGGTTTCTTCTGGAAGAGTAAGGATGCTCGATGCTCTGGATCAGAAGAATCAAGGAGCAGGTGCCTGGGAGGATAAACACTGCTAAGTTTGCATTTATTCCTTTAGCTCTAACTGTACATTAATCTAATAAGATGGTCTAATAAAATAATGCATTTTTCAAAATGCTTAGCTAGCCCTTCAGGAGGGGTGGGCATTTTTATTATTTAACAAGGAGTGCATCATGAAAAAATTGGTGAATAAAGGAAGCTGGCGCTGTAGGCTGCTCTGGCCTCCAGGGGTCGCCCTTCCCTTTAATGACTGTACAACAATAGTCTGAGACCCCACCCCGAGGGACTTGGGTCTTTTAGCAGTTTCTTGTGCCCTGGTAACTCTGAGAATCCCAGACATTGCTTACATGTTACAGAATGTGTGCTCGTTTACACTTTCCCCCTCAGCCAGCCATCTGTCTCTGTCTGCTGCCACACCCTCCTGCCGGCGACCTCTTCCTGCCGGAGTCGGACTTCTCAAACGCTCTTTCTGCTCCCCTCGTGCCATTTTGTGCTAAGTATGGATGTAGGCCTGTCTCATTACTCCCCACAGCCTGCAGCGGGCTGAGGTATTTTACAGAACTTTCCTGGAGGCTTAGGGAGAGCAGAAAGAAACAGAAAAGAAATACAAGACAGGACACTAGATTTGTAGGACTCCTCTCAGAATGTGTACACCTTCCCAAGGGGTTTCCTGCTAAATGTCTTTCTCCTTTACACACACACACACACACACACACACACACACACACACACACACACAGACACACACACACCCATCTTACACTATGTTGCACTGACCAGCTGCCTTCTCCCTCACCTGGAATCAAGACCCTGACCTCCTCTGTGACTGCCACAGAGGAACATTCATTTTCCTAAGAGGAAATCTGATGTGATATGCAAAGAATATAACACTTCCTATTAGCGTATATGCCAGCTTCTATCTCCAATGTCTCAAGCTTTCTCATCAGACTAAAATCTTTGCTTTACCTTATTTTAATCAAGATATGGAGGGGTAGGTGGGGGAAAGCTGTGCAATTTAAAAGGCAAGCAAGATCCTTTTTGACCCACCTCCTAGAGAAATGGAAATGAAAACAAAAATAAACAAATGGGACCTAATGAAACTTAAAAGCTTTTGCACAGCAAAGGAAACCATAAACAAGACCAAAAGACAACCCTCAGAATGGGAGAAAATATTTGCAAATGTAGCAACTGACAAAGGATTAATCTCTAAAATTTACAAGCAGCTCATGCAGCTCAATAACAAAAAAACAAACAACCGAATCCAAAAATGGGCAGAAGACCTAAATAGACATTTCTCCAAAGAAGATATACAGGCTGCCAACAAACACATGAAAGAATGCTCAACATCATTAATCATTAGAGAAATGCAAATCAAAACTACAATGAGATATCATCTCACAGCAGTCAGAATGGCCATCATCAAAAAATCTACAAACAATAAATGCTGGAGAGGGTGTGGAGAAAAGGGAACCCTCCTGCACTGTTGGTGGGAATGCAAATTGATACAGCCACTATGGAGAACAGTATGGAGTTTCCTTAAAAAACTACAAACAGAACTACCATACGACCCAGCAATCCTACTACTGGGCATATACCCTGAGAAAACCATAATTCAAAGAGTCATGTACCACAATGTTCATTGCAGCTCTATTTACAATAGCCAGGACATGGAAGCAACCTAAGTGTCCATCAACAGATGAATGGATAAAGAAGATGTGGCACATATATACAATGGAATATTACTCAGCCATAAAAAGAAATGAAATTGAGTTATTTGTAGTGAGGTGGATGGACCTAGAGTCTGTCATACAGAGTGAAGTAAGTCAGAAAGAGAAAGACAAATACCGTATGCTAACACATATATATGGAATTTAAGAAAAAAAAAATGTCATGAAGAACCTAGGGGCAACTAGGGGCAAGACAGGAATAAAGATGCAGACCTACTAGAGAATGTCCTCAAGGACACGGGGAGGGGGAAGGGTAAGCTGGGACAAAGTGAGAGAGTGGCATGGACATATATACACTACCAAACGTAAAATAGATAGCTAGTGGGAAGCAGCCGCATAGCACAGGGAGATCAGCTCGGTGGTTTGTGACTACCTAGAGGGGTGGGATGGGGGGGGTGGGAGGGAGGGAGACGCAAGAGGGAAGAGATATGGGAACATATGTGTATGTATAACTGATTCACTTTGTTATAAAGCAGAAACTAACACACCATTGTTAAAAAAATTAAAAAATTAAAAAAAAAATAAAAGGCAAGATGAGAGTAGCATTAACATATATACACTACCAAATGTAAAATAGCTAATGGGAAGCAGCCCCATAGCACAGGGAGATCAGCTTGGTGCTGTGTGACCACCTAGGGGGGTGGGATAGGGAGGTTGGGAGGCAGACGCGAGAGGGAGGGGATATGGGGATATATGTATACGTATAGCTGATTCATTTTGTTACACATCAGAAACTAAGACAACAGTGTAAAGCAATTATACTCCAATAAAAATGTATTTAAAAATAAATAAAAAAGGCAAGATGTTTCTGGATTCTAGGCATTCATTTTCATACAGATATTGACATCTACCTAAGTAAGTACCCTGTTCCACTGGGGAGTTCATGATTAAAATGAAGTACCCAGTGTGATTTAAGGAGAGGTCCTAATGTCTTGGGATCACTCAGAATAAGGGAAATAAGTGAATTAGAGAGTCACCAGTATAAAAGGACAAGGTAAGAACTGTATTCTAGAAGCTGGCAGGTTAATCAGCTCAGATCTTAGGCTGTATAGACTGAGGAACTGTTAGGAGTTAGAAAAGATGATGACACTTCCAAGGCAAAAGCAAAGACTAGAGGGATTGTGTATGGAGAGGCAAGAGATGGAAAAGAAAACTGCAAAACTGATCTCAAACTTAATATACTGCATCTCCTCAATGAAATGGATTTGCCTGTTAAAGACTAGAGATTGATTTGAAAAAACCAGAATGACTCACTCTGGGTTAGCCAGGGGCAAAGACCAGAGACGTAAAATAAAACTTTCACTAAGGACTGCCATTGTGCTTTCACTTGCCCTACTCTCCAGAGACTTATACCAGGCATTTGGGCAGGGCAATAATTTTGTGTCCCTGCAAACCAGTATAGTTTAAATATTTGTTCACATTTATTCAAAGCAGAACCTCATGAGGTAAAGAAGGAAGATGCCTGTTGGTGGCAGCTTTTCCCTCTGACCCAAACTTGAATACTTCACTCAGTAAATCAAAGACATTTCTGAGAAGATATTTTGGTGACCAGCTATTGTTATTTGACCAGTTCATTCCACTCCAAGTTAGCCTATCAAAGTATTTCTCCCAATAAGGTGTATAACTTTCCTTGGAAATTTTCTAATAAATTCCATTCTTCCATCTTATTAATTTCCCAATGATGTCCTAGTGTCCCTTGCAGATGTGGGTCCTGGGCACCATCTAGCTGGTCTACCTCTCAATATGTCTTTGCCAGTCTTATGCCACTGTCACTTGGAGTTACTGGTGTCAGCACTACTGAACACACATCCCCCACTCCCTACTTACCCACATGATAGAAACAGTGCATTTCAGAGCACAAGATCTCTCCTCATGAGGACTCCCACTAAATGCTGTTGAATTGAAATGAATAGAAGTGGTGGGTCTAAGGGCACAAAAAAACAGTACATATGGAGGCCAAGATGCAGAAGATGTACATCGAAAATGGTCCTGAGCTTCAGTCATCTGGGTGTGATAAGTCAAATGAAGTTTGGGGCCACTTCTCTGTGCTGCTGTCTAAAGAAAAGATTTAAGAATTTTTCCTGAGAAATAAGGCTACATTCTAACTTATTTAGTAAACAGAACTTTGGACTTC
Source organism: Stenella coeruleoalba (assembly GCF_951394435.1). NCBI lineage: Eukaryota > Metazoa > Chordata > Mammalia > Artiodactyla > Delphinidae > Stenella > Stenella coeruleoalba. Next base: position 74,307,816 of record NC_137148.1, read on the forward strand.
TCAACACCACTATTTCATTAACATGTTTTGCATGTAAACTTCTAATTGGTTTCTTTATACTCACTTTAAAATTGAATATATTCTTCTGCATTAACATTTTATATAACATCATGGTCTAGGCATGTACATGTACTGCTAAAATTAAATCATCAATAATCACTATCTAAAATGAACTACATTCCAAAAGCTCTGGCTAATGATTTATCTCTTCTTCATGGAACTGATCTCTATCAGATTGATTTATGTAGCAGCCAATCACGTTTCAGTAAACTGCAGCATGCACATGCATCTTTAAGTGATGATAAGGTGTGACTGTCCATTTATTTGTACAACACTGGCAACAAAAAAAAAAGAAAGAAAGAAAGAGAAGGTGGAAAAAGAAAGTCCCAACCTCTTTCAAAAGCTTCACACAATGACCAATTCCTCTAAGAAAAGATAATGGCCAATTCTATAACAAATTTCAGAATAACTGACACACTAGGATCAAGGATATGCAAAAACATACACAAAAATGGTGAACATTAAAATGGTGACATTTGCTACAGAGAATTCTTTGCCTTTGCATGGTTACATTATTTGCTTTGATAGCAAGGTACCTTTTTGCACATTTACATTATTTGCTTTGATAGTAGATGCTTTTGTTAGTTGTTGAAGTGATTGACAACCTCATGCTGTTCTATTTAATTGCCTTTTCTGCAATGCAAGGTTCTATGTTTAGAAGACGCTGTTTCATAAATAAATCCAAAGTGTGTGTGTTTGTGTGTGTGTGTGTGTGTGTGTGTGTGTGTGTGTGTGTGTACTACAGAGGTTTCACTTCTCAAGTCAATTCTGTAACTGTTCAACTACAGCTGTTGCTATATTTATCTGTATTTACATTAGGGTTCATTCTCATCCTTCATGTTTTTTGCCTTTTCTATGTTTAAGGAGATTAATGGATCTTCTTAAGAGAATGAGAGCTTTTTCTTACAGCTCTTCAATTTTGAAGGAAGGGTGGAGGTATGGGACATATAATGTTTTAGCAAAACGTGTAAAACGTTCAAACTTTCAAGGCCTAAACAATTATTCCCCACAAGATTATCTCTAAGATTTAAAACCTGTAAGGATTGCTTTCTCCCTGAATTTACATTCTAGCTTTTGGATTTGTTCTCTCAATAAAGTCCAAATAGTAATTTTTTCCCAGTTAACAAAATATAATATAGAAATACTACTGATAAAGAGTCTTATCACATGATGATTTCAAAAATATTCTCTCATTGAGAGCTTGGTCAATCTTGTTATGATATAAAAAATATGCAGCTCAATACAAAGATCTTTAGTGATTTTATTTAACTTAACCTAAAAATTAAGTTCAAGTAATTCTTAAAATTAAGTTATTATTATTATGATGTCTTATACTTATCTTCAGGATATATTTCAAGATGGTTATTACTGTTTTTTTTTAAATTTTGTCACTCTTTGTTATTTTTCACAGGTCTAGATGATTTTCAGCACATTTGATAACACATTCCGTAGGAATTCTACAGGTCAACACACATGGTATCAATACTGTGGTGACTTTTCCTCCAACCCTCTATTGTGAGCTTAAGTCAAAGAGACAGTGATTTTAGAGGCAAAGAGGTAGAGAAATAAAGCTCAGACTAGTGTTTTCAACTGGTCTGAGAAATAAAAGTTGGATCAACTGTGACGTTTCAATTGTCAAATGAGGCAGGGTGATTTAGAGAAAGTGCTTAAATTTAAATCTTGACACTACCAACTTGTAGCTGTGTAATTGCATATATCTCTTAACCATTCTGAGTTGTTTCTTCATCTGTAAAATGGAAATATACACAATATCTACTTTCTAAGAAACAGCCAACATTGGATGACCTGGAAGGGAGGGAGCCAGAAGAATAAGTATTGGCACTCAGTCCTCACTTTCTAAATCTCCTCTCTCATTGGTTAAACCCAACTTGAATCCAGAGGGCAGGAGTTCACTGATGCGATTCATAGGGCAAGACTCCAGGGCAGAGGCAGGGTGGAGAATGGTGAAGAGTAGATCATGAAGGTAAGAAAAATATCACTGTACATATGAAAGAAAGCAATAAGGTCCTAAAGTAGAGAACCCAGAGAGAAACAGATTTTGATAATAATGTCGGAGTAAGACTGTGGAGGAGGTAACACATAGATGGAGCTCTAAAGAATGAGAAGAAGCCAACCACATAAAGAGATAGGCAGAGAGAATTCTAGGCAACAAGAATAGTGTTGGCAATAGCCCTAAGGTAGGAAAGAGCCCTTTGTGCTACGTGATTTGAAAGAATACTCACATGGCTCTCATGTGGCTTTCATAAGTCAAGGTAGGAATACAGACCTAATTGGTTGTACAATGGGTTTTAAATAGGAGAGTGACATTTGGAAGAATACTGTGGATGCTGTGCGAAGAATGAATTGAACAAGAAAAATGAGGGGAAAAAAAGGAAAAAGAACAATTTTTTAAAAAGCTAAACGTGCAATAGAGTAGATGTCACAAGGCAAAACCAAATGATTAAATGGCAAATGAGTCATACAGACCGCAAAGTTCATAAGTGTTCAGAGAAAGGACAATGCCTTTCTACTTGAGTTAATAATGAAGGATTTATCAAAAGACAGTTTAAACTGGACCTTAGAGGCCGATACAGAATTAAAACAAGTGGAGAGAAAGGGGGAGCCAGTTACAGAATAAGAAGAAATTAAAGTCAGGTAATTACAGAAATATTTGGCAAAGAATGAAGAAGGCTTTTTTTTTGAGAGAGGAGCAAAGGAAAATGGAGTTGGGTTCCGGAAGAGAAGAACATACATGTTTCTGGGCATTAGTTAATTAATTTTCTGGTCTTCCCAGGTAAGGTTTTAATTCTTAACCAGGTCTTTCGATAAGTTTGGCGAGATTTTCAGGTATTTTGGACACTAGAAAGATACTTTAGGATTTGCCCACTCAAATCATATCACATAACCAAGCTATCAGCTACTGATCCAACTTATGCAAAGCTGGTTCTCAAAGATCAGAAATACCCAAATTAAAACATACTCAAAACAATGTTTGTCAAGCCAGTAACATAAGCATTGATTACATTACCTGCTATTTTAGAGTATCTACATCAATGCTTCTTTGGTACAGAAAATTGAGAAAGAACTATATTTGTTCTATTTTTTTAAACTAGGAAATCTGATTTTATTGATGATAGAAAATGAGTTGTCTTTTTATTGGCCTACAAAACACTGGGAAAAGTAGAGACAGCATTTATACATATTTCTAAGAATATAATTTTAATTTTAAAAGATGACTATATAAAGCTATTTTTTGAGACATTGAAGTTTCAACCTCATTCTTGTACTGTGCATGTATATCTCATATTGAACTGTTTGGTTATATTTTCCCTAGAAAATGGCATCAAATATTCAAATTGTTAGGTTTTTTAATTCCAGAATGCATTTAGTTCTCTTAATGTAAGAGATGTAATTGGCAATATACTTAATTCTATAAACAATTTTTAATCTATTATATTCAATAAGTATATCAAACAATCGATATAAATATTATATATTCATGTGTGGAATTGAAGTCAGAGCATTTAAGACATTTGCTCAAGGTTACATAACAAGTAAAGGGCACAGCTAAGACTTGAACTGAGAAATGATTGGGGAAAATAATTTTCTCACATCCCTTATTTGCAATATTTTGAACCTCCCTCTGAGGGCATCAGAGTCAATAATAAAACTCACAGTAGTGTCAGTTCCCCTGTGAAGAAGATGAAAAGTTGTACATGTATTAGTATTTCACAATAAGGCTACCAAAGACCAAGTGAAATTCAGGTAAAAATAAACTAGAAACCTTTACCAAGACTCATGTTACAAAGTGGCTTTACTTATGGGACCCAAACACACCTCCTAGTTTGTAATGCTATTGTCTCTGTGATTGATTGTTTAATTCATCAGTACCACTCTCATGAGATTATAAGAAAACGAACAACTGAATATTAGTAATTCAAATCGATCCATTCTTGGAATGATTTTGATTCCCTTTCTATGCCCATCTGGAACTCACACTTTGTTCAAGGCTATGCTAAATTTCCACCCACTCCATGTAGGCTTCCTGACTACAGAGACCATTATCTCTCTCCCTTTGCTTTCCATACCCCACGTTACTTTGGGGCATTACTTTTCCCCTAATGAGTGCAGTCTTAGGGGGTTAAATCCATGTGCCTGTCTCACCTGTAAAACATAGAAGGAGTTTTGGCTCCTTCTCTCAAAACTTTCCTCTTACCACCTCATTACAGCTCTTCACTTAAGTTTAGCCAACTGCATCCTCTTTACTGGGAATTTGAATCTTGAGCAAAGTAACACAGAAACAGAATACAAGAACAAAAGAGAAAAAGTCATTTTAAAGGACCACCTTAGAAGCATATACAGGAATTCAATTCATACTGCTGAATTAATTTTCAATGAGAAGAGTACATAAGAAAATAAGTAATCACCAAGTAAGAAAACTATTCATTGAGTTACATTTTCCCAGTAAGATCTGAAAACATCATAATGCAAACTATTCACTAACCACAATGTCTTCTATAAAATAAAGCTGAATTCATGTCGAAATTCTACAACTTTTTGCTAAACACTAGACAAAGACTTTTATCTCATCATTAAAACCCATTAATAAGAACAACAGAAGAGAGAGGAATGTAGAATTAATAGTCAAAGTCAAGTTAAGTAATAAAATGGAGTTCATCATGACCCATGGCCTTTTCTGCAGTATTTTAGTGCATTCCTTTGATAAGCAAATACCAAGATCACATTGCATTCATAACACCCTAGGAACTTGCACAAATAGAGAATGATTTCATTTTTTATTATTCAAAAATTCTAAATGATTCTCTCAGAGTGTTTGTGAACAGAATCATTTTTGGTATTTGGAAAGTTCATTGTGTTGACAATGATTTTCACAAATAAAAGAATACATAAAATGTAGAATGCAGTGTATAGGGTATACATAAACCATAGAAGTAATAATAATACTGACTACTGGTATAGAACTTTACTGTTCAAAAGCACTTTAATGATTGTGGTTTGAATGATTTATATTGTACGAAAGGAATTTCTATGGAGAAATTTAAAAAAAGATCTTTAAATACCACTCAGACATACATTTAGAGACAATGTTTTCAGAAAAAATTTTATCCACTACATATAGTATATAATACACATATATGTTATCTCATATATATATAATTTTATCATTAACTGGCACAAGAACGTATTTTATTTTTACCCAGAATAAGTAAATGTTGGCTTTTTATACACAAATGATAAGGATGTTATTTTTCACAGTAATGCTTAAAGCACTTGGCTTTCCTAAATAATTCATGTAATTTTTCCTCTGTTAATACCCATTTGTATAACTATGTATGATGAAAGTTAAAAAGTGCCCCATCAGGAAAGGATGAAAGGCTGGCAACACTTGAAAAATTATAAACTAAACAGAAGTGATGGTTATGGTCCCCCTTTCACATAAAAAAATCATAAGTTATTTCCTGTTTGGTCCCATTTCTCAGTTGGAACATACTCTCATAGAGAGAACATGAATAGATTAAAATCTAGCTTTTTTCTTCTTTAAGAAAACATAAGCATAATCACTTTTTATTTCTTTTAAGTAGTTCAATAAACAATGAGAACTATTTTAAAACTACAGGCATTCCATGGGAATCTCTCTGGAAAGAAATAACTTACACTGAATGTCATTTTGTGAGTTAAGTTTATGGAGAGCTATAATCTTTTTGCAATGTAGAGTGAAGTAAAAACTAATTCATACATGTCCCTTTTCATCCAATGCATACAGGAGACCCAAATTTTATCTGCCTGAAATGACCTAAGGTGATTTCTTTTTCCTTTGAGAGGCAGAGGAATATTACAATTGCAGGTACTTGTCAAGAGTTTCCTTAATTTATAAATGATCTGCTTGATGCTGAGTGCTCTGGGATGTCATAGTGCTGTCCTCATAGGTTTTTCAGATCATCGTCCATAAAGAGAAGGTTCTACCCAATAGATGGAAAGGGTGTGGGGACAGGGAGAGGATGACAGCAGGAGGTTCCTTAAACCAAGTTCTGCTGTACAAGAATTGGAGAACTCTTATCAAGATCTTAGGCAGCGGAGACCTTCAAAATGGCGGAGGAGTAAGACGTGGAGATCACCTTCCTCCCCACAAATACATCAGAAATACATCTACATGTGGAACAACTCCTACAGAACACCTACTGAATGCTGGCAGAAGACCTCAGACCTCCCAAAAGGCAAGAAACTCCCCACGTACCTGGGTAGGGCAAAAGAAAAAAAAGAAAAAACAGAGACAAAAGAATAGGGATGGGACCTGCACCTCTGGAGGGAGCTGTGAAGGAGGAAAAGTTTCCACACACTAGGAAGCCCCGTCACTGGTGGAGATGGAGGTGGCGGGGGGGGGGAAGCTTCAGAGCCACGGAGGAGAGCACAGCAACAGGGGTGCGGAGGGCAAAGCAGAGAGATTCCCACTCAGAGGATCGGTGCCAACCAGCACTCACCAGCCTGAGAATATTATCTGCTCACCCACTGTGGCAGGTGGGGGCTGGGAGCTGAGGCTCTGGCTTCAGAGGTCAGATCCCAGGGAGAGGACTGGGGTTGGCTGCATGAACACAGCCTGAAGGGGGCTATTACACCACAGCTAGCTGGGAGGTAGTCAGGGAAAAAGTCTGGACCTGCCTAAGAGGCAAGAGACCATTGTTTCAGGGTGCATGAGGAGAGGAGATTCAGGACACCGCCTAAACAAGCTCCAGAGACGGGCGTGAGCTGCAGCTATCAGCGCATACACCAGAGATGGGCAAGAAACACTAAGGCTGCTGCCACTGCCACCAAGAAGCCTGTGTGCAAGCACAGGTCACTATCCACACCTCCCCTCCTGGGAGCTTGTGCAGCCCGCCACTGCCAGGGTCCCGTGATGCAGGGAAAACATCCCCAGGAGAACACATGGCATGCCTCAGGCTGTTGCAACATCACACTGGCCTCTGCAGCTGCAGGCTCACCCTGCATTCCGTAACCCTCCCTCCCCCTGGCCTAAGTGAGCCAGAGACCCCTAATCAGCTGCTCCTTTAACCCTGTCCTGTTTGGGCAGGAACAGTCACCCTCAGTCGACCTACAAACAGAGGCGGGGACAAATCCAAAGCTGAACCCCAGGAGCTGTGCAAACAAAGAAGAGAAAGGGGAATCTCTCCCAGCAGCCTCAGGAGCAGTGGATTAAATCTCCACAATCAACTTGACACACCCTGCATCTCTGGAATACCTGAATAGACAACGAATCATCCCAAAATTGAGGCGGTAGACTTTGGGAACAACTGTAGACTTGGGTTTTGCTTTCTGAATCTAATTTGTTTCTGGTTTTATGTTTATCTTAGTTTAGTATTTAGAGTTTATTATGATTGGTAGATTTGTTTATTGATTTGGTTGCTCTCTTCATTTTTTTAATATATATATGTATTTTCTTTCCTTCTTCTCTTTTTGTGAGTGTGTGTGTGTCTGTATGTTTCTTTGTGTGATTTTGTCTGTATAGCTTTGCTTTTACAATTTGTCCCAGGGTTCTGTCTGTCCATTTTTTTGTTTCTTTTTGAGCACAGATTTTAGCGCTTGTTATCATTGGTGGATTTGTTATGGTTGCTCTCTTCCTTCTTTTTCTCTTTTTCTAATTACTTTCTAATTTTTTATTTTAAATAATTTAAAAAAGTATTTTAATTTTAGTAACTTTATTTTATTCTTTCTTATCTCCCTTTTCTTCTGAGCCTGGTTGACAGGGTCTTGGTGCTTCAGCCAGGTGTCAGGCCTGTGGCTCTGAGGTGGGAGAGCCGAGTTCAAGATATTGGTTCACTAGAGACCTCCCAGCTCCATGTAATATCAAATGGCAAAGCTTTCCCAGAGATCTCCATCTCAACGATAAGACCCAGCTCCACTCAACGACCAGCAAGCTACAGTGCTGGACATCCTATGCCAAAAAACTTGCAAGACAGGAACACAACCCCACACAAAGCGGAGAGGCTGCCTAAAATCATAATAAAGTCACAGACACCCCAAAACACACCACCGGATGCAGTCCTGCCCACCAGAAAGACAAGATCCAGCCTCATCCACCAGAATACAGGCACCAGTCCCCTCCAACAAGAAGCCTACACAACTCACTGAACCAACCTCACCGACTGGGGGCAGACACCAAAAACAATGGGAACTATGAACCTGCAGCCTGAAAAAAGACCCCAAATACAATAAGTTAAACAAAATGAGAAGACAGAGAAACACAGAGCAGATGAAGGAGCAAAGTAAAAAACCACCAAACCAAACAAATGAAGAAGAAATAGGCAGTCTACCTGAAACAGAATTCACAGTAATGATAGTAAAGATGATCCAAAATCTTGGAAAATGAATGGGGAAAATACAAGAAACATTTAACAAGGACCGAGAAGAACTAAAGAGCAAACAAATAATGATGAACAACACAATAAATGAAACTAAAAACTCTCTAGAAGGAATCAATAGCAGAATACCTGAGGCAGAAGAACGGATAAGCGACCTGGAAGATAAAATAGTAGAAATAACTACTGCAGAACAGAATAAAGAAACAAGAATGAAAAGAATTGAGAACAGTCTTAGAGACATCTGGGACAACATTAAATACACCAACATTCGAATTACAGGGGTCCCAGAAGAAGAAGAGAAAAAGAAAGGGAATGAGAAAATATTTGAAGAGATTATAGTTGAAAACTTCCCTAATATGGGAAAGGAAATAGTCAGTCAACTCCAGGAGTCCCAGAGAGTCCCATACAGGATAAATCCAACGCAAAACACGCCAAGACACATATTAATGAAACAATCAAAAATTAAATACAAAGAAAAAATATTAAAAGCAGAAAGGGAAAAACAACAAATAACATACAAGGGACTCCTCATAAGGTTAACAGCTGATATTTCAGCAGAAACTCTGCAAGCCAGAAGGGAGTGGGAGGACACATTTAAACTGATGAAAGGGAAAAACCTACAACGAAGATTGCTCTACCCAGTAAGGATCTCATTCAGATTTGACAGACAAATTAAAACCTTTACAGGAGAGCAAAAGTTAAGAGAACACAGCACCACCAAACCAGGTTTACAACAAATGCTAAAGGAACTTCTCTAGGCAGGAAAAACAAGAGAAGGAAAATGCCTACAATAACAAACCCAAAACAATTAAGAAAATGGTCATAGGAACATACATATCGATAATTACCTTAAATGTAAACGGATTAAATGCTCCAACCAAAAGACATAGACTGGCTGAATGGACACAAAAACATGACCCATACAGATGCTGTCTAAAGAGACCCACATCAGACCTAGAGACACATACAGACTGAAAGTGAGAGGATGGAAAAAGATATTCCATGCAAATGGAAATCAAAAGAGAGCTGGAGTAGCAATTCTCCTATCAGACAAAATAGACTTTAAAATAAAGACTACTATAAGACACAAAGAAGGACACTACATAATGATCAAGGGATCAATCCAAAAAGAAGATATAACAATTGTAAATACTTATGCACCCAACATAGTAGCACCTCAATACATAAGGCAAATGCTAACAGCCATAAAAGGGGAAATCAACAGTAACCCAATCATAGTAGGGGACTTTAACACCCCACCTTCACCAACGGACAGGTCATCCAAAATGAAAATAAATAATGAAACACAAGCTTTAAGTGATACATTAAACAAGAGGGACTTAATTGATATTTATAGGACATTCCAACCAAAAACAACAGAATACATTATCTTCTCAAGTGTTCATGGAACATTCTCCAGAAGAGATCACATCTTGGGTCTCAAATCTAGCCACAGTAAATTTAAGAAAATTGAAATCATATCAAGTACCTTTTCCGACCACATCACTATGAGACTAGATATAAATTACAGGAGAAAAATCGGTAAAAAATACAAACACATGGAGGCTAAACAATACACTACTAAATAACCAAGAGATCACTGAGGAAATCAAAAAATACCTAGAAACAAAAGACAATGAAAATACGACGACCCAAAATCTATAGGATGCAGCAAAAGCAGTGCTAAGTGGGAAGTTTATAGCAATACAAGCCTATCTCAAAAAACAAGAAACATCTCAAATAAACAACCCAACCTTACACCTAAAGCAATTAGAGAAAGAAGAACAAAAAACCCCAAAGTTAGCAGAAGAAAAGAAATCATAAATATCAGACCAGAAATAACTGAAAAAGAAATGAAGGAAACAATAGCAAAAATCTATAAAATCAAAAGCTGGTTCTTTGACAAGATAAACAAAATTGATAAACCATTAGCCAGACTCATCAAGAAAAAAAGGGAGAAGACTCAAATCAACAGAATCAGAAATGAAAAAGGAGAAATAAAAACTGACACTGCAGAAATACAAAGGATCATGAGAGATTACTACAAGCAACTATATGCCAATAAAATGGACAACCTGGAAGAAATGGACAACTTCTTAGAAAAGCACAACCTTCCAAGACTGAACCAGGAAGAAATAGAAAATATAAACCAGCCAATCACAAGCACTGAAATGGAAACTGATTAAAAAGCTTCCAACAAACGCCCAGAACCAGATGGCTTCACAGGCGAATTCTATCAAACATTTAGAGAAGAACTAACACCTATCCTTCTCAAACTCTTCCAAAATATAGCAAAGAGAGAAACACTCCCAATCTCATTCTACGAGGCCACCATCACCCTGATACCAAAACCAGACAAAGATGTCACAAGGAAAGAAATCTACAAGCCAATATCACTGATGAACATAGATGTAAAAATCCTCAACAAAATACTAGCAAGCAGAATCCAACAGCACATTAAAAGGATCATACACCATGATCAATTGGAGTTTATCCAAGGAATGCAAGGATTCTTCAATATACGCAAATCAATCAATGTGATACACCATATTAACAAATTGAAGGAGAAAAACCATATGATCGTCTCAATAGACGCAGAGAAAGCTTTCAACAAGATCCAACACCCATTTATGATAAAAACCCTCCGGAAGATAGGCATAGAGGGAACTTACCTCAACATAATAAAGGCCATATATGAACAACCCAGAGCCAACATCATTCTCAATGGTGAAAAACTGAAAACATTTCCTCTAAGATCGGGAACAAGACAAGGTTGTCCACTCTCACTATTATTCAACATAGTTTTGGAAGTTTTAGCCACAGCAATCAGAGAAGAATAGGAAATAAAAGGAATCCAAAACAGAAAAGAAGAAGTAAAGCTGTCACTGTTTGCATATGACATGGTACTATACACAGAGAATTCTAAAGATGCTACCAGAAAACTACTAGAGCTAATCAATGAATTTGGGAAAGTAGCAGGATACAAAATTAATGCACAGAAATCTCTTTCATTCCTATACACTAATGATGAAAAATCTGAGAGTGAAATTAAGGAAACACTCCCATTTACCACCGCAACAAAAAGAATAAAATACCTCAGAACAAACCTACCTAAGGAGACAAAAGACGTGTATTCAGAAAACTATAAGGCACTGATGAAAGAAATTAAAGATGATACAAACAGATGGAGAGATATACCATGTTCTTGGATTTGAAGAATCAACATTGTGAAAATGACTATACTACCCAAAGTAATCTACAGATTCAATAAAATCCCTGTCAAATTATCAATGGCATTTTTCACAGAATTAGAACAAAAAATTTCACAATTTGTATGGAAACACAAAAGACCCCGAATAGCCAAAGCAATCTTGAGAAAGAAAAACGGAGCTGGAGGAATCAGGCTCCCTGACTTCAGACTATACTACAAAGCTACAGTAATCAAGACAGTATGGGACTGGCACAAAAATCAGAAATAGGGCTTCCCTGGTGGCATAGTGGTTGAGAGTCCACCTGCCGATGCAGGGGACATGGGTTCGTGCCCCAGTCTGGGAAGATCCCACATGCCGTGGAGCAGGTGGGCCCATAAGCCATGGCCACTGAGCCTGCACGTCTGGAGCCTGTGCTCCATAACGGAAGAGGCCACAACAGTGAGAGACCCGTGTACCACCAAAAACAAAAACAAAATCAGAAATATAGATCAATGGAACAGGATAGAAATCCTAGAGATAAACTCATGCACATATAGTCACCTTATTTTTGATAAACGAGGCAAGAATATACAATGGAGAAAACACAGCCTCTTCAATAAGTGGTGCTGGGAAAACTGGACAGTTACATATAAAAGAATGAAATTAGAAGACTCCCTAACACCATACACAAAAATAAACTCAAAATGGATTAAAGACCTAAATGTAAGGCGAGACGCTATAAAACTGTTAGAGGAAAGCATATGTGGAACACTCTATGACATAAATCACAGCAAGGCCCTTTTTGACCCACTTCCTAGGGAAATGGAAATAAAAATAAACAAACACATGAGCTAATGAAACTTAAAAGCTTTTGCACAGCAAAAGAAACCATAAACTAGATGAAAAGACAACCCTCAGAATGGGAGAAAATACTTGCAAATGAATCAACTGATAAAGGATTAATCTTCAAAATTTATAAGCAGCTCATGCAGCTCAATATTAAAAAAACAAAGAACCCAATCCAAAATGGGCAGAAGACCTAAATAGATATTTCTCCAAAGAAGATATACAGATTGCCAACAAACACATGAAAGGATGCTCAACATCACTAATCATTAGAGAAATGTAAATCAAAACTACAAGGAGGTACCACCTCACACTGGTCAGAATGGCCATCATCAAAAAACCTACAAACAATAAATGCTGGAGAGGGTGTGGAGAAAAGGGTACCCTCTTGCACTGTTGGTAGGAATGTAAATTGATACAGCCACTATGGAGAACAGGATGCAGGTTCCTTAAAAAACTAAAAATAGAACTACCATATGACCCAGCAGTCCCACTTCTGGGCATATACCCTGAGAAAACCATAATTTGAAAAGATACATGCACCCCAATGTTCACGGCAGCACTATTTACAATAGCCAGGACATGGAAGCAACCTAAGTGTCCATCGACAGATGAATGGATAAAGAAGATGTGGCACATATATACAATGGAATATTAGCCATAAAAAGAAACGAAATTGAGTTATTTGTCGTGAGGTGGATGGACCTAGAGTCTAGTCATACAGAGTGAAGTAAGTCAGAAAGAGTAAAACAAATACCGTATGCTAACACATATGTATGGAATCTAAAAAAAAAAAAAAAAATGGTCTGAAGAACCTAGGGGCAGGACAGGAATAAAGACGCAGACATAGAGAATGGACTTGAGGAAATGGGGAGGGGGAAGGGTAAGCTGGGACGAAGTGAGAGCGGCATGGCCTTATATACACTACCAAATGTAAAATAGATAGCTAGTGGGAAGCAGCTGCATAGCACAGGGAGACCAGCTCAGTGCTTTGTGACCACCTAAAGGGGTGGGATAGGGAGGGTGGGAGGGAGACGCAAGAGGGAGGGGATATGGAGATATATGTATATGTATATGTATAGCTGATTCTCTTTGTTATAAAGCAGAAACTAACACACAATTGTAAAAGCAATTATACTCCAATAAAGATGTTAAAAAAAATAAAAAAACAAGATCTTAGGCAGTACTACCGACGATAAAGGAATAAAACACTAAGGAATAAAACATACCATACGCTAGACCTGAAAATTTGGGAGGGGATAATGGGCATTTGTGAAGGTCCAGTTACACACACACATCCATTATGGTCCTGGGTCGAATATGTGGAAAATATATTGATGTATCTGGAAAACTGGTCACTTCTCTAATGTGTGTAAATTTTGATTTGGTGTTTATTTCCAGGCAGCCCTTCTTAGGAAATCCCTGAAAACCAAAGGGCCTTTGCATTGGTTTCAGCGTCATGGAGGAAGAGAAATGGGGATCTGTGTCATACTCTGGAGGGGTTGGGGGGAAGAACTCCAGAAAATCTGAATGTGCTGGGGAAGCCAGAGGAAAAAAAAAAAAGAAGAGTGATATTTGTGATCTTCCAGAAGAAATAATAAAGTGGAGGAGAGGAAAGGTAAAGGCTCCTTATTGGTATTTGCTTTATTCTATCTCTACTTTCCTAGGATTATAGGTTTCATAATGAATAAGAGTAAATGAGCAATTAGCCATTAATAATTTCAAGCTGGAATAATACTTGGCTTTTGTATTGCACACATTTGTACATGTCGCTTACTTGGTATTCATATCCATTAACCACATTTTATGAGTCAGAAAAATGAGGATTAGAAATACTAGTTTATAGGTCTATTAATTGGGGAAACAAAGACTAGAACCTGAGTTTCTAATTTTCTATTTTGCCATAAATGCAATGAATGTGTTTAGATACAACTCTTTTCCTCTGAGAAGAACAGGAATGAGTTCCAAAAGCAAAACTGAGCCTAAAATACTGTAGTCAATGTGTACTTCATTGTGGATATTTTAGTGTGAATAATTACGGGCTGCCTTGTTGAGACCTGCTTTTGCTCGTCCATTGCAACAACAAAATCTTTTAAAAATAACATCGACCTTTATTTTGGTTTTCTTGAAGTGGAGGGTGCAGGTATTTATGTGGTGCTTCACCCTGCAAATGTTCTGCAAGATGCTTTAGATCTTTTCTCTCCCCAATATCCCATGGAGGAGACAGATGTCAAGATCTCTCTCTCTCCCTCCCTCCCTCCCTCCCTCCCTCCCTCTCCCCCTCTCCTATACCCCTCTCCTTCTCACTAACCACTCAGCATCATATTGCTCTCCCTTTGGTTTCCTCCTTTAAGACCCTTGCTGCTCATACCCTACCCCTCAGAAAGTCCCACTGTTCCTATATGTGGCCCTCTCTGCCTGCCATGTCTTCAGGAATTATACCCTGATCCACAGCTCCAAGCTCTCTTAGCTCTGGGAGCAGCTCCCCAGAATTCTGGTGGATAGAATTCCTCATCCTCGGTATATATTTATCACTAAACTTCTTTCAAATTTTTTCTAATTCTCAAATAATCGATTTTAAGGGCAAAGTACCTCCTTCTTGGGGGCAGGTGCATGATTCACAATGGTTCTCTCTTTCCAAAAATGGTTTTTTGATTCATGACCACAAAACCAGTCTCTTTCTCTGGAATATAGATGATTGATTCATGATAGGCGATTACTTCAAGGGTAGCTGATCCAAGCTGGTAGAATCAGCTTCTCTTTCCCAGAAACTTGAAATTTAAAATCTAGAGACACAGACTGAGATGTGCCAGGGCTGACATGAGCAGTAGTAAGTGGGAGATGAAGCCACAAACCAAACTCCTGCCTCTGAGCTCCCAGAGCTTCCCTGCTGCCTCCCCACCCAGGGTCCTGGGGCAGTTCATCCTGGGAGTCAATGAGACCCCCAGTATTATCCCAGTTAGTCACCTAGCTAGAGCCAGTTTTTGCTGCTGGAGGAAACCATTTTCCAAAAGGATCTAGACCAGGAGATGGTTGGCCGTTGAAAAAGTTCTGCAAGTGGGAAATCATAAAGGTGATGGATACTTCAAACCCTTTATTTTAACCTAAGATATAAACTGTATACATATTTTCCAATTATTTTTAGATCTGCTGATTGGAGTTTTCACTGTTATCCTTGTACAAACTACAGCCAAAATTGATAACTGTGATTTCTAATTTAAACTTCTTCAAAGTAACATGGGGGTTTTAAGCCAATGGTAAAGCAATCTGGGTACGCAATCATTCCAAATTTTACAGATTGTTTCCTGATTCACAATCGTCTTACAATAGGTGATTCCTGAGCAATATTGTTTTAATGATTTGCCCTTACCAAGTTTTCCCAAGTATTTGATTTAGTTTCAGCACCCACAACTCTCTTTCTCACTAATTCATCAGGAAACAGATATTAAATTACATAATTATAATACTATAACAGGCATAAACATGTTTGAAAACAAAACAAACATCCCTTACTCTTATTACGCATTCAGCTCACCAGTAGGAGAAAAAGTGCTCAAGTATGATAGAGAATAACCATCTAACACTTGCATTTAGCATTAGTGCATTTTATAGGGGAATAGAGGGCTTCTGTTAATCTAGAGAAGTGGTTAAGTGGAGGTATATTAAATGAGGATCCACTGGACTTAAAACCAAAAGAGGCCTGGCTAATATAAGACATGCAATACCAGGTCAGAGGAAGAAGTTTAAGTAGATAAAAATACTGCATATTTAGCCTTTTTCACAATTTTACATATGTTAATAGTTTGATACTAAAGAGAAAGCGTGGCTTAGCGAAATAAATCAAAAGCTGGCATTTGGGCTTAACACTGACTCTTACCCAAGCTGAACATATCTTAACAGACAAAACAACTACAATTGTCAGCCACCAAACAACTATATACTTCACCCACGTTATTGAATTCAGGTAGAAAAAAAAGAGAAAATTGAGAGAATTTTAAAATTCTCTGGAAAAATGTGTAGTCCTGATCTTTATAATCAAAGACTTCACTTTCCAACAATATTATTAACTGTTTATTATGACTGAAAAGGGATTTAATCAATAAGTGGTCGTTAGGAATTATAAAATGAGAATTTTAAAGAAAATTTTAAATATAATATAAAATACATGCATATCTGTATATAACTTCAGCCAATATTATTAGACACTGGCTTTTAGTGGTACTACGTTTCTGATTTTCATATCATTAGGTTGTGAACTTCTAACGTTCAAAGGCCATCAATATATATTGATTAATCTTCAAAAGGAAGACTTAATCTGTAATCATGGATAGTGAAATCTACATGGTATTGATGATCCCTAAATCAGAAGTCTACAGGCATTCGAGGATTAGCATATATTCAGCATATCTACAGGCAATTCAGATCTGATGAGATCCTTTCAAAGGATGCATTGATACACAGGACATCAAACTACTAACTTAGCTAATGGAATTGCCCCCAAATTTCTCAATTGGACCAGCCCTGCAAAGAATGGCACACTTCCAGAATCACAGCCCAGCTCAGGATCTCTTGTGTTTATTTTCTCAGATAAATTGTGTGTAAACTCACACGACAAGGAGGAGTCATCAACGCTGAGTTCCTACTCCGCAAGCCAGCTGACATCAAGGCCAGGCCTGTTGCCACCCAAGGCTGCCAGACTAAGGGTGTGAGGAGGACCGACAGAGACAGATGCTAAAGGAACAGCGGAAAGGGGAGCTAAAGCTGTTGATCACAAGTGGTGGGGATGCTGTGAGGCACCACTGGAGGCAAAGTGGAAAAGCTGTCATGTTCCGGGTAGCGACGGGAGTGCCTGTGGGCAAAACGGGGGTAGCTCGCACGAGAGAAATAATGTCACACGGCCCAAGAGTGAACGTGCAAGCAGGACTGCTAACAGCAAAAGCATTCTCCACCAGCAGCTCCTAGGCCAGGAAATACTAAGTCATTCACACAGTGCCTGTGGAACTCTCCGCAGGCCTCCATTGATCTTGTGGTCTGCACTCATTCACGTGGCTTGAAATACCTTCAGCTCTGTCATCTGTAAACACCAGCAAAGATCGCTCCCTCTCCCCCGTGGTTAGGAGGGACAGTGACAATGCCTGAACAGGCTCTGCAGGCAGGTTCAAGTTGAGGTAACAATAAAGCATTGTCTTTTATATATCCCTCCCCCACCCTATGAGACATTTTAGGGACTGGAATGTAAAACCTTCATTTTAGAATCAGGATGAAGCTGGGTGCAGTATCTCAATCTGATCAAGTTCCTACACATGCATCACAAATATTTAATGGTTATCTCAAATGACACACCAATTCTCATCTCATCTCACCAAAGATGTCTCTGTTTGAATCCCAGTGCTTTGTGGGCACTTCTCTCATAATACTTATATCACTCTATTTTGAAATACAGTAATTTGCTCATCTAATTCATCTATTCAGCAAACATTTCTTGAACACCTGTCATGTGCCATCACTGTGCTAGACATTGTCTTGTTAAAGAACACGACAGAAAAGTTTCCTGCCTTCATGGAGTCACAGCTCAGATGACAGACATTGTAAACGTTAAACTATGGTGAAAATTACAACTCATCTAAGTGTCATGAAGAAATATCAGTTGCCTAGGTTGTAGCCTCTGCTCCCGCCCAACCCACCCCCCGGACCAGTCTAGACCAAAGTGTCTAGTCTGTGTATGTCCAGCAGCAGTCGGGACTATGGCTGGCACAGAGCAGATGCTT
Source organism: Stenella coeruleoalba (assembly GCF_951394435.1). Taxonomy (NCBI): domain Eukaryota; kingdom Metazoa; phylum Chordata; class Mammalia; order Artiodactyla; family Delphinidae; genus Stenella; species Stenella coeruleoalba. Next base: position 74,326,056 of record NC_137148.1, read on the forward strand.
ACTACACAACAATTTATTATATTTGTCTAATGAGTATCAGAACAATTTTTTTTTTTTTTTTTTTTTTTTTGCGGTACGTGGGCCTCTCACTGTTGTGGCCTCTCCCGTTGCGGGGCACAGGCTCTGGACGTGCAGGCTCAGCGGCCATGGCTCACGGGCCCAGCCGCTCCGCGGCATGTGGGATCTTCCCGGACCGGGGCACGAACCCGTGTCCCCTGCATCGGCAGGCGGACTCTCAACCACTGTGCCACCAGGGAAGCCCCAGAACAATTTTTTATAAGACTGTAAGAATAATTGTGAGAACAATTTGATCCGTGATGTTTTAAAAGTAATGTCTTTTCCTTCCCATCAGTACATTTGCTGATGGGAAGGAAAATTTAAAATATTTAAATTTAAAATAAAATTTAAAATTCCTTAAATTTAAAATATTTGAAAGTTTTGAAAAAAAAACTAATATTTCTAAGAGACACACACTATTTTTAATGTGCTAGATTTTTCAGATTTGAGCTGTATTTTTGGAAATCTAGGGCAAACATTTAGTGTAGTTCACTCTAACATTTGAACCTGATTCAGAGGCCCCACTCTTTTTGATGCTTAGGCTAAAATCCTATCCTGCTTTCCTCATTTTAAGTGAAGTGCTTATGAAACCTGTGTGTTATTTAAGACTCTCAAATACACTTTTGAACAGGGTACAGAAAGCCAGAGCGAAAAATTATGCTGCGTGTTGAAAAGCCTGATGCATATAAGATTCCACTGACCTGAAAGGGTATGCGACACATCTATAAGACTCAGTTACTCTTAGCGAAATAGTCTGACTACCCAAGTAAGCAGAGTGTTGTATCCTCGAGCTTTCTGGAGGCTCACCTCTGCTCACTGCTGCTTCCAAGGCTGATAATGAGTTTCCTACAGAGGTAACGCCTAGCGCAGTAGGGGACCCCTGAACTCCGCTCCAGCATTAAAGATAGTATTGTTCCGTCCCTATGCAAATATGATTGCAAAACATTTGGAGAATCATCCATGGACAAATCTGAAAGTATCCATAAGCCCGATTGCAGAAATCTTGAAGATATGTCTTTATTATAGGTTTCCTTGATTTGAGACACAGGTTTGCGTACGCATCATTATCTAAAAATCCTCTTCTGATTGTGTGCTTTGAATTTCCTCATTGCTCATGACCAGAGATAGATGAACTCTAGCAAAGCTAATGGTCATACAGAGGTGATGGATGGCTTGCTAAAAACATTTAAATCTACACTTAAATCTGTGATTGCCCCCATTTACTCTTCATAAAGGGGTGTGATTCAATCTACTGAGGCTTACTTTCTTCTAAGGTACTAGGACACAAAAATATATTGTGTCAACCCTCAAGGAGCTTATGTTTTAGTGAGTAGAAACCAGTGTTGCCCAACTAACGCTAATGCAAGGCAGAAGCTAAATACAACAGCAGAAGTATGAACGGAAGGCCATGAGGTCACAGGATAAAAAAAGGGGGCCCTTTGGAGGCAAAGAGACAAATCCAGCAACAGCAGGCAGTAATGTCCAGTATCTAAACTCTGTAGGCTATGATACCAGAATGAAGAGAGGGGCTAAAAGCAGCATCAGGAAGATGATGTGCTTTACTGAACACTGCTGGAAGCAGTGAGGGGATGGGACCAAGGAGGGCAGGGAGCTCTGCTGCCGACACAAGTTCATCCACTGGATGTATCTAACCTTTGGAAAGCAGTATCTGCGGGGATTATTTATTTAGTTTAAGTTTGGGACCTTATCCTTGTGAGAATCCAGATGCTTTGGTACTTTTTATCTTCAGAATTTAACAGAAAATTCTATCCTTGCCTAGGGTGGCATTTGCTGCTATAAATCATGACATGCTGGGTTTTAGCTGCAGCTGTAAGCTGAAATATGTCTCCTTTAAACTTCTATTCAGCGGTCCCAGTTCTGCCCTCAGGAACTAACAGAGATTAAGTTGAATCCCTCTTCTGTGTGGCAGCCCTTGAATTGTCATTATGAGGGGTCCCTTTCGTTCACTTCTCCGGGTCCCCAGCTCCATGAACTATTCATGTTGATATGGACTCTGCTCCCTATGCTGTCCTGGTCATCTTCCTCTGCACATACTCGAACCTGTGACATCTCTCCTAAAATAGGGAAGCCACTCGAGGCACAAGATTCCAGAGTGCTGTGACTGGGAAGGAGTAGACAGGAAGGGCTACCTTCTTCATCCTGTGCACTATGCTTGTAAAGATGTCCTTGAATGGCCAGCAGTCTTTCTAAGCAGCCCCTCATACTATTGGTGCTCCTGTGTTTATAATGCACCCACACTTGGAGACATTTATCACAGAAACTTTGAAAATCCATCTGTTCCCATGCCAACTCCTTATTTAACCTCAAACTTTACATTACTTATTAGAGCAGGAGCAAAATTTCTATCACATCTCATGGGGAAAAGGAGCATTTATAACTGGCAGCCAACATCTATTGAGCTCTCATATATGCCAGATAATATTAATCATTTTAATGAATTACATCCTTTAAAAAAATTAAACTATGCATTTAATCATAAAAATATGAACAAACAGCAAGACATCAGACAGTATAAAAGGACATAATATGAAAATTAAATCTTATTCTTCCTTTACCTTATCACACATTTCCACGTTTTGTATATCCCACCAAAATTTTTCTGTGCATATGTTATATATATTTTAATATAAAATCTAAAATACTTTAATGTTAGATGGTTTTAATCTAACTAGTTCTTGGCAATTTTTTAAAATAAATTTATTTTATTTATTTTTGGCTGCGTTGGGTCTTTGTTGCTGTGCAGGCTTTCTCTAGTTGCGGCGAGCGGGGGCAACTCTTCGTTGCGGTGCGCAGACTTCTCATTGCGGTGCGCAGACTTCTCATTGCGGTGGCTCCTCTTATTGCAGAGCACGGGCTCTAGGCACGCAGGCTTCAGTAGTTGTGGCTCACAGGCTCTAGAGCTTAGGCTCAGTAGTTGTGGCACATGGGCTTTGTTGCTCCGAGACATGTGGGATCTTCCTGGACCAGGGCTCGAACCCGTGTCCCCTGCATTGGCAGGTGGATTCTTAACCACTGCGCCACCAGGGAAGTCCCTTTGGCAATTATTTTGTAACATCCCATACAGGGCCATCTAAATCTTTCCAATAGCTACATGTATTTCATTGTGTGGATGTACCACAATTTGCTTCTCATTTAATTCTAAGAACAATCCTATGCATGGGTCTTATCTTCATCATTAAACATACAGAAAACTGAGGTTTAAAGAAATTACTACCTTGGCTCAATGCCACACATTTGAAAAGTAACTCAGTAAGGGTTCAAGTGCATATGTGCCTGACTCTAGTGTTTATCCATGTATAATCCCTCTAGAAAAATAATTTTCAAGGGTAGATTTCATAATATTTCACAAACATATTTCTAAAGTGCATAATGTGTCTTCCTTTACATTTTGCAAAAAGATACAATAAGATTTAAAAAATGGCTCAAGCATTTTACTATGGCCAGAATTGTCAAAATAGCTCAGACTGTCCTGACATAGTTCAGCCTCTGGATTCCATGCACATCAGTGATTTGCCAGATCCTAATTGCAGAATGAAAGAAGGAAATAATATAGTCCATACGCATGAGCACTGTTCATTTCTATACAATTTAGAATTTTTGTTGTACAGGTGCCTTTTGTTTTCTTTTATTTTTTAAATTTATTTCCTTTATTTTTTTGGCTGTGTCGGGTCTTAGATGCATTGTTTTTATTTTTTTAATTTTTTAAATTTTTATGTATTTTTTTTTGCGGTACGCAGGCCTCTCACTGTTGTGGCCTCTCCCGTTGCGGAGCACGGGCTCCGGACGCGCAGGCTCAGCAGCCATGGCTCACGGGCCCAGCCGCTCCGCGGCATGTGGGATCCTCCCCGACCAGGGCACGAACCCATGTCCCCTGCATCGGCAGGCAGACTCTCAACCACTGCGCCACCAGGGAAGCCCCTGTTTTTATTTTTAACAGAAATCGTTATAGCATCCAGAATTATCTCGTCATGTATTGAAAATCTGTTTTATTTACTAAGTTTTAATATTTTTATTTACCCTATTTCAGAAAGCCATAGTTGGTCCTATCTCCTGGACTCATATGCCATCATTGTTTCCTGAATAAAGCTGCTAACTGCATGCAGAAAATATTAAAACATGAATATGATTCTGCTAAACATGTCAAGGGTCAACAAAATATTGTAGGTCTGCTGTGCTTCAAACTGAGTCAAAATATATTGCTTAAGTTTGTTCTTTTCAGTGCCTGTTTGAGAAGGTGAAAAAGATACACCTGTTGTATTAACACATTCACTGTGCAGCAAGGCTGTTCATCTTTACAATAAATAAATTAAGATTTTGGGTCCTCTTGCAATTCTCAGTTCAATCTGACTGACTCTGGCACCTCTCTAATCAAATATATCCACATGATATTGTAAGCTGCATTACAGTACATTAATAGCTTGTAAAGGGAAATTGATGCAGCATGATGGACTGTTTTCCTGAAGCAGTGACAAACTTATCAATGATAGATGCACTAATGGATATGTTGAATTGCAATAAATATAAATGCAGAATAGCAACTGCAGAGCATTAAAAATGTCATCTTGTGAGTTTAGGTATTTATGAGGCTGAGCCAGCTGGAAACATGAGTGGTGCATTCCTGTGAGTCGCCGCAACTCTGAGGTTCCAAGGAAAGCAGAGGCCCTTTCATCAAACAGGTCAGGCTGCCGGCAAATTGTTGTCACAGCTGTGCCATTGTCAATTAGGCCTCCAATGACTCAGCCCTTTGTTTTTTTCCTGCTTGCACATCTCACCCCACCTTTCCTCTGGGCTTGGGTGCTTCACTCCTGCAAGCTTTCCAACACATTTCCCCTCGGTGACTCTTCTCACATGCTCTGATTCATCTTCCAGGCATTGATCTAAAACTCAGAGAAGTGACATCGGGGAAGCATCTCAGCTACTTCAAAAGGCACTACTATTCCTTCTGGGCTATTTTGGCATGTCAAACCCAACAAGCCAAGCAGAAATGCTCCGTGCTGTTACATATTTGCCTCTGATGTGTCTGGTGCACCTGCCCAGCCTTTCTGAACCCTAAGGACTCCGTTTGATGTCAGCAAAATCCAGCAGGACAGCAGGGTCCAGGATGCACTGGAGGACAGAGGCATCTCACGTGGTTTTCGTCATGCTCAAGCAAAAACCACAGCATCAGGACCACGTCACAGACGCACTGAATGTTTTAGGCAGTAAGGGAAGTATGGAAGTATGTTTTGGGAGACCCAGTTATTGGTTATGGAATTTTTTGAAACATGCTGGAGTGGCAGATTAAGAGATAGCAACATTTTTTAGTACGTGCCAATCTCAGTCTCAGGTTTGATAATGGGGTGTGTTATAGTTACCGAAATACGCCCTTTTCATTTCTTGGGCTTTCATCTGCATCCAGTGTTCTCATAAATCGGTACAGATTTGTTGTCAGCATATTAAAGTAAATTACACAATACTTTTTGGAATCAGTTGTCACCCCGTGCTCTTGATGTGCTCTTAACAGAATATTATCAAACAGGTTATTTTAGAAGATTACTAGACTTGCCAAAATAAAATAAATAAATATCTGGCAATTATAATTTAGTTTTGTATGAAAATAAGTTACTTTGCTTGTCATTGATTCTGCTTACCATCACAAAACCATCATTACTAAACTCTGTATTAAAATTAGTGGTGTCCCTCTGTCATTGTTTTTCAACAGAAGTAAATAACATAAGTAACAGAACTAAAGAAAACAGCACTGCGCCACACATTGTAATAAAAATAACGGCATGATACTTTTAGTCTAAACATATTCCTCATCTAAAAGCCTACACATAAATACAAAGTAAAGGAATCTCATAAACCTGACCCTTCAATGTATTCTGGTTGATTGGTTAATCAATTGTGAAATATATTGAAACCATCTCTGCCTTAAAATCAAACTTCAGTATAATGCTAAATCTCACCAAAATTTGTATCAAGTATTTTGATTTTTTTTCATATCTAAGGCAAACTATCAAGGACATTTCACCCCAAATTAGTAAATGGAAGGAAAATGTCAAAGAAAATTGTGAGAGAGATAACTTTATTGGAATTCCCTCCACTATTATTAGTCCTCAAATTCAGTTAAACAACTTTTTATTAAACACCAGTTATAATTCAACTTTTTAATCTCTGGTGATGAAAAAGCTATCCACTGAGTAAATATTTATTGGGTATCTGTTAGGTGTCAAGCGAGGAATATAAAGGAACAAGCAAGATTCTGCCCTCGTGGGGTCTTATATTATGCCAAGGTAAGGGGGAAGATAGAATACACATTTTAATGTAAACAATAAAAAATATTAGTTATTGATGAGCATAATGCAATGCAAAGAATTAAAATAGGGTGATGTCAGGCAGTAATAGGCTGCCTTTCTTAGAATGGTCAGGAAAAGCCTCTCTGAGGTTGATATTTAAGTTGAAAATTACAAATGATGACAAGAAGTCAGTCACATGAACATAAAGGGGGAGCATTTCAAGTAGCAGAATAGTTGATGCAAAGGTCTTGAAACAAAGACAAATTCGGCAAGTTCAAGGATCAGAAAGGCTAATTTGACAGGACCATAGATTCTCTGAGTCAAGACAGTTTTATTCTAATTATGCCATTTTTCTTTAAAGAACTTAGTTCTTTGTTCAAGATAAAGAAGTCACTGCCATGGTATGTTTTGCTCTCTCTGTAAACTGCTTGTGTGTGTGTGTATGTATGTGAGTGTGTACCAAAGCGTTACTCACTATTTTCCTGTACTTGTTTCTGCCTTTTCTCTTGAATAGCCTTGGGTCTTGAGCCGCTGTGGGAGATGACTCTCCTCTAAAGGCCAGTTCTCAGCCTTAAGGACACCTAGAAGGATAAACAGCCTTAAGGATATCTAGGTAGGTTAACTTGGGAATATGGAAGCTTGATTCAGAACAGACATGCCAGGATGCTCGAAGCATATTGGCCCTCCAAAGAGTTTCTATACCTTGAGCCAGCTGAGACAGAAAGCAGCCTCTTGCAGCCATTTTAGAGTATGTTGTCAGAATTTTCAAGGGCATGACAGAAGATATGGGCCTCATGTTCCCTGAATATAGGACAGTTCTGTTCTCTGGAAAGAATTTTAGCTTGATGAATTCCTTGTTTGAAATCCTGATAAGTAAATCTCTGTTAATGGAGTGATAGTATTGCTGCCTTTTATATATCCCTAGATTTTAATGAAGTCATTAAATTCATTTTTAAAAGAAGATAAAGCCAGATATCAACCTTGACCTTGAGCGTCTCATTGACAATCACTTTTCATATAATAGAAAACATAACTTTGAATGACAATTTTTGGTTAATTTTTCCATGGGGGAAAAAAATAAGTTAATCACTTTATGACTCAGTTCCCTCATCTATCAAATGAGCAAATTTGTTTAGACCTGCTAAGGTCCCTCACGTTGCTAACATTTATAACTAATAAAATATAAACTATTATATAAATGTAGACTTCCATTGTGTTCATTGTTAGTAATAAAGGAATTCCATGCATACATGTACCAGAAATTATATTGTATACAACTTTGCAGAACTCAGACAATAGTAAGGTGTTTATTGCAGCAATGTTGTGAAGAATGGCAGCAGAGAAACTGCTATTGAAACAAGAATAGACACAGGAACTGAATTATATACATAGATGAAATCTGTCAATTAATTCAGTTTCCATTTGATTGTTATTCTTTTAATCTGGACTTCTCAACTACATAAAACAGTTTCAAAATTAGTATTTTATTAGATATTTTCCCTAGGCATTGTTGACTTGTAGTCCATGGAATTCCACGGTCCCCCCCTACCAGTTGTGTTCCTGTATAACCTTTGAAGTGGGCTTTAAAAAGTGATGATTTGTGAGGTCTCATAACGGGCCTTAAGGGCTCCTTCCTGTGACTGTCCTTTCGTGAAAATCTCTGAGAAATCCAATGGTCTCTCAGCTATTTTCTGATGCCAGTTCATCTGTCTTCCTAAAAGTGAAGTAGAATCTATACAGTTTCTCCAAGTTGCCAATATATACTAGGCACTCCAACTCTATTTAGTATCGCATTCAAATATTCACAAGGATTAAATATCTACTCCGTGCCAAGGATTATGCCAGGTCCTGGAAACACAAAGAAGCAATTAGAGAATTCACATGTAGACTCATTTACCCAAGGAGTAAAATTTTAATTTAAAATATTAGTTGGCACAATAGACCTTCAGTCCATATTGCTGAAAGAAAAAATAAAAAGTAGCCTTTGGCACCCTTCTGAGTAGACCATAAAGAGTAAAGGATAGAAGGAAAACTAAATGGTTACATCAGAAGGTAGTATAGTTTGATTATAACTCATTATTACTTTGGTATAACTCATTCTCAGAGCAGTTAAGTTTGGGGTTGCGATATTCTCATTCCAAACCAGCTTGGCCACAACTTGCTTTCATATTAAGGGTCAACAAAGAAAACCCTGGAGATAGCACAGCCACCTGACAAGTTTCACATTAGGACAAGACCCATGCAACTAGCTGGTGCTGAGTCTTGGTTCACTGCACAGTGCTACAGATATGGAACCTTGAAAGCGAGACTCCAAGCAGGGTCACTTCCAATATGGGTGCCAAGAAAGAGAAGGGGCCGATGAGTGGAAGCTGGCAGCAGAATGAGAAATGCAGCAGTGAGCACATGCCAGTGATGAGATATTTTCCCTCTTCTGCTCTTCTAATAGTTATAACAGCAGTGGCAGAGACCCCCTAACGGGTGCTAGAGAAAAGGGCAGGAACCTGGGCATAGAGGCTCTTGCTCCAGATTGAAACAGTTTATTTCAAAGGGCAGGAAATGCAAAACTGGAGCATCTAGAAGCAGCTCACCATTTGAAGAAGGGAGAGGGATTGTACCTGTCTTCTCTATTTGCTTATTCAAAAATATACAAATTGCATTAAAATCCCAATTCATTGTCAAAATGTCAGCAAAACATAGAATTTGAGTCTCATAAAATAGCTCAATTGTTTCCATAAACATTTTGAATTTATTCCTAATGACACTAATAGCTTAATACAGTATTTTTAGGGTATGAATCTTATTTCCTAAGACCACATCTTTACATCTATACTGATATAATCATTCTAAGAACTATTGCAATCTTGACTTCCAATCACAAGATTAAATAAACTCTACAGAGAGGGGTGAACAACACAGATCCAGAAGTTTCTGACCAACACTCTGGTGATACATTAGCCCAACTAGTTTGATCAAAAATTTCAACAAAAATAATTCGTTCTTTACTGTCAATGTACAGTTTAAAACTTACGTTTCAGATTAAAAGCACTCTATCTGGTTCTCTTATTCCAGCTCAGCAGCAAAAAAGGATAAAGTAAGATTGTTTTTAGAGACGCAAAAGCATGTTCACAGAGTGTACTTTGGCCATTCTTGCCTTGCCTTTCACGGAGACATGTGTTTATATCAGTACCTCTGCATGACATCAGTACCCAGAAGATAAACACAGTCATAAAAGGAGAAGTATCACGGCTCCTCGCCTGCTCACCAGAACATTCACTCAACCTATTAACATTTATTATACATCTTCTGTGTCACAGAAATTGTACTAAATTCTGGGTTAATGAAAAAAATATAGCCCCTGTTCTCAAATAGTTCACAGTCTTTTGAAGGAAATGACAAGCTGACAGACTAGAAACATGTACAGTCCTGAGGATAAAGAGGGGTGGGTGAAGGTGGGGTCAGAATAGTCTTCCTGACGGCTTTAGCTGAGTGTTGAAGGTTAAGTTCAAATTAGGCAGGTAAGGAACAGGAGTAAGGGTTCCAGGCAGAGGGACCAGTATGTGCCAAGACTCAGAGGTGTGAGAAACTGCAGAGAGGGTGACAGAGGAGTCTCGTAGTCCACACTAGCAAGTATGAGTCTTTAGCCAAAGGTAACGGAGAGCCACTTTAGGAAAGTAATAGTATCAGATTTGCGCTTTTGAGAAAGTCTGGCAACTTGCATGGGATGCAATAAAGATACCACAAACTGGACACCATTAGAGGCTAGTGCAAGAATTCAAACAAGGCACTGGGAAGGTCTGAATCTCTTCAAACTCTTATCACCATCATCATCGCTAATATTTGTGAGAGTTTACAACATGGTAAGCACTGTATGTACATTATCTCACTTGATCCACACAATAATAATAGTGCCATTTTTATGCCCATTTTACAGCTGGCAAAAGTAGGTAAGAGACTTGCCCTCACAAAGTAGTAATTAGAAAAGTCAAGACTGAAACCCAACAAGTTTGATATTAGCCCCTCACGCTTAAAGATAATGCTGCACTACTTCCCGTGATTTACTGAATCTGAAGAGAAGTTGATCTACCACTTTCTGGATATAAAGCAATCAGGTGCTAGTGAGGCGGGGAGGAGACTAGGACTCCCTCAATCATCAGGCAGCCTCCAAAACAATGAGCCCTCCACCACTATGCGCTCAGCAGAGACAAAAGGGGACAAATATTCAAAAATATATAGTACAAGAACATGTTTTGTGACCAATAAATGAGGTTAAAAACATCAAACTCTTAACTAGAAACCTACTATACGTTTTACCCGAAAGAAAAAAAAGTCAAAAGCAATCAGTTGCTCTCTTTACTCATAGGCCTTTGAACTATGATTTTATTTTAATGCCCCAGATTTTGTTCCTAACAGTTGTATGGTTACATGATTCCAACTTGCTCCCTTTTGACTAATCCATTCTCTATGAAAAGAATGTTATATTCATATTACTGTACATACGTTACATTATCAAAATACTGACTATTAAACTTAGTATTTCATTATTTTGAAAAAATATGGCAATCGCACTCTATCATAAAACGCATTTTATTTGAGGTGACAGTTTCCAGACCCACTCATCCAAACGAGAACTTCATTATTTCTGGCAAGGATCCCAGAGATGATCTCCATAACTCAAAACTTAAATATCACTTTTGTTCAGGACCAACTATTGTAATATTGCCAAAAAATGCTTGAAATGCATATACCCCCAAATCAATCTTGGGAACAAGAGTGGATATAGCAGGTAAGAATCTAATCTCTAATTTCAAATACACTTAATATACAGAGATGTATCCCTAGATGCAGAGAGATAACTTTGACCACAAATGAGATGCAGTATTTGTCAATATCCCAGTATACTTTGTCTACTTTTTATTGAACAGGAATTCCCTTTTTCTATGTGTAGAATTAACCTATTCCACATTTTCTAAAGTAAAGAACCTCAAACTATACTTAATGAAAATCCAAGAGCAGAGTAAAAAATGCTTATTTCAGTCCTTACTAATTAAAAAAAATTTTAAATACTGAAGTACAAATAAAATCAATACACTGAAAGTCTTGAATTACATTACTAACACAGATACTTCCTACTGCTGTCACTTAACTTCTGTTAGCCTTAACTTTGGTTAGTCTTAAATATTACTTCAACAACATGAGGTTAAGTTTTGGTTTTCAAATTAGTTTGAAGCTGAATGGAGAAGTTATATGCCATGTGTTGGACTGTAAGCCTTTTGAGAGTAGGGACCACATCCATTCATTACTTTTATGCCTAGTCCGATAATGCCCTCTACCTGAACATCGCTCACTAAATATTGGTTAAATGGAAAAGTGAACGGAAGATTGAATGAAATAATGAAATAAAAAAGAATGTAAACAATATGCTGATGATTCAGGCAAAACTGTTCTTTTGTAAGAGAGAAAGGAAGATTCAAAAACCTGGGTTATTAAAATTTTCCACTATAATTGAACTCATAGGATAATTTGACTTAAATTCACATGATAATTTCTCTCCAGTTACAGACACAATAATCTGATATGGGCACAGGGCCAGCATTAACACTGGATCACTGTGATCCCTCAGAATTTGCACTGTTTTCTTGGACTTGGTGTTCTTTCCCATAAGATTATTTCTTACCACTGTTTAGCATTTATATTTATGTCTGTTCATATCCATTTCTCTAAGTAACCAATGTGATAAATGAAATGTCTCTATTTTGATCAAGATAATATAAAATTGAATTAAACTACATTTAGTCCCAATTTCTGATTGACAATTTCTTATCAGTACTATAGGTTTAAAAATACTTGCTAAATTAGCATGGGACCTATCTTCTTACATGTTTATTTTCTTGTCATTTAAAAAGATAACTCTTTTTCTGACTTAAAAAATTTGAAATAAAAAATGCATGTTTATCTTGTAATCTAGACCATAAATCTGTGGTCTTTTTATTTCATCTTTATAATCAACATATTTTCTTATCTTAAAAAAGAAAAATAAAATTAATCACAAAGAAAATGGGGAATAAATATTGTTAAAAACACAAAATGTACTATATGGGAACATAGGTCAGGGAACGAACTAAGGTCTACTCAGAATTAAAAATTAAACTATCTTTTCCTGACATGATTCCAGGAACTTTATGAAATATTTGTCCCTATTATTAACTCTTGTAACTTTCATGGTTGTATGGTTTTTAATTATTTCACAGCATGGCATGAACTGAATTCTCTAGAGGCAAACACTCATGAGTCCATCACCCAGCATTTACTTGGAAGAAATAAGTGAAAAGAGCATTTTAGTACAACATTTCATGTAAGTAAATGTCTTGGGTATTTTCATAAACTCCAAAGATTCAAATTTTAAAAAAAATGACATTCTCATTTTTGCTCAAGTATTTTTTGATCACCTTCTGCAATTTGACTCAAACTTCACATTCATTTTTGTATTAGAATCCTTAGTATGCAAAGTTCAACATATTACTTCATTGTCTTTGAATCACAGAAAAATTTTAGGATTCAATACAACACAGTTTAACTTACCTTAAAAGACACTGGTTTTCATGACCTCTTGTTAAGACAAACTAGGTTCTCTGGCCAAAAACAATACAGAGACTGCACTGTCTTCTCTTCTCTCAGACCCAGTGGGTTGATGGTTCCCTCTCTGTCTGTGATAAGCACTGCGGAAGACTCTCAGAGTTTGTCCTCACTCCTGATGCCACACACCTTTTCTTGGCACTTCATCTGGTCCCAAGGGAAAATTCCTGCGGAAATTTTCCTCTCCATAATCTCTTGACAGATGGCTGTGCTGGCAAGAGTCTCAACTCTTAGGAGCGCTCTAATAGGCTTTTATTCTCCTGCATTGCCTCCTCACAGGTTTTATTTTTTTAATTGCACATTGGTTAATGCCTCAATGTCCTGACAGGCCACAGCATCATTGCCCCCTTGGAGTACTCCCAGCTAATCTGCTTTTCTGTTTTTCATTTCAGTAAATTTGCAAAGCTAGTTTCCTTTTAATGTTCCATTATTTTTCTGCTCCTATACACAAAAGCAGTTAGGGAAAAAAAGGCTCAAGTATTTACTTTAAAGCACAAACTGAATAAATATTGAACACTTCAGATACAAATAAAGTAATTTTGTATGGGCACTGATAAAGTTGTAAACCAGAAAAAACAAAATCTTACAAATACCAGTTTCCTTCACATTTCATGCTTTCCTCTGACAAATGCCTTTCTTATGCACTTTGTTTTCTCTCTCTCTCTCTCCCACCCTCATCTTTTTGGGGAAATAAAAAGAAACACACCCTGAAATTAGAGGTTCAATTGTCATCTAGATGATTTACTTAAGACAGTAAAAAGAACACTCAATTCTTTCAACCTCATCCTTAAATGTGGTGAAAACAGGGATGATTCAAATATGGATAGCAAACTGAAATGCCTATAAATTTAGGCAAGATATTTCAGCCAAGTATGAAGTGTGGAGTGGTGGGACATGGCAAGCTGGATCACGTGTGCCATTTTCAGAGGACAGCGGCTGCTCGTCTCCAGCCCGTCACCGTCTGGTAGGAACTCAAACTCTGCATTGTGAGAGCTATCTGTTTTTCAACAAAACCCCCATATCTGACTTTTTATATGTGAAAAATCTCATGCTTTTTAAATCTTAGCAGAAACTATGGCAACTAGCCCAACACCTGTGGCCCAGCCTCAGCCTCATTTTGACCTAGATCATACTGAAATGAAACTAATGCCAACACAAAAGGACTGCCCCTTATTAGTTATGAACTCTTTTCTCATATGTGAAATGATGATGAAAATGTAGACTAGTTAAAACAAGTAAAAAACACATAATAATCCTTATTAAAGAAGTTAGGAATCCTTATCAAACTAGTTAGGAAGGGCATTAGCCCAAGAACAGGTAAATGGTGTGGGCAAAGTAGAGCTCAAATCTGGAGAAGGACCAGGTTCATTAAAAATAATAATTAAAAAGCAATTTAATGATTCATAAATTTTATTTTATTTTATTTGGATTTCTCTCTACCTAACAATAATCTATGTAATAATTATTAGCTTCTTCCTAATTTCACAACTCATGCTAAATGCAGAAAATAAGAAACGTTTTCAAAATTCTAATTCCATTACTAGTAAAATATTAGATTATAGTCTTCTTGAATGTGTCTATATATGTACACATATTTATACATAATTTTACACTTATATTTTATGTTATATACATATATACTGACCTTTCTTTATAAAAGTATACTGTATAATACTATAACATATTTAACTTTAACATACTAATAATACACTAATATATTAGTAGTGTGTTTTTTTCGCTCAAGACTAAATAGTATCGTTTTCCCTATTTCAATAAATAATCTTCCCACAATGTGATATTTAAATGGTATCCCATTGTTTAGATGTAACATAGTATCCCATTGTTTAGATGTAACATAATTTATCTGGCCAATCCCCTATCACCAGGTAAATTTTTTCAATTTTTTTTTTTTTTACAATGAAGTGTCTATAATTAACAACTGTTCGCTTATCTTTGCGCACATCTATTATATCTTATCGTGTCAAAATATATGCATATTTTCCTTCCAAAAGATTGTGCCAATTTACAGTCCTATAACTGTGATAAGTGAATTCATTTCTCTGCATTCTCAACAAAATTGGATATAATCCCTCTAATTACTTTAGGTGGAAAATAGATTGTACAGTATTTTAAACCTTATAAAAAATCGTTTTCACATATACCAGCTGAATTACTATTTTCCTTAATGTTTTTTCTCTTGACTGACTGGAAGGACAGGTTTATCTGGCACTTCTTGGATCCAGCAAACTCTGACATGGGGCAATGGGAACCATCCAGAGATGGACCTGTGGTCTGTCAGCTAAAGTATCTGCACCCCTGCCAGCAGCAATGGGCCTTTCTCTCTCTTTGGGCCCCTGATAACCCAGCACTAATCAGACACTTCACACATTGGTACTTGGGATGGTGAATTTTATGTCAACTTGACTGGGCCACAGGATGCCCAGATATTTGATTTAACATAATTTCTGGGTTTGTCTTTGATGGTGTGTTCAGAAGAGACTAGAATTTGAATCAATTGTCTGGCTTAAGCAGATTGCCCTCCCCAGGGTGGGTAGGTGTCAGCCAATCCCTTAAGCTCCTGAATAGAACAAAAAGGCAGAGGAAGGGAGAAGTTGTTCTCTGCCTGACTGTTGAGCTGGGACATTGGTCTTCTCCTGCTTTGGGACTGGCACTTATACCATCAGTGCTCCAGTTCTCAGGCCTTCAGGCTTGGGCTGGAACTGGACCATTGGCTTTCCTGGGTCTCCAGCTTGCAGGTGAGACTGTGGGACTTCTCAGCCTCCTTTATCACATGAGCTAATACTTCACGATAAATCTCTCTCTCAATAGATAGATACATATCATGTTAGTTATATAGATATAGATATATAGATAAAACCTGACTAATACCCAGACTGACACAGTATTGATTAGCTAATCAAAAAATGGGGAAATTTGTCAGCTGGTAAGCTCTTTTCAATAAGAAGACTTTAAAAATCAATGGCTCATTGTAACATACACATAACTGGGAAGAGAAATGTGATATCAAGACTAGTGGCCATTGCAGCCTTGTTCAGCAGTGTAAGTAATACATATTCTGGACAAAATATTCTAGATACTCTGGACAGAACCATCCTATACGGTATGGTTTTGGAAGGACCTACTTGGCTCAGTAGTTGTCATATGGAGGGTCCTTTGTAACTGTTCTCAGAAGCTATTCAATCTCTTTGAGAAAACTCAATCTCCCATCTGAGAAGTGATTCCTCTCAATGGACCCAGAATCACTGAGTGACTTTGGACAAATAACCTCCTATACTTCAGTTTCCAATCTGTAAGATGAGAATGATAATTGTAGTACCTATCTCATACTTGGTATCATAAAGATTAAATATAAATTGCTTAGATGACTGCCTGATATAGATAAGACAATTTTTTTTTACTGTTATCAACTGTACTTTCCATAAGTTTCTCTAGTTTCACAAACCTGAGTATATTATAATAATTTATCTTTGATGTAACCCCAAAAGTGAATTTTTTGAGATCAAGATCTGTTTTCCTTTACTATCACAAAAATGAACACATTGTCTAGAAAATACAAGGCCCTGAATAAATATTTCTTTAATGGTGGATGGGTAGGTAGATGGCCAAATCTTTATGCTGAATCTTTCCTGTTGTAATTCCCCTTTCTGGTTTCTAGTTCTAGTTCTTAGTTTCACTCTTTAGTTGTATAGTCTTTAATAAACACACACACTCCAGTTAAACTGGAACCAAAAAGGATTACACCTAAAGTCAATCAAAATATACTGAACCCTAACCTTAAACAAGGCACTCATTGTCTTATGGCTGTTTCCCTCATTAATGGCATGTCTGTCATAGAGGACCTATAGCATGACAACTGATACTATAATTAGAGCAGGCAAAATATTAGTCTTCACCTTAAGGGGAATATATTTAGTTTTGTATGAAAGATCATGATTTAGCTTCTAAATAAGAGCATTATCAAAATGTGATCATTAGGGATGAAAGCTGCTGTCTGTAGAACAGGTCGTCAGTGTGGATGTTGGACCACGTGACCTAAACAATTTAGCTTTTGTGCTTCAGAGAACTGTGGACACACGAAAAGCTAACAGAATTCTGGTGTGTGATCCAGATTATCTGCTTAGTGGTTTTTAAGGTTTAAGAAGAAATTACCTTTTCTTGTTTCTTTCTTTGAGGTAAAGCCTGTTTATACCACATATTAATTGTTCTGACTTACTACATAGGTGTCATTCATGTAAAAAAAAAATAGCTCATTTTGCATGGTTCCAGAAATGACAAACTCTATCTCAAGAATAAATTTCCACAAAATTCAACCCATTTTCATCTGAAATAAACATTAAAAATTATGTCTTCCACATCAGGCAGAGAGAAGATTTCTGAACCCTCAACACAAGAAAGCTATGGCAATGTTTCAGAATATAACTGAATGCTATATATAGAGAAAAAAGCATAGTTATCATATGCTTTTGTATTCAAATCAAGGGAGAAAAAACGATTTCAGTCGGATAGTCTTTAAACAGAGTGTTGGAAACCTGTGGAAAGATGTGAATAAGCGATTATTTGGGCTGGTTTTTATGCCCTTGAAGTTGGTCATACTGTGTCTTTTCCTATACATCCTAAAAGATGAGTTAATTTTTATTCAATCCTCTATTAAATGCCAGGCAAAAGAACTTTTTTTGTTGGTATTTAAATAGAATTAAAGAATGTTAGATCTTAAAAGAAACGTAGAGCTCATCTTATGCAATTCCCTTCTTTTTACCCGTTAAAAGAAGAGGGTGAAAATCAAAGTTATTAAGTGGTTTTCCCAAAAATACATTTAATAACTGGTACAACCAAAACAATCGCAAGTTTAATGCATTTTGAAATATAAGAAGACTTCCTTCTGTAGACAATGACAGGCTTTGATTCCCATAGAGTTGCAAACCTCAATTTTAAAAGATCTAAACTTGATCAGGACACATTTCACTAGGAACCACCATGAAAAATCACATGCCATCCCAAGTCTATGGGTGCACCTGTCATATTGTACAAATTGGAAAGGGATGACTGTAACTGAAACTGCGAGCACTCTCTCACCCAAGATTGACATGTATCTGCTTATTAAAGTATTAAAATAATTCCTTACTAGGTCAAGTGGCCCACATGCACCCCCTGGTGCCCTTTGTTGGGACTCTTGTCTCCCAATAATTCAGCAACCAAGGTGTAAGTACCAGCATGTCAGGAGTCTCCAAGACCCAACTCCTTCTTGAGACTGGCTTCCATTCTGATCACTGATGTTCACGGTTGTTAAATATATTAATATTATCCCTGGATCCACTTTCTCCCTTTTCCTTCTATAAATGTTAAAGGGCAGCATTTGATTCAACTACCCTGATACATCCTTATTTATCTGAAGATAAACTAGGCATAATGAATAAGGGTTATTCAATGAATTAATAAGAACCAGAGTTTTAAATATCTAATGGTTCCTTTGAAAACTCAGCTAGAGGTCTTCCCTGGTGGCACAGTGGTTAAGAACATGCCTGCCAATGCAGGGGATGTGGGTTCGAGCCCCAGACCGAGAAGATCCCACATGCCGCAGAGCAACTAAGCCCATGTAGCACAACTACTGAGCCCGTGTGCTGCAACTACTGAAGCCCACATGCTTAGAGCCAGTGCTCCGCAAAAAGAGAAGCCACCACAATGAGAAGCCCTGCTCACCGCAACTAGAGAAAGCCTGCGCAGCAACGAAGACCCAATGCAGCCAAAAATAAATAAATTAAAAAAAAAAAGAAAATTCAACTAGAGTGCTGCTCTGAAAAAGTCTAAGGTAACTGTTGAAAGATTAAAAGATACTTCTGTTTAGAATCACCATTCAAACCATATAGTCTCAGGTTTTACCCCAAATCACAGTCTTGTGGGCATAACTTTGTGTCCTTACCTAGTGATATCAATATAAATGATCCCTGCTTCAAGCCAGGAGCATGGTGGACAAGTTAGATTCTTGCTAAGTCTTGGAGGATTTTAACTCCTGCCTCCAAAATTACCCCTAAACCTTGTGAAAACCGGCTCATCAAGTTGACAAAACATGTAGTCTAAAAAGCAGTGAAAAGTAGTCAATGAACGCCCTCCCCGTTTAAAAAAAAAAAAGAAAGCTAACAGTGGAACCAAGTCAGTGGTTGAGATTAGATAGAAAGAGGAAATTAGAACTATAATAAAATATGACATAAAAGGCCAAGCAGCACAGCATAAATAAAATAGTGCATTACAGGAAGGGATCCAAACCAATACAAACAACTGCAAAGGGCCTTACTGGCAGACTTTCAGACAGAGAATTTGAGGAGGACAGAAACATTTAATTGTTGAGTAATACTTCTTAAATGATGTTTTACCTCAAGGAAATCATATCAGTGAAGAATGTGAAAACGGTTGGGCAGCTGCGTCCACCCCTTCTAACCAGAGCCCAGCTGCAGGAAGAAAAGCCAGAAACAGAGAGGAGACAAAGAATAATGAATGAGAGGATGAAATCCAGAAAGAAAGAGAAATTAAAATGAGACAGTGAAAAATTAAGCTGCAACTCAGAAAGGCTAGGAAAAAAAAAAAGCTTTAAACAAACTGTAGCAAATGTAATTTCGAATGTTTTTAAACTCAACTATTGAAAACAAATCTTTCCGAGACTAATTTGTAAGACTGGCAGACCCTTGAAATTCTTGCCCCAGTGGTGGAATGACTGGAAGATTGTACTACGCACTCACAGTATAGGCCCCCCGGGTTGCCAAGAGCTATTTATAAAGTGGGCATAATTGAGAAAATGGGTGTATATTTGGCTATTTTTCTCTAATATCTGACAAAACAAAGTACAAAGCCTCTATAGTTCTCTGATACGGAAAATATATGATTTGTATCTTAGCAAAGTATATTGGAAACTTTGTATTGAAATTATTATAGTAGTCCAGGGCCTTACAAATTTTACAGTAAACGGACTTACGGGAGGCAAGTCAGCTCAGTGGTGGGCTCAGCTCTCAAACCAGTTGTATTTGAAACCCATTTCTAGCTTTGTGTCCTTAATCCCTTAAATTCCTTCAACCCTTTGAATTTCAGGTTACTCATAACCAAAATGAGAACAATAATGATATCTAACTCATAGGGTTTTGTGAGGACTTCGTAAAACCCTGAGTAGAATGCTTGCCAAGCACTCAATAAGTGGTAACTCTCCTTATTCTGTGTATCATGGGTGCCTTCTCTGGTACACTCCAAAAAGGTCTGCTTTGATTTAATATTTAGTGCCTCTTGTTAATACATATGTTCAATAAGGCAGTAACTATTAGACACTAAGATCATGTCTATAATGAGTCAATAGATAAACGTATGTTGAGCATTCTCCCTGGGCTCAGCACTGCAGTGGGTAACGCAAAAGATACAGACCCTGCCCAAAAGGTGCTTATAGGTGAAACAACCTGCTACCAATTCCAGAGAGCACATCTTTGTGTTAAAGGGGGTAATATAAAAATCTAAATTCAACAGGTGTTAGAATTCAGGGTAAATCAGTGAGAACTGGGATAGTCAGAGAAAGCTTTAGGGAGGAAGTAAAAAAATAAAGCCTTGGAGGATGTGCATGATCAAGACAGGCATAGAGAAAAAAAAAAAAAGAAAATGTGCTCCCTACTAAAGGAAATGATGCCAGCAGGATTATGGGTGAATATGGAGGACAGCTGAGCCTGACTTCCTGGCTTGACTAAAGAGAATGGAGCTTTTTAGAGAAAAAAATGGGCAATGGGGTTTTTTTGGAGCGCTAGAGTAGACTGTGGAGGGCTTTAAGAGCCAGAGGAGTTTTTACTTGAAATGATAGGAGATAAGGATTGTGTGTTATGAAGCGAGGTGATAAAAACAGTGTTTCATAAAGACTGGCCTTATTAAAGGATACAGGGAGATCAAAATCAGGACAGAGCAGTATGGCAGCTTGGAGGATACTGCAGTTACCTAGGTGTGGAAAGAGGGATGGGGAAGGAGAAGTGGAGGTTTTATTGTGAGTGAAATGGCAGTCACTGGAGGGTTTTGAGCAAAGGAGTGACATTATCCTATTTATCTTTTATTATATCTCTCTGTTCAGTTGAGAATACTTTGAGAGGGTCAAGAGGGGGAACTGGGAGACCTGGTAGGACGCCATTTAAATAGTTCAGGAAAAAGTGACGGTGGCTTGGCTCTCATGTGAGTGGAAGGGGTGAGAAGTAGTTAGAATAAATATTGTGAACAGGCTTCACAGGCAGGCATCTTAGGCAGTCTCATGGAACTCCACCCTTGGTTTAATGCTCTGCTGTCATAGTCTTGAAATTCTTAATAACTGAATAAATGGTCTCACACTTTTTATTTTACACTAGAGCCTCACAAATTACGTAGGCAGCCCTGATTGTGAATGTAAATATCAATATATCAGGATTTATTAATGTATTGGAGTTGGGGCTATGAGAGAGAAGAAAAGTCAATGATTACTCTGGGGTGTTTGGCTTGAATAGTTAGAAAAATGGATTTAGTGAGATGCAAAAGACTGTGGAACACAGAATTACGGGATATAAAGTTTGAGATGTTTACTAAGCATCCAAGTAGAGATGTCTGGAGTTCAGAGAAGGGTTTCAGGCTGGATATATAGGTCTAGAGTAACCAACATTTGCATAGTCTTTGAAGCCATAAAACTGAAAGTGAACACCTTCGTATGGGGTATAAACATAAAGAGAAGTCTAAGCACTGAGCCACAAGGCAGTCCCACCTGTTGATGGAGGTGATGGGGCGCCAGCAAAGGTGACAGTGCAGGACCAGCCAGAAAAATACCAGACATTCAGAAGAGTGTGTTGCACCGGAAACCAAAGAAAGAAAATGTGTCAAGAAAATGCTGATGATAATTCAAGTAAAACGAGAGTGGGGATTTGACTACTGAGTTTAATATGGAGGTTATCGGTGATAAGAGCTGTTTCTGTGGAAAGGTGGAGGCAAAGGCCTGGTTAGATTTGATCCAGGAGAGCAAGAGAGGAGAGAGCTAGGAAACTACAGGTATAAACTACTCTTTGAAGAATTTTGCTGTAAGGGGTGGAAGAGAAAGGGATAGTAGCTGGAAGGAAAGCATTGGTACCACTGAGAGGGCAGGCAGGCTGGATGTTTTAGGGTAGAAAAATGAAATGTGATTTTAGATTAACAGCTTGATTTTAGGTAGAGTTGGTGATTGTGATGGTCAAATGGAAATGGCTAGCAGGCAGCTAGAAAGATAAGAATAGATGTGTGAGAAGACAATTGAAATTATCCACGGTTTAGACTTTATTCACACAGAGGTGCAATTTGGGGCTGTAAAAATGAATTGGCCTGGAATAAAAGTGTACAGAGAACAACAGAGGATTGAAGAAACTAATATTCTGAGTCAAGTAAAAAAACAAAATCAAGAGCACTGGGCTACATTCCCAACTTCTAACTCCGTTTAGGTGTAGCTGTATTTCCATTGGCTAATTAAGGTAATTATCTGAATAATTAAATATCCACACAAAAGCATTCGTCCAAATTAGCTGGATATTCTACACGAAAAGAGGATCTATCATTTGAGAAAGTCTATTATTGGATTCATTTTTTCTGCTTTTCTCAGTCTACACAGACTGAAACGTTATGTAGAAATAAACTAGAAATTACTACCTGCTAGCTGACAAAGAGGACCTTAGCTTCTACTAGGATTTTCACAACCCTAAAACTGAGATTTTTAAAGATAAAGGCATAAACAAGACCACATAACTTAGGCTAAAACACACTATTTGTCAAAATGTACGTTACTATCAATGAAGGAAACTGAACAGCAATGATTGCTCTTCACCGAGGATTCAGCAAAATCCTCACAGACCTGGCCTAACGTGACCTGTAACCTTTAAGGCAAAATCAAAGGAGAAAGAGCTTTCTGAGCAAAAACTTGCCCCACACACACACACACACACACACACACACGTGCGCGAAAATCAAGGCCAACCAAACAGCCCTGGAAGTGGAAGGGAAATTTGGGCCTTTTTCATAGCAGGAGGCAAGTCAATGCTGTCACTCACTAAAACGACACTGGTCACAGCCAGCTCAGACCTCAGCAGGCACGCACTGCTCAGAGCAAACAGAACAGTTCAGACTGGGGGGCTTCAGATGCTCCTGTTTTCCTTTGTTTTCCAAGATGATCCCACTGACAATGATTATTGTCTAAGGACTGTAATCTAAGAAGCATTATATAGAAACATAAGAAATGTCACATTGGAACTGACAAACGAGCCTTATTATGGCTCTGACAGTGGCACCAAGGGACATTTCGTGGCAGAGCGTGAATGTTACTCTAGCAACCAAAAGAATATTACTTCAAAAAGTTCTCCCCCCACTTTTTTGAGGCACTTCAATAAAGAGCTCAAGAAGAGGACCTGGGAATGTAGCCAGAAGAATACGCTTGGCCTAACCCTGCTTCCTCTGGGCCCCAGAAGGTGGCAATGATAACAGCTTCACTTCAGAGCGTGGGGCAGCGCCTTGGGAGACAGAGAACCTTCACCAGGAGACCAGCATAGCCATGTGCTTCCAGGCACACAGACAGTGTTCTCTGGAATGTCATCATCTAAGCATAGGTGGCAGGTATAGTGTCTTGGGTAGCCAAGATGATTCCCCAAACCTGTATTTCTGGTCATCTCTCTGACCTTGGCCTGGGCATTCACAACACTTGCATCTGAGCCAGACATCTCATCTGAGCCAGACAACTCTGAAAATAACTCAAGCAACAAAATGAGCAACTTTCCTCATTACACACAATGGATGCCTTAGGGTTTAGGGCTCCTCCTGAGAAAACTGGCTGGATTGGGATAGGAGCGAGGGATAAATCCCAGAAGTTTTAATAATGGATGTTGGGAGACAGCAGCTCTTTCCACTGTGTTAGGTTGGAAAGAGGAAGCCTGGAACCAGTGGTGAGCATGTTCCTGGAACCAGTGGTGAGCATGTTCCAAACCCGCGCGGAGGGTTCCTGTCTGCACAGGAGAGAATGCGACCGCTTTATAAGGAGCAGAACCGGATAGAGTGAGAGCTGAAGCCAGAGAGCGAGAGACACCCTGATAACACTGTGTGAGTCTCTGAGTCCACGGAATCCAAACCACCCGTGAGTTAACTGGTCACATGAGCCTATGGATTGTATTTTCCTTAAAATCACTTTGCAATGATTTCTATCACATACGTATGAAGAGTTCTGAATAATATCAGAGGAATATATAATTATAGTAAATAAACATACAGAAAAAAATTTAACCTTTAAATACTAAAATCATCAGGTAAAAACAAAAATGCGCTTTTTCTTAGTCTAATTTCACTTTCATTAATAACAGCTATAATATTTTGTGTACCTATCATGTACAGACATTGTGGCAATCCTAGGAAGTAGGAATTATATCCATTTAGGTTCAGAGAGATTAGTTATATGAAACTACAATTCTATCAGATACTAAACAGAGGTGAGATTTGGCTCTAATTTTATCTGAAGTCTAGGCATTTAATCACTAACTTATATTACCAGGCCAATAAGCACTAAAACTAAGTATGTGCATCATGGTAGCTATTGGCCTTCCATCTGCTTGGCAAGTTTTGTCATCTCCCTTCTAATAAAAGAAGGGAAAATAACGCCCAATTTAGTAAATATGAAGATTAGATTTAGAAATAAGTATAACATCTTAAATTGTTGTAAATGCTATAAATTAGTACAAACATTTTAGATCATATCAGGAGCTACAAAAATTTAGCTAAAACCCTGTAATTCTACTTTTAACTTCCTCAAAGGAAATCAAAATATAAAGTAACCCAAGGCATAGGGATGTTTATTACAAAATTGTTCTATAATTAAAAGTAATAAGTCAAATGTCTGTGATAATGGATTAAGCAATTTACATAAATTATAGACATACTTATGTGTTTATCATATAATGTGACATGTAGTGGTGTGAAAGTACCTGTTATTTCTTTTTTTTTTTCTTTGCGGTACACGGGCCTCTCACTGCTGTGGCCTCTCCCGCTGTGGAGCCCAGGCTCCGGACGCGCAGGCTCAGCGGCCATGGCTAACGGGCCCAGGAGCTCCGCGGCATGTGGGATCCTCCCGAACCGGGGCACGAACCCGTGTCCCCTGCATCGGCAGGCGGACTCTCAACCACTGCACCACCAGGGAAGCCCCAGTACCTGTTATAATGAGTGAAAATAGGATACAAAATTTTTATACAAAATGTAAAAATTTTAAATATTCATAAAAATAAAGATTAAATGAATGCCAAAATCTAAGGGTGTTATTTCTAGGATGTTATGATTATAGGGGTTTTATGGTAGAACAGAGTTATGATAATTTATAAGAGCATCATTGTTATTTTAGAAGACTCCAGTTTGTTAATTTTAGGTTTATTTTTCTTATTTGCAATAAAAGCATTTTCCCTTTCCTAAAAATGTTTCTAAAAATAACTCATAACCATTTATATTTGTAAATTATAATACTGGCTCTAAAATGCCATGAATACCACCACCAGATTGGGAGCTCCTTAAAGGAACAAAAACATTACAACAACTCAGTAAATACTTTGGAAACGAATTACCATTCAATCCAAAAATATATCTATTATGAAATTCAATGGAAATAAAACTAAGACAGCTACAGGAAGTAGAATGGGGTAGGGGGGAGAACATATCAAGCTATTTTCTTTGAAACTTCACTCAGTTAAGTGCATAATTAGATGGGGGGCACGGTTTAAAAGTAGGATATACCTCAAACAGCTCTACTTTTCCAGAGTAGTCTTTTAATATTTCATTCATCAGAATTTTATTAATCAGAGGACCATATTGTCCTGACACCCTTGTGAAAATTAAAGGAGGTGTCATTAATAATTAATGCTGAGACCATGGGTGTAAACCAGGACCCTATTTATCAAGCATTTTTTGGTGCAGAAACTGAAATAGGCACTGTGAAAGTAATTAAGACATGGATTCATCCCCAAAAGGTGGCTTGTTATTATTTTCATAAATATATTTTGTATAAAACTACTTTCACAAATCATATAATATTCTTCCTCTACTTAAGGCATATTTATTATGTAACTGAAACAGAGCAGAACCCTGCGGTACTTCCCTCCTCCATGTCCTCTGCCTGCCTTTTGTCTGTGGAAAAACTTGAGCCAAAGCTTAATCAGAGAAGTGAGAAAAATTCAGGAACAAAGGAAAACAGTCCAATAAGACTAAATAATAGTTTAGTCATTAAGCATAGTCAAGGACCTTTAGTTTCTCTTCAAGGGCTATAGATAATATTCTGAGCCATGTCCTGTGAGCTGTCTATAGATACTGAAACCCCCAACAGGTGGGAGACGTTAACTACATGATTACCAGGCTGCAGCCATGACATAAGCTGCCACAATTCTGAGAACTTGCCTCAAAGAAATGGAAACAAACCAACCCTGGAACTCAAGACTAGCTATACTTAAATCAAGATGACATTGATCAGACCACTGCATGACCAATTTCAAGATGACTGTCAGAGCTGACTGTGCTGTTTCTGCATGTAGCCCCCTCCTTCCAGCTATAAAAGCTCTTGTCCACTGATTGTCAGGCCGGGAGTCGGCATTTGGACAGGAGTCTGTGCTCTCCCCCCAACCCAGCTGCTGGCGTCCGAAACAAAGCAAACTTTCGTATCCGTCAACCTTGCCTCTTTATTGGCTTTAGAGTCGTGAGCAGCTGGACCCCACTTACGGTACCAAAACTGCTCTATGCCAGGCTTCCCTGGTGGCGCAGTGGTTGAGAGTCCGCCTGCCGATGCAGGGGACACGGGTTCATGCCCCGGTCTGGGAAGATCCCACATGCCGCGGAGCGGCTGGGCCCGTGAGCCATGGCTGCTGAGCCTGCGTGTCTGGAGCCTGTGCTCCGCAACGGGAGAGGCCACAACAGTGAGAGGCCCACATACCACAAAAAAAAAAAAAAAAAAAAAAACCTACTCTATGCCTATGAGCCTTCTAGAAACTGGGATACAGCAATAAAAGGAAACCCCTGTTCGTTCCTAAATTCTAGGGGAAAATGGGAACAAACAAAAATCAAGTAAAATCTATTGTGCATTACAAAACGAAAAGTGGTTAAAGAAAAGCAAAAGGCCTGAAGAGTATAGCAGATGGATGGTGGGGATGGGAGGAACAGATTTTGATAATGTAAACAAGAGAAAACTCCCTAAGAAAAGGATATTTGATAAGGGACCTGAAGAAAGTGAGGAATAAGCTGTGAGTATACAGGGGGAAAGCATTCCAAGCAAAGGGAAGATCAAATGCAGAAACCTTGAGGCAGCAGGCTACGAGGAACACTGAAAAAGCCAATGTGAGTGAAGTGATCAATGGGGTCGGTGAAATCAGAGGGATAACCAAGTATCAGATCATGGAGACCTTGATGTAGTACTAAAATTTATGGAATTCAAATTTATCTATAGATATGATTTTTATATATGTCCATTATACCCCAATTTGGCATTCATCTTCCCAGACGTGTGTTCTAATGCTGTTGGACTGTCCTAATAATACCCTTGATTATTTTCATTTCCAATTTCAGAAATTGCATTCTATTTTGGATTTCCACAACCAAAACTGAATGTAATATTGTAGGCTTCCTGGTGCATGTGCACCATGATTTTATAAAGTAGATAGTAACCACAGCAATTGGTTGGGGCTCAGACAAAAGATGTTTACAGGGAGGAGCATTTTTTCATTGGCATTATTCTGAAGCATTAGTGCAGACTAACTCTTAATTCGTTTTGTTTTTAATTTTAGTTCTACAGACAACGTCCCTTTTATTGCCTTCACCCAGGGTGAACTGCTTCTGCAGTCCATTTTTAGTATGCCACTCCACACAAATTTTAAATACTTTTCTTTAAATGTATAAAGCTCCAGCCTTATATATTTAACTGATTACTTAATTTCAACTGGGTCCTCCCACATGCATGTCAAATTCTGCAGCTCCAAAGCCAAATTCATTTGATCTTATTCTTCTTTCACCAAATCTGCCCCAAAACGCCTTTCTTACTCAGAATCTTAAGGGGAAAATAAGGCATTTACTCAGTTCCTGAGCCAGAAACTCAGACATCAGCCTTATTCCTTATTCTTGACTAACCTCTGCATTTCATCAACCTCCAAATCTATCAATTCCAGTCCCCAAAATGTTCAACATCTGCTCTGCCTTTGACAGACATCAGCGTACAACTGGCTACTCAGTAGCCTCCTTCTTCTCCCTAACTCTCCCCACCGAACCCCAACCTTCACTTCATCTTTTCCTCTAATATTCGGGTGATCTTTCCATTGTGAAAATCTAATCTGCTCCAAATGCTTTAGTGGCTTCTGATAATAGGCTCCACGACATACTAACAATGCCATGAATGGGCCCTGCCCACCTATCCAAACTCATTTCCAATTATTTCTCCTTCACCCTTTAGGTTCCAGCCCTACTAGACTCACTTTCTACACACCCCATGCTCTCTTTTATCTTCTGAACTTTTTGAACATGTTTTCCTCTCTACCTAGAATGCAAAATTGGGAAAACTCCTTTAAGTCTTACTTCAGATGATACTCTTGGAAACAGAAGCCCTGGGGTAGGGAGCAGTGGCAGGGGAAACTTTTCAATCCATCTTGTCTGTTCAGTAAACTGTCAGCTCTTTGAAGGCAGGAGATGTGCCTCTTCATCTTGGTTTCCCAGAACCTATTCCAACACCTGACACTTACAATATCCTGGGAATAAGACTTTGAAAATATGAAATCGGTGCACTTTCTGCTACTGACACTAAGCTTTGAGGCTTTTTTACCCCAGAGAGAGAGGGTGATGTCAAAGAAACGAATGGGAGAAGAAAGATCCTATCTGAAGGGAAGACAAAAGAAATAGTTACTTTGGTTCTAGAGAGAGAAGAAAAAAACATGAGATCAGGATTAAAAGTTAGGTTCCCCACTTAGGGGCTTACAGAAATATCTACATAAAATGAGGGGAGTTAACCATGATAGGACACTATGGAAACCCCAGATAGTCTGAAGGATAGGGCTCCGCCTCTTTTATGGTAACTCACCATGGACCGGGGAGCAGAAGCAGGTTCGTTCATCTGAAGCTCAGCAAGCCAAAATGCTGAGACGCCAAGGTTTGCAGCACACAAACCCAGTTGATCAAC
Organism: Stenella coeruleoalba; assembly: GCF_951394435.1. Classification (NCBI taxonomy): domain Eukaryota; kingdom Metazoa; phylum Chordata; class Mammalia; order Artiodactyla; family Delphinidae; genus Stenella; species Stenella coeruleoalba. The sequence goes on from NC_137148.1 coordinate 74,355,234, forward strand.
CCAGTTGACCAGTTGTAGGTTGATCAGTGAAGCAGCCGGGCAAAGAGATGGTTAAAACTCGCAGCCGCAAACCCCGCAAGGCAAGAGGCTGCAGTATTTATGGGATATCGAATAAAGGGGCAGGGTCGTCTGAGGCTGGAGGGCGTGGGGAAAGAAGACTGGAAAAACGCGTGGTAATCAGCGTTATGCACATGCGTAATAGGCTACAGGCCTCTGCTCGTTCAAACTTGGAGGCTCTTTGCAGGATCTGAGGGTGGAATTTCAGCCCTCTGATGTCAAAAGGTCACAGAGCGGACATTCGCACATGCCCAGTTGGAGAGTTGGTGGTCCTATCCAGTCTTAACCAGCTCAGCTGGAACGCTACACAGCTGACTCCAATTCCTGGAAAACAACTCACGCAAATATCTTCTTGTTTAGGCTTCCTGCAGCTTGGAGGACATGCAAGACTTTGTAGCAACAATTAAATTGACCTTGATTAGTCAAGGCAGGCTACAGGTGATATTATTTAACTAATGATTACCCACGGTATCAAGGACAGAACATCACTTGTGGAAAGAAAGGTCTCAGTAGATGATTCTAAAATGGCTCGTTAAATATTTATATTAAAATATATCATCTTTATAGAGTGACAGTGACAGACTAGGATTCTTGTACCAGTAGAAATATAAGAGAAGTGGGAGACAAACCTTAGAAGAGAAGTCTTTTCTTATAAAATACATAAAGCATGAGAACAGGGATATGAAATCATAGAAGACTCTCCTGACATGTGGGAAAATTTCCAGTTGAAAAATTCCAGTCACCTTTTTTTAGCCATGATACATGTTTGAATTCCAAGGTCCTGACGTTTTGAAAAGGTTTGTACTGTAATGGCTACAGAAATCTCATGTACGCTTGAGTCATTTATGCTTACAATTCATCACTTTCCCACCAAATTATGTAAAAAGAATTGGGAAAAGCCAGTTACATTATGTTATAAAATATTTTTTGACTCCTTTTTGGATTTCCTTATCTATTTTAAATGTCAGCTGAGCTAAGCAAATACTCTCAATCCCCATTCAATGAAGGTATATCTGATGCCAGTTTAAACTAAACCAGAACATTTGCCTTAAATTTTCCAAAATAAATTCTATAAAATTACAATGTTCTCTACTAATAAAAAAAGAGCCTTTTTATGTGATATTCATGTTTTATTTTGCTGCTTGTTTGAAAAATGTGTTTTCAATTAGAAGTTTGATTAGGGAGACAGAAGAACAAGCAGAAAAATTTTTTCCCATCTCAACCTAAAATTATTATTAAAGAAGTTTTTTATTTAACTAAAGTAAGGTCCAAGTAACCACTTTCCTATGCCTGAAAGCTATACTGACATCAGCAGTTTTATGGAAACGTTTTGCACTTCCAAAACCAACAGGTAACTTAGAGATCACTAGAACGCTAATGGCCATTTTCTGTAGTTTTACATAAAAAACAAACAAGCAAAAACTGCTGCGCTATCCATAAAGCAAAACAATAAAGTCTATATGTAACACTCTTATTTCCAGTATTCATTCTTTAAGTATGGCCTGAGGTGAACATTTGCAATGCCATTTAAAATATTTTATTATTTATAATATTTTCCCCTCAGATATTTGAATGGATAAGAAGGCTTTATTTTATAGAACATTTACTGGTCTAAACAGTATTTGAGCTCACACAAATTGCTGTCCACTTAAATAAACAATGTTATGTAGTATTGATGAGCTGCTTGTTCCTTAAGATCTCAATCCCACTTCTCAATAAAATCAGTCAGGAGTCCATGATTAGCCAACAAAGATGGTTGAAGTGGGTGTTGTTACAAATACCTTGGTTTAGTTGTTTTGAACAGACTTTAAATTGTATTAGTAAAGCTATAATGTGCAGGTGATTAGGGACTGGAAAGCTGCACCCTCAGATTTGGTGCTAAATTAAACACTTCACTTGTTTGGGGAATTTATGTAAATATTAGAGTATAAGACATTAAGATTTTATTTAAATAATTTATTTTTTACCTAGAGGTGTTTAGCATTTTTATTTAGCCCGTTATTTGTTTATATCATGTACATCTTTATTTTACAGTGTTGGATGATGTGAATGACGTGGTTACACAGGGTGTTTAGGAATATTATTCCAATAGAGAAGATGAAGAAGAAAGCTCTCGGTTTAACTGAGATATAGTATCCTTGTTTAATACTTCCAACACTCCCTGGAGTAGTTAATATTCTAATATTTCTGAAAGATAAAAAAGGGAAAATTTAGAGCAGTTAAATGATTTACCCATGGCCATACAAATAGAGAGTGGCAGAGGGAAAATCTGAAGCTGACTGTGCCTAGAGACCTTGTTTTGAACCTCCACACCATGTGCTCCAACACAGAACTGGCTTTTCTGTTACACTTTGGGCTTCCCCTTTCCTAGTCATTCTTTTCAAGTTGGTCTTTTCCATCTCAATTCTGGTTTGTCTTTGTATCTTTCTTTGGTTCCTATCAAGAAAGACTATGCCATTCTGAATTAGCATGCAAAAATCAAGATAAACTGTAGGTGTGAGAAGAAACCCTTGCAAACAGCCATATTACCCCTATCAATGTGCTCTTGCCATAAGCAAAGCAAATTTTGACAGTCCACTTATTTGAAAGATTTCATTGGTGGTAAGTAAAGAAAAAAGTTGGACCATCAAGAATTACCACTCACATACCGATTATTAAGGGCTTACTTGATGCCTGGCACTGAATTTAGCCATTTATATACAGTATCTAATGTAATCCCTACCACAACCTTATGACATAAACATTATTACTAGTAATTTACTGAGGAGAAATTTGAGGCCTGGAGACATTATGCAATTTACCCAAGGTCATACAATTTAACAGGTTAAGCAGAAATTTAGACTTATATTTGATTAATTGCAAAGATTGTGATATATTAACCATATGGTAAAACTGCACTTTAGACCACTTGGCTGTGCTCCTTCTTGAAAGAATATTTTGAGTAAAGAGAGAGATCAACACTTAAGTGACTCAAGGTCACATTCTCAGCACAGGTATAGCAAATGTTCACTAATCACTTCCTAAAAAGTATCAAAGAACAATTTTTCTGAAAGAAGAGAGGAGAGAGGGAAGGGTGGGGGGAGGAAGGAAGGGAGGATAAAAGGAAGGAAGGAGGGAAGGAAGCAAAAAAGAAAATCCCTCCTCACCTCCTTGGTTGATGGTTAAACTCAAAGTCCTGAGCCAAATGAGCAGATAAATCGTGAAATCAAAGCAGAATCTTCCTTTTCACTACAGGGGAAGGAGTTGTCTTATCAAATATTTTCACATTTTTCTTTGTCATTATTTCTATCTGTTTAGTCACCGCACCACTGCTTGAAGCAGAAACTGAAGCCAGGGGAAACGCCAAAGGCAAGGACCACTTTACAGTGATAAAGAGATTGAAGCAGTGGCTCCTCTTCCCCTGCAGTTCCTGGTGGGGCCCCATGCCAGGAAAGGACTCCTAGAGTCTCTAGATGGCAACTGAGCCTGAATGGGATGTTAAAAGCTTTCACTTATCATTCTGGATTGCATGTTTCCACTCTGAGTACAGACAAGAAGGAATAAGTACAGCCAACTGCCAGAAACTTTTTATTGCCTCAGTGCATACCTCTTTTTTAGCTGGATGACTTTTACTTTTCCATTTCTTAATTGCTTTGTTTGTTTGTCCCTTTTTCTCAGGGCAGTTTCTAAATACGACTTTGGAGAGTCTTCTATGTTCAGAACAGTGACAGAACCACAAAGGTCTCAAGCTAAGCATGAAAGCCTGGATCTAATATCTTCTCACGACTTTCCTCCCATCTAATAGGGCTGCTTGCTTATCTTGCTGCTATGATACCAGGACCGATACAGATGCTCACTGAGGAAAAACTAGGAGTGGCAGAAAAGTAGACAGAAACATTTCCTTGTCAGAACTCTGATTTGATAACTCATCAAATTGCACACACATTATGCAACCAGACAGCCTACGATGGTGAAGTGTGCAGTCAAGAAAGTGAGAGATTGAGAAAACCGCCTCCTGAACTTGCTTGGCCAGCGGTGTAACGTTCTCCAGCAGGAAAGAGTAGGTATTCACAAACACTCACTTTTTATTTACGGAGATGCAGGAATGGATTTGATCGTGTCTGTGGAGTGTTTTGTGGCCTTTGGAATAAAGGCGTTCTACAAGTATATATTTCTATGTAGAGTTGTGTGTATGTGTGTGTGTGTGTGTGTGTGTGTGCTCTTTCTCTTGAGTAGTAGGGCAGAAAGGGAGAATTTCCTACAGGATCTGCAAGTACACTTCATCGTCTCTGTATGTTGTATGCTCATATATCTAAACATTTTTACAGGTAAGCTGCTTTCTGTCTTACAAAAAATGTCTCTTGACTGTACTGGGGTCTTAAATATCCATGGTACAAACTGGCAGCTTAGTGCTTTTCATTCAGTATCCAGCAGACGAGCAAATCCCAGGGCTGAGCTATTGATCCAGCTGAACTCACAAGCACTATGTCCTTATTCTTCTGGTTCAGTAGGCTTGGATGTAGTATACAAAATAATTTGCTGCATTCTTCAAAGCGATTTTCCCCTGGGGTTGGAAAAACACAGTTGGAAAATTGCGAAGATATTTCACTGCATTCAACAATAAAAAGAACATTTTAAATAAGTTTACTGATATAAAGAAGCCTACTTGTTTTGTTTATGTTTGATGATGTTTTTGTTTTATCTTATTTTGTGGCTATTTCCACGAAAAAGGCCAACAGGGTAAAACTTTAATCAAAATTCTTTTAAAACAATTTTAACCGGCCCACTGTAAGCTGAGCTCTTCCTCACTTATTACTCAGGGTTTGGGGAAAACACTTAATTTTCAAATCAGCTTTTATTAATGTTCATGATCATACTATTATTTGTATCTTTACTTTTTATTCATTTTTCTAATGTATATATCATATCAGTCTCAAGATATGAAATAATATTTTTCTGTTTCACATGAAAGACAAAGAAGAAGAGACAAGATAGAGGAACAGCTGGTGGTCACCATGAAAAGAAGGAACACATCAAGGTCCTTATTTATTGGTCTCCTCTCTTGTTAGAGGCACAGGGTTCACTGCTCAGGAAGATGACCTGGATGTTCAGTCCAGGGAAGCCAGTTAGCCTTTGAATTCAAATCACCGTTGGACCAAGACTTACAGGCTAAGTGATCAGTGCTGGTCTCTGTAGGGCTCAGTTTCTTCACCTATAAAATGATCCTCCATCATAAAGTCAGTGTGACATTCAGGTTAAGAAAGAAATGTATTGAAAGCATTTGGCACAACCCTGGAAGAGAGTAAGCACTCAAAAATAAGTACTTAATATGATGAACTGTAACATATCAGTAGCAGTAATGGTAGAGTCATGGGGACACAAAACCATAGATCAAACTCAAATAAGTCAGACTTAAGAAAACTGTTTACTGCATAGCACATGTTCAGCACTGTCTTAGATGTACTAGGCACTGGGGGATACCAATTAGGAAGAATAAGGTATGGCGTCTGCCCTAAAGAACTACCTAGTTAAAATGATACATGGGGAATATGTTTAACACAGGACAATTAAGTAACAAATGAATACTAAAGGAGATAGAGTTCATAGAATAGAATAGTAATAGCATTCATTATCTGATAAAAATGCAGAACTAGGAGACATATATGCATATATATGTATATAGATAGATAGATAGATAGATACACACACATATATTTAGAGAGAGATGATTTCTTCAATAGTTTTATCTACAACCTCCCACACCCATGCAACAAAGATAAACAGTAAACTGTCAGAAAACACAGCCACTTCACCGTTATCTAAATATTAAGGAATTCTAGGAAATCAATTTCTATTTGATGAGCTTAAAAAGCCAATCATGAAAAGAGTAAAGCAAGACTTTGAGTAGCCTCAGAAGCCCAATGTCAAGTATTACATTTCAGTTTGCTTCTGGGAAATTAATCAGGTCAACAAAGCTTATATCAATAAGAAATGAGGGAAGTGGGGAACTCTTTTTAAACAAAAGCAACAATTGGGCTATAATTATATAATCAATAGCCTCTTTTAATGCCTGGAGCATCAAACTGAGGAAGATTTTATGTATAGGAAGAATGAAAGCATCATTGGCTAATAATCATCTTGGTGATTACATCAAGTAAATGTTAATAAATTATTAAGACAATATTGACTATTATTAGCTTTTTTACTTATTATACATAATTTGGTTGAGTTTCAGGGCACAAAGATATTCAAAATGTTCACACCTATTGTCCAGGCCCCTATTTTGCTGGTGTTATCTCACACTGGTGAGATTTGAAAATAAGAACTATTTAAAAAGAGATCTATATAGAGTTTAATTTTATTACTTTAGATTTACTTGTATATTTATTAGTTTAACAAGTATTTTAGGATCTGGGGACACCAATATGCATAAAACACATGTATATAAATAAAGCAAACATATAATAAGTTATAAATTGTATATTATATAAGAATTTTTAGGTAATGAAAAATAGCTTTAAGAAAAATGAAGCAGAATACTACATGAATAGAGATTCTTTTTAAAACTCTCTAAGGAGGTCAACTTTGAGCAGAGGCTTCAGTGAAATGATAGGGTGAACAATGCATGCAAAGTCTAGGTTAAGGTCATTTCTAAGAGGGAGGGATAAGAAGTTCAAGGCCTTGATGCTGAAGTGGATTCAGGTTATTTTAAGAACAGCAAAGAGGCTAGTATGTCTAGATGCACAGAGAGGTCTAGAAACTTGCCTGAAAGTTTGCTCTAAGTTTTGAAACTGAGAATTTTAATTTTTATGTCTACACATGATTAACTTAGTTTTATGTATCCAAAAACTGCCACTAACTGTGTTCTGTCAGAGCACAGAAGAAAGAAGGTCAAATTAATTTAAAGTAGTCCCAGGATGGTAACCCTAGGAACCCAGCACTGTTAAAAGCAGAAGCAAACAGTAGTCAACAGACACAGCAAACTAGAGAAGTAAACCTGCAATGTCTAAGCTGCTTGGAATTAGTGGATACAGAATATTTATATCCCATAAGACTTCAGGGCAAGAATGATTTTCCCGAGTTCTTTAAACTTAAATGAAGAAATAATTCCCAAACTAACAACACTGTTTTTTTGTTTTTGTTTCTTTTGCGGTACGCGGGCCTCTCACTGTTGTGGCCTCTCCCGTTGTGGAGCACAGGCTCCGGACGCGCAGGCTCAGTGGCCATGGCTCACGGGCCCAGCCGCTCCACGGCATGTGGGATCTTCCCGGACCGGGGCATGAACCCATGTCCCCTGCATCGGCAGGTGGACTCTCAACCACTACGCCACCAGGGAAGCCCTAACAACACTGTTTTAAAGCACATTTTTTAAAATGCTGCTTAATTACAGATCCAATAAAAAAACACAGAAAAATTAAAACTATATAACAGGAATAGCAAATACGTGATTTCAGTTTGTGTAAAAAGTTTGTCTCTTCATAGTTGCAGCCTGATTGATGTGCTGAAAATGATTCCAAAACTCCATCTTGGTTTATTTAGCAATGTCTGCTATGCCATTTTAAAATCTAAGAGTAAAAAAGTTTTTAACAAATATAGTAGAGGGTTAATATCCTTAATATATTGACCTCTTTCAAACCAATAGTCAAAATTCTAATACCCTCATGGGAAAGAAAAAAATGGGCAAATTATATACAATAAAATCTAAAGAAGCAGAAATATAAGTGACCAATTAGCATAAGAAATATTTAATTTTTCCAGTAGTAAAAGAAAAAAATTAAATCAACCATGAAACTCTGTATTAGCTTAGCAGATGAACAAAAACATAAGGGAAAAAAATCACTCATCATCAGTGCTAATGAGTGATTAGTGAAACAGCCATGACCTGGTGACATATAAAATATTTTCTTAGAGAGTTTCAGATCTCTCATAAATGTATGTCTCTTACCAAATCAGGGTTCCCTGCATAATAAAGAGAATCGCTCCACAATTTTATCATTAAGCAGAACAAAATTAATTTAATGTGACTTCTATCAGTGTTTTGTCTGTATTGGGTAAAGATTTAATTATTATCTGAGTCATTTTCCAATATTTCAGATAAGTGATGCTACTTTTTACTAATTCATTTGAAAAGAAAAACCTAAAAGAAATCTCTATTTCTTTATGACAATTGATATAGTAATGATTTCTAAAAATAAGGCCCAGAGATGACCTGGATTCCCATCCAGACATATTTGAGCCTAGAAATCTGAATTTGTAACCAACTCCCAGGAGCTGCTGATGCACATAATTTTGAGACTCATTGACCCAGAGGAAGCAAACAGAAAAATGAATCCATACCAGCACACATCAGGAGTCACAGATGTGCCTCAGAAACACACATCTGCAAAGCAGCAAGCAGGTGAAATAAGGCATTGCCACTTATCAAGGCCCTTGGAAAATCAGCCTGGGAATGGCCTCCAAGAATGGACCTCACGTTCGACCTTGGCAGCTGACTTCCCAGGCAGTCCTATGCACTGAGGCTGAAATGGATGCAATAGGACAACTCAACAGGTGGAACTAGTCACCAGCCAAACCTACCGGGGCAGCAGGAGGCCAGCTGTGTCATTCCCCTATGGGCATTTCCATCACGGCCACCCTTCAGGTCAGCACACACATTCTTTGGCCTCAAAATATGCCTTTTGCCTTATGCTACTGAAAGTTACAATGGATCCAATTTTCTGAACCTCCGCTTACTGCCATATCTTCCTGTCATCCTCAGTGATCATGAATTGCATGATTTTAACACATACTCACAAAGATCAGTATGTATTCAAACTCTACAGTACAGAATAAAGAACAAATTCAGACTTTACGAAAGCTACATATGAGAATCCTTTTTCTAGCAATCATAGACAGGTGAGTGGTGAATATGATATCTGACATGATGGTGGGACTCTGACGGCAATAAAGTATAACTGAGTGTCTATCAGCCTGGTTCTGGCCTGTTTGTTCACGCCCCAGGCCAGTTTCATGAAAGGGAAAAAGAGAACTGTATTTTTCCATTTGTAGAGCTGTAAAAAAGAAATGACATTTTTATTTATTATATGAATAGTTTTCAATTGTTTCTTAGTTTATTTGAAACCAGTGTTTAAAATTATTTCTGAGAATGTTAATAAATTTTCTTAAGTAACAAATTGTGCTTTTATCTACATTTTCAGCTTTTCAGTATACAAAGAGGGCTTGCAAAATCACTTCAGTGTTTTCTGTAAAAGCCTAAATGTAAACAAAAAGTAAATACAAATGCCAGGAGTCTGTTAAAATTCGACAAATGTGTCCTCTACCCATTTTTCTTTGCTTGAATCGGGTTCTTTGTGTCCCCATTTCCCCCAGCCTTGGCCAAGTGCATTTTGTCTCTCACTAGTGCCCTGAAGATGATGATACAATGGTGTGCATTCAGTGCGGTGGCATGTGCAGAACTATGGCTCAAGGTCCCTTCGTTGTTTCCTCAGGGCAACCATTTCAGGGAGTGAATTATTCTTAAGGATGGGCACTACAGCCATTTCTCAATGGCTAAAAATCAGTTTCTTCCAAGATGTTTTTTAATGTAAGCATTTTTCTTATTCATAGCATAGACATAGTAGCCCATGGTCATACAACACATTTTAAATAGTACATTAAAAAAAATGATAATATTATCTTTGCCCCCCAAGCCCCACCTCCAGGACGTTCATAGCTTTGGAGAGTTTGGCTGGTATTTACTTTTATTATAATTTTGTGTAGGGAAAATTTAATTTAAAGTCTGTGTAAATGATAAAGTAATCCAAATAGTAGTTGTATCCATACTCATCACTGATCACTAAGTGGGACTGATTATAAATGTACTGGGAGACTATCAGAAAGGCACTGTTGACTTACTTTACATAGATAAACAAGCCACATAAAAAATGAAAGCACAATGCTTACTGAATTGTAAGTGATTAAACATTAATGACTAAAGCTTAGTCAAACACTGAAAGTCTTAAAGTCTTCCACAGTACATCATGTTGAGTGTCAACAGATAAAACAGAATGCCAATATTAGTTGTAATGTTCTTGAAAAGAGTTAAGCTTTGTCGATAGCTGTAAATGTACATCTGCCAATATCTAAAAATCCATCAATCTCTACACACTGTTTGTGTGAGGCTCTATTAGTCTGACCATACCAAAAACGTCCGAGCACTGGTTGGCACTGAAAATAAACAAGTCTGAAAGTAATTTTATACTCATTTATTTGTTTCTTTTGTGCCATGTGTATGGACTTTGGTATTGATATAGTCAAATATTTATTATCCACACTAAAAGAAGGTTGAGATAGAATGACTAAATCAAATCTTTGTTTTATTTTTGTTTCTTAATAGCCTCTCTACCAAGTAGAATGCTGTAGTGAAAGCAAGTTTAAACCAGCACCTGTCATATGTCAAATAATTATTAAAGGAAGCACAAAAACAGTAATACATCCTGGTTTTTGTAATCTCAGGGAAGTCCCCAAACTCTATCTTCAGTCACTTTGGACAGTCATCTTGCAGGAACAAAATATAAGAATTCAGGATAGGTGGCCTTGTAATACTACAGCTCTGTTTTGTTCTGTGACCCACTCCTAGCACAGATGAATTTGTTGCCTTTCTGACAAAAAAGGTTGATTGATCCTGCTAGTGAAAGATCATTTCATTAGCTTCAAAATAGCCTTTTCGTACAAGGACCCAGGGGAGCAGAATTTTCCCCACCAATATGGGAAAGCTCTACTAGTAGAAGGCCATTCAGCAAGTCAGAGTATTACCAAAAAGCTACTGAGGGACAGTTTAGATATTGTAAAGCACATTTTCTGTATATTTGGGAATTGCAAATGGATCAGGCATGAGATGATATTCAGGAATAATTTTTAGTTTTATTAGGTATGATAATGTTAGTTTGACAATGTAAGAAGACACTTTTATCTCTTAGAGTAGGATGTTATATTGTCTGTATAATATTTGGTATTATCTTTCCCCCCATCACCATTCCACCCCACTGTATAGAAGACTCAACAAAATCTTCGCTTTCAATACCACATCCATTTAACTGTATATGTATTGTGGTGACTACATTTAAATATTCATTTATCTAGCTAACATTAATTTTGGCTTCATATAAGAAAAAACACTACACTTTGACATCCAAAGATCTGGGTTCAAATCTTCACTCTGTTTTTGATTAAGCCATATGATCTTGTTAAGAAAAAAAAAATCATTTAACCTGTTTAGATTAAGTATTGTTGCTTTAAAGTAGTATCTCTTTCTTGTCAATTACTTCATTATTTTGAAGATTCAAACTAGCAGTAAATTTAAAAATTCTTGATGAACTCTTAAGTGTTATATCCATGTGAGGTATTATTGAGAAGCTCCTATAACCCTAAGAAGATTGCGGATAAGAAATGTAAATAAGGGGTAAAGTTTACATTCAGGGGTCACAGAGTATAATAACATTAACAACTGACACCACAGATCTTTCAAGGGACAAGGCTGTATTTTTCTGGGAAAATGCACTGAATGTTCTATGTTTGAAGGTTAGGCTGGATAAAGGCTTTGGAGGAAGAGGAAGCTGTTCTGTGTAGTACATAAAATAATCCAAAACTGTGGGTGGAGAAAATCCTTGAAGGAGGGAAGGAGGAGCAGAGATTCAAGGTAAAGTTTAAGATAAAGGAATTATAGAATCAAATAGGGCCACCTTTCAGTGATTGTTGATTTTTCTGCAAAATCTTTTCAACTCACCAAAAGCTTCATTTTTGTGGATTTTTGTGGAAACCAGTGAAAGGACTAAATTTCAGGTTCAGTGTGTGAGAAATGCTACGTACAGATATCAGAGGAGGCAGTATTTATTATCTTACGGCAGAGGAAATGCAGAAGAAAGCCCTCAGAAATCCACAAGAGTTGGGTTGATTTGACCAATCATAGGCTCTGGAATTTAGGGTCCTAGTCAAATTTACCAGGGTGGTTGAGAGACCAAGAGGCTTCCATTGGCACAGCGACATCACAGTTAAATATAACAAACGGTAAGCCACAAAATATGCTGTCAGAGAGATGTATAATATCATATGATGTTAAAAGAGAGGATATCACTTTCAGTTGAAGACGGCAGGAAGTTTGTATCCAAGAGAGGGATTTGAAACTTTTTGTTTTGTTCTGATTCATCTCATTCTGCTGGTTTTATATTAAAGTATGAGTAGAGTTTAAAGAAAATAAAGGCATCCTAGAGAATGTATTCCCCTTCAAATGAATACCCAAATTTCACTGTAGGAACTTAAAATTCACCCAAACTCTCCATTCCTGCCTTTATTTTTTGTTCCAAAGATCTTCATTTATTTCATTCAGTAAGTCAAAAAAAGTTTTACTTTGTTACTATTGTGTGTCAAATACAATGCTAGATACTGAGCTTACAAAAATGAGTAGAATACTGTCCCTCCCCTACAGAGCTTAGCCTTCAGTGAAAGGACTTGTCTTGATTTCCAATGCATATTGGGCTCATAAGCATCACTTCCCAAAAAGCATTAATGTCTCAAACTATGCTCTGACTTATGTTAAAAGTTGACAATGTACTATGAAGGTTTTTATTTAATTCCATTCTTATCATACTGACAAATATTTCCTGGGTGTTAAAAAAGGATCGCCTTTCAAAGCAATTTAAACTTTATACTATTTTTTCACTTCCGTAGTAAAATACAACTTGAGATGAGCCTACAAAACATCAGAAGTCTCATCTAAGTAAGTCACTAAGAAAACTTTGAAATGAGGTTGCTGAGGACACAAAAGTTTATAGGGAGGATGATTATAATTAGACTTTCTTAGCTGATATGCATACAGTACAAGAATGAAGTAAGCTAGGAACTCAAGAATCTGCCATTCTCTGTAAGTATAATTCTCATGATAAATAAGTAAATTGGCATTCCGATTTTTGTAGAGGAGTCCCTGCTTTGAGAAATATAGACTCTAATTCAGTGTTTTTTAATCGCTTTTGGATTACGCAATTCTGAGACAGAAAAAACTACACGTCTTTCTACAGAATAGTGAACATGTGACCCTACACACAACATTTTTGATATAGATCAGGGGATTTTTCAATTCCTGTTCTAGTTAGGGGAGGACAAAGTCAAGTTCACTAATGATTACAATAAGTGCTATTACTTGCAAGTCCATGATATTTACAGGACCTGAAGTAAATTACTAATATTTTAAGGTCTTGGACCACTTTATGATGACTGTAGAGATATGATCTGAAAATGTGACTTTTTTTAAAAAAGAAAAAGACCAATCAAGAATGAAAAGAGGATTCTGAGATACTTAAGGTCCAAGCCGATCTTTTTCATGTTATGCCCCTGGAGGCAAAAGCAATCCCTGACATATGTATGGTAGATGCAAAATAACCTGTGTTGTAAAAAGCAAAGGTCATGGATATGCCACCAAGTAAATACTCATCCTTACAGTTTTTTGCCTGATGCTAAATGGTTCTTACAACACTTCTAAGGTAAAGACTCCCCATTAGATGCATCCCCTTGCATTCCCAACCCCTCCGGCAGGGTCTGAGTAGCCTTTGCATTTCTACTGTTGGTTGGGATCAATCCTGGGGCCATTAGACCATGATCTCTTTTGTTTTAAGACAAAATGTTAGACCTTAAGTATTGCTGTAAAATAAAATAATATCTTGGTGCTGCATTTAAAATAACAACCTGCCTAAAGGCAAAATTCTCTTCCCCTCATCACACAGTGATGAATCTGTATTTGTTGGGCGAGCAACCCTGTCCCCAGGCACTGTGAACAAGAATGCAGAGAAGATAATTAGTGCAGAACCTGAGAGAGATGGGCAGTGCAGGAACAATCCATTGCTGTGGGTGCAAAGTAAATTTGGCCCAAAGCACGGTCATAAAATATACACTGCGTTGATGATGAAGCTGGGGAAAGAGGACTGAATAATGCATTCTGATATTTTAAAGATAATCCTCTCCTCATCCAAATATTTTGACTTAAAGAAAGCCATTCTTACAAAGAGGAGGGTTTTGCCTTTTTTAGACATACTATTTTGGGTATGTCAGAGGAAATCTACATCATATTAGTCTAAAGATTAGAAAAACTATATTTTACTGATATATTTGAATTAATTACTGAAAGAATACCCTGAATTATTTGAAATCTTGTGTTATTTAGAATTAAGAGACTTTGGCTTTAAATGTTTATTAAAGAAAAATTCCAGGAGTACAATACCTCTTGTAGCATTTTACCTAATTGGAGAAATGGTTACATAGGATCATTCACTTTGCAGCAAGGTGGAAAAGCTAATACCTTGTGGAAAGTCGTCCAGGCCCCCACTATCACCACAACAACAAATTCAACTTTCCAATATAAGTGCCATAAATTAAGTTTTTTAACACTAGTTAGAATATATATATATATATAAAGCCTTAAGGTCAAGACATTCTTTCATGAATCACAGCACAATACAAAATAAATAAGGAAGAAATCCTGAGTTTAAAATGATCATCTGTATAACAATGTGACTGAGGATAAGCAGATGTTTTGCTACATTAAACAAGGTCCTAAAAGCTTACATTAGGGGTTGATAAACTAGGGTCAGTGATCCAAATCCGGCCCATGGCCTGTTTTTGTATGGCCCTCAAGCTAAGGATGGTTTTTAAAATTTTAAAGGGTTGTAAAACAAAACAAAACCAAGAGGAATATATGAGAGAGACCATATGCAGCTCCCAAAGCCTAAAATATTTATTGTCTAGCCACTTCCAGAAATACTTTGCCAAGCCCAGGTTTAGCTTCTAGTGTATTAATGGCTAGCCTTAATGTGCAACTTCGGATTCAGTTGGAAAGGCCACATTATTATGCTAAAGATAGCTCTCTTCTTCTGCAGCGGTCAATTTGTGCCATTTTAGAGACTGAAAAGATGGAAAATTTCCCTAGCAACAAATCAAATGCTCAAATTTCTAGTTAATTTAAATCACACTAACTAGATTTGGCTTCCTTATCAAAAGAAATGCCTTAGGAATGAAGTTATCTGATGATAATTTTAATATTGAGCAATTTTTTGACATATTTTGAAGGAACATGGATGTGAGGTGAAAGCAATGAAAAATTCTTATACCCAACTGTAATATTCTTTCCTATGAATTCTTCTTCAGAAAAAGCTATATCTCTCCATATGTTTTTGAATATGTGGCTCCACATAAGGATATGTGGGTATTTTGATCTAAGAAATTTTCAAATGTATTTATTCAATAACATAAAACTCTTTTAATAAGCTTACTTGTCTTGTGAACTAATTATATTGTTCAAAATTCAAGCTCAATTAATAAACTTTATCATTAGCATTATTGCTATATTGCTATTCCTTTCAAATTATACTCATGGAAATGTATTACCGTATGGTACTAAATTATAAGATTGATCTGGTCATGAGTAAAGATTTCCATATTATAAGCCAATAATATATTCCAGAATGGTCTTTTACATTAAATAGGAATTAATAAAATAATTTTAACAGAGTTATTTTTCTCTTTTAAACAATAAGTCATTATTTCTTGTAATGTGTGATTATTAATGAGGCTATATCTCTGAAAAATAAGTGATGTAGAGAGATATAAGTACCATGAAAGAGAATTTAATTTGAATGTTTTCACAAACCTAAGAAAAAAGAAATTTTTTTTCTTAAAGTTCATTTGAAAACTATTACAACAATTAAGAGAAACAAAGTTACATTTTGATGAGTGCATTTCAAGTGAAGGAGAATTTTGCCTCTATTTAAGGCTTTATTAATAAGTAGACTACTACTCTCTGTAATTTTAATTTAAGGTGTTCATTCCAATATCTGGGATGCCCTGAGAAACAGTAACAATATGTAGATCACATACCTAGATATTTCTAAGTTTTTAAGGAATGAAATACTGCTATTCTACTTAGGAGAAAATGTGTTTGTTGGTAGTCTATTTTTAAATCTTTGACAAATTCTCTATGTCAAACAAGGTCAAGCCACAAATCATGCCCCAAATCAAGTTAAAATCAAGTAAAGATCAATGACTTGTAATACAGATTTGAAAGGATGTGGGTCAATGTAAAAGCTGCAAGATTTTGTTCTTCATTATTTTAAAACGAATGCACATCTTCTGTGGGTAAAACAGCCCAAAGCCGTCTCTTTTAAATCATCTATTCTGAAAGGCACAATACCTCAAAACAAGCCTTTGACATCTGTGACACAGAAGACATGCAGAAGTCATTAAGGGTATCCCAAGGGGCTTCCAACAGTTGCTTCACTTTAGGGTGGGTGTGAGAAGGTTTAAAATTAAATTACTTTAAAATAAAGTTAGAGCACTAAGCAATTTCCTGCTTTTGACTCAGTAGGGTTTCCCGTGAGAAAAGAAAGTAGGCAAAAAGCTCAGACAGACAGACAAACATATTTACCCCTAGGTGGAAGGTACAAATTAAATTAGCCTGCTACAAAGGGGAGATGTTTTCTCCTTCTGTTCAAATGTCATGGTAGTGAGGAAACATAGTCTGGGGCCAAGAAAAATGGCACAAATGCATTCATCTGAGCTACCATTCATCCTGATCCAAGGTCTAAACAGAACACATAAAAGAACAGCACTGTTGAAGGACTTCCTCTCCCTAGTTACCAAGTTGAGATTTGCAAAGGAATATGGGAGCAGGGGGTGGGGTTCTTTCCAGAATGTTTCAATGTTGTTAGAAGTGTCAGAGGATGTTATGGAATTAATGACTGAATCTGAAATCACATCACTATAATTTGATTCTATATTTCATAGAAAGAGCTGTATTTTATGGTACACAGTATGGTGTGTTTAAAGGTACATTGTGAACTTTCTTTCCCTCTGTAGCTGGAAACCAATATAGGCACCTCCAAAGAGTCAAGTATCTATTATAGTGCCTCATTAATATGCATGTTTTTGGCACTCAGTTTGGTTCAGCTGGTATGCTTTCCAGTATCTCATTCTTTATTTATATGAGACTAGGAGGTGTGACCTATGGAGCCAGTTGGCTGTCATGAATTGGAATATTCATTAAGCCTCATGAATTATGCATTAGACTGCTTATAATACTGAGATCCACATTTGATCTAGCCAGAACTCTCAACTGCTTCCCATTCGATGGAATGATCCGCATTGTGGACCAAACTATATATGTGTTCCATACAATGCAGAAGGAGGAATTATGTATTTGCTACCCAAACATGCTTGGAGATTTTGCAACTCGTGTCTAAGTCGATTTCATACTTTTTGCATGTTTGAAGGGCACAGCAGACGTAGTTCTCTTCTGGCAAACTAGGTTTGAGTAGCATTCTTCTCTAGGCTGATTACTGTTTCCATCCATTACAGCCCTTGCTTATAAAAGTCACCAATGACTAGTGAGCAGCCTGGATTATAAAAGATAAGTAGCTATCTCCTGGTGATCCACACATAAAAGCGAAGCCAAATATAAAGGACAAGGAGAGTGCTTTTAAGAATTTAGCTTCTCTTATCTAAAATAATGAAATCTTTTTACTGATAATCTTATAATTTTTGTTGCTTTTTTTAGGAATAGGTATATCCAGGCCACATAAAATCTAATTTGTAGATTTTGCTGATGTTATAAGATTTTATCAGAAGTCAAAAACAACATATACTTGTTAGGCATTAAATATTTTAATTGTTAAAACATATGCAACAATATTAAATTTATGCCTTGTTTAAATCCACGCTGAAATAGAAAGACAAAAAACAGCTGAAAAGATCAACTGACAAAGATTAATATGATCTCTTGAACACATATTAGCAAGCTCAAGTGCTAAAGGCATTTCACTTTTTAGATTCTTAGTACAAGTTACCCAAGTTAAAATGCCCCCCCAAAAAATCTATTTTTAAGTTAAAATAAGGTCTTATGTAGCATCGATCTCAAACCTTTGATTACCATCCACTTAAAAAACATTCTACTCTTTCTTTATGTAGACCTGCCTTGGAAGGAGCCTCTATCAAGGGAAGTAATTATTATCAGTTAAAGTCTAAAACATAATTTGAATTTAGTCCATTCTGTTTGCTATATTCTGGAAGACTAGACGAAAGAATCTATAGCTGGCTCTACAAAAGGTCATGGGTGAGTCCTGGGTAAAATAGCATTGTTTACAGATTTTTTAGTGAAGAGATTAGCTGTCATTTATTTTCACATACCTAACTGAGGAGCTTTAGTGGTTCCCAGCAAGACTGTGTTCTCTTCTCTTTCTTAGCCTGTCACATCCTTGTCAGTTTCAATAAAATTACTTACCTGAATTATGCAAATGAGGTTTTGTTATGTCCAGCTCCCATCATTGTTCATCTCCACTACAGCTGAAAATTCTAGCAGACCCCTTGCTTACACTGTCTGATTCCAGGACTCCTTAGGTCAAGACCTTTCAACCTCAGAGCTTGACTTATGCCACAACCATTTGACAAATCGCCCAGACCCTCACAAAAGCCGGTTGAGCTCCAGAGTGGCTGCTCTCTCTATACACCACTGTTTCTCTGTTTTGACATTTCCTTCTCACTTTTCCTCTCAGTAATTAGACAAAGGGAGAAAAAGACATTTGTGTTTAAAGAATGCTTTCATTTAGGACTGTGATAAATGGCTCCCCTTTCCAAGAAGCTGCAATCCCACTGCAGGACAGAAGGTTCCTTCACAAGGGGACTGGACAGCGGAGGCCGTCCACCAAAGCCTTCCCGGACGTCAGCTTTGCCTCTAGAAAGCCTGCAGAGAATGCCCACTGATATTATCTGTATTTTCAGTAAAACTTGAAAAGGGAAAATGTAGCATGAACTGCCCTTATTAAAATTATCACGGTTGTAAATACAAGGACACTGAGTTTATAATTTGTGTTTCTGGGAATGTTTGGTGTTGGAAAACAAATTCGGAACAAAAACACACTGTGATTTTCTTAAGTCATCATAGTACCATTAAAAAGTCTCTCTTCAAGTGCTAAATTCCATATTATAATCTATCCCACTCCCCAGTATATTTCATCTATCATCTTGAAAAAGAATGAATTAACAAAACTATCAGAGATCTGACATTTTAGTGACCCGTGACAAATCTGAAATATTTGTGGGGAAGTTTGGTCGTGTTCTTTTTAAAATAAAACACAACTCTTATCATGTTGCAAAACGGAAAACTGGCCTTGTAATAAAAAAAGGTTTTTAACAGGGTGTAACTTACATTAACTATGTTTTTATAAGCTTCTTTCAGAGGAAGGAGTTAATGTTTACTGTTCCATTGGGGAGGAAAGATTGCCAAACATGCAAAATAACTGAAACTGCATGTGACTCAACATTTGAGAGTTTCAGTGAAGAATGAGCATGTTCCTGTTCTTGCTATGGTTAACCTGTCACCTTTGCTCACGGTAGTGCATTAATTAGAAAATCTCCAAATGACATTCCCAAAGGAGGCAAATCACTTCTATGGTCTGATATCACACTTGGATTAATAAACCAACAAACCTACCTTTGAAGTTTAAGGTATGATATATAACTTTATTCACAAATTAATGGAAAATAAAAGGAAAATTTGGGATATTTTACAAAGTACTCATTAGAAGTTGGCATATGACATTTATCTGATTTATGGAGCACTACCTTTAGAATCACTTAAATTAATCCTGTGAAATTATGACACTTTAAATATTTGCAAGAGAGCATTACTTTTATTTTACATTAATTTTAGGAATTAATAGATCTTACAAATAGCTCCTACTAATGGATTTGCAATAACATTTCTTTTAATAAAATGAAATCTGGCACATGATTTTAAAAAGCCAAGGTCGATTTGTGTAAGCAAGCTATTTGTGATTGCTTCCTCTTCCTTATGTTTAGCTGTGGGAGCTAAAACAATGTAAGTGAATAAACATACCAGAGTGTCTATCTCCAAAATCAAAACAAAGCCA
Source organism: Stenella coeruleoalba (assembly GCF_951394435.1). NCBI lineage: Eukaryota > Metazoa > Chordata > Mammalia > Artiodactyla > Delphinidae > Stenella > Stenella coeruleoalba. Next base: position 74,375,216 of record NC_137148.1, read on the forward strand.
AAGGAGGAATCAATTTCATTTGGATTTTTATTGAAATCTTTGTGAGGGAACAGGGTCTTTAGATGTTTCCCATGTAAAAGGCACTAGACCAGGCAGCCTGATATGCTTGAAATAATGTACCCTCAGGCCTAAAGGCCGGGATGCATTCCGCTTCAGAGATCTTTTCCAACACGCGGGAATGCATTTAGTGAGAAAAGGAAACCATGGGAACTCTTTTGGTAAACCTTTAACTAATACAGTATATGCTTAGTTTACAGTTTCCATTTATTCTGTGAATAGAACAGAGCAGAGGTGAACCTGCCAATGCATAATTGAGAATGAATATCAGTAAACCTTACAGATCCAATGTTTCAGGAGGAGTATAGCTTAATGTGAAAGGAGGTTCATTATCTTTGACAAATATGAAGTAATATTAGTCATATAGGTTCTCCTTATTGTACCAAAAAATCTAGAACTTTAAGTGTAAGTATATCCCTAACTGAAACTGTGTTGTGTTACTACATGAAGATTTCTAAAGATTTCTGGGCCTTCTCTTTTGACTAAATTTTGTGTTCTCCAATATCAATACACTTAAGTTTTTAGTTTGGTCTTCTTCTTTGTAGCGATCCATTATATGCTTCCATTTGACTTTTGTCAACAAAGTATATCTTTATTTTTAAAGCAAAAATGTCTGCTTTTTCTGATGGATCATACTCAACCAAATGATGATTTTCTCTCTTAATTTCAAGGAATAAAAATCTGGTTTAATTCTTTACTTAATGTAAACTCCTTCAAAAAGGAGCCTGATTATTCAGAAAAGCTGGAGTCTAAATTTATTTACTCACTAACACACCACTTCCTTAAAGGTAGTGATAAAATCCTATTTCTTAGGTATATCATAAACACTCAGTAAATGTTTGTTGAAAGATTAATTTTTTTTTGAGCAACTACTGTGTTACTTCTGCTCCTAGGAAGCTCACAGTCTAAAATTAAAAATGATGTGTAGGGCTTCCCTGGTGGCGCAGTGGTTGAGAGTCCGCCTGCCGATGCAGGGGACACGGGTTCGTGCCCCGGTCCGGGAAGATCCCACATGCCGCGAAGCGGCTGGGCCCGTGAGCCATGGCCTCTGAACCTGCGCGTCCGGAGCCTGTGCTCCACAACGGGAGAAGCCACAACAGTGAGAGGCCCGCGTACCGCAAAAAAAAAAAAAAAAAAAAAAAAAACTGTGTAAAATAACCATAAAACAAAAGAAGAAAGCTCAAACGCTGTATGGGCAATATCATAGGACTTCAAAGGACCTGAAAGACTACTTACAATGTTGGTTATCAGAGTAGCTGGTGGGTAGGAAATGTATCCGTCATTGACTATGAAGAAATGTACTTACTAAATCTGATTCATCAGTCAGAAGAAATTCTAGTCTTTATAGATTAGATGCTCTTCTGGAGTTTTAGTTGAACTTTTTATGATTCAGAACAACTATTGTGTAAGTTACATCTGTGATGGAATTTTTACAGAAGTCAAAAATTTCCTTAACTAATTTCAAAAAGATTATTCCTCATCAATCAGTCAGGGAGTGATTAAAGAAAATGTTTAATCAGTAGCTACATTTCCATCATCATTTTTCTTATCCTTTCAAACAGGTCTTTCTACCCAGTAATTAGTTGTATAGTAGAACCCAAAAAAAGTTCTTGCTGGAGTTATCATAGCTGACTAGGCATGACCTCTTTACGAAAGTATATGGCCTGAAACAAGACTGCATTTGATTTTGAAACTGAACTATGATAATGATTTCTAATTTCCGTTCAGGAGTAGAAAATTATGCAATCTGATTTATCAAAATAAGGGCAGCAACTTCTTTTTATATCTATTCTTCTCCTTACAGTAGGTTTTAGAATACTTTAAAAAGAAATACTTAGTGAACTTTTGAAATATATAGAAAAAACTTCTTGTCGTTTTCCCTCTCATTCTCTAAATACAACCTGCCCTTCCTCTTCCTCCTCCATTTCAGTGCATGGCACTCTCGTATCCCCCATTATTGAAATCACAGACAATTAGACCTCCCTCAACCCCTAAATCCACTCACGTATACAATATGCACGTATATATGCACCCTATATATGCATGTATATATGCACCCTAACATCTTACATATTTGTGTCTTATTTCACCCCCTTGTCACTGCCTTGATCCACAGCCTCCTAAATTCTCACCTCCACAAATGCTTTAGACCCTTAACCTGTCTCTCTGCTATCTGTCTCAGATGCTATACCTTATCTTCCCCTCTACGGACAGAGTCCTATGTATAACATGCAATCCAAATACACCACGGCTCAGTATACTTCAATAGCTCCCAAATAGATTTCAGAATAAAATCAAATGCCTTAGCAGAGCCCAACACTCCTCCACAGATGGTGCTCTTCTTCACACCTTACTTAGTGATTTGCATGCTGCTTCATCGATCCATCATGCTTTCACATGGTGTTCCCGTGGCTGGAATGTTTCTTTTTCCCTCCTCCTCAATCTCCACTCCACCTACCTAAGTACTGTTCTTGATTCCATCAATTTCTCCCAGAACCCTTCCTCCACCTGGTGTCTGCTTTATATGCCTTTCTGCACTCTCAACATCCTGCCTATTTAGTTGTCCTAGTATTTGTCTGTTTACACTACTACACCTTGAGCTCTTCCAGTGTAGAAATTTTACTCCAGTTCATTTCTTTTAATTGCCTAGAATTTATTTAGCTTTTGGTTAATACTACCAAATGAAGAGACTTCCAAAATAGAGGAATTGAGCCTTATGAAGTGTTTGATGATTCAATATTCTGTTTCCAGTAAGAGCAAGGAAAAAAAAGTGAGAAAAATTACAACAGTAGAAATAATGATGATTTAAATACAGTATATCACTGAGGCTATGTAGAGAGAAAAATTAAAATTAATAGATACAGACTTTTGGTTTCAGCTCCAATATATAAAGAGCTAAGAAGTCATCACCCTGTCATACAGCAAGAAAAATCTGGCTAATCTGAAAATCAATGACATTTCTTGGACTTTGAAGAGAACTGTGGTTGCAGGGCAAACCACCACCCTGAAATCTGGAGAACAGGAGCATCCTTAGTTACAGCATAAGATGTGCTCGTGTGGAGCAGACGCTGGTAGAGCCATAAACGGGTAGGAACACTTAAAGGTTAATTTTTACAATTTGAATTTGGATTGCATGAGAATGAGAAACTCCTGGGAACCCCAATTTCAGGGAAAGCCTCACACTTTCATGGGCTTTACTTCCAGGAACCCTACTAGGTTCTCACAGGGAAGAGCTATGAAAGGTACTCCCCTGGCTCTGAGAGGGGAAGAGGAATCATTGTGAAATATTCCCAGAGCCTTCTCCATTAAAAAGGCTTAGGCTCCAAGGAGAAGGATTTTGCCAAACCTTATCGCAATCGGGGGCAAAGACAATCATTCTACTCTCAGTTCCCTATAGACTCTCTGTTTTATCTAAGGAGAAGAAAACCATAATCAACAAGAGTCAGAGCCTCAAGTAAATAGGTCAGGAATTCTGCACTCAGGGAAGATAATAGAGGAGAGGCAGGGGAATCAGACTACTGAAGGTCACAGGCACAAGACACAGACCCACTAAAATATGAAGATTTAATTGGAAGACAATAAAATACTCCACTTATCCCATATCTTACTACCACAACAAAAGGACTTCAGTATAAATAAAAGTACATTCTAGCTGGAAGAGCTGGACACAGAATTCCTCTGTGGAGGAGCATTAGAGAAGCCCAATATCAAGGAGGGGGAAAAAATAAGGGCAATAGAGGAATTTAAAGCCTTTGCAACCTGTAGCTACAGCACACATTACACGCAGTCAGTTCCTACTTGGATGGCCATAAATCTTCATAATGAAGGTCTATTTACCTCAGTTGCTATTACCCAATGCAGTATGTATGGCTTTCAAAAATAAATTACAAGGCATGACAAAAGGCAAGAAAAAATACAATCTGAAGAGAGAAAGCAATAATCAGAAATGACACAGATGTTGGAATTATCAAATAATTTTAAATAATTATGATTACTATGGTAAGAGCTTTAATGGAAAAGTAAACAGCATTCAGGAACAGATGGCTTACGTAAGTAGAGAGGTGGAAACTCTAAGGAAGAATTTATATGATACGCTAGTATTAAAAATATTGTAACAGAAATTAAGCATGCCTTCAATGGACTCATTAGTAGACGGGATATGCCAAATAATCAGTGAACTTGAGGGTAGGTCAATAGAAACTTCCCAAGGTTTCTATTCTGAAATGCAAAGAGAAAAATGAATGAAAACAAAATATCCAAGATGTGTGGAAAATTTTCAAAAAGTATAACAAATACCTAATTGGAATATCTCTAAAGAAGAAAGAACAAAGCAGGAGAATTATTTAAATTTGTCAAGATTAATGATAGACCTTAAACCACAGATTAAAACAAAACAAACAAATAAAACCCCCTACCTACGCATGTCATACTCAAATTGCAATAAATGTAAGACAAAGAGAAAAACTTTTAAGAAGCCAGAGGAAAAGACACCTTATCTAGAGAGAAATGAAGATAAGAATTATAGTAGACTTCCCACCAGAATTCATGGAAGCAAGAAGAGAGTGGAGTAAAATATTTAAAGATCAATGGAATAGAATAGAGAGCCCAGAAACAGACCTACATCAATATGGTCAGCTGATCTTGGACAAGGGTGCAATTCAATGGAGAAAAGAGATTCTTTGCAGCAAATGGTGCTGAAACAAGGGGCACTCACATAAACAACTGAACATAGATGCAGACCTTATAACTTTCACAAAAATTGCCTCATGGTGGATAATAAACCTGAATGCAAAATTCAAGGTTGTGTAACTTCTGAAAGAAAACATGGGAGAAAATCTAGGTGATTGGATTTGGATGAGTTTTTGGACACAGCATGGACAGCACATCCATGAAAGGAAAGATTGATGGGTTTTATTTTATTAAGGTTAAAAACTGCCCTTTGAAGGATAGTATTGGGAGTATGAGAGAACAGGCCATATCTTGGAGAAATATTTAGGAAACACATATCTGATAGGGGAGTTGTACCAGAATAGAACACTTAGGGCTCAACAGCAGGAGAAAAAGTGAATCGAAGAATGGGCAAAAGATCCAAACAGACACCACACTGGAGCCGATATATGATAACAGGTAAGGATATGAAAGGTCAATCCACACAATTTGTCATTAGGAGAATGCAAATTACTTCCTGTATGGATTCCTGGAAAGGAAGAAAAGAATGATAAGTAAAAAACTAAGGGAATCTGAATAAAGTATGTACTTTAGTTAATATATCAATATTGATTCTTTTTTTTTTTTTTTTTTTCTTGCTGGGCGCAGGCTTTCTCTAGTTGAGAAGAGCGGGGGCTACGCTTCGTTGCGGTCCGCCGGCTTCTCATTGTGGTGGCTTCTCTCGTTGTGGAGCATGGGATCTAGGCACGCGGGCTTCATTAGTTACGGCACATGGGCTCAGTAGTTGTGGCTCGTGGGCTCTAGAGATCAGGCTCCGTAGTTGTGGCACGTGGGCTTAGTTGCTCCGCGGCATGTGGGATCTTCCCGGACCAGGGCTCGAACCCGTGTCCCCTGTATTGGGGGTCCGATTTTTTTGTTTGTTTGTTTCTTGGCTGTACGCAGGCCTCTCACTGTTGTGGCCTCTCCCGTTGCAGAGCACAGGCTCCGGACGCGCAGGCTCAGCGGCCATGGCACACTGGCCCAGCCACTCCACGGCATGTGGGATCTTTCCGGACCGGGGCACGAACCTCCCCTGCATCGGCAGGCAGACTCTCAACCACTGCGCCACCAAGGAAGCCCAATGTAAGATTTAATAATAGGGGAAATTTTGTCTGGGGTACATGGGAAAAAATTCTCTGTACTGGCTTTGCAGATTTTCCATAAATCTGAAACTATTCCAAAATAAAAATTTTATTTAAAATATGTATAAAAATTGAAACATCTCTTTCTACAGTCACATGTGTACATGGATAAGGGGAATTTCAAAGTCACTTTCAACTCTGTACATGCCTTATTTTTAAACATAATCATTTTTAACATAGACTATAATTCATTTTTCAGTTAGCAAATGCTTCAAAGCTTTTCAACAATTCTTAGCATACAGCCTGACCTTTAAGATTTTCATACATTTTTCCATAAGAAAAAAATGTTTCCTTGTAATGAGCTTGATCTTCTGTTGTACTTCCTTGACCGTGACTAACAAGGGCTGACAAGGAAGCATTCTCTGCCCCACCTCCCTCCTCCTCAGCACCATCCTACCCTGCTCAGGTTCCTTCGTCACCCGCAAGGTGAGGCTCCAAGCTGAAGTGGTACATGTAAGCCTCTCACTGAGCATGGCTGAGGCAGCCTGGGATGAGAAGAGTAAATAACCGTTGTCACTGAGCATTTGTATCTATCCCATGTTCTTGAGAAAACAAGTCTCCAGTTGCCAGCATAGACAATTATTCACTTTGTGTTTCAGCAAGGGAACTCCAGAAAAACCTGAAGTGGAATAAGCTATCACTTAACGTATCTATTCCTCAGCTTTCCCATCTGCTAAATGATAAGACTTGAAATGGTCCCTCACTTTATCTCCTAATGAGAACAAACCCTAAGGTAAGGCTCAAGTAAGAAGTTCACCGCGGATTCCACTCTGCAAGGTCAGTGTGATCCCAGTGCTAAACTACCCCCGAGATGCAGGTGCTGAACTGCTCCCAGAGTCACAGGCTCCTGGAGTGAAATGTTCTTGGTCATATTCATTCCCTCTGTCCTCCCTCTCAACAGGGACAGAGGGTATGAATATGAGGGTTCTCCCTCTCAAAGGGAGGTCAAAATAAGGCCCTGGAGGGTAAGAGTGAGGAAGAGATGTATGCAGTCTTTCCTTGGCAGACAAGTATTCATTTTTACGAGTTGGAAGCCTCTAGCTCCCTCCCTTGAATCAGGGCCTGCTGCAGCTCAGGCTGCTGCAGAATGTATTTGTCTTTCCCCACACATTATTATTTTATTGTTATTACTCTCATTCCTTCCTAACTGTGAGCCAATGAGCAGAATTATTTTTATTTACTCTGATTTTTGGATGCTTGAATATATTACTTCAATATAGTTTATAATCCCTATAATAGCACATAATGGGTATACTTTAAACATTTAAAAGTAATTGGGCACATTCAATATGTCTGTGACATATAACTTTATAATGACCTATCTCTTTCTGTATTAAATGTTTCATGTTAATAAATTCTAACCTATTTTGTATGTTTCATATTTGAACGTACAAACTCATAAAAATAATAACTGCCATGAATTTTTCTGGTAAACTTGTAGTGTGAAGCTGTAATGGAACTACTGATATCAGAGGTAAAGCTCTATAATTGAGGAAATCAAATTGAACATAAAAATATTATAAAATTCAAATTTAATAGGATTCTGACCAGATCTAAAAATAACATATTGGAGATGCATTTGAATAAAACTTCTCCTAATGTCAAGAAAGCAATATACTCTACATTATGGCTGAGGGAGATCTGTGTACAGATGAGTCATCTCTGGGTCATTTGTCAGTGACCCAGACTCCTGACAAAGTACAATTTTCATTGTAAACTAATTTTTATTATGTCATAGTTTCAATGTCATGTGTGTCACTAACACAACATTCTTCCAAAAATGGTGGGCTCTTCCATACAGAAGCTCTGCAGCCTCTCTCTTTGGTAAGTCTAAAGGATTAATAACTAAACATGATAGAGCATGATGACATGACATCATCCTCAGAGGTGACCCAAGAAGACACAGGGCCAGACCAGGCTCACATCCCTGGTGCACATTATTGTTGACTGTTGCAGCTGTTCCTATTGTCCCTTCAGACATGTGCAGGGTGATGGAAAGGATGTGTGCTGGTGGCTAGAGGAAGGGGCTCATCATCTTTGGAAGTCATTTTGAATAGCCTGGACTTCTTATTTTTCCAGAAAAAACACATGTCTCGTACACACATAAGAAAAGTAGAATGTGAAACTAAGGGAGAAGGCAGTTAAATAAACTGGCCCACAGGGTTTCAGGAATTTAGTAAGCATAATTTCAGTAGCTCTAGGTTTAATCCCTCATGCCTGCACTAGCTAATGCTTTATTTTTGTGCTCAAAGATATTTAGGAGCTTTTCTCTCCGGTCCCTCATTATTTATATTCATTCCATAACAATATTTCTCTTCTTTAAAGCTAGGCTGACTCATCAACAAAAACCTATTTTCTATCAGGTCCCTCTGTGGATAATGGCCAAATTTGGTCTAACATGATAACTGTATTTCTGACCCAGATTTTTTTTTTTTCTGAAATAATTCCACTCATTCCTTTTTGTCTTCACCTCCATGTAAGTCGTGCAGCACCATGTTTAAGGAAAATACTTATTGGATACTATATCAACTACCTGTTATAAAACACTGGTTTAAACAGTGGTCAGCTTTCAGTAAGTTCAAAAATGGTTGTTCTGTTAGGTAAAAGAAATTAAATTTTTAGTGATCTGATGTGATTTAACTGGACTTTTTAAAATGACTGTAGCTAAAATCTCCTTGAGTAGCATCTGAACCAGAGTTTTACCATTATTGAAACTTAATAGCAATTCTCCAGTGCATTATCAAGTGATTTTCATGGAATCTTGAAGATTCATTTTTTGTATTTTTTTCTACTGAAAAAATAGGCTAAATTACATTGCTACTGGAGTATTTGGGGTCAAAGAATAAATGTAAGGTAAAGAAAAGCTTCTAAAGTAAGAGAATCATTTCTAGATTGCATATTGCTTTTTTTTTAGCTTTCGACTTGCTGCTTTGGATACTACAAATCAATTAATCAAGAAGATCATATTTTACCCTTTGAAATCACGTTGCAAAGAAATATTTAATTCGACAACATATCTTTCCCTCAGGAAAACAGAAGTGATAAAAGTAAAGTACTTCTATAAATACATAGAACAAATTCTTCCTTTTTTGAACAATGGCCATTTTCTCATGATTTTAATAGAGGCAGCAATACTTTCTTATTTAATAAAGTTTGACAAAGTATACACACATTTTTTAAAATTTAAACTGTAGGTTATCTTTTTAAACCACATTATCATTTAGAGATGCACATGTTAACAATCCTCCATAAAGCATAAATGGAGGACTTCCCTGGTGGTCCAGTGGTTAGGACTCTGGGCTTCCACTGCAAGGGACGTGGGTTCAATCCCTGGTTGGGGAACTAAGATGCCATGCAACCAAAAAAAAAAAAAAATACTATGACAAACTATACTTCAGTAAAAAAAAATTATTTTAAAAGCATAAATGGAGATGTTTAAAAATCACTAAAATATGAATCAGCAATAACAATAGTATATACATGCCTGAAATGAGAAAATAAATGTAATAAATGCTTTCAAAATATTGGTTTGAAAATTGAATTTGTGGGGACAAATACCACAGTGGAGCAACACCAGACAATTAAAAATCCAGGCTTAGTCCTAACTCTGTCTGGCTCACTATGTGATCCGAGCAAATCACTTAATTTCTCTAGACCTCAGTTTCTTATTTGTGCAGAACTGATAAACCTTTTTGTATTCCCTTTTGTCCATTGGAAGTTATGCATCCATTATTTTAATGACTATTTTTGAATTAGCTCATAATTAACTATTAGACATCAGGATGGCAGTCCTGGTTGCTTGCAGAGGCTGCCCTTTCCAATTTATTCAGCGTCCCTTTATGATTAGCTGTTGTCCAGACTATGTCAGTTGTTAAATATTTTTAATGACAGCCTTAAATATTTATCTTGCATATTTGTCCCCAGATCCATCTTTAACAATATATCTAACCTCTTTACTAACATTACCAAGAACTTAGAAAACTTTTAATTCAATCTTCTCCTTCCATCTTCCACATTACTATTTTTATCACTTAAGTCTCTCATTTAGTTTAACCTCCCATTCTCCAAATATAAGTTTATCTTTCTACATGATTGCCAGCATATATTTATTCATTATTTTGTTCATCAATGCTTTATTTTCATTCCATCGTTCTGTGTTTGATTTTCTTCTCATTAAAATGTGTTATTTTAAAGTTCTTTCAAAAAGTGTCTGTGGGAGGCTTCCCTGGTGGCGCAGTGGTTGAGAGTCTGCCTGCCGATGCAGGGGACACGGGTTCATGCCCCGGTCCGGGAAGATCCCACATGCCGCGGAGCGGCTGGGCCCGTGAGCCATGGCTGCTGAGCCTGTGCGTCCGGAGCCTCTGCTCCGCGATGGGAGAGACCACAACAGTGAGAGGCCCACGTACTGCAAAAAAAAAAAAAAAAAAAAAAAAACGTGTCTGTGGGAATAAATGCACTGTCTTTCTTGCCTGAAGAAGTCAAGTTATGTTGCCTTTATTTTTGAATAATAATTTGGCTAGGCATAGATATCCATGCAAAAAAAATTATTTCCCCTAAACTCTTTGAAGACATTAATCTACTACCTTCTGAGAATAACTGTCATTTAAGATTTTCTCTTTGATGTAATGCAGTTTTTTTTGTTTTGTTTTGTTTTGTTTTTTTGCGGTACGCAGGCCTCTCACTGTTGCGGCCTCTCCCGCTGTGGAGCACAGGCTCCGGATGCGCAGGCCCAGTGGCCATGGCTCACGGGCCCAGCCACTCTGTGGCATGTAGGATCTTCCCAGACCGGGGCACAAACCCGTTTCCCCTGCATTGGCAGGTGGACTCTCAACCAGTGCGCCACCAGGGAAGCCCTGTAATGCAGTTTTATTAGAGTGTCTTCACATGGACTTATTTCTATTTATCATGTTTTGAATTCACCACTGTCTTTACAGACTTTGGATTTTGAGCATTCTTTTACTCATGAAGATTTTTCAGACCTTATTACCTTAAATATTTCCCCTCTTCATTTTTTTTCTTTGCTCTAATGAAACTCCACTGAATGTGTAGTGAAACTTTTTGATCCATCCTCCGTGTTTCTTCAATGACATCTGATATTATTTATCTACTTCTCTAGGCCCCATTTTGGGTGTTTATGACCCTCCATGTCACTAAATTTCTCTTCAGCTGTGTCTAGACCCATCCATATAAATTTGATTTTTAGTAACTGTGTTATTGATTTATAGATATTTTGTTTGATCCTTTTTCAAATGTATCTGTAATTTTTTATACATCTTGGGAAAGGCTGTCTAATATTGGAGTTTTAAAATAAAAAGATCATTGTTGCCCTATACCTGTCCTTCACATTTCAATAGCTGTATCACTCCTAAAGCCACCATTTTAATCTCCTACTTTACTCCTTAATTAGGTTTCAGCATTTTTTTTTAAATAAAATGAATTAGCATTTAGAAAGCATGGAAGAATATAGAAGTATTAAACTCAAATGCCTGCAGGAAAAATGCAAATAACATAAGAGGAGCCAGCCACTGGAAACTGTATCAGACTGGAGAGAAAATGGCTACTCAGCTGCAGACAATTTGTTGCCATGTGGAATGCAGACCTACTCTTGCTAGATATTCTGATTTTTCAAGAGAATACAAATATCCTGATTTTTCTGTGAAATCTCTCCAAGTATCAGTGTTAGAAATCAATTCATTTTTAGAAACCTTCTTGTGGCCATAAAAGCTTGTCTACTGGCCATATTTGGAAGCACACATTTGGGAATCAGATACCACGATCAAAATTTTAGCTTTTGGAAAACAATTTACTTCTCTAAGCATTTGTTTACATATCTGTAAAATAGACCAGGCCTGTTATAATTAAATGAGAAAAAGCAGATAATGCATCTTAACTAGTACTTAATACATAGTAGTTATTTAATAAATTCCTAGAGTAAAATAATCTTGAGGCTTATGAATATTAAACTGTATCCCTAGTATCCAATCCAGAGTGATACTTATTAGGTACTTATTAATAACTCAACAACTGATAGTTGAATGAATGATTAATGTTGCTTGAATAAATTTTAGTTTACCAAGTTGACCGTATTCCACATATATTTAATATATAGTACAATAGAGTTAGCTGATATTTTCCATTAAGTTTATGAAATTCGTATAAAACATAAGTAGCTATGAATCAGTTCACTCAACTTGCTAAGTTTTTCCTGAAAAAAGTTACACAAAATTACACATTGAAGAAAATATTTAGATATCAGTAGTTCTACTTACTAGTGTCCTTTACATACAAGCATGTGTTAAGTAGCTAATGTGTGCAAAGATCCCAACATCTAGATTCTGGAAAGGGAGGGTAGAGAGAAACAAACCTGACATTTTATACCACTTTCCTGGTTCAAAAGGACTCATAGTTTGGTAAGAAAGAAAATAATACAAAGGAAAAAAGAAAAGTATGTGTAGGTGGAAGAAGAGAGTTGGTTAAAATACAGCATTTCACTAGACTCCTCCAAGTTTCCAAATAATGCACTGGTGTTCAGGAAAGTGCCCTTTTAAATTCTCTTCCACTTGCATGGTTGTTGGTAATGTGTACTAACCAAATCTCAAGACTGAAGAACAGACTGTTAGGGTAGTCTTTTAAGTCCTATCTTCAGCCATGACTGAATCATAGCTCTAAAATCATGTAGGTTTGGAATTCAAGAATACTTGGATGCTCACTCATCTTAGTTTGGCTTTATTTTAAATTGATTTTCATTTGTGTTATATTAAAAGAAGCACATTCTAGGTGTAGTTCTGGGCTTAGTAAATTTTTGAAGTACAATGTCAGGTTCTATCATTTTTTTCATGTGGTTTAGGTCCTTATTTGGGTGAATTCAGAAATATTAAAACTCTGAAATTATATAGGCTTTACAATAGATGATCCAGTCTTCTCAGAACTAAGCAACTCACCTAGATTCTTCTGGTGTGGGGCTTTGCTGAATTCTCTGAGAGGAATTTGGACCCTATCAGCATGCCTTCTCTAATGTCAAGAAACCAAATTAATCAATTTTACTTTGTGACATGCCTCTGATATTTTAATTTATGAAAATTATTTTGAATAGTTTCATTTCTCACTAAAAACTTAGGTCCCAAATTTATAAAATTGCCAAAAATTTCACAATGTAGACTGCTAAATGAAAATAAGAAATAAATTTTTTATACCCCGTAGCTATTCTCTTATGTGTTGAGCTTCCATGTGTTTGCCTTTTGTTTTTGTTTATGTGAAGCTTTACATTTTGCCATCAATATGTTATGTTGTGTTATGTTAACTTGTAAGCCAAGATATAAAGATAATAAATTATACACTTTCACCAACAGTTTAGTTGACTGACTAGTAAAATCTGATTTGAAAACTCAGCAAGAATGCAATAGGTTTTATGAGACTACATGAAGAGTATTTGCTGAGGAAAACTCCTACATGAAAAGAATTAGTAATTTAAATGAAATAGTAATTTGAAGGACAAGGACCTGTATGTCACAAGTGAGAAGTGAGTACACTCACGAGCTAAGAAGTCCAACCTCCAGAGAAGACTTATTCCCAGGGTTGTCTTTCATTCTCCTTTTTTATGGAAAATGCGTCCAACTAGTGATTCTCTAAAGATTTGAACTAACTGAAGAGTTTCCTACATCTTTTTTTCATGTGAGTCTTAAGAGGAGGGAATGATGCAGAGAGCTCATAACATATAAAGAATAAAGCTTTATGTATACAATAATAAGTAGACTTACACATTTTAGAAATTTATATAAAAGGTAACTAGTTCTGTATATAAATGATATTTATATAGCATAGTAGAAAAACCATAGCTTATTGTGGATGTGTTAGTTGCCATACAGAGATACATCATCTTCTTCAGTCTCCTTATCATCATAGATTTGTTCTTTAATGACAATAGCTTTGGCTCTAAATATGGGTCTTCTTAAGGCCAGCTTAAAAAGAGTTAAACTCTATTTTAGGAATGGTATTGTCAAAGTAGTGTCATTGCCTTCATCCAAAGAGTGACACCACTTGAATGCACTAGGAAGTGAAGGAAGGTGTCTCAGAGCATATGGCACCTAACTGTCACCTAAACTAAGTTTTTCCACCTTTTCACTACAAGGTCTCCCTTTTTTTTTTTTCTTTTCTATTGCTCTCCATATTTGGAAATTTTTGAATCCTAAATATACTGTATTAAGTAAAACTCAATTTATGAATTCACATTCTCTTTGTTAATAATCATAGAGAGAAAGAGAGAGATTTTGTGAGATTCTGATCATTGCACTGCACTGAACTATTACAACTCAAGCCAAAGTGTCAATTTAGTCCTCTCAAATCATCTTAAATCTATGACCAATATTTATTTGACCTTAAATATAATGTATATATGTGTGATATGTATACAAAATAGGTTCATAAACCACTGGTTTAGACTCTCTAAAAGATACTGATTTCAAGCTGCTTTAGAACAAATTCAGATTCACAGAAACCCTTAGCTCATGTACAAAGGACACCTCTCTCAGGCGGGAGAAACTGCAAAAGAGAATGACATTTATGGTAATATTTATGTGTATGTGCTGAAAGTGTACATATACATGTCAGAAACAACCAAAAATCTATAAGTAATATAAAAACAACAGCAAGTGAGCCAAAAATGGACTGTGATTTTTAAAAATTTTACAACAATCAAACAAAATGTCTAGAAAGGATTAGGCCTTACCCATAATCAGCTAATGCAATTCTATACTTGTAACTACTGCTCACAAACAGGCTTGGATATTATTTTTCACTGAAGAAATAAACACTTGTCTTGGGACTGATTCCCATGTGGCAGAACCAGGGCAAGGCATTTATTGCTATTTTGCAGCTCTTTGAAAAAATCAATCCAAAAGAGAACCTCTGCAGAAGACCCATCCTCTTCTTGTTTCTCTGATATGCTGCACTCTGAAAATGACCTGAAGTGAAAATGAAAATAAAAGAGCCACACAGAAAATTGAAGACATGATAGAGAAAGCAAAACCATTGCTTCCAAGCATCAGATTAGAGAGTGTTGCCCTTGTCCTGGAATTCCCCTGGAGTTACTTAGGACAAGAATCTGGTCCACTGAGATCAAAGCCAGGAAGAACAAAGCAAGTCATAGTGACAAACAGCCTACTAGGAAGAAATCTCAAACAAACATTGACAGTTTGTGGAATGACTGGGATAAAAATCAGCTGTTCAAACTAATCTCTCATTTAGTCCATCAAAATAAAGATGGAGTTTTCTGTGTCCCTGACGAGAGCTGGACACCCTGACACTGAGTATTTTCTTCAAGAGGAAGAACTGTAATTTTTTAGCTCATTTACACTCACAGTCAAACCAGGTCTTTCTTGCTTCCGCAACAAGGAATTATTTTGAAAGGAGAAGCCATGTCCACTCAGACACGTCTCACTGTAGACCTCCTGAAACAATGAATGGGCTAGAATTTTCGAATAGTGTCAACCACACTAATTGTTCCATGATCCTAAGGCTTTTCTGTAGTATGCAACACTGGTCAAGCATAATATTAATAAATAAAGTCTTCTTGATTTTCCCCACTTCTTAATTATTTGGACAAAGGTAAGATATAATTTAGAACAAATACATTTAGTCCTTATGTGGAAAGAAAATGCCTTCATTTTTCTATAACTAACCCAATTTCCTTAAAAATTCTTCACGCTTCTGGGTGATAAAGACAGGGTTAGAGGTGACTATAATTTAGTCCAATTAGGTAACCTCAATTCAACTTTAATAATTAAAACAAGCTTTGTACGTAACTGTGTTTCTGACTGGACAACACAAGAAAATGTTCAGTCTTGTAAAGTTTTACTCTCTGCCCCTGCTCCTCTCTCTGAGAAGGCATCTTGGTGTACGAGACAGTGTTGACATGTAGCCTTGTGTTGGGTAGGGAATGAGAAGGGTTTTACAATGTGCATTGTTCCTTCAGGGTCTTTGCAAGTCTCTAGTTGCAGAGTGGATGGACAAGCTGCTCCCTGGACTGGTGACACCTGAGAAGCTACTGTGCCATCCGGCTCTCTCATCATGACATGCTGTCACTGTGATGTCAAAATTCTCCGTAAAAGATGACCTCTTCACTCTTAACCTAGATCTGATGGCCCACCAGCCATATCAACAGCCCCTTCCCTTATTAGGGCAAATACGGGTCCCTGCCTGCTAAGTACATGCCATGGAGAGGGAGCAACTGTCCCAAGCCAATAAATCTTGCCCTTTCCTGCCCCCTCAGTGCCATATTGGAAGTGGCCTGGCTTAAGCCTTCTCCTGAAAGGCAGCATCATGCCTGTAAAAGCATGTCACTAGGATGCCAGTAAAGGTATGTCACTAGTTCCTGTGTCTTAAAGCTCCCCATAGAAACGTCTTCCTCCCTTGAAACCCAACAATGATTGTGGTAAGGATGGAGAACACTTACAAATGAGCCCTGCATTATCACCATTTTTTTTTTTTTTTTTTTTGCGGTACGCGGGTCTCTCACTGTTGTGGCCTCTCCCACTGCGGAGCACAGGCTCCGGACGCGCAGGCTCAGCAGCCATGGCTCACGGGTCCAGCCGCTCCGCGGCATGTGGGATCTTTCCGGACCGGGGCACGAACCCGTATCCTCTGCATTGGCAGGCGGACTCTCAACCGCTGCGCCACCAGGGAAGCCCTATCACCATTTTTTTTCTCTCTGTGTCTCTATTTTCACTTGCCCATAAGCCCTGGAAACTACAACGAGCAGATTTTAGTTCTATCATATATTCTTTTTATTCCAGGGTTGTCAACCTCGTGGTAGAAAGTTCTATCCAGAAAGAATATGATTTCTATACTATAGAATATACTTTATGATTTGGATTCTAAAGGCTTCATTTTTATTTATTAAAGAAATTTACAGAATTATAACACTCCTCAAAAGACTGGTTTTCTTGATATGTTCACGAATGAAAATCTAAGTGGACAGTAAGTACATCCTGAATAAAGACCTTCTTGTTCTAGCGATTATGTACTATCCTCCTGCAGTGCAAAAACTCAGAGTCATTGGGTGGGAAGTCTCAGAGAAAAATAGAGTGATAAGATACAGCACTACATTCAAAAATATTTTTTTAAATATTATCCACATTATGCTTTGGACTAAGATTTTTAGATACATAAAAGTGATATAAGGTTTGACAGCATGACTTTATTTTCTTCAACACAATTTCCAGCTTGAAGATAATCATGAGACTCCTGATAACTCAGACTCTTGATCAATCATCTTAAGTAATGAAGAGCAGGTATCTGGAAAGTCTTTTGTAAAGCTGAGCTGTGTATCTCAATAAGGAGCAGTGAAGACTAATGAGTGACACAGACTGATCTAAAATCAGGAAACAATTGGACTGCCTGAAAGAATGAAGCATGGTTATTTACACTTTCAAATAAATGATTACACAAGATGGCCATACGAGAGCTACCATGGACCAGGAGCAGTGAGAGACCTTAGAAAACATCTGGTGATCAATGATGGCTTCTCTCCACTACCCTATTTTTTCAAGTGCCCAAGAAGTGATGAGGGTAAGGCATGAAATTGAAGAGTAGCAAGTAGAAAGAAAGAATTATAGCAGATATTCAGGACTATAGATTCAAAGATTGGCTGGAGTAGAGCAAAGAGGAAACTCCCTCCTGTGGTGTTGCTAAAACCTCTATTCCAATGCTTCCTGAGGAAATCAATTCACAAAAATTTGAAATTGCAGAATGATGTTGTCTCTGTATGGACGGCAGGTGGCTGGGGGGTGGGGGGATTGGATGTAAGAAAAGATGCCAAAGGCATGTCCTAGGACTCATGGGCAGTCAGAATAGTTGGTAAAGATCGCTTGTGTTTCTGACAGGAGAAAATTTAGTTGCCTTTGTACTCATTTTCATAGAAAGTTTTGGCATTTAATACAAATTATATGGTCTTTTCCGTCTTCTCAAACAAATCAGGATACTACGAAGTCATGTTTGTGGTCATAATTTGTTTCTTTATTCTAAGTGAGCTCCACATCTAACCAGCCCCTAGTCAATGTCAGCTGAATTTGGCTTCCTCTGTATTCCTCAGGAAACTTAAGGGACACACAGGTTGGCTGCATGCTCATAAAAAATAGTCAAATGATTCAATGGAAGCAACTTTTGCCTACATAGGGAGAATTAAACTCCTGTATACCTTCAAAACTAGAGGAAGCAAAAGTCCAATTATCCTCCTTCTTGTATCCATTAATCGTGAAGCTGATAAGAATAAGTACCTTCCTTTGACAGTTATGACCAAGGCCATTCATAAAATAGAGCTTCATGAATAAACCTGTTCTGGAGCATCTAGGAACAGGCTAGTATTAAGTGTAAAAAATTATTTCAATGAAACCTAGATTTCCCCCTCCACCAAAGTGAAAATGACATTAATATTTTGTGGCTAACTGAATCAACTAAATATCAATGTCCTTGGAAAAAAAGAATATAATCTATCCCAAACACTTGAATAATTTTGCCTAGGGCAAATAATTATTGTCAATAAAAATATCCCTTAAAAATCTAAGAATAATTTCATGTATTTATTCAATAAATACTAACTAAACAACTACTATGTGCCAGATATTTATCTAGGTTCAAGGGATATGACAATTAACAAAACATGAATCTCCATGCCCTGTTGACAGTGATGGTGTTCCCCACCTCATGATTGCTGCTAGAAAGCTTAGAGAATATTTCTACTCCACTTTAAGCAACTGTATAAGACCTTGTAGCAGCACATTTTGTTAACAGATCTCACTTGTGGCCCCCTCTAATTGTCCTACCTTTATTTTCTTTTCTAATACATTTTTATTCCTTATTTTCAATTTATTTTACTTTGTTATTATAAACTGCTAAAAATTTTCTTTTGAAAAAAAAATGAGATAAATTAGATTTAAAATTCTCTTGATCAACATGGAACAAAGGGAACCCTTATGAACTGTTGGTAGGAATATAAATTGCTGCAGCCACTATGGAAAATAGTATGGATTTCCCTCAAAAGTTAAAAATAGAACTACTATATGATCCAGTAATTCCACTCCTAGGTATTTATCCAAAGAAAACAAAACCACTAATTACAAAAGTTATATGCACCCCTATGTTCATTGCAGCATTACGTACAATAGCCAAGATATGCAACCCAAGTGTCCATTAATAGATGAATGGATAAATAAGTTGTATATATACACACACACACACACACACACACACACACACACACACACACAATGGACTATTACTTAGCCATAAAGAAGAATGAAAGTTTGCCATTTGTGACAACATGGGTGGACCTAGAGGGTATTATGCTAAGTGAAATAAGTCAGACAGAGAAAGACAAATACTGTATCATTTCACTTAAATGTGGAATCTAAAAACAAAACGAATAAACATAACAAAACAGAAACAGAGTTACAGATACAGAGAACAAACAGGTGGTTACCAGAGAGGGGGCCGGAGGGGAAAGAAATAGGTGAGGGAGATAAAGAGACACAAACTTCCATTTGCAAAAGAAATGAGTCATGGGTATGAGATGTACAGTGTGGGGAATATAGTCAATAACTAAGTAATATCTTTGTGGTGACATATCATAACTAGACCTATTGTGGTGACCATTTTGAAATGCATAGGAAAAAATCACTGTACTGTATAATGGGAACTAGCATAGTGTTGTAGTTTAATTATATACTTCAAAAACAAACAAACAAACAAATAAACTATAGAAAAATAGATCAGATTTGTGGTTACCAGAGGAAGGGGATGAGGGGAGGGAAAAATTGGAGAAAAGTGGTCAAAAGGTACAACCTTCCAGTTATAAGATAAATAAGTACTAGGGATGTAATATACAACATGATAAATATAATTAACTGCTGTACGTTATATATGAAAGTTGTTAAGAGATTAAATCACAAGAGTTATCATCACACACATTTTCTATTTCTTTAATTCTGTATCTATATGAGATGATGGATGTTCATTAAACTTATTGTGATAAATCATTCATGACATATGGAAGTCAAATCATTATGCTTTATGCCTTAAACTGAGTGCTGTATGTCAATTTTATCTCAATAAAACTGGAAGGAAAAATAACAGAGGAATGGATAAAGAAGATGTGGTACATATATATGATGGAATATTACTCAGCCATAAAAAAGAACAAAATAATGCCATTTTCAGCAAGATGGATGGACCTAGAGATTGTCATACTGAGTGAAATAACTCACACAGAGAAAGAGAAATATCATGTGGTATCGCTTATATGTGGAACCTAAAAAATTGGTACAAATGAACTTTATTTACAAAACAGAAATAGAGTCACAGATGTAGAAAACAAACTTACAGTTACCAGGGGGAAAGTGGGAGGCAGGGGGCAGTGATAAGCTGGGAGACTGGGATTGATATATACACACTACTAGATATAAAATAAATAACTAATAAGGACCTACTGTATAGCACAAGGAACTCTTCTCAATACTCTATATGGGAAAAGAATCTAAAAAAGAGTGGATATATGTATACGTATAACTGATACGCTTTGCTGTACATCAGAAACTAATGCAACATTGTAAATCAACTATATTCTACTAAAATTTTTTTAAAAAATAAGTAAAATAAAATTCTCTTGATCTAAAGTATTTTTCTGAGCTTCAAATCCACTGTTTGCACTCTATTCTTTGATGCTCCATAAGCATCTCAAGTAACAAACACAAAGTCAACCATTTATTTCTCAAGTCCTGTTCATCCATCTCTTATATTCCCTAGAAGGTTAATGCCACCACCTTCTATCAAATTGACCAGTACAGAAACTTACCTGTCATCCTCAGATCCTTCCCTTCAATTGTCCAACCCACATTATCAATTCCACATTCTAAATTTTCTGTAAATTTATCCCTTTCTACTTAATTAGCATGGGCATTGTCTGGTTTAACGACTCTCAGCCCAGGTTACATAGATTCCTACAATCATGCGTCTCACTTCCCTCTATAAAAGGATAAATCCTATATATTTACATATCTGATCATGCCATTTCACTGCTCAGTATTTCACTGAGCACACCCTGTTTCTCCACCATTAGGCCCTGTCTTTCTCTCCAATGAAGTGTGTGTGTTCATGTTTTAAGCTTGATCCATTATTTGCAGGCATAAATTTAAATAACATGTTTATACCCTTATTGTCAACATATTTTAATTAAAATATCATTAGAAAAGTGAGGGATTCTGGAAAAAAGGTGATAATAGAAGAATTTTTTTAACTTTCCATACACGAGTCATGATACTTTCCTTTAAAAAAAAATAATCGTAGCTAAATTAGATCAGCTTCCACTGATGATAGTCAAAATTAATAAATCACCTTTCAACCAGCTCTTACTTTTATATCAAAGCTAAAAATAGAATTATAAAAATCAATATTTTAAGAGAAAAAAAGTTAAAAATGAAGAAAACAGAATAGTAGATATGTGAGATTATGTCTGATGGAGTAATTGAGAAGAAAATACTTTTAAAAGAATAGGAAAAAGCCATAAAGGAAACAATTTAGAATTTTTAAAAAATAGACATTATCTTCTATTCCTTTTTGTTTTTCTTTTACACATTCAACTGTAACTTTGGCTCCTCAACATTGTTTAACTGAATATACTTGGCATGCACTCAATTTTGTGTGTCATCCCACAAGTTTCATGTGTTCAAAATTTATTATGAAAGTTATTACTTAATGTAATTTTCACACTATTTTGACCAATATAAGCCATATTTGAGAATAATATCCGATGCCTATTCCTAACATTGCTTAAGAGTGACAGATTTATATGAACTTTTGAGTTTTCAATTAAGATATTTTTATTTGTCATCAGATACTTGTTGGGTTGACATTTTCCTTTAGATGACAGTTATACTGAGCTGAACACTGTCCCCCAAAATTCACGTCCACCCCAAAACTCAGAATGTGATCTTATTTGGAAATAGGGTCTTTGCAGATATAATTAGTTAAGATGCAGTCAAATTGCATTAGGTTGGGCCCTAAATTCAATGACTGGTATTCTTATAAAGAGAGGGAGATTTGGACAGAGACACACAGAATAATACCATGTGACAACAGAGACAGATATTAGAATGATGTTTCCATAAACCAAGAAAGGCCAAGGATTGTCAGCTACCACTGTAACTAGGAGGGACGCATGAAACAGACATTTCTTAGAGGTATCAGAGGGAACATGGCTCGGTTGACTTGATTTCAGACTTCTAGCCTCCAGGATTGTGAAAGAATAATTTTCTGTTGTTTCAAGCTACCTAACTTGTAATAATTTGTTATGGCAACCCTGGGAAACTGATACAGTAATAAAATAATTCTTCTGAGATTGAGTTATAGGAGAGGTTGTGATGATTTTGGTTGCAAAAGTCAAACACATTCTCTAAAAAGATTTGTTAAGAGGTATGATTTTATGTATAAATGGCTCTCTCAAATTTGTACTTTTTCTTACCCTAAAATTTTCTTTTTAATCAGAAGATAGTTTATAATACCTATATAATTGAAACAGGAGAATTCAATAAAGTAACTCAATCCAAGGATATCAGATCCCCTCACCTCTATCCAATTTCCATCCCCACCCTCAAGGAAATAGGTAAAGCCCATATGGGTCATAAACCAGATGGGACTCAATTTCAGGTCTGAGCCACCACTACCACCAGCAGCTCTTTACCACTCTCTGTGAAAATCGGCTAAACTTTACTCTTGTGAACTTACCTTGGAAATATTTCAAAATAAATAACTTGAAATGGACTAATTTTTCAAAGGAAGAAGGGACCTTGGAAAACATCTGCTTCATTCCTCCTCTCATTTTAAAGACAAGAAAACTAAGATCAAAAGAACTCAAGTGGCTTTCATTGGTTATACAGATAATTAGTGGTACAATCATAGCCTGAACCCAGATCTCTAAACTTTTCTGAACCTTCCTGCCCTTCCACTGCAGCTCCCATCTGGAGTGTCTGGCTTTGATCAGACATTAACAAACTTTCTTTTCCCATTTCTCATGTTTAAGAAGTAGTCGAATATGTTTTCTTTGATTTTGCTTTTAGTGAAACTTCTACTTTAGGAGTTGTCAAATTATAATTTTAAATATGGTAAACTGTACTAATAAATAAATAATGGATTCAGCATACCTCTTCTTTTTCTTAAGAGAATTATAGGGTATGTGGCAGATGCTAGATTGACAGACTTGAAGCCTTATTTTCAAATTATTACCAGAATATTTAAATCACAAAAAAAGTATATGATATAATTGTATTTATGCTTACCTGCTTGGAACAATTTTTCAGTATGTCAGTGGATTGAGAGTAGCTTCCACAACAGAGATTAAAGATAGTTACAAATTGTGTCTATATCCAACAGCGATGTAATAGTAAAACACACAAACATAGAAATGTAATAAAACACACACACCTATATAAATGACACAAGAAAAACTGGCCTGAGAAACAGAAATGTTCATTTAAAAATCTACCATAAATTTGAAGGTGTAATCAATGGCCAAGTTCTGATCATGCCTGATGCCAAGAAGAAAAATAATGGCTAAGCAAATACCATTAATCACTGTATTTACATAACTATCATTTTCCTATGTAAAGAGCTACCCTGGTGAGTGTTATAACACTTGTCAATTAGTTCTAATTAGTGTTTCTTCCTCTAAATGCTTGACTCCACTTTCATTTACAATTGTTTGGCTGTCTTAACAACTACTGTACTAGATACGCTGGCGTGAGGCCTGATACATTTTAAGCATAAACTATCAAGCCTCAACACCTCTACTCAGGTAAGCAGCACCATGCTGTTCTCTGTGTAGGTATGGTAATTTCTTGGATTTGATGCGGGCATCCAAAGATGACCCAGTTGTCAGCTGCCCTCATGAAGATAAAGTAAACTTCTTCCTCAGCCCCAGGAACAACTAAAAGCTTCACATTGCAATAATTTCGCAACAATCAGAATTGGACCTGTCCATCCCTTAGGATATCTACAAACAACTCTGAGAGCAGAGGTTTAAGAGATGACTGAATGAGACGACATTATGGCAGCAAGCAACTTCAACACATGATGCGAAATAAAGTTTCTCATTCATGATTATATTTGCAATAAGTGGTGAATATCTAGAGATGTGAATACTGCATTTCATATACTTTCTACGTTTCCCAACAGAATTCTGACTTTCTTGGAGATGGCAACAGGCACAAATTTTTAAAAATTGTTTTGAAAGTTTGAATGTTTATGTAACTTCTCCTATGAGATTTATGAAAACACAAGTTATCCAGAAAATAAACTTTGTCCCTAACCAAAGGTTCCTTCTGACTTGCTCTGACTCTTTTATAGAAATTCACCTGTGCCTGCAGACTCTGCTCTTTTAGTCTTGTGGAAGCTGTGTGGCAAATGGATGGAGGTGACCAATGTTCCATTCATTCTTTCAAGGATCTTTAAGTGAAAGTGTGTCAGCCCTGCAAGTGGGCCATGGCCTGCAGCGCGATTATTGATAGTGCCCGCAGCATGGCCCACACAAAGCCTGAACAGACGTCTGCTAAGAGCGACTAAGACCAAACCTTCCAGTGACTCCAAAAGGTTAGGAAATGTTTCCTGATGGGGAAGAAAAAGAGAAAACTATCAATTTTCTATATCAGACATGGAAGCCATATTTTACACCCTAAATTAATGGGTAGAGACAAAAAGTATTCACAGAAAGTTAAGGAGATTCAGAATCTTTCTTGCAACATCTTCCTGTGACTCTATTATGATTCCTAGGTTCAAAACATGAAAGTTAGGAAATCAGGCACTCCTGGTTCTAAAAAAATCTTAAGAATATGATCTCAAATAGGAGATGCCCCATGAGAAAATAACAGGTAGAAAGTTTTCAGTTGTATCTATTTAACAACTTCTTTTATTTTCTAATTCCTGCCTAGAGCAGTTTAACACCCCTGAGAAATAAACTGAGTAGGGAGAAACAACTCCAATATCTTAAAGTCAAAGTGTAGTGTCAAGTTTGCATTGATCAGGAAACTGAATCAATAAAGTATCAAAGTCCCCACTCCCCCAAAAAAACCTCATTCCATGGAAAAGCTGATTGATTTCATATATATCAAAATATTCCTGAGTCCAGTTATATAATATGTTCTCACTGTTATTTTTTTAATATGAGCCTCTAAGAAATTTCCTTTAATTTTTAAAATATGTTATCTTTTAAAAACTTATTATTATTAGCTAGAGGTCAAAGAATCATTGGTGAAAGTTCAATCTTCATTCCCATATATATCCCAGAAATCTTCAACATCTATTTGAGGAAATAATAGGTGAGAATTAAGTGATTATAGACAATACAGATGGTGTATTTTGGGGTTTTTTAAACTTTCATCAAACTTAACTACTTCTTTTATCTGCACCCAAAGATACATGGTCACATATGATAGCCTTGAGATAATAGCTTTGTGGGTTTTTTTGATGAAGAATTATACCAAATTATGTTTTAGGTTATAAATTACTGTAATAAAATTGTTAAATTGGTATTATAAATTGATTCACCATTTGGGGAAGAAAATTTGCAATTTCTATTAAATATTTTTAATAACTATCATTTATCAAATGCTCATCGTATATTAGACACTGTTCTAAGTATTTAGAGTCATTCTTAAAACAACTTCGTAAGGTACTAATATATTTCACTAAATCCTAAAAAGCTACTAACTATGAGGGGCACTGTTACATTATATATATCTAAGAGGAAGAAAAAAAAAACTGAATTATACTATGTACACCATTTTCTTGCCATTTATAATTTTTATTTTTACTCTCTCAAAGAGCTTTTTTACATTTAGATCTGTACTTTATCACATATCACTCCTCTGCGTGCATAACATTGAATATATAAATTAAATCAATTGATTGAGATTCTTTACGTTTACAGTCCAATTCTTCTTGAATACTTTTTGACTCATAGTTAACAATGTCTGCATTTTTCTGCCAAATATTATTCACTGTTTCATCAAGCTTGTTGGTGATGCAATATTTCTTTATAAAATTCCCTGCTAATCTCTAGAGTTTTCTTACAGGCTTTTGATACCCATTTGGCAACTTTTGTTACTGGCACTTTTTTTACTTAAATGAAGGTTTCAAAAGATTTTCAGACCACAACCAGGACTCATATCCATGCCGCCAAGGTCCTTAAATAGCTTGTTGGAGGGTTACAGGTGTTCAGTCACAGAACCACTAATAACAACCTAGGTGCACATATGTCAGCAATGACATCTACATCATGTGCTACCTGGTTGACAATGATAAAATGGCATCAGTGTGGAGATGGATTCTGGCTTCAGAAATGTTAAAATATGAGAATAAACGAAATACTAAGAAGAAGAAATAATGACAGACAGCTTTGTATAGCACTCTGTAGTTGGACTGTGTAAGTATGGTACAAGTATGCAACCTAGCTCTTTACCTTACTAGCAACATGACTTTGGATAAGCTATTTAACCTTTGTACTCTTTAGTTCATTCATCAATAAAATGAGCATAATAATGGTAACCTTACCTTGCAAGGTTATTGTGAGACTTAAAAGCAGGAATTAGCAATCCATTGTGGGGTATTTATTCTACAGACATACCCATGAATGTACAATTGTATATAAATATAAGATAGAAATATACATAGGAATGGCCATTGTTTTTATTGTTGAAAAATTAGAAACACTTAAATTTCAGTCATTATGTTAATTATAAAAATGATGGAATACACAAGCAGCAGAATACTATATAACTATGAAAAATAATGAAAAAGTCTACATGTCCTGATATGGAATAATAACTAACCTATCCTAAATGAAAAAGCAAGTTTTTAGAATAGGATGGTCCCATATTCAAAATAAACAAGTAAATGAACAATAATATATATGTATGCTAATGTATGTATTTGAATGTCTATATGTATGTATTTCAATAAATGTGTTTGTTTTTAAAAAGTCTAAAAGATTATTACCCAAATTTTAACAGTAATTTTATCTGAGGTATGAGATTATATACACTTCATACACTCCTCTATTTCTTGAAATTTTAAAATGTTTTAAATTATAAAACATTTACAATCAGAAAAAAGAAAAACCACTGTGAGACTATATATGTTATACATTTATTCAATTTGTATATTAGGTATATAATAAAGATAAAACTATATAGACCAATAGCATGTTAGGAAGATAAAAGAAATGTAACAGGATCTAAGCAACAACTTTCCCAGAAACTTCATCAAAAATAAAATTGCCTTGATCAAATTTTTTTCTGTCAGTCAATATTGACTATAAATACTCCTTCAACATCCTTTGACATGCTTTATTTATTCTCTGTACCCTTTCCTCTATTTCATATCTAAATGGGGAGTTTCCTCTCCCCAACATCTGCTATCTAGCTGTAGCAGATCCCCTCATCCCTCCTTGTAGAAGCAGTCCTACTAAAAATGTGGCCCATTTCTGAGTTTACCCTCTAAATGTGGATTCAAACAGTGGCCTCTAATCACTTGTACAAGTGAGGTTTGGGAAACTGCTCTCCTCTGCCTGGAATCCTGCTTTTCCTGTGTCCAGATCAAGTAGAAGACAGAACCATGAAGGTATTTGATATATGGATGCTCTCTACAGAGCCAAGCCATGGACCTATCATTAAAAACATATTTTGAATTTGTATGTGATTTTTCAAACACTTTACTTCCAGGTAAGCAAAATTCTTTCATAGAAGAAACAAAAGTAATAGAAGCCAACAGATGAACACAGAGATGAGGTGGCAGGTTATGCTTAGAAAATATTTGTTTTCTAGTGTTAGCTCAGATTAATCCATGAAATATTTTATGTGTTGCTACCAAAGAGAAGGAATAATACAAGAAGCTTACAATGACCTGCAACCAGCAGTATTTGTGCATCTCCATTTCATTAAGGTCTCTTGGTTATCAACTAATGAGAAGTTTTCTCTCATGAAATTCAGCATATTCCTATTTAATTGATTCCTATGTGCAGGTACTAAGGGGTAGGTTTCTTAATACAAATATCTTGACATCTTTATTGTTAGCATAAAGGTATAAACTGGTACAAGCTTTTGGAGAGACAATGAAGAAAAATGCTCCTATGCAGATTTCTGAATTAACATCATAATCGTACTTTTAAGAACTAAGAATATTGAATTCTTAATGTAGGCCTAAAACTTTACTAAGCAGTTTACAAGGACTACCCAGTGATGTGCTGGTAAACCTGCTCTCCAGGAAGGAAAAGGAAAGCTCTAATTTATAGAATTTGCCAATTTCCATTATGTAAATACTCCCTCATGCCAATTTTAAACTACGTAGATTTTAAGACCCAGCTCACAAAATTCCTGGATAATTAACAATCGGCCACCTCCAGCACATCATCACATTTTATCCTCAAAACAGACCTTTATAGTAGAAATTATTACCCCCTTTTACAGATGTTTAAACTGAGGCAGAAATTGGTGACATTAATTTGCCCAAGTTCATACTGTTGGGGGGGGGGTCACAGGTCTTCCTTTTCTTTATGCGTTTGCATATGTATTATAATTCTAATCTTTTTCAATAGAAAGAATGCAAATTAGCAACCAAAGAATAAACTAAATCAGAAAGAAGAAAACTCAAAGCCAAACATCCCTCTGGTGTGCTATTTGCCTAGAAAAACCTGCCACGGTAATGGATTCCAATGGGGTGTATAACTTAGCAGTTAAAAAAAAATACTCTAGCCTGAAAACAGAACTGACAAAGCTTTAGTACATGCTTGACATCTTTTCTTAAGACTTTTTAAAAAAATACTTTTAGTAGCTACAAAAGAAGAGTTAATCAAGGGTCTAAAGTTGCTGGGTCCAAAATGTGATATTTTGTTGGGCAAAAATGAATAACGTTTTTTAATAATGATTATTCATTATTTAATAACAAGTATGCTGCAAGATTATAAATATTTCTGTGAAAGAGTAAAAAGAATAACTCTTACAGAAGATTTAGCAAAATAAGCTACAGAAAAGAAGATTTAGAAAGAACTACACGATGATTTTTCCATATTAATTATAAGTGTTATCCTTTCAAGGAAGTCTTAGAAATGAAGCTATTTCAGAAGAGAGCTAATATAGTAGAAAGAAAAAATACTGAGCATGTAAATCACTCGGCACTGAAACCTGAGTTTGAATCCCAGTATTTTCACCTATGGTCTGTGTATTCATAAACAAGTTGCTTAGCGTTTTTCTGAGCAAAAAGGAAAAATCATTGTTGTCCAGATTCAAATAATATGATGATAATAATAGCTAATATTTTTTGATCAATTTGAATGTTCCAGTTCCGGTACTAAGTGAATCACAGGGATTATTACATACAATCCCCTTACCTCAATGAGCAAATTACTACCTGATTTTACTGATGGGAATCTGCCCTGCTTGGAACACAGCTATTAACCAGTAAAAGAAGGACTCAAAGACAGGGCTTCTAACTTCCAAGACTTCTTACCCATCATTCCACATTTTGTATATATAATGAAAGAGAATGAGCACTTCGAAACCATAGTGATGTCATCTCCTTTAAAAGGGTGTGGTTTCTTGAGGTCTGGAACTGTGCCATGTTCCTCTCTGTACCCTCAAGTACAGTACCATACAAAATGCATGAATGAATACAGGCATGAATGAATGTGTTATTGGTAAGAGTTGAGCATCATCAATACTATACTATCATAATCCCAGAATCTCAAACATGTGTGTGTTTCATTAATCGTTTTGAGTTCCAAAGAAGTGGGTTTGGGCAGTGCTTGGTAAGCTAATTAATAACATTTGCCACCCAAATTTAAATATGGCAATGTATTTGTAAGGGATTTATTAGAAACTATTTTTTACCTGCTGAGTTGTAATTAAAAGATCTTTGCTGTGAATACTTTAGAAAATACTTCTTTACCATAGCTTTCTTTTCCAAATTTTGAAAGTGTCCAACTTCATCCGATTTCTGCCTCTGACTACCTGTCTCTAGATATTTAACATGACTAGGGCTCAAAATGGGACATTGGATAGAAACAAAATAGTGTTGATTACAGCCTCCAAGTTAACATCAATGGTCAAAAAGAACATATCATAACAGAATTTTGCTTAGCTTCATTTCCTTGTTCAATTTTTTTCACTATTTCTATAGTTTGGAATTATTATTTTGAGCTAATAAGAGCAACGTTGCTAAGATGATCTCTGTTTAGAACAGCTAATGTTTCTACTCTACTGTTACATCCCTCATATATGAAAACTTATGCTCCAAATCACAAGGGAGATGAGTACAATTCATTATCTTATAAAAATAAAAACAAAAGCTAGCAAACAACACAAGTCCTACTATAATAGATTAGAATTGCAAGCTTTTTTATAGGGCAAAAAATATAATTTCCCTCATTATGAATTGTTCTAGGCTTTTAAAAAATCAATTTTTTCTACATTTTTAGAGTATTTTGTGAAAACTTCCTTTCCTTCCACATGGTTACATTTCCATTATGATTTCTGATTTATTCATTTTCCTACTCTTCACACTATGTCCTTTCTGATACATTCTCTTTTTCTTTCTATTTATTCCATTAGACTTTGGGCAAAAACAGTACCTTACTTTTCTTTCTTTCTCTGGCTCCTTACACAGTACATGGCACATAGTGAATAGGTTTAATATACATTAATGCTAAATGTTCAGTCATTTACAAACTTTTTTCTTCATAATCTGGTATCGGAAAAGGAGACAGAGAGGGTAACGGAGGGAGCAAGAGAGAATGTGTGTTCCTCTTTTTTTCAACCCTAAACATTTATCTAGGGTTTTGTTTTGTTTTGTTTTTTTTAGCATTAATTGAGCACTGTCAGACATAGAACTATAAGTTAGGTCAAATAGAGTCTTCCAAAGAGAGATTTTCAAAAGGTTTAGAGAAATTTTTTTCATCTCAATAACTAGCAAGCGTAATTCATTCACTGGAGGGGGGATGGGTTAGGATAATCTGTAGAGACTCTTGTATTTTGTAGAACTAGCAATGTATAAACCACCCCCCTCAGCATTTAATCCAGTGAGTGTGTTCATCAGACATATTAACACAGAGGTTAACAAATAGTTTCTCAAACTTCTAATAGATGGACTGTGAATCAGAGATTTGTACTGCATCTTTCTTGATAAACTAGATCTGATCATTCTCATCATAAAATTCCTCCACAGCTAGCACACCAAGAGTATTGGTGTTGACTGACAGATCATGAGATTCTATTACAGTTCATTATATTCATAATCTGGGTACTCCTAGACAAAGAATTTCATGTTTCCCCAGTTCCAACCCAAGAATAACATAATTACAATTTCATATTTTTTTGTGTAACCCCAGTCCACTAGATTTAAGTACTCTGGTTTTCCCCTAGGACTCACTCCTCAAAGATTTGAAGCAGCTTAGAAAATACAAAGATTGGAGGCAGGAGGGGAGGGAGAAACTGCAGCCAACATGATGTCTTTGAGGAGTCATTTGACTGTGTCAGCACATCAAATAAAATGAGTGCAATGGAGAACAAGTGGGGTATTTTATCAACCCCTTAGAGCTTAGCCTGCCAGGGGTAACTGCCCTGGAAAAGGATTTAAAGGAAGATGAAAAGACTGCAATGAGGTTTCAGTACTTCTTACTCGGCCAGTTAAAATGACCATCCTGCAGGCCAGTATCATTGGGGACTCCAGAGAAGAGAGAGATCTCATTAACTCTAAGGGTGTCTTAATTTGGATATGGCCAACACCCCAAGCGTTAGAACTGTAATATGATGGCCAAACTGCAAAAGAATGATTCCCATTTTAGCGGCTTTGTAAAGGGCCATAAAATACTGTTGTACGGGAAACATCCTGGCTGGCTGGCCAGCTGATTCCCTTCCAGGCTCTCCTTGTAAGAAACTCTTCAGCAGACTAGAAAGGAATATAAAACTGTGAAAGAGCTGATCAGAGTGAACCAAGAAGTGACCCACTAAAGGACCCAGCGGAACACAATGCTGGAAATCAGTTCTACAAGAAGGGTTTCCATCTGCAGCAGTGAGAAGAGTAAATGTCTATCACCTATGGAGTATCACCTTTGGAATCTCAGAGCTGGTAGAAATAGCAATCTGCAATTAGTAATCCATGATTCTGGTTTCTGACCTCCCAACTCCATATGACAAGTTAGACCTGCTCAGATGTAAACTCTAACAAAAAATATGTAAGGAGAATACCTAGTTAACATGCCCTACACGTTTCACTCCCAGTAATTTATATTTCTATATTAAAACAATTTGTTGCCAATAGGATGTAAAGTACCATTATGCCTGCCTATGTCCTGGAAAAAAACCTATTACCATCCACATACTCTGGAGGGTTAAGGTTAAGTTAAAAGATTATTCCCTTCCCCAGCTACTTAGATTACCAAAAAAGATAGCCATGTAAGATTACTTTGCCTTTTCTGACTTTAAAAAGTTGCCTGCTTGCTACCTTTTTTTATCTGAAGCCTGTAGGCAGATTCTAATTTGGCCCTGCAAAAAAATCTGTTTGGCCCTGGGCTGAAGGAAGATGTTAATTTTCATGACTGTTTTAGAACACATCAAAATTCAGTATGCATTTTTTTCAGGATTTCAAAGCAATATGCTTAAAACATGCAATTTAGAACTAGAACATATAGAGCATTTAAAAATACTCAGGTTTTACCAAGAATCCATCCGGTCTATTATTGCAATAAGTAGGATACAAAGATATCTTTATCTGGTTGTGAATGAAACTCTGTCTACTTAGAAGAAAGTTCGAAGTAAAATTTTAGCTCTCTTAGTTCTACAGAGGTTTTCTAGCTTTGACAGTAGAAATTTGGTGTAGTTGGGGAAAAAAAGCAATTATAAAATTGAATATGCATTATGCATTTCTCAAAAAAATTTTGAAAGAAAATGGTTTCTAGTTTTTAATATGTGACTTTAATGTATCTTAAGTAACACTCTTGGCTTAGTCAATGAATGTAACAATAAAATGAGTGAGAATATGACTCATTCCACCATGAGGGTCTGTTAAGATGGACATGTTGAACATTTCTGTAGGTTTCATTCAGAGTATTTGTGCGCTCGTATGTCAAGCGACGGAGGCTCTTTCCTGAGAACACGTAGATAAGAATTTTAAAAAACGGTCCAAAAGAAATGCATTTATAATTCTCCACCTCACATATGCCAGAATGCACTTAGAATCAGCCTTAATGAATTTGCTCCTTTGGGTAAATTTTTAAAATTATTTGTTTGATTCAGTTTCTGTCAAATTAAAATTGAATTGGATTTGGCTTACTGTTCACAGTTGTATTAGTTTGCTCAGGCTGTCATAACGAGATACCACAAACTGGGTGACTCAACAGAAATTTATTTTCTCATAGTGCTGGAGGCCAGAAGTCCAAGATCAAGGGGTCAGCAGGGTTGATTTCTTCTGAGGTCTCGCTGTTGACTTGCAGATGGCCCTCTTCTCCCTGTGTCTTCGCGTGGACTTGGTTCCACGCATGTGCATTCCTTGAGTCTCTTCTGTGTGTCCTAAGCTCCTCTTCACACAAGGACACCAGTCGAATTGGATTTATGCCCACCCTAACATTTAAACTTAATTATCTCTTCAAAGGCCCTAAGCCAAATACAGTCGCATTCTGAAGTACTGGGGGTTAGGGTTTCAACATGAGGGGATGCAGTTCAGTCCGTAACAACAGTGTTCACCAAATCATGAGATGTGCTCTGATTTAATTTGGGGTTGGCTCAATTTATCCATCAAGTCATTAGTGGCACACAGGCTAAAAATATTAAAGGTAGATAGGTAGATACATAGATGGACACATAGATAAAATGTAAGCATAAAAGAAACAATATTGAAAGTCATTTTAATTAAACAAATACTCCCCCAGCATTGTTGCCATATTCCGGACACTGTTGCTCTGTGATATGCTTTAATTAAAAGACAGACTCATTGGACAGATTCTTAAAATAGCCCCAATTATTTTTATATGTAATTAAAAAAAAGTAATTACTGCCATTGAAAGTCTATGGTGTTCTAGGCACTGTGGATAGATCTTTTAAATACATTATTTCAGTTATTGTCAGAACAGCTTAAGAAGTAGACATTGTTATCCCTGTCTTACTAATGGAAAAGTTAACGGTAAAAAATTTTAAATACTCTGCCAAAATCCCATGCTAGTAAGTGATAGAGCCTCGATCCCAACACAAGCCTGCTTGTCACGAAGGACCATGTTTTTACCAATAATCTAAACTGTCTCCTAAAGCCTCAGCAGAGTGTTCAAAGCTAGTTTTATTCAGTTCTGTCAGATGAGATATTTCTATAACCAGGTAAGAATATCAAGTGGGGGGACTTCCCTGGTGGTGCAGTGGTTAAGAATCCACCTGCCAAAGCAGGGGACACGGCTTCAAGCCCTGGTCCGGGAGGATCCCACACGCCGCAGAGCAACTAAGCCCATGAGCCACAACTACTGAGCCTGTGCTCTAGAGCCCACGAGCCACAACTACTGAGCCCACAGGCCGCAACTACTGAAACCCGCGCACCTAGAGCCCGTGCTCTGCAACAAGGGAAGCCACCACAATGAGAAGCCCGTGCACCACAATGCAGTAGCCCCCACTCACCATAACTAGAGAAAGCCTGTATGCAGCAACGAAGATCCAACACAGCCAAAAATTAATTAATTAATTTTTAAAAATTCTATTAAAAAAAAGAATATCAAGGGGAAGGATGATGCTGCAAACTAAATTCAACTCATATTTATTGATTTACATAGGTTGTATTAAGTACTGTGCTGGACACTGAGTTTAGGATGATGAACAGGACATAAGCCTTCAAGAAAATCACAAACTGGTCAGGAAGACAGACACTTAACATGACAAACTGCAATGCAATACAGTAAGTCCTAGAGACTTATTAGTCAGCAGGCTGTCTAAGGCATTATTTGGTAAAAGTACAAGAAATCCTCTAGATTATAAAACACACAAAATACTACAGCAGTTCTTACCATAATACTTGTGACTATCGTTTTAAAATTTAAAAATAACTAGATAAATGGCAAGAAATCCTGCTTGCATGTTCTTAAGGCTCAGTTCTATCACATTCTATTTCAGTAAATTCCAACAAAGCTCAGCTGAATTGTTTCATTTAAATTTTACTATAACATTTTTACAAGCCACAGTTTCTGGTCAATGATGCTTTGGCTATGGAACTGAGTACATGGTAATACCTATTCTGTACTTTAAAATACATCCCTCTATTTACCAAGCAGAAAGACAAATGCCAGTTAAACTACTCTTAGTTCCATCTTTCTGATGTTCAAGTGCAGGAACAATTATCTCCATCAATATTTAATGGCCTAATCCTAAGCAGACAGTGCCACAGTGTAGGCAATAGTCCTGTTAACATGCTGTTAATTTCCAAGCATAGAGGCAGAAATGGACTATACAGTTACTGAAAGTGCACAGCAGTACATTTCCCTAAGGTAAAATTCTCTCCGCATTCTCTGGTCTACCTTCATTGATAGTAAGGGAATTAGAAACATTTCAGAGTTTTGTTCAGTGGGTTAAGCTTGTTCACTCTTTAAAATTGGTGGAGAGAATGAAGCTTTCCCACTTCTCCAGTATTTTGAATAACAAGGTTTGCAGCTCTTGGATTCAAGGCACATATCTCATGACCCCACCTACCTGCAGCTTTATTTTTTTTGGTTTGGTCTTTTTCTGATGTAATGCTTTAAATATCCATTATATAACAAGAGTCGTTGCCTAGATACTTGAAATCTAGACCATTGGACTTCAATTAGAAATCTTCCTATAAAATAAGAGATACAAATGCCAACATAACAAGAGTCATAAGAAAATGTAATGCAAATAATTTTTACAACTACAGCATGGATAGAGAGGACTTCAGTAGCCTAAATAATTTCATTAAGAAGGTAGCATTGTTAACCGTATATGATTAGTTCTCTTTCTCTTCCTATTCTTTTAAAAAGATTGAAGACTGCGGGGGGGAGGGATGTAGGAGGAAAACCACCACGTAAAACCATCCTTTGGGAGAAAACAGCTTAGAGGAAGTGTGGGCAGAGAAATCATGTAAGGATTCAAAGAGCAAGAGTAACAGTAGAAGAAACAAAAGATCCTTCTTTATCTGTTTATTAATAGGCTAAATACATTCCTGGCAGCTGTACTTGAGAATAAAGTCTGTATTATCTTCCTTGTGACTTCAAGTTTGACCTTAAAAATTATCAAACCTCCTCTAAGTCTGATACAATTGGTTTTTAAACCCAACTTAGTTAAGATTTTCCACTGAATGGAAAATTTCCGCAATTTCCCTCTTAAAGGTGTTGTATTACTTAAAATGCTTTCGGGTTACTCTCATTATTTTTTCTTTCCTTTTTGTGCTTCATGAGAATCCACATTTTCAAGTGTTAACTATCAAACATAGTGTCCACATTCAAGAATAAAGCTCAAATACATTTCTCCTAAGTATAAAGGTAATAAACATCAAATTTGTCAATGTTATCCAACTGGAGTAAAAGCAAGAAAGCTTGATCAGTTTGGTAATCTGGTTGAGTCAGGTGAACATGGTAGTAGATACTCACTTTTCACAAATTGGAGGGGAAGGAACTTCATGTCTTTATACAATTCTCTAGTTCTTATAAAGAAAAGTGCAGAATGTCCCTGTAAGAATATTTCTTGTTTCTTTGCCAAATACAGTTCTTAAGTACTATGTTTATATAACCATCTGCCATGTTTACACAGGAGAACTCAAAGGCAGAAATCTCTCTTTTGTCAAAAGCATAGCCATTCCCATTCGCTTATCTATTAGATAAATTAATATGGAGTAGATTACAATCTTTCTCCATAAATGTTCATTAACTTAAAAGCAGTGTTAGGCCTAATGTAAAATGGAGGAGTGGATAATTTGGTCTTTTAAATGCTACCTTTCTCCTGTTGCCCTCCATCAGAAATCTAGTGACTGGTGATTGCTTGGTAGTTTCCATTCTACACTTCAGGTAGACAATGTTCCTGCCCACGTCCTTCCCTTCATTCGTTCAACAGATACTTGTCGAGCTACCACATGTCATCAGGCAGTGTTCCAAACAGGTATTTGGGTTATATCAGTGAACCAAACAGAGATCCCTGGCCCCAAGAAGCTTACATTATAAGAAGGGAAACAGAAAGAGAATAATAAACATAATAAATGAATAAATTATATAGGATATCAGCAGATAATATGGTATGCAAAAGAGAAAAGTAAAGCATGGTAGGGAAGATGAGGACTGTAGGGGTGCTCAATGTGGGAAGAAAATTATGCTCCCCATGAACTAGAAGTTGGCCATGAGGAAGTCTGGAGGAAAGCTCATAGGAGAGAGCTTCCCTGGTGGTGCAGTGGTTGAGAGTCTGCCTGCCGATACAGGGGACACGGGTTCGTGCCCCTGTCCGGGAAGATCCGACATGCTGCGGAGCGACTGGGCCCGTGAGCCATGGCCGCTGGGCCTGCGCGTCC
Source organism: Stenella coeruleoalba (assembly GCF_951394435.1). Classification (NCBI taxonomy): domain Eukaryota; kingdom Metazoa; phylum Chordata; class Mammalia; order Artiodactyla; family Delphinidae; genus Stenella; species Stenella coeruleoalba. Next base: position 74,412,694 of record NC_137148.1, read on the forward strand.
GGAGCCTGTGCTCTGCAACGGGAGAGGCCACGACAGTGAGAGGCCCGCGTACCGCAAAAAAAAAAAAAAAAAAAAAAGCTCATAGGAGGACAGGCCAATGCCCAAAGGCCCCCAAGTCAGTGTCTGCTTGATGTGTTTGGCGAGCCACAGGAAGGCCACTGTGCTGAAATGGGATGAACAAAAAGGGGAGGGCTAGAAGAGGGAGAAAGGATAGAGGCTGAGGGAGAAGTAGGGATCCTAGTAGGCCACTGGGAAGTTTTGCTTTTTAATCTATGTTTAATCTCATTCCACAAAGTTATGTGCCTTCTTAAGGCTCAGAGCTGATTGGTTTGATGATATATTTATTTATTCATTTAATCCTTTATTCCTTCATTCATTCAACAAATATCTATGGAGGGCATGGTACTGTACTAGGGATCATGATAGGCAGTAAGGATGTAACAGTAAGCAAAAGCGGACATAATCCCTGTCCTCAGGGAGTTTATGATCAAGTGAGGAAGACAGACAGTAATCTGATAATCGTAGGAGAAGTGCTGTGAAGCCAGTGGCACAGAGGCACATGGTGTTCTGGGAGTCTGGAACAGGAGGACGTGACTTAGTCCTGAAGGACAGCGAACACCGCCCCAGGAAAGCAGCAATTCAGTGGCAAGCCAAAGATAACTAGGTGCTCACTACGGCCATCTAGGAAAAACTGGTGAGGGGAACAGCAAGCAGTAGCAGGGTGATTGCCAGAGACTAAAAGAGCTGGTGGAAGGCTTCCCTGGTGGCGCAGTGGTTGAGGGTCCGCCGGCCGATGCAGGGGACACGGGTTCGTGCCCCGGTCTGGGAAGATCCCACATGCTGCGGAATGGCTGGGCCCATGAGCCATGGCCGCTGAGCCTGTGCATCCGGAGCCCATGCTCCGCAACGGGAGAGGCCACAGCAGTGAGAGGCCCAAGTACCGCAAAAAAAAAAAAAAAAAAAAAAAAAAAGAGCTGGTGGAGAGTGATGGGGATGAGTCTGGAGAGGGGGATAGGGAGGTGAAAGTTGAATTTCTAGGGTTCAAAGGCCACAATAAGAAGTTTCTCTTTATCCTAAGTGCATTGGGAAGATTTTAAGTAAGGCAGTGATCCAATCAGATTTAAGTTTTAAAGATCATTAATCCATATTGAATATGTATTAATGAGTTTATATGTCTATCCTCTAGACAGTTTGTTAGCATTTTAAAGAGATCCTTATAGGGATAACCTTGAACCCAAACAAATCTGGGTGGGAATGTTAAATATTGTAACAAGCCAATGCGGAAAAAAACTAGTTGGTTTGGGATATTATTGAGCAGCCCATCAATTAAGTCACAAAACGAAGTCAGATTCTATGTACTAAGCCTATAAAATATGGCTTTCATTAAACTATTAAGATGTCAATGAAGAACAAAATATTGGTTTAGTGTGAATACTAAATCCCTTTCATTTCTTTGATAAGCATTTTGAGGCCTAGCGATATTAAATGACTTTCCCAAGGTCACAGAGAAATTTCATAGCAGTTTACACAGCGTAAATTGCTTTTAAAAAAGCAAAATGGGCAAATTAATTCAAGAGTCAAACTGGAAGGTGTGCACATGTTAATGACTCCTCATTTTTGTTTTCAATTCTAAAACATTATGGAACACTATGTCCATACGGCCTTTAAAATCCTGCTGTTCTCTGGGCACAGTTCATAAATCCCAGTCAAAATTCTCGCCTGCTATATCTTTCTCACAGCTGTGTATTGAGTCTTCTCAAATTAGTCCTCAGAGGGAAAGCTGTTTGGTGCATACCTTTCCTCTCCCTCATCTTCAGCACTATGCCCTCCTGCCATTATCACCGCCACACACATTTAATTCAGTCAACATTATTGAGCATCAACTATACACCAGACAGTCTGATAAGATACAAAGATTTTTTAAAAATTAAATTCCTATTCTCCAAAAATTCAGCGTAGTGAGAGCAACTGGCATGTAAATGATTGGATAAAAACAATGTCGTGGTTTCTCTTTAGAGTTGGACACAGAATGTTGTGGAGCAAGACAAATATCACACCTAAATCTGCCATAGAAGAGGCTGCACAGAAATGACCAAAGCGGCTAGTTCTGAGGGACTTGGAAGAGTTTGCCACGCAGACAGGGGAGAAGGGGTACTTCCGGCAAGCAGAACTGCACGAAAAAACAGCTACTTCAGACGGTGTAGACAGCTACAGCATGGGGTAGGTATAGGGAAGTAAGGCACGATTAGACTACAGAAGTAACCAGGACATAGATCCTAGAGGAAATCTTATACCCTTATAAGAATTTGGAATTTTCTCCTTAGAGCAACAGAGAAACCTTGAAAGTGTTTTAACAGATATAAGATGTAAGGTAAGATATAGAGAAACTGATAAGATTTGCCTCTTTGATACAATTAGTAAATATTACATTCCTAGCATAGTTATTAAATGGTTTACATATTTCTGGCAATATGTTCATTGAGTTTGACAACTAGATTGGCATTCATTCTGAATTGTCATTGTCCTGAATTAGCAAAACATCCATTTTTTAAAAAATTTATACTGGCCCACACTAGATCACAGAAAATATTCTCCGTATAATAACTTGATATTCGTCGTCAAGGTTACATTATTTCTTCAGAGTATCAAATGGTACTCATGTAAGCTGAAAGAGTTGTGTCCAATTCCCTTCCCAGGGAAGAATTTGCTGACCATGAAAAAGATGTCAGTTAGACAAAATATCACAGTGTGTCTGTTCAGGGCATGTTGGCAAACAGTGCATATGGTTAGGCTCTCCAAAAAAAAAATGATAACATTTAAGTTTAGGGTTTTTCTGGTTTTTCTTTTTTTTTTTTTTTTTTTAAAGGAATGCCATGATTAGCAATAGGAAGCCTTAAAAAAATATTGGGCTGGCCAAAAAGTTCGTTCGGGTTTTTCTGTTAGATGTTTTGGAAAAACCCAAACAAACTTTGTGGCCAACCCCATAGCATTGAATAGATAGAACTCCCAACTCATTAGAATCAGAATGATCTATGAGTCAAAAAATTGCTGCCTAGGAAGGGGTTGACACAGTTAGAGCTCATCTTTGAGAAATAAGGATCTGCAAATAATTTCAAATGCATTAGGCAAAATGGCAATGGTATATACTGAAGCATTCAGGGAATGGCATTTTAAATAAATACTTTAAGATAGTTTTTAAGTGAAGGAATAGTTATGGAATATTTCTTGATTATAAGATATTCATAAATTTTTCAATTATTGTCATATGATTTTCAAATGTGTGTGCATGTGCATTAGGGTTTTGCTATAGTAATATATCTCCTCTGATACTCTCATTATCTCTTTGATAATTCCAAGAGATTTGGTATGGTTTATGTAATTTTCTTCAATTTATTTTTAGTCTAAAGCAACACTGCCTCTACCAAAGTAAGTACTGAATTTCCCAAGACATGACAACAAATATACACATATTTATGTCTTTCGATGACATTCAAGGCTTAATGTCAAATGATAACCGGAGATTTCTCTTCTGTCCAGTGTAACCAAAACACAAGAGGAAGCACTTAATGTTAAAGTATATTATATTTTATTGTGTTTTCCCCAGATTAAGTTTGTAAATTAAGCTTTCTTGAAGTGACATGAATGAATAGGGAATTTAAATTATTTAATTGGATTGAACATCTGCCGCTTATACAGAACATTATTCTCTTATTTAAAATTTGTGACATAAAAATGCTGTTGAAAATTGGTGTTTTCTACCTGCACACATTTTATGACTACAATGAGATGATACGAGTGCCACAAAATTAATTTTATGTTTTACTATCTTAATGACCACACCTCACCCTTTCACCCTTGCCTTCTCCACCCTTCCTTTATGTTGTTTTGTGCTTGTAATCATTAAAAGTAGTCTTTAGAAACCAATATTATTTGAAAGCTAAGCTATATAGAAGATTCTTCAAATGCTATGTTAAAATTTATCTCTAGATTGAGCAAACTAAAGATTTTTTTTCTTGGATTACATCTTCAAAGGCTATGTTAAAATTTACCTCTAGATTGAGCAAAATAAGGATTTTTTTTCCTTAGATTACATGGAGTTGACACACCTCGAATTAATTTTACTCAGCTGTGTTTTGCTATGATGCCATCTGCCTATATTGAGGCACCCAAAATGAAACATTTCAGTGAAACTCATCATTGTTCATGTAGGACCTTATTGTGTGATTAACACATTGTTCCCTTTGTGAAGGCACATCTGGTATCAACATAAATAGTAGTTGAACTTCCTCAGAGTTCCCAGCATTTTTTTCTCCATTATGTATCTTGTAAATTATGTAACTGAACAACTTTTCTTTTTCCCATTATAAAACCTGGAGCCAGCTTTGAAACCTAAATACTTTAGTCTTACATTTTTTCTACTTGTTGTACAATTCTATGTATTTTAACACATGTATGGATTTGTGTGATCACCATCGCAATCAGGGTTCAGAACAATTACACCTTTCCTGTACCTAAACACTGGCAACCTCTGCTGTTTTCCACCACCGTATTTGTCTTTTCTAGCCTGTCATATAAATGGACTTCTGCAGTATGTAATCTTTTGAGACTGGCTTCTTTCACTCAGCATAGCATCGTTTGTAAAGTTTATCTAAGGTATTGCATGTATTAGCATCTTGTTCCTTTTTATTGCTCAGTACCAGTTTGTACACTCACTCATTAGAAGGCTTTAGATGGTTTTCAGTGTGGGACACTAACATACAGAACTGCTATCAACTTTCATCTACAGGCGTTTGTGTCAATATAAGGTTTCATTTCTACAGATAAACATCAGGAGTGATATTGCTGATTCATATGGTAGGTATATGTTGAACTTCATAAGAAACGGCCATACTGTTTTCCAGAGTGGATGCGCCATTTTGCATTCCCACCAGCAATGTGTGAGAGGTCTATTTTCTCTACAGTCTCACCAGCACTTGGTATTGCCAGTATTTTTATTTAAGCCATTCTGTTTATTTATTTTTTTATACGTCTTTATTGGAGTATAATTGCTTCACAACGCTGTGTTAGTTTCTGTTGTACAACACAGTGAATCAGCCATATGCATACATACATTCCCATATCCCCTCCTTCTTGAGCCTCCCTCCCACCCTCCCTATCTCACCCCTCTAGGTCATCGAAAAGCACCGAGCTGATCTCCCTGTGCTATGCTGCTGCTTCCCGCTAGCTATCGGTTTTACATTTGGTAGCGTATATATGTCAATGCTACTCTCACTTCGCCCCAGCTTCCCCTCCCCGCTCCCCGTGTCCTCAAATCAAAACTACAATGAGGTATCACCTCACACTGGTCAGAATGGCCATTGTCAAAATATCTAGAAACAATAAATCCTGGAGAGGGTGTGGAGAAAAGAGAACCCTCGTGCACTGTTGGAGGGAATGTAAATTGATACAGGCACTATGGAGAACAGTACAGAGGTTCCTTAAAAAATTAAAAATAGAACTACCATATGACTAAGCCATTTTAATAGATGTGTGATAATATCTCACTGAGGTTTTAATCTGAATTTCCCTAAAGGCTAAGAATGTTGTACATCTTTTCATGAACGTATTTTCTTTGGTCATTTTAATTCTATTACATGTCCACTTTCGCTTTTCCTTCTTTTATGGCTTTTAAATTTATATCACTTTGCTTTTCCTCTATTACTGAAGAAACTTAAAACATTTCTGGACTAAGTGTGAGTATAAATGCATAAGTTAAATTAAATACAAAATAAAGTCACATAAATGTAGCATTTCAACAAATTCTGATGCTAGTTTTTCTATTATTTTAGTCTTATACTGCATGTGTTTTGTGGTCTATGAAAGGTATAAAGAATTGTATTTTTTCTCTTCTCATTTCTAATTCTGTTATTTTCTAAGCTCTGGAATGAAATCTAGAAGGAGGGAAAAAAAGCAGTAAATCACTGAAAGCAGACAAAATAATACTTCCAACAAAGAACCCCATGGAACTGTTCTTTTGAAATGTTATTACATTGTCTTTGTGTGTATTTGGCCCTGCCAGTTGCATTCTGCAATTCCTGTTCTCTGCCAGCTCTGGAGAGATGTAGAGCCAAATAACTGTGGGGTTTTTTTTGATCTAGTTGTCACCAAAAAGTTTGACAAAAGTCCCTTAAGCATTAGAACTATAAAAAAAAAATTTACAGCAAAATCGGTAAAAGCTTGAAGTTTAACTGAATTGGTTCTGCATTAAACCCATGATTTAGACCAGGCTCATTAAAAGCACAAATCTTGTTGCAAACCCAAGATTATTTCAAATGATGTGATTCATGCTCTAGATCGCTGCCATAAAGGTTTTGGTAAAATATGATGGTTTCAATTAACTCTTCATTTGAAACTGTGTATGTAAAATGCACAGCTAAAAGCAAAACTCAAGTACTGTGTCTCATAAACAAAAATGCCCTGTCACTTTTCCCTGAAGAAGTTAGGGCAAATGCTCTGCCAGCTCATAACAGGAGATCACTGTGCTTGGAGCACTTCGCATGAAATTCTTGCCTGCTAAGTCTATGAATCTAAGCCCTAAAATGGAGAGGAATTTGTAAAGGCTTCAGAGGTGTCTATGTGTATTTTTTTAAGCTTCTCCAGGGGATTAGGACTATCTGGTTTTGGAGAAGTGAGTGACTTTCTGACTCTGTTGGTCTTCTTCTCTTTAAAATGGTTAAAAAGGTTTACCCTGAGGCCAGTCTGTGGTTTAGCAGAATTTCAAAAGCAAGAAGAAGACCGTACATCTGCTCCACTTCATTGCCACACTTCTTTAAGAGAGAAGGAAGGGAATTAAGGACAATGGAAGGAAAAGAAAGAAAAAGGGAGGAAGGAAGAAAGGAAGAAAGGAAGAAAGGAAGGAAGGAAGGAAGGGAGGAAAGGGAAAGGAAAGAGGTTTCTGGAACACAATAAAACCTCAATACATATATGTGGAGTGAATGAATGAATGAATATAAATTACTTAAAAGAAGATATCACAGTGTGAATGGATTTAGTCAATGCATAAGTGATGAATACTACATTCTTTCTTCTACATAAGGTGTGAATGGTGGCAGAGAATAAGCAGATGGAGTAAAGACTGCTCCTAAATGTAAGGGAAGGGTCCTGGAAAAGGACATGAAAGATGTCAAGTAGTTTTCTCAAGAGGACACTAAGATACAAAGATGCAAGTAGTTCACATGGTTTTGCCTAGAGCTGGTCCAGTTTAACTTTACCTAATCATCATTAATTGTTTGATGTGGTATATAGCATGTTCATAAGCCAGGTTCCAAGGGCAAATTTCTCGGGTTGAATTCCTGTCAGCAACTACTGACTAACTGTCCTTAAGCTTTACCATCTCTGTGCCTCAGTTTCTTCATCCTCTCAGTGAAGATTAGTGGAACCTATCTAATAGTGTTGTTATGAGTATTGAGTTAATGTAAATAAAAACACTTAGTTCAGTAAGCATACTGAAGCCTTAATGTGTTGGCTCTTATTATTCAGTAAAACTAAATTATGAAAGGTGTATCAACCTATTGTCCATAAAGAAAGAATGGGGCTATCTTCTTTGTGATTATAGGCCCTCAAAATTAGCCTCCCATCAGTTTAAGCACTTTTTCCTTTGACAGAAAAAGGCTTCCCAAGACAAGTTAAACGTTAAGATCCTAGAACTGCAGAGTTGAGAAATACACAAGGAGAGAAATTATTCTTAATGTATCAAGAGAGGCAATCCTCACAGCCCCTGCTGGTGACCTGCAGCTTGTTGAATAAAGCCAACTGCCACGCACAGGAGTAAGAAACTTGCTGCGTCTCAGGTCGGGAACACGACTAACAATTACTTATTGCCAGTAGTGCCTCACGGCAGACTGAAAAGACAACCATTCTCTGTCAGTAAAGTTATATTGATTGCATTCTGGGGAAAAAAATGGCATGTTGTTTGAGCTGAAATTTGGCCATAATACCTAAAGTTAGTGTTCTTAAGACTGTAAAAATTATTGGTGATGATAAGAAAACAAGACCGCATTTTTATATTTTAATTTTAATCCAAAGAGAGAAAACCCCAACAGAGTTGGCAGGAAAAAAACAATTGGAAAGGATTCAACTCTCCCAAATATTCATTGATACAGAAATTGTTTTGAACACAAGTGATGAGGAAATCCCACAAACTGAGTTGGCATGGATTAAAGGAATAACACAAAAAGTTGAGGAGGTTTAGTCCATGCAGAATGGGAAGGACTGAACGGCTCTAAAAGGGCTGAACTATACAGAACGCTAAATTCCTAATGTATTACTTACTAACAAGTTTTCAATATTAATCTGTTTATCCTTTTAACAAGGTCATTCATGAAATCCATCAACAGTTAGTTCCAAGGGCAAAAGACTAAATTGCCCATTGACTGCTGCAAGAGCTTTCAAAAACACCTACTGATCAATAGTGATCATTGGTACAGCAAACTTTCATTTCTTTAGGGATTTGCTATACCACAGACTTTCTCTGGAACCAGTCTCATAATGCAGTATCCCTTTGCATCCTCAGTAACCTCATTAATGGCTGCCCTGTGTTCCCTGTCTACTTTTAATTTCTTCTAGTAATAGAAAATACTTCATAATGGAAGATTTAATTAACTGAGTTTCCAAAAAGCTATTTACAGTGAACTGAGAACATTAGCTTTAATTTTTATTGTTCAAGAATAAAGATACCCTTTTTACAACAGATTAAATGCAGCAGGAAAACAACATTTTAACCACACTAAAGCATGGGAACCCACCGGCAAAAGACAATTGAGCTGCTGAAAAGACAAAGGCTATGACGGTCTGATCTGAGGAGAAAGGCCTTTCTTGAAACTTCTAATCCTTTCCTTAACTTTCCTTGGGTGACTCTCATCAGGCCTTATTCATATCTATAGAAGCTCTAACCTGGGTGAGGGTCCACTTTCCACAACCAGAAGAAAAGCATTATAGTAAGATATGCAAGAAGGAGGGTCCTTTCCTTTCCTCCATCCCGTACAATAGAATCTTTTTTTTTTTTTTTTTTTTTTTGCAGAACACGGGCCTCTCACTATTGTGGCCTCTCGTGTTGCGGAGCACAGGCTCCGGACGCGCAAGCTCAGCCGCCATGGCTCACAGGCACAGCTGCTCCACGGCATGTGGGATCTTCCCAGACCGGGGCACGAAGCCGTGTCCCCTGCATCAGCAGGCGGACTCTCAACCGCTGCGCCACTAGGGAAGCCCCAGAATCCTGCATATTTTTCCAAAAATATATAAGAAGTTTTTCTAGGCTCATTAGAAATGTGCCTTTTACAGCTAGGCCCTATTTTCAAGAAATATGTCATTGGGCCACACTAAAGAGGGGGAAGAAAAATCAGTGTAACCTTGACAAAACACAGAGGTCTTGGGATCAATCAGCTAAATACTTGTTCAAAAATATTTTTTTTAATATTTATTTATTTATTTTGTTGCACTAGGTCTTTTAGTTGTGGCAGATGGGCTCCTTAGTTGTGGCAGATGGGCTCCTTAGTTGTGGCACGTGAACTCTTAGTTGTGGCATGCTTGTGGGATCTAGTTTCCTGACCAGGGATCGAACCCAGGCCCCCTGCGTTGGGAGGGAGGAGTCTGAACCACTGCGCACCAAGTAAGTACCCCAAAAATATTTTTCCACAACATTTATTATTTTATAACCTTTGAGCTTGTCCTGCATAAGTTTACTATACACATAATTTGGTTGACTGTTATTTACCTTACAAAGTGATAGAGCACTCATTGATTGAGTGGTCCCAATCCCATACATACACATCTATTTGGGGCATGCACACCCTTTGTTTAAAGTGTGTCTTTAAAAAACTTATGGAAATTAGCTGCTGAATATTACACACTAGCCATTTTTCAAAGTGAATATCTTTCACAGTTTTACCTTTTTCTCTCATTTACCAAATGAAATTAGACCACATTACAGACTAATACCTTGTGAATTGCATTTATTAGATCAGAGCCAGCCTGAGTTATAGAGGCAAATGCACCCAGAAGCACTAAATGCCCTGTGAAAAAGCAGAAAGGTAGCTTAAAGGTTTATAGCATCAAGTAGCTTTTTATCTGTGAAAGACCTGGGTTCAATTCTTTGCTTTCAGCCTGAGTAAAACTGACATTCATGACTATATCATGACTTGTGTCGCAAAAGCCACATTGTTGGTTCGCTACAAACATGGAAGCTGAACAAAGAATGGCAGCTACATATTGCACATTTCTGTAAAAGTGGAAATCATGAGTGTCGATCGGTTTCTGAGTCCACTATGCACAAACTAGGAACAGAAACTTATTTGTAAGAGCTCTAAAATTTACTCTTCAATAAAAGCAGAATAATTTTCATGTATATTATCCAAAAAGACTTGATACAGTTCACAAGAACCAAGCTCCAAAGACAAACACAAATCCCAAATTCTCTTTTTTCAGAAAGGTCTAAATATTATAGTTTCTTTGTGGTTGGACCTCTGAAGCAACTGATTTAAGAGTTAACTTTTGTAGGAGTTTACTGCTCCCCCAAATAATTCATTACTGATGGTTATTCTGCCTTTGCAATTAATCAGGTTTGAAAGTGCTTCGTTTGGCGCATTGGTATTGTTTAAATAAATCTGGAAACACTAACCCTGTCACATTCGGGGGTCGAGTGTGGGAATGACTCTGTAGACAGAGAGGGTAAAATACTTCAAGGCGTATCCCTAAGAGATTTCCAGCTGGACAATCAGAATTTATTTTCTGAGAGGACAGTGTCCCTGTGCAAGTGAGCCCTATGGTATGTTTTAAGGTCTCCTTAACCTGTCTCGGCCAATTGCATAAATCACAGCAATAAAGTCTTCCTATTCAGCATGTTAGGGCTAGGGAAAGCTGACCAGCTTCTGACCTCTTATTCTGGGCTCCACCTGACCCTAACTTAGAAGTTCAGGCGGTCAATTGCAGGTCACTGAGGGCAGTCTCAGAGTCTTTTTAATTCCACTTGGGCTGCAAGGTTAAATTTACGCAGCACAGGTACTTTCCTAGGTGTTCTAGATGTGCTGCTCACGGAGCGCACACCTAGATGACCAAAGGAGGGGGGAAAAGGAGAAAAAAACCCACAAACTTTAAGTGGGTGTCCTCCGAACCAGCTCTGCGTTAGTATACACCAAGGCAGTCGTTTATCAGTATAATGGATCTACAGACAGCCTTAAACAATTGTCAAACATTCTTTTAAAAGCCATTAGTTTTTCAACTAATATGTATCTGTTTTGTGCATTTGTTGAACCCTTCACTTGTCACTGAGAACGGCCTGTTAAACTAAGCAGAGGCCTGATCAGTTTTCAGTGAGCGCGGAGCCTCAGGGTTCACCTGGGTCAGCCACAAGATTTATGAGGCCCAGAGCCAGTATCTGATTGGGACTGTTAGTGCTAAAGAAAGCTGACACTTCCTCCCTTTCTCTCCGCCTCAAGCTCAACACACAAAGTCCAGTGACTTAACTTGTACATTCCCACTGGCTGCCTAAGAGGCAGCAAAATTGATGACCTGTACAGACACCAAAGTGGACATCAATAAAAAAAAGATGGATGTGAACGAGTGGAGTGACATGCCTCATTGCTGAGGGGACTGGGGAGGGGAGAGAAAAGGTTAAAAAAACAGTGGAAAGTTATTTATATAAGCTTCAAGGACAAGGATTTTGTCACTACTTGCCTAAGGATTTGCTCTTAAAATATTCTTTCCTCTGACTTCTATCCTTCCCCAGTTGGCAAAAAGTCTGGGGACCTCTGGTTATTACTATTTATTTTATTTGTTGGTTTAAGTTAAGAAATTTTTATTAATCATTTTTGGTCACAAAAGAGTGATACCATGCTATGGACTGAAAACTTGAAATATATGCAAGAAAAATGTAGGGTAACATTTTCAAAAGGAGCCAGGATTGATTAAGCATTACCATTGTGCTTCTTAATTAATAAGGATGATCAAAAGCTGAGCAGATTACATTTTCTATAAACTGGTAGATGTAAATGCTCTGAAATAACGCGCTCATTGTGAAACATCTCCCAAGGAACTGCCCTGAAACACTGGGAATTATATTCTGGAAGTTGGAATCCATGGAATAATTTACCAATGGGAGATGAATAAAAATAACTGGATTAGACATTAAAACAGAAAACACACTCAGTATACTAAAGTGCTTGTGAGAAAAGTTATTTGGTAGCTTAGCTAGCATCCCAAAATAGACCCAAGAAAGAGAAGTAAAACGAATCAAAGAATAATTTTCAGTGTTTCTTCTCTTTCATTTTTGATGTGTTTATTTGCCCTCTGGGATGTTTTCTGCATGCTTATAAATTATGTAAATGATATCCAAATCTAAAATGTGATCAGAGAGGTTAGGAGTGATTATGTACTCAGCCATATCAGAAGAAATGGCAGACTCCCTAGACCACAATATTTATAAGCGATTGGTCCATTCTAACTCTGCCTTGATTTTGATGTTTTTTTCAGTAAACATGGTCTGATGGTCTAGTCTACAATCTTATAGCAGAAGAACACTGCAAAAATATGGAATTTATTTTTAATAACTTCAGGTACTCCCAATTATAATAGTGTCTATTATGTTGAGACAAACCCTTACTAGGTTCAAAATTAACACAGTAAGAATTAAAGCTGTCACACTGTCCTTTCTGTGTACAGAGACTGAACTTGACAACATCTGCAACTGAAGTTTGAAGTTCTTACCATTTCAGCAATGTTAAGATGGGTCACTTTCACAGTCCACAGTCAAATGTCTCTTATACTCCTGCCGATGGCAGAATAGGCTTTGCACTAACATCACAACAGAACTTGTGACAAGGTGGAGGGAGGAAGTCCTTATCTCTGGTGACTTTGTTTCCTAGCTCAGAATAGCATCCCACCTGGAATCAAAAACCTTAAGTGAGGTTGTCTATGAAATCCATCCTCTCTTCTGCCCAGTTCCTGATCCAACCTACCTTCCGATGCACTGCTTTATCCAGTATGCACAAAGCAACTCATGAGCACAAAGGTTTGCTGTTAAGGAGAGAGAATATCAGCCAAGTTTGTTTAGTCACCATTTCCATACTAAAATACCATATGGTACGCCATCAAATCATCTGTCAGAGGAGGCTTCTCCCAACTCTGCTACTTTGTCTGATACCATCTTAATTTTAGAAGTGGCACCAAACCAATCTCTCCAGTTTCCCCAAGTAAGACATCGCATCATTGCCCTTGAGATTCTCACAGACTCCTGACATACCACTGACTTTTCTCCAGGCTCAACAAGCGATCCCTTATTTCTGTAAAGAGAGCAAAGTCCCCACGAGTACTTCAATGAGATCAGGAGGAAGGATTGGCATAGGCAGTCTCAAGCTCAACTTATGAGCTAAAGTAACTACAAGCAGGAAAATGATATGAGTTTATAAAATCCCTGACCAATGTATGTTAAGAAGCATTTTTAAGAATTTGAGTGTGGGCTACTTATTTTTATTTCCCTTAACATCAAATGTGGTTTTGTTTGTTTGTTATTATTATTAGAGTAATAAACTGCTTTGGGTTTATTTTTCCCTCTTTATAACGAAGACTTGACAGAGTTGTGAGATTTACCTAGCATAGTGCTTGGCATCAAGTAGGTATTTAATACATTTTAATTGATTTACCCAGCTACCTCTGGTCTTCTTTGCAGCTGGGCCATCATCTGTCTGGGTATGGACTTTCAGGGGACCTTAGTCAAAACACATAGCTCAACATTTGACTGCAGTTTGAGAAGGTAACAAAAACGTCCCAGGTAACATTTCACTTTCTCTGCAGTATCTAAGAACGTCTCTGGAATATCTATCTTAGATCCCAATGCCTGTTCATTTTCATCTAGATGCACAAGTATCATTGGAGACTTTGTCAATAGATGATTAAGAGATTGTGGTTTCATTCCCTGGGCCTATCAAAATCCATAAGGTCTACTAAAGGGTTGACTGGGGATTGAAGAATGACATTTCCAAGGTGTTCAGTGTCATCTGTTTGAGAGAGGATTTGAGTTCCTAGAGGGTTAAATGTAAGTCTAGTTCTTCAAGAACAAACTCCGGATCCCCTATCTGCCAGAAAACTTCTGATCTTCTCTTTCTAGTAAACTAATAACATGGATTTCTCATTAGCATCAGGCAACAATAGTTGAAAGTTCTCTCAAGCTGCTGAGGATTGAAGTCTAGTGTGCTCTTTTCTAGGTAGTCAGTTACACATCTTCTCTGGGACGCCTTCACTGAAGAAGTCCCAAGGAGACATCTTTCATATTTATCAGAGTAGAATGAAAGAATTCTTAAATTCTTAATTCAGGGTCTAGAGTATATGAGAAGATTCTCAGACCACTGGGACTCAAGGGACCATAGTCAAGGGAAAGTTCCTTCTTCCAGGCTCATGGGTTCTGGGAAGTGACATTCCAGAGTTTCTCCAACTTAAGGGAAATAATTGATTCTATCTCACTTGATCTGGAAGAAAGAGCTTAACAAAATCTCCTTGGTGTCCTTTTATGCAACATAAAGCTTTCCTGGAATTTAAAATCATATTGTTAATCTAAAAATCATGGATTTTACCAACAAATGAAGGCACCTGGGATATATAACAAAGAGGATAAAAATAACTTCACAGATAAACACAAAAGTTTGCCAACTCTCAGACTGTTTCTACTAGTAGTTCTCTCCTTTTGAGAGAGAATCATGGTAAAATGAACCAAGTTATACCCCTTTCTCCTTTTTGATATTTAATGTTATTTCTCAGTTTTAAAAAATCACATATAATGACAATTATGCATAAAGTCTAAAAAAAAGGTACTAAGAATTAAATTAGAGAACCAGCCAATGTTGGTAGTTTAGTGGAATCTCAACCAAGTGAATTCAATACTCTTGAATTCATTAATTAATGTAGATGTTTCACTTGAAAGATTGAGTTATGAAGTTAATATCTCCACCTAAATCTCTATTTTATATGTTAGTTAATAGCCACATAATTCATATTTTCCTTTCTGAAGACAGATTATAAAATTACCAGATACCAATACCAACACAGTATCAGATATTCTATCCAGGTGTCTCCCCATAAGATCAAAGTCCTCCAGACATCTTAATGATTTAGTATATACACTACACCACCCAGAAGTTCTCTCAGAATTAAAAAAGGAAAAGAATCCACTGTCAAGCTGTTTTATTCAGAAAATATGGTGTTGTCAGTCTTTAACCATTGACAAATAGAGCATTGTCAGGATGGACAGCAGAGAATGCTCTTGAAGACGTCTGTGTTTAAATATTTTTTTTACTCCTACCAGGCAAACTTATACTAAACATCTGCTCAGTTTCTAGAGATGAGGCATTCCTGTCACATAAGAGCACTTCACAGGGACCGTGGATCTAGTTCTTAATAGCAAGGGACTGTTTATTGTGCTCCCACAGCAAGACAGTCTTTTGCCACAATGATCAGAAATGTTATTTCCACTCAAAACATGTCTCAATAAAACAAGCATTTGCTTTCAAAATTCCTTCTTAAGCTATTTGAACTCTACCAAGTAAAATATTTATTTGGCAAAATTACTATTTTAGAAGAAAAATATTTTCCAAAGTAGATGCAATTGAGGATAGCCTGTCTCCTTCTTAAATGGAAATAGAATCTCAGTTATTTTAAAAGATATTGTTTATTGTTATTTGTTTATTGCTATTGTTTATTATTATTATCATTATTTTATTATTACTTTCATAGGAAGGAAAAGGAAAAGGAGAAGGATGAGGGTGAGGGGGAAGAAAGAAGAGAGAAAGGTGTCTTTCATTTCTGCCCAGAATTATAAAGGATTTTCATCAATAGTTCCATTGAAATATGCATCTTGTCTCCTCCTAGGACTCTTTAAGTAGTTCCCTGAAAACATTTATTAATAATTTTGGACAAATAGTACAACCAAAGTGAAAAATGGCAGATATGTGGTTAAGTTAATTAAATGGCTACCTGCATTGATCCAGTAAAGAGATGCATACATAACTAGAACAAAAGAGTGCCCCACTCTGTTCACATAATCCAAGCAACCACCCCACCTAAATTCAATGTTCAGCCCCTTATAAGCATTAAGGCCTCTGATGGTTAAACAGCCTTCTTTGCCACGCTGGCATCCAATTTGTATTTTTCTCCCAGACATAGCCAACATTCCACAGCACAGAAATTTCTCTTTTTTTAAATATTACTTTCTACTACTTATTCTATTCTGCTACAATAAAACAAAAAATCTACATTGCAAACTGTGGGTAATACTTTGCAGTGTCTATTCCCAGGATAACTTTTTTGTTGTTATAATAAAAAATTGATTTATTCAAAATTAAGAAATAAAAATTCTAATGCTCACTTCACTTTTTTTTTTTAACATCTTTAATGGAGTATAATTGCTCTACATTGTTGTGTTAGTTGCTGTTGTATAACAAAGTGAATCAGCTATACGTCTACATATATCCCCATATCCCCTCCCTCTTGCATCTCCCTCCCACCCTCCCTATCCCACCCCTCTAGGTGGTCACAAAGCACTGAGCTGATCTCCCTGTGCTATGTGGCTGCTTCCCACTAGCTAGCTATTTTACATTTGGTAGTGCATATATGTCAATTCCACTTTCTCACTTTGTCCCAGCTTACCCTTCCCCCTCCCCGTGTCCTCAAGTCCATTCTCTACCTCTGCATCTTTATTCCCAGGGTAACTTTTTAAACTATGTTGTGGCTCGCGATTGTGCCGATACTCATTCAACAAACAAAACTTACACCTCAATAAACAGCAAATCTGCATTTCAGATGAGAAAAGGATATGCAGTAAAAAGCACAGTTTCTAAAAAACAAGAAAAAAAGAAAAGAGAAGCCTGCAGTGCAAATTGGAGAATGGGATTTTGCCCCCTATTCCAGAGGATTGCTTCTGTCACCAAGTTTTCTCTCATTTCCATGAATTGCTTTTTCTATTAAGATCTGCTGGGGAAATAGAAGCAAAGGGTTGAGCAGAACTTGCTGGAGATGACAGATGGCTCCTCTTTAATGACTTGTAAAAGTGGCATCCCAAGTTTTATTTTATGGAACTCAGAAGGAAAATGCTAAGCAATGCTATAGATTTTTATCTAACATGCCCATTTTGCTTACTTGTGGAAATATTCTCATTTGACAATTATGATTATTGACACATTTCTAAGGAGCATGTCTATTTATCTTGAAAATATTAGGCAAATGCAAATCTAAGTTCTTTTCTACTTTCTAAATTATTATTAAGAATTAATATCCTTAAAATGAAGCTTCTGGTCAGTATAAGAGAAAATTTGCAACTAAGTGGACTAGTTGTAGCATGCAGGGGAGTTTTCTTCAGCTAAAGCAATTTTCCATTAACAATAAAGAACCTTAAGTTTGCTACTCTATGGCAGGTATTGCATGAAACATTTCTTACAAAAACTAAACAGTGGTTAAATTAAACCTCAGTGAAGTTACAGGTTAAAACAAAACAAATCAAAACAAAAAACCTGTTCATCTCCTCTGCAGATAACATCACTTTTTTTTTTTTGCGGTATGCAGGCCTCTCACTGTTGTGGGCTCTCCCGTTGCGGAGCACAGGCTCCGGACGCGCAGGCCCAGCGGCCATGGCTCACGGGCCCAGCTGCTCCGCGGCATGTGGGATCTTCCTGGACCAGAGCACGAACCCGCGTCCCCTGCATCGGCAGGTGGACTCGCAACCACTGCGCCACCAGGGAAGCCCCATCACTTTTTTTTTAAATGATACACATTTATTGCAAAAAAAAAAAAAAAAAATCACCAAAAAGTCCAATATTAACCATAGTCAAAATTCTGGTGATAATTTTTTCCCAGCTTGTCATTTATCTCTTTAATCTTATTTATGGTGAGTTTTGGTCATTAGATACTTTTGATTGTTAAGCAATCAGATATTCTTTTATGGTTTCTGGTCCACATGAAATGTCACAAAAGTATCCACATATTCATTATTCTAAAATTTTAAAACTTTCTATTTAGGGTCCATGTGCTTTTAATGGAATGCTTCTATAAGAAGCTTCATTGTCATGAAAATCGCATGCTTGGTAAATATTTTATTTATTTTTAAATTAGATGGCACTATTCCAATGTAAGAAAAAAAATTGTTACCCTATTTGTTTGAATATATTTTAGATAAGTTGTTTATTAAAAATATTATTGTATTTGAAAACACAACTCATATTCTGCTTTTCTTTGTATGTCCTATGTATTTAATTGTACACTGTACAGCTTAAATAACAAGGTGGTCAAATTTTAAGATAAGAACCCTCAGCTTTCACTTCTTCGTATGCTGTTACATACAATTTTTCTTCCTCAAATAAGCCAAAAAATAAATATCTTCTCTGATATGTATTATCTCTTTATCCTTCTTGTACTTAATGTAGAATTTAAGATTTTACAATCTTAAAACAATTTAAAATGTACAATTATTTTATTCTTCCTAGACTTCATAGAACTCATAAGATCATAGAATCAGTCAAAATCAAACATTTTAAGAAGCTTCTGTATCAGATTTTTAGTTACAAGAACTAAACAGCTGCAATTGTATTTTCTTATCCGACTGAACCTCTAAACTTTTTTACATCACTTGAAAAGTTTAGTGTTATATTTTAAATTGATCTAACTCTCTGCAGCCTGTTTTGCCTGAGACAAAGACCAGGAGACTTTCTTTTCCTGTATCTTTAAACTAGTACATAACTTCTGTTTAAGGGCCTAGTGACAACTGTAATGGATAATTTACAACCTACAGGGCTTCTGGATTAAATAACAGAGGTTCTGTAAACCAACAGGCTTCAGACTTCGTGAAAGCACCAGTAATTTGTTTATTGCCCTTTCTCAGTTCCTCAATTACAATTGATCTCTGCTAAACAGTCTCGTGCTGCTAATTGTTGAGAAAGGGGGAAATAACTTAATCTTTATAGGCATCTCGTAGCCTAATGTTAGTCCTTATAATTCAGTGCCATAATTGCACCAAAGCACAGATAAATGGAATCCATACACCTAACTGTAGCCAAGGACTTTTGAAATTAATTTATAAACAACCAAAGTTGAAGAAGCTGTGTTTGGAACAGAAGAAATGGTGACTGATTGTGTCTCATATTGAGCCAATGACAGACAAACAAGAGCACTTGATTAGAGCTCTTGTCCTGCCAGATCAGTATTTGAATTCTACTGATAGGAGTTTAATCAGGACTTAATCTCCTTATCTTGTCTAGGGTGTTGACCAACTTTAAGTACTTAACATAATACAGAACCCCTACAGGCATTTCCACTTCAAAGCCTGAAGTGAAGTGGTTAGGTGTCTCCCTAATCTTATTTTTTTCCCATTAATAGTGTTGAAAAGAAATACTTATCAACTAAGTATATCCTAAGTTAGTCTGTTTAACTTCTGAATTGTTTTAGAAAGGTTTGACTTATTCATTCTAATCCTTCATTTTCTTGACCCACCACGTTAGAGATTGAAAAATACTGTACACATACGTGTGTGAAAAGCATGTCCTAATTTACACTGTTTAACTTTTGAATTATTTATTTTAGAAAGGTTTGACTAACTTATCTAAACCTTTATTTTCTTGACCTAAGAAAAAATATTAAACATTAAATATATATCCACACATATATATATACATTAAATATCTATCTACACATACATATATATGTTTGTACAGTATGTGCTTTAAATTCTAGCTTCTCCCTTTAATACAGTATATCACTTGAATGTCCAGTTGAACAAGTAGTACATTAAAACACAAAGCAAAATCGCCCTTCAAATCTTTTCAATGTTATGCATTACAGGTAAAGTTCAATGACAACTTTTGTAGATCACTCCCTGGACTTAGTATTCCACTTTTTCACATTAAAGTTTGTCCTTTAATCCTTACTGCAGCCCAATGAGAAAGAGCAGGTATGTTTACTCTCTATTTGCAGTAAGTTAAAACTGTTTATTTCACTATAGCATATCCTCCTAAGGATACATTAATCGTTAATCGTTTTTTAGCCAAAATGTAAATATTTGTCACATGAATTGTTTTCATGTCTCCACAACAGATTGAAATTACTTTTAAAAAAATTGAAGTAAAATTAACAAAATTGATAACCAAAATAATTAAAACTTCATAAACCAGATACTATTTATCTAGAAATGAGGACTTCTACATTTGGTATTTAATATACTCTTAGTATTTTAATTATTCCAAATGTTCAATAGTCTACTTAATTTTATGGTAGCATATATCCAAAACAGTGGATATATGCTACCATATACCCTCTATTTTGTCTAATGTACTTTAACCGGAAGATATTAATCTCAGAGATGAAAGATATTTTACTATTAAGAAAGATCAGTAAATTCAAATGTTCAACTCAGTTCAAGTTAATCCTTCATAAATTATTTAGAAGCAAATAGAAAATTTTTCTCACTTTATTATTTCTTCAATTATTCATTATTTACATTTTGCTCAACTCAAAATACTATACTTTGGAGCTTTATTTTTACTTTGTCTTCTCTGAAATAAGTTTACCCATTCTTAGTTTTAAATATAGCCATAACATTAAGTCAAACACTAAATATTCAACCATCCATGATACAACTAAATGCGATTGACTTTAGTGGGATATTCCCATCTAAAAGAGAGGCTTGAGAACAACTACACAGATAAAAGATAAAGTAGGCAAAAGCATTATAAATGTTGCCTCAATTTTCATAGAAGGATTTTCAGCAATTTTACTTTTTGAGAATTTCTATAAACATTACTTTATGGTATTTCACTCAACTCAGATTATCTGTGATAAATGCCCCTGTACTGACATGTATATAAAATTTTAAGAGATAAATTAAATAGATTATAAATAAATCTAACCCTTTATAAAAGATGTATATTAATGATATTTTAAAGTATATTTTAATAATGTATTTTAAACAAATATGTAACAGAAAACTTGATTTATGTAAATAACAGTCTAATCTTGGAACTGCTGATAGGATTCATTAAGTTTAAATTTGGAAAGATCATGTATCTCAAAAGATGTGTAATATTGAGCTAAATAACAATGTTAGCTAAGTAGCACTGAGGCATAAACAGGGAAAAATAAAATAAAAGCCTATTATTTCTTGACTATGTATTCTTCCTAAAGTAACTCAGGTACTTCCATTTTATTTGAATACTGCTTTTTGTTTCCTCTATTAAGTAGTGCTTAAAAACCACAACTTCAGTCAATCAGTAAACAGGATCATTACTTCTAAGTGTTTCAGATTCTAAATCAAGGGTTTCATTTAATTTTCCTAGCAGAATAATGCATATAGATGAGGATGTCAAATTGCAAATAACCTGTATTAGAATAGGGTTTACAGTGCTTATGGTAAGTAATCAACATTATTGACTTAGCTTAGGGATTTAAAATGCTGAAAAACACTAACAGAATAAATTGATTGGAAGAATAGAGAAGTACATCACTGTGTTAAAGATTTGAAATGAAAGTAAAACACATTATATGATTTTGTAATTTAAAAGTACATGTGCATATATAGATATGCACGTAGATGGATAATGTGGCATTATTGATTTAAATTCCCTATTGGGATTAAAGGAAGAATGCTTAGTTTCGTTTCAATGGTAATGTTGGCATTCATTATCAATATGATAAAATACAAATTGGTGGCTATGTAATTCAGATTTAATGCCCCTGCTGAACTTCTTTCCATTAGTAGCTAATGGCTATCCTGTTTACCTTCTATGACTCCAAATGCTCATTCCATCTTCTTTTCTGTGATCATCATGGTTGTACAGGAAATGATTTTGCTAAAAATGAAAATATCCTGCTTTATTTAAAAAATGATAGAACTTGCATCTGTAAACATTACTTTAATCTATGACTTCCATGATGTGTCAGCATTCTCAAAAGGAATCTTGTTCAGAGTTTATAAAATGGAAGTGAAACATTTTATAACTTAGAATAGTTAGTAAGAAAAAGGCTTGTTGAAATTACTAAAGTGAAACATTTTACTCTCAGAATAGTTTATATTTTTCAACATATATACATAAAGTGAGCATTTCCTGTCCATTATTAAAAGTCTTTTTATCATGATAAACAAATCTATCCATTGAATTGCTTTTCTCTATTCTATGTAGCAACAGTTTATTTTTAGGATGGCTTTCAACTACTAAGTTGGATTTATTTTAGAGAAAGAGGAGTACAAAAACTCCTATTAATTTATTTTAATTAAGCCCATTACAATAATACCTGGGGAGAAAACAATTAAACATTGAATAAGAAACAATAAAAAATTAAGATCATTTCCTCTTTGCAGTTGAGTTCCCTTAGTCATCTCTTTTTCTCAAAATAAACCCTTTAAGTCTCACAGATTTTTCAGTGAAACAGCATAATTTTAAATGAGGTTATAATACTGCTTCTTAATATTATTGCACATCTACTGTATATCAGACAGTGTTCTTAGTACTTAATGTACTTGCATAATTCTCCCAAACTTGTGGTATAATATAGAGAAATAAACCAACTTAAAAATGGGCAAAGGATCTGAATAAACATTTCTTCAAGGATATACAAGTGGCCAATAGGCACACAAAATAAGTTCAAGATATTAACTATCAGGGAAATGCAGATTAAAACCATAGCAAGATACCACTTCACATCATTATTACCACTATAATCAAAAAGACAGGTAATAGAAAGTGTTGGCAAGAATGTTTAGGAATTGAAACCCACATACACTGCTATTAGGAATGCAAAATGGTGCAACTCCTTTGGAAAACTGTTTGGCATTTCCTTAAAAGATAAAAAACAGAGTTACCGTAAGGTCCAACAATTAAACTCCTAGTCATATACCCAAGAGAAGTAAGGACCCATGTTTACACAAAAACTTATACAGATGTTCACAAATAGCCAAGAAATGGAAACAACCCAAATTTCTCTCAACTGATGAATGAGTAAATAAAACATAGTATATACATTCAATGGAATATTATTTGACAATAAAAAGGAATTATTTGATGTTACATGCTACAGCATGGATGAAACTTGTATACATTATGTTAAGTGAAAGAAGCTAGACACAAAAAATGACATATTGCATGATTTCATTTATGTGAAATACACAGAACAGGCAAATCTATTAAAACAGTAGAGTTGTGGTTGCCTAAGGTTGACAAGTTTTGGGGAATGGACAGAGACTGCTAATGGGTATGGGATTTCTTTTTGAGGTGATGAAAATGTTCTAAAATTGATTGTGGTATTGGTTGCACAACTCTATGAAGATATTTAAAGACTACTGACTTCTACACTTTTTTTTCTGGCCACGGCATGCAGGATCTTAGTTCCCCAACCAGGGATCGAACCCACACCCCCTGTGCTGGGAGGGTGATGTCTTAACCACTGGACCACCAGGGAAGCCCCTGACTTGTACACTTTAAATGGGCAAGTTGTATGGTATGTGAATAATATCTCAATAAAGCTGTTTTGTGCATTTATTTTTTTTCTCTTCCCCCTTGCCCCAAAAGACAGCAAGAAAGGTATAGAGAAGTTTAACAACTTAACCAAAGTGACAGTGAGAGGTGATCCTGAACTTAAACCATGAAATCTGGCTCCAAAGTGCATGCATACACCCACTGAGCTTACTGACTCTGCTGATGCAAGTTTTGCTCTTCAATGTGAAGACTTATTTCATTGAATCAAATATTTTGTTTAAAAAGCCACTCCCGGGCTTCCGTGGTGGTGCAGTGGTTGGGGGTCTGCCTGCCGACGCAGGGGACACGGGTTCGTGCCCCGGTCCGGGAAGATCCCACATGCCGCGGAGCAGCTGTACCCGTGAGCCATGGCGGCTGAGCTTGCGCGTCCGGAGCCTGTGCTCCGCAACGGGAGAGCCCACAACAGTGAGAGGCCTGCATACCGCAAAAAAAAAAAAAAAAAAAAAAAAAAAGCCACTCTGCAACCAAGCTCCAAATGAAAGTGTTTTGTGTTAACATAGATGGTAGTTCTTTCTATAATAAAAAATGACATATGGTGAATAACAAGGTTGACTAAGTCATTTCAAGGAATTATATGGTTAATTCTGAATGTCTAGATTCTTAATAAATTAGGACAACCTGCAAAGACTGTTGCTAACAACAAAAAACAAATTCTCCATAGATACTTAGAGTTTTTATTACTTTAACCCCCAAGAATTTTAGTTATTATCCAATCATGTTTCTTAGTCTAGAAAAAAAAGTCACATGTCAAAACATATTTGTGCTTTTTGTTTGTTTGTTTTAATAGATCTTTATTGGAGTATAACTGCTTCACAATACCATGTTAGTTTCTGTTGCATAACAAAGCAAATCAGCCATATACATACACATGTCCCAATATCCCCTCCCTCTCGAGCCTCCCTCCCATCCTCCCTATCCCATCTCTCTAGGTCATCACAAAACACAGAGCAGATCTCCCTGTGCTATGCTGCTGCTTCCCACCAGCCAACTATTTTACATCTGGTAGTGTGTATATGTCGATGCTACTCTCACTTCATCCCAACTTCAACCTCCCACCCCGTGTCATCAAGTCCATTCTCTATGTCTACCTCTTTATTCCTGTCCTGCAACTAGGTTCATCAGTACCATTTTTTTTTTTGATTCCATATATATGTGTTAGCATATGGTATTTGTTTTTCTCTTTCTGACTTACTTCACTCTGTGTGACAGACTCTAGGTCCATCCACCTCATTACAAATAACTCAATTTCGTTTCTTTTTATGGCTGAGTAATATCCCATTGTATGTATATACCACATCTTCTTTATCCATTCCTCTGTCGATGGACATTTAGGTTGCTTCTATGTCCTGGCTATTGTAAATAGAGCTGCAATGAACATTGTGGTACATGTCTCTTTTTGAAATATGGTTTTCTCAGGGTATATGCCCAGTAGTGGGATTGCTGGGTCCTATGGTAGCTCTATTTTTAGTTTTTAAGGAACCTCCATACTGTTTTCCACAGTGGTTGTATCAATTTACATTCTCACCAACAGTATAGGAGAGTTCCCTTTTCACCACACCCTTTCCAGCATTTATTGTTTCAAGCTTTTTTGATAATGGGCATTCTGACCAGCATGAG
Organism: Stenella coeruleoalba; assembly: GCF_951394435.1. Taxonomy (NCBI): domain Eukaryota; kingdom Metazoa; phylum Chordata; class Mammalia; order Artiodactyla; family Delphinidae; genus Stenella; species Stenella coeruleoalba. Next base: position 74,437,845 of record NC_137148.1, read on the forward strand.
GTGACACCTTATTGCAGTTTTGATTTGCATTTCTCTAATAATTAGTGATGTTGAGAAGCTTTTCACGTGTCTCTTGGCCATCTGTATGTCTTCCTTGGTGAAATGTCTATTTAGGTCTTCTGCCCATTTTTTAACTGGATTGTTTTTTTTTTTTTGATATTGAGTTCCATGAGCTATTTGTATATTTTGGAGATTAATCCTTTGTCAGTTGTTCATTTGCAAATATTTTCTCCCATTCTGAGGGTTGTATTTTTGTCTTGTTTATGGTTTCCTTTGCTGTGCAAAAGCTTTTAAGTTTCACTAGGTTCCATTTGTTTATTTTTGTTTTTATTTCCATTTCTCTAGGAGGTGGGTTAAAAAAGATCTTGCTGCGGTTTATGTCAGTGTGTTTTTCCTATGTTTTCCTCTAAAAGTTTCATACTGTCTGGCCTTACATTTAAGTGTTTAATCCATGTTGAGCTTACGTTTTTGTATGGTGTTAAGGAGTGTTCTAATTTCATTCTTTTACATGTAGCTGTCCAGTTTTCCCAGCACCACTTCTTAAAGAGGCAGTCTTTTCTCCATTGTATGTTCTTGCCTCCTTTGTCATAAATTAGGTGCCCATATTTGTATGGGTTTATCTCTGGGCATTCTATCCTGTACCATTAATCTATATTTCTGTTTTTGTGCCAGTACCATACTGTCTTGATTACTGTAGCTTTGTAATATAGTCTGGAGCCAGGCAGCCTGATTCCTCCAGCTCCGCTTTTCTTTCTCAAGATTGCTTTTGCTATTTGGGGTCTTTTGTGTTTCCATACGAATTGTAAGATTTTTTTTGTTCTAATTCTGTGAAGAATGCCATTGGTAGTTTGATAGGGATTGCACTGAATCTGTAGATTGCTTTGGTCAGTATAGCCATTTTCACAATATTGATTCTTCCAATCCAAAAACGTGGTATATTTCTCCATCTGTTTATGCCATCTCTGATTTCTTTCACCAGTGTTTTATAGTTTTCTGAGTACAAGCCTTTAGCCTCCTTAGGTAGCTTTATTCCTAGATATTTTATTCTTTTTGTTGTAGTGGTAAATGGGAGTGTTTCCTTAATTTCTCTTTCTGATATTTTGTCATTACTGTATAGGAATACCAGAGATTTCTGTGCATTAATTTTGTATTCTGCAACATTACCAAATTCATTGATTAGTTCTAGTAGTTTTCTGGTGGCATCTTTAGGATTTTCTATGTATAGTACCATGTCATTAGCAAAGAGTGACAGTTTTACTTCTTCTTTTCCAGTTTGTATTCCTTTTATTTCTTTTTCTTCCCTGATTGCTGTGGCTAGGACTTCCAAAACTATGTTGAATAAGAGGGTTGAGAGTGGACATCCTTATCTTGTTCCTGATCCTAATGGAAATGCTTTCAGTTTTTCACCATTGAGTATGATGTTTGCTGTGGGGTTGTCATATATGGCCTTTATTATGTTGAGGTAGGTTCCCTCTATGCCCATTTTCTGAAGAGTTTTTCTCATAAATTGGTATTGAATTTCGTCATAATCTTTTTCTGTTTCTACTGAGATGATCATTTGGTTTTTATTCCTTAATTTGTTAATGTGGTGTATCACATTGATCGATTCGCATATATTGAAGAATCTTGCATCCCTGGGATAAATCCCACTTGATCATGGTGTATGATCCTTTTAATGTGCTGTTGGATTCTGTTTGCTAGTCTTTTTTTCAGGATTTTTGCATGTATATTCATCAGTGATATTGTTCTATAATTATCTGTTTTTGTTTTATCTTTTTCTGGTTTTGGTATCAGGGTGATGGTGGCTTCATCATGAATGAATTTGGGAGTGTTTCTCCTTCTGCAATTTTTTGGAAGAGTTTGAGAAGGATTGGTGTTAGCTCTTCTCTAAATGTTTGGTAGAATTCGCCTGTGAAGCCATCTGGTCCTGGACTTTTGTTTGTTGGAAGATTTTTAATTATGGCTTCAATTTCATTCCTTTGATAGGTCTGTTTATATTTTCTAATTCTTCTTGGTTCAGTCCTGGAAAATTGTATCTTTCCAAGAATGTGTCCATTTCTTCATGGTTGTCCATTTTATTGGCATATAGCTGTTTGTAGTAGTCTCTTATAATCCTTTGTATTTCTGCAGTGTCAGTTGTGATTTCTCCTTTTCATTTCTAATTTTATTGATTTGCGTCCTCTCCCTTTTCTTCTTGATGAGTGTGGCTAAGGGTTTATCCATTTTGTTTATCTTCTCAAAGAACCAGCTTTTAGTTTTATTGATCTTTGCTATTGTTTTCTTTGTTTCTATTTCATTTATTTCTGCTCTGATCTTTATGATTGCTTTCCTTCTACTAACTTTGGATTTTCTTTGTTCTTCTTTCTCTAGTTTTTTTAAGTGTATGGTTAGATTGTTCCTTTGAGATTTTTCTTGTTTCTTGAGGTGAGATTTAATTGCTATAAACTTCCCTCTTAGAACTGCTTTTGCTGCATCCCATAGGTTTAGGGTTGTCATGTTTTTGATGTCATTTGTTTCCAGGTATTCTTTTATTTCTTCTTTGATTTCTTCAGTGATCTCTTGGTTATTTAGTAGCACACTGTTTAGCCTCCATATATTTGTGTTTTTTACAGGTTTTTTCCTGTAATTGATTTCCAATCTCATAGCGTTGTGGTCAGAAAATATGCTTGATGCATTTTCAATTTTCTTAAATTTTCCGAGACTTGATTTGTGACTCAAGATGGGATCTATCCTGGAGAATGTTCCATGTGCACTTGAGAAGAAAGTGTATTCTGCCAATTTTGGGTGGAATGTTCTATAAATATCAATTAGATCTATCTGGTCTATTGTGTCATTTAAAGCTTGTGTTTCCTTATTTATTTTCTGTTTGGATGATCTGTCCATTGGTGTAAGTGGGGTGTTAAAGTCCCCTGCTATTTTTGTGTTACTGTTGATTTCTCCTTTCATGGTTGTCAGCATTTGCCTTATGTATTGAGGTGCTCCTATGTTGGGTGCATAAACATTTATAATTGTATATCTTCTTCTTGGACTGATCCTTTGATCATTATGTAGTGTCCCTCCTTATCTCTTGTAACAGTCTTTATTTTAAAGCCTATTTTACCTGATACAAGTATTCCTACTCCAGCTTTCTTTTGACTTCCATTTGCATGGAATATCTTTTTCCATCCCCTCACTTTCAGTCTGTATGTGTCCCTAGGTCTGAAGTGGATCTCTTGTAGACAGCACATATATGGGTCTCGTTTTTGTATCCATTCAGCCAGTCTGTGTCTTTTAGTTGGGGCATTTAATCCATTTACATTCACGGTTATTATCGATATGTATGTTCCTATTACCATTTTCTTAATTGTTTTGGGTTTGTTTTTGTGGGTCTTTTTCTTGTGTTTACCCACTTAGAGAAGTTTCTTTAGCATTTGTTGTAAAGCTGGTTTGGTGGTGCTGAACTCTCTTAGCTTTTGTCTGTCTGAAAAGCTTTTGACTTCTCCATCGAATCTGAATGAGATCCTTGCTGGATAGAGTAATCTTCGTTGTAGGTTTTTCTCTTTCATCACTTTAAGTATATCCTGCCACTCCCTTCTGGCCTGCAGAGTTTCCACTGAAAACTCAGCTGAAAACCTTATGGGGATTCTTTTGTATGCTACGTTTTTGTTTTTCCCTTGCTGCTTTGAATATTTTTTCTTTGAATTGAATTTTTGTTAGTTTGATTAATATGTGTCTTGGTGTTTTTTTCCTAGGGTTTATCCTGTATGGGACTCTCTGTTCTTCCTGGACTTGGGTGACTATTTCCTTTCCTATATTAGGGAAGTTTTAGACTATAATCTCTTCAAATATTTTCTCAGACCCTTTATTTCTCTCTTCTTCAGGGACCCCTATAATTCGAATGTTGATGTGTTTAGTGTTGTCCTAGAGGTCTCTGAGATTGTATTCAATTCTTTTCATTCTTTTTTTTTATTCTGCTCCTCAGAAGTTATTTCCACCATTTTGTCTTCCAGCTCACTTATTCATTCTTCTGCCTCCGTTATTCTGTTATTGATTCCTTCTAGTGTATTTTTCATTTCAGTTATTGTGTTGTTCATCTCTGTTTGTTTGTTCTTTAGTTCTTCTAGATCTTTGTTAAACATTTCTTGTCTTTTCTCAATCCATGCTTCCATTCTATTTCTGAGATTCTGGATCATCTTTACTATCATTAGTCTGAATTCTTTTTCAGGTAGATTGCCTATTTCCTCTTCATTTATTTAGTCTTGTAGGTTTTTACCTTCCTCCTTCATCTGTGACATATTTTTCTGCTGTCTCATTGCTTTTCTTTATGAGTCGGATTGTGTTCCTGTTTTACTCGTTCAGCCTGAGGCTTCCAACACTGGAGTTTGTAGGTTATTGGGTAGAGCTGGGTCTTGGTGCTGAGATGAGAAAGTCTGTGAGACCTCGCTCCAATGAATATTCCCTGGGGTCTGAGGTTCTCTGTTAGTCCAGTGGTTCAGACTCAGAGCTCCCACCACAGGAGCTTATGCCCAACCCCATGCTCTCAAATCAAGGTCCCACAAGCCGCGTGGGGTGACAAAAAAAAAAAAAGAGATAGAGAGAATAATAACGAAGTAAAAAATAAAGTTAGATTAGGAAACAAACTGATATGTTAGAAAGAATGTAAAAAAAAAAGATGAATCAACAACTGGAAGGTACATCAGTACCAAAATAGTAAAAAAGAGAAGGGAAAAGAAAAAAAAAAAAGGAGGCGGGGAAAGTTCTTGGCTGTGGAGAGCAGAGCCTAAGCAAGGGTGAGGTTTGGGTGGTGGGAGGGGCCAATGCTCAGGACGCACAGGGCTGGAAAATGCCCTGGGGTTTGTGGGGGTGCGGCTTAGGCTCAAGGAACAGAAGGGGCCCAGGCATGTCCCCCACCCCTTGTCTCAGAGGGCAGGGAACCTCACCTGGGAGCCCAGCAGGCTCCTCATGTCCAAGTGGGCAGGGCAACCGCCCTCTGCTCCTCTCCGGGCCTCCCCAAGGACCCCTCCCACCTGCCTGTCCTGATCTCCCTGGCCTCCCTCCTATGCCCCCAAGGACCCATGTGGCCTGCACAGGGGTTTGGAGGGCAGGGGATCTGGCCTGGGAGCTCAGTATGCTCCCCGGGCCCAAATGGGTGGGGCAATCGCCCTCCACTCACTCCTCCCAGAGGGTCCCTCACACCTGCTTCTCCTGATCCCTCAGGCCCCCTTCCTATGCCCCCAAGGACCCATGCAGCCTGGATGGGGATTGGAGTGCAGGGTATCGGCCTAGGCGCTCAGCAGGCTCCCTGGGCCCAAGTGGGTGGAGCAAACGTCCTCCACTCCTCTCCTGCTTCTCCCACAGCTGCCTGCCTCTCTTGATCTCCCCAGCCTCCCTCCTATGCCCCCAGAACACACACAGCCTGGATGGGGCTTGGGATGGCAGAGAACCAGCTTGGGAGCTCACGGGACTCCCCAGCCACAGTGGACCAGGTGATCTCCCTCCACTCCTCTCCTGGTCTTCCCGGAGAGTCCCTCCCACCTGCCTCTTCTGATCTCCCCAGCCTCAGGGGTGCCAGTCTTGTCTGGCCTCCACTTCTCCTCCCCGCTTGGTGCCCCTACATCCTACCAGTTCACTTTGGGGGTCCTCCCGTCTCCTTGGGGGTTAAAGTCCTCCACGAGAGGTCGGCAGGTGCCCTAGTTGTGGGGAGATGCTAACTCTGTGTCTTCCCACACCGCCATCTTGACTCCTCCCCAGAACATATGTTTTAACTTCTCCTTTTCACTTATGATTTTGTTGAAGGTGTGTGGAAATTCAGAATGGATTCATAGAACTTTACAGCTAAGGAAACTAAGAGACATGCTCATAAAATCACACAACTGGAAAAACACATGACTCAAAGATGTCCAATAGTTTATAAAGTCACTAGATTCTACAGCGGTTAAAACTAAAGTCATCATTATCAACACCTTCGAAATAATCAGTACTTATTGGAAATATATTATGGGCAGGCAGTGCATTATATATGTCTTATCTCATTTAATCCTCATAGCAACCCTATGTAGTATAGGTACTATTGTTATTTCTATTGTATAACTAAGAAAACTGAAGCTTTGGAAAGTTAAATAACTTGCTCAAATCATAGAGATCCAAGTGGTGGATCTGGGATTTAAACCCAAGCCTTTTTGATGTGTTCTTAAATACCATTATAAGCCTTAATCACAATCAATTCAGTAATCTCATCTTTTTTATTAAAAATAAATATTAGGGTTTTTCCGCAGAGATGGAACTCCCGGCTCGGGGTCTCTTCCCTCCGCCGTCATGGAACTGCCCTGGAGCCCGAGAGGAGGGTGGCCTCACTGAGGCTGCTGGCTCTGGAGGGGCCCCAGTGGCTAAAGCCACGACAGGCATGTGGACGGCGGGCCGGTTGTTTCAACAAGTAACTTAAAGACAAAATGGAAAAACAAGGAGGTGCCTGAGATCATATTGATGTGAAACCAGGGATGGCCACCTTGTGCCAGATACAACAGAAATACGTCTACACATGGAACAACTCCTACAGAACACCTACTCAACGCTGGCAGAAGACCTCAGACCACCCAAAAGGCAAGAAAGTCCCCACGTACCTGGGTAGGGCAAACAAAAAAAGAATAAACAGAGAAAAAAGAATAGGGACGGGACCTGGACCAGTGGGAGGGAGCTGTAAAGGAGGAAAGGTTTCCACACACTAGGAAGCCCCTTCGCGGGTGGAGACTGTGGTTGGTGGAGACTGTGGCTGGTGGAGGCAGAAAGCTTCGGAGCCGCAGAGGAGAGCACACCAACAGGGGTGCAGAGGACAAAGCGGAGAGATTCCCGCACAGAGGACTGGTGCCAACCTGCACTCACCAGCCCGAGAGGCTTGTCTGCTCACCTGCCGGGGTGAGCAGGGCTGGGAGCTGAGGCTCGGGCTTTGGTCGGAGCATAGGGAGAGGACTGGGGTTGGCAGTGTGAACACAGCCTGCAGGGGGTTAGTGCACCACAGCTAGCCGGGAGGGAGTCCATGTGCTTCTGTGTGAGATTTTGTCTGTATAGCATTGCTTCCACAATTTGTGCTAGGGTTCTATCCGTCCATTTTTTCTGTTTTTTGGTTTTATCTTTAAAAAAATTTATTTTTCTTAATAATTATTTTTTATTTTAATTATTTTATCTTCTTTCTTTCTTTCTTTCTTTCTCTCTTTTTCTTTCTTTCTTTCCTTCCCTCCCTCCCTTTCTCTTTCTTTCTTTCCTTCCCTTCCTCCCTTTCTCCTTCTTTCTTTCTTTCTTTCTTTCTTTCTTTCTCTCCCTCCCTCCCCTTTCCTTCCTTCCTTCACGCCTTCCTTCCTTCCTTTCTTCTTTCTATCTTTCTTTCTTTCCTTCTTTCACTTTTTCTCCCTTTTATTCTGAGCCATGTGGATGAAAGGCTCTTGGTGCTGCAGCCAGGAGTCAGTGCTGCACCTCTGAGGTGGGAGAGCCAACTTCAGGACACTGGTCAACAAGAGACCTCCCAGCTCCACATAATATCAAACGGTGAAAATCTCCCAGAGATCTCCATCTCAACACCAGCACCCAGCTTCACTCAAGATCAGCAAGCTATAGTGCTGGACACCCTATGCCAAACAACTAGCAACACAGGAACACAACCCCACCCATTAGCAGAGAGGCTGCCTAAAATCATAATAGGTCCACAGACACCCCAAACCACACCACCAGATGTGGACCTGCCCACCAGAAAGACAAATCCATCCTTATCCACATGAACACAGGCACTAGTGCCCTACACCAGGAAGCCTACACAACCCACTGAACCAAATTTAGCCACTGGGAACAGACTTGAAAAACAACGGGAACTATGAACCTGCAGCCTGCAAAAAGGAAACCGCAAACACAGTAAGATAAGCAAAATGAGAAGACAGAAAAACACACAGCAGTTGAAGGAGCAAGATAAAAACCCACCAGACCTAACAAATGAAGAGGAAATAGGCAGTCTACCTGAAAAAGAATTCAGAATAATGATAGTAAAGATGAGCCAAAATCTTGGAAACAGAATAGACAAAATGCAAGAAACATTTAACAAGGACCTAGAACAACTAAAGATGAAACAAGCAACGATAAACAACACAATAAATGAAATTAAAAATACTCTAGATGGGATCAATAGCAGAATAACTAAGGGAGAAGAACGGATAAGTGACCTGGAAGATAAAATAGTGGAAATAACTACTGCAGAGCAGAATAAAGAAAAAAAAATGAAAAGAACTGAGGACAGTCTCAGAGATCTCTGGGACAACATTAAATGCACCAACATTCGAATTATAGGGGTTCCAGAAGAAGAAGAGAAAAAGAAAGGGACTGAGAAAATATTTGAAGAGATTATAGTTGAAAACTTCCCTAATATGGGAAAGGAAATAGTTAATCAAGTCCAGGGAGCACAGAGAGTCCCATACAGGATAAATCCAAGGAGAAATACGCCAAGACACATACTAATCAAACCGTCAAAAATTAAATACAAAGAAAACATATTAAAAGCAGCAAGGGAAAAACAACAAATAACACACAAGGGAATCACCATAAGGTTAACAGCTGATATTTCAGCAGAAACTCTGCAAGCCAGAAGGGACTGGCAGGACATATTTACAGTGATGAAGGAGAAAAACCTACAACCAAGATTACTCTACCCAGCAAGGATCTCATTCAGACTTGATAGAGAAATTAAAACCTTTACAGACAAGCAAAAGCTGAGAGAGTTCAGCACCACCAAACCAGCTTTAAAACAAATGCTAAAGGAACTTCTCTAGGCAAGAAACACAAGAGAAGGAAAAGACCTACAATAACAACCCCAAAACAATTAAGAAAATGGGAATAGGAACATATATATCGATAATTACCTTAAATGTAAATGGACTAAATGCTCCCACCAAAAGACACAGACTGGCTGAATGGATACAAAAACAAGACCTATATATATATATGCTGTCTACAAGAGACCCACTTCAGACCTAGAGACACACACAGACTGAAAGTAAGGGAATGGAAAAAGATATTCCATGCAAATGGAAATAAAAAGAAAGCTGGAGTAGCAATTCTCCTATCAGACAAAATAGACTTTAAAATAAAGACTATTAGGAGAGACAAAGAAGGACACTACATGATGATCAAGGGATCGATCCAAGAAAAAGATATAACAATTGTAAATATTTATGCACCCAACATAGGCGCACCTCAATACATAAGGCAAATACTAACATCCATAACAGGGGAAATCGACAGTAACACATTCATAGTAGGGGACTTTATCACCCCACTTTCACCATTGGACAGATCATCCAAAATGAAAATAAATAAGGAAACACAAGCTTTAAATGATACATTAAAAAGGATGGACTTAATTGATATTTATTGGACATTCCATCCAAAAGCAACAGAATACACATTTTTCTCAAGTACTCATGGAACATTCTCCAGGATAGATCATATCTTGGGTCACAAATCAAGCCTTGGTAAATTTAAGAAAACTGAAATTGTATCAAGTATCTTTTCCGACCACAATGCTATGAGACTAGATATCAATTACAGGAAAATATCTGTAAAACATACAAACACATGGAGGCTAAACAATACACTATTTAATAACAAAGTGATCACTGAAGAAATCAAAGATGAAATAAAAAAATACCTAGAAAAAATGACAGTGGAGACATGATGACCCAAAACCTATGGGATGCAGCAAAAGCAGTTCTAAGAGGGAAGTTTATAGCAATACAATCCTACCTTAAGAAACAGGAAACATCTCGAATAAACAACCTAACCTTGCACCTAAGCAATTAGAGAAAGAAGAACAAAAAAACCCCAAAGTTAGCAGAAGGAAAGAAATCATAAAAATCAGATCAGAAATAAATGAAAAAGAAATGAAGGAAACAATAGCAAAGATAAATAAAACAAAAAGGTGGTTCTTTGAGAAGATAAACATAATTGATAAACCATTAGCCAGACTCATCAAGAAAAAAAAGGGAGAAGACTCAAATGAATAGAATTAGAAATGAAAAAGGAGAAGTAACAACTGACACTGCAGAAATACAAAAGATCATGAGCAATTACTACAAGCAACTCTATGCCAATAAAATGGACAACCTGGAAGAAATGGACAAATTCTTAGAAATGCACAACCTACCAAGACTGAATCAGGAAGAAATAGAAAATATGAACAGATCAATCACAAGCACTGAACTTGAAACTGTGATTAAAAATCTTCCAACAAACAAAAGCCCAGGACCAGATGGCTTCACAGGCGAATTCTATCAAACATTTAGAGAAGAGCTAACACCTATCCTTCTCAAACTCTTCCAAAATATAGCAGAGGGAGGAACACTCCCAAATTCCTTCTATGAGGCCACCATCACCTTGATACCAAAACCAGACAAGGATGTCACAAAGAAAGAAAACTACAGGCCAATATCACTGATGAACATAGATGCAAAAATCCTCAACAAAGTACTAGCAAACAGAATCCAACAGCACATTGAAAGGATCATACACCATGATCAAGTGGGGTTTATTCCAGGAATGCAAGGATTCTTCAATATACCAAATCAACCAACGTGATACACCATATTAACAAATTGAAGGAGAAAATCCATATGATCATCTCAATAGATGCAGAAAAAGCTTTCGAGAAAATTCAACACGCATTTATGATAAAAACCCTGCAGAAAGCAGGCATAGAGGGAACTTTCCCCAACATAATAAAGGCCACATACGACAAAGCCACAGCCAACATCACCCTCAATGGTGAAAAACTGAAAGCATTTCCACTAAGATCAGGAACAAGACAAGGTTGCCCACTCTCACCACTCTGATTCAACATAGTTTTGGAAGTTTTAGCCACAGCAATTAGAGAAGAAAATGAAATAAAAGGAATCCAAGTCAGAAAAGAAGAAGTAAAGCTGTCACTGTTTGCAGATGACATGATACTATGCATAGAGAATCCTGAATATGCTACCAGAAAACTCCTAGAGCTAATCAATGAATTTGGTAAAATAGCAGGATACAGAATTAATGCACAGAAATCTCTGGCATTCCTATACACTAATGATGAAAAATCTGAAAGTGAAATCAATAAAACACTCCCATTTACCATTGCAACAAAAAGAATAAAATATGTAGGAATAAACCTACCTAAGGAGACAAACGACCTGTATGCAGAAAATTATAAGACACTGATGAAAGAAATTAAAGATGATACAAATAGATGGAGAGATATACCATGTTTTTGGATTGGAAGAATCAACATTGTGAAAATGACTCTACTACACAAAGCAATCTACAGATTCAATGCAATCCCTATCAAACTACCACTGGCATTTTTCACAGAACTAGAACAAAACATTTCACAATTTGTATGGAAACACAAAAGACCCTGAATAGCCAAAGCAATCTTGAGAACGAAAAACAGGGCTGGAGCAATCAGGCTCCCTGACTTCAGACTATACTACAAAGCTACAGTAATCAAGACAGTATGGTAGTGGCACAAAAACAGAAAGATAGATCAATGGAACAGGATAGAAAGCACAGAGATAAACCCATGCACACATGGTCACTTAATCTTTGATAAAGGAGGCAGGAATGCACAGTGGAGAAAGGACAGCCTCTTCAATAAGTGGTGCTGGGAAAACTGAACAGGTACATGTAAAAGTACAAGATTAGATCATTCCCTAACAGCATACACAACAATAAGCTCAAAATGGATTAAAGATCTTAATGTAAGGCCAGAAACTATCAAACTCTTAGAGGAAAACATAGGCAGAACACTCTATGACATAAATCACAGCAAGATCCTTTTTGACCCACCTCCTAGAGAAATGGAAATAAAAACAAAAATAAACAAATGGAACCTAATGAAACTTCAAAGCTTTTGCACAGCAAAGGAAACCATAAACAAGACCAAAAGACAACCCTCAGAATGGGAGAAAATATTTGCAAATGAAGCAACTGACAAAGGATTAATCTCCAAAATTTACAAGCAGCTCATGCAGCTCAATAACAAAAAGAACTAACAACCCAATCCAATAATGGGCAGAAGACCTAAATAGACATTTCTCCAAAGAAGATATACAGATTGCCAACAAACACATGAAAGAATGCTCAACATCATTAATCATTAGAGAAATGCAAATCAAAACTACAATGAGATATCATCTCACACCAGTCAGAATGGCCATCATAAAAAAAAAAATCTAGAAACAATAAATGCTGGAGAGGGTGTGGAGAAAAGGGAACACTCTTGCACTGCTGGTGGGAATGTGAATTGGTACAGCCACTATGGAGAACAGTATGGAGGTTCCTTAAAAAACTACAAATAGAACTACCATATGACCCAGCAATCCCACTACTGGGCATATACCCTGAGAAAACCATAATTCAAAAAGAGTCATGTACCAAAATGTTCATTGCAGCTCTATTTACAAATAGCCAGGAGATGGAAACAACCTAAGTGTCCATCACTGGACGAATGGATAAAGAAGATGTGGCACATATATACAATGGAATATTACTCAGCCATAAAAAGAAACAAAATTGAGCTATTTGTAATGAGGTGGATGCCCCTAGAGTCTGTCATACAGAGTGAAGTAAGTCAGAAAGAGAAAGACAAATACCGTATGCTAACACATATATATGGAATTTAAGAAAAAAAAAATGTCAGGAAGAACCTAGGGGTAAAACAGGAATAAAGACACAGACCTACTAGAGAATGGACTTGAGGATATGGGGAGGGGGAAGGGTAAGCTGTGACAAAGTGAGAGAGTGGCATGGACATATATACACTACCAAACGTAAAATAGATAGCTAGTGGGAAGCAGCCACATGGCACAGGGAGATTAGCTCGGTGCTTTGTGACCACCTAGAGGGGTGGGATAGGGAGGGTGGGAGGGAGGGAGATGCAAGAGGGAAGAGATATGGGAACATATGTATATGTATAACTGATTCACTTTGTTATAAAGCAGAAACTAACACACCATTGTAAAGCAATTATACTCCAATAAAGATGTAAAAAAATAAAATAAAATAAATAAAAAATAATAAAAAAAATAAAGTTGGGTCATGTGATTTAAAAAATAAATAAATAAATAAATATTAGGAGAGCTAGCATGTTAGAAAAACTGTGACTGAAATTTGAATCATAATATGAAATTAAATTGTAAAATAATTTGTTCATATATATTTATTATATTCATTTACTATTACATTTATATTATATGAGATAAAATACAAGTAAAGCATAAAATAAAATGTATCATCACAAAAAGAATTAATTAGCTAGATTCTGGACTCACAGAGGTATTGTGACAGATTGTCATCCTCATCCCTAAACAATATATAATGGCAATGAACGTTTTTCTCATCCTGCCGCATAAATTAGATTTATATCAGAGAAATACACTTGCAGTAAATAATACATAGTTAATTTAATACCTTATTTGAAGTTACTGGTGTGCCTTTTGACAAAGACTTTGCCTCTAAAAATGATGGAATCAAATCAGTCACTTTGGAGACCCAAAGATATATTAATCGTCATGCACAACATAGAGACAGCTACAGTAGGAGGCGTAAGAGCATTGATGTCTTGTTAGCTGTGTGCAGCTCACATCGAATGAAACCAGTCTTAGTTAACCAACATTACCCTTTCCTATCATCCTTCTGCCTGGCCCGACTTCTCTCCGCTCTTCCCCACACTCCTACAATGCCCAGTCCTCTCCACCTGAGATTCTCCTCCAACTCCCAGTCCCTGGAGACAATCATGAACTAGAGTTGCCATGACAATTTCAAAGATAATTAGTTAGGATCAGCATTACTCATGCTATAACTTACATACTAATCATATGTTACTAATCCCATGTTTTATTGATTGAACTTATTTTCACATGTTCATTTTTTCCTCTGCAAAAATGATCATATACTTCCTATGACAAAAGATACCAAACATCTATTGATTTGCCATAAAATTTTACCTAGGAAGGTTACATGTGCACCCTGGAAAGCTTACAGACTTTAATGTACATGACAGTGAACAAAGGCAAAGAAAAATGAATTTCCATTTTTTTTTTAAATTTCACATCTATTGCTCAGACACCTCATGGAGCATGTCCCCTGAGGTTCTGTGGATCTCTGACCTGTCATCAGGCTGCAGACCCTTCTGCTTTAAGCACTGATCACAGTTATTATGGAAAGTCCTGTCTAAAGATAACAGGATTATATAATAATAATTATAATATATAATAATATAGCATAATATTTTAACATATTTTAATAATACAGCATTTGTATCATTATTTTTTCCTTTGAGAAATGCAATCTATTCATTTACATTTGGATTACGATTTTTATGTTTATTAACCATAATTCATAATTCTTGGTTTGGGGACAAGCAATTCTCCCCTTGAGGAGATTAAGATATTTGGACTGCAATATTCTTTATTTTTTCATGAGACATTTTAAGCTTTTAAACAGAAATACTGATGTTCCAAATTGGTTATTATTATTTTTTTTTTTTGGCCCGCACAGCATGTGCGATCTTAGTTCCCTGACCAGGGATGGAACGGGCACCCCCTGCATTGGAAGCATGGAGTCTTAACCACTGGACCTCCAGGGAAGTCTCCCCCAAACTGGTTATTTCGAAACAATGAAGCAACTTCCAAATCCATGGAATTTCTACCATACACTTCTAAGTACAAAGTAGTAACTGCATCCTCCTAATCCATATATTTAAAAGAAAAAAACATGCCTCGTTTGCCCATTTGATCTTCCTTCACTTTATCCCTAGGAGCATTAGGATTTCCATTTGTCTCTGTTGGGATTGAAAAACTTAATTCTACTGCTGCAGGCTAGACCGGGGACATGCTCAATGAAGCAGCAACTCAGAGCCTATTTCTCCTCTCACGTTATTGCTGCTGCTGCACATGCTCAGAAAAGCTGCACCTTGGGTGTCCCACGTTGTGGTTATAGGCATTTATTTGGGATCATTACCGCAGCAGTTAGAGGATCCCTGTCTGCATATCCTGTAGGGTCCCCCAGTAGACACAATTTTTACAACCACTTGTGTGAGCATCCTGTTAATGACGACGGCTCTATCCTCTGTGTTGGTAGGTGGGGCTTTTCCTCTAAGTCCTGTTCAGGACACGTCAGGCAGCTAGTATAACATTCAATCGGGTGTTCTGTTCTCCTACCTGCTATTCATCTTTGTATGTTTTGCTTGGTATTCTTAAATACCATAATTCCTACTCCGAAAAGTTTATATATAATAAACTTTTATATACTACAGTATATAAATAATACTATATAGAATTCGATTATACTAGATTAGGGCTAATTGCCACCAAAAAAGAAAAAAGTGTGCTTCTTAAGAAGCTCAGAAGCTCTTGTGACTTCAGTTAGATTTAGACCAAGAAGGATTCCTAAGAGCAAATTTAGAGAAAAAGAAAAGAGGTATTAAGTAGCTTTTCCTCTCTAGGAATTTTTAATACTATTTTATTGAATTAGAACAGTGTAACATGTGAAATGTAGTATAATTTCATCATTTGACTCTAAATATCAGTCTGCATTGGAAATGCATTTTATCAGTAATTACAGGTTCACAATCCTTTATCCACAATCTAAAATCCAACCAGACCTGAGAAACATTTTCATAAGGTGATTCAAAAACTCATCTGGTGGCAAAATCTGATTCAAATTCCATGAAGTTACTTATCCACTTAGTGTGAATACTCATACATTTTACTTCAGAAATATTTATAAGTGTGATTTCCTGATGCTGCCCCAGCACCCCCGGCCATGAGCATTATACATGGCATATGCACTCTCTAAATGCTAAAAATTATAAATTATGATAGCACATCTAGCCCAAAGTTTTCATATAAAGGGTCATGGATTGATAACTTTATAGCTCAATGCTAGTACTTACTTGGGAGCTATGCCTAATGTGTGTTTGTGCATGTGTGTGTATTCATGAACACACACAATTGAAATAAAAAGGCAAGAATCAGAAGAAAAATTAAGAATATGTTAAACTTCAAGCTATATTGTATTGTGTAGAATAAAACTGAAAGAATAATAAATATAAACAAAAACAGGGTTTTCGCTAAATGTATTCGGGTACATCTGTATAAGGGATCCAAGTAGCCATAAAAATGAGTGTATTCCAGAGTATCTGGTGACATGGAAAATGTTCACAAAGCAGGTCACAAACACTTTAAATGAAATGCAACTTTTATAAAACAATATACATACATGTATAGAAATTAATGTGAGCAAATATACAATAACAGATTAATGCTTATTTCTGGATGATGGGTTTTTCAATGGTTTTTATTTTCAACGCTTTCGTTTTTCCTTAGTTTCTTTTTCTACCATAAAGTTTTATTGCTCTTATTTTTTTTTTCAAGTATTTGTCCAGATTTTTTCTTTCATCTTCCCTTAGCCTTTCTTAACAAACAAAACAAAAGCTTAAAAAAATATAACTGAGCCTCAGATGCTGAATAATTGTTTGCCCTTCCCTGGCTGTGTATATGAAAAGCTGCTGCAGTGTTTGTTTGCTCTGGTGGGTTAGATTTCATTTCATGAAAAAGAGAATTACACAGAAAAACACAAAGAAATTTTAGCATTTATGGCCTGTGCTTTGTATACAAAGATGATGTTATTGACTCCTTGACACTAGGAAGCTTCAGTATTTCTTCATGGCTGCAATTATACAATTTGGGAAATGAACCAGACACCATAGCTTCATCTAAATGATACCTGTAGACATAAAGCGCCGTGGCTGCCATTTTTCTCCCAGCTTCTATTGCACACAGCAAAGCAATAATGTACAGTCCTAAACTCCCATTCTCTTCAAATTGTATGTTCTTTAAATAAACTGTATTTTAAATTAGGATCGTAAATATTACTCTTCCTCAACACATGATATGTGGCATCATCTTTGAGTTATAATGCAACATTTTAATAAGCTTATACAATATTATTTTATTGAAGTGCTGCAAAACACGAAACATTTTCACAGGGAGAACAAGCCATCAATCTAGACTTTTTGTGAATTTATATCCTTGAACTTTGAAGGCCAATCTAAATATTGATCTAAACTGCCCATACCAATCTCTAGGTCCCCAGGCCACATAACTCCATATGCAGCATAATTCCTTCTACAGTGGAGCTTATAGTCAAGGTCATAAAGTATTTTGTTAATGTATCAGCAAATATCTATTAAATCTCTTTAACATACATAATCTTTCCCTTATTTTTTAAGTCCCAAACATAGGTCTGGCCCTGTCCTTGGAGAGCTTATATACTACTTGGGAAGAACAAATATTCATATATGGGGAGTTAAATCACAATATAAAAATTCAAAATAATACGTGAAGAGAGGTTACAGAGATGCACGTGATTGAATGCCAAATATCTGCGAGTACTTTTAACTCAGAGTATTGTTGATTCCTGGGATTTGGACATTCATAATGCAAGACTATGAAGGAGGCAAGGCTGAGAAGGAGGCAGAGCTTCAAACGTGCCCTGAACAAGTTACAAGATATGAGCAGAGAGGAAGATGCACATTCCAGGTGGGAAGAATAGTATGAGTTGAGATTCAGAGGAGTTAAAAACAAAGATAATATAATTGCTAAGATTTCCTGAGGGTTTACTGTGTGCCTGGCACTGCTGACTCCTATAGTCTTCACAAAAACTCTATGAGATTAGTGCCACTATGAGCCCATTCATGACCACTCCAGCTAAAACAGCCTTCCCACCACTGCCATCCTCTCTCTCTCTCTCTCTCTCTCTCTCTCTCTCTCTCTCTCATATTACTCTGATTCATTTTCTTCATGACACTTTGATTGTCAAAATATACATCATTTATTAACTTATTTATTTCTTTAATGAAAGCTCCAAGAAGGCTGGGACGTGTTCAACCACAATATCCCTAGTGCCGAAACAATTTCTGGTCCAGAGTCACACACAATATATTTATGAACGGTATCATCTCCTTTTCCAAATTAGACCCTAATGCAGTGAGAGGTTACAAACTAGCCCAGGGCCCCACACTCAGGATTTGAACTCAGGTCTGTTTACTCCAGAACGATATGCTACACTATCCCCAAAGAATCATTGGAAAAAAATAAGTAGGTCCCTTTTGGAGAACATATAAATTTTCCTGGAGTTCTTGTTTTATTTATTTGTTGTTCACCGCATCCTAACAGTAGGAAAAAAATTATAATGGAATTTAGTGTCAGACTATATAGACACTGATTTTCAGTTTAAGATTTCTGAATTTTATTATGATAAGACATTATAGAATGTAAACAGATTTGGGGAAAATTAATGTATCTGTCTTGTATAGGTTGGAATGAGGAAGACTAAGCCTAAGGCCAGTCTGAGGCCAGTCATGAGCATATAGCTTTTAGCACTGTATAGGGAGGAGAGAAAATATATGAAGAATTACAGAAAAAAATAATTCTTGTTATGTAAATCTCTCTGCCTGCAAAGTCTTCCATCCATTTATCCTCTATGGGAAGCTTAGCCTTCCAGACTTGTATAAATCTAGACTCTCCTAGGATGCCTTCTTATGGAATTCTTCCAGCAATTCCAGGCCCAAGGCCTTTGCACATGCTTACATAGTGTCACACTAGAGTCTAATACGGTTAATGACATAGGGAAAAAACAAAGGTGTAGGTCTTCTGTGAGTTCCTTGAGAGCAGAGAGTAGGTTTTATCCATCTGTTTATCTCCAGCAACTACCACAGTATCGGGTACTTATGACACTAACATTCGTTGCATGGGCAAAGCAGATACCCTGAGATTCTCAGACCTGGGTGTGGGAGAAAGGTGGCCATTCTGACAGAAATAGGCACTCCGGGACTGTGCTGGAATGATAGCTGGGGGGTTATTGACAAATAGAGATGCCAAGAAGAGGAGCCAGGGAGAATGGCACATACATTTTTAGACACTAAATAAGCTGAAGTGTTAGTCAGGAGTCACGTTGAAATGTTCCACCAGAATCAAGGGGTAGGATACTGAAGTTCTGAAGGCCAAGATTGAAGACGTAGGATGTAAGTGTTATTCACATAAAGATGAAAGTTGAAGATGTGAGTGTAGATGTAATCCCTAAATTCACAGCAGCTGAAACAACAAGAGACCAAAGAACTAAGAGCTAAATCGTGGAATAAACCCACAGAGAGGAACCAAAGAGAGACACAGCTACCCTGTGGAGAACCACAGAAGGAATAATACAACATAACCTTCTCATCTAATTTTATGCAAATTTATTTTACAAAGCTTCTCTTTGCAAGTAATATTGTGTGTACCTCTTTTATTTTCAAAATTCAGCTTCTCTGAAAGCAAATATTGGTAGACATCAAGTTTCTCTTGCCCTCTCCGTCATGTTATTATCAAATCGTGAGTATTTTGGCATATGTGTGTGTTGGTGACTACTAGGTTATAAAGTTTTCCATCTGATCAGATATTACATACTCACCAAAACTTGTGCAGAATGCACTTATTAAAAGGAAATTGTGCAAGCTTCAATAATTTCTCTTGATTATCATTAATCATACATATTGCATTTTTAAGTTGTTCTAACAGATATTCAGTATCAACAGATTGTAATTCTCTAGCAAGGTATAAAATAGGCATTAAAACTATTTCTAAACTATCATATAGGATAATGTATGAAGCATTTCCCATAATAGCAGATTAAGTGTCATAAAATACTAGTCAAGTACTAACATAGTCATTAATACTCTTCTTTTAACAAAAGGCAATTTCACAGCCTCATTTATCAACTGGAATATCCCAAGCCTACTTCATAATTAAGCTTTTTATTCATCTCTGTAAATTCTACTTAGTGCTATTTGGCAATTTCTTAACATAAATGCCCTGGATGTTGTTAAATTGGATTAATAGCTTTATAAGTAATATATAATATGTATATATTTAACTGTAGGTGATTTGACTTGTAGCCATCTCTTTTTTTAATACTCCGTTATATGTTTAGAATTTATTTTGTTGGAGCTAATTTTAACCTCAATATTTTACAACATCTCTTTATGATGTTAGTTTTATAAATAGAAGGATATGGAAGACTGGGGGTTGTGATCAGCCCTAGCTCTCCTCACATTGTTTTGGCCCGAGGCATGCCTGAGGATGGAATCATTTCAGGTGGATTAGAACCCAGATTAATAATCATAAAAGTCTTGCAACAGAATCTCCTTTTTAAAAATATATATTTCCAATTATTTTCAATGCGGATGGAGTATCAAAGTAAACAACTTCATTAGGCATGTGAAAGCACATTTTAGAGAAAGTACATTTGGCTTAAAATTATAAGCATCTTTCTGCATCAGCTTTTTTTGAATTTAAGGACAATCTTTCAATTAACTGGGCCTGCTGCTACTACTAAAAGTAGTTTGAGTCAATAGCAGTTTGATTGGACATTCAGAATTACAGCTCCTGGAAGTTCTTAAAAGGTCAACTACTCCTTCTCCCTGCACTTAAGCAATTAAAATTGCACTTAAATATGGAGTGAAAAGACAGAAAGAAAGTAGGTTTACTGAAGACAAACAGTAGGCCAAGTACTGCTGGTACCAAGATGAATACGCCAAGGCCCCCATCTCAATAAGTTCACAGACTAACTTGGTTTATGGGCATATAAACAAATAATTGAAATAATGCATGCATAGTTTTTGCATAGTGCCTGGCACATAAGTCCTCAGTAGTGGTCTTTATTTTAGCTGTTAATAAAGTGCTCACCAAATGCAAGAAGTCATCAAGCTAATGCACAAAAATCCAAAGAAAAATCACATACTC
Source organism: Stenella coeruleoalba (assembly GCF_951394435.1). Lineage (NCBI taxonomy): Eukaryota > Metazoa > Chordata > Mammalia > Artiodactyla > Delphinidae > Stenella > Stenella coeruleoalba. The sequence continues at coordinate 74,458,676 of NC_137148.1, forward strand.
ACATTTCAGTCTGCAGGATCTCGGATCAAAGTGATTTCATTCATTCATTCACTCCTTCATACCTGAAAGGCATTAATTACAGTATAGTGACTAAGGGTGTGGAAACTAACAACTGTTTGACTTCCAATCTAAGCTCCACAACATAACTGGCTGCTCCCTCATTAGGTAAACAGGGATGTAGCTACTTCACAAGAGCATCTTGAGGGTTGATGAATTTACATGATTTGATACTTGTAAAGTGCCTGACACAGAAAAAGTGCTTAACAATTCAGAGATTATTATTTTCATCACATTTGTATCACACGTTTACAGGGCAAAGTACTAGGTATTTTTGGGAACCAAAAAGAGTACACCCTTCTCCCCAGCCGCACTGTTCTCCCCGCACTCTCCAAGCCAGTCAGATGGTCTTTTTGGCTTCCTTGACGCTGTCACAGTTTGCTCCTATGTCTGTGACTGTCCCTCATACTGCTCCTTCTGCCCAGAAAACTCTCTTTTCTTTTTCTATACAATTCTTATTAACTCCTCGTATTTAGGTCAACTATCCCATTCTCTGGAAAGTTTTTCCTGATTGCTTAGTTTAAACCTTGTTTCTTTGCTATCTGCTGTCGTAAAACTGAGTTCCTTCATGGCACTATGTTGGTTTGCAATTTGTTGTATGATACTAGAGGACAGGCATCTTTTCTGTTTTTCTCATAATTGTATCCCAGCTCTTAATGTAGTGCACAGTGAAGTGCATAGTAATCCTTCAATAAATATTAGTTAGAAGAATGAATGTACTCACAGTATTCTGATTTTAACAATATAGAATCTCCTACTTTAAATCTTATGTAATGAAGACCAAAGTCAGCTTAATGAGGCTAAGAAAGCGGCTGCATGGGTCCACTATCTCATTTAACTTTTAAAAACAACCCTATAAAATGAAGATTATCATTTGCATTTTGCTAGTGAAAAAGGTAAGCCTAAGAGTATTTAGGTAGCACAAGAATTCTAGTGAGAAGAGACTGAAATTGAAACATAAGTAGGACATATTCTTTTCTGCTTATTACACTTTTCTAAAAAAGCTCTACTAGAGAGACAAGGACTCATTTGATAATGCATGTGGGGCTGAAGATAAGACTCCAGGGATTAATAAGTACGATCGACTGTGTATAGTATTTTATCTTCCCTCTCCACTTCTAAGCTGCACAATTTCAGTATTGGGTGCCTCTAGCCTTACATGTTCTCAAAGTAGGTGAGAGTCTCAGAGTTTCTTTTGAATCACAGCTGCATTTGCAACAGTCTAGGAAATGGCATCCTTTGCTTATACAGTGTGTTTTGGTTTTGATCCAGCCTCTCATTCTCTAGCCCAAGGCCATAAATATAATGTCTCATTTAGGCCTTTGACTATGTGTCCTGAGCGAACAATCTGTGGATTCTATATTATGGCAAATCATAATCTAGAGGTCTCCATAGAGAAGGCTCTTACCTTCTAGTGACTTTTTTCATTGGTTGTTACATTTGTTAGAGGTATATCCTCAGTCCTTAATTTCTTAGTTTATAAAACTGTTTTAAATTATAAACCCTGCATATATTTGTTAAAACAAAAATTCAGAGTAATACAGAAGAGTATAAAATAAAAAGTTAAATGTTCCATTCCCAAACCATCTCCTATTCCATTACCAGAGGCAACTTATTTTAATGATTTCTGTTTTACTTATTTTATGGTGATTAGTACCATACGTTAATATTTATAATTCTATGTCTTTATCACTTTCAGATAGTATCTACTAACTTCCCACTATGAAAAATAAAGAATTTAAACCAATTATATACCTACCTCTCACCCCTCTCCTCCTCCCACTTCTTGTTTTTGTCCGTCATGTTTTATAAATTTTTCTAGTAGCAACATTTTATCATGAAATGTTAACCTCAATCCTCTGCTTAGTCTTTTTCCCTATTCTTAGACAATATCCATTCACTATGCACTGTATGAGATGAGGAAATTAGTACATCTACATATCCATTTCTGCCACCTGTTTTCTACCAACTTCTATTGGCTAAACATTTATTCATATTGTTGAAGTCTATAATATTTACATTCTATTCTATATTTATTTTTGCTTTCCACATTTTGGCTGTAGATGGATTCAAAAATTTGAAAACAATATATAACATTTATATAATTATTGTTATTAAGTAGATTATTTTTATTGTGAAATTAAATAAAGTAATTAGAGGGTTACCAGAGTTCTGTAGGATAATGGCTGCCACCTAAGTTTGAATCACCAGCATCTTCCAAAAACCATTTGGGATGAAAAGAGCACATAGTATCATCTGTATCCCATGCCAACAGCAGAACAAATAGAAAAGACTAAAACTTCAATTTACATGTAAGTGGGAAAACCTGACCCTAGCACAGGCAGTCTCTGAGAATCCTCCAAGGTAGAAAATGTTGGGAGACAATTCTACATTAGGTCTCGAGATTCTACGTGTTCTGTGAGCAACTCATTGATTGCACTTTGTTTCAGACTATCTTTGCAAGGTTGTTTTTATAGTAAACAGCCATAGAAGATAGAGATAGTGTTTCTTTCTGGGAAAAAAAAAAAAAGTCAGGCTTGCCTTGAAAGATAAATACAGTATCACCATCTGGAACACAGGATGGCATGCTTACTGCCCAGTATAGGGATGTGCAAAGCTTCGAGTTCCCCTCCTATAACACGTCCAAATTTATGTGCAGATATCCTATGGCCCTCTTTTCATTGCTCTATGGAAACTGAGGTTTAGAGAACTAGCAAAAATAATACTGATACTCTAATTATTGCTATTGCTGTGAGTAATAAACAGTTCTTCAGCTCTGATCCAGGAGTCTTGTGTCTTCTACCAGCATCCAGATTAGCTTACAAGTAGGGTAAAATCTCAAACTCTTCATTCTTGACAGTCAGGTGGGGACTATGAAGAAGAGAAGAAAAGAGTGCTAGGGGTCCCAATGGTGGCAAAATAGAGATAACATCAACAAGATTCCACTACAGAAAGAGATAGTCCTATCCTGAGTGGGAAATACTGAGAGGTCTGAGACCTGGATGACCCAAGCAAATGTTCCTAGAAAGTCAAAAGAAAGGCCCTTGAAAAGTATGCACACTAGATGTGGCAGTTTGGGGGAAGGCAACTCTCTGGGAAGGGGTTTATGTAGCAATTAGAGTGTCCCCTAGAGGTAAATGAAAGAAGGAAATAGATGCAGATGAAGGTCCCTTTGAAGCAAAACAGCCTAAAGAATCAGGAGACACACCAGAAATAAAAAATAATTAAGGTAAAAAGTAAGAAGAGTATTCCTTAAAAAATAGAAGCCCTTCACACTCCACTAGAGCAACAAAAGAGGGAACAATTAAAACTGAGAAACCTAGTAAGCCTCCATATGCCTCCCTCGTCCAATACCCTCTTTTTTGGTGTGTATGGAACATGGATATCTTTAGACCACAAAGAAAGCTTTATTTCATTAAAGAAAGCTTAAATTATATTAAGTAGAAATAAAATAAATAGAATTTTCTGGTCACAATGAAATAAAATCCAAATTAATAACAAAATCATAAAAACAGAAGCAAAACACCCTTCCACTTAGAAAACTCTATTAACTCTTGGAGGGGAAAGAGAAAATGTAAACATATATCACAGAATCTCTAAAATAATGTTAATATAAACTACACAAATATCCAATCTGTGGGATAAAATTAGAGCAATGCTCATAGGAAAATTCTTTGCTTTCAATATTTATGTTGATAGAAGTGAAATACAAAAAAATAAAACGAACTTCTCGCTCAAAGGTGGAAAAAGAAAAATTAATTGAAAAAAAGAAGAAAAGTAAAAATTAATGAGTCAGAATTAGAAAAATAAGACAATAAATAAAATTGGTTATTTGAAAATTTTAATAAGATACATCAACCAGTAGCTAATCTAAACAGGAAAAAAATGAGAAAGTACATAAACTCAAGAAATGACAAGGAGAAATAACCATTTAAACAGGGGGATATTTTTAAATTGTAAGAGATCATTTTGCACAACTTTATGCAAGTAAATTTTAAAACAAAGGAAACTAATGTTAAAAAAGAGAGTGAGTGAGAGAGGTCAATTTGAAAGAAGCAACAAAGGTTTTAAAAAGCTATTCTATAAAAACACACCTGCCCCAGATGGTTTCTCAGGGGAAATCCATCAGACTTCAAAGATAAGATAATCCCAATCCCACATAAACTGTTCCAGAGCATAGAAACAAGAAAAACATAATCTGTACTTTTTTTAAATGAAAAGAGTATAATATTTATACCTAATCTGATAGAAACTACACAAGAAAAAAGCAACTAAAATGAAACTTCATTTATAAACACTATATTACTTTGCTAAGGCTGCCACAACAAAACACCACAGATCAGGTGACTTAAACAACAAAAATTTATTTTCTCACAGCCCTTAAGGCTGGAAGTCCAAGATCAAGGAGTTGACAAGTTTGGTTTCTCCTGAGCCCTCTCTCCTTTGCTTGCAGATGGTCAATTTTTCACTATGTCCTCACATGACCTTTGCTCTCTGCGCACACAGACAGCCCAGGTGACTCTTCCTCTTCTTATTAGGACACTGAATCAGATCGGATTAGGACCCTTAAGACCTCATTTAATCTTAATTAGCTCTTTAAATCCCTATCTCCAACTACAGTCACATCGAGAGTTAGGGCTTCAACCATGAATTTGAGGGGAAACACAATTCAGTCTTTAACAAACCTTTCTCAATACTCCTAGATAAAATGTTAGGAAACAATTTGGTAATGCAGAAAAATATAATTATATTTCATTCATTACTAAATAGAGTATATCACAGGAATGCAAGAATAAAATTACCAGTCAAAAATGTCAGAGGTATTTTCCTTTTGACTTAGGCAGTCTCACCTCTAGGAATCTACACTGAAGATATTTCCCAACATGTATAAAGCCACATTTGTACAACATTATTGATTATTGTAGTATTGTGTAATAACATAAGACTGCAAACAACCCAAATGTTCATCAGAAGGAGACTGATTAAACTATGGTACATCCACAAAATGCGGTCATAAAAAAGTGAGAAGGATCTATGTATACTGCTACTGAGTGGTCTTCAGGATATATTATTATTATTATTAATATATATTATATATTATTTTATGAAAAAGTAAGGCATGACAAGGTGCAATACAGTATACTATCTTTTGTATACAAAGAAAGGAAAAATATACATACACATATACATGTGTATGTGTGTAAGAAAAAAGTATATACATATATACACATACTTTTTTTTTAAAGAAACATTTATGTATTAAGGGGGACAAAAAGAGTGGAGGGAATAGAGATATAAGTGAGAATTTCTGAGTATGTCTTTAAATATAATTTTGACTTTAAAACCATGTAAATATTCTACTGATTGAAAAAATAATTCAAAGAGAAAAAAAAAACTCTAAAGCTGAAAAAAATGAAATAAGTGAACCTAACCATGCAGCAAATTGGCAACATAATTATCTAAAGGAAAGACTCATTTTAATTGTCTTTTGGATAAAGTACTCTATACATCCTTTCTGGGGTATACTCTAAGGACAAAAAGAACAACAAAAAAACTTAAACCTCACTCAACAGTTTTAATTTTGGTAGTAGTTATGATGCCATTATTTTGGCAGTTATAAGAACTAAATTCTGCAGTGCTTAATAAGGTGTGCTCAATGGGTGTCAGGTTTAAAATTTGCTATTTCCTCACGAATGGCAAATTCATAAGGTGCATTACAAAACAATGGGGTGAGAAGGGCATAGGAGTACTGGTGGTGTACCAAAATCCGTAGTGCAAGTAGGAAGAAGATAAATCTAGTCCCCTTTCTTTTTTAACTTGAGTCAACAAGGTAGCAATTGTATGCAGTTTAAAATTTTTTAGTCAACAAATACTCAAGTTTTGAGAAGGTTCGAGAAGCTGAAAACCTTAGCTCAGGCCTAAAATGTGTTCACGCTATATACTAGTGAAATTTGGCAAGTTTAACAAATGTGTTGCAATATCTGTTCTGAAGGACAGTCCATGATGCCATTTCCTGGTACCTGAAATTAGTCTGACCCAGAATAACAACTCCTATTTTCCTAGATAACATGAATGGTAAGAATTAAGCAAGTTATACATACGTATTTGGATATGACGTCCAGAAAAACAATCCAAACCTTTGGGTTTCTGGAGAATCATCTTCCTATTTTGGAGACCGTACATATCACAAAAGACAGGCAGAGGAAGTGAGTAGTCTGAATGATAGAGCTTGAATGACAGAGTAAGAATGATGATGTTATCCCTCAGGAAAAGAAAAAGTAAGATTGTATATCATTTTTTTAAATTTAACTGTACAAATTCAAGCTGGGAAAAACCAGGTTTAACTGCTGTTAATAAAACCGTGTTTTATTAACATGGTTTCATCAGTTAAATTCATTACACCTGTAACCTGCCTTCATTAATCAAGGCATGTAGCCTAAACAAGAAGATGTTTCCCTGAGTTGTTTTCCAGGAACTTGGAGCTTGGAACTTCCAGCTCAATCCAGTTAAGACTGGATAGGACCACCAACCCTCCAGCTGGGCATGGGCAAGTGTCCACTCAGCGACCTTTTTATGTCAGAGGGCTGAACACTACACCCTCAGATTGTGCTATCCTGGCCATTTTCTGAACACCAGTCCCATGAAGAAGCCTGTAGCTCACTTAGGCCTCTGCAGAATGACGATTACCTCACCTTTTTCTTATTTCCAATCACCTTTCTCCACACTCCTCATGCTTCACACTCTTCAGCTGGTCCTGCTGCTTTATTCTTCATCCCACAAATACCCCAGCCCCTTGCCTTGGTGGCGGGTGCGGATTTGAAATTTGTTCCCCTGTCTCCTCGCTTGTGAATAAACCCTCTCCTTGCTGCAAACCTCTGCAGCGGCTCAGCATTTGGCTTGCTGAGCATCGGACAAACGAAACTGGTTCAGCAACATTAATATTATTTGGTTTTATTTTATTTTACTTTATTAATTTTTAGAGACTTGCCCACAATTGTGAATGAGCCAACATATTATGATGTAGGTGCAGAGAGATGAATACAGTCATAGACTTTAAGAAGAGAAATACTAATCAGAACAAGGGAAGTATTAACTCCCTTACTGTAAACTGAAGACCAAGTCTAGATTCTATTTAATTCTAGGCATCCTGTCTTTAAAATGATATTGATATGAAGTATAAAAGGCTCAACATTCTGACCTCTTAGTTTCTTGACCTTCTTATCTTCAATGACCTTATCTTCCAACTTTCCTTAGTCTCCCTCCATCCTATGTGTGGTGGCTTGCAGAGTGAGGAGGGATCTGTAAGAGTTTATGCAGATTCTCTTGTCCTAAACTACCAGTTCTCAACCCTGGCTGCCCATGAGTGTAATCTGGGGAGGCATTAAAATATATTCATGTTTGAAACCCACTCTGGTATAATTAAAACAGGGCTGGGGTGAGGGGTGGGAGGAGATCTGGTCAATTTTTAAGGTTCTACAGATGTTTCCAATACGCAGTCAAGGTTGAGGATCCCCATTTAAAAAAGATCCTATGGGCTTCATGGGCAGGGATTAGTATTTCCCTGACAGTGCTGGTGGGATCTGAAAGGTATGCTTTCTGAGTTCATATATTTTCAAATACTGATTTATTAAAGTAGAAAAATATAGTAAGCTATTTAGGTGTTTTAGTCTGGGTACCTTCCCCAAACATTAACTTATGCTCCCCAAATTTATAAACATCATTTACCAGAGAAGGGAAAAAGAATACTTGGGGAATATTTTGATAAAAGCTTTCAAATCCAGTATTGTAAATAAAATTGATGAGATATTTTTTCCAGGCCAGATACTAAAAGTGTCTGGTGATTTACATATAAATATTTCACAATAGGAACATGACCTAGTAACTACCTCAGTGAAACTATTTTTTTTAAAGAACTGTTTTAGCATGATAGTTTTGAATTATAAACATATACTATAGGGTTGAATGTCTTAGCGGAATGAGAAAGGAAGTTAGTCTCACATGCATAGGTTGATAGAAGAGGACAGAAAGGATGTAATTAAATGTAAAATAAATACATACTTTGTTTTCTTAAGAATGAAGCAAGTGGTAAAAACTGTGGTAGATCTTTTCATCTGTTGCTATGCCAACAGGAAATTTTTAAATGGATCCAAGAAATGGGACAATTTTCAGGAATATTAGTACAACCTATTTCAAATAAGTAAAACTGTATTCATATTATCCCCCCCAAGAGAATAGAGTCTTGAGGGAATTAGTGCAGAATTAATTGATCAAGTTTTGTTTTGTTTTTTTCCTGTAACCACAGCAGGCATGAGACACAGAATCTCATGCTATATTTTTCTGAGATCTAGATCTGGATTTAGGTTAAACTTTTTGAGGATTGTGGGCAGTACTGTTCCCCAGTGTATAGGTAGCAAGACAGCATGTTTCTACCATCTTAAGAATGATTAATACATATAACAAGAGACAAAAGTCAATAAATCTTGACATGCATTTCTCAGCATAATACCAAGATGATATAGTTTTCAAATATAAAAACATCTTAACAAAATACATCTCATATACAAATTAGCAGCATCCTTTCTGAGTCAAAGAGAGACATTATTTTTTCTAAGGAGAAACAAAGATTAAGATGAAACATGACCTGAAATCTACAAATTATAGAAAATTATAAATTCATCCAATTCTATTTATGTGAGATAGGATTTTAACAACTGAATATTCAGAGAAATGATCAATTTCTTCACAGCTTTTTCTCAAGTAAATACAGGCATTTGGTTTTGGGGGGGAACGCTATTTTGTTTATATTGTAAAAGTACATTTAGGAAAACATTTTAGCACATCCAGAGGATCTTTCCTTAACTGGGGAGCAGGTCAGGAATAGATTGCCTCAGCAAAAAATAAAACGAAGGGCTTGCCTGGTGGCGCAGTGGTTGAGAGTCCGCTTGCCGATGCAGGGGACACGGGTTTGTGCCCCGGTCCGGGAAGATCCCACATGCCGCGGAGCGGCTGGGCCCGTGAGCCATGGCCGCTGAGCCTGCGCGTCCGGAGCCTGTGCTCCGCAACGGGAGAGGCCACAACAGTGAGAGGCCCGCGTACAGCAAAAATAAAAATAAAATAAAATAAAATAAAATGAAAATTTAGTTCACCTGCCTTTCCTGGAGGTATGTCTGTAAAGAAAGAAGTAGATAATCCACAGTAATTAAAAGTATTTTCAATTAAATGCTTGTCTGTATTGGTGAGTCTGCCTTATTGCCTATGAGAGAAAAACCCCTACTTCAGCTTCATTTCAAGTGTTTATTTTTAAATGACTTAATTACCAAATGGAGCAACTGTGAACTACGATTTCTTATCATATTATGATTTTTTTTTAAATTCTGAAGCTGAGAAAACATTTGAAAATGGGTAGCATGGGGGGGAAGCGGCATTCCTTTTTTTCCACTAGGTTTCTATCATTTATCCTTGGTTTTTGCTTTATTTTTTAAACATGTGGAGCTGAACAGATCCACAAATAGACTGTCTGAGCTCATCTTTAAGTCTTGAGCATATTCACATAGAGAGAAAGATTGCCCGCTGGCTACTGCCTATCACCCAGCTTTATCTTTGTTTTCTGAATAGTGAACCACTACTATTATTTACATTAATATTACATGATAAATGACAGCTTTATCGGTAACAGTAGCGCCCTTTAGCAGTCAGCTAACGTGACTATGCATTTATCTAAGAAATAGAAGCTCCACTTACACCTATTTCTATACTTAGCGTACATTATTATCTTGGACTATCTGGAATATCTAGATATCTTGGGGTACAGTTGTAGCTTGTTAGTTACCAAAAAAAATGAGATTTGGTAAATATACATCATCATATGCTTAAACATGCCTAGTTGTCCAGTCTTATGTCACAAAGTGGATGCCCACAAACAGCAGCATTTTGGAAAAATGTTAATGAGCATGGTTGAATACACACAGGGAAATCTAATCTGTACCGATGGTATTCTAACCTTTTAACAACAGAGTTCCTTCTTTCTGAGCGGAGCTCAATATGTAAAATAGACAAGCAACAGTGACCCTCACTCTGGGCTTTCCCAGCCACCTAGGTGCCTCTAAGAAATCTTAGCACCCTACTAAGGATAGTTTGAAAACCACTAGCATTAATTTTCATCACATTCTTTAGTCATTCTTTCATCATATTTTTTCTAAGTTTTGCCTTTTAACACAGAGTACTGTATATTTCAATCTGTAAATATTTGGAAACTCCTCCACCATCTCAATTAGTCATGATTCTTCTGGATCTTTCATCTCATGTTTTATTCAACCTCTCCATGCTGCTTTTTCCTCATCTGTAAAATGGTGATTATAGCAGTACTTAATTTTTGTTAAGTATTACTATATTTATACATAAAGTATAATATATAATCAATAATATTTAATAGTATATATATAATTAATATTTAATAAAATATATTTTATTGATATGTAGAAAGTTTGAGGGACAATAAGCAATAAATAAAGCATTTGTCAAGTGCAAAAATAAATGCTTAAGTAGAATTGATGCAATTTTATCAGTGTAGAAGCAACATGTTTTTAAAGCCAAAGTATTATTTTCTATTTTGTTTCTCATTTTTTATGCCAATGTTGAGTTGAAGTATTCAGGAAATGATCCATCTCAGAGATTTCATTTTCCATAAAGGGACTTTTCCAAAAGTCCAGAGGCTCAGCTATACATGGGAAGGTACTTGTGGTTCTTTTTCCCCCCTCACACTTGCCCCCAGTCAATCTCATCTGCCACTCGTCAGGCACACTACAAAGTAGCTTATTTTCATCCGTTTGGTCTATCAGAACACTGAGGAGCTAAATATCATCTCTAAACCTACCTGATTTCATTGTTTACTGTATTTTCAGAACATTTATAACATGTTAAATACGGCAGCAGCCCTGGGCCTTCAGAAACGCCTCTGTTTTTACTTCTCTCTCCTACATTTTGTTTACTTTACATCATTTCATGAGGACTGGGATCCTGATTGGTTTAACTTTAGGATTATTTCAAGGATCTTCTTCTTGGGAATGAGTAGGAAGAATTAAAACAATTTGCATAAAAAATGTCTTAGTGGCTTTACCTAGAGAAACAAGAAAGCAAGAAAAAAAAAATTCATGAGATTTAAAGACCCAAGGCCAGAACAAGGGCAAGTGCCTGGCTGCCAGAAATACCAGATAGTCTCTTCTTCCCGCATTTTTGTCATAATTGTATTTATTTTGTTTATCGGGCTATCTTAGGGGGGTTCCTCATATCCTTGAAGTGAGTTTGAGTAGGCGGAACTGCTGCTCAAGGGATCCCTCATTTAATGGCAAAAGCAGTTTAGATGACAAAGCTGAGATCTTGAGGCATTAATAAATGAAACCAAAGTTCTATGTAAGAACACACAATGAACAGTCAAAATTTGGGGAGATCTCACACCAAAGTCATATTCCTGAAAATTTTATAATGGGACCATCCATCTAGTATCCTGAGTATTTCAGATAGAAACCTTCCTACTCTCTCTACTCACTAAGGGGGTAAAAATAAAAACACACAACTTTCAAAGCAATGAATCCTTCTACCTTAATGTGTTAAAACATTATATTTTTATAAACACTTCAAAAAAAAGTCCTTGCTCTAGAAGACTGAATTGTCATGATTGAATTGTCAAATTTGGAATTGATAGGAAAAACTTCTAAAACTGGCTAGGTTAAACTACTTAAGGGGAAGCTCAAGTAAGATCTACAAAAGTTTTCTTACTATATTCTGTCTGAAGTCATTGTATGGAAATACTAAAATTTTAGCTAATAATTTAAAGTACACAACTTAACTTTGATTCAACAAGTGCTTATTAAGCAGCAACTATGTGCAAGTCACTCTGCTAGACATTGCACTAGACTTTTGGGTGGTGCAACAATGTATAAATCATTCTCGATATCATGCTCTTAAGGAACATACAATCTAGTGAAGAAAATATTACAAGTCCACAAATAACTATTATAGTAGTAATATCTAGTGCTTACTAAGGACTATACGTTATGCACTTTACCTTCATTAATGCATTTAACCCTCACCACAACATTAAAATTTATGAAGGAGCCACAAATTGGTTAAAGCATCTTGTTCAAAAACCATAGAACTATTAATGATAGAGCCAAAATTGAACCCAAGCAGTCCGGTCTCCAAGTCCATACTCTGAACTACTATTCCTCTCTACTCTGTCAAACAAAATTGTATGTTGCAAGTATCAAATAAAAGTTAAAAGTGTAATGAGAATTAAGAAAGAAAACTAATAATCAGTGGCCCATATAGATATATCTCACCTTGGTTAAGTTCCACTGTAACAGGAATTTGCCTGAGACCCACAAAATTTGCTTTTCCTTATAGTTGTTTGTATTATATTTTGATCATCTCAGTCAGTCACTGTAATAATTATGTCCTATGTGTCTTAGTCCATTTGGGCTACTCTAAGCCAAATACTATAGACTGGAAAGCTCATAAATGACAACTTTATTTCTCACAGTTTTGGAGGTTGAAAGTCTGAGATGAAGCTGCTAGCGTGGTTGGGTGTTGGCCCTCTTCCTAATCGCAGACTTCTCCTCGTATCCTCACATGGCTAGCTCTCTGGAACCTCTTTGATAGGAGCACTAATCCCATGTATCAGGGCTCTGCCAAAGGCCCTACTCCTAATACCATCATCTTGGGAATTAGGTTTTCAATGTATGAAATTGGGGGGAGGGGGAGACAGAAACATTCAGACCATAGCACTATGTTTACATTTACTAAGCATAGGAATTATTATTTCCACTTTACAAGCCAAGAGACAAAAGCTCAAATAGTTTAAGTATTTTTCCAAAGTCCCACAATAACTAAGTTGCAAAGAAGAGTCTCCAAGGTGAATACTGAGCTGGGCCTTAAAGAGTAGTAGTATTTCAATAAGTCAAGATACGGTGGGATTTTAGGCAAAAGTTGAATAAAGCACAAAGATTCAAGAGCAGATAAAAATATGCGGGAGGAAGCCATGGACTGTCTAGTTTTGCTGGGATATAGGATTCATTTAGGAAATAAGATGTTGGTTTTGGTTTCCAAGAGAAAAATCTAACAAGCAACAGGAGCTATGACTATGGGGCTCAGGAGAGTTGTTGCTACTGACAATAAAAGACCGGAAGCCATCTTGTGGAAGGGATCACTGAAGCTGTGGGAACAGACAAAAATCACTAACGGAGGGAAAGTAGAGCTAGGGTTTTAGAGGGAGGCCAGGGGACATGTCAACATGCAGGATGGGGCAAAGAAGAGAAAACCATGACTAAAATAGAGGAGAAACATTCATAGGACCAGAAAATAGAATAAGATAGCAATGTCCAGGAAGGCAAGAGAAGATTGCAAGGACTGGGTGGCCAAAATGTCAAGTGCTCTATTTTTTAATATACAAAAAAAGAAAAACAGAGTCATGTGTTTTTAAACAAATATCAAAAAATTAAAATGTCTATCTAGGGCTTCCCTGGTGGCGCAGTGGTTGAGAGTCCGCCTGCCGATGCAGGGGACACGGGTTCGTGCCCTGGTCCGGGAGGATCCCACATGCCACGGAGCGGCTGGGCCCGTGAGCCATGGCCGCTGAGCCTGCGCGTCCAGAGCCTGTGCTCCGCAACGGGAGAGGCCACAACAGTGAGAGACCCGCGTACCGCAAAAAAAAAAAAAAAAAAGTCTATCTACATTGATTCTTTAAATGTCATTTACTAATGGTCATACCACCTGTCCTGGAAAACAACCCCATAAAACATTATCAAGAAGTGTATACGGACTGGAAGTTCTCTCTGTGAGGAAAGAAAATTAAAACATCCTTGTATTTACCAAAAAATATTATGCAAATATTATAGGAATACTAAGCATGGTAATACTTTGTTTTCTCCAATATACATCTGGTCATTTAAAGAGAACACTGATGTTTTCTTTAAAAATGCAATGTAAATCTTTATAATAGTGTGTCATGTGACCTGGCCTTTAGTCAGCCAAAATCTAGCCATGGAGAACATGCAGATGTATACATATATTCAAGTCCCACATTCAAATAATTTTTCTCAAGTGAGTAGAAATCACCTTAGGTAAGAGACCTTCAGCCCATGATTTTCAAAGTATCTTTTCAACAAAATGAGAACTTTGGGGCAAAAAAAAAAGCTGTGGGCCAGTTGTCTTTGGTTTCTTACCAATTCACACACGCTCACACATCCTGTTACCCCAATGACTTGCTGAATCCTTAGCAATTTTAACACACATGCACAGATGTTAAAATATCTCAGATATTAAAATTTCAAATACCAAGTTCAATAGAATGTACGGAAGGCAGCAGTGAAGTACATGAAGTACATGAATTGTACATCAAGATCCTCCTTTGCCCTTTGCAAACCCTAAATATTATTCTCAAAAGGACACCTCCTTTCTCATTTTCCTACTAACCATCCTCTCCCTCCTTTCTCCTGCCTCTGTTTTTCTGCTTTTGTTGTTCTGGGTAAAACTGAACATTACATCACATTGATATTTCTTCCTAATGTTAGCAACATTTATTCCTGGAGGGTTTCTCAGCTAACCTGTTTCACCTGTGGCGGTCTTAGGTAAATCTCCAATTGGAATTTCTATTCCAATCTAAATGGATCCTTTCTCATCTTGCCCGTAGGCTCTGAGGTATGGAATCTGTGGTGTGTTCCAATGCTATTCGATGATAAGGCAGGAGCAGAGATTAGATGTGTTCTGAACTGTATTCATGTTCTCTCTTTTTAGTTGCCTAGGAGAAGGAAGAAATCTTTAGAAAAATATTTCAGAAAATCTTTTCTGAATTGATATGTAGTGCATTCCTCCTTCTTTATACAAGGTGACAGCGTGTGTGAGATGTAAAGATGAGTTTGCTCAGGCAATTACCCCTTGTTGATAGCAGATTATTTCCTCTGGCAAACTTGAAAATAACTTGTTGGTGTATAAGTTACTGCTGTTCTGGGGATGTAGTAACTTACTCTCCTGCCTTTTTTATGAGCACATTTATTTTAATCAGTGGAGTTCAGAATAGCTCTTTTTCATCTAACTCCATCTCTTTTGGAGTTATGCACCTTCTAACATATAACGAAGGAAGGTCCTTTTGCACGCGCAGGAGAAAAGAGGCATGATATATCGCTGAAAAAAATGGTCTTTGCACAGGAAATCATAACCCATGATCTTTTTTCCATGTTAAAAGCACAACATTTATCCTCTACAGCTCTAGCCCAAATTATTTTTCTGAGGAAAACAATGTCTCACCTCACAGAGCAACTCGATATTATCTTTCATTCTGGGGACTGATAGCGTATAGTTACACATGTAGGATGAAGGAGAACGCAGAAGAATTCAGGTTAGCAAAACCGATACAACTTTTAAGAAATATTACTGCAGGTTATGTACATTACACTGAATGCCTGTGGGACAGAAGCAAGCTGGTGAGTTTTACTCCCTCTACCATTTTGAAGATGAAAAAGGAAAGAGTCAAGAAAAGTAAAAGGAATTTCCATGGCATCTGGGAACTTAGATGGGGATCAAACAAAGATTTTAACTAAGATGCCTCACCTCTCCTAAGTGCAACACTTACCCATCTTCTCGTAGAGCTCTTGCTAATGCTAATAGAGGTATAGGGAAAGCAAGAATAATTTTCTAACATTAATCCCTTGCTGGCTAAGTCTAGAACAATCCACACGCTTTACTTATGATGAAAGTTCAGTACATGATAAAAAGGTGGATCATATATTCTTCTCTAATCCATAGTAACAACGACAATATTAGGTACTCCACCACTCAGGTCTTTCCTGGGGAAGGGCAAAGTTTGCCTGATGGAACACAGACACCAAAAGCTGAGAGCCATGCATTCTGGGCAGTATCTGCTGGTGATCACTTATGTTCTTGTTACTCTATTCTCCCAGTCGTAAAACACTAAGAAGTGATTTCCCTCTCATGTTGAGGTTTATTAAGAGGACAAAGGAAAACTAAGGATGTAGAAGCATTTGGATTTCTTGAAAATAAATGGAATGTAATTTGAAAGCCTTACTTCCTTGTGCTTTTTCCACTGAAAGTTTTCTTTAAGGTGAAAGCAGAACATCACAAATAATTTTCTTGTTGAGAAAGAAAGTTGGGAAAGAGAAAAATGAAGAATTGCGAGACTATTTTACAAATAGTTCTGTGACTCTTTTCATACAAAACATACATAAGCAAGTTAGTAGTATACATGAAATCACCCATGCACATTTATACAGCCAATTCAATGTAGGTCCACATCAGTGGTAACATTTTCATCTAGAAAGTCACATGCATCTGTGTGTTAAATATATTAATAAACAGAACAGCAGAAAAGGTTTTTATGGTTTTTGTTGTTGTTGTTTAATAAGTAAAAATTCTCTTATCTGCCTAGCAGTATATTTGTTTTCCATATCTTAGGTGATTGCAAGAAGACTGCTCAAATCTATGCTGAAGCAGGAATCCATGACATGTTGTCGTCGTTGTTTTGTTTTGTTTTTTTAATACATATTTCAAAAGTAGTGAGTTTGCAAAGCTATTTTCTTTAAACTGAAGTCAAATCTGGAAATATATACTAAACAGATGCTCAGTTTTCTTTAATATAAACCCTCTACCAAGAGAAAGTAGAGAATGATAATCACATATATCAATATAGTATATATATTGATATATCAATAACTATGCTTGTGATTAACTTGTTCAGTAAACCAATACTGAATATTATACAACTTGAGTCATGTAGCTTTTTTGTCTAATTCTGATGAATGTAAACAATTTAAATTTTAATAGATTATAAAGGTCATTCCTATTATTTGACTGATATTTAAAAGTAATGAAATTAGTAAGAATTACTTTATTTTAGTGATATAATTATTGAGTACTTTGTCAATAAAAAGCACCATACAAGTCTCAAATAATTGAGTAGCTGAATTATTTAACATGGAAATTATGGAAAATTTAAATTTCTGGGAGATTTCATTATGATTCCTTGAGCACATGAAGGTGAGAAAAGAAAAAGGAATCACCAAAAAGAAAACAGAAATTCCACATAGAAATTCCAGGAAAAAATTAAATGAAATAGTTGAAATATCATAAAAAGCCACAAAGACTGATAATTTTATCAGGGATAACATTATCACATCTCATTTATTTAAAAATATAGTGTAAAGAACACTAAATAACCTCTAAAAAATTGCTTCATTTTTTCCATTCAGGAATCCACTCTCATACCATTACTCTGAGCAGTTTTGCCAACAGGAGACCTAGTTTCTCAGGCATCTCAATTTAATCATTTTAATCACAACCCAACTTATAGAATATAACAATTGTCAGTAAGATATTGTTCCTAATAAAACTTTAAATGATATAATTGGACAGAAAACTTTCTTATATTTAAGCATATCAACTTACTTAAGGAAGATATTTTTCTGCAAGAATTAGAGAAATTGAAAAGATGCTTCTACATTATTAGCACTAATTTGGAATGCTTAACACTGGCTCCACAAAAGTAACAGATTTAAGTATCATTAGCTACATTATTATCTGTTGAAAAGGCAAGCGAGTTTGGGAGGGGGTGGTGGAACAATTAATATACTACACATCTTGCATCAAAAGGTAAATTTTAGTAGCAGTTAGGGAAGTATGGGCCAGGGATCTTCTGAAAAAGGGAATGGATGCAACAGAGCTACACCCAGGGGACACAGTGATGAAGAACTAGCTGCTGCTATTGATGTTTTCTCTTCCCTTCTGCTGCTTTTGACTAATTGTGCTGGGGAGGAACAGTACCAGCTACAAGAAAAACTCCATCTATTGGAGAAAAAGAAACTCCATCTACTTCGTGAAGAAAAGAATAGTCTCTAAAGCCAGGTGCCTTGGGTTTAGAATCCCAGGGCCACCACTTACCAGCTTGTGAAGTTGGGCAATTTATGGAATATCTTAGCCTTGGTTACCCCGTCTATGGAAAAAAAAAAAAAAGAAAGAAAAGAGGAGGAGGAGGAAGAAGGAGGGGGTGGAAGAAGAGGAAGGTGATAGTTCCCCATCTATAAAAAATGAATAGTAGCCTCGTTTGAAGATCACATAAATTATTATACATATAGAACCCTTCGAATAATGCCTGATAGATAGCATTTCATCAACAGATGTTAACTAACATAGCAAAAGCAAAAATTAAAGCAGGAAACACAATGCTCAATGGTGGCAGCAACCATAATCTTCCATTCCATAGAACATGATATGATTTAGATGGGGGGAGGTTATCTTTGAAGACGGCAGCATAATATAGTGGACTCAGAAAAAATGTGAGTTTTCATCTGTTGGTTCTGCCATTACTGTGCTGTGTGGGCTCGGGTAAGTCTCTTAACATCTGTGCCTCATTGTTCTTAACTAGAAGGGAAGGAATTTCAATTTGATGATTTCTAGGGTCTCTTCCAACTCTAAATATCCACTTATCTATGATACTTAGGGAAGAATAATCTAGCAGTCATTGCTTAGTTTATGCTGGTAAGAATGGGTCTTTTTTTTTTTTTTTTTTTTTTGCGGTACGCGGGTCTCTCACTGTTGTGGCCTCTCCCGTTGCGGAGCACAGGCTCCAGACGCGCAGGCTCAGCGGCCATGGCTCACGGGCCCAGCCGCTCCGCGGCATGTGGGATCTTCCCAGACCGGGGCATGAACCCGTGTCCCCTGCATCAGCAGGCGGACTCTCAACCACTATGCCACCAGGGAAGCCCCGAATGGGTCTTCTTTATGTGTTCATTTCTATCTCTGAAACGATTCAGACAAGCAACCAGAAACATTTGGAGAGTGGAATATTGCAATGAAATTGAATTAGTTCCTCAAAGGGAATGTCATGTAATTCTTTTTTTTTTTTTTCTTTTTTTGCGGTACGCGGGCCTCTCACCGCTGTGGCCTCTCCCACCGCGGAGCACAGGCTTCAGACGCATAGGCCCAGCGGCCATGGCTCACGCGCCCAGCCGCTCCGCGGTATGTGGGATCCTCCCAGACCGGGGCACGAACCCGTGTCCCCTGCATCGGCAGGTGGACTCTCAACCACTGCGCCACCAGGGAAGCCCCCATGTAATTCTTACACTCTCAGAACTGCATGTGTGTGTTCTTATGCATCTGTACCAACAAATCACATGTACCAAAGAGTGGTGTACCTTACCTTGGTGCTCTGATAGAATAAATGCCCACCACATAGTGAATTTTTAAATTGAGACATTTATTCTATTTCATTATAATGTGTAAAATTGTTTCTTTATACTCGGGTGACCAGAGGTAAGTTGAAGAAGTGTATACAAAGTGAAGCTATTTCTCTAATAAAATCACTGACATGTTAAGAGGGTTCTCATTTTAGTTATTTATGCTGTTTTCTCTCATTTTTAAAGATGAAACTATCCTTTAGTACACATTCGGAATGTGCGTGTTACATTTGTACAACATATTTTCTTTCCATGACCCATTAAAGTAGCATAATGCTTTCTATATTCATGCATCTTGTAGCACATAACCTATAGTTTTAAATATTTTTGCATTCTCTCTCAGAGGGAAAAAAATGACTTTTGTAGTGAAGAAAAAAATGTGGCCAATTATGTCATTTTTATCTCAGTTTCAACTTAGCATTATCTTAGGCTTAGTAGTAACAAATGATAAAATGACAAATAAATTCTGACATTCCCTGCATAATCTACATTCTTGGCCATCGAATCTTCCTTTTACCAGCCTCTTAAGAAATGTTTTTCAGAAAAGAAAAAAGAAAACTTCAAACATGACTGCCAATCTAACCCATTCCATTATGTGTGTCATGCTGCCGAAGCTCACTTGGAATCTAGAAGCACCAAGTGCCACAATTCGTCTCCTTGTGACTCATGGCACCAGATGACAAGCAAGCCTCTGTCCTCCAACAGCACCAGAAACAGTAGAGGATCTGGGTGGGTGTTCGTGGCATTGTGAATAGACCTAGTCGGGGGCAGAGGTCCAAGGCTCAGGCTTCCGGCACGTACCACCATGCTGACAGATGGCATATTCTTGGCCAGAGTCCCAGGACCTTGGTCACCTAGTGAACTTCCCCTGACTCTGTGCTATGTCGACATCCCAGACATCCAGGGACACAGGCCTCACTTATGAATCATTCTCTTAGAAGCTGCCTCTATATATGTTTTCTGAATGAATGTTCGTAAAACTATTTTGCCTAAACCAAAGTAAGACTGTTTAGCACTTTGTCACACAATTACCATGGGTTGTATCAACGCAGAAAGTGTGCTTTATAATTTAGTCCTAATGAATTTTTTGACCCATAAATCAATGAACCGGTTACAGACTGAATAATATTTGCTTCCTGAAAGCATGTATGATATCAACAAGGTCACAGTTTACTGTCATTTTTAATAGGGGGAAAAAAGCGTACTCAAGGGGCATTTAACATATTTTGACAAGGTGACTCACAATTATCCATTAACATTGTATTTGTCTAAGCCCTACTGCATTGATATGCAGGGACCATGTAATAGTTCATTGATGTCCCACTTGGGGGTGGAAAATAAGGAAAGTGGGACCTTTCCAAGGTCTTTCACAGCCAGAATGCATCTTGCTATTGCTGTATTGATTAAACATTTGGATAGTTAATCAACACAGCTCAGCCCTTTTAACCTGCCATATACAGTATATGAAAGAAAGAAAGAAAGAAAGAAAGAAAGAAAGAAAGAAAGAAAGAAAGAAAGAAAGAAAGAAAGAAAGAAAGAAAGAAGGAAAGAAAGAAAAATAGAGAGAAAGGGAGGGAGGGAGGGAGGAAGAAAGGGAAAGAAAGAGAAAGAAAGAAACGTCTGGAAGAATGAGGATATACTTTTCTTATTTTCAAATGTAACAGGGAAAGTATATCAAGTATATCTTTAAAGACAATAGGACTATAATAAAATATTATTGTGTCCAATGTGGTCTTGAATGTAAAGATGTCTGGACTTTCCTGGACTGTTTTTGCTTGACTTCATTTTTCAACATTTTAAGTGAATGAAACAGCCACTCTTGGCCAGCATCAAGCTGTATCCTTTACAATCATCTATGTTCAGTCTGTGATTGATTTCTTCTTCAGATAGAATATTCCTGAAATTCAAAACAAACCAACCTGCAGTTCCCCATTTGGGACTCACTGGTTCATTTCTATCCCTCAGTTTGCCTCTCCTGTCACATGTACCAATCTTCCCTGATATCTAATCTCATCATCTCCATGCCTCATTTCCTCTATTAGATATATAAAGATATCTGTATCCATTTTTCTATGTATAAAACCCTCAGTTTTTCTTCTCTGTATTTCCTCTGCTAAATCTTTTGCCCCAAACTGATATTTTTTTTTATAACTTAATTATATCCTCTTTTAGGAGGTCACCCATTCCCACCATTCTCCCTGTCACTTTCCTACCAACTGATAAGGAACGAGATTATACACCACTCACCTCACATTCTGCCATATAGACTTGTTTTGGATTTCAAATGATACCCACAAGTCAACATTACTGATACTTAATAATTCATGTACAATCATGGTTATACTCTAATTTACTTTACCCATTTACTTCACAGAAAGTTTCTAACACTTTACTTAAACCAGTTTTTTTCCAAAGTTGTTTGAGCATAATCACCAACTCCAATCATAACTACTTGATCATAATATCCAAGAATAGGTCCTAGAAATATAGAGTTTAACGAGCACTGTGGGAGTTTCTCAGGAAAAGTTTTCGGACCCACTGATTTAATAATCCATTCTTTATCCATTTGTTCCATAAGGCCACATATGTCTCAGCTGATTTTTTAAGAATTTCGCTTAAAAATGCATCTGCAACAAGACTTTTATCTGATTAAGTACAGTTATTGAGAACTTTTTGTGCACAGTAATTTACATATATAACTATTCACCTTGCTGCTGAGTTCATTCTGACTTTTGTTTTTTATGGTGAAGATGTACATGATCATGTATGTATGGCTAAATTACATAGATCATAATGTCTATTTTGAGAAAAGACTCCCTAACCTACAGAAACTGTGAGACTGAAAGTGTGTTGTGTTAACTGCTAACTTTGTAGTGATGTTATTAAACCGCAACAGACAAGTAATACATAGTACTTTTACTTTACAATCATTGTTATTTTGAGCCCCATACCCTTTGAAATTTGGGGATTCTGACTTAATTACGTAACTATCAAGTGCTACCATTCCAGTTTACCATCACCTGTGCATTTACACTACATTTCAATGTACACCATATAAAGTAGATCTTTTAACCACTTGTGCAATAAAAATAACATCCCTATGTATTTTTCACCTGAGTTTACTCCTGAAAGAAACAACCTCATCATTCATAAGCTGGAACAGCACAAATTATTTTGCTTTCAGAGATTTGAATTAAATGGAATAAAGCAGACTTCCTATTTATCATCAAGGAAAATAGGCTTTTTTGTATACAAAAATTACACTGCAGATCTATACAATTGGGCTATGTTACTTCTAGGGTGCTTTTCCTATAATTTTTTCAAGTTCAACAGCAGCCGCTGGGGAATTCCCTGGTGGTTCAGTGGTTAGGGTTCGGTGCTTCCACTGCAGAGGGCACAGGTTCAATCCCCAGTCGGGGATCTAAGATCCCGCATGCCACCCAGCATGGCCAAAAAAAAAAGAAAAGCAAAGAAACAGCAGCCTATCTGTGTCATATGTCTGTCCATCATGACCAGTGGGCGTGTACATTTGTAAGGCACTGCTTACAGATGAACCTTCAGGCAGCAACTCAGGCATGAACCAAAGCTATTGATACAACCAGGAAAAAATTGTCATCCACTGTGGGATACCTTAATCAGCCACACTAAGGAGGGGGGTGCAAATAGTGGGGAGAGATAACATAAAATGCATGTGGTGCAGCAAACTCATGATCACAATGGACAGGTTCCTCAGTTTGCAAAAACTAGAGATCCCATTGTGTGGTAATTATCTCCCTACAGGTTTAGAATACGGTGAGAATCTTTCTCAAAAGTAGGTTACTATAAACTGGAAAATATGATTCTAGTCTTAAAAAAAAAAAGAAAGACTAGAAAATTAGTGGTGAGCCTTAATTTCTTGTTATAAAGCACTTTGGGAACAGGGTCCATTGAGCCTTATTTCCTTTTTATGGAAACAGAAACCATTATTCAATCTTGTCCTATCTTTTTATTAACAGGTGTAAAACACCCCCAGGGAGTTCCAAAGCTGCAGCAGAAACCAGGAGCAATATAATAACTCTACACCTATGTATTCTTGCTCAGCCTAGGAATCCTCCGAACCACAGGGAGCCCGAGCAAGACTCTGTTAGGCTGGTTCCACCTTCTGAAGGGACAAAATGACAGTATTACTTGAGCAGTGGCCCCTGGGCACAAGAACTTACCACAGTATCTCACATTCTTTCTTTTAGAGTTTCCTTATTTTGTGTTAAGAACGCCTGCTGTAAGTACATCCTTTAAAATGCACATTTCTGTGGAATGATAACATCCTAAACTGAGCTTCTTAACAGAAATAATTTTTTAGACTCCTATCTTCTAGGTTGAAATTTTGGCCAACAGAAGACAGTGGCTTATTGCACAAAGAAAAGAAAAACTAAACCAAAATAAAAAAAGAAAAGCCACAGAAATTACAAGAGAAAACTCATAAAGGAAATTTGCGGCCTTTGCTCCGGACTAGCGGAAGGTATAACAAAAGATGTTATTCATACTTAACTTTAAGACTTTTTGGCAAGGTCAATCCTTTGAAGAAACTGGACTCTTTCTGCAGGATTGGTCACAGATAACAGCTCTGATGCTGATGTTAAAGTCTACTGCAGTCACGATGTATTCTAATGAATGACTGAAACTTGTAAGAACTCATATAGCATATAAAGATTAAAACAGAGTAATTTCCACTTAGCTACGTTACTAGTTGAAAAGGCTTGGATCCCAGATTTTGTGCCAGATGAACTGGCTGACCTTATCTACTACATAATGAATCCTCCCTGACTATGAATTGGGGCAAGATAAGCAGGCAGCCAACAATCTAGAACATTGATCCTATAAGGAGATAAAGGAGATAATTTTACTGAACTACCACAGTTCAGTCAAGAAGATAAGAAGCTGAACCTCTGTCTCCAGAGGTTACTATTTGAAATGTTAAGGATATCAGTCAAACTTCTCCCTTTGAAGCGGAAAGGGTATAAACATACAAGCCAATAGGTGACAGTAGCATGGAAGGAGAAAAGGAGTAGAGATTGAAAAAAGGGTGAGAGAGTAGAATGGAAGTAATTTAGGAGAAACTCAAATTTTAAAGTACTTTTAAATGTTAAGGTTTTACTGGATAGTTATTATGTAGATTGCGTTGAATGAAGCATTATTGATGATATCAGAAAAGTATTAGCTGACTTGACATTTGAACGAAAGAAGCCACAATCTTACTGGTGTGATATGAGACTGTTACTAATTTTTTCTGTTAAAATGTATTAACAAAAATGTAATTATGCCACATGGTACAACCAAGAAGGCACAAACCTTGATGAGACACTATTGTTTAATGGATGCTTCATCCCGGCCTGCAACTCCAGACTCTGGAATTTTGACCTAAATTATCATTTGAGTCCACGTGACCATAATAATAATGAAATGTGAAAGGCTATTTATCCTGGGATTTTATTTTTGAGTGATTTTTTAAATAGGTTGGTTAAAGATGACCAATAAAATATGATGAAATAAACATTCTGTACTTAGCTAAGCAGAGCTATGTACGTAAGAAAACCACAAATAATATAGATTATTGTTTTGGCATTAAGGAAGTAAAAATCTTAGCCACATATAATTAAGGGATGCATCTCCATGGTGGTTTTGTCCAAAGACTTTCCTCATTTCATAATCCTGGTTCATTTCACTCACTGACAGTTGTAAATATGCCCACATATATGACTCAGTGGCTTTACAATCCACGTTATTCCATGCTGTCTTGTGTTGGAATACTGATACTCTTTGGTCTCACTCTCCAAGGATAAGCCAAGCTAGGGTACAGGTGAGGCAGGCCAATGCCAATGTTTTAGAGCTGAATAAAATGAGAGGAAATGCCTACATTGAACACCAGGAAAAGCAAAGCTAACTGTTACCCCCAGGTGAGAGTAGGGCAGCAAACATGCAAACAAATTTAAGACGGTCTGCAGTCAAGAGGAACACAGCTAGCAGCACACAGAGAGGACAGGAGCATTTTAAGAAGTACTGAAGTGTTGCCACCAAAAATCTTCTGTCACTGGCCCCTGGCCACATGGTGTGAGACATGGTGTAGCTCGATGGTTTATAAGCCTGGCTATGCATTAGAATCAGCTGGGGAACTTTTTAAATCCCCATTTCCAGGTATCACCCAAGACTCCTTATGTCATAATCTCTGGGATTTGGGACACAGGCAGGGGGCATTTTAAAAAGTAGCTAAGGCAAGTCCAATGTGTAGCCAATTATTGAGAACCATTGTTATAAAGGCCTATACAAAGTGGATTATTTTCCTTTATTGGGAATTAAAAAGCAATAAAGAAAATCTCAAGTCTTTCTACAATTGTTTTAAGTTCACACTTTAAACAGTCTTCAACATCTGAGTTTTTATGACTCTTTTGCTACTGCTCTCAATCTGCTACTTGAAACTTGGAGATGTTTATTCCCCTCCAAAGCACACTATTCAATGCATGCCTGTCTCTGTTGTCTAGGCACCGGGTCTTGTTCTTTTTTCCCTTACACACTTTTCTGCAGCATCAGAAAGAATAATATATGCAAACCAGTGTTTCAGTGAAAACAGAACACGTAAGTTGAATATTACTCCTCCAAAGTATCTCAGGGTGAGCCTCAATTATGGCCCAAAGGTTACTTTCTGCATTGAGCAATCAAACATCTCCCTGACAGCAGCCAGCCAGTATTAACTTGTTGAATCATTTGAACAACTATAGGTCATTCAATAACAAAATCACATGTAAACAAGTGTACTCTAAGTGGCATAAACTCTATGCATAAGTTCTGAATAAAATGAAACTAGAAGGATGATCAGAAGGAAAGCAATTAGGGAGAATCATGAACTACACCCAAAGTAAACAATAAGCCTGAGTCATTTTGACAAAGCAAGAGTTATTGGCAATGAACTATAAACAGGTCACCCTTTGCTCTCAATTTCCAATGCTCAGAAACCATAAGGCATTCACTTTTCCCCTCATAGCTCTTTAGTTTTTGCCTTTATTGGACAGTCTCTTATCTGTTTATATTGTTCTTAAATTAAACCATAGAGCATCAAACTACTTCATAATCCTATGTATGATGTCATTTACATTTGCTAGTATCATGTGTGATTCTTTCCAGCAGAACTTGTATTTACCAGATTAGATGTATTTAGTACATTTCACATTTGCCTTCCCACGCCCCTTTTCTCTCATTTTTGCCCATTGTTCAAACCTCATTTGTTAGGCTATCTAATCCATGTAAACCTGATCATTAATGGCTCCTCCACTGACTTTTCAAGGTCATCTTGAATTATAAGTAGATCTTCCAAGGTTCTTGTTACCTCTCCCAACTTAGAGGCTTCCATGAAACTTTATGATCTTGTTCCATATTTTATCGTCCAGGTCACTTATAAAACGTTAAATATTACCACCCTGCACAGACCCTGCAGAACATCATTTGATGTGTCCTTTTAGGTTGCCTCTGAAACATTAATAACTTCTCATTGAATATGATCCTTGAACTAGTCTGTACCCAACTAAGAGCAAGAGCTGTATATCCCTAGGTTGATAGTGCTGTTTTAAATCTATATGCTACAACCCTGAGGAAGAAATTTTTTTCTACTCTTCTATTCTCTCTCATAGAGATAGAAAAGATTTTTTTTGATTTTAGGAGCTTAAAACTGACTGGTCAACATATGCCAAACAATAACCCAGGATAATTTAGCACTGTTAATAAATGTGATATTTTCAAAAAGCCATAAAAAGAACTCTCCATTAATAACTCTGACTATAAAGGTTCATCATGGGCTACAGTTCTCACCTCTTTGAACTTAATGACAACTCAAGTCAATGCCTTCCTTTTTTCCTTTGTTGCAGCTGCTATTGGGGTGGAAAAGACTGTTGTTGGAAAGGACTGTTGTCCAGGCTCCAAGAAGTCCAGACAAGGTCTCCAGAGACTCTCTATTTTTCCTCCAGATCCTTTTACTGACATTAATGATGAAGCAGCTTTGTCTGTGTCTCTGCCTTGGTTAGCTATGCTTTAGTGACAGGGCCGCTCCAGATGCATTAGATCAGCAGCTGATGCCATCATGCGAATGTCTAACACTTACTTTAGGTAGGTGACACTTCTTAATATTCAGTCCTGTCTTCACAATGTCGACTTGTCCCACCATTCACGGGTGTTCTTTTTATCATTATTATTAGGCTTGTTGATATTTTTGCTTGTGATTTCTCTAAAGGGCGTATTTAAAAAAACACATAATTATTTATAACCTTTAATGCCAGGAGGGCAGTATAGTATGCCTGGAAGAATATGCATCACAGTTATTATTTAGAAATGGTAATTAATTTTACAGTCAACAGTAGTATGACACACTGTCTCTGACTAGACGTCCACCGTGGCTTCCTGCCAGTCCTTTGTAAGAATATTAATTGACGTCCAGCACTAAGCAGCCCCTTTGCTGTGTTTTTGAATGAAACAACATGCTTCAATTAAATAAATACATTCTAAACTCGCATATTCAATATCAGATTCTGTATCTTCATGTCGTCAAAATACGGCTGGTTTATATCTTTATCTTTCCCTCTTTTTTCCCCCCAGCTTAACTGAGATATAATTGGCAAATAAAAATTGTATATATTAAAGGTGTGCAATGTAGTTTTTGTTATTTTTCCTCCTTTTCTGTTTCCTTTTTGTTCCCTCTCTCGCATGGCTGACACTTAAGGTGCCTCTATTATTTGCCTGCCCTTAATTTTAACTCACTGCTTTTCTTCTCACTTCTTACAATATTTGGCTGTGGGGAAACTTCTGCAACAAATACTCTAGGTCTCCAAACAGTCCTGAACAGTCCTGAACAATTTACTCCTAGGTTACTGTTCTTTCTCTTTCCAGGGTTTCCTAACTCAACAATTTTAGTAATATCATGGACAATGTGCTCATTAACATGCCAAAGATGGCAGGTTAGGTGGAATGACCAGCATTGAAAAAAAAAAAAAAGTTAAAATTCAAAATGACCTTGACAGGTTAAAGAACTGGGCACATAAACAGGATTTAGTTTCATGGGAGAAAATACATGTTCATTGACGCCGAGTGAAGAAGAACCCTGCACAAACAGAGTAATGGTTAGCTACAATGCATGTGGAGTGGGGTGGAAGGGGACCAGCTTCTATGCAGCCAATTGCTACAATGATAAATTCATTATGAAGAACCCAAGATACCAGGATGTAGAAATTGGAACATCGTATGGCCACGTGAAAAAATACAATCTCTGTGAGATCTGTTAAGACTTTTTAAAGTATATAATACTTAGAAATGCACAGCCTATGTGATAAGATTGCTGGGGAAAAAATAAAAAAGAATAGAGTTTAAAATGAAGTTTTGGAAGTACGGGTATGTATACTCTCCATGTTCACACAAAAATCAGGTGATGGAGTCCTTAACATATTCATTTCCTGTTTTAAAGCAAGCACAGCATTTCTCTGTAATCTACATGGTTTCTTTTGGAGAAAATTTTTATGAATTATTATTATATCACCTGAGTTCATTATTCACATAATAAATATAATTTTAGATCTGGCTTTGAGTACCTTTTTTTTGTTTTTTCTGAAAGATTCTTTTTATTTAAAACCTTACAGGAACTCTCCGTATTCAAAAAGAGGAAAACTGGTAGGGGGTCTGGAGCACAGCCAGCACAGGCCTTCTTCCCCCATGAGGGAAAAACTGACTCAAATTGAAGTCGGGAATAAAGACGACCTTCCTGAGGGTCAGATCTAGTTAGTGCTGATGTCACTATTTGAACTCAAGTCTCTGGTCCACCAGTGCAGGGCTCTTTCCACTGAACTACACTGCTTCCTAAAAAACAGGTCCTATTCTGAGCCATTCTTGATTATCACAGATTTGTTTTACTCCCCTTTTTTTACAGTCTTTTAAATTTTTCTCTTGTTCTCTCACTTATTTCCCAAAAGTCATTTGTTATGTAACAGATGCACATGTGTTCCTGTTTATAAATATTCTACATTAAATGAAGGAAATACAGGAAAATGAGGGGGGAAAGGTGACTATGACCCTCAAACCCTCAAGCTGGAAATGTTGGGAGTGTGCTCTGTGTCTCAGGGGCAAAGGTCACAAGAGGAAGACCCAAATGGGATGCAGAATCTGGTCCTGTATCATTGGAATCCATCCCAACTGTTTTCCCCTCCATTTTCAGTCTCTTCAAAATTAGGATGTTTGACGCTGTGGAGGATCACCTGGGGAAAATCAGTAGGGCACCGAGTGTAACTCAGTGATGATATTACAGTAAGCAAGAAGCTTAAAATCAAATTCATCCAAGGAACATGACTTCATTAAAAAGTATGACTTTATAAATAACTGTGTACACATAAACAGACTGCCTTGGAGACTAATATATTTCAAAATTATTATCTACTTAAAATATTTTACCTAAAAGAATTCACAATTAGCCTTCAATATTTAAACAGTACATTAGAAATGGAATGTTTATAAATATCAGAATAAAAGCCACTTCATTACAGCACAAACATGCTAACACACCACATACTGGCTTTTGAATTTAATACTGATACGGTTTACTATATCTGTTTCTTTTTTTCTTAACTGACATTAGGGTTTAGATAATAGCAAATATAAATATATGAAATGTCAAATTTAGAAGATAGTGTTTAAACATTTGTCTTTTGGAGAATATTGTTAAACTTAACTTTTATTAACTCAGGGAATCAAAGAAAAATATGGTGATGCCAGTGAACCTTTGAAAATCTTTTATTTTATCACTTTTAATGCATGTTTAATATTTAACATTCATCTTATTACAGACAGGAATTGTGAAATGCTTGTGCTTTCTCTAAACAGTTTTAAAGTTCAACGCACAGTCACAATTCAGAGGGGAGATTTCACACATTTATGGAAAATAAGCCATTTTTGCAGTAAAGTTGCAAAGTGTGAAAGAATTCTTGTTTTATCTGCCTTACTTATCATGTTTATGAGTTATTTTGCCTGGAAGTAAATTGACAAGTTGTCAATGAACAATAGACAGTGCCCCAGCTAGGCTTTTCACAGGTTCAGATGCCTTTGGGCAAAAGGGCTAAATCTGTAGTTGCAATCTAACATATGGAGCACTAAAAAAAGTGGCAACAGGGTGAGAGACATGCCCTGCAAAATGCATGCAGTTGTTGCTCTCGAAGCAATCTGCTTGGACTGCTGTGCATTATGAATTCATGTTCCTTCACCTTTGCTGTCCAGGAATAGGATTGCTTGCCTCCATGTAACAACTCGTTTCCATTTTAACCCCAGTGCACTCTGGTCCATTTTGTCACTTTAAACCATTTGACTCCTCCAAACAATTATTATTAACTATTTGCCTTTAATAATAAAAAGCTACTTCCTCATTTTAGGTGACTCTGTGGGAAGCTTCTCACACAATCTCAGAGGAAGGAAAACGATCGCAGCATCGCTTTTCTCTGTGGTTCAGGGTGGACCTTGCCTTCCACGTCTGGCTATCACATATAGAATTGTTTTAACATTTCATGTCTCTTTCTTCCATCTCAATTTTCCAGAATGTTATTTTGAGTTTATTTCATGATAACACACACTGCTGAATAACTTACTAGAGAGTTAAGTGATCTTTCAATAGATGGCACTCTTTGGTCTGAATCAGCCCAAATATTGTTTTGCCACTTCACTCAAAGGCCAGTTGTTTTGAAGATCCTACCCTCCAGGTATACCATTCTCCAGGACATAGTTAGGGGTATTGTTGAAGTAAAATCTAGGGCTGGGATTTCTACCCTCAAGAAACAAGGAGGACCACAAAAGATGCAGCCTCCGGGCTTCCCTGGTGGCGCAGTGGTTGAGAGTCTGCCTGCCGATGCAGGGGACGCGGGTTCGTGCCCTGGTCCGGGAAGATCCCACATGCCGCGGAGCGGCTGGGCCCGTGAGTCATGGCCGCTGAGCCTGCGCGTCCGGAGCCTGTGCTCCGCAACGGGAGAGGCCACGACAGTGAGAGGCTCGCGTACCGGGAAAAAAAAAAAAAAAAAAAGATACAGCCTCATCAGTACAAGTTTATTAGAAAAAAGCTGAGCTTTGAATACAAGGAAAGCCAAGACCCAGGCCAGTGGTGGCTGGTGGCTGGTGGGAATCACAGAGCCAAGAGTTTGAATGTAGAGAAAAGGGTCAGAGAAGGGTCAGGAAGAAGCAGCAGTGTGGTAGGCAACTGAGAATTTACTGTAAAACCCAAAGGTGATTCTTTCTTTCTTTTTTTTTTTTTTTATGGCAGAAACATTTACTTTAATTCACATTTTCTATAATCTGGTGGGTAGAACAGCAAATTATTTGGAATTCTGTTCAAAATCAAAGCTGCACCTGATGTTACTTAAAATAGAGTACACATAAGTTTGGTGTGTGTCTGGGTTGTTTTGTTTTACCAAATAATTTCCATGGTACAATGCACCCAGTCTGTGTATTTTGGTGAATAGCTATGGTTTCTGCAGGTACTTCAGTTTGCAAACTGCTGAGAGGTTTACTGTGAACTGTTCCCAAATTTCCAGATGAAGGCAACGCTGATGGAGATCAAAATAGCTGTCCTGGGCTTCCCTAGTGGCGCAGTGGTTGAGAGTCCGCCTGCCGATGCAGGGGACGCGGGTTCGTGCCCCGGTCCGGGAAGGTCCCACATGCCGCGGAGCGGCTGGGCCCGTGAGCCATGGCCGCTGAGCCTGCGCGTCCGGAGCCTGTTGCTCCGCAACGGGAGAGGCCACAACAGTGAGAGGCCCGCGTACCGCAAACAAACAAACAAACAAAATAGCTGTCCTTTCCTAGATAAAGTCGGAAAACATGGCACAGTGCTTCATATACGTACAGAGATTATAAGTATTGAGTGATTCACAACGTTAAAATGTCAAAATAAAACGTTGGATTTATCAGATTTCAAAACTGTAAAAACCATTATTAATATTCTCTCTGATCCCCCTCATAATCTAAGAATCAACACAAGAGAAACATTTAAATTTACCAATTTTACTATATAGTATTTCTAACTTACATAGATGCCACTTAAGAGAAATAAATAAGCTCACGCCGTTGAAGGAAGGAACCTTTATGGGCTAGCCGGCTCATGATGTGTGCAAGGATCAGGCCGAAGGCCAGAGACAAATAGCTGTATGTATCTGCTCTCTAGTGGCCTCCGGTTTACCACCCACACCTTCTCTGCTCTATCTCCACTCTTACTGACAATTTTGGCACCTGATCTGCAATCTTTTCCTTATCACCAGTCATCATCTTGCGTCACTTCCACACCAAGTAGAACATCCCTTCGGTATTTGTAATCCTTCTCCCACGAGAATTTCAAACACGTGTTTTTCAATGGTCAACTGTGTATCTGTCATTGTCCACTTCCACTTTGCTGCACTCTTTTAAAAGTGGAGCCCTACTGCTCTCCAAGGCTCATTCCTCCATCTATGTTCTGTATACCATTCTCTCTCTATGCAGAGTTGCTATGTAGAACTCATAAAAATTGTAATTCCCAAAGTAGGAAAAGCCTTATCTTTTCTCCTCTGGAACTTAAACTTTCCTCAGCCTTTGCTTTCAACATCTACTGTTTGCCAGTTTTTCCAACAGTTTATAGGAATGGAATGAATTATATTTGATTCCTTCCCCCTATCTTCCCCCTGGAGGTTGGTGCTAATAAATGGGGAAATGACCATGATGGAGGAAGATGCTAAGCAAGGGAGAGAGGACTTTGTCAAGAAAAACCGATACAGTGAAATATGTAAGCCACATAAGCAAAAGTTAAATATTAATCTCTTTGAAAACAGATACTCGAGGATGATGTCAAAATTAATTATGTCACAGACAACAAGCAGGATTATAAAAATATGCTCCTCATTGGTTGTATCCCACTTCTCCATTAAAATAGTGTTATCCAAGGTGGACAGATTACCAAAGTACTACAAAGCTTTTTTTATCTTTATATCGAAAATATAAAAATTAATACCATAATTTTACTTAGGCCCATAAAAAGGAATTCTGAATACAACCTGAGACTCCAGAAACCCACAAGTAGGGAGTAGCTCCTTCAGGGAGCTGAGCAGGATGTTCTCTATCTACACTTAAGTAAATGTAGCTTTCCAGAAGTGTCAATGGAGAAAAGGTGATTGACCAGATGTCTAGTTTTATCTGCACTATATCGGCATACTCATTACATACTTTTGGGTGTGTCTTACTTTTGTTTCTTTATCATTTTTCCTTTTCTCCCTTCGCCCAAATATCCCATTGCTATTTTATTTGCCTTTGATTTTTCTTCTCCGTCTCCTCTTCCCCTCTTACTTCAACCCGACTTTCCTGTTTTCCTCCGTTGACTCTTCTGAAGAGAGTTAAGCGGGATGACATGGCTGACTCTCTCATTTTACAGATGAAGAAATTGAGACCCAAAAGGTTAAGTGACTTGCCCAACATCTCACAGTAGTTTGAGGCAGAACCCCAAGGCTAAATTACAAGACTCTTGAAACTAACCCTGGGTTCTTTCCATTACACCCATAATCTCTTCCGTCTCTGACCTTCACAGTGCAAACTGGCCTTCAGACATTTGGGGCATAATGAGAATAAAAGCAGTGAAGGGCTACACTAGTGTCAGGATATGTGTCCCATACATGCCTGGTGAGTGCAACGAGCTTCTGATTTGCCCACTCTTTCCTGTCATGAAGGAATGCCATAAGTCAAACCAAGTACCTGTGTTGGGCTTCTGTTGCCACATAACTTCCTCTTTATTAGCACTTTCACCCCCTCCCCTCACTGCTATACACATGCACAAATGTACCTTTCTCAGCACCCTATTGAATACCACAAATTGCCCTACCCGCCCCCCACTCCACAGTCCCCATTCCCCTCTCCTTGCTTTTCTTATGCTCCATAGCATTTATCACCTTGCAGTATACCAACTAGATTATGTATTTATTATGTGTATTGTTCATTGTCTGTCTCTCCTTGCAAGAATATAAGCTCCACGAGGGCAGAGATCTTTTTCTCTTTTGTTTTTCGGCACTTTCCAAACACTAGAATAGTTCCTGCTGCATTGTAGGTGCTCAGTATTTGTTAAATGAATGAATTGAATGAATGAACTGTAATGGCTGGCACACAAAATGCTTCTTCCTTAGGATTCCTAGAGACCCAAGGGTGTGATCATAACAAAAACCAATTTCATATGCAAAATAATTAAGTTGCCCAACTCATCTATTCTGCTTCTATCGTGTGTGTGTGCGTGTGTGTGTGAGAGAGAGAGAGAAAGAGAAAATAGTGAAGGAGGCATTAAAGCATTTATATTGAAAATGGGGCAATTTATAAATGATGCATTTTAAAATTTTAAATCATGAAAGATGAGTTTTTAGGTGTAACAATTTTTAGTCTGCTCTTGTTGGGATTTCTGATACTAATTAATCAATTACCTCCTTTCAGAAACAATTGAGATTCTGCAGGTGGGAATAAAAAGATCATATTTGTTTTATTTTTATTGCTGACAAAAATATGCTGGAACTAAGTATAAATGAGCTTCCTACTTGTAAGCCTCTGTGTCATAATATCCCACATAGTCACGGGAAGAGCAACTGCACAACTGCTGACCTCGTTCTGTGGAGTGGGTTCGCTCTGCCGGACTGTAAAGCAGGAAAGAAGAAACTATGTCTCTGGCAGCAAGAAAATCTAAGAGGAAACCAAGAGTTAGAGGTACACATGCTCAGTGATATTTTCCTCCAGCTCTGTGAGAGCAGGTGACTGGAAACTTTCTGCCAAATACTCCCAAGAGGGCAAAAGTTCCTATTTAATGGACCATAAATTCCTGAGGTTCCCTATGACATTTCACCGGGTCACAACTTTTTTAGAAAAGATTCTGCAGTCATAAGGTGCCAAGATCATTTCAACAGTTGACCCCAGGCCATGTCTATGCTGACCTCTTGGACCCCTCTCTTCAAAGGAGGAAACTGGAGCCAGAAATCATCTCTTTACAGGCGTCGAAACAACCCACTCAGGCCCACTCAAGGGCCAGTCAGTCAACCATGCAACTGGAGAAAGCATGGATAACACTCCCTACCATAAATTCTAAAAAATAAACAGAGGTAAAATGCAGTCATGACATCATGTCTAAGAAAAACAAATATCACTAGTAACAGGTGCAGAACTGTAAATATTAAAGCAAAGCTGAGAGATGAAACCAGAAGTTACTTTAAGAAATAGCTTGAAATCATCAAGATTCTCTTTTTTGGTTCACAATAGCTCTTTTAAAATCAGCAAAATTTCTTGACCACACCTTGATCACTTTATGAGAAAGCATGTAGTCTGCTTAAGGCCAAGAATTATGACACCTGCAGTGCTCCTTGAAGTCTTTCAATTATCAGACTGAGTTTCAGGACCCAAAACTGCTGTTCATCCACTCCTGGTTTCAACTTGTGGATAACATTATTCTTTAGTAGGGAGCCATGGGAGAGTCAGTATCCCCTGGAATTCTGGGGCTCAAGACCAATCCAGCATCACAAGGTGAAGTGTCTGTGGCTTGAACAAAAAAGGTGACTTACAGCTAGTTCAAAACAGCCAACTACTGTTTAATGTTCTAAAAATATTTATACAGATGTGGTAAACTGAATAATGGCCCCCACAGATGCCTATGTTCTAATCTCTGGAACCTGTAAGTATGTCATCTTACGTGGTAAAAGGAACTTTTCAAATAAGATTAAGCTAAGTATCTTGAGATGGGGAGATTATCCTGGATTACTCAGATGGGCTCAGTATAATCACAAGAGTTCTTGTACGAGAGAGGTCAGAGAGAGGAGAAAGTGATGTGACTATGGAAACAGAGATTGGAATGATGCTGCCATGAGCCAAGGAATGTCAGCAGCCTCTAGAAGCTGGAAGAGGCAAAGAATGGATTCTCTCCTGTAGCCTCCAAAAGGAAACAGTCCTGCCAACACCTTGATTTGACCTCCAGTTGTATGGTATAAATCTGTGTTGTTTTAAGCCACTAAGTTTGTAAAACCTTGTTAAAGCAGCAGTAGGAAAGTAATACAACAGAAGAGTAAAATTCAGTCGAAAGGGTACTCCAGGAAGAAATGGATTATCTTGGTGAGGGATCTCTTTGGGGCAAGGAGAAAACAGATATGAATTCAGTAGCTGGAAGAAGACCCAAAGTTCTTGTTTTGTATTTTGTGTGAGAGTATGGATTGTTGAAAGAAGGAATACACACATGAATATACATCTGGAATTCCTTAGCCTTAATTTACCAGTTAGAACACAGACGTACCTGAGCATATTTCAATCGCTTCCCAGCAATCCACTTTAAAGCTTATCTCATTGATAAGATCTACATTTAGAGACTCATATCTGATCCTAATTTAAAGACATCTTGTTTGATTAGATCTCAAGCTCATACTTCTTTTCTTTCCCTAAGAGAAGGGGGTATATGAATAGCCTTCAAGTATATTAGAGCAATGGCCATAAATTGTTTTTCCCTGTCATTCAGTTGAATTACTCTAACCATACGAATACCCTGTACTGCATGCGTGAACCAAATTCTTCGCACATAGGAAAGGAATTTATTCTGTGATGAAGCAATACTGAGCATTTACAATGTGCTTCACAGGCCTTGCTAACATGAAGACTAAAGGCAACAGCTATTCCAAGTCTACTTTTGAGAAAATAAGGTGGATATATTCGACCTTTATGGTTTCACTGCAATTGAAATTGATTGCAATTCTGCATACGTGAACAAGGATTGCTCATATTACAGTGTCCTGGACCTACAGGTTGACCATACGATGCCGTAAATAATTAAGAATGCCTTATACCACAGAGACCCAATTTCTTTTTATGGTGGTCTTTTCTGAGGTGAATTTGTACATGTGCTTGAATAGGCATAGATGTTACTGTCGCTCTCTTTCTTGCAGACTAAATAGGGATTGGTACAACTGAACTTACCTGATAGTTTTCTGTAATATGCATTCCCTGTGCTTTGCTGACCCTTTTTTCAAGAGTTTCTTATTGCTGTGTCTATATTAGGAGTAACTTCTCTAATTTCTGTAACATGTGTTATGCCATCTTACTACCAATGGCTTTTGGTGG
The DNA here is from genome assembly GCF_951394435.1 of Stenella coeruleoalba. Lineage (NCBI taxonomy): Eukaryota > Metazoa > Chordata > Mammalia > Artiodactyla > Delphinidae > Stenella > Stenella coeruleoalba. The sequence continues at coordinate 74,496,100 of NC_137148.1, forward strand.
GGCTGCTACAAATTTCTAATTTGTTTCAGTTAAGAGGTACTATTGGAGAACTTCACCATGAACTCCAGGTAACAGCCCATTCAATACAGTTAAGAAATCCCCAGCATGGCAGGAAGGAGGGACATCAGGTAGGTCTACAACGGGAGCAACCACATCCACATCTGGCACATGTCCATCTCTGAACAGTGAATGTAACTATGTAGCAATTTCATCCCTTTTGTTAGCCCAAATCAAGACATCTTGAGAGCCATTAGCAGGGTTTATTTGAACCCTACCAGCTGTCAGGAACTCAGTGGGGTTTTTAAGAGATTTCATTGAAAACGCTTTAGTTTTATACAGGTCAGAAAACATGTGGATTAGCATCAGCCTCCTTGGTCATGTATCCATTCAGTGAATTTACCAGTAATGCATGTTTTATTCTTGTTTTAAATGGGATCACTTTTGTATCATCATCAGACACGGGTAAAAGCAAAACAGTCAAAAAAATGAATATGAATTCAACAATTATTTACTATATAAAATTAATTATGGGCTTAGAAGGGCCTTAAAATGTTCTGTGGGGTCAAATAGATCTTGGTTTTCATTGTGGCTTCCAGATTAGAGCACTAATTGTACTCTGGTATTGAAGTAACTTTAGGAAAGTTAAACTCTCTGTAAAAAGCTTCGCATTGTGCCTTCCACATAGAGAGCACTCACAAAATCCTAACTATTTCAATTTGCAATATTATTAATAATAACATTTAAAAATATTATTAAGTCTACATACCGGATTGGCTTCTAACCAAACAAGAAATGTTATTTTTGTCACTTAATGAGAAGTTCAGGGATAGGGAGACCAGGGCCAATGTAGCAGCTGTGAGGTCCTCAACATCCCAGGCTCCTATCTTTCTCCTCAGACACCCCTAGGACCTGACTCTTATCCTCATTATTACAGGATGGCTCCTGCCACCTACACACCTCCTCCTTCTAATATCATGCCAACATTTCAGGCAATCAAAACAAAAAGGCCCATGACAGTTAAATTCACCTCCCTTTTAAAGAGTTTTCCAAAAAGCTCCACCCAGTGACTTCTGCTTATTTCTCATTGGCCAAAACTATGTCAAACAGTTTTAGCTTCTAAGAAGCCTGGGAAATACAGCTTCAAAGAAGCCTGGGGAAAGTTCAAAGAACAGCTTTTTAACTGCGCACAGTGCTACCACCAATAAAATCAGGATCTTTCAGTAAAAAATAGAGAAGCAGATGAATATTGGATAGGCAATTAACAGTCGCTGCTATATTACTTTGATGACTTTGCATCACATAAGCAGAGGAATCCAGATGTAACAAAACTAACAGAGAACCAAAGGCTTCTCACATAGGTAACACTCTTTTCATTGACTTTTCTTTAACCACACATAGACCATTTTCCATATTTTTGTGGTTTCCTTGCTAATTGTTCCACCTCCTTCAAGGGACTCTTCCAGTATAATGGCCGTTAATGTTGAACCAGCACAGTCCTGGCTCTCATTGTATTCCTCTGAACATTTTTAGTTATCCAGTGTCTCACTGTGCGATTCTGGGTTCATATTTGTCACTGTTTGTAAAATATCCCCACTTGATTTCCTTCATTAAAGGTGTTTAAGATCATTTTTATTACTCTCCTTCTACCAGACTATCATCACCACCAACTCCCTCCTTAAAGCATATAACATGGCCTTTTATTTCTTAAATCTTGTCATCTTTCTAACTTTTTTTTCCCCTTCAATCTTTTACATTTAGCCTCTCACAAAATCCATTACCTCAGCACCTCAGCCTCGTTCTGGACTCCTTTTCCCTCTCCTTTTCCCCAATATCAAATCAGTTGCTAAGATGAGCAATTCTTTTCCCTAAATAGCTTTTATAGTTATGACTTTCCCCACAGCCACCAGCCTACACCAGGCCACATTCTACCTTGTCAAGGCTACTACATGACCCCCTCTTTAGCTTCCTTCTTTCAGTCTAGCTCACCTCCCATCTGCTGTCCACACTCAGACAGAGCAAACTTCCTAAACTTCAAACCTGATCATGATGCTTCTCCCTGGCTTAAATCTCTCCAAAGTCTCCACAGCTCTCATCCAATGAAGTTCAAACTCCTTTACATGATATAAAAAGTCTTCATAGCCTCCTTTCTCCCCTTCACAACCTCATCCTCTAAATTCCAGTCACACGAGCTTTATTTAAACTTCTTCCAAAGCTCCATATCCTTTTACTTTATGGCCTTTTCATATTTCATTCCTTCTATCCGGAATATTTCTCCCCTTGCCTAACTCACAATCAGCCTTTGAGACTGAGCTTATATGTCACTCACTTCCTTTAGGAAGCTAATAGCTGTGTCTGTGACCCAGACCCTAACCTTACTGGACCCAAATGGTTATTATTTCTTCCTAGCCTGATTTCCTACTTCAGCTTTCCTTCATCAAAAAAACCCCAAATCTCACCTTAGTATTATGTTGATGACTGCATATTAGAAACCTCTAGTGATTTATCATTTCTATCCCAAAAGTAGGAGCAAATTTTTATTCACAGAAGACAAAACTCTCATTTTCAGTTAAGAAATTTCTCTACATAACATTTCCAAATTTGTCTGACCCAAGCAGAAAAACCCAGTATCACTCACTGCATAACTGAAATCCTCTCATTTCTGGATCTTCAAACATGTCATATGTGCATCTCAGAAGGTTTTCTCCTACCCTCCCATCCTCAAGGACTCCCCTTGTTCTGATAGTTCCTAAGACTTTGTTCTCCACAAAACTGTCCTATGCAAACTCTTAGATTAAGCCATGCTGATCATTTCAGCACTGATAGTGATATAAAATGTATTGGTTGAGGAGCTTCAAGATGGCGGAAGAGTAAGACGCGGAGATCACCTTCCTCCTCACAAATACATCAAAAATACATCTACATGTTGAACAACTCCTACAGAACACCTACCGAACGCTGGCAGAAGACCTCAGACTTCCCGAAAGGCAAGAAACTCCCCACGTACCTGGGTAGGACAAAAGAAAAAAGAAAAAACAGAGACAAAAGAATAGGGATGGGACCTGCACCATGGGAGGGAGCTGTGAAGGAGGAAAGGTTTCCACACATTAGGAGCCCCTTCGCGGGCGGAGACTGCGGGTGGTGGAGGGGGAAAGCTTTGGAGCCGCGGAGGAGAGCGCAGCAACAGGGGTGCGGAGGGCAAAGCAGAGAGATTCCCACACAGAGGATCAGGGCCGACCAGCACTCACCAGCCTGAGAGGCTTGTCTGCTCACCCGCAGGGGCGGGCGGGGCTGGGAGCTGAGGCTCGGGCTTCGGTCGGATCACAGGGACAGGACTGGGGTTGGCAGCGTGAACACAGTCTGCAGGGGTCTAGTGCACCACGGCTTGCCCGGAGGGAGTCCGGGGAAAAGTCTGGACCTGCCGAAGAGGCAAGAGACTTTTTCTTCCCTCTTTGTTTCCTGGTGCGCAAGGAGAGGGGATTAAGAGCGCTGCCTAAACGAGCTCCAGAGATGGGCGCAAGCCGCGGCTATCAGCGCGTACATGAGAGACGGACATGAGATGCTAAGGCTGCTGCCACGACCAAGAAGCCTCTGTGCAAGCACAGGTCACTATCCACACCTCCCCTCCCAGGAGCCTGTGTAGCCCGCCACTGCCAGGGTCCCGTGATCCAGGGACAACTCCCCCGAGAGAACGCACGGCGTGCCTGAGGCTGGTGCAACGTCACGCCAGCCTCTGCTGCCCGCAGGCTCGCCCTGTATTCTGTACCCCTCCCTCCCCCCAGCCTCAGACAGAAGCCCCTAATCAACCGCTCCTTTAACCCCCTCCTATCTGGGTGATGAACAGACACAGAGGGTGACCTACATGCAGAGGCAGGGCCAAATCCAAAGCTAAACCCCAGGACCTGTGTGAACAAAGAAGAGAAAGGGAAATTTCTCTGTACAGCCTCAGGAGCAGCAGATTAAATCTCCACAATAAACTTGATGTACCCTGAATCTGCAGAATACATGAATAGACAATGATCATCCCAAAATTGAGGCAGTGGACTTTGGGAGCAACTGTAGACTGGAGGTTTGCTGTATGTGACAGACTAGTTACTGATTTTTATGTTTATCTTAGTATAGATGTTAGCATTTGTTATCATTGCTGGATTTGTTTATTTGTTTGGTTGTTCTCTTCTTTATTACTTAAAAATTTATTTTATTTTATTTTTATTTTATTTTTATTTTAATAACATTATTTTATTATTTTTTTCTTTCCTTCTTTTTTTTCTCCGTTCTCTTCTGAGCTGTGTGGCTGACAGGGTCTTGGTGCTCCAGCCGGGCATCAGGCCTGAGCCTCTGAGGTAGGAAAACCAAGTTCAGGACATTGGACCACCAGAGACCTCCTGGCCAGAAGTGCTGTCAATTGGCAAGAGCTCTCACAGAGATCTCTATCTCAACACTAAAACCCAGCTCCACTCAACAACCTGCAAGCTACAGTGCTGGACACCCTTTGCCAAACAACTAGCAAGAAAGGAACAAAAACACACCCATTAGCAGAGAGGCTGCCTAAAATCATAATAAGTCCACAGAAACCCCAAAACACACCATCAGACACGGTCCTGCCCACCACAAAGACAAGATCCAGCCTCATCCACCAGAACACAGGCACCAGTCCCCTCCACCAGGAAGCATACACAACCCACTGAACGAACCTTACCCACTGGGGGCAGACACCAAAAGCAACGGGAACTACGAACCTGCAGCCTGCAAAAAGGAGACCCCAAACACAGTAAGTTAAGCAAAGTGAGAAGACAGAGAAAAACACAGCAGATGAAGGAGCAAAGCAAAAACCCATCAGACCAAACAAAGGAAGAGGAAATAAGCAGCCTACCTGAAAAAGAATTCAGAGTAATGACAGTAAAGATGGTCCAAAATCTTGGAAATAGAATAGAGAAAATACAAGAAACGTTTAAGAAGGACCTAGAAGACCTAAAAAGAGCCAACAAACAATGATGAACAACACAATAAATGAAATTAAAAATTCTCTAGAAGGAATCAATAGCAGAATACTTGAGGCAGAAGAACGGATAAGTGACGTGGAAGATAAAGTAGTAGAAATAACTACTGCAGAGCAGAATAAAGAGAAAAGAATGAAAAGAATTGAGGACAGTCTTAGAGACCTCTGGGACAACATTAAACACACCAACATTCGATTTATAGGGGTCCCAGAAGAAGAAGAGAAAAAGAAAGAGACTGAGAAAATGTTTGAAGAGATTATAGTTGAAAACTTCTCTAATATGGGAAAGGAAATAGTCAACCAAGACCAGGAAGCACAGAGAGTCCCATACAGGAGAAATCCAAGGAGAAACATGCCAAGACACATATTAATCAAACTATCAAAACTTAAATACAAAGAAAAACTATTAAAAGCAACAAAGGAAAAGCAACAAAAAGCATACAAGGGAATCGCCATAAGGTTAACAGCTGATCTTTCAGCAGAAACTCTGCAAGCCAGAAGGGAGTGGCAGGACATATTTAAAGTGATGAGTTTATGCATGACTGATTCACTTTGTTATAAAGCAGAAACTAACACACCATTGTAAAGCAATTATACCCCAATAAAGATGTTAAAAAAAATAAAATAAAATAAAAAATAAATAAATAAAGTGATGAAAAGGAAAAACCTACGAAGATTACTCTACCCAGCAAGGATCTCATTCAGATTCGATGGAGAAATTAAAACCTTTACAGACAAGCAAAAGCTAACAGAATTCAGCACCACCAAACCAGCTTTACAACAAATGCTAAAGGAACTTCTCTAGGCAGGAAACACAGGAGAAGGAAAAGACCTACAATAACACACCCAAAACCATTAAGAAAATGGTAATAGGAGCATACATATCGATAACTACCTGAATGTAAATGGATTAAATGCTCCCACCAAAAGACAGAGACTGGCTGAATGGATTCAAAAACAAGACCCATATATATATATGCTGTCTACAAGAGACCCACTTCAGACCTAGAGACATATACAGACTGAAAGTGAGGGGATGGAAAAAGATATTCCATGCAAATGGATATCTAAAGAAAGCTGGAGTAGCAATTCTCCTATCAGACAAAATAGACTTTAAAATAAACTATTGCAAGAGACAAAGAAGGACACTACATAATGATCAAGGGATCAATCCAAGAAAAAGATATAATAATTGTAAATATTTATGCACCCAATGTAGGAGCACCTCAATACATAAGGCAAATGTTAACAGCCATAAAAGGGGAAATTAACAATAACACAAGAAGAGTAGGGGACATTAACACCCCACTTTCACCAATGGACAGATTATCCAAAATGAAAATAAATAAGGAAACACAAGCTTTAAATGATACATTAAACAAGATGGACTTCATTGATATTTATAGGACATTCTATCCAAAAACAACAGAATACACTTTCTTCCCAAGTGCTCATGGAATATTCTCCAGGATAGATCATATCTTGGGTCACAAATCAAGCCTTGGTAAATTTAAGAAAATTGAAATCGTATGAAGTATCTTTTCCAACCACAATGCTATGAGACTAGATATCAATTACAGGAAAAAATCTGTAAAAAATACAAACACATGGAGGCTAAATAATACACTACTAAATAACCAAGAGATCACTGGAGAAATCAAAGAGGAAATCAAAAAATAACTAGAAACAAATGACAATGAAAACACGATGACCCAAACCCTATGGGATGCAGGAAAAGTAGTTCTAAGCGGGAAGTTTATAGCAATACAATCCTACCTCAAGAAACAAAAACCATCTCAAAAAACCAACCTAAACTTACACCTAAAGCAATTAGAGAAAAAAGGAAAAAAAAAAAAAACCCCAAAGTTAGCAGAAGGAAAGTAATCATACAGATCAGAAATAAATGAAAAAGAAATGAAGGGAACAATAGCAAAGATGAATAAAACTAAAAACTGCTTCTTTGAGAAGTTAAAACTGATAAACCACTGGCCAGACGCATCAAGAAAAAAATGGAGAAGACTCAAATCAATAGAATTAGAAATGAAAAAGGAGAAGTAACAACGGACACTGCAGAAATACAAAGAATCATGAGAGATTACTGCAAGCAGCTATATGCTAATAAAATGGACAACCTGGAAGAAATGGACAAATTCTGAGAAAAGCACAACCTTCCAAGACTGAACCAGGAAGAATGAGAAAATATAAACCAATCACAAACACTGAAATTGAAACTGTGATTTAAAATCTTCCAGTAAACAAAAGCCCAGGACCTAATGGCTTCACAGGTGAATTCTATCAAACATTTAGAGAAGAGCTAAAAATTATCCTTCTCAAACTCTTCCAAAATATAGTAGAGGGAGGAACACTCTCAAACTCATTCTATAAGGCCACCATCACCCTGATACCAAAACCAGACATAGATGCCACAAAAAAAAGAAAACTACAGGCCAATATCACTGATGAACATAGATGCAAAAATCCTCAACAGAATACTAGCAAACAGAATCCAACAGCACATTAAAGGATCATACACCATGATTAAGTGGGGTTTATCCCAGGAAATCAAGGATTCTTCAATATACGGAAATCAACCAATGTGATAAACCATATTAACAAATTGAAGAATAAAAACCATATGAAAATCTCAATAGATGCAGAAAAAGCTTTTGACAAAATTCAACACCAATTTATGACAAATACCCTCCAGAAAGTAGGCACAGAGGGAATTTGCCTTAACACATTAAAGGCCATATATGACAAACCCACAGCCAACACTGTTTTCAGTGGTGAAAAACTGAAACCTTTCCCACTAAGATCAGGAACAAGACAAGGTGGCCCACTCTCACCACTATTATTCAACATAGTTTTGGAACTCTTTGCCACCGCAGAGAAAAAAAAGAAATAACAGGAATCCAAATCAGAAAAGAAGAAGTAAAGCTGTCACTGTGGATGACATGATACTATACATAGAGAATCCTAAAGATGCTATAACTACTAGAACTAATCAATGAATTTGGTAAAGTAGCAGGATACAAAATTAATGCATAGAAATCTCTTGCATTTCCTATACACTAACAACAAAAAATGTGAAAGAGAAATTAAGGAAACACTCCCATTTACCACTGCAACAAAAAGAATAAGGTACCTAAGAATAAACGTACCTAAGGAGACAGAAAACCTGTATGCTTAAAACTATAAGACACTGATGAAAGAAATTAAAGATGATACAAACAGATGGAGAGATATACCATGCTCTTGGATTGGAGAGATCAACATTGTGAAAATAACTACAGATTCAGTGTAATCCCTATCAAACTACCACTGGCATTTTTCACAGAACTGGAACAAAAAAATTCACAATTTGTATGGAAACACAAAAGACCCTGAATAGCCAAAGCAATCTTGAGAAAGAAAAAGGAGCTGGAAGAATCAAGATCCCTGACTTCAGACTATACTACAAAGCTACAGTAATCAAGACAGTCTGGTACTGGCACAGAAACAGAAATATAGATCAATGGAACAGATAGAAAGCCCAGAGATAAACCCACACTCACACGGTCACCTTATCTTTGATAAAGGAGGCAAGAATATACAGTGAAGAAAAGACAGCTTCTTGAATAAGTGGTGCTGGGAAAACTGGATAGCTACATGTAAAAGAATGAAATTAGAACATTTCCTAACACCATACACAAAAATAAACTCAAACTGGATTAAAGACCTAAACATAAGGCCAGACACTATAAAATTCTTAGAGGAAAACATAGGCAGAACACTCTATGACATAAATCACACCAAGATCTTTTTGACCCACCTCCTAGAGAAATGGAAATAAAAATAAACAAATGGGACCTAATGAAACTTAAAAGCTTTTGCACAGCAAAGGAAACCATAAACAAGACCAAAAGACTACCCTCAGAATGGGAGACAATATTGGCAAAAAAAGCAACTGACGAAGGATTAATCTCCAAAATATACAAACAGCTCATGCAGGTCAATATCAAAAAAACAAACAACCCAATCCAATAATGGGCAGAAGACCTAAATAGACATTTCTCCAAAGAAGATATACAGATTGCCAACAAACACATGAAAGGATGCTCAACATCACTAACCATTAGAGAAATGCTAATCAAAACTACAATGAGGTATCACCTCACACCAGTCAGAATGGCCATCATCAAAAAATCTACAAACAATAAATGCTGGAGAGGGTGTGGAGAAAAGGGAACCCTCTTGCACTCTTGGTGGGAATGTAAATTGATACAGCCACTATGGAAAGCAGTATGGAGGTTCCTTAAAAAACTAAAAATAGAACTACCATACAACCCAGCAATCCCATTACTGGGCATATACCCTGAGAAAACCATAATTCAAAAAGAGTCATGTACCAAAATGTTCATTGCAGCTTTATTTACAATAGCCAGGACATGGACGCAACCTAAGTGTCCATCGACAGATGAATGGATAAAGAAGATGTGGCACATATATACAATGGAATATTACTCAGCCATAAAGAGAAACGAAACTGAGTTATTTGTACTGAGGTGAATGCCCCTAGAGTCTGTCATACAGAGTGAAGTAAGTCAGAAAGAGAAAAACAAATACACATATATAAGGAATCTAAAGAAAAAGAAAAATGGTCATGAAGAACCCAGGGGCAAGACGAGAATCAAGACGCAGACCTACTAGAGAATTGACTTGAGGACACGGGGTTGGGGAACAGTAAGCTGGGACGAAGTGAGAGAGTGGCGTGGACATATATACACTACCAAATGTAAAATAGATAGCTAGTGGGAAGCAGCCGCATAGCACAGGGAGATCAGCTCGGTGCTTTGTGACCACCAAGAGGGGTGGGATAGGGAGGGTGGAAGGGAGGGAGACACAAGAGGGAAGAGATATGGGGATATATGTATATGTATAGCTGATTCACTTTGTTATAAAGCAGAAACTAACACACCATGGTAAAGCAAGTATACTCCAATAAAGATGTTAAAAAAAAAGAAACTACAATGAGGTATCATCTCATACGGGTCAGATTGGCCATCATCAAAAAATCTACAAACAATAAATGCTAGAGAGAGTGTGGAGAAAAGGGAACCCTCTTGCACTCTTGGTGGGAATGTAAATTTATACAGCCACTATGGAAAGCAGTATGGAGGTTTTTCAAAAAACTAAAAATAGAACTACCATATGACCCAGCAATCCCACTACTGGGCATATACCCTGAGAAAACCATAATTCAAAAAGAGTCACGGGGCTTCCCTGGTGGCGCAGTGGTTGAGAGTCCGCCTGCCGATGCAGGGGACGCGGGTTCGTGCCCCGGTCTGGGAGGATCCCGCATGCCGCGGAGCGGCTGGGCCCGTGAGCCATGGCCGCTGGGCCTGCGCATCCGGAGCCTGTGCTCCGCAACGGGAGAGGCCACAACAGTGAGAGGCCCGCGTACCGCAAAAAAAAAAAAAAAAGTCACGTACCACAATGTTCATTGCAGCACTATGTACAATAGCCGGGACATGGAAGCAACCTAAGCGCCCATTGACAGGTGAATGGATGAAGAAGATGTGGCACATATATACAATGGAATATTACTCATCCATAAAGAGAAACAAAATTGAGTTATTTGTAGTGAGGTGGATGCCCCTAGAGTCTGTCATACAGAGTGAAGTAAGTCAGAAAGAGAAAAACAAATACTGTATGCTAACACATATATATGGAATCTAAAAAACAAAAAATGGTTCTGAAGAACCTAGTGGCAGGACAGGAATAAAGATGCAGATGTAGAGAATGGACTTGAGGACACGGGGCGGGAGAAGTGTAAGCTGGGACAAAGAGAGAGGCATGGACATATATACACTACCAAATGTAAAATAGATAGCTAGTGGGAAGCAGCCGCATAGCACAGGGAGATCAGCTTGGTGCCTTGTGAGGTGGGATAGGGAAGTGCCTAGAGAGGTGGGATAGGGAGGGTGGGAGGGCGACACAAGAGGGAAGGGATATGGAGATATATGTATACATATAGTTGATTCACTTTGTTATACAGCAGCAACTAACACACACTGTAAAGCAATTAAACTCCAATAAAGATGTTAAAAAATTTTTTTATGTGTTGGTTACATTTATTATGTTCATTTTCTTTTTTTCCCACTTTAATTTGTGGAGGGTTTCTTCCTTCACTGAAATCCATTAAAAGAAGGGATCTTTGATATACTTTATAATATAAAATATATACTGCTGAAGATATCAGCAATAACAATAATGTTTAAAATAATATTCTACACTTGTTTTGTTGAAATCCTGTTTAAAATTAAATGATAATATGGCATGTAGCTGCATGACTGAGAATATTGTTGTTTTCACGTGATTTGGGGCTTTTCAGCTATTGGAAATGCCGGACTTGTTCATAAGAAATATTTATGCAACCATGAAGTCGAGATCATGATAGTAATCAATTAGCATAAGAATGGATAACAAGGAACACTAAGACTTATGATAAATACTATGTGAAAGAATGCTAAATTAGACTTGTTGTCAGACATAATTAGAAGACAATTGTGATGTTTCTTCATGTCAATATCATATCTGACAAGGGTAAGACACCTTTATTAGTTGATATTATCTTAGCCAAAAAGAATGTATCTAAGCTAGAGGAATTATGTAATGCTCTCAATAGATTTAAGGAAAATAATGAACACATTATATTTTAATGTTTTATAAACTGCCAAATTATTAATGATCTGGAGAGACTATTTGCACTTTCTCATTTAGAAGTTGTTCCGACTTTAATTAAATATCTTCATGCAGCAGTGAAGCACTCTTTCTAGTTCTCTGATTTGTGCATGTTGATTAATAGGAGGAATACCCAGAGAGTTCAGATGTGCCCTTTCACAGAAGTGACTAAAATGGCTCCAAAGTGAAACAAGTATGGTGATGGGGTCAGGCCTTGGGAGATGGGGTTAGTGCTGGAAAATGTGGAGAAGAAGAGGACACTGTATTGCCTCCTTCACTAGCAAGTTATTATCTGAAGTTGCTCACAAAAAGTACTCTGAAATATAAGCCAACAAAGTTCAGGATGTATTTTTTTCTTCCCATCACTGTTGACCACATTTCAATGCCTAGAGTTGTTAATGTTATAGAACTAGATATTCTTAATCACTTATATTATTTTCCAAAAATATGTGTCAGCCATTTCAGAAAATGTAAAACTCAGACTGTTGGCAGATTTCTAGACAATATTTTAAAGTATATTTCCTTCCTGATTTTTCCAGAAATGAAGTTCTCTTGAATATTACTTTTCTTCTCCTATTCATTGAAGTATTGAAATATTAAAACTTGCTTCTTGCAAGTGTATATTATAGACTTTTTAAAGGAAGACAGTAATTTGATTAAGCTGCATTGCTGAAATTAATTTGAAGCTAGGAAAAATTATAAAACATTTTTGCTACAGCAATTTTGGGGAATTGTATGTAGCCCTTGACAAGTTTTCAAACTGAACAGAAATATCTGCCTTGTTAGAGAATTTTTAAATGTCCTGGCTAAGTTTTCTTTAATTATTTTGCCCCTTCTGTCAGCTGTGTTATTGCCCTACTGGTTTAAAGGTTAAACAAAGTACTAGATCTGTCAAAGTGAGTGAAACCAACTGGTGAGGAGCCATCAAAAGGTAATCAGGGCTAATAGGTACATAATGGCTATCAGGGTCCTGTTTGCACTCAGATACATCACCACAGACAGAACACAGCTTTCACTCACTGAGGTCCTTGTTAAAGAAAACATGGAGCAGTCCAGACATTCTGTGGTTAAAACCAAGTGAGCAGGCAGATCTCACTCCCTTACCCCACTCTCAGGATAAAAAGCTGATGAAACTCAAGCTCTGAAAGCAATAGATTGAAATTTGCATTTGCATGGTGAAACTATCATTTCAGAACAGAATTTACAAACTGTGCCCTTACCCTGTGTTAATTTAAAAATTAATAGGATTCTCACAAAAGCCATAGGCTTAATTCAAAGATACCTGATAATCTAGTGTCTTTCACAGGCCCTTTTAAAGCAATATTTACACCAATACCTGATTTAAGCAAAATAAATCAGATAAAGGAAGCATAGACGAACGAATCTTATAGGGTACTTGGAGTCCAAAATTATTCTTCCTACATTTTTTTTTTTGGTGCTTTTGATATAGTTTCATAAATTACTGCTTTTCCTAACCAGCTAACAAAGTAAGCTCTAAGTCTTATTAGCTGTTCCCTAGAACAACATCTACATTATAACTGCTGGCTTTGTGTGATCTTACTGCTTCATCATTTTGACAATTATCTGTTGTGGCTTCAGTGCTTGCAAAGCTTAGTGTAAAAAATAATGCAGGGCATTAAAGCATTTACTTACTATGTGGTGAAACTAATTCTTAGTAGTTCTTGCAAGAGCTGCCAGGAAATGAAATCTAAGATACACATCAGAAACAATGGGCCGCTTATAGTAATAGTTGAATCTTTTGGAGGCCAGTGAGTAAGCTCCGAATAAAGGTTTATTTTTCGATTATATGTATCCATGCATCTTGGAGTTTAACATAATCCTCATGAAGAACACCACCACCACATGTATCTTCACTTAAATTAAGTAAGGTCTGGGAACTTCCCTGGCAGTCCAGTGGTTAAGACTGCGCTTCCAATGCAAGGGGGCGTGGGTTCAATCCCTAGTGGGGGAACTAAGATCCCACATGCTGCACAGTGCAGCCAAAAATAAAAAGTAAATAAAATAAATTAAAATAAATTAAGTAAGGTTTGTACGGACTGTTTCAGAATTGAGTTCAGAGTCTGCAGAACTAGGGAAACGGCAGCACAGTGCTTCTCAGCACAGAAAGCTTTGAGAGACAATCATTTGAGTTCTCCCATTGGGTTGCTAATGCCAGGAAACTTTGTTCAAGTAAAATGATCTAAACAAATCAGAAGTCAATACAAGTAATAAGAGGAGAAATATCTAATAGCACCAACTCTTACCCATCCCACCCCACCACGTTTTAGGGATTTCAGAAAAACAAATGCGAGTTAAAGCTATGGTAGCTTTGTCAGCCCATGTCCTTAGCCTCAGATCACTCTCCAAGTTAACAGACTTCCAAGAGTCATGTTTTCATAGACATTACTATCAATCGTTGTGTTATATTTTATAATGGAATCGAAACCCTAAGGTTCCCTCTTACCAGTTAAGCAGAACCTTTTTTAATGCATTTTGTTCTGCTGTGTTTCCAAGAAACTTCCACTTTGTTTGAAACCTGATTTAAATTAGCCCTTCCAAGCATTCTCACAAGGAGGTCAAGATCTTAATCTCAGAAAGTTTGGGGATTTTTCTTGTAGAGTCACTGACAAATTCTCCTTCATCAGATCAAAACCCCCAGTGACAGGTTCACTCTTCGATTCTGTGCTTAACTTATACAATATAAATTTCTTAGATCTGATTAGAATTTACCACACACACACACATCATGGGTCAGCATTAAAGGCAAGTTTAAATAATATTCCCTTGCAAAAAATAAATCTACTTCAGATCTTCCCCAAACTACAGGAAAACCTAGATTGAAACAAGACTGTTAATTATGGTTATCTTATTAATTTATATTGACCAAATACAGGGTTTTTTTTTTCTCCTTTCTGCATTAGCATGTGTGGGTGTACACACCTATGAAGGATAGTTCTAATATTTAAGAAGAGTAAAAATTAATCTACAAGATGGGATAGAAAAGGGATGAAACATGTCTACCACACCAAAATATTCACGCAAGAGGCTATTCTGGTACATTAAATCCCCACTCACTTTATAGGGTTATATCTGTGATCTTTTGAGAGCTAATGATGATATTCAAATATAAGTTCCTGGTGGAATCCGTCACTCATTTTCGTTTTGGCATGAATTAGTTTATTAGTTGCATGGTTCTAGGGAAATGGAATCAAGACAAGTATGTTACGGAAAGGTCAAGAGAAAGATTTTTCCTAAGAATTGTGGGCTTAGGTACACTACCTCACTGGAGAGAGGGCGTAGGAGCTCAGCACATAGGTGCAAATTGATTCTAGATTGGAAAAAGGAGTCCATAGTAAAATGAGGCAATGATTCACTAAAAACAAATTTGTCCACCTCATATTTTATCCTATCATTATGTACAGTTTTTCTTCCCTCTTTCTCTTTCTCTTGCACATGTATCAATCTAGATATATACATATGTTAGTCAGACAATAATCCCATGAGTACTTTCATAATATTTTTATTTTCATGATTACTATTTGCAAATATCTTTCTTGATTATACCTGTTTAATAATTTATATGCAAACAGCAGTTACATTATATAGGCCAACATGTCTATTCTTCTCCTCAAATAATACACAACTTTATTCCTAGTTCTCTCTTCTTTTGGAAAGAAATCAGTTATTAATATATGTATGCCAGTACTTATTGACATGAATGCAAGTTTATAAAAGATGGTAAGTTAGACGAGGGATATATCCTGATTTAATACAATTAAATACAATTACTGATACTCAGGAAATACTGTTGACTGGTGATTTTTTTCTTAAATCACATCTCAGATACTTATAAATATTAAATTCTTTACTATGAAAAGCCACCTATTAGACCATTTCATGGGTTTACTTTATTAATGTGCCATTAATATTACTAAGCTATTAATGGCAGCCTACTTTCAATAACAATTTTTTTATTCTGAAATGTTTGAAATCACTTTGAAGCTTTAATCTTCTCAACAGTTCTTTACTATTTCTCCTAAAGGATTTCAACACATTAAAAACCCTGACTTCTGAAACACAGAGGTGGTGGGGAGAAAATGATCTCATGTTAAACATGAGGTGGTTTTCCTTAGTGACAACTGCAATGAAAGCATGTGTATCACAATATTTTCACTGAATCCCACCCACTCCACCACTCTGTGGTGTTTCAGAAAACAGGAAGACACTGACAATATAATTTTATTACCCACTCGGGCAACACTGTATGTCATGAAACTCATTGAGAATAACTGGTAATGTCTTCTCTTTTTGCTGAGTGTAAGTTCTGGAGAAGAAGGAGGAACAAAATGAGTATGTTGACTGTAAAAGCAGCCCAATATGTTTCACAGATAAGTGTCTCCAGAATATGGGTCAGTTTATAACAGTTAAATAACATCAAAAGATCTGAGGCTTAAGTACAGAGTACCCAGAGCAAAAGAGATAGTTATAAATAGAATCATTTCTATATATCAAACATAAAAAAGCAGGGGTGGGGGGAGCTTTTATGGAACAAGAAAAAGTGAAAAGAGTTCTATTGATTTATTTTGAAATGGCCCTTTCCCTGTCCTTTCAGTATAATGTTCTTATTGGCATTACCCCTGGATTGGCATGGGAAAAATCTGTTGTTGTCCCCGGGGGGAAAAAATTTGTCACCTGTAAGCCATTAGGCGTGGGATGAAAATCAAGCCTGGAAACTGCCAGTGGTTCTCCGTTTAATTTTAAATGAGACGGGAACAAGTGAGAGGCAGAGCGTGACTCAATGAATCCAAGACCCAAAAAAGAACCTTTGGGACTCCATGCATTTAATCAGCACCACCGTGTTGCTTGAGCTGACACCTGCAGAATGTGTTGCTTTGTCATGTGTTCTCTTGTAGAATAAATGGAACTTCTGGAAGTGAATCTACAGGGATTGGAACTATAAAACCATAGTAATATTAATATTTAATCAGCAAAAGTACAATTATATCATCTCTTCACAAGATGAGAATATTCCTGTATTTAGAAAAATATCCCAATTGGCCATCTCCAATCGTTTGAGATAAAACTCAAAATCAAAGGTTTCCACAATTTTTTTCAGCATATTGGAATGGTAGGGGGAGGTAGAGTCTAATGGTGGGATTTTGATAGCTTCTGGAATGCTGAGTTTCTATGTGTGATAATTGCCCTGTCATCAAATGTAATTGCTCATGACTTGAAAAACAGTAAAAAGACTATGGTATAAAGCATTCATATAGAAATTTAAAAGTCAGAGCAAAGAGCAATTTTATAGCTTCTCTTGCGTCAAGCACTTCAACTATTGTATGTGCACTTTAATTCTACCTCAGTTGCACTTAGAAATTATGAAATGGGCTTCCAGCCATCCTTATTATCTAGCATGGGGTCTCAGAAGTGTCCCAACAAAATGGATTTTAAAGTCCACTAAGTGCATTGCAGGAAATTGATACAAATTAAATGTCTCTTATTATGCAATGACCAGTGTGTATCGCTCTTAAATTTGTTAATAAAGATTTTAGAAATATTTATAAATATTCTGGTATTTTGGGGCCTCATTTACAGAGAAACCCTTCCAAGATTTGTTCCATGTTGGTAATACAAAACACATTTAGAAAAACTAATGTCCTCGTTCAAAGTAAAATATCTGACATTCAGTAAAATCTCACCGTTCAGTAAAATATCCAACATTCAGCAGTGTCTTAAGTAGAGCTGACAGCTACAAACCATGTTTCTTCCTCTTATTTCTCAAATTCCTTTCCAAGCAAACACTATAGTCTTCATCTCTCCCCTATCTCCAGAACGTTTCTCCATTAATTACCCACTTATTTGTCAGTATCTTCTTCCTCTCCACTGGTTCACTCCCCATCAATTGTAAATAAAAACTAGTTTCTTTCGTTAATAGAAAATAACATATTTGTACACAAAAGTTTATAGCAGCACTATTCACAATAGCCAAAGGAAGAAACAACTCACATGTCCATCAACCGATAAATGGATAAACAAAATGCAGGATATCCATAAAATGGAATACTCTTCAGCCCTAAAAAGGAACAGAGTGCTGATATACACTACATATGATAAACCTCCAAAACATTCTGCTAAGTGAAAGAAGTCAGACACATACTGTATGACTCCGTTTAAATGTATTATCCAGAATAGGTAAGTCCATAAAGACAGAAAGAAAAGTGGTATCAGGGCCTGGGGAAGAGGGGAGCGGGGAAAATGGGAACAGTCACTGATGTTAATTACTCATTTTGTCCTACTTATCAAATCCCTAAGAACACCTATGGTATCTTTAGTGCACTGGAGTCCCTTCAAAGTGGGGACTATGTCTGTCTTGTTCACTCATTCATGACCCAGTATCTAGGATAGTTCGTAGAAAATAGGTACTTAATATTGATTGAATTAAAGTTTATTAGAAATTTCTTTTTTTACTTTCCTGCAGCATTTGACATTATTGAGCACTCTCTCCCTTCTTGACTTCTATGCCACCACCAATCTGGATTCTGCCTCACCCAGCACTGGCTCCTTTTTCCTTTCCCTGCACCCCAAACCTTGACGTCCCGGGATTCCATCCTCCCTATGTTCTTATCTCATTTTATTCCATGTGCTCACCCAAAGCAATCTCGTCCACCTTCCCACTTTCACCTACTATTGATCAATCTCAGTTTTTTTTCACTTATCACCTCAATAAATTTTATTCATCTTTCAGGTCTCAGGTCAGTTGGAGCTTCCTCTGGAAATCCGACTCTGAGGCCCTTCCCATCAGCCTTGAAAGAAAAGATTAGGTGTCATTTTCTTGGTTTGTTTTCTCTTTATGTCACTGTATACGCACACTTCTGTGGACTTACCACATTGAAAGGCATTTTATTCCTTACTGTCTTTCTCTCCACCTAAGCTTCATAAATGAGAACGAGGATTATATCTTGCTCGCTACTATACCTCCAGTGCCTAACACATAATGAAAAAACTGGTTAACAGATGAATTTATCTGTAGCTCTAAGCTCTCTTTCAAGAACTCGTATGGAATACTTATAACTGCTTATTGGGTCACCTCTGGGTGACCTACAGATACTCCAAACTTGGAGATGAACTTATTGTCCCCACTCACACCCCTGCCAAACTTTCTAAATTCCTATCACAATACACCGCCATTCCCCAGGTTAAGTAGCCTAGGTATTTGAGAATTACCTTGGAGTTTCTTCTCCTTCACTCCCCGTACTCAGACTCTAGATCCTGTTGTTCTGGCTCTTTTTTAATATCCATTCCCTATTCCCAATTGCTCTGCCACTACATCAGCTCTGATTCTCATCCACTATGTCTCTCCTGGATTATGATAAAAACCCTTGAAATTCGTCCTCCTTCACCCAGTGTTCACCCCTCCCAACCTAGCCTCCTCACTGGCACCGGAGTTGTCTTTCTGAACAGATCACATTTTGTCACAGCTTAAAAATCTTCAGTTCCTCCTCATCACCTACACGATAAAGAAGAAACACCTTCATATAACTTAGAATCTGCTCTAAGACCTGGTTGTTCTAGCTGTATCTCCCATCTCTTTCCATCAACATACCTTACCCTCCAGCCCATACTGAACTAGTCTTTGCTTACAAAACCCTTTTATGCCTCGACATCTGCACATGTTCTTACAAAATTTTTGCTCATCTTTCAAGACCCAACACAAAGACCCTAATCTCTCTGAGGCATTCCCCGGCATTTCCAGAAAGAGTTCCTCCCTCTTTGTTCACTCATAGAGCGCCATCACAATGTATTCTAATTATCACTTTGCACTGATCACATTATAATTATTTCTTTCTAAGGCTTTCTCCCCAGCCTCTAAAAGCCAGCTCATTTTGTACAAGCCTTCTTGGCTTCTATTGCAGTGCTGGATATAGACTAGATGCTCAATGAGTGTTTGATGAATGAATGAGTGTATGTGTGTATACATACATGTATTTATTTACATATATACATACATATAATACATTGAATATGAAAGTAAATTTGATTATATTTGATTTAAAGTATATTTGTAATTTAATACATCTGTGAATTTGTAAGTAAATGTTACACATTCTGAAATAGTTATTAAAGAATTCACACTATGGACAGATGGTAAAGAATAACTGAGAATCCTGAAGGATACATATGTGCTCACACACCCTCCTTCATTCTCTCTGCCTCGCTTATGCCTTCCTGGCCCTACCAAGCCTGTCACTTTTCATCTTCCCACCCTGCCAATTCCCGTGATCAGAGAAGACAAACTGAAAAGGGTGCCATTGGAGAGGGTAAGGGGTACAGAAGGTCCATGAAGTCTTAGAGGCTTGGAAAGTGTACTGTTCTATATTTTCTAAAAAAGCAAATGCTAGGAAAAGCACCCCTATTAACCAATCCTGACAGCTAATGAATTTCAAAATGTTCATCTATCAGGTCAAGTCATAGATTGAGACATGCAGCAAATTTCACAAGGAAAAAACAAGCACTCCATATTTCCCATCTTATCTCTGCCTGCTTCGACTTAGAGTACATGTTTGTTTTTCCCTTTAGCACCTTTAGAAAGAGCTTTTGTTTGTTGTCTGTTTGTTTTTCTACCTGTGACACTTTATTGCTCACAAAATAGTTGTTAATGATCAGAATATAAAGTCATATGCGTTTATAAGGTTTCAGTATCACTCCAAATAATCTGAATTTAAAGAGAGTCCTCTTTGTTTTTCAAATAATGAATACTATGACAGCTATTATAGGTGATAAAAACATCCAAGGAAAAATCTAATGTTATGAGGGAATAAGGTTTGGGGCTACATAAAACACACTAGGAAAAAAAAAAAAACTGCTAATTAAAGAATCTTATCAATGGTTTTAAATCTGTAATTGAGATACCAAAAAATCTAAAATCATCTAGATTCGAAAATCCAAAAGTTATCTTGAGAGATGAAAACCAGGCTAAAACAATTAAATTATCAGATGTTTATGAAAACAGTTCATCACCAATTAATTCATTTGTTATTAATGCACTACATCCATAGTGGAAAAGCCCATCTGTTTAATAATTTAGATCAGAAAGAAACACTAAGATTTAGAAGAAATGTATAAATATCCAAATAATTGTCTTGGGAAGCAATTTAGAAAATTAAGGCTTAGTTACTTTTATTGCTATTAAGCTTTCAATTCATTCTTAATTACTGTCAACAAAAATTAATGAATGTCTTCTCATTTTTTTTTTATGCTTAAATAACAACAGCACCAATCAACAACAACAAACACAAATAATCATGGCACTCTGGTCTCCCAAACCTGATATTACCCTGGAGGGGTCATTTCAAATCTGTGGATAGTACTATAGATCAAGGTGGCATAACTACTAAATAAGTTCCACAAATGAGGCTATTGAAACAAATAATAAAAGCAATAAAATTAGATTTATTTCTGAGCAGAGAGAATTGAAAGAGAGAATGAAAAGCAGGAAGGAGATGCTATGAAACTGAATTTCAGATAAACCTATTATAGATGAGGGGGACTTGTTGCCATGTGATCTTTCCTCATACCCCATGTCCTTAACTTCTATTACTGTGAACACTCCATTTCTTTAAAATAGTGTCACACCATTTTTTTTTCAAGATTAATATATAAAAGAGTAAAAGATTGCTCCTGGGCTAGGACCCTGTAAGCTAAGTTTCAGCCTGGAGCACATTTTTATAGCTGAGTTATAAACCTTTGAAAATAGGTGTTTAGAATGGAAATGTTAAGAGACCCCTAACTGTAGTGGCACAAATAGTCCTGGCATCATTCATCTAGAAAAGGTATATAGGCAGCTATAGTATTAAAGTTTACACTTCAGATAAAGGAGCCTGAACGTGGTCAGGTTGTATTCTACCAGGGATTTAATCGCCCTTCAGAAAAAAGTTATGGTGATGGGCGGCAGGGGGTGGAAGTGGGTCAGGGAATAGAGGGAAAGAAAGGTTGATATGTTATTCGGATGTTATTCTTATCCTGAGGTGTCATGGAAATCTCTTATGACAAACGGAGCTAACTAAAACTGCCAGCAACAAATAATGACGGGAATTATTACATTGTAATGAATCTCTATTGCTCTTAAATCATTCAATGCTATTCAATATATTGCTTAAATAAAGTTATGTTGCCCTTATAAAAAAAGCATTTTTTGATCCAGAACACATTATGTCCATATACCTGTAGAAGAAAACAAATTTCATTTGTACAGTAGTTGAAATAAAATAATGGAGCAGTTAGAATCTTCTAGATTGTCTACCTTTCTCTGTTTCCTGTTTGGAAATGAATTTTTATGTTCTTAAAGGTAGCAGTTCCACGATAAGTTTTGCCTAGTTTACATCGTGTCTTTTAATATTTGGGCTATATTTCACAGCATACCTTCTGGTTTCCAAATATATCTTTCTTCTGATATAATTTATCTCTTCCCTGAAGTTTCCATGGATTCTCAGAAGCCATAATTCTTTGACATAACTTTTTTCTGGGCAGATAATGTAATAATACGGTTCATAACAAGATAAATCTATGCACAATATCTGAGAACATGACTACTCAGTAAACTTAAGTGTGAAAGTAGTGTACGGTAGTGTAGCCAAAATCAGCAATTAGGATTCAAATATTCAAATGAATAAATCATTTACTTCTAATAGCCATTACTTGCCCAGAGGAAGAAGAAGTAGAGAAGAGGAGCAGAAGAATTCATCTGACTTAATGGACAGATTATTTCAGATAAACAGATACAGAGAAGGCTCTCAAATTACAACTCAAGGAGCTGGAGACTCAAACCCAAAGAGAAGGCTCTTAACTTCTTGTAGTTGTTACTGACACTGTAACAAGTCAGTGGAACTGGTAGGTCCACTGAATCTAGGTACATTAATCCTCTGATTCAATTCAGAAAATTTGTTTGCAAATTCCTATTTTTAAAAAAGATGTTGAAAATTCTAATTATGTGATTCCTGATAACTATTCAAACGGAGGTTTTACAGTATGCTCTCAGATTAGAGGAAAAAAACATCAATCATATTCTTCAGATATTGGATACTAATCTTTCAAGTGCACACTCAAGGCCGATTGGCAAACTCCACAAACTTCATGTGTGAAAATACAGTAAATCCTTATCTAAATATCACATGTACATACAATACATCAATATTTCCAAAACTAACTTTTCAAGCTCCTTGAAAAATAAATTTTAAAAGCTTATTGCCTGACAGTGTATATAAATGAAACAACATTTAGATGGGATTTTTTTCTCAAATTTTTCTACCCTTTGCTGTTATATTACAGAGCTACAAAAATTCAAAATAATTCAATTAATATGTGTTAATTAATTATGCTATTGAGTTAATATGCATTTTAAATAAAGACCTATGATTCAGACATCTAAACTTCCTGAAGAGAAGATATAGCATTCGTGTTCACTGTTCTTGTCCCTGTCTCACTGCATGATTCAAAACTGTCTTCATGGGGCTTCCCTGCAGGCGCAGTGGTTGAGAGTCCGCCTGCCGATGCAGAGGACGCGGGTTCGTGCCCCGGTCCGGGAGGACCCCACATGCCGCGGAGCGGCTGGGCCCGTGAGCCATGGCCGCTGAGCCTGCGCGTCCGGAGCCTGTGCTCCGCAACGGGAGAGGCCACACAGTGAGAGGCCCGCGTTCCGCAAAAAAAAAAAAAAAAAAAAAAAATCTCCCAGCTATTCACCTCTAAAATACATGTATTCATCTTCTTCAGGATTCCATATTTATCCTTTCCAGGTGTCTCAAATAGTTAAAAATAAGCAAAATAAACATTTTAAAGAAATGTCTCAATTCCTCAGTAATTTAAAATGCTGTGGATTTTAAGAATGCAAAAGTACTGCTAAAAGATTCCTTTTGGGTCACATAACCATTCTATGGCTCTATTTGTGGCTTTTAATATTTAATAATGTTGCTTCAGGAATTCATTCCTAATCAGGAAATGTGTCATTTGCCCTTGAGCATGGTCTATGGAGTCTGAGAATAGTGCCAGGCACATTCCATAGGTCATGTAAGACGGCCACCTTGTGACTAGCTGCTATAAATAAGGGCTCTGGGGTCAAACCTGTCTGTTCTTTGAAGAGGTTGGGAGGTTTCACCCTAAAAGCAACACCAGTCCTCAGTCTGGAAACCAGGTCCCCAAGGAGACCCTGGGCAAGCACTTTCAAAGAGCTCAGAGTGAGAGAAGAGGCACAGCAAATGTCAACTTACATAAACCCATATGGGAAGAGATAAGAAAATAGTGCCCTTTTTGCAAGGGCAGAAATCTAACTTTCTTAGGAAAAAAAATGTGCAAAAATGAGGGCACACTCAAAAATGTAAAGACGTGAGCAAGGCTAGTAATCAATTCAGGTGTTGGTCCTCATTATGGGTAGACAAAGAGTTTGGATTAAATAAGTTGCTAAAAGAAGAGACCCAAGTTTGCCTTTATCACTGACAGGGGTTGTTTGGAGAGGCTATGGGCTTTTTATACAATGAGGTCAGTAGGAATATTCAGTCCTATCAAAGAAGGTGCAGTGAATAAATAGATTCATTATAAAGAATTACTACAATGTCACTGATATTTATAGGAAAATATACAACCAAGGAAAATGCATAATTCTATAGCCCAAAGGATTATGAAATGTAAATTGCCCCCAAAGGTTAATCTTTTGATGTCTGCCCCTGACCAATTCTCTCTTGAATTCCTAAGGCTCAGGACATTATCTCCAGGGTCCTTCTCCTAGACCAGTCCATCATTTCCATTTCATTGAGCTAATAAAATCATTGTCTCCATTACCTCTTCCATTATCTGCCATTCTCATGTCTTATTCATGTTTTACACTTAAGCCTTTATATCTCTTTTCCCAGAATCCTAAAACCAAAGTTTTCCAGGCCAATTGTACACACAGAGACTGGACAAGATAATTTAGATTGTACCATATTCTTCTATGCCGTGGTCCTTAAATATCTTGCATTAGAAAATATGTTTTAACCTACAAAAGGTTTATATATACTTGAATGGCTGATTTCACATGACAACCCTGAGAAAGGTATAATGTACTACATATATAATATACACACACACATGCACTTGTATGTATGCATGTGCGTACATGTGTAACCATATATGCACATACATACGCATATATGTGAATCAGTAAAACTTTTATTGTCTATTTTAAATGGTACTGTATTAATCACAATAGCATATGATTTATTACTTTCATTTATAAATGAGACTTTGGTATATATGTATTTGAGCCACTTGTAATAACTCCATCTCCAACATCACTGCTTAAGAACACACAGCCTACAGTAACAGAGATCTTCTGCACTAACCACTTGGGACCTGCCTGCATGTGGTGAGTCCAGTCCAAAAAAATCTGATCTAAACCAGTACCTCCATCCAACAGAAGTGCTTACCATGGCGCTTTAACAAAATAACTGGGCACTGGCTGAATCTGAGTTTCACCCTTCCCAAGGGTAATGCTCTCACTGTCATCTCAGCCAACCATGCCACCTCTCAATCGCAGTGTCCACTCACCTATGCACCACTACACTGACCTTTCTTTTCAGACACTGAAATTTATTTGATAATGGGTCCTGATTCCTCCTGGTTCTATTATGGGAGAAAATTAAAAGGTCATTATAGAGTATTCTTACAGGATGAATGCTAATACTGAGAAGATTAGGCATCAAACCAGGTGGGGCAGGGAAAACAGTCCTTTCAGTGGATCTCAGATTGTGCCAGTGAGTAGTTCTCCATACAAGCAAGTTTAAAAAGATCTTTAGGAGAAGATGTTGCTCAAAATTAGGCAGATTTGAATACCAAGAGAGGTATAAATAGACCTCAATCCTTATCCAAGCGTCCACTGACTTGAATTTATACCCATTGTAGGAAAGAGTCCCTTCCACTGAATGAGGTGGTGCTATAAAAAGAGTTCCCACACTCGAGGAACGCAATGATCCTCATGTTTGAGTCAAGAACAAGAAATTTGTTTGTTTTAGAGTGCTCAGAATAAGATACCATGTAGCAGCGGATTCACCCATCCTATGGTTTTACAGCTAGTGTTCCAATATAACTGCAAAGACTTCTCCTGGGAGTACGTTTGAGTAGGGTCAATTTTATTAAGTTTTCCCAGGATCATCTTGAGTTATACCTATTAACTTGAAGTAATAATTAATACTCCCTTTCATACTCAAAAGTATCCTGGTTTTGGAAGATAAATTACATATCTACTCTAATTATGAGATATCCTCAAGTGTTAAGTACTCCAAAACATGATATGGGATCATGACATGTGCATTTTAATTCAGATGTCCTTGTCTGATGATGGCAGTCCTCTGAGAGTCTAAAATACAGATTCTTGGGCCCCATTCTATATCTCCTAGGGAGAATCTTGGAAATGTCTGTGCTTAATAGGTGCTGCAACTGATTCTTCTGACAAGAAAGTTCAATCATTGCCACTCTTGAAAATTCTAGTGTTGTCTCATGTGCTATACTTAACTACATCACTATTCTGTACGCTTCCTCTTTCTCCTTTGCCTTAGGAAGATTTCCACTTCCTAAACTTTCCAAGCTCAATTTTTAATCTAGAGTGCTTCTGCATCTAATTTGTGCTATCACCCTCACAGGGACCCTCCCATCTAGAGACCGCTTTCCAGTGGTATGCTGGAGCTCACTGTTACCAGCACTTGACAGCCAGGTGTGTACATCTCTTCCCAACTCAGCGATGTCACATAGAGAGCTTGAAATCAGCCATGGTGAAAGTATTTGCACCATTCAGCAAACGCTACAAATAAAGCCTTCTCCCACCTCACCCCCACGATGCCAGAGCAGCTTGTTAAACATTAACCAGCACATCACCCAGTAAACATTTACACCTAATTATTCTACTACCCCTTTAGACAAAGCAAACAAAACAGCAAATATTTCCTATACAGAGCCAGTCTTAGTTATGCAGGACAAAGCCAGAGAAAACATTCCACATCAGAATAATATCACAATTGTGGTTTATCTCCTATGATATTTTATTAGGAAATTTTTCATTTTCTAAACATCAAAAAACTTGTTTAAACTGGAGAAATTTGACTGCATGTTCAAACTCGTGAAATTCAGGCTTTTGTTCAAATTTAGAAACTAACAGATCATTTTTATTACAAACTGGTGTATTTATATCAATATAAAATTGACACATGCTCATTACAGAAACATCACATTTTTAAGAATTTCTCTTAGCTCCATGTACCCAGAGATATCTATTACTAACCCTTTGTTTCGTCAGTTACATTTTTCCCTGAAAATTTTGTTATAAGCATCATTCCACATAGGTATACTTTTACACAAACATGTAAGAGATATATAATGTGCTGTTGTGTGGATACAATTTGATTTGTATGATAGTCTGATTTTTATCCCTTTTTGTTTAAAATGTGGGTAGTGTACCAATTTGTGTAATTAGAATAGCACTACTATGAGCACTATTAAAGATATTTTTGCATGCATCTTTAATTACATTAGAATAAATTTATTAAGGGAGAATTGCTCTGTTAAGGTATAGCTATTTTAACGCCTTTGGTAGATACCATTAAATTGTCCTTCCAGAAAAGTGGTGACTTAGGTCACCAGTAATATATGAGAGTACTCATCTTCTAGCACTGTTAAGAATATATTTATTAAAATAGATATTCATATATATAAATATTATATATTATACAGTTGTCACTACAAACTCCTGCTTTTTGGGTCTTTCCTGTAATTTGCAGTTTGGATTTCTTCAATGAAATGATCAAGTCATTAAGAAAATAAAGATGTTGAGCTTTCAAGAAAGATTCATTAAAGTGGCTTTGGATTAAATCTGACCTCGTAATTCTAAACTTGAACCACAAACCAAAGCAAATACAGAATTTTCTCACTTATGGTCAAAAGTTTCGGAGTACTTTTACTTTTTTAAGAACATATTCATCCAAAGGCTTCAGCCATAGGGTCATTTGCCATCATTAATATTGAGAGAGAGAGAGAGATAGAAATTCATTTTATTTTCTAAGATTAAAAAGACTTCAGCCAATAATCACTGTCTAGTAAAAGGGACAGGGTGTTTTTCCCAACTACACAAAACAACAGCAATCCATAAATTCTATAAAGACAGTTTAATAGTCACTTAAGCATAGTTAAGTTAATGTAAATATTTAAATCTTTTATATGCATAGTTGAGGTTCCCTCAGATTTCAACCCACTTCATTTTTTAAATAGCACATCATTATTTTGCCTAGTTGAAGAATTGTCATGTAAATATTGGTATTGTACTTCAAAGGAGAAAAAGGCTGTTGATTTTCAAATGAATATTCAAAGATTTCTGATATCTTTGATAGTTGTTCAAGTAGGTAAGCTCTGTGCTTAAGAACAATTTACTGGAATATGTCGGTGATTAAAAAGCTATCATAGGGCTTCCCTGGTGGCGCAGTGGTTGAGAGTCCGCCTGCTGATGCAGGGGACACGCGTTCGTGCCCCAGTCCGGGAAGATCCCCACATGCCGCGGAGCGGCTGGGCCCGTGAGCCATGGCCGCTGGGCCTGCGCGTCCAGAGCCTGTGCTCTGCAGCGGGAGAGGCCACGGCAGTGAGAGGCCCACATACCGCAAAAAAAAAAAAAAAAAGCTATCATATGTTCTTATTGGGTGTTGCTCATTTAGACATGGAAGAATTAATACACTTCTCATATCCAATAATTCTTAAGATACAAGAGATAGTATAATCCTGCCTGTGAGGAAACATATCAATACATTCTGTGGAGAAAAAAAAAAATTCAAAATAAAAAAAAAAATCATGACTCAAAATTATATTCAGTTTTCATATGCATGTGTCAAATGTTTTCTTTTCTTCTTGTCCAACCATGACACTACTGGACCTCTTAGGTAGCTTAGGATGTTATGATTCTGAAAATAAAAGTGTGTTCTGCTCATTGAATTTAAGAATGTTCAAAAATGAACTCCTTCAGTTTATGAAATTATTCGTGCTGAAGGCAAGCCCTTTGTATTTCATGTCAGAGACCTGGTGGGAATTTTCAAATAGAAATAGTAAGAAGAAATGTCTCCTGATTATCACACATTTTCTTTTGAATGAAAACCCAATGTTTTGTTTACAAAAAGGAACGTCTCACATATCAAGAAGAAAGTCTGATCTTAAACAGAACCCAGTAATCATTGTAGCAGACACAATTAGCAAACCGCGGAAAAGAGCCAGAAGAAAACATGAGATTTCTTCTCTCCCTCTCTATTTATGTCACATTCCTGACTATATCTAAATCCAAACAGACATGTTTTTCCATAAGTGTTAGTCTATGGAGAACTTAGTAGATAAAAGAGAGGATACAGCCTCAAAAACAATGAATTTTGACCTCGCTAAACATCCGTTAAATAGAAAACTGTAACAATAACTATTAAATTGAAAAAGCTGTCTTGGGCTTTAGGATCTGGTTCCTTTTAGGTTTATTTAGAACAAATTGCTTCTTCCTGTTTTGCCTTTTCATGGGAGCTTTTTTAACCACTAGATTTTTGTTTATGATTATATGAGAAGGAAGTTAGTTACAGGTAAATAAATAAATATGTAAATAAAAAGTAAACCCTAAAACACGAAATGAAACAGTTTATAATGAATGACTAAATTCATGAAATGGTTAGGCAAAATATCTTTGAATGCCCTGAATTCCTAAACATATGTCACTAATCATAGGCACAAATTAAATTTGAATTTCCATTTGTCTAGGTTCTCAAAAACTGATGATAACATAAAAGAAACAAGCTTTGAGCATGTAAAGGAATGATTAAACTGACAAAGTTTCTGTGCTAGAGGAAACTTACTGAAAACCTTCCATTCTAATTATTTACAGAACATGGAACTATGTGTTCTTTCTTTCCATTCTTTGTTTTTATCTGCATAAAGTAATCTGATTAAATGATATAACCAATCAGAAGAGATGGTTGATACACTCACATCCAAAAAGGGGTTGTTTCATAACTAAGGAGAGCAACTGAGGGAAGTCAGGGTCCAGCCAAGGTCCCAGATAATAAGAAAAACGGCCCTAATCACTGAACAAGGGTGATGAAGCCAGAAGAGAACCCAAAGATGACCTAAGATGAAGTGAGCACAGCTGTGGTCTAGTGAAAAGGGCATCGATGCCAGCACTAAAGTGATGTAGGAGCAGAGTCTGGTTCCATTTTACTTACTGTGCAAATTTTGAGCAGTTTATATAACATTGCTGAGTCTCCATTTCTCATCTAAAATGTGAATAATAATAGTACTAATTCTATAAGCTATTTCAAGAATTAAATGAGATGATGTTTGGAATGCTAGTAGCACTATGGCTAGAATAAATGTGAGCATTTATTATTATCATTAAACACCCAGACTATAGTAGCACACGTATTCAGAAAATCAGTCTAATTCATATGCTTTCTTGAACAGAAAATGTTAGAATTGGTTTTTGTGTTTTCATGATTATTTGCGACTTGTTTCTAATACTTTTGGCTCCAGCAGTTCTGGAAACTGTTTCAAGAAAGGGTGTGCTATGGCAAACAAAGGGAGACTGACAGGCATCAGTCCCTCACTGCCCCGCCCAACTTGGAGAGAGTTGATTCACAGACCTAGGGTATCCACAGAGTCCTAAAGGCTGGGAATCTGTAGAGGCGCTGCCCTGAAACAAGTTTCTGAGAGTCTCTTAAGCAGGCAGTCTTGTGAACAGACAGGCCATGGGGGACAGTGTAATGGGACAGACCTCAAAAGGCCCTCTGGCACAAGCATGCTTCCCCCATCACTGTCCTAGAGTATCAACTGATTATGCAACAAAGGGTGGTTGGGATGCTAGAACAGGTAACAATTCAGTTATTTATAATGCATGCCTCTGTTACCTGGAAGGGGCCCCCAAGAACAGATTAGCACAGATTAATTTGTCAGATTAACTCGTTGTCATTTGGGGCCCTCAGGAGAAGAAGCAGAATGGCAGGGAAAAGGGCGGGCGAGGCACCAAGAGAAAAGTGGGAAGATGCCTCCGAAAAGAGAGGAGAGGGGCAGCAATATCAAACTGGACTGGACGATGTTGCCACACTTGACTCTGAAAGGAAAGGACTGCTTTACAGAGATGCCAGAGAATTAAACTAGGTCCTTGACAACGTCCCAACCACTCAGTGAGAAAAAAAAATCATTGACTGATGGCAAAGAGCACCTCCTCCCTATGAACCAGCCTGAAAACACTCAAGAGAAAGTATTTTGCCTATATTACATCTACTACTTTTTAGTAATTATGAATATTATATAAGAAAATGAGATCTGTAAGTAAAGGATAATTTTACTCTGGAAAAACAAAAGAGAAAAAACTCCATACAGAAAAATGTCTCAGATGCATCGTTACAAAGCAAATACTGCAGTCTCCCCTTTGCCCTCTCTGGCATCGTTTTGGCCACTAACAATCAGCAAAATACTGGGTAGGAAGTAAGATGGCATGCTGTAACAGTCCAGAACATAGCCCATAGAGCTAATAATATCTTAATATTAAAAGAGCTACTCTAAAGTGTGTATGTTACCTAACTGAAACTTTATTCATTTATCAAAATGTGAATTTAAAATTTTGTAGATATTTTGCATCATCTAACTTGCATCATCTAATGGAGAACTTGGAAAGTTCTTATAGGTCCACGTACTATGATGCAAGTATAAAAAATGTGAAAACAATGCCCTCCTTGCTCTTAGTGAGTTTGCCACATGTATCAAAAGCAAACAGAAAATTAATATTTTGGAGCCCAATAATTGAAATTGGGGAAAGGATATCTGTTACATAAGATAAAATATATATTTGTCCATTTTTTATTCAAATACTTTTCTTTTTCATTTTTGTAAAATAATCTTGGGGATGCAGAACCATTTTCCCAGCAGGAAAAGATATCCGATATTCAGATCTGAACCAGTTGACTAGCTATGACGTGAGTCAAAAGTAATATTTGTGTCTCCCTAAATACTTGTGTATATATTTGTCATCACTAAGTGAGGCTTTGTCCATTTATCCAAAGCAAACTTCAGCAGAATCTGAAGAGTGAGTCAGAACATCTGTAGAAGCCAAAAAGGCCATTTGCTCTCTCAATCTTTTACACAGTGAATCCAAGCATAATCAAGGGACAGCAGTATCCTTCACTATTTCAATAAATAAACACATGTGAAGTGAAGGAAACACACATGCAAAAGAATCTAATCGCTAAAATTCTTTGCTACATTACATATTCAGCTTTGAGCACTAGTTTTAAAAGTACAGTTTAGACTTGGGAGACATTAGTTTTCAGGCCATCTAGTCAATTTCCTACAAATGTTGAATGGCTCATCATTAGAATAATTTTATAGGGCTTTTTGTTGAGTTGTTTTCAGTCTTCAGCTAAATGATTCACCAGTGGAGTCAGCAGTGAACGTTGTTATCATTGGTATAAAATCTTTCTGTTTTTCATTTGGGAGTATAATTCTGTTATTCTTATTCTCTCAGTTGTATTGCTAATGAGTACTAAAAATAACTGTTGTATAACCACAGTTATTCATCACTAAACTGAGAATTTAGAGATGTAATAAAAAAAATTGACTAGAGAGTCAAGACATGAGACATACACAGGAAATGACATGGTTTTGTGGGTAACTTGCCCTGTTGTAACACATTCAACTTCTGTCGTTAGAACATTAAGTTCCTGCCCAGTTTATATGGGTAGCGTGAAACTTCTGCCAAAGTGAGTAATGTGGTCCTTTCTCACTGAAAAGATCAAGACCAATACCTTTCCCAAGTAGCGTTGAGTAGCAATGAACTTCGTCATCCTTGTGAACAGAGCTTGACAGACATTGTCAGATTCTCATTCCTGAGGTATCATTGTCATTCACTCTGCATTAACCCTGCTAGGAGCTACTGCTGGATTTAGCTTTCAAAGTCTCCTCATTATTTGACAAGTTAGAAGAGGTAGTGGAACTACTAGTAATTGGGGAACTACAACTCCATCCCAGCAAGTGACCTTGTCCCCAAACTAAGCTCTGGCTGGCCCCAGGTAGAACACCTTAATTGGCAGAGTAGTTATTATTGCAGCTCCTCAACAGGAGTATTCCAGGAAAGGAATGGGTGAGAAGAATTTCAGCACAATGCAGTGAGGATGAAATGCTGATAACTCCATCTGAGGCTGGCATATTGTGTGCAAGTGTCACTAGCTTTGGATTTATCTCTGTCACTTATTTTCCATCTCAAAGAAAAATTTGATTTAGAGCTTCAAAAAGTCAAGTCCAAGTGAAAGAAAATTCAAAAAAAATTTAAGTAGGAGGTCAGGTTTTCTTCTGCCCTCCTATTTTAAAAATCTGACCCTTCAGCATAGAGTCAGATTGATGTTAAGCTGATATTCAAATAACTTTGGTAAAAACTTTTAATTAGTTTTTAAACTTTCCAGACCTCTATGCTCTTAAGTACTATCTGAAGCTAGAAACTACAAATACAGAGGCTCTTCCTTGATTCCTAATAGTTTGTTTTCATGATCAAGTGGATTAAATATTTTAGATCTCATTAGAAAGCTCTGAGACCTAAAAAGTTTGAATACTAATGAGAAGATTTTTATGAATACCTTCACCTTGGGATGCCTTGCCACAATTAAAAATAAACATGCCAAAGTTTGTCCAGTACTTCAATGAATGGAGTATCTCTTTAGTTACTTATATATGAAATATTCAAGTCCTATGGAATATTTTGAACTACTGCTCCAAGTCTGTTTGGTTTTCTAAAAACCAAAGTACAGTCAATTACATTTGTCTTTTGACATACCAATAAATGTGTATCTTAAACTCATTCCTAGGGTTTGAAATATTCCTCTGTAACTTAGTCACCAATGGCAAATGGCACAAAGCTCCTCTCCCTGCTATTAAGGAAGGGACGTGCGGTCTGTTCCATATACCTCATCACCACGCACAACCTACAGAAGTGTGGCGTCGCAACATCAACAAGATGTACACATTCACTGTTCCCCAGAATAACTCAATACAAGGCAGGAGGTGCTAGCTTTCTAAAATATTTCCACGTGCTTCCTAAAAACTAGATGATTTATATTTTTCTTTGTGATACTTAACTCACTGATCTAAGTAGAGTTTTAAATACATAGTAAATACTTAGTATATCGTCATAGTGCTTTCAAATTTATTTGCATTTTATACGTAAAAAAGGAAAATAAAACCAGAAATGAAGCCATCGTTATTACCCTCTGAATTTGTGTGTGTGTCCAAGCAGCCAATCAAAATAATTGAGACAAAGAATACAAGATGAAAAATAAACTTATCCTCAAATTAAAGTATAAGATTATTCAGATAAAGGTAGATGTGTAAGTCTAAGTTATCCAAATTCGCTAGATCATTTTGTAATCTTGGTTTTGCCACTGTCAAATAAATATGATCTACTTCATTTAAGTATAACAAATGAATATGAAAAACAAAAATTTCTGGTCTTGATTTAAAGCTACAAATGTTATATATTTGAAATCTAGTTCCAAATTTAACAGGATGTATTATTTAGTCTCTGATGGCTTGTATGATTGGCTCTTATGAGTGAAAATTGTCATTGAATTCATGTTTCTCATTTCTTTTACATTAATAATGTAAATCCTGGGTTCTTCTGGGCACAGAGGAAAAACAACAGTCTTTAACATGCTCAAGAAACCTTCAACTCTAGGGATAGTAGATGCAATATTAACAGGCCGTAGGAACCCCAGGGCATCAAAGAAAAAGAGTGACCAACAGTCCCAATCTGCCAAGACTAAGAAAGTTTCCTGGGATGTAGCACTTTGAGTGCTTAGTGATAAAACCAGCAATATCCTCAGCAAACCAGAACAAGTTGATCACCAAAGGAAAGAGCACCTTAGTGAAATGCATATAGGTGTGTTTATCAAACCTTCCCCCAGCAAACTTGTAGCCAAGGCAAGACAGTCTCTCTTCAGCCTAGGGAAATAAAGGATGCAAGGGGAATTTTTTTATAGTGTTGGTCTTAAAAATGTAGAGATTGAGAGAATATGAAGTTTTTGTATTCTCTTCAGTGGCCTTTTATAAGCATTTTTAATGCATCTTCTGAACCCATGTTCTTTAACATTGCCAAGCTTTCATTAAAAGTACAAGCAATACTGTTGAGACAAGAGTTGTGCTCTATAAAGAAGTAGTAGAAAGCTAAATACAGTTGTACACATTCCATGCTTTTTGTCCCAATGAAATATGATGGTTAGCCACATTGTTTGTTTTAAAAGTCTCTAAAGATCCCATTTTCTTCCTCATGGCCATAAGCTAGGGAATTGTCTCAAGGACTCTAACACAATGGCGTGACCTGACCCCATAAAAAAGAACATATCAGGGTACCAGGTAACGGTTGAAAGATTAATAAGTAGGAAGGGTTTGGGCAGAACATCCAATAATTTCTTCTCTGTAGTTGTTCTAAAGCAGCTGATATACACAGCTCTGGCTCTGCTAAATTAAACATTTCAACCCAGCTTACTAGCACCACAATACACAGGTAGAAGTAATAAGTAATAATGAGTTTTGGGCCATTGAACACTGTGAGTTTTCCCAGTGTACTGCAATTATAGAAACATCTGTGCTAAATAAGTTCCTACTGAAAGCTAGGAGTGTTTAATAATCCTCACAATTTCTCATTATCAACCCTAATAGAAGGGAGAGTAAACTCTGCAAAAGTTTACCATCTTCAAAGAAAATTGCCAGGAACGTGATCATTTCTGGTACCACATTTCCCTGGATGATAAAAACACCAGAGACAATCTCCCTGGAAAAGAACATTAAACAGAAGGTTTAATGACATGTACCATAACACAAGGCAAATAATGCCACTTTCAACAGCCAGGCCATTTTGGCTGGAGTATCCCCTGTGCTGCCACCTGACAACCAGGAGATTGATGATGACGCTCAGCTTCCTCCACTGCCTCTGACAGGAGCGGGGTCGTCTAAAAATACACATAGCTTTCCTCAGACCTCTCCTAGCCACCAAAGCCCCAAATGAAACAGCTCCACGCCCGCTGATTGCTTCCCACAGGGCTCCTTCCAGAACAAGTGCAGGTTTCAGGGCCAGGGTCTGAATAACATTAACAACCACGAACGGCCAACTATTGCTATTGAGAGAAATGTCACTCCTCTGGAGAAATGTGAGTGACTTGGATGTGAGTATCAGTGGTTGAATAGGTGCCTGTATAATTAGTTTGGGAACAATATAGCAGACATTACTTTGGAAGAAGGTAGCATGTGGGAGCCAGTGAATGTCCATAGCTGGGTAAGTCTGTGATGGAAAACTGACAAGCAGAGCCCATCATAGAATATGACTGCTTCATTATTGTCAAGGAGAAAAAGGGATTTGCATCCAAGCCTGTCAAACTAATAGCTGGCTTGAGTTCTATGACTGAGTGATAGCTTCACTAATGCCAGACCAGACATGGAAACCGTCTTTAAAACATGGTTAAGGTGCTTTGAAACTGTGATAGTTAATTTTGATGTCACCTTGGCTGGGCCACAGTGCCCAGATATGCCATCAAACATTAGTATTCTGGATGTTTCTGTGAGGGTGATTTGGGGGAGATTAACATTTAAATCGGTAGACTTTGAGTAAAGCATATACCCTCTGTAACGTAGGCGGGCCTCACCCAATCAACTGAAGACCTTAACAGAACAAAGGACTGATCTCTGAGCAAGGGGAAATTCTGCCAGCAGAAGGCCTTTGGACTTAATCGGCAGCAGAAGCAGCAGCAGCTCTTCCCTGGGTCTGCTGGACCACCCTGCAGATTTTGGACTTGCCAGCCTCCACAATTGTGTGAGCCAATTCTTTAAAATCAATCAATCAATCAATTCTACTGGTTCCATTCCTCTGAAGAACACCAATAATAGAACAAAATCAATATTCTGTTGCTATCCAATCCTTCTACTTTTTCTGCTATTATTATTAGCAACACCTAATATGTATTACATGGCAGGTACTATGCTAAGTGCATTATATATACATACATGATATGATTACTAGCTTTATTTGACAGACACCAAGGCATATAGAGGTTGGTCAGATTGTCCAAGAACACATAACTAGTAAGTGATAAAGGCAAGATGCAGGTCCAGGTCTGGCCCTTTCAGAGGGCCAGAGCTTTCTACAACTATAATGGACTGGCCCTCCAATAAAGCAATAGAAATAAATAAATAAATAAATAAGAGAGAGAGATTGGGAGAAGAAGTTTTATCCTTAATCAGTTTTGTTGTTTTGCAAGAAAGGAGCCTAAGTCTGGGCCTCAGCCATCCTGCGTGCTCAACAACTGGACACATTACCTGACAAACTATTCATGCTTAGGTCACTACCTTATTCATATGTCAAATGTATGTGACCCCGGAAAAGTCCCTTAACCTCTCTGGGCCTCAATATTTTTTTTAATCTATTAAAAAACAAAGGAAATTCAGACAAAATGATCAGTAGGCTTCCTTATAGACTATGGTAAGGGAGCCTCAGTTTGAATAGAAAAATATTACTTGCTTTAAAAATTCTCTTGAGAACCAAATAAGAATAAATTTGAAAGTGTGGGGAAAAATGAAAAGGCATTAGGCACATAGTTGATCTTCTAAAAATCACTTAAGAGAAAATACCGCCTTGCTCAATGTGGCAACGCAAGTAATAACTTGAATAAAGTTTTGATTCCTGTGATTGTGATTCATGAAGCATTTTCACATGGAGGATTGCTAAGCTTGGTTCACAGAGGTTTTTTTTTACTGCTTTGTGGAGGTGCTGCATTCATGAACTGTTGCTATAATACATTTCCATGAAGTCCTAGTCCTAGAATCAACCCAGGATGCCCGACCTCTCCACTTCCCCCCATCCTCTTCTCCCTCTCAGGCGCAGCCACTCTGAGAATATCTCTAACACCATATTTGGCTATGTCATTGTTTACATGCTTGCCCCCCAGATGCCACTCCCATGTGATGGTAAATGCCATGAAGATTGAAACAATACCTTTAATTCTTCAATACCTACCGCCTAACACGGTACATAGCAATTAATTATATGGTAAGTGCTCATATTTATGAAATGAGTAAATAAGTTATTGAGAGGCTTGGCTCAAATTACTATTCAAAATGACTCAAGGTAGCATTTAAAAATTATTATGATAACTTTCTGATAACCAACATTCACTGAGCATTTTTTGGGCTGTCATGGTCCTAATGATTTGTGTATGATGTCTCATTTAATCCCGTTCTATGAGATAGGTGAAACTTAGATAGCATTCCAATCACGAAGCTGTTTTCTTTTGTTTTTAATTTGAAGACAATGCAAATTTTTAAAAACTTACTGTTATTGTGGTAAAAACACTTAACACGGGATCTATGCTCTTGACAAATTTTTAAGTGTACAGTATAGTATTGTTGAGTACAGTTTCGATCTTGTACAGAAGATCTCTAGAACTTACTCAATCTTGCTTAACTCAGATGGTATGCCTGTTGAATAGTAACTCCTCATTTCCTTTTCCGCCCAGTTCCTGGCAACTACCATTCCACTCTGATTCTATGAGTTTGACTATTTTAGATACCTCAGACAAGTGGAATCATGCTGTATCCATCTTTCTATGACTGACTTATTTCACTTAGCATCATGTCCTCAAGGTTCAACCATGTTGTGGCATAGTGCACAATTTCCTTATTTTTTAAAGCTGACTAATATTTCATTGTATGTATATACCACATTTTCTGTATCAATTCACCTGTCAATGGACATTTGTTTCCATATCTCAGCTATTATGAAGTGTTGCCATGATTATGGGAGTTCATTATCTCTTTGAGATCCTAATTTCAATTTTTTTGGATAATCTCATAAGTGGGATTGGTGGATCACATGATAGTTCAATTTTTAATGTTTTGACAAATCTCCATACTGTTTACCACAGTGGCTGCACCATTTTTCATTCCCACCAGAAGTGCACAAGGGTTCCAATGTCTCCACATCCTCACCAACTAACTGTTCCCAGTCCTTCCTAAATCTGGTTCTTCAAATTTCTTTTCCACCCTAGAAGCTACCCCAATATTTTCCCCATAAATTTTCTTTTTGTTTTCATTGGGAAAAGCCAGTTCTCTCTGTCCTAATTGACACACAGCCCCTGCCCCTGGAGAGCAGAATCCTCT
This sequence comes from Stenella coeruleoalba, assembly GCF_951394435.1. NCBI lineage: Eukaryota > Metazoa > Chordata > Mammalia > Artiodactyla > Delphinidae > Stenella > Stenella coeruleoalba. The sequence goes on from NC_137148.1 coordinate 74,535,041, forward strand.
CTTCCCATCCCAAGCACCAGCTATTATTTTTGTGGCTCACAGGGCAGAAGCATAATAGAAATGCAATTCACATCCTGGGAAGTTTGACGCTCTCCTCAAATGACTTGCTTTCAATCAGGGTCTGTGACTAGGATGAAGCAAGCAGGCATCTAGAGTATAAAAGGCAAGGAGGCCCTCCCTCTCATGGTCCTGCAAGTGCAGGGTCAGATCCTCAGAGTGAGGATCTCTAGAGATTTTGTGTCAGACATGCCTCCTTGCCTCACCCTTGCCCAGCTGTTTTCAAGCTATGTTTAGAGACTGAGGTTTGTTTCTTCTATGAGGAAACGTTTCTGGCTGTAGGCCACAGGATTTCATACTGAACCAATTCTTTCCCAGATACTACAATTTCAAGGCTGCAGAAACAATTTTGGTCTGAGAATCTGGGAGCATCAGAGGCTTCAAAGGTCACTGGAGGATTCTGAGGGATTGCCCAATTAACTCCTTAGGCTCTATACATTGCTACTTTCTACCAGGGTTACGTAAGGCCTAACTCATACAAGTTCCAGAGTTTGCTCTCACTGGTACTTCATCACTACAATATCCAACAATTAGGAAGAAAATGTGCTTCCCAAGTCACTTCACAACCACAAAACGTTTTAGGAAGACTGACAACCCCTAAGGCCTCACCAAAATCAGGCAGGGAAGTGTAGTTGCTCCTTGGAGAACAAGTGACAAATGGAGCAGGAAAGATTTCAACAGGACTTAAGCGGGAATTTCTTAATTAGGAGAGTGATAAAACACAGGAGATCTTTAAGAGAGACTGTGAGCCCTTGAACTCTTGAGGGCTTTAGAAAAACCATATAAAACCATCTCTCCTGTTAGATACTCATTGGCCTCACTAGATTATTTTAATTCCATAGCTTAAAACTCTCTTTTGCCTGGTTAGCTATATGCCTGGTGATGATTCAGAAACATTATTAACTCTAGAAGAAATAACTACATTTAAAATATTTATATATATATATGTATTTTAATATATATGAATATATACACACACACAAATACAGTTTTTCTACAATGTGCGATATACTGTTTGCCTCACTTTTTTAATATCATGTTGGTAATAATGTCTATTTCATACATTATTGGCTTTTATATCTACTAAAAGGCCTATAGCTGAAATGTTCCATGGATCAACAGAGCACATATGGAAATGAAATATGTAGGTCTTGCATCTGTAATAAATAGGTTTTGAAAGAAAGAGGTCATTTCTTCACTTGGTGCAGGCAGCTGGCGCAAGCAGAGTAAAAAAAAAAAATCACTTTATTTGAATTAAAACTTTACAAATATAATTGTACCGTAATTACAGTGATGCTGTAGTAGGATGATGCTAAGTATAACACTCCTAAATAGGATATACATAAAATTAAAAATTAGTGTAATAGCTTAATCCAGTACTCCTGTTGCCATGAAGAGCTGAACACAATCCTTAAGAGAATCATATCCCTTTGACACCTTTCTCTTACTATTATCTGCTCCTCTTCTTGAATTTCCTCTTTCAATAGTCACATTTGCTTATCTCCTCAGTCATCTTTTCTTTCTTTCTTGTCCTTGTCCCATACTCAATCGGTTGCCAAGAACTTTCATTGGTCTACTATCTCTTCCAAGCATCCTTTCTTTCCACTTCTCCTAAAATGGACTTTATTGCCTCTCACTTGCAGTAGCCTCTCATTCCCTAGCCATCTTCATCTTCCTTAAACCTTCTTTCAATCTTTTCTTCATGCTCCAAAGGAGTATGGCTTCCGATTACCTCAAAGATAAACTACAAAATCCTTCAAGTACCTCCATGATCTGGCCTTCACGTAACTCATTTTTCCAATCTTATGTTTATCTCTTTCTGTTCGTGAACTACTCACCGTTTACTATTTTGAACTCTCGTTTTTTCTCCTGCATAACTTTATTCATGCTATTTCCTTCCATTGGAATGCCTTTACAAATCCTGCATAATTATCAAGTCACAGCTAAAATATCAATTCTTCCATGTAGCTTTCCTCAATCATACTAGACAGAAGTCCTCTAAACATAAAGCTATTTATATACATTTTTATGAAACAGATATTACATAACTTGTGTTCCTGTTAGATCACATGTACATTAATGGACAAATCCCTGATTTTAACTTTAACAAATCCTTGATCTTAACTTTCTCACATTGTAAATTAGCAATATGCCTTGCACACAATAGATAATCAGTGAATATTAATGGTTATGAACGAATGTATGTATAGCTTGTCCTCAGACTTTTTTTTTTTTTTTTTTTTGCAGCACGCAGGCCTCTCACTGTTGTGGCCTCTCCCGTTGTGGAGCACAGGCTCCAGACGCGCAGGCTCAGCGGCCATGGCTCACGGGCCCAGCCACTCCGCGGCATGTGGGATCTTCCCAGACCGGGGCACGATCCCGTGTCCCCTGCATCGGCAGGCAGACTCTCAACCACTGCGCCACCAGCGAAGCCCCTCAGACTTTTTTTTGTAATTTTGTTTTCTCCTTGGTTTTACTAAATATTGGCGTAATCACTATACATTTATTCAACTTTGTACGTACTCACAGACTGCACATTTCTTTTGGTCCTACCCAGCTTAATTATTACATTCTCATAAGATCATAAAGGAAGAAAAATCTGCCACCTCATTCTCAACACCCTCTACCAGCCTCGGAAGCTCATGTTTTCGGTAAAAAATAAATCGGAGCAAATAGTCAATGGCAACAGTTCTTGAAACCCAACTAATTCAAAAGTTTATGAATGGATACTTTTGCTCTGAATGGAACTGCAAGATTTAGAAGGGGAAGCAGGATTTTATTCAATTTTTTTTTCCAGTGCACTGACACCAAAACTCTTCCCCAGCAAGAGACTGAGCTCCTAAAATGTCTATTTTTTTTAACATCTTTATTGGAGTATAATTGCTTTACAATGGTGTGTCAGTTTCTGCTTATTCAATTTTTTAAAAAAGCACTTTGAGTCTTCCACAGTTCCAAAATTCCTCACAAAAGCCTTATCTTACACTTTTAATTAAATTTTTTACGATTATTTTTAAACAAATATTATAATCTGTAAGCTTTTAAGCTATTTGTTTATTGATAAAAAGAATATAAAAGTCTTTAAATACGCACCCAAAACTTAAAGAAACTGTATTATTATTTACCTAGATTAACTAAGATAAGTGAGAGAACAAAAGCAGAGACTATTAATGGATAGCATATGAGAAAGCATCAAAAATAACTGGCACAATGTTATAATAGAGATATTATAAAGATTTATTAATGAGTGTGAAGTAACACCTTTTTTTACAGAGGCACTGAAATTACTTGCATATCATATGTCATTACATTATTTGAGGAATATTTGTCAGTTGGCTGTTTTCTCTTAATGACATTAGATATAATAAGTACCATTTATCTATATATTGTTTATAGTAAAGCATTTCCAATATACAATTATTTCATGGAAAAACACTTCTATTTAGAATAAAATATTCTGTAAAATTTTCATCTTTAAAGTGATTTAATACTAAGGTAACTAGTGTTAGACCCAAATGAATCCAGCATAGCTAACTTTATAGTCAAATTATTCTCCTGTAAAGGTTGTATTGAAAATCATAGCTTTCCTCTTTTTTAGGTGGTATCCAGTAAGTAAGTTAACAAAAGAGCAAAATATTTAATATTTTTTTAGTTAGGACTCTTGGTTGCCCATGGGAGATAAACCAATGAAAAGCAACTCTAACAAAATGAGACTTCATTGATTCCTATAACTGAAAAATTCAAGGCATGGCTGACTTCTGCCATGATTGGCCTCAGGGCTCAAACAGTGTCATCCAGGTGCATTTTCTCACCATCTCTCACATCTGACTTCTGCTATGTTGGCTTCAGTTTCTTCTCCACCTGTTGTTTAAATAACTCCAGCAGGCCCCACTTCACTAATTTTCTCTGTCTGAGAAGTTCTAGTTAGTCTCCTGGCATCTCATTTGCTCTGATGGGATCTCATGCCCACCCCTGAACCAATAGCTATGGTCCCAACAGAATCTGAGGGTCTCATAGCTCAGGTCTGAATCACATGCTCCAGTCAGCTCTACCAAAATCACAGGGACTTATTGGGAAGGGATAAATCTCCCACAAAAATGGAAGTAGGATAACTGGATGATGGGAAGTTCAAAGAGCAACACAAACCTATGAGTTAAAAGAACATGATCTTGTTTTGTTTTTTGAATTTATTTTTTTATATGGCAGGTCTTGATTAGTCATCAATTTTATACACATCAGTGTATACATGTCAATCCCAATGTCCCAGTTCATCCCTCCACCCCCCAACCCCGCTTTCCCCCCTTGGTGTCCATAGGTTTGTTCTCTACATCTGTGTTTCTGCCCTGCAAACCAGTTCATCTGTACCATTTTTCTAGGCTCCACATATATGCGTTAATATACAATATTTGTTTTTCTCTTTCTGACTTACTTCACTCTGTATGACAGTCTCTAGATCCAACCATGGCTCAACAAATGACCCAACTGTGTTCCTTTTTATGGCTGAGTAATATTCCATTGTATATATGTACCACATCTTCTTTATCCATTCGTCTGGCGATGGGCATTTAGGTTGCTTCCATGACCTGGCTATTGTAAATAGTGTTGCAATGAACATTGGGGTGCATGTGTCTTTTTGAACTATGATTTTCTCTGGGTATATGCCCAGTAGTGGGATTACTGGATCATAAGGTAATTCTATTTTTATATTTTTAAGGAACCTCCATACTGTTCTCCATAGTGGCTGTATCAGTTTACATTCCCACCAACAGTGCAAGAGGGTTCCCTTTTCTCCACACCCTCTCCAGCATTTGTTGTTTGTAGATTTTCTGATGATGCCCATTCTAACTGGTGTGAGGTGATACCTCATTGTACTTTTGATTTGCATTTCTCTAATAATTAGTGATGTTGAGAGCTTTTCATGTACTTCTTGGCCATCTGTATGTCTTCTTTGGAGAAATGTCTATTTAGGTCTTCTGCCCATTTTTGGACTGGGTTGTTTGGTTTTCTAATATTGAGCTGCATGAGCTGTTTATATATTTTGGAGATTAATCCTTTGTCCATTGATTCATTTAAAAATATTTTCTCCCATTCTGAGGGTTGCCTTTTCATCGTGTTTATGGTTTCCTTTGCTGTGCAAAAGCTTTGAAGTTTCATTAGGTCCCATTTGCTTATTTTTGTTTTTATTTCCATTACTCTAGGAGGTGGATCAAAAAAGATCTTGCTGTGATTTATGCCAAGGAGTGTTTTTCCTATGTTTTCCTCTAAGAGTTTTATAGCGTCCAGTCTTACATTTAGGTCTCTAGTCCATTTTGAGTTTATTTTTGTGTATTGTGTTAGGGAGTGTTCTAATTTCATTCTTTTACATGTAGCTGTCCAGTTTTCCCAGCACCACTTATTGAAGAGACTGTCTTTTCTCCATTGTATATCCTTGCCTCCTTTGTCATAGATTAGTTGACCATAGGTGAATGGGTTTATCTCTGGGCTTTCTATCCTGTTCCATTGATCTATGTTTCTGTTTTTGTGCCAGTACCATATTGTCTTGATTACTGTAGCTTTGTAGTATAGTCTGAAGTCAGGGAGTCTGATTCCTCCAGCTCTGTTTTTTTCCCTCAACACTGCTTTGGCTATTCAGGGTCTTTTGTGTCTCCATACAAATTTTAAGATTTTTTGTTCTAGTTCCATAAAAAATGCCATTGGTAATTTGATAGGGATAGCATTGAATCTGTAGATTGCTTTGGGTAGTATAGTCATTTTCACAATATTGATTCTTCCAATCCAAGAACATGGTATATCTCTCCATCTGTTGGTATCATCTTTAATTTCTTTCATCAGTGTCTTATAGTTTTCTGCATACAGGTCTTTTGTCTCCCTACATAGGTTTATTCCTAGGTATTTTATTCTTTTTGTTGCAATGGTAAATGGAAGTGTTTCCTTAATTTCTCTTTCAGATTTTTCATCATTAGTGTATAAGAATGCAAGAGATTTCCATGCATTAATTTTGTATCCTGCAACTCTACCAAATTCATTGATTAGCTCTAGTAGTTTTCTGGTGGCATCTTTAGGATTCTCTATGTATAGTATCATGTCATCTGCAAACAGTGACAGTTTTACTTCTTGTTTTCCAATTTGTATTCCTTTTATTTCTTTTTCTCCTCTGATTGCCGTGGCTAGGACTTCCAAAACTATGTTGAATAATAGTGGCAAGAGTGGACATCCTTGTCTTGTTCCTCACTTTAAAGGAAATGCTTTCAGTTTTTCACCATTGAGAATGATGTTTGCTGTGGGTTTGCCATATACAGCCTTTATTATGTTGAGGTAGGTTCCCTCTATGCCCACTTTCTGGAGAGTTTTTGTCATAAATGGGTGTTGAATTTTATCAAAAGCTTCTTCTGCCTCTGTTGAGATGATCATATGGTTTTTATTCTTCAATTTGTTAATATGGTGTATCACATTGATTGATTTACATATATTGAAGAATCCTTGCATCCCTGGAATAAACCCCACTTGATCATGGTGTATGATCCTTTTAATGTGTTGTTGGATTCTGTTTGCTACCATTTTGTTGAGGATCTTTGCATCTATATTCATCAGTGATATTGGTCTGTAATTTTCTTTTTTTTGTAGTATCTTTGTCTGGTTTTGGTATCAGGGTGATGGTGGCCTCATAGAATGAGTTTGGGAGTGTTCCTTCCCCTGCAATTTTTTGGAAGAGTTTGAGAAGGATGGGTGTTAGCTCTTCTCTAAATGTTTGATAGAATTCACCTGTGAAGCCATCTGGTCCTGGACTTCTGTTTGTTGGAAGATTTTTAATTGCAGTTTCAATTTCATTGTGATTTCTTTGTTCATATTTTCTATTTCTTCCTGCTTCAGTCTTGGAAGGTTATACCTTTCTAAGAATTTGTCCATTTCTTCCAGGTTGTCCATTTTATTGGTATACAGTTTCTTGTAGTAGTCTCTTAGGATGCTTTGTATTTCTGCAGTGCCTGTTGTAACGTCTCCTTTTTCATTTCAAATTTTATTGATTTGATTCCTCACCTTCTTTTTCTTGAGGAGTGTGGCTAATGGTTTATCAATTTTGTTTATCTTCTCAAAGAATGAGCTTTTAGTTTTACTGAGCTTTGCTATTGTTTTCTTTGTTTCTATGTCATTTATTTCTGCTCTGATCATTATGATGTCTTTCCTTCTGCTAACTTTGGGTTTTGCTTTTTCTTCTTTCTCTAATTCCTTTACGTGTAAGTTTAGCTTGTTTATTTGAGATTTTTCTTGTTTCTTGAGGTAGGCCTGTATAGCTATAAACTTCCCTCTTAGAACTGCTTTTGCTGCATCTCATAGGTTTTGGATCGTCATGTTTTCATTGTCATTTGTCTCTAGGTATCTTCTGATTTCCTCTTTGATTTCTTCAATGATATCTTGGTTATTTAGTAACGTATTGTTTAGGCTCCATGTGTTTGCGGTTTTTACATTTTTTTCCCTGTAATTCATTTCTAATCTCATAGTGTTGTGGTCAGAAAAGATGCTTGATATGATTTCAATTTTCTTAAATTTACTGAGGTTTGATATGTGACCCAAGATGTGATCTATCCTGGAGAATGTTCTGTGTTCACTTGAGAAGGAAGTGTAATCTGCTGTTTTTGGATGGAATGTCCTATAAATATCAATTAAATCTATCTGGTCTATTGTGTCATTTAAAGCTTCTGTTTCCTTATTTATTTTCATTTTGGGTGATCTGTCCATTGGTGTAAGTGAGGTGTTAAAGTCCCCCACTATTATTGTGTTACTGTCGATTCCCTCCATTACAGCTGTTAGCAGTTGCCTTATGTATTGAGGTGCTCCTATGTTGGGTGCATATATATTTATAATTGTTATATCTTCTTCTTGGATTGATCCCTTGATCATTATGTAGTGTCCTTCCTTGTCTCTTGTAACATTCTTTATTTTACAGTCTATTTTATCTGATACGAGTATTGCTACTCCAGCTTTCTTTTGATTTCCATTTGCATGGAAATATCTTTTTCCATCCCCTCACTTTCAATCTGTATGTGTCCCTAGGTCTGAAGTGGGTCTCTTGTAGACAGCATATAGATGGGCCTTGTTTTTGTATCCATTCAGCAAGCCTGTGTCTTTTGGTTGGAGCATTTAATTCATTCACGTTTAAGGTAATTAAACATGATCTTGTTAATCAAGGAAACTAGAAGCAATGCCAGTTCTATAGCCTTGGGCAAGTCCACGTCCATTCTCTTCTGGATCACTGCTTTAGCCTCCTGACCTGCATGTATCTGGCTCCAGTCCCTTCTATGCACTGCTCCTTGGATGAGGTCCAAACAAACCGCTATGTGATCAGCCTCTGCTTGCTTCTCTAGCCTCTTCTCCAAACTCTCTCCCTGTAACCCTCTGAGCTCCAAACACCAAGGCCTCTTGTTAATTCCATAAACACGCCTTGGCCTCCTGTGGCAGGGCCTTTGCACATTCTTTACCCATTGCCTAGATCTCTTTCTCCTTTCTTTCCACTTAGTGAACCCCTACTAAGCATCAGACATTAATTCAAACATTATTTCTGTAAGGACATTTTACTAACACCATCCCCATTATAAGGTTTCACGTTCCCTTATGATGCACTCTCATGAAATACATTATTTAATAATACTTATTACAGCTTTTACTTTATATGTATTTGTATAAGTTGATTAGTTAGTATTTTCCCCCCACTAAAGTATAAGCACCATGAGGAAAATATTATATCTATATTTGCTTACCACTGTTTCCCTGTGCCTAGCATATAGTCAATACTCAATAAATAAAGGAAGGAGTAAATAAAGACACTTTATGAAAAAGTGTCTCTGTTTCTCATCCCTAAAGCAATGGAGTTGAACTAAGAGATCTTAAACCATCAATTCCAGCTCTTAAAATTCTTTGATACTAATTGAACACTGTAAATGCTTCATATTGTGGGTGCGTAAATATTTTTAAGTAATACCTTGGAAGAAGCTACTAAATAAAACTGGTTAACTTAGCCAATGCATGTTATAGCTGAAAGGTCAATAAAAATCCTTGAAATTAGTAAAATATTACCATTCAAATTATGATGATCAATTCTCCATTTCCATTGATAGGGGATTAAAGACACATCTTCCACCCTCAAATAAGAGCATTTAAGTTAGCATGAAAATCACTATACAAATGATGATTAAGACCACTGAACTTCTTTGGGAATGGTAGGGTCAAGATTAACAACATGGGCTTCCCTGGCGGCGCAGTGGTTGAGAATCTACCTGCTAATGCAGGGGACACGGGTTTGAGCCCTGGTCTGGGAGGATCCCGCATGGCACGGAGCAACTAGGCCCGTGAGCCACAACTACTGAGCCTGCGCGTCTGGATCCTGTGCTCTGCAACAAGAGAGGCCACAATAGTGAGAGGCCCGCGCACCGCGATGAACAGTGGCCCCCGCTTGCCACAACTAGAGAAAGCCCTCGCACAGAAACGAAGACGCAACACAGCAAATATAAATTAATTAATTAATTAATGAACTCCTACCCCCAACATCTTCTTTAAAAAAAAAAAAAAAAAGATTAACAATATTATGAGGCAAGTAAATGTTGTCCTCTGTACCCTTCCTTTTGTTTTCCATTTCTCACATTTTGGGTTCATCCACACCCCACTACCTGCAACAAAATACCCAATGTCTTCTTTCTCTCCATTGGTTATCTGCATATTAGAGACACCCCCCAAATGGACCTGAGTAATATCCCCTTCATGCACACTATGAATCACCTCCTTCTGCTTCTCCATTAAAACTTACCTGCCTCTTCTTCTATATCTTCACAGCCCTGATCTTTACTAGGTGTCAATGGTTGTAATGGGTTATTAACAAGAAAACTCATCCATTCTAATATGTTATATGGTTAATTAATGTTACCTCCCTCAAGATAATAGAGCATATGTCCTCTTAAAGGCTTTTAAGATATGACAGTTACGGTGGAAATTTCAGGCACTACTGCAGACTGATGAGGGAGATGGATTTTAAAGCATGGGGGCCTCTCATTGATCCTCAAATTATTCCACGTAGGCAGCTGCTGACTCTGCCCATGAGTAAGCCAGTCTCTCTCTGGAGAACTTTATAAACAGCATGATTTTCACTGTTTGACATGGTTGAAGCATAGTTCTCTCTGAAAATGACCTCTTTTTAAGGTATCATCTGTTTACAGAGCTATGCTTTAGATGTTCTCAAGACTAGGATGGCTACCCCTTGCTCTGAGATTGAACAGGTCAGTCTGCCTTCAGAGATAGATGAATTTGAAGGTGTCTTTGAGTAGCCAGCTGATTTACTTATCCTTTTCATTTTAGATTCCAATTCAAACACATACACTGCTAGAAATGAAAGAGAATGCTGAAATCCCATGATGTGCCCTGCTCTCCCAGAACATAATTCCACCCCCCTCCCCATCTGTGAATCTCCTGTTGATATCAGGGGGAGTCACCACATGCAGAGGGGGGAGACACATGCCAGGAGAGGGAAGCCCATTATGTAGCTGAGAGCTAATTTTGCTTAATCTTCTTGATCTCCATAAAGAGCACTCTGAGACCCCACAGAATTTAAACAAAAAAGATGAAGATGAAGAAGGACTGTTCAAGCAGAGTCAATGTAATATTTATTAATGTCATCCATCACAGTGTGTTTATGTACCTAACCAAAATTTAAAACTGTCTGATTGAGAACAGAGGAGGAAAACCGATTGCTGTATCCAGGCAAAACAGGCTCATTCCATCCTCATGTATGTACATTCGGAAAATGAACGGAAATGATATAAGCACCACATTAAACACTTATGCTTCCATTTAAATTATTTTTAAAAGATAAGTAAAAACATAAAATTGTGACCCTGGGTTTATCCTTAAACAGAAATCTCATCTTAAAGGAGAATCTTTCCATACTTAATAGCAGAATTCCTTTTTCTTCACTTTACTCAAATGTCTTCTGGGGAGAAGACAGCTGGAAGAGGGGGTCCAAAAAGGGCAGGGGGAGTGGATTCTCACAGCTTAAGAGACCAACTTCAAGAGTAGAATCATTGAATCAGATCAGCTTTGGAAAATACCTTAAAAGCCTCCAGCTCAAGCAAGAGGTAGTATATTTTGTCCTTGAATTCTTCCAGTGACAGGAAACTCATCACCCTTCAGGCATCTCCTTTTAGTGTTGGATAGTTTACCATATTAGACATCTCTCCCTTGTAATATATGGAAATCTATGCCCTTGTAATTTTCCCTTGTTGGTCCTACTGTGCCCCTCAGAGCCAAACACACAGAATGAATCTAATGTCTCTGAGTATGGGCCTTCAAACACTGGCAGGTAGTTTTCTTTGAACAGCACCACCTTTTCTTCCTTGTTGGCTTAGTCTGCAGCTTTATAACTAAAATACTATTGCTGAAAGTTCTCCAAACTTCCTGAAGTGTTCCTCCTTCCAGAGATGTATGTCATTAAGTCAGACTTATGTTTTCTCTGGATTTTCGAAATTTGGGTGGTTGGTTAATCTGTATGATTGGTCGACTTGGGCTAACAATTTTGGATGTTGTAAATTTAAAAGGCATTTAGTTGAAGAGGAGGGCAATCCTCTATAGCATTTTCCTTGGCATTCATACACATAAGGGCTTGAAAATGCTTGAATAAATAAATGAATGAATGAAGATTCCTTGTATTCTAATACTTGTAGAGGGCTTGATACTTTACAAAGGAATTAAATCCATTATTTGAATGTCACAATAAACAAGAGGGCAGTGGAAAAGGTATTACTATCCCTATCTCCTAAAAATGAGAAAATTGCAACTCAAAAATAAGTTCACTTTGAAGAAAAGTCTTTTACTGGGGAAAAAACAACTTTGAACTTACTAATTCTTATACTACTATAACATATGTTCATAGGATCTCAAAAGAACTAGATTTCTAAAAATTATCTTTGCATTACAGACAAGTCACTAATACAGTGCATTTTTATTTTAATATAATATATTTCTTGGCCAAAATATTTTTCCTGTTGTAATGAAAAAGCCACAATAACAAACTGTGCTTACAATAAGACAACTTATCTTTTTAAATCTCAAAAAAATTAACAATCAACGTAACATTTACAATAAGAAAATAATTCCTTTTTAGATGAGATATGTTGAGGAAGAAAAATTCAATTTTATTAATCTATTAAATAAATATTTATTGAACTCCTATTGTACCCAGGGTAACTTACAGTAATAAAGAAGGTCCCAAAGAAGGGACCAAAGGGAAGGATAACCCAGGGGACATCAGTATGTGAAATTAGGGGATGTACGTATGCTAATGGGATAAAATTTAACAGTGGAGGCTTTCTGGGGAAATCCTAAAGGAATTGTAATTAGAAGGTAGAGGCAAAGTGCATTCCAGACAATCTACATGTAATGGTTGGTCTTAGATAAACTATGTAAGAGAATTCAGTATGGCTTGTGCTTCCTTCACGTGCCATTTCACTCCTATTTCAAGTAAGTAACCTTGACTGTATCTAACTCTCTGCTGCCTGAGGTCCATGGGTGGAGGACAATGGACAAAAGTACACTTATTCCACAGCCACAGAGACTTCTTTTGTTACTGCCCTCAGGAGATTTAGGAGCTGCTGATATATGCACCAAATTACTGTGGCATGAGTTTCCTGTCTCACCAGAAACCTGCAGAGTCCACTGGAAGCATTTCTGGGGTGCCCAGAAGGAATTCTCCAGGCCAGTCCTCCTGATCTGCCCAGTGCCCACACTCCCACCTCACCACCAACCAGTCCTGGTGCATTAGCTGCTCCATCTAGCTCTCTGCCCTGCTCTGCCACTGCTCTCCTGTTCCCAGCAGTGCCCCTGACCAAAATAGGGTGAAGCCCCTCTCCCAACTCTGCTCTGGCACAAAGCGAACCATCTTCAGCCATCTATGTCCACTCAGTCACTCCTGCAATTAAATAGTCCCAATGAGGTTTGCAATGAGGCTTGTCAGGGCCTTCCATCACTTACTCATTCTTTGTCTTACTAAAAATGGTAAACTGATCAACTATTTTTCAACTCTCACTGCCTAATGATCCAAAATCCTTTAACTTTTAGTCATCATACTTATTTTACAATTGATAAATTCTATTCCTGTTTTCCCCTCTATCTCCATAAAATTTCTCTGAATCTAACTTGAAATTCAAACTGTGCCCCAGTGTTCCCTTAAAATCCCTACAAGAACCCTTTATTCATGATGAATTGTTTTTTTTTAATTCCTACAAATAAAAGGATTTCCATAGCTTCGCCAACACTCCACAAATATTTCATGAGCAAGGCATGCCAAAAATGAGACTCTCATTCTGGTAAATAGTGGCTTGGCGTATGTGACATCAAAGCATTTGCAGACTGATAATATCTGTTAGATACCCAGGGCATGGTGGACTGATCACTGCAGATGTAGGCAAGCAGAGAGGGAATTTTAGGTTTAATTCCAGATCCCCTGCATACATTCTGTGTTGCTGGACAAGCTAGCAAGCCTCATGTAACAATTTGGTATAAAAAAAAAAAAAAAATGTGATCCTGACACTGCTCCTAGAACTACAGAGTACTGAACTAAAGAAAAAAAATTATGAGTACCATCATCATGAATCTTATGTGAACTGTTATATAAAAGAATTAAAATGTATTTAGATTAAATGAAAGTCAATTCAAATTTAGAAAATTCAAAACAACTCTGAATATGTCTCAATCTTCATATTCAAGCTCCAATATCAAATAGTTCTATGATGGGCTATATGATATAAATCATCTACTCAAAGATTATTTAAAACTATGAGATCATGATTCCTATATTTTGGCTGCTTGCTTCCTCATTCTCAACTTGGCTCCACTCAGATTCAAAAGGATGTGCTGCAGACCCTGACGTAGTCTCTGAAGCTCTCAACTGGATGAAGCCCCATCCGTCGAGGTCTTTGAGCAGCATCTTTCCCATGGGCCTGACATCTAGAGCACAGTCACCTCTCTCCTTTAAGTTCTCCCTTTGCCAGCGCTCTCCAATGGCTCACATTTTGTTCTAGTCTTTTACTTGTCAGCCCCTGACTACAGATACTCCCATTCTGTCCCAGGGACCCTCTATGGACCTCTAGGCTCTATTTCCCTTTAGGCACTATCTTCTCAATGAATCTCTATAACCTACACCAGAAAGATCTTATTATTTCCAAAATACTAACTTGCTTTATGGGAATATCTTTGAAGATCTGAAGAGTTGATGTCTGTCCCTACTCACCCTTACAGTAGTCTGTCAATTTAGTAGGTCCTGGGTAAAGAACATTTAAAAACCAATGCACAATGCTAATAACTGTGAGATCACTTAATGGATATAAATGTTTCATGAAAGTGCTGCACAAGAAGAGGTCTATTAAGTAGATGTGTGAATCTGGAGGAGGAAACAGAGTAATTCTGTTTAATGAGATGTTTCCAACATTACCTTACTAATTTGCTAAGGAGCAGGTACAGGCCATATAGCACTTATAAAGTAATTAGAAAGTCTTGATAATTGTTTTTTTAATTAACAACAAAATTTGAAAAAAAAAAAAAAAGCCTACTACCCATTCCCACTTCTCTTCCGGATTAACTGTGGTAGATTCAGACAGGCAGTTTATGCACAAGAGATTTTTCCATTCCAAATTACCAGGTGAAGATGAGCAGATTGGATACTCTTATGTAATTTATGAAGGCATGGAGGGTCCCTTTATTTCCACTCCTTTAAATGTCCCAAGATAACCTGCTGGTCATTTCTGACAAACTTTTGCTCCCTTATTAGGGGAGAGAAGATCTCACTACAGACACTTGCTTTACCCTTATGCACTTAATTCCACGTTCCATCCTCAATTACTGAAGGTCACTGAGTCACATAAGGCCAACAAAGAGAATCCTGATCATCAGTTGTGATGACAAGGCCATCAGCATAGATACAATGAGACCTGCAAGGTCTACAGAAACAAGAATATTACTGTGATAAATGCAGACACTTCACACTGCGAGCAAATGACTGATCACTTAGACAGCCGGAATTGACCCCCAAGTGCTGAGGCTTCTATTTTATTTCATATCAGCCATTCTGCCTCCCCACCATGTTCCTCTAAGCTGAGATGAAATATCCTTCCCAATGAAGGAAAAAGTGTTGAGTGTTCCACTGATACTGATCCCCTTCTCTCCACCAGAGCCTTACCAAATTTTGAAGCCTACAATTAAAAATCATCTACTGGGAAGTAAAGTTCTTCTCTGAGAATTTTACCAGCTACCTGCCTTGATGGTACTTGTACCAATTTTTATCTTCTATGTTCTAGGATGAAAAAGGACGCCATTTTTCTTTCATTCTATTTTACGTCTAGGAATTGAGATTATGCCTTGAGGTGAGATGAAGAGTATAAGAAATATCCCAATCTATTGCATACATTAAAAAAGGCAATTTGGGGAAATTTTAAATGCCCTACGTGTATCATTTCTTGCCTCTTTCGTGGCCATTGAAGGAGATGGAAGGCAGATTGTCACTCCGGCAACCAGTGATTCATAAGATAAAAATATAACTAGCTGACCACACATCCCCATTGCCCAAGGCTAATGCCTGCAGTCCTAACATATTATGAAAAGAGCCATTTTTCACCTTCAAAAGTATCCCAATTTTGACAACAAATTTTATTGTGACCCTATTTATAATAAAGTTAGAAGAAAGAAGCCTTAGAGCGGCCTTCTGAGTCAACATGAGACTTCTGCTCACACTCAAAGAGAAAATATTTCAAGGACCAGGGTCTGATGATATCTGTTTTCCTCAGGATTTCACCTTCAAGAATCAAATCTTTATAACTCTATAATTAGATGTAAAACTCATCCCATATGAGAAAGGATAGACACTCTCAGTATTCAATGGAGTGAAAATCAAGAGATGGAACATATTACAAGACACCTCACCTCTTTATACCCATGTTCACAGATTCAAAAGACTTCGTGAAATGTCTCACATTCATTTATTCATTCAACAGATATTGAGTATAAGGGACTGTGCTAAGTGCTGCGGGGCATACAAATCAAACCAGACATGAACACCACCCTCATGGATACCATAGTCCAGTAGAGAAGACGAGAAATCTATATGATAAGTGTCCTTGAGAAGGGAAACCATGCAGTACTAAGTGAGCTCAGTGGGAGGGAGATGACATTCTTATTAGAGGACATGAGACATATACTGGTATAACCATCCTGGTTGTTAACAGTTTGAAATACTTCCAAATTCTCCACTTGCTTAGGCTACAAGCCACCTATGATGCCCAAACATGAGCCCCAGCAGCAGGTAAAAGAGTCTAGGAGCGTTGCTGGTGAGGAGAAGGGGAGCCCAAATAGCTGTTGAATAGACCAAGGTGGCTGCCAAGTCAGTGGTGAGGTGGAAGTTGGAACGGTGAAGAACCTGCCCACTGCTCAGGAACAGCCCAGCACTGGGGGCCTGCTGAAGGTGGCATTGCTGTCAACATTGTCAGCAGGGGCCTGGGGCTGGGCTTTCTCAGTCAAGTCATCTGAGAAATGCTGGGTTCAGGTGCATAGCCAGCCAGGGAGCATGGCAGAACCCCCAGCTGCCTCTAGCTGCAACAAAACAGCAGGCTCCAGACACCTGATGACTATGTCATTTATTCCCTGTAGAAACAGGTTCACAAAATTGCAATGTAGTATTATTCTCTTGATTTTTACCAAGGGTCACTATAAGAAATGACCATATGAATACATTTTCTTCATCTTCTGTAATGGCCAGTATTAAAGATATTTTCTTTTATTATAGCAATCCAGGATTAGATCCCTGGTTAGAGTTCATTTCCGGGAACATTTTCTTCTTACCAACTAGTATATATCCTTTTATTAGAAAATGAATACTACATGATTCATGAAATTTCTTTATTGGCCTTTGTGACCTGCACAGGAACTAAATTTAATGTGCAAGTGTAGAAATTATCCTTAGCTTAGATTTCAGATCCAATAATCTCCTCGACTCTTTTATAAGGTCCTTAGTATATCAGCCTTATTTTAATGTTTTATTGCATATGTGTAACACACAAATCTTTATAAAATAAGCAACATATACCAATATCAGATGTTTGTATATTATATGTATAATATTAAATATTTTGAAATCTTAGATAGAATTTTCATGACAGTACTAAACAGATAAAGTATTCACCTTAACTAACTCCCTTATGGGTCATCTCATCCAATTCCACCTTTTCATGAGTGCCTACCACAATTTTTGGCACGTATTTGTTGAATAATGGAATACATGAGTACCACACTGAGAGAGTATTCTATTATAATATTATAATGGGGGTAACATACTACCACAATGATGTCAAAATCCCTTCATTTCCTGAACTAAATGTGTAACAAACATTGCTGAAAGTAAATTAATCATCATCTCTGATGTGACCAGGAAATATGTGATTATTTGGATATTTCCCGGCATTTGATATAGCAGGGATTTGAACTGGAAGGCAACCAGGAGAAAAATCCCATCTTCAACTATAAAGCAAAACTTCCCACTTAGACAGAAAATGCCCAGTATATCTGCATCTCAAGGAGCCCATTCATTTTCAGTTTCTGGGGTTGAGGTCCCCCTTTGGAACTATAGCAAATTAAGAGGTGTGTGATTCTTAGAGCTTTGTCTCTTACATTAATAAAGACTAATCATGTTTAAACATGTTAGCACAGCAAGCTCAGGGATGTGGGATAGGATACCAGCTTTGAAGTGGAATTAGTAGTGTGAAGGAAGCTATGTGAAAAATCGTGGAGAGAAATTGATTGAAAATGAAAATGAGGTGTCTTTTGAAGGAGATGGCCTACAAGCCTGACAGTGTGAACTGACAAAATAAGGTTAAAAATATAATCAGAAAAAGCTGGTCTCTATGAGATTCAAATAACTCTTTTGCTAGTCTCTGCAAGGCAACTGCATTAAAAGGAGGAAAAATTGTACCTACCATATGCATACTGCACAGAAGATAGCTTTCAGAAAGGAGTCCAGAGCAGGAAAGCCTCTGTGTACATGAAAACAAATGGGGGGGAGATCCCTCTCTTTTTTTTTTTTTAATTATTTATTTCTTTTGAATTTTATTTTTTTTATACAGCAGGTTCTTATTAGTTATCAATTTTATACATATTTATATATATATGTCAATCCCAATCTCCCAGTTCATCACACCACCATCCCCCGAGGTCCCTCTCTTTAAAACCAGTAAAATCTCTCTCCCTCTCCCACTCTCTCTCTCTCTGAAAGGTACATACACACAAACACTGCCTCTACCTTGCTCCCTCCATCTTTGAAACACCTGCATTAAGTATATCTAAGAGCTTTCTCATCTCTGACGGGACCCCTCCACCAGAGGAGCCCGCTCCATTAGTTGTGAGGTTCAGCTCATTCTCCTGTTACCGCTTGTGTAACATGTTAATGTTTATAACCATGTAACCACTAACCACAACGATGTCACCTACACCTATCCCTCATGGTTGCTATGGAGAATTAAGGCATCACCTTGAGGTGCCAAGTACTCTATGCTCATGGCGCAAACGGCTGTGTGCCATATGTTAAGGTTCAGAGAGTGGAACCTACACATCTTACTTGAAACTCCTTTCTGAGAGAGACAGAAGCACACACACAGGGTACACACAGTAAATCAGGCTATAATGGGCCACAAACTGCTTGTTAAGTGTTGTGAGCAATTCACAAGCTGCACAGTGAGCATCACTGCCTCAGGGTAAGTCGTTCTTACAAACGAGGAGTCAGGACCTCTGAGGGCCATATCCATTTTGTGGGAATTTTTCATGATAGGTAGAATTTCTTTATTTCATTATTTTTCTTCTCATGTGATGTCCAACTGAGATTCAACATTTTGGGGCCATTAATATAAATTTACATCATGGTACAACTATTTCACATAATTGTTCAACTCAATAATAATAATGTGGAAGAGGAGGAGAAAAAACTAATTTATTTCATGTTTGCTATGTACTAAGAGCTTTAGGCCCATTATCCCATTGGAGCCTCATGCCAATAAAAAGCCAGGATTATTTCTGTCCCCATTTTGATCTGGACTGGAGATGGGTTGAGAGAAGGAGCTAAAATGTGTGCACTTGTGACATTGTGTGGCCCTGGAGAGCTAAGCCTTAGTTTACCAAAAAGCAAGTATTTTTAGAGCATCAATTTCTTTTCCGTAGCTCTCTTACTCCAGATGCGAAATACTGCAGAAGGGCTCTCACCCACCCGAATGACCCTAGCAATGCAGCTGCTTACCGCCCTTCATTAAGTCGGTCATTTAACAGAAAGGAAAAGATGGTTAAATAATCAGGCAAGTCATGTATTAATACAGACGCTCATGTATTTAAGTATTCAATTTAAGGATGTCTGTGAAAGTGTTAGATGTTGTCAAAACATTATGTAAGTGATGCCGCCTTTAGCGAGGGGTGTACTTCTTACTTGGAGGATCTGCTTAGGAAGCCGTTAATCTAGAGGGGCCAGAGCTCGCATGCCCTCCAAGGCTGGATCACTAACAGGGTGATCTGGGTATTGAGTGAAAGGGAAAGGCATGTCGTAATTTCTCTTCATCCCCTTCTCCCTTTATCTATGAACAGTTGACAAGCGGAATAGCTCGTGTGGGCGAGCTGATCAGTAGGGAGAGAAGGGAGTAGGCAGAGGCAAACAGCCCTCCCAAACTAACCCACTGCCAGTCTTGGTTCACTAGCACTTTGACACCAACGTTAGGACTCAGAGTGTTATTGCAGTGGCACTTGGGCAGGATACCATTTCACAAGGAACTTCCAGCTCAGAGAGGGAGAACAGGCCTGTTATTACTGGATGCTTTAAATTCATGGGCCTTGCAAATGGAGAGATGTGTTTGTCAAGAAGTCCACATTTAAGGAAATACTTGATGTAGACTTTTTGTGGAGGTGAAACTCACTTAACCCTCTGAGGTCTCCCATTTCAGCTGAGAAAGAGCAGTGGTTAGCTGAATTCTAAAGGAATGCTAAGCCTTATAAATTATCTTCAAAACCCAAATTTACTCAAGAACGCATTTGTAAACATTTATAAATGCCAAGAATAAAGCATTTAGTGCGAAGGCCAATGTTAGATTGGACCTATTTGTCACAGGATTTCACTGGAAGCCTTTAAGTAAATTCCAACGGATAATTTGTAGGTTTTGACACAAATGTTGTGATGCGTTGCAGATGCCGTAAGCTCTCTAACGCTGCAAGTGTGAGCCAGACCAGCAGTACAACCCCTATACGCTTAAGTTGTAAGCAGATAACCATGCTCCATGGGGCACAAAGTGTGAAGGTTAAACCTGTGGAATATACAGTAAGGAGACCAGTTCGTGTGAATAACATGAGAAACTGGTCTCATTGCTCTAGAGTCATAGCCTTTGAAAGTAAGGGTCAACTTTGAATCAAATTCAACGTAGCAAAGTTAACCCAAAACATATTTTAATGATGACTATTATGGAATGAAAACTAGCCATAATTGGTAAGCGCTTTGCAAAAGTAAGCGCTTTTAAAACTTTTATTACCTTTTCATCATCGTAACTGTGATTCCTCCTGTATTTGAAATCAACGTGAGCATAACCATGAAGTTCCCAAACCTTGTGCCAACATGCCCCAGGGTGCCACAGTCAATTCACCATAGGATATTTTTAAATTTTACAGGGAAACACAGAGATATTCTTTATCTGTCAGATATACAAACCGGCTGCTTGAGGTGGTTCCCAGTTTCAATATTAGATTGTGTTAGATTCCTTTTGATGGTGTCATGTCCTTGTGAAACTGGGGTTTTAGCGATTGCTATGAGGAAGTATCACATGAAAATCAACACAGAATGTGGAACAGGACCTGAGGCTAATAATGTCTAATCTAATTCCAAAGTTTGAGAAGTTGTACAGTCCAATATGCACACATATCCCACTTATATGTAATACTGGATGAGAATGAACTGAAAATGTATTTTTTCAATTTATTTGTGGTTTTTAAATGGCCATTAAGTTCTTAGGACATAAATACTTATTAACTTGTTTGGCCCCAACCACTTAATGCAACAGTTATATTATTTCTTTTGGCCTGGGAATGCTGTGAGAAAAATTACTGAGACACTAGGAGCACGCTATAAACGGAACAATTTGAAAACCTCTGATGTGAAGTTTTCCCACATCTATCTATCTCCCCCATCCCCCCTCTTCTTTCTCACGCACACATGAAACACAAGTTTAAAGGAATTTTTCTTTTTTCCATTCAATAGATATTTATTAATAGACATTATTGAGCATCAAATACATGCTAGGTGCTGAGTTAAGAGGCTAGGTATATCAGGAGAACTGACAGTCTCTGTTGTCCTGTAGCATAAGCTCTTAAGAGACAAGCAGCCAACGAACAAGTTAACAAATCCAAAATACAAAGTGCTCTAAAAAAATAAGTCATTCCCTAACTGCAGGGGCTCCCTTTCCCACTCACCAGCCTACAAAATTATGCTTGGCTTCCCTCCAAAAAGCCCTGAGAGATTCTTAAACCCCACATGCCCACCTGCCCACACTACTGGGGAGTGCGCAACATCATAATTAACAGACAGCATCAGCAGTGGCAAGAGCGTGAATGCCAATGAGAAAGGGCTCCGGGCATCTACATAGTCTTGAGGCAAAGGGACAGACGTGTGGGTGACAGGGAGTTTGGAAAAGGCAAGAAGAAAAGACAAAGGGGACTGGATGGGACTATCCTTATGAGAGCCACAGCCTCAGCCAGGACCCCTGTGACTAGCGTGCTACACTAAGAAGCCAGTAGTCCCAGAGCATTCTACTCTCCACCCAGCTGCGCCTGAGAGCAAAGGAATAAGACTGAGAGTCAGGACGATGCCACTGAAAAGAAATATGGGAGACTCGGCATTTGGCCTAAATCGAGTACTATTTGCCATTGACACTCAGATAAATAAAACTGTGCACAGAGAATCTCCTACCCAGCGTACACTTTGCTCCTACCCCGTCCTCCTTCTGTCAGAAAGGATACCTGACAGATCACAGTACTACCAACATACCCTAGAGCCCGTGAAGAGGTACTAGTGTGTCCTTGGTGCCAGGAGTAGCTGTCTACACACACTCAAAGAAAGCTTTCAAAACTTCAAGCAACAAAGGAAATTTCGACTAGAACCAAATTCCCTACCTCTATGCATGCATCCTTACTCAGAAAAGCTTGTGATTTATGTGAGAGAATTAGTGCCAGAACAAACAAGCTGTGAGAAAAGCAAATGGCGACCTTGCCTCGCCAAATAGAGTGAGATTTCAGGACTAGAGTATCTGTCTTTTCTTCTTAGATTTGCCTGATTCCAGGGATACTTGGAGAAGTCAGTCATTCAGTGCCATCAAAGGAAGTACAGCACATTCTAAGTTATAATTTAGAGCCTATGAAGTGTTTTTTCAGACTTCTCTTAAAAGAGAGAGGCTCAGGGGAAATGAAATTATTTCCTGCCTACATTTAGCAAATTAGGGCTGTAGACTATCCCAGGCCATCGGACTCAGCTGTGCAACTCACAACGTGCTTTCTCAGCAAGAAGACTAGAGCAATTTGCCTTCCATGGGGGAAAAAGTAGAAATGGAAGGACCGGGGGCGGGGCACGGAAATTTGAGAGGTGGTGCGATGTTCAGCTACCTCAAGATGCAGAGACAATGCTGCTTGTTGTTTCTGCCCTGCTGCAAGGATGGCTGTCATTATAAAGTAATTTGCCAGCCTCCTTCAGTTCATGAACCTTCTGGGTAGGAGACATGTTTATTCCCTCATTGACGCGTGGTGTGCAATAATGTTAGCCATGTCTCTGCCGTTAGGTGTTCTCAGCCGCTGGGGAATCTTCGACACAGGCGCGTTCTCTTTTTTTCATCTGAATCACAATAGTCCTGCACAAGGAAAGCAGGCTTTCAAAAGGAAAAGGGTAACATTAACCTTGAAGGGTTTTTTAAGAGAGAAAAGGGTGAAGCTTTTGAAAAGCATCATCATGCTGTTCAGTACAATTTAGCACTTAATTGTATACTGTTTTGTTTTGTTCTCTGCTCAAATCGCTGAAGTCTGGAGCTGGACATGGCCTTAGCGCTCATCTAGTCCAACCCCCTAATTTTAAAGATTTTTGAAGAGAACTCTACAAAAAAGTTTTTTTGTTTTTTGCGGTACGCGGGCCTCTCACTGTTGTGGCCTCTCCCGTTGCGGAGCACAGGCTCCGGACACGCAGGCTCAGCGGCCATGGCTCATGGGCCCAGCCGCTCCACGGCATGTGGGATCTTCCCGGACCGGGGCACGAACCCGTGTCCCCTGTATCGGCAGGTGGACTCTCAACCACTGCGCCACCAGGGAAGCCCTGGAAAACTTTGAACAGAGAAAATACCAGGAGCCAGATTTTCAGATTCCTGGATTGGTGTTTGACCCATTCTGCCTGTCTCAGATGTTCTAGAAGACAGTAAATTTGAGATTACAAACATGCCTGTGTCTTCATAACAATGTGCAAGTATTTACCTCCAATGAATTTTCAGGTTTTCTTTTTTTATTTCTCTTATAAGTTTAAGAAGAAATTTTAAGAATGAGAGAAATACGAAGAATGGTATAAAGATTGTGGGTAGTTTTCTTTTTCAAAAATTAACCCCAATAATAGCTAACATTATTTAATGCTTATTCTATTCTACATACTAAGGATGAACAGGTGGGCAAAAGTGTAGACAATGTCTCTATGTTCAAAGAGCTTCCAACTTAGTAAACTTAGTAAATGGAGGAGTATTTCTCGTCCGCTGAGTGTTTTCTATGTGCCCAGACATACTGAAAGAGCTCTAAATGCATTATCTCATTAATCCTAACAAAACACTGCAAGGTAAGTAATAGTCCCATTATCGGCATCATCCCATCCCACCCCATAGATGAGAAAACCAAGGCACCATGACTTAAGGTCTGCAAGGTCTGGCAAGTGAAGATTGAGAGGTGGGACTTGAACCAGGGAAGTTGAAGCCAGCCCTGACCTGCTTAACCACCATGCTAAGTTGCCTCGATGAACCATGAACTGGAAACATGGTGGGAAATGGGAAATGTACAAATGCCATTAGAGAAGCCCACAGTATTACCTTCTCCCTTTCAAAGAACTAGATTTGTAACTTAAAACCATTAACCCTAAATCATGGGCCCCTTCAATCTGGCTTAAAAGAAAGAGTAATATCTATTTTGAAATGAGAGAAATTACCAGAAAGGTTAATAACCCAGATCCAAAAGACATTTTATGATACTGGAACAAAGCATCTCATTTAACTCACCTGGAGCAATCAAAAAATTACAGTATCTTTTAATGGGCAAAGCTCCATGATGACTGATGCCTTTACTGACTGGGCAGACTTTGCTTTCAGGCCACTGCACAGTTGAGGCAGCTCTGCTTCTGGTCACTATGCTATTAGATGAAGCATTTTTCTATAAATCTTGCCTTGAACTTGAAGCTAGGGTCATCAACTGTCCTGAATTGGCCAGTACTGAGGTGTCCCCCCAAATGCAGACTTGAGTGCTAAAATCCCAACAGTCCCAGGCGACGGTCCCTTCCTGTTTATGCTCAGCCTGGCATCTGAGTGCACGGGGAGTTTATGTAGCCCGTGTGGGTGGGGAAATATCCAGCCCTGCTCATCTCTGGGCATCCGTCTCTGTCTTTATTGACCCCACTGCTGATCTGAGCTGGTGACATTTGTGGTCCCTCTTCTCAGCAGCAACAGCACACAGGGACAGCGCGCTGGTGAGCTCAGCCCTCTCTCTTAATGACAAGGTCCCTCCCTAGGCTCCCTTTGGGCTGTAGATTGCCTGAGCCCTGGATGTGGCTCTCATCTGGGTCTCCACCTGGGCAGTCTGCCCTGATGCAGGCCTCGGCCACAGGTCACTGTGACCGTCACCTCAATGACAGCATTGGTAGCTGCCCAGCCAACAGCCTCAGCTGTGTCCCACATGTCTGAGGTCATGTCTCAGGCTTGTGTCTACCTCACCAAGCCATTCAGCATGTCTTCTCTGCTGCAGCCACTTCCTACTGGGAAAGATTTTCTATGAGAAAATTTCTCCTCCAGAATTCTAAATACCAAATATATACAGTGTTCCTCTGCTGAGGCTTCCTTCTCAAGCCATGACCCTCAGTCTCACTACCCCTCCCCCTGCCAACAGAGGTTTTAAGCCTAGAGGTAAGCCTGTACGTGAATGCCTCAGTTCCTACATTTGCCCCTTTTCTCTTCTCTCGACCACTCCTCTCACCATCAGAAGGCCTTATACTTCCCCCTGATGGGAACTTTGCTTCCACGTTCTCCATGTCTCTGCAGTGAAGTTGGCATGCGGAGTAAAGCTTATGGAATTTAGAAAACCCTTCCACTTCAGAATCAAGCTTGCTACTCTAAACTGAGCTATGACCTCTATTCTCAGGGATTCAGCTTGAAACTATAAATGCTATTGGTTCAATGGATGAGGAGTTACTAAGCAACTCGCTAAATACATCAGCAATACTTTCAAAAATATTAACCTCATTATACTTTTTTAGTTGTCTTAATTTGGTACTGGCTTTCTTATTTTTTTACCCTATTTTTTACCACTACGATAGCAAATGAATCTATGGCAACATTGCCTTCACCAGAATGCCCAGGAAGGAAACAGAGCCTCACACCTGAAGGAGGGTGACATTTAAAAGACTGTCTTCTCCCTGCCCTGCCAGCAGCAAATTACCCCATTAAAATGGCAAGTGAAAGATATCTACGTGACTACCATTAAGAAGGGTTATTTAATTTCCTACAACGGCTTCTTTTTGGTCACAGGAAAAAGCCTGAGTTTTATCTTCAAGTATGATAAGACTCCTTCTTTCCTCACTGATAATTTCCAGATACAGTACTTTATCTTGAGGTGGGTTTTTCAATGAGATATTTCACATAGAATCATAGAATATCAGAACAGACTGGGTCCCAAGAGATCATCTAGTCCAGTCCTTTTAAATTATTTTAAGCCAGCAGAATTATGAATTTTTTCCCCTAAAAGACATCTTGCTCCAAAACCCCATATCTGAAAAACAATGGTACTACTCCTGTTGAAAGCGGGTTGGAGCGCTGGCCCTACCCCACAGTGACCTGTCGTACCTAAGCAGCAGCATCCTAAAGCGCCCTTAGGTCAATTACTACCGGCCCTCACTAAGGAGCAGGAAACCTGGACTCAAGAGATGCCTCTCACTGTCCGGGTCACATTGCAGGTTTGGTTTACTGACTCTCTTAGCATTATTTCATGCTAGCACACATTCTGGCAAAGGTTGGTGCTTTTCTTAAAGTTGTTTTTGTTTGTTTTTTGTATTGGGGTTTTTTTTTTTTTTTGCTTGTTTTTTGGATTTATGCCTATTTAAATGTCTAAGTTATTTTGGGAACCGATTTTTGTTGTTTTAGTTTTTTCAGTGGTGATGCATCTTTAAGCTGTAAATCAGTAGAAGAAAGTGATTTCCTTTTCAAAAATTCTACATTCAGAAAAAGTTACAAAATAACAATAAACAGCTCTACTATTTACCAGCACCTGTTTGAATGGGAAGTTTAAGAACTCAGATCCTGAAACAAGCCACATGCATCCTCAAAGAAATGTCAAGAGGCAACTCTGTCCAAGAAGATATGTTTCCCACTTCATCAGATCATTATTTGACATAAAGCAAGTAGAATTGGAGTTGGGGATTTAAACAATAATATCAGAGTAAAGAAAAGAATAGAGGGGGAATTGGGGGTGGAGGTGGTGGGAGGAACTGGGAGATTAGGATTGACATGTATACACCAACAGGTATAAAATTGATACCTAGTAAGAACCTGCTGTATAAAAAAATAAAATAAAATAAAACTCAAATATAAAAAACAAATAAACAAAAGAATAGAATGTTAAGCATGTTGTCCAGATCAACAAAGGTGAGAGCCATAGTGTTTCTTTTTTTTTTTTTTTTTTCTCTTACAAGCCTAATTTCTGAGATTTGAACATCCAGTAAGTCTTATTATACTTTGGAGGGCTTAGTGCGGAGCTTTAAACTTCAGGAACTATGAGTTCTTTAAAGCCATGGAAGATTGATTTCATGTTTTTCTTTCACAGCATTTTGATGTGGACTTGGCAGAGAACGAGGTTCCTGTGCTAATTTCCTCTCCTCTTTGTAATTAGTCAGCATTTGAAATGAGGTAACAGGATATCATTGTCTACTGACCATTGCAAGCCCATTTGTTTATGACACACTCTCCCGGCTTTTACATGTACAATATTATTACCCACCTCTTCATTTGTGTTGCTGTCTCGTTCCTCTTTCCTAATTTCTCCAGTTCTACTCCCCTCGGTCCCCGCTTCCTTTGTGGGCAATGCAAGAGGCACTTTTCCTTCCAGCTGGCAAGGCATTAAGCAGGTCTGAAGGGGGTGTACAGAGTGACTTACACACTCCCCAGAGGCCAATTACACTTGGAATCCTCCTGATCGGCCCTGATCAGGGAGTGGGTCTTCCCCCTCACAGCCTATTGTGCTAGCTCTGAGCCACCTGATCAGCCTGGTCCTACCCAGTATTTAAATTAGGGCATCACCAATCCTGGACCCACGTCGGGGCCCCTGGGTAACACTGGGGAATAAATTAACATTCTGCTGTTGTTCCAAAGCCACATGGACACCATCGTTAGAAACCCATCAGAATAAAGGAGACTGTTATGAAAGGCTCAAGAAGAAAGGGGGTGAAATAGCATCATGCAATTGTGTGCCATTGCACTGGGTCTTAATGCAACAATTACCATGTCGCCTTTGTTAGGTCTGGTGGAGGGGTGATAACGGTTTGACATGGCATCATGTTATGTGGTAGTTATGTAAGTTTACTGTAAGCATTTCTTTTAAGGACTGCCAAATACAGGGAAGGAAGGAAAGAAGGAAGGAAGGAAGGGAAAGAGGGAAAGGAGGGAGGGAGGGAGGAAAAGAAAAGGAAAAAAGAAAAACTGTATACGCAGACAATTCATGTGTTAGCTAGAACTGTAAGCCAGACCACTGAAAGGCTAATGTAAGTGGTCAAGCTAGTTTAGAGGAACACCTGCATAACAAAACAACGACAGAAAAGGAAGGTTAATGGAAAAGGACTAATAGGCAAGTTAGCAGACATCCAACAAACTGGCCGAGTAAGGATAATGTGAGAGAATATATGTTTCAAAATCAACGGCAAGGTACTTTACAGAATTTCAAAAAGTGAGGAGGACTTTGAATTTATTGAGGACATATCTTGGCAGGACATCATGATGAAAAGCTTTCATTTTACAGCAAAAAAAAAAAAAAAATTGTTGTGAGTTCCTGCATTCTTGTGTTTTTTTCCCCAAAGCAAACTGTGATATTGCTACTGAAATTTTGCAGTGAATTTCTACAGTAAGTTTCACAGTCCTTCGCATTCAAAATACACAGCTATTATATACTTACATCTATCTATATATCAGCCATTTTACTTTCACTACTTTTATAACCTGTACTATACAGTGTTCTAAAATGAACATCAAAGAAGGAGGGAGTGAAATCATATCCTTTAAATAATTCAAACAGCTTTTTAAATGAGGCAATAAAAATATTTTTATGTAGAATGTATTGCCATTGTTCTCTCTTGAGAAACTATGTATATAATACTAATATAAAATACTTAGTTACTAGTTTATAAATATAGAAATCAGAAATGATTTTTCACTCTGCAATAAAAGGACAATACACAGTTAATATAACTTACAGAATTTCAGAAACATTTGAAAAAATTGTTTGCTATTTTAAAAGTAGGTTATCAAATTTTATGCTGCTTTGAAAGTATATTTTGTATCTTTTTTTTGAGAAAGAGATTTTTAATTGCATAATCATCTTAATTTTTATTATCTTTCTGCATCGCCTAGATTAAGAATAGCAAAAAAGGGCTTCCCTGGTGGTGCAGTGGTTGGGAGTCCGCCTGCCGATGCAGGGGACACAGGTTCGTGCCCCGGTCCGGGAAGATCCCACATGCCGCAGAGCGGCTGGGCCCGTGAGCCATGGACGCCGAGCCTGTGCGTCCGGAGCCTGTGTTCCGCAACGGGAGAGGCCACAACAGTGAGAGGCCCGTGTATCGCAAAAAAAAAAAAAAAAAAAAAAAAAAAAAAAAAAAAAATATATATATATATATATATATATATATATATATATATAAGAATTCAGATAAACTGATTTTAAAAATAGTGTCTCAATAGATGAATGAACAAATAT
Organism: Stenella coeruleoalba; assembly: GCF_951394435.1. Taxonomy (NCBI): domain Eukaryota; kingdom Metazoa; phylum Chordata; class Mammalia; order Artiodactyla; family Delphinidae; genus Stenella; species Stenella coeruleoalba. Next base: position 74,564,372 of record NC_137148.1, read on the forward strand.
AGGTAAGGAAGTAACAAATTAATAATAATCATGAAAATATTTCAGCCTTACTTAAATAACATCAGTAAGATATTTATAACCATCAAATGGATGAAGACTTAAAAATGAAAATGCTGATGAAGGTATAGTGAATAAGTATTAAATGGTGATAATGAGAATAAGTACTACATTACTGGAAAGCAATTTGACAATCAATATCACTGGCCTCAAAATTTTTCATACACTTAGCTAATTTTGCTTCTTGGACTACACATTAAGGAACCAATACAAAATTCAGGTAAAAATGTATGCACAGGAATTTTTATTACATATTATTAATGTAATAAAAAGATTATTATTTGTGTGACAATAGGATAGTGACTAAGTAAATTACATAGTATCATATGTAATATTATGTAGCTATCAAGATCAAGGGCCAAGAAATTTTTGTGGAATAGGAAAATGCATATAATATGATTTTAAACCTTAAATGCAAGATTCAAAACTGGGTATACAGTGGAATTCCAGCCCTGCTTTTAAAGTATACATACATATGGAACATTTGCCCTTAGAATCCAGCCCCCATGCAGTGAGGAAGCTCAGGCAGTCTAACTGATTCAAGGAGTTCCATGGAGACCCCCCAAAAGAGAAGAACCAATAGCTCCAGTTGGGCCAAGTCTTATGTAGCCACCCTGCCAAGATGCCAGATATGTAAGAAAAGCCATCTCAGACCTTTCAGACCACCCTATCTACCAGCTGAATATTACCAAGTGACCTCAGACAATGTCATGTGCAAAGTAGAAGAAATGCCCGCTGAGCCCTGCCCAAGTCCCAGATCCACGAAATTTTGAAATGCAATCAAATGATTGTCAATATAGATATAGATCAGTGAAGACAAGTAGATATGAATCTTAAGGAAACAACTGGAACAAAATACTCTAAAACATTAAGAGTGGTTATCTTCAGGTGAGATGTTTATCAATAATCTTTAACACTCTTTTGGGCTTATCAAGTTTCCGATGATAAGCATGTAATACTTTTATTTGAAAATGTTATTTTTAAAAGAGAAAAATGTAGTGATCATTATTGTTTAAAACAAAATATATCTTTAACATATCATATCCAGAGAAATATGGCGAAGAGGGCTTTGGAATAAATTACCTGCTTGGGAATTAAATGATCAAATTAAAAAAAATTTTTAACATCTTTATTGCAGTATAATTGCTTTACAATGTTGTGTTAGTTTCTGCTGTATAACAAAGTGAATCAGCTACATGTATACATATATCCCCATATCCCCTCCCTCTTGCCTCTCCCTCCCACTCTCCCTATCCCACGCCTCTAGGTGGTCACAAAGCACCAAGCTGATCTCCCTGTGCTATGTAGCTGCTTCCCACTAGCTAGCTATTTTAAATTTGGTAGTGTATATATGTCAATGCTACTCTCTCACTTCGTCCTAGCTTACCCTTCCTCTCCCCATGCCCTCAAGTCCATTCTCTACGTCTGCATCTTTATTCCTGTCCTGCCCCTAGGTTCTTAAGAACCTTTTTATTTTTTCTTAGATTTCATATATATATGTTAGCATATGGTATTTGTTTTTCTCTTCCTGACTTACTTCACTCTGTATGACAGACTCTAGGTCCTTCCACCTCACTACAAATAATTCAATTTTGTTTCTTTTTAGAGCTAAGTAATATTCCATTGTATATATGTGCCACATCTTCTTCATCCATTCATCTGTCAGAGGACACCTAGGTTGCTTTCATGTCCTGGCTATTGTAAATAGTGCTGCAGTGAACATTGTAGTATATGACTCTTTTTGAATTATGATTTTCTCAGGGTATATACCCAGTAGTGGGATTGCTGGGTCATATGGTAGTCCTATTTTTAGTTTTTTAAGGAAACTCCATACTGTTCTCTATAGTGGCCGTATCAATTTACATTCCCTCCAACAGTGCAAGAGTGTTCCCTTTTCTCCACACCTTCTTCAGCATTTGAGGCTTGCAGATTTTTTGATGATGGCCATTCTGACCAGTGTGAGGTGATACTTCATTGTAGTTTTGATTTGCATTTCTCTCATGATTAATGATGTTGAGCATCCTTTCATGTGTTTGTTGGCAATCTGTATATCGTCTTTGGAGAAATGTCTATTTAGGTCTTCTGCCCATTATTGGATTGGGTTGTTTGTTTTTTTGATATTGAGCTGCATGAGCTGCTTGTATGTTTTGGAGATTAATCCTTTGTCAGTTGCTTCATTTGCAAATATTTTCTCCCATTCTGAAGGTTGTCTTTTCGTCTAGTTTATGGTTTCTTTTGCTGTGCAAAAGCTTTTAAGTTTCACTAAGTTCCATTTGTTTATTTTTGTTTTTATTTCCATTTCTCTAGGAGGTGGGTCAAAAAGGATCTTGCTGTGATTTATGTCATGGAGTGTTCTGCCTATGTTTTCCTCTAAGAGTTTTATAGTGTCTGGCCTTACATTTAGGTCTTTAAATCATGTTGAGTTTATTTTTGTGTATGGTGTTAGGAAGTGTTCTAATTTCATTGTTTTACAGGTACCTGTCCAGTTTTTCCAGCACCACTTATTGAAGAGGCTGTCTTTTCTCCATTATATATCTTGCCTCCTTTATCAAAGATAAGGTGACCATATGTGCATGGGTTTATCTCTGGGCTTTCTATCCTGTTCCATTGATCTATCTTTCTGTTTTTGTGCCAGTACCATACTGTCTTGATTACTGTAGCTTTGTAGTATAATCCGAAGTCAGGGAGCCTGATTCCTCCAGCTCCATTTTTCCTTCTCAAGATTGCTTTGGCTATTTGGAGTCTTTTGTGTTTTCATACAAACTGAGAAATTTTTTGTTCTAATACTGTGAAAAATGCCATTGGTAGTTTGATAGGGATTGCATTGAATCTGTAGATTGCCTTGGGTAGTATAGTCATTTTCACAATGTTGATTCTTCCAATCCAAGAACATGTATATCTCTCCATCTGTTTGTATCATCTTTAATTTCTTTCATCAGTGTCTTATAGTTTTCTGCATACAGGTCCTTTGTCTCCTTAGGTAGGTTTATTCCTAGGTACTTTATTCTTTTTTGTTGCAATGGTAAATGGAAGTGTTTCCTAAATTTCACTTTCAGATTTTTCATCATTAGTGTATAGGAATGCAATAGATTTCTTTGCATTAATTTTGCAACCTGCTACTTTACCAAATTCATTGATTAGCTCTAGTAGTTCTCTGGTAGCATCTTTAGGACTCTCTATGTATAGTATTATGTCATCTGCAAACAGTGACAGCTTTACTTCTTTTCCGATTTGCATTCCTTTTTCTTCTCTGATTGCTGTGGCTAAAACTTCCACAACTATGTTGAACCATAGTGGTGAGAGTGGGCAACCTTATCTTGTTCCTGATTTTAGAGGAAATGGTTTCAGTTTTTCACCACTGAGAACGATGTTGGCTGTGGGTTTGTCATATATGGCCTTTATTATGTTGAGATAAGTTCTCTCTATGCCTACTTTCTGGAGAGTTTTTTTTTTTTTAATCATAAATGGGTGTTGGATTCTGTCAAAAGCTTTTTCTGCATCTATTGAGATTATCATATGGTTTTTATCCTTCAGTTTGTTAATATGGTGTATCACATTGATTGATTTGCATGTATTGAAGAACCCTGGCATCCCTGGGAAAAACCCCACTTGATCATGGTGTATGATCCCCTTAATGTGCTGTTGGATTCTGTTTGGTAGTATTTTGTTGAGGATTTTTGCATCTATGTTCATCAATGATATTGGCCTGTAGTTTTCTTTTTTTGTGACATCTTTGTCTGGTTTTGGTATCAGGGTGATGGTGGCCTCATAGAATGAGTTTGGGAGTGTTCCTCACTCTGCTGTATTTTGGAGCAGCTTGAGAAGGATACGTGTTAGCTTTTCTCTAAATGCTTGATAGAATTCACCTGTGAAGCCATCTGGTCCTGGGGCTTTTGTTTGTTGGAAGATTTTTAATCACAGTTTCAATTTCAGTGCTTGTGATTGGTCTGTTCATATTTTCTATTTCTTCCTGGTTCAGTCTTGGAAGGTTGTGCTTTTCTAAGAATTTGTCCATTTCTTGCAGGTTGTCCATTTTATTGGCATATAGTTGCCTGTGGTAATCCCTCATGATTCTTTGTATTCTGCAGGGTCAGTTGTTACTTCTCCTTTTTCATTTCTAATTGTACTGATTTGAGTCTTCTCCCTTTTTTACTTGATGACTCCAGCTAATTGTTTATCAATTTTGTTTATCTTCTCAAAGAACCAGCTTTTAGTTTTATTGATCTTTGCTATTGTTTCCTTCATTTCTTTTTCATTTATTTCTGATCTGATCTTTATGATTTCTTTCCTTCTGCTAACTTTATGGTGTTTTTTGTTCTTCTTTCTCTAATTGCTCTAGGTGTAAGGTTAGGTTGTTTATTTGAGATTTTTATTGTTTCTTGGAGTAGGACTGTATTGCTATAAACTTCCCTCTTAGAACTGCTTTTGCTGCATCCCATAGGTTTTCGGTCATCGTGTTTTCATTGTCATTTGTTTGTAGGTATTTTTTAATTTGCTGAATGATCTCTTGGTTATTTAGTAATATATTGTTTAGCCTCCATGTGTTTGTAGTTTTTACAGTTTTTTCCCTGTAATTGATATCTAGTCTCATAGCATTGTGGTCGGAAAAGATACTTGATACAATTCAATTTTCTTAAATTTACCAAGGCTTGATTTGTGACCCAGGATATGATCTATCCTGGAGAATATTCCATGAGCACTTGAGAAGAAAGTGTATTCTGTTGTTTTTGGATGGAATGTCCTATAAATATCAATTAAGTCCATTTTGTTTAATGTATCATTTAAAGCTTCTGTTTCCTTATTTATTTTCATTTTGGATGATCTGTCCATTGGTGAAAGTGGGGTACTAACGTCCCCTACTATGATTGTGTTACTGTCGATTTCCCCTTTTATGGCCATTGGCATTTGCCTTATGTATTGAGGTGCTCCTATGTTGGGTGCATAAATATTTACAATTGTTATATCTTCTTCTTGGATTGATTCCTTGATCATTATGTAGTGTTCTTCTTTGTCTCTACTAATAGTCTTTATTTTAAAGTCTATTTTGTCTGATATGAGAATTGCTACTCCAGCTTTCATTTGATTTCCGTTTGCATGGAATATCTTTTTCCATCCCCTCACTTTCAGTCTGTATGTGTCCCTAGGTCTGAAGTGGGTCTCTTGTAGACGGCATATATATGGGTCTTGTTTTTGTATCCATTCAGCCAGTCTATGTCTCATGTTTGGAGCATTTAATCCATTTACATTTAAGGTAATTACTGATATGTATGTTCCTATGACCATTTTCTGAATTGTTTTGGGTTTGTTTTTGTAGGTCTTTTCCTTCTCTTGTGTTTCCTGCCTAGAGAAGTTCCTTTAGCATTTGTTGCAAAGCTTGTTTGGTGGTGCTGAATTCTCTTAACTTTTGCTTGTCTCTAAAGGTTTTAATTTCTCCATCGAATCTGAGTGAGATCCTTGCTGGGTAGAGTAACCTTGGTTGTAGGTTTTTCCCTTTCATCACTTTAAATATATCCTGCCACTCCCTTCTGGCTTGCAGAGTTTCTGCTGAAAGATCAGTTGTTAACCTTATGAAGATTCCCTTGTATGTTGTTTGTTGTTTTTCCCTTGCTGCTTTTAATATTTTTTTTATTTAATTTTTGATAGTTTGATAAATATGTGTCTTGGTGTGTTTCTCCTTGCATTTATCCTGTATGGGACTCTCTGCACTTCCTGGGCTTGATTGACTATTTCCTTTCCCATATTAGGGAAGTTTTCAACTACAATCTCTTAAAATATTTTCTCAGACCGCTTCTTTTTCTCTTCTTTTTCTGGGCCCCCTATAATTCTAATGTTGTTGAGATTAATTTTGTCCCAGAGGTCTCTGAGGCTGTCCTCAATTCTTTTCATCCTTTTTTCTTTATTCTGCTCTGTGGTAGTTATTTCCACTATTTTATGTTCCAGGTCACTTATCCATTCTTCTGCCTCAGTTATTCTGCTATTGATTCCTTCTAGAGTATTTTTAATTTCATTTATTGTGTTGTCCATCACTGTTTGTTTGTTCTTTAGTTCTTTTCTGTCCTTGTTAAACGTTTCTTGTATTTTCTCCATTCTATTTCCAAGATTTAGGATCATCTTTACTATCATTATTCTGAATTCTGTTTCAGGTAGACTGCCTATTCCTCTTCATTTGTTTGGTCCAGTGGGTTTTTACCTTGCTCCTTCATCTGCTGTGTGTTTCTGTGTCTTCTCATTTTGCTTAACTTACTGTGTTTGGGGTCTCCTTTTTGCAGGCTGCAGGTTCATAGTTCCCGTTGTTTTTGGTGTCTGCCCCCAGTGGCTAAGTTTGGTTCAGTGGGTTGTGTAGGCTTCTGGTGGAGGGTACTGGTGCCTGTGTTCTGGTGGATGGGGCTGGATCTTGTCTTTTTGGTGGGCAGGGATCCGTCTGGTGGTGTTTGTTGGGGTGCCTGTGAACTTAGTATGATTTTAGGCAGCCTCTGCTAAATGGGTGGGATTGTGTTCCTGTCTTGCTAGTTGTTTGGTATGGGGTGTCCAGCACTGGAGCTTGCTGGCCATTGGGTGGAGCTGGGTCTTAGCGTTGAGACAGAGATCTCTGGGAGAGCTCTCACTGATTGATATTACATGGGGCCAGGAGGTCTCTGGTGGTCCAACGTTCTGAACTTGGCTCTCCCACCTCAGAGGCGCAGGCCTGACACCGGGCCGGAGCACCAAGATCCTGTCAGCCACACGGCTTGGCACATGATGAAGACCATGTTGAAGACCCAGTATGACACCAGCCAGGCTGCTTTCTTCACCTGCAGAAACTACTACCAGATCAATGAGAGACACTAGTCTTGACTACCTTGATGGCAAGGACCACACTTGTGAAAGGATGTCAATCAAAAGGGGACCCAGAGGAGAAGAAAAATCTAAAATTTTTTAAATAAAAATACTCTTCTTAAATGTTTACTACTTAGACTACCTGTAAAGAATCTAGTCAAATTTGGAAAATAGCAAATGACTACTTTATACATGGGTAATGTTTAGCTCTGAGATCCTCAGTGATGATAAGCTAGTCACATATCACAATCTACTTTTGGGTTGGTAAACAACATCATTCATTCATCAGTTCATGGACATTTCTAGTTTTGTTCATCAATTTCATTTTAAATTCCCAGGATCTGAATTAACTGTGTGTGTCTGCTTCCAACAGGAGGGTAGTCTTTTTAAAATTATACATGTCAGTGCATCACTTACATAATGTCACATCCTGTTATGCTTCTTCCCACTATGAACTGGCATAACACAACACGACATGAGAGAAATGTATTGACATAGTGCAAGATGTCAAAAAATACAAAATTTTAGCAGATAATATGGTACAGATATTTTGAGTTATCTTAATTCTTCTGAGCAACTTGGTTTACCTTATTAAAGTTGGTTCTTGAAAAAGCTGACAGCAAAATTGTTTGTACTTGATCCCAGAAGACTTCAACTTAAGTTTGGATGTTTAAAATGTTAAGTGATAATGTGGTATAGGGGAAATATTTACATTTAATCAAATGGTATTTTTAAAATATTCTACTATAAATAACTCAAACTATCAGAAAATTATGTCGAATTTTGACTTATAATGGAGTAAGGTCATGGTTTCATGGGACAAGAGCACTAACATAGAAGGAATAATTTTAATGTGCTGTACAACCAAAAGTCAGGATTTGCAAATCAAAATTCTAACAATGACCAAGGGGTCAAAGTAAACAAATGATAGAGGGAAGCTGGGCTAGGATAGAGATGGACAGGGCAATGTGTGCCTCATAGTTAGTGTTCAGCTCCAGCCATTGTTGTCTTATGGAAAAATGTGAGTCTATTGTCCCAGATCTTCTTGCTCTTCAGGAGAAGATTTTCTATGTGTGAAATATATTGGTTTTTGAATGTTGGCATGTAATTCATAGTTTTAAAACATGAACAGGTTAAACAAAACATACCTGTGTGCAGAGAGAGCTGGTCGGGCTACAGCGCCCCCTCTAGAGTCTTAAATGCTAATACATATGCCCAATAATTATTGTGTTCATGGTTGACTCAAGGAGCTCAGCTGCTGGAAATTCAATACCGTACAAGCTAGAGAGGAGCACATGTTCAAGAGCAAATGTCTAATTTTTGACTAGGCTAACTTTGCTCCATGACTCTCAGCATTTACAAGCCACCCTCCAGCCTGCTGCTGACACAGAATACTGTTAACTGCAGATAAAGTGTAAACATTCCCACTGAAGAGTAGAAGCTTAACCTAAAAGGAATTTTTATACTCACATGTTCCAAAATGTGTTGTGAACCCAGAATATCCAGCTAAAGTTTATAATTACTTTCCCCACTGATTCCATTAAGGGGCCTGGGGACAATAGAGCTGGGAAAGAAGAATGGGTGGCTATTTGAATTCACAAAAACTTTGAAATATAAATTTTTAATCCAGTTTTGTTACTTTCAAAGATAGCACAGTTTTGTTGACTGCAATCACAATGACATTTACTGATGAACTATTACATACCAAGTGCCAGAAAGGGCTAAGCACATAAAAATGAGGAAAGCCTTGTCTAGTAGATGAGAAGAGTTTTGCAAACAAATCATTATAATAGTACAGTGTGATTCATGCTATAAAAGAGGAAGGAACAAAGTATACCTCCCTAGAAGAGAGAGTGATCAAATCCAACTGGGCATGGAAGATGAACATTTTGCCAAAGAGGAGACACTTGAGCAGGTCTGAACCCAAAAACTGAAATAGTTTGGCCAGCGAAGAGAATTACAAATAATTAAATATAGAGACAGCATGGGGCTCAAGGATGTTGGAAAGGAGAGAGCAGCAAGTTATAGGTCATCCTAAGAGTTTGGGCTTAATTTTTGGCAATGAAAAACTATTGAAGGCTTTTAAGCAGAGAAGTGCAGCTGATCAAATCTTTGTTTTAGAAAGATCACTGAGAACAACGTGTAGGGATAGAAGCGGGTGGGACTCAGAGACAGGGAAATGAGCTAAGAAGCTGTATCAATAATCCATGAAACAATCATGAAGGCTGAACATTTTTAATAAGCAAAACTAAGAAAAGGAAAATAATAATTCTTAGTACACATTATATGAAGTATAATAAACATAACTGTACTTTTACTTTTAACTTTTTAGACCAAAGTAATCATGTATATTTTGTCTAAATTGCCACAAAATGCAATGTTAGAACTTAAGTTCATAAACAATAACCAATGACTGAAATCGTATCAATAAAAGTCTATGTTAATGAAGAAAAATTACAGCTTCTAATCTCAAGCTAAATTTTTTTGTCGGATTCTCTTGATGCTTATTCAAAGAAGTTATTTGTTTAAATGCAGTTTTATTCCTTTACTAGAGTTGGTAGAGCGTAGAAATGTCATGTTGCTTGTCTCAGTCTGGGTTCCCTGAGAGCAGAGTCTGAGGTTGAGGGCTCATAGGCTCCTACTTTATCATGGAGAGCAACCCTGGGAGCAGGAGTGAGGGACAAGGGGAAGGAGAAAAAGCCCTAACAAAGACTTGAGGATGTGTTTCAAGTTCAGCACTGCTAATTGCAACTGAGTGTTCCAACATCCTAGAAACTCTCTACCCAGCTTCTCAGAACAGCTGTTGGAGGAAGCAAAAGGGGGAACTTTTCTACAAGCTCCCACCTTCCATGGGTTTTAACCCTGGCTTAATGTTGCCTAATTAACTCCCTGCACATTTCCCAGTTCCACATGTGTAGATCCCCAGCACCAAGCTGGTCATGCAGTTCCCCACACCTGTCAGTCAACACTTGTGTGGAAGGTGAGAGGTCCACAGGGGCACCAGGTAAGTGCTGTCAGATTGCACTTGCATGGTGTCAATCAGAGCCCACTTAGAGCTGCCTGCTGCTGTAGAGGCTGGGACAAGACAGGTGAGACCAATGGTTTCTCAAGCGGGGTCCACCAGGTATATGATACTAAGCCTGACTTCTGAAAGAAACTTACACAATCAGAATAATACATGAAAATGAAAACAACCTTCATTAATCACTCTATAATCAGAACTATTCACTAAGAATTTATCTTTGAGACAAGAGATGTAAACACAAGTACAATTATTTGTTTACAGTTCTCACCCACTCAGTAATTTGCTTTTGGTCTTAACCATGCTATATGCCAGTATTTCAATTCATTTACTGTAATTCTCTGATCCTACCACCCTTTCAGGTCTCTAACTTCCCTCATGTCCTCCTCCCTTCCCACCTTGGATTCCATGCTTCATTGTGATAATTATTCACTTGCATATACCAACTCCCTCACCTTTCTCTCTAGGACCTTGTGAAACAACAGAAGGAAGCAGAAAAGAATTTCGAGAGGCTCTCCTGCCACATTCTCACACCTTCCTGCAGCTGGCGCCTACTTCTGCCTTCCCTTCTGTTTCCCTGGGTGGCTTGCCTGTTCCTATGAGGGCCCTCCCCCTCCACCTCGTCCTTGGTTCCATCTCCTCTTGCTCACTAAGAGACATTGCTCCAGTGTCTGTCTTCTCTTTCTCCTCTATCATCAATTTTCCTTCTCTATTGGATCAGTGTTCAGAATGCAGTTACTAGGATGTTCTGATCTTTAAAATACCCTCTCTTGACCACATGTAGCCTAGGAGACCATAGCCTACTAGCTAACAAGCAATTTCTCTGCTCCCCTTTGTAGTATTCCTCTTTAGCTTCTTCTATCATTCTCCCTTGAACCTCCTGCCAGATGACTTCTATCCCCACCTCTCCATCTTCACTTGTCAAGATCGTTAATGATTATCACACTGATGAACGCAACGGTCATTTACCAGTTCTCATCTTAAGTATCAACAACATTTGATACAGATGATCTCTTTAAGCTTTTTTCCAGCTTTGTTTCTGGGGAAATATTCCGTCTATCTCACTGTCTATTCCTTCTCATTCTCTTTGTTGATGCTTCTACATCTCACCAAACTCTAAACCTGAGAGCCTCGAGCCTCAATTTTGTGACTGCTTTTCTCTACATACACTTGGGATTTAGATAACCACCTCCAGTTCCCGGAGCTATAAATGTCATCTATTCCCTGGATACCATCTAATCCAGACTCTCTCTAAACTATCCCAATTTCAATACCAAAATTTGCTTCTTCTCACACATTAAAATCTTAGAACCACATATGAATTCTCTTCTTTTTACTCCATTACTCAATCTCTGATCAAGTTCTTTTAGACCCTTATTTGCAGTAATAATAGTGATAAAAGCTAAGACATATATATGCAATGTCTTGAACGTATTTCATCATTTCCATTCCTACTAACCTTACCCTTATTAGTACCCTTTTTTTTCTTTTTTTTTTTTTTTTTGGCTGTGTTGGATCTTCGTTGCTGCACATGGGCTTTCTCTAATTGCGGCGAGCGGGGGCTACTCTTTGTTGCGGTGCACGGGCTTCTCATTGTGGTGGCTTCTCTTGTTGCAGAGCACAGGCTCTAGGCACGTGGGCTTTAGTAGTTGCAGCACGTGGGCTCAGTAGTTGTGGCTCACGGGCTCTAGAGCACAAGCTCAGTAGTTGTGGCACACAGGCTTAGTAGTTGTGGCTCACAGGCTGTAGAGTGCAGGCTCAGTAGTTGTGGAACACAGGCTTAGTAGTTGTGGCTCGCGGGCTCTAGAACACAGGCTCAGTAGTTGTGGCTCACGGGCTCTAGAGTGCAGGCTCAGTAGTTGTGGAGCACAGGCTTAGTTGCTCCATGGCATGTGGGATCATCCCAGACCAGGGCTCAAACCTGCGTCCCCTGCATTGGCAGGAGGATTCCTAACCACTGCGCCACCAGGGAAGCCCATTAGGGCCTAGTGTAATTAAATTACTAAAACAGTTCTATTTCCTCCAGTTTTCCTTCCCCATTCACTTCCAATTCATTCTTCCATACCCAAAAAATAAATGTTTTGACTCTTGCCATAGTTTTCAAATGTTCATTATAATTTATATAAACTATTGATGGGCCAGAGATGCACATGTGCTTCCAACTTACAGTCTAAATATCACTGATAGTTTATTTTTCTTACGGATCATGAACCATTGATTGTAAAGATAAAAATAACCAGCTTGAAGGTCTCCTGGTACCTCCACATTGGTCAGATAAGTTTGGCATAGGCTGTAGTAGCAGTCAATTCCAAAATCTTAGTGTTTTCAGGCAAAAATTAGAATTTTGGAGAACTTGTATCTGCCCCTGAGCTTGATGACTTCCCAGTACTTAAAAACTCTTCTGATGAGATCAGCAGTGGTATTAACAAATGTGATCTTTAGATATTGTCTAATGAAATGTGTCAACATATGGAAGACCTGCAAAGTTAGTTTACAAATATTTTTCAAGTGATTGAGGCATAATGTTACAAAACCATGCATGAGTGAAAGAGTCAAACTGCAAGACAGGCCAATGGATTTTAATGAAGCAGAGTACAAAAAGTTCATTAACATCATTTCAGACTCCTCACTGAAACATGTTAAGAAACTACCACTTGTCAAGGTCAAAGCAGAATATCGACAACTCTCCAAAAGGCTATTAAAATACTCTTCCCTTTTCCAACTACCTATCTAAGGTCAGACATTTTTCATGTACTTTAACCAAAACAGCATATCACAACAAAGTGAATGTAGTGGCAGACAAAATAATTCAGCTGTCTTCTGACATTAAAGACATTTGGAAAACTGTAAACTATGCCGCTCTTCTCACTAAATTTTGAAGGCGTTTGGAAAATATACTTATTTTTCACAAAATACATGTTATTTTTAACATCGGTTTACTACTATTTTTTAATTAATTACTAAATTTTCTTTAGTTTCTCTATTTTAATCTCTACTATAGTAAGTATCGATAGATACAACCCACATAAAAAAAGCTAGACAGCGTTCTCACTACTTAATAGTGTTAAGGAGGCCTGACACTATAAAGTCTGCAAATTATTGGTCTAAGCCTACAACTTCCTTTTCTTCCTGTACTTTTTGTCCCTGCAGACAAAGGGGCTCTTTTTGTTGCCTGAACTAAACCTTTTCCTGTCAGTATATTAAATACTGTTTATTTATTTATTTGGTTATTTAGTTGTTGGTTGTTTCTTCAGAGTCCAGTCATTTTATTAAGCTCTATATTAACTCTAACAGTTTTTCAATCGATTCTTCTGCTCTTTATGTGTACAGTAACATCACTGGAAAATATGAAAACTGAATCTCCTTTCTAAACTAGAGCTCCATTCTTATTTATGTTACTACTTCCTAAACAATATTAAATAATAGCATTGTAGGAATAAGATGACAATGATTGCTAATTTTATTAAGAATATCTCCAGTGTTTCTCCACAAAGTAAGATGGTGACAGCTGGTAATGCAAAGGCTTTACAATCTTAACAAAGTATGCTTCTGATCCTGGTTTGATAAGAATTTGACCAGAAGAGATTTTAGATTTAATTAGATTCTTTTGGGGTTTGATAAACAGAGAAGTGGCCCCAAAGATGTCTACATTCGAATCCCCAAAACCTGTTACTGTGTTACCTTACATATAGTGAAACATACTTTGCAGATGCGATTAAGGGCCTTGATATGGGGAAATTATCCCAGATTATCCAGGTGGCCTCAGGGTAATCACAAGGGTCCATGTAAGAGGAAAGGCAAGAGGGTCAGAGTCAGTAAAGATGTGATGACAGAAGAAGTTGGAAGGATAAGAGGAAGGGGACATGAGCCAAGGAAAGCAGGTGGCCTCTACAAGCTGGAAAAGCATAAAAATGGATTCTTCCCTAGAGCCTCCAGAAGGAATGCAGCCCTGTCAACACTTTGATTTTAGGGCTCCTGATCTCCCAAACTGTAAGATAATAAATTCGTGTTGTTTCAAGACATTGAGTTTGTGGTAATTTGTTACAAAAGCAATAGGGAACTAATGTATTAGGCATCATTCATAATGATCGTATTACTTTTATTCTGCAACCTATGATGTAATGTTCAAATTAATATGTCAAATCATAATGAATTATTTTATTTGAGGATGAAAAACTAGTTTTGGTTATGGTGTTTCATTATTTAAATATGCTCCTATTTTTTATTTTCTGATATTTATTTAGTATATTTTCATCCATGTATTACAGTAATGACATTAATCTGTAGTTTTCACTGCTGTGCTAACTTTATCATACTTTGTTATCAAAGCTTACTAGCTTCATAAAATGACTTGAAATGTTCTCTTTTTATGCTCTCAATCTACTTAAACACTATGGAAATTTTTAATCAGTGCACTTTGAAGACACAAAAGTTAAAACTTGAATTTACTTTTTAATTTTTTTAACAGTTGTAGGCCTACTTAAATTTAAATTTTCCACCTCTTTTCAGACCAATTTTGTTAACTTATACCTTGTCAGGAACTTACGTATTCATTGAGATTTTTAAGTTTATTAGCATAGAGTGGTGTGCAAAATTTTCTTAAAATGTTTACCCTCTCCCATTTACTGATATATCCCCCCCTTATAAACTATAAATGTCTACATTTAATGTTCCATTTATTTTGTTCTTGTTTGGATATTCCAGAAGTTTTTCTATTAGTTATTCTTCCTTTTTTGCTGTTCTTTCCTAAAAAAATAATAAATCAGTGATTGAATCATATTCTTTCTCCTGAGTTTCTTATGTTTTCTTTGTTGTTTTTCTTCAAACTTTTTGGGTTAAATATTAATTGATTTTCATTCTTTGTTGTTTAATAAACAAGGAACTCCAGTCTATAAATCTGCCTTCAAACCATGACTTTGGAAATATCACAGTGGTTTTAATTTAGAAAGTGCTCCTTATCTCTCTAAATATGCTAGCTAAAATCTGTAGTGTTACTTTAATCCAAGAACTCTTTGGCAAAATGCTTTATTTTGCTTTTTATATCTAACTAGTGTGAATTTTTTGTTTAGATGTGCAATTAGGTTTTTATTTTATTGCAATGCCATTAAAATACACAGCTTACACAGTTTCTACTCCTGGTTTTTAATTATGATTTTGACCGTGTGTGTTTGGCATATGATCACTTTTTGTAAGTGTTTGAGGCATTTCTAAAGAAAATATTGTTCCTTTAGAATATAGAGTTTTATATAGATACATTTAAATTTTATAAAATTTTAGTATAAATATATATACATGCCACATATCATGTATGTAAAAATATAAATATAGATATAATTATTATGTTAACTCCATTTTTTCAAGTCCGTTCAGTCCTTATTTATTTTTTACTTTTGATTTGTCAAAGACTAAGAATAGTATGTGATAAAGTATCCCATTACAATTGTGTTTCTGTCAGTTTCTCCATGTATTTCTAACAGTTTATGCGGTAGATAATTTATCTTTTCAGTCACATAATGTTTTATAACTGTTATAACTTTATTGTGGACATTAGCTTTTATCAAAATAAAAACGTGACATTATATGGTTTTTATTCGTGAATTCTATTTTGTATTAAAGTAATATTGCTTCCTCTGGGTTTGGTTTTCTTTTTCTTGGTAAGTCTGATGTATGTTTGTCTTTAACTTTATATTTAACATTCTTTTTCATGTTGTTTTACATATGGTCCAAAAATATTTGGAGAAGTCTGTAGCCAGCCTAACTTTTGTTTTTTATAAGTAACATGATTTTCCTGCTAACATGTCTGATAATTTTGCTGTATTTTTAGAATATAATAATTTCACCAATATGTGTAGTAAAATTAATGTTTCTCAGATTTCATGAGCTATTTCTATATTTTTAAAAGTCACTCTATCTTTTGCTAATGAATCTTCTTCTGTTACATCTTTGCTTATTACTTTTGTTCATCTACTCTGTTCTCGCTTTCTATATATGTAGATTGTATCATATAGCTCTGTCCATATTACTAAATTTTTTATTATTTTCAATTATTTATGCTTTTCCTGAAATTGTGATATTTCATCACATCTATTTATTTTTTATTTTGTTAATTTGATTTTCTTTCTGTCAATTTTTTTATAGCCTGCTTCCCTTGAAGTTACTAATTTAACAGTTCTGTTTATCATACCTATACAGTACTTCTGTATCTTAATTTTGTTTTATCTTCATAATTGCCTGTTAAAACCTAATGAATGTTTTTTGAATCTCATTGGAAACAGAAATTTTCTAAAATTTTTCTGCTTTTCTGAACACAGATGTACTACAGAGAATATATCCTCTATCCTCTGATTCTACTGGGCAGTTCCCTGCTTTTGATCAAGTAACTGCTTATTACATTGTTGCCTCAGGCAGTAATCCATTCAATACCAGCCTTCTGAGGGAAGGAGCCCCAGTGTCATGGTCTCATGTATGATTTGGCCATCCTTCCCACAGCCTGACTTCATCTTTTTAGGACTCTGAAAGATGAAAAATAACGTGTTGGGCAGACCTTAGAATACTGGTAATACCAGACCAAGACAATAAAATGTTCAAAGGAATGGAGATAATATTTGACCAAGATGTCACACTGAGTACACATATCTTTTTTTCCCTTCCTGCTTAAAGTCCTTGGAATGACAAAAATTATACTTTTAAAGTACATTAATGTACATCAGTGAAAATGAAAGTGCCATTAGTAAACTAGAATATTTCAGGAATTACTGAAAAACAGACCATAATCAATCACATAAGCAAAAGAGAAAAGCAATCCCAGGAATGCTCTGGGCTCAGCAAGAAAGGTGCACAGAAAATCATTAGGTTGATTGCCCATTGCCCAGAACAGTAGGCAGCAGAGGTATTTTCCTGGAAGCCGCAGCTAATGCAATAAATACTAAATATTAGGTCTGGAAAGGCAATGTTTTGGCAGATAGCTAGCAAAACCAGGAAGAATAAGAATCCCTAATTCCTAGAAGTACCTGTGCACACCATACAACAGTATGTATGATCTCTCCCCTAGAATAAGCAGGGACTGTCTATAGATTGTGAACGAGAATATTTAAACACAAAGAAGAGGCAAAAGATAATAATCACCAAATATTTGAGGAAATTATCAGCATGATAAAGACAACAAATTAAATAAAAAATTAACAGCTGAGAAATTAAAGTTTGCCTAACAGAGCAAACATTTCAAATATTTATACTTGATATATTTAGAGAACTTCAAAAGGATACTTCATACACAAAAATAGAAACAATTAATGATCTTAAAACTTTAAATATGATTGTCAAAAAAATTAAGTGGTAATTTTGAAAGCTAAATGAAATGAAAACACAGCCACAGAATGAATTCACAAACTGAAAGAAGAACCTGAAAGATTCCTCCAAAACATGATACAAAAGAATAAAATATTGATTACACTGTACAAAATAAATCTAAGACATATTGATAATAGAATTATAAACTCCAACATCCATTACACTAGATTTATGAAAAGAGTAACAAGCACAATGAAGGAAAGAAAATCATCAAAAAATTATAGAAGAAAATTTCCCAGAGCTAAAAAAAGATGCATGCCTTTGGGCCTAACTAGGGCTCAACAGAATCAAAGAAAAAAGATACTCATAAAGGTAAATCATAGTAGAGTTTTAAAACTCCAAAGAAAGGGAAAACCCTAAAGTTTTCACGGAGAAGTAAATAGGTGACCTATGGAGGAATAAGACGCGGTATATTTGTATCAAGTTTCTCAGCAACAACTTATTCTAGAAGACAATGGAGCAATGCTGTCAGAGAACCAGAAGGACATTTGTTTAAATCTAATTCTTGACCCAGCTATAGTTTTAATCAATTATAAAGAGACAATAACAGCATATTCAGAAAAGCAAAGACTCAACTTTTACCCCTCTCACATCCTTTCTAAAAATAACTACGTAAGAATATTCTGTTTTATACCAGTGAAAAGGATTAGAAAATGACTTGAAATGTTTTAAGAAGTAGTGGAAAATCTGAACAGAATAATTATTGTAGAAGAAAATGTTAAAGTTTATTCCTAAAATGGTATCAAACCCAGATGATTTTATGGAAAAATCATAGTAAACAATTCCCAGAACAAATAATCCCCATGAGCATAGAAAAACAGGGAAATGTGGAAGTCTGCCCAACATATTTTTGAAGGCTAGAAAAATTCTGATAGCACAAATTGGACAAGGATAAGACAAGATAAAATTGTAGTCCAATTTTGCTTATTATATAAATTCAAGATATTAATAAATGAATCCCATAGTCCAGCCACAAAATAAAATATTGTTATCAAATATACTATCATAGAAATGAAAGCCTGATGTAACCCTAGGAAATTTATTACAGTAATTCAGTATAAGAAGTAGATTAAAGGAAGAAAATGATATTATAACCCCAACAGATGCCAAGAATTTTCAATAAAATTCAACCCCATTACTGACTTGAAGTGGTGATTAAATTCTTCTGCCACTCTGAATCCTATCATCCCCAATGAAAATAATAAGTCTATTTTTATTGGGGCATCACCTACCATGACCCCCACTTACAGAGGACAGTCACTACTGATTTTCTACAGTTAGTAATCCTTCAACAATGTATTTCTCAATGCCTCAGTGAAGAGAATGTTCCCTGGGCCTTCTTGAGAAACATAATTATAGAATGAGTAAACAGGTTATACAAACTTCAACATTTCTAACTATCCAATTATTTTTATTCCTTCTTCTATATAATATCAAAGATTTTCTGGTATCTCAGATGCATTTAATGCAGGCCACCACAGAGAACAGATTTCAATTATCAGAGCAGGACTTTAGAACCATTCCCTGCTACATTGCATATGTCAACTGAAAAAAAAATACACAATCTAAAAGTTAAGAATTATGTTTTATATTTGTAAGTCCCATGTGCTTTGCTTTGTGGTTATTTGGTACCATCCTATGACTAGAAGCAAAACTGTACTGAGAGACCTGAACATCTCCTTACCCTTAAACATTTGCATCCCCTATAGTATTTAGAATACTATCTTGTACATACTAAATGTTATTCTTTTTGTATGAACATTAACAAAAAAAAGTTTGAGCCACATCTCAAACATAGAAACTAAACTTTTAAAAGAGTTTTAAGAAACAAATATTTCAATTTAAAAAATTTATTTATTTAACTTTATTTTAACCCAACAGACAAATGGGGAGGCATGTGTTTTTTTCATTTAATTACATTTTAAGACCTGGGTCAACTTTTCCTCTGCACTTGGGACCTTCCCATTTTTCAACAAGCTAAGCTCTTTGTCATTGTACTAGCTGCTTTGTAAGAGCTATAACGTATAAAAAGAGAGATATAGAGTGGAACACTAGACACCTGGAAAAGCTAATGCCTAATTCCTCAACATCCACAATTGTGAGCTGTGTAGCTGCCATTGCAGAAAAGTACATTTTCCATTATCAGAAATAATGAACCAGATTTCCCCACTACCCACTCAAGTAGAGTAACACATCTGAGGCTTTCTGGTAGAAATTAACAAACCCAGTAGCACTCCAGTGTCCTAGAATCCTTAATGAATATCCCTAAACACTTTACCTAACGCTGAGAGGACACATCAGCACTATGGGGAAAAAAGAAGCCCATAATTACTTAGCTTTTTATTTAAATCATCTTATAAATTGTTTAGTCTCTCCTCATATAATTTGGAGTGTAGACTTTTTTTATTCCTGAACGTGTCCTGGTGTGAGAGACATCATATGTCCTGACACATGTTGTTGGAGGGGTGGGGAAGGATTGGTGTTTAAAAACTACCCCTGTGCCCAGTAGCTCAAGTTCCCTATAAGTAATGAGTCTTTACTTTAGTGGAGCCAACTTATATGTCAGCGGCCACCCACCCAGCTATGGTCTATCAAATGCTAATGGAAAATTATAACGAGCGTTTGAATGGCTAGAGCTCAGCAGATAAGAAATCACTGTATATTTAGAGTCATTTTACAAACTGCCTCTATCTTCAGAAAATTAGGCTTGCACTTTCCTTTCTATCATCCCATTTTTTTTTCAACTTAGTTGTGAAGTCACAGGGCAGAATCTGATTCATACACTAATGTCTCTTTGTTCTTGGTTCTACTGCTTTCACAAAAATGCTGTAGGCAGTTCGCTAGAATGACTAATTTACTGGAGGAGTTATCAGAGTCCATTCAGTTGCAACTATAAAATAATTCAAGTAAGACAATGGTGCCTGCTAGCACTCCATGGGGAAGGTTTGTCCGTTCAACTATTTGATTCACCCCAACATATTCATCTGTGAAGTTAAAAATCTCATCTAGAATGCCCTGTTCATGATCAATTTGTCATTCCTGTCGTAAATTAAGTGATGAAAATAGAAGAGTTTTTTTTAAGGTAAAGCAAAGTCAAAATATGTTTTACACCACTCAACTGAATTTTGCATCACGGAATTTAAATATTTTAAATACTATTTATATTATAATATTTAGAAGCAAAATCGCCTTCCCTGAATTAGTTTCAAAAGTTCTTGCTGCATTGCTCTGGTGGGTGTGGAATATTTAAGAATCCATGTATATATACTGGGTTAGCCATTTTTAATTTTTTAAAGATGTTATCCATCATGAGTATAATAAGAAATATCAATAAATTTAGGCTTAGAATGTAAATATAATAAAATTATAGAAATTGTCATGTTTGCCATTACTAAAACAGTGCCAAGTCACCCAGATGCATGCACTTTCAATGGGTTCTGTTAGATAAAACTATGTATTACAGTAACTCACTCTATACCAATTTCTTCTAGTACTGAACTCTCAAACATTTTATAACTGATTTTATCCATATTGAACTAGAGAAAGTTTAGTCTTCAAACAGCCATTCAGTATTCAGAAGTATTGTTTCCCTATAGTATGAAAGGTAAAGGACTGGAATTAGATTATATAAATAGTAATAGTACTTATCAACACATTAAAATTTTCAGCCTGGGCTTCCCTGGTGGCACAGTGGTTGGGAATCCGCCTGCCAATGCAGGGGACATGGGTTCGATCCCTGGTCCAGGAGTATCCCACATGCCACAGAGCAACAAAGCCCGTGCACCACAACTACTGAGCCTGCACTCCCCAAAAAGAAAAGCCACCGCAATGAGAAGCCCGCACACCGTAACGAAGAGTAGCCCCCGCTCTCCACAACTAGAGAAAGCCTGCGCACAGCAATGAAGACCCAATGCAGTCAAAAATAAATAAATTAAAAATAAATAAATTTTAAAAAAAAACTTTCAGCCTCTATCTTTCCAGAAAACTGCTACTCAAAACCAAATGAAGTAGTCAGAAAATAGAAGACCAGAATGAAAACAGATACAATAGAAGAATACGAAGACTAGAAATGTAACAGCATACAATGCTTCCTGTCTCAAAATTTTTAGTATTGTTTATGTTGTTCCTCCCCTTAGTATTGATATAATAGGGTCCATGCGTATAGGATTGGGACGGATTAAACAGAAACATTGGAAAGAGCTCAGAAATGTCAGCCCAAAGTCAAGAAAATATGATTCCATAAAATGCCCTCATGCCCTCAGCCCGGTCCCTAAATCCAAATTCACCTCTTAGTCTTCTCCCACCTCACCTATTCTTTGTAAAACTATTGAACTATTTTAAATTCCCTAAACATGACAGGCCTTCTCACATCTCCTTGCCTTTAGGAATAATGTTTCCTCTTCCCTGCTTCTATAAATTTCTGTTTGACTACGTTTTAGCCCAAATATAACTTCCTCTGGGAATCTTTCTCTTACTGCCCCAGAAAACCTAGATTCTCTTTCCTTTATGTTCCCACCATGTGTTATAGAAGGTACATTATTAGAAATGTTCTCATTTTACTCATTTTACCATAATCGTGTGCGTATATTCCTCCCCACTAAGCACTTTTTTGAGAGCAAGAATTATATCTGATTCATTTTTATATTGCTAACATTTATTATAGTGCCTGGCACACTGTGGATGATCGATAGTTTTTTTAAAGAATAAAATGAGGGAATTAAAATAACATTATGAATGCTGCCTAAAATTTCATGAAAAATGTTTTGAAGTGGGAAATAAGAAAGTATATATTTACATAAATGGGGTTTTTATGAGTATTTCTAAGTGGGAACTTCAGAATGGCAACTCTAGAAACCACAGTTGTCGTGAGACCAAATTCAATACGTGGAGATCATCTGCAGATAGTAAGAAAAAGGACTCAATACTGACCCATACGGAGTACCACTTTTTACAAATTTTACAGGTGAGTAAAGGAAAAAGATTCGACCACAAAGGTAAGAATGAAGCCAGGAGAATGTCCTGGACACCGAGTGAAGAGTCCTTCATGAGGGAGGGAATGGTCACCTTAGTGAAATCCTGCTAAGAAGCAGAGCAAAATTAGTACATTAAAGTGTCCCCTGGATTGGACAATAGGGAGGCTTTTGGTAACCTTGACAGAGTGATTTGTTTTCAGTGGTGCGATAAAAAAACTCAGAGTAGCTTAAAGATTTGAATGTGAGGAAGTGCAGACAGCACCCACAGTTAAGTAGTTTGAGAAGTTTGGTTGAGAAAAAGGAGAGAGAAATGGGAAGGGGCCAGCTGAAAGGGATATGGAGTGAAGAAAGAACTGTTTTTAGCACAGAAGATATGAATGATCCATTCGACAGGGAAAGATTGAGTTATCCCTTCTCTCCTGCAATGTCAGAGAGGAAAGGCTGTTAGCATTTGGGAGGAGATGGGATCCAGAGCACAAGTAGAGGTGGTGGCCATTGTTCAGAGGAGGTTCACTCTATCCATTAAAGAGGCAAGAAGGAGTAGATGGGTGTGGAAGCAAGGAGGGTCCTAGATATGGTAGCAGGAAGATGACAGCTAATTTCATCCCAAAGCTCCTAGAGTCACATTCTTTAGGTCATGCTGAAAGAACACAGTTTACATCTCTGTCAGTCAGGGTAAGCTGTGTTTTGCAGGGGTAAAAGAGAGTTGCAAAACACCAAAGGCTAGCAGTAACAAAAGTGTGTCTCTCATGCACAGTATTGTGTATATCACAAGTCAGCCGTAGCTTGGCTCTACTTTGCCCTTTATTTGGAACTTTGCTGACTGTCATGCAGAGGGAAAGAGAATAAGCAAACTATGCCCTGGCTCTTAAAGCTTCTGCTTGAAGTGACAACTCACTTCTGTTCATATTTCCTTGGCCAAACCACATCAAAAGGCCAGGCCTGCACTCAACAGGGTGAAGATATAGGAAGACACTGACGAGAAAGCCATGGAACATGGGTGAAGAGTGATGGAATCTACAAGTCTTATAGATAGTTCATCCCTATCTTTGTTTAAAAATCAGAGGTAAAGCTAATATCCCCAGTCATGGATATTTTTTATCCTATGACTACCTATTCTCCACATCCACGCTCACTAGACTAAAATGACTAGTGTATTTTAGAACATTCACTGGCCTAGTGCCACCTCCTAAACTGTCATTCCAGCTGTAACTCTAGTCTCCCCTTTGGTAGATGGTCACAGGTGATCTCTGCCATTCACTCATTCACCAAGTATTTACTATTCGCTAGTTATATCAACGTTATTAATACCCACCCCTGCCACAAAGTTGCTGTACTTTGCATATGACAAATGGATAAAATATATGCTTTATGCTAATGTAGCTAAATATCTCCTAGATTTGAGAAAACTATGAGAAACATTACATATGAAATATGGATGTTGACGGTATTTGATGACAATTAAATGGGTTTTCTCCTTCTTGGAGAAGGAAGAAATGCTTATCAGAAAGTCTATCCTTTGAAATTGTGCCTGACTTGTACCTTTTTTATTCAAAACATTTTTATTCATAACCAGTAGGAAAAAAATTTAACTTTATTAATTAATTAAATGATTGCATAGGATGGATTCATTGGGGAAACATTCTGCTAAGGTTCGAAATGCAGACAGATAATTTTAACTCGTAGAATTCAATGACAGATAAGAGAAAGAAACCAAGGTTGAACTAGCTCATCTATAAATGAAAAAAATATAAGGCTTCCATAAATTAAAACACCCTCATTGGTAACTGACCAGCACAGCAACAAGACAGCAGAAAAATTTTCTAGCAAATACGGTTCACCCTTTAAACAAAGTTCTTCATGGTATTTTCCTGTATTTAAAAGGATTCCTGTCCAGGGCATATTGCTACTTTGTATTCCTCTTGATATTTTCATTTAAAAGAGAGCCGCTGTGCAAAATAATGTCCTTGTCTGTCCCTTCCTCATACAAACCTCCAATCAAATTTAATAAAGCTAGTTTGATACAATGCCAGCCTACACTTGGTTTACCCTTGGTCGACTTTAATAGGGTCAAAAATATTTTCGCATTGGCAGTGTATGCATTAATCATTTTTCCAGAGGATTTAGAAAATTGGAAGAGACAAGGCCAAGCAAAATTTTAAATTAATTGGGCCTACCCCAGCCTTCCAGGGTCACCTTGTGGCAGTTGTCCCACATTTTCCAGGTCACGGAGTTCCTGTGTTTCCTACAGCTGCCACGACGAGAGATCCATGCTGTGGGCACACAAAGGTGAAAGAATTTCTCTCAGAAAGTGTGAATTCTCCTACGGCAATCACAACAATTGCAGTTTCCAGATTGTCGCCAGACACCAACCACTTAAATAATGCATGCTCGGGTGACGCCTCCAGTTGTGCATTTTCTAATCGAGTAGTCAGGAAGATTTGCAAACACTCTGTCATTTACCATAAATCCGCTGCCGACTTATAACCACGGAGTAATTAATTTTAGTACTGCTCAGAATTATTAATTTCAGGCAGAAAAATCTGTTTTCACAATTGTTGTATCCCCCATTTTTTTCCTCCACCAATATTCATCAAAAAGGCTGAAACCGTTTTCTTACAGGAGAAGGTTTAATCAGAGTAATGTTATTGAGTAATGTCAATAACATTAACATTAACGTTATTGCTATCTATGTGATAGCAATAATGGATCTGTATTTCTGGTTCCAATCTATAATCATGCACTCACAGTTGTCTGGCTGACTCACCAGAGGAAGTTGACAACATGAAATAAAGGCTTTCATGAACGTATGATACAGTAGTCCTTAAAGACTTACTATGTGATAGGCAACCACTTCATGTTTGCTTCTAATATAAGGTAGCAATGAGCTACATCCTGTGTACAGAAAGTACTTTGTGCCTTTCGAGAAAGATAGCAAATATTTTTCACTTGTTTAAATGATCTTAGCATTTGACAGCAAGAGAGTAAGAATCTTTACAAAGGATAAAAATAACTTGTAGTGGAATACACAGTTCTGAATACACTGGTATGAAAATCTCAGCAATCACGTGTTTATCTAACACACATAGAACGAAAATTGAGCATTAAATATGGTGCATTTTATCTTGGTAAAGCTAAATCTGGCACTCTCTTATTTGATATTAGTTTCCTGCTTAAGCAGCTGCATAACGTCACAAGACTGTCCATATTATAAATATATAATGAGCACGAGAAAATCGGGACAGCTTTGTCTAATAGCCAGATCCCTTCCCATCAGTAGTGGGAACCCATAAGCACAAGTATTGGCAAGTCATCTTCCGTGGAAGTTTTCGTTTCCGTTTTCCACTGCATGAGTGATCAAGAAAAAAAAAAAATGAAGGGAAAGTAAACTAACATCTAGAGATGTAAACATGACTCACTGGCAAGTAAATTCCAGGATGTTTGTGGTTATCTGGGTCTAAACACTGCTGATAATTCTGACTACTCTTGTTTTTAACTGTTTTTTCTCGGGGCGCTTCTTAGTCCACGTGCTTCTTATAGAGACCTCCAACCTTTTGATTACAAACAGTCTGTTAGATGGCAAGGAAGAGATGTCAGTATTAATGAAATTACCTAGTAGGTTGCAAAATGCTCTCAACAAGACCATGACCTAGAGAAAAACTAACGATTTAAGAGCAGGTTTGGGAAAACCTGACATTGTTCCCATCTTTGTACTTTATTTTGGTAATACAGTAGGGTCATTCTGAGAGGATGTAGCTACTGTTATATTGAAATTTGAAATTCCTAAAAAAGAGATCAAGTCACAGAAACATAAAAAAGATCATCAACACAGGAAAAAAATGGCAGAAGGGTTTTTTGGTGGTTGTTTTTTTTTAATAAGAGAAGCCGCCTAAACTTGGGAACCTTGATGTATTTGACACACACTCTTGTGGAGAGCTGAGAAGAGCCTAAAACCTTGCACCCAGTATGAAGACCAGGCTCAGCAGTATCTGCATCACCTGGGAATATGTTAGGAATGCAGATGGTCAAGCCCCACTCCGACCTACAAATCAGAATCTCCCGTGAACAAGATCTAGGAAATTCAAGGGCCCATCAAGCCTGAGAAGCACTTGTCTAAAACGTAGCTGTGGAAGGGAAAAAAATGTCACACATACTACACAAATCATTGCTGAGAATCAGCTTTCCGCCTCTATTTCAAGCTAACTAATTTGCGTTCCAGGTCTACGCTTCATTTTTTCCCCCCAAGTTTTCCATACACAAAAATAATGTTGTTCCAAATACAAATACAGTGAGCATATCTTCAACTTCACATCAGGAGTGGGCCCACTTGAAAGAAGGGAAGTATTGTATACTTAAGTCAAGCAAGGGGGAAAAAAGCTAACATCTCTATAGTGCTATTAAAGTTTCTGGGGTCATATTACATGGACTTTCTCATCTCTTCTGATCCAGTCTCTTGTTTACAGTGGTAGATTTGACAAACATGCTTTTGGAACTATAATCTTTTACCTTCTTGGTTACAAGGCAAAGCCCCGAAGCCTCCCAAACTGGTGAAACAAAATCTACCTTTTTTTTTTTCAATCCTTAAGTTTCCCAGGCTATGATAAAGGCACATGGGGAAAAACTTAGAAAAAGAAACATTTTTTAACATTTTTTAATCACTGTGATAAATAGTTCAAACACTGTGTAACTAATCCAGAAAAAGAACAGAGTTCAACCCCATTAATTAGTCATTACAAAACTACTGACTTGTACTATAGTATCAGTGGAGTTTCTGAAATAAAATATTAGGGAGTTACAACCAGGATATGGAATTAGAATACAGGACTGCAAAACACATGATTTTTTTGATGGAGATATTTTTTACTAAATTGAGCCACCACTGAGCTATTATGTTGCTCAATATTACTCTTCTCTATTAATCACAAACATTTAAACTTTTATTCATGATATTTTGTTGAAAGAAGCACTATGCTGAACTTCACTATATTTTGACAGCAAACTGAATTCTTGTTCACAAGTATAGGATTTGTTTAGCTCCAGGCATCTGTGTTTGGATTACAAGAATTCTGATTGGTTCACTGCCAGGGGCAACCAGAGGTCAAACTGTCCTTTTAAAACTCTCTCTCTCTCTCTCTCTTTCTCTCTCTGCCTCCCCTTCCTTTGTCTCATTAATCGGACTTAACAGATAGAGGAAAAGGCAATGACTTCAAATCTTTTAATTCTTTTTCAAGGATATTTTTAAAAGCACAACTCAGTGTTGGTGTGAGGTCAAGTCGATGTGAATACAGATCACACTGGCACACTTCTGACAGGTGACCTGAAACCTTTCAAATTGACATCTGTCACAGAGACAGACACAAGTTTTTTAGCCTGAAAGCTTGTTTTCCTGACATTTCATTTTTCATCAGATTTTGAGAGAAGGGAAAAAAGATGAACTTGAAAAAGTCTTGCCAGGGGCAGAAAATAAGATCAGATTTTCTGCAGCTGCCTGACTCACCTTTAAAGGTTAGAGGTCTAGCAAAAGTGAACAAAAAAGATCTCAGTTTGATGTTATTGGATAAAAGGACATGTTATTACTTTAAATACATTTCTGAGACTTGCATAACCATTAGGCAGCATTACAGGAGAAATGGAATCAAAGTGAGATTACATATCCATTTTAAATCCCAATTTTAGAGTTTAGTCATGGAGCAAATCAAATCCAACCTCACCTATTCATCTGGCACAAAAGATGAAATCCACAGGTGCATGAATTTTCTTTTTCATGAACTGAATAATTTCCTGCTCCTATGGTATTGAAATGGCCAGTGAAATTTAGGCAAGGTAATGAAATTCTTACTTTGGACTAGAGGGACTTCTGCATTAAAATAGTTACATGGTCTATCTTGACTGGAAAACATGAGCAAAACATATGCTATTGAATAATAGAGAAAAGAACCAGGAGTTCAAAAATAACTGGGTTATAGTCTTGGCTCAACTAAAAGTGTGATCCTGGGCAAGTGACATTTCTGTTGCAGTTTTATCACCTGTAAAATGGGAGAAATCAGATCTATCTTGTGGAGTTCCAGTGAGGATGAAATAGGGTAATGTATCTGCATGTTGCCAAACATGAAACAGTGTGTCGAGGCATGGAAACCATACCATGCTCATCTCTTTTTTTTTTAATTCCAGTGCTTAATACAATATTTGACATGAAGTTAGCATTCAATAAGTGGTTCTTGATTTTAAATGAAAGGTAGTACTTTTTAACTGAGTTCGGGGAATTTTTCTATGAGGAACAGCATGGTTGAAGGTTGGGATATGTATTCCTGTAGATCACCTCCAGAAATGGATATAGGGGCAGTAATTTTGGAATTCACCAGGAGACTAAGCACATATTAGACCATATTATTTTTTTTTTTTTTTGCGGTACGTGGGTAGACCATGTAATTTTTAAGCCCAAATAACAGGTAAATTAAACCTACCAGTATATAATTGCCCATATTTTCTAAAATAATGGCTCACATGTTGCTCACTGACCAGCATCCCCTTGTGTATCAAATGAGGAGTTTTCAGCCATAGTATAGAACCTGAGACGGTACAGAATTTACTAAAGTAATAGGAGCTAAATATCCTGGATCTGGCCAACTAAGTGTAAAAATGTAACTCATCTCGTTAAGTAAACCATCAAAACAGTTTCAAACTGCTATTTATATACTGTCCTGAAAACCCTCCTCCACAAAGACAGACATTGCAGAACATGCTTTACACATTTATGATACTTAATACATGCTGCTTATTATCAAACTGTTAAACAAGTAGAAAGTATATAAGGTTAAGACCTGCAGGTCTGAAAATTTGGATGTGACATCATTTTTGTAGGTAAATTGGGGCCCAGAGCTTATATTCTATAGATAATTCTAACTTTTAATCTTATTTTCGATTCTACTTTTTAGCACACTTCACACTAATACATATAAGTAAATAAAACTAATGTGTATTTCATGTCAGAGAAATCTAGTAGTATATATTTTAGCATATGAAGAAATGAAATGTAGTATTTGTCTGATCCTGTTCTTATTTCAGATTTTTAGTTTCTGTTATTCCATTAAGTAAAATCATAATCACCCTACTACGTTTTGATTCTTGCTTTTAAAAAGAGACTCCACAAAAGTAGTGAAAATAACTTGAATCAATTCTTAAATCTATTTTTGAAACTCCTTAGGGTGTCCTATGTTGCTGTTTTGGAGAAGTTGCCTCATTTTTATAGTTCATTATCACTCTGCTTTATTTTCCTGACAAGCCTAAGAAAAACTTTTTTACACAAATTTATTTTACTTTATAAAGCTATGTTCTGCATACTTTGGCTACTCAATAGTTGTTTTGATGATAGTTATTTTAGTGCTGATCACAGAAGAAGGCTGCCCGAGAATGTTAATCTAAACTACCTGGAACCATCAAATTATGGAACCATCTAAAGAACAAGTTTATAAAAATTTCTTCCAGTAAACTTTGTAGTACTTTGGAGACCTTACCAGCTTTACTTGACATTCTAATTTACTTCTTTTAGATTAAAAAAATATATAATAATAATCTGTTTGTATCTTTTAATATCCTTTTTTGCGATTCTTGATGCAATTTCCAATACTAGAATTTCAAAGGGACAAACACATTTTTATTATTTCTGAAATTATGTATAACCTAAAATGTAGAATCTGTACATTTCTGCTTCCTTGACATTATTTATTCACAATTACACAACATTTAGTCACTGGAGTTTACAAGTGCTACTTGATTTCCAAGAACAGGCAGGACCCATTTATGAGACTTTTAAAGCCATTCTTTTTCAAAACAAAAAGTTACATTGTTCTAAGGTCATGTGAACCAGAGTTCAGTTTCAGTTCAGAAGTACAAACCCAGAAGAGATGAGTGGGTTTCCAATTTAGTGAAATATTTTAGATTGAGTTTCTGAACTGCAGAAGAAGAATGATACAAAGTGACACTTCAGAGTCTATGAACAAACAGACATGTCATCTGTTGGGTGGCTTTGGACAAGTAGAAAGGGCTGTTATGACTTTAACTTATTTCCTCCATGCCCCCTCCAGGAGTCAAGAAAAGGTGCTCTATGGGCTTGAGCAGGGTCTATATCTGATCAGGAAAACAGACTATGGCTTGCCCATTAGAATCTGTCCACCTCTGCCAGTTCCCAAAATCTGCACCGCTCATGTGAGGCAGTCTTCATCCACTGGTAAGACTTGCAAAGGAGGAAACTGTTACCTCTACTTTTTCACTTAAGGCAATTGCTGTGCAAAACCAGTCTCCAGCCCTCCCTGTGCCTTTTCTTTGCCTCATGTTTGTATCTGTGCCCATTTCTGACTTTGCCAAGAAAATGTCCCTTTCATTTTCTTCTTAAAAAATACTTTTTTTTCTGTTCTGATTACATCAGCAATACATACATGTTCATTGGAGTTAACTTAAAAAAATAACATCCAGGAGCATACTCGCTCTCATTTTTCCTTAAGCCTTGTTTTATTTTTTTTAACATCTTTATTGGAGTATAATTGCTTTACAATGTTGTGTTAGTTGCTGCTGTATAACAAAGTGAATCAGCTGTATGTACACAAATATCCCCATATCCCCTCCTTCTTGCGTCTCCCTCCCAACCACCCTATCCCACCCCTCTAGGTGGTCACAAAGCACTGAGCTGATCTCCCTGTGCTATGCAGCTGCTTCCCACTAGCTATCTATTTTACATTTGGTAGTGTATATATGTCCATGCCTCTTTCACTTTGTCCCAGCTTAACCTTCCCTATCCCCGTGTCCTCAAGTCCATTCTCTATGTCTGCATCTTTATTCCTGTCCTGGCCCTAGGTTTTTCAGAACCCTTTTTTTTTTTTTTTTAAGATTCCACATATATGTGTTAGCACACAGTATTTGTTTTTCACTTTCTGAGTTACTTCACTCTGTATGACAGACTCTAGGTCCATCCACCTCACTACAAACAAATCAATTTCGTTTCTTTTTATGGCTGAGTAACATTCCATTGTATATATGTGCCACATCTTCTTTTATCCATTCATCTGTCGATGGACACTTAGGTTGCTTCCATGTCCTGGCTATTGTAAATAGTGCGGCAATGAACACTGTGGTACATGACTCTTCTTGAATTACGGTTTTCTCAGGATATATGCCCAGTAGTGGAATTGCTGGGTCGTACGGTAGTTCTATTTTTAGTTTTTTGGGTTTTTTTTTTGCAGTACGCGGGCTTCTCACTGTTGTGGCCTCTCCCGTTGCAGAGCAACAGGCTCCAGACACGCAGGCTCAGCGGCCATGGCTCACAGGCCCAGCCACTCCGCGGCATGTGGGATCTTCCCGGACTGGGGCACGAACCCGTGTCCCCTGCATCGACAGGTGGACTCTCAACCACTGCGTCACCAGGGAAGCCCTATTTTTAGTTTTTTAAGGAACCTCCATACTGCTCTCCATAGTGGCTGTACCAATTTACATTCCCACCAACAGTGCAAGAGGGTTCCCTTTTCTCCACACCCTCTCCAGCACTTATTGTTCGTAGATTTTTTGATGATGGCCATTCTGACCAGTGTGAGGTGGTACCTCCTTGTAGTTTTGATTTGCATTTCTCTAATGATTAGTGGTGTTGAACATCCTTTCATGTGTTTGTTGGCAATCTGTGTATCTTCTTTGGAGAAAAGTCTATTTAGGTCTTCCACCTATTCTTGGATTGGGTTGTTTGTGACCTATTCTTGGATTGGGTTGTTTGTTTTTTTTGATGTTAAGCTGCATGAGCTGTTTGTATATTATGGAGATTAATCCTTTGTCAGTTGCTTCACTAGCAAATATTTTCTCCCATTCTAATGGTTGTCTTTTCGTCTTGTTTATGGTTTCCTGTGCTGTGCAGAAGCTTTTAAGTTTCATTAGGTCCCGTTTGTTTATTTTTGTTTTTATTTCCATTTCTCTAGGAGGTGGGTCAAAAAGGATCTTGCTGTGATTTATGTCATGGAGTGTTCTGCCTATGTTTCCTCTAAGAGTTATATAGTTTCTGGCCTTACATTTAGGTCTTTAATCCATTTTGAATTTATTTTTGTGTATGGTGTTAGGAGGTGTCCTAATTTCATTCTTTTACATGTAACTGTCCACTTTTACCAGCACCACTTGTTGAAGAGGCTGTGAGGACACACAAAGCATAAATTTTGTATTCAGCTTTTTCACCATGTCATAAGCATTTCTCCATCATTATAAAAATTATTTTTAAAGATGATTTTACTGGCTGTATAACATCCTCTCAATATAATCTCAACGGTATATTTTGTCCTTTGCCCTTTTATCCTTCTATCACTTAGTGAGATTTTTAGTCATTTTAAATCATTTTATATGTCTTTATAGATTAAAAATCACCTGTTCTATTCAAAAATATTTCCTCGATTATGTATGTTTTTTAAATCACTTAAGATTTTTTTTGATGTATAGAGGTTTGTAATAACAATTATGGCAAATATATTGATCTTTGATTTTTTTGTAGTTGCTCATTGTATTTTTGCTACTTTTGGTTTTTCCCCATTGCTTGTTAAGCTTTGACATTTTTCCTCACATAGCAAAAATTCACCTGTATTTTCCTCTTTTTTTAAAAGTAATTTGTAATGTTGATTATTGCTAAAATTGAATGGTAAGTACATAGAAATTCATTACACTATTCAACCTACTTTTGTATATGTTTAAAATCTTCTGTATTAAAAATAAACAATAGAAACTGTTCTGGTTTATTTCCATCCTGTAGAGACTGACTTTTTCTAAATTACATCCTTTCTCATCTCTGATGGAGACAGTACTGACTTAAGGGAAGCGTTAATGAATAATAATGGCATTATGCCAGTTGCTCCCAAGGTTTAGCATCCACGAGAATCACCTAGGATATTTGCCGTAAGATTTTAATTCAAAAGGGCTGGTGGAAGACCTAGGAATTTGCATTTTTAACAAACCCTAGGAGTGATTATGCTGAGATAGTCTATGGACTACACTGGAATTATGTGCTCCATATTTTAAAATTAGATGAGCGATTTGAACACATGGTGCTGGAACACTTGAATATCCATATGCAAAAAAACAACAATTTTAATCCATATCTTTCACCATATATGTAAATTAACTCAAAATGGTTCATATAAAAAATTAAAAATAAATGGATATAGACCTAAATGTAAAACCTAAAACTATAAAACTTCTAGAAGAAAACATAGGAGAAAATCTTTGTGGCCTTGGGTTATGCAAAAATTTCTTAGAACACTAAAAGCATGATCCATAAAATAATAAATTTAAAAATTGGACCTAATGAAAATTTAAAACTTCTGCTCTTTGAAGGATACTATTATGAGAAGAGAATGAAAAAACAAAGCAGATATGTGGATAGCAAGTAACCAAATGAAAAGATGACTAACATTATTAGTCATTAGGAAAATTCCAAATTAAAAATTAAAATTGAAAACCACAATGAGGTACTACTACATACCTATAGAGTGGCTAACATTTGAAAAGACACACAAGAATTGGCAAGGGTTAGAGGAACTGGAACCTTTATACACTGCTGATGGGAGTGTAAAATGACATAACCACTCTGGAAAACAATCTGGCAGTTTCTTAAAAAGTTAAACATACTGGCTTCCCTGGTGGCGCAGTGGTTGAGAGTCCGCCTGCTGATGCAGAGGACACGGGTTCGTGCCCCGGTCCGGGAAGATCCCACATGCCGTGGAGCGGCTGGGCCCGTGAGCCATGGCCACTGAGCCTGCGCGTCCGGAGCCTGTGCTCCGCAACGGGACAGGCCACAACAGTGAGAGGCCCGCGTACCACACACACAAAAAAAGTTAAACATATACCTATAATGATCCAGCCACATGATCCAGCCATTCCATACCTAAGTACTTAGCCAAGAGAAATGAAAGCATATGTCTATACAAAGACCTAAATGCTCATAGTAGCCTTATTTATAATAGCCCCAAACTGAAAACCCCCAAGTGTCCATCAACAAGTAAATAAATAAACAAGTTATTGTATATGCATAAGATGGAAAACTATCCATCAGTAAAAAGGAATTAACTGTTGATGTATGCAACACACATGAATCTCAGAATAATTATTGAGTGAGAAAAGGCAAACCAAAGCGTACATGCTTTAAAATTCCATTTACATAAAATTCTAAACAATGCAAACCAATCTATACTGACAGACAGCCCATCAGTGATTGCATAGGGAAGGGGGTAGAGGTGGAAGGGAGGAATTACGAGAGATCACGAGGAAACTTTGGGGGCTGAGGGATATTTTCATTACCTTGATCATGGTGATAGTTTCATGAGTATACAGATATGTCAAAAATAAAACATAAAATTTGATTAGAGATTCTAGAAGATAGTGGTCTTCTTGACTTCCTTTCCCTCCTACCCCCTTCTGGGATAACTCAGTTTCCTAAGTTGACTATTGGCTCTTGGAGCAAAACCTAACAGGTGAATTCCCAGAAGAACAGCGCACAAGTGAGGTATAATAAATTTGTTGTGCTGTGTTTTGTTCCATTTTGTGGTGAGCCCATGGAAAAATCAGTCTGTCCGTAAGGGGCTACCTCTGTCATGTTTTGTGTTCCCCAGCAAGAAGAGTCCAAGATGGAATTTCCTCAGGATCAACCCCTGTGGAAGAGAAGAAGCAGGATGGGGTAGAGCAAGAGGTCAGCTTGCAGGCCTGGCAGCTTCAGCTGGCCCCACACACTCTCTGGAGCTCAAAAGGCAGTAATATTTATAATTAAATCCAAATAGATGATAATCATGCGACTAAAAGTTATAACATGCATACTAGATAGCAATGAGTTCAGGTGAGGCTTGGTCCAGTGTTCAAGGGATGTTACCAAAGGCCCAGTTTCCTGCTGTCTCTCTGTTCTGCCTTCCACACATTCAGCTCCATGCTCAGGCTCCATTCAGAGGTCTCTTCAGTTCCTGACATTTATGACAAAAAAGGAAGGCTGTGGTCACACACCCCACATCCTCCCACCAAAAAACTCCAGGGGAAAAGAGATCAAAAGTCTAGTAACTCCTGTGAAAAGCAAAAGACTTCTCTAAAAAAAAAAATTTTTTTCTTAATCCAGCAAAAGTCCCTTCACATCTCTTCAGTTGGGCTACGTTCCCATATCTGAACGAACTTCCCTGGTCAGGAGACTGGACTAGACTTGTCGGCACAGCCCTGAAACTCAGGTGGAATCAACTCCTCTGAAATGGAGGAATGTTTCATAGGAAACTTGTGGGTATTTGTATCAAGAAGTAGATGGAATAGATCCTGAGCCACAAACAAGATGAGTACTCTAGCGGAACAACAATGATTTAAAGCAAAGTCACAAACACTGGGGGACTTTTAGGGACAAGATCAATAAAAAGGGCACTTTTTGGAGTATAGGGGACCATTTGATGGCCACTCCAGCATCATCACAATTGGCCAACTGACCCTGCTTACTCATGCACAATCTGTTTTCACTTTCCCCACAAGTAAACATATCCTCATCCTTTCAAATTAAAAACTACAAGAAATGTCAAAAATGAAAAAAAAAAGATTTTTAAATTAAACTCTATTAAAGAAATGCTAGTTCAAAAAAGACATAATTGGGCTCTCTAAAACCTGGCAGCTCCCAAACGCCAACAAGTTTTTCTCTTCGCAAGTCTGTTCTCAGCCATTCCAAGAAAGGAACGGAGAAGAACAGAGCTATATCATTTTGATGACAACCCACTTCTAATCCACAGGATCATATGCCTTTGCACCCTGTTCAAAGGAAACTTGGCCTAAAAAGAATGAGTTTCATAACAAACCAGCCACTCTGAGAATAGAGGTGAGAAGAGATCGGGGCGGGGTGGGGGCGGGGTGGGTGGGGAAGAATCCGAGACGTGCCTGAGGAGTTGGCGAGTTTAATTGCCAGTTCATATGCAACTTCACCATTGTGCTCAGTGACCCAAGGGACCTGGCTTCTGGTCTCTCAAACTCTTATTCGGGAGTAGAAAATAATAAAATCCGGAAGGCGTTTTGTCCTTCTTGAGATATAGAAAAAAGGAGATTTTTTTTTTGAGTCACTGAGGCAAATACAGTCATTTCAAGGAAAATAGATTACTGGGAAAGGTCAGCATCTGCAGGACCATCTTCGTTATCCTCATCTAACTTTTATTAAGTACATGGTTTACAAGACATGCCAAACTCCCTCTTTTTACAAAGCTTAGAACCAACTATTCAAATGCATAGTTTTATTGGCAAATGAAATTTAGAGACAGAAGACAGAGGAAGGTTGTAAAATTGGGAAGTCACTATGAAGCAAAAACACAAAACATTTTTATACGAATAAAAATTCTACCTAAGTTGAAATGATATGCATACAATAGATGATTAAAAGGAGACTTAAAGACTACTATTTAGGAAATAATAGAATTTAAACCAAATGCCAAAAATCTTTAAGAGGAAAAACAGTTATGTGGTCAGAGAGACCATCCAGTTGATTTTCTTTCCCAAGAATGTGTTTCAGTGGCACTATTCCTTAAGCCTCTTCTTTTATTTCTCCTTCTCCCTCCACTTTCTCTAAGTAGTTACCATTTCAAGCAAGCTTCACACCCAAGAAGTTACTGCTGTTAATGAAGCAAATGGTAGTAATGAAACTCGCACTGGGGAAAAAAAACAAAACTGTTTTAACTATCTAAGTTCTAATAAAGCTTCTTACAGATTAAAACCATGTAGGTAAAATGTGCATGACGCTTACTTTTTTCATGGCGCGTTGATGAAATAAGCAAAAAGACATGAAAAATTAGTTGCATTCAACCAATCCTTTCCCCTCATCACCCTGTCACCCAAGAGGCCACTAAATACACTAGAGGATGGTCCTGGGAAACAGAAGACATGCTCCTTTGGTTCTCTTGATTTTCTCTCATTTCTGTGAATTTAATTTTCTGTTCGAGCATGTGTCTGAGCTGGGGCAGACAGATTGGTGCAGGGTTTCTTAAAAACAATTTTTTGCTCCATCAGACACAATATATTCTGCTGAAAGAGAAGAAAGCACTATACCCCAGGGAAAAAAAGTTTCCCCAAAAGTTTGTTCCCTCAAAACTTTACAATGGAAGAAGGCATCCCTCTTGGGTGATTTAATTTAATTGCTAGGTTTTTTAACTTTTGTTCTGGGGAAAATTAAGCAACCATCAGCCGCATTTCATAGACAAATACCACTCTTTGGTAGATAGAACACAAAACTAGGAATTGGAAAACCAAAAAAAGAATCCTGGCACAGCACTGGGTGATTTCATCTCCACATGCCTAAATTTCCTGTTTGCAAAATGAGATAGAGCTTCCCACTCGTCACTTCTTTCTTGGAGATGCTGTGAGGACTAATAGTCTTCACTCTGATTTTTTTTCATCCAAGAAGCAGAGATTTTTAATGGTGCAAAAGACGCATCTTGGTATGGAAAGGGCAACAAAGACATGATTCTGTGCTACATTCAATGGCTACAGAGGTAAGGCATGATCTGTGCTCTTGAGTGGCTAACTCACAGGGGCATCAGATATTGAAATAGGTAACTGAACATAGGAAATGTCAAAGTACACAGGGGAACAGATCAAAGTGAGCTAAGTCTTAAGAGGTAGGAGACGATGAAGGTTAAACTACAGGCTCCAGATCCTGATGCTAAAACCAGACTTCTAGCTGAGTGAACTTGGGCAAGTTTGTTAACTTCACAGTGCCCCAGTTTCCTTATCTGTAAGAAGGAGACAATAATAGTACCTCCCTCATAGGGATAATATATATATAGTGTTTAGAACAGTCAACGCCTGCCATGTAAGAAGTGGTATGAGAAGACAATGGAGAGTCACTAAAGAATTTTAGATAAAGCAACATGGTCAGATTTGTGACTTGGTAAATAATTAAATGAAGATGCTGACAGAATATGGTGGCTTGTTTGCAGAATGGCCACAATATTTCCCTCCCTGTATTCACTCTCCATAATATCTTCCAGAGATTCCCCTACCTATTTAATATGGGTTGGCTTTGGGTTTGCTTTCTAATAAAAACGTAACCAAGTTATATTGTGTCAGTTCCAAGCCTAAACTTCAAGGGGTCCTATGTTCTTCTGTTTACTCTCATGGCACCCTGCCTCCACCATGAACAAGTCCGCACTAACCTGCTGGAGGATGAGAGGACACACAGAACAGGGACAAGCTGCCCAGCTGAAACCATCCTGGTCCAACCAGCCCCCTACTGACCCAATAACTGTCCATAGAGCCCAGTCAAGACCAACTGCCCAGCTGACCACAGCTTTAACTGCCAACCTGCAGAATCATGAACTAAATAAGCAGTTGTTTTTTAATCCATTAAGTTTTTGGAGCAGGTTGTTCTGCAGCAATAGCTAACTGATATACACAGTACAGAATTTTAAATGACTAAATTCAAATACTAGCCCTAAAATGGGTAATATACACATGCACATGCTGATGAAAACATGATGAGTTTGATAATGATATATTTTTATTAGTAGGAAATTGATCATGTTACAGTGAACTTTCATGGGAATTATCTCACTAGTATCAAAAACAACCCTGAAGTCATCTGAGACAGGTATTATTATTCCATTTCATAGAGGGGTTGGCACCATCCATAATCATGCAATGGGAACCATATCACTCTGCTGACCAGGAAAATAAACAAAGATGTCATTGATCTTATTCATGAATTTATTCAACAAATACTTGAGCTTTCTACTTGCGAGGCACTGTGCTGAGTACCTGGAATAGAGTGGTGAACACACCAGTCATAATCCCCACCTTTGTGGAGTGTTAGTAAGGGACATAGGTGGATAAACAGACAAGCGCCAAACAACATGTTGAGTGTTACAATAGCAGAAATACAGGGTGTTCTCAGAACTTAGGGAAACGGGGGAAGTTTTCCAAAAGAAACAACATCTAAACTTAAATTCAAAGAATGACTGGGAATTGGCCAGGCAAAGAGAGAAGATAAAGTGATCTGAGTGAGGGGGAAGAGCATATGCAAAATCATGAAGGTGCTCAAGGCACGTTCTTGGAACTGAGAGTAATTACTCAAGCTTATAAGCTGTTCATACATGATATGAGTGGGGAGAGGGAAGCTGGAAGCAAGAGCAGAAGTTTGTCCTTACAGGATTCATGGAATTTGGCCAGTATTTTGAAGGCAAGTGGAAATCATTTAAAACATTTTAAGGAGGGCTATGACATGGTCAACTTTGCATTTTAGAACACTAACTCTGGCTAGAATGTAAGGATAGAATGGAGAGAGGTGAAGAGTGAGGAGAGGCTGGGAAACAATTTAGGAAGCTGTGGCAGTAATTCAGGTAAAGGATGATGATGCCCTGAGACAGGGTAAGTGGCAATAAAGAGGAAGAAAAGTGAATAGAATTAAAAGATGTTTAGGAGATAGATGCAAGCGCCTTCGGTGTTTAATTAGATATTGGTGAGTGGAAGGCCTACCCCAGATTGCTGCCTTGGACAAGTTAGTGAAAGGTAGTGGTGTTCATCGGTTCCTTGAGATGGAGACACTGGAGAGGAACTGTTTGGAAGGAAGACTCCAGTTTTAGGTGTATCAAGTATGATGTTAGTGTGAGATGTTCAAAAGGAGAGGTCCAGGGCTTCCCTGGTGGCGCAGTGGTTGAGAGTTCGCCTGCCGATGCAGGGGACACGGGTTTGTGCTCCGGTCGGGGAAGATCCCACATGCCGCAGGGCGGCTGGGCCTGTGAGCCATGGCCGCTGAGCCTGCGCGTCCGGAGCCTGTGCTCCACGACGGGAGAGGCCACAACAGTGAGAGGCCCGCGTAACGCAAAAAAAAAAAAAAGGAGAGGTCCAGTAGGCAGTTGAGGAAAACAGGGATGTGAAGAAGGGTGAACTTAGTCTCTGTGGTCTCTTGAAGAATTGTGGGTACTTTGGAACAACTACATTCAGTGCAGCCTAGAAAGACAGTTTAGCAGCAATGGTATGAAGTGGGGTGTGCCTTCTCTCTAGGCGCACAGGAGTAAGCAATTTGATGGACAGCTTCTAGAGGGCTTACACCTCAGGATCAGGGCTGGGTATATGCAGTAAGTGACAGGAAGCTAGCCATCCTAAAGCTTCTAACGCATGGGAGTGGATGGTGCTCAGAGAGCAGCAGTTTTATGTTCTGGCTCCCAAAAGAAGGCAATGATCTAATTAGGTTACCCCTGCTTCTCTCTACCATATAAATTGGGATGATCTACAATTCACACCAACTCATTTCATCATAAAAACATCTGTGTGATATCAGCAAAACAAATATTACTAGCCCCCATTTCACAGGGGAAGGCACTAAAACTCTTAGAAACTTTCTGGATCTCATAATTAGTAAGTGGCAGAGTTGGGATACTAGAATTCCAGGTCCCTTTTTCTAAATCCAGCACTTTTTTCATTAAAAAGGGATAAGAATAAACAGTACATAACATATTAGCTAGAGACAATTAGAAAGAAGAATTAAGATAACTTCATAATTTCTGGTATAGAAGACTTAAATACTAGTGATGTCTCCAATCAAAATTGAAAACTTGAGGATGAAAGGAGATTGGCTGAGAAGATGACTTCACTTTTGAACTGAAATTGCTGGGCAAAAAGTGACTAGGCAAAGTCTAACTAGAACAGCTCTTGTTTCTCTGTAGCTGTAAATCAAGGCCCATCCTTTGGATAATCAAGATGGAAGCTAGGGCTTTTCACAAAATCATCTCCTCAAACATTCCCATGTACACAGTCTCTATTAAGGGAACAATTAAGAAAGGACCACAGTATATTCTAAAGGCAATGTTCAAGTGAATACAGTTAAGGAAATAAAATAAGGATATTGCTTAAGAAAGTTAACCCTGGCTCTAAAAATAGCTCCTGAGCTTGACTTAGAATACATTTAATTGTATTTCCAGGTTACCCACGAGGTAAAGGGCAGTATTTCTACTCACTTACCGAGAAGCATGTAAGTCTTAACTGATAAATGTGTTTAGATGAAAGGAGCATAAAACGGTGTTATTTATTAGAAAATACCATAACTAGAGCATCTCAGGCTATATTTTCTCTTACTACTTTTCTAACATTTTCTTTGAAGGTCATGGGGATGACCGAGTGCAAAGAGGTTCACAGTATTTGGGGTTATTTATGCAACTTCCTGTGGACATACAATTTAAGCTTGACCAGTCTGATCACTCTGGAATGAGCCCTGGCCAAGTAGTAGGGATTAATCTGCCAGGAGACAGTCTTCAATAAATTATCTGGTTGGAATTTTTTTCTCTTTTCCTGGTTTAAAACATTTTCCTCCAATAAATAATCGAGTTGTACACTGGAAAACGAAAATGACTAACCTCCTCAGAAAGTAAAAGAAAGTCTGAAAATGGAAACTGGAGAGTTTCCCCTGCTAGTGTCCACTGAGTGAGAGAATGTAGTTATTTATTTGAAATGCCAGCAAATGGGCTCCCATGTAATGAAATATTTATTGAAATTGCTTCTTTGGCCCTCTACAGTTGTTGATAAGGTTTAACAAGAGTCAGGTAAGGAAAGCAGAGTGAAGGTATGTCTATTTATTTATTTATGGTTCAAGCAGCTTCGACCATAAGGCTTACATTGGGAAATCATACAGGCAGGGCCATACATGACTGACAATAATAGTTATTTTCCATTTTTGTTGAATCGTTGGCCACAGCTCAGGAAAATCAATCTTAAAGGATTTCTATATTTGCTTGGTTCTGTATTTAAGCCTTTACTCTCTTGTTAAGATATATTTCTGTTAGTTTTAATTAAAGTTCACAATGTTGAGTACTTACTCAATATTTTTTCATAATTCTATCATCAATACCTTCATTCTCTTTTTTGTTATCTAGATTTTGTTTACCTGTTTGTTTCTCTAGCTTTTCTATACCTTGAGAATCAGTTTTATTTTACTAACTCAAGCTAAGGCCATTTTCTACTCCTTCTCACTTTGAGGAATATAGATCTAGCCAAATTAAGATCATGCCTGTTCAAATTTTAACAATGACCCTGCAAAAGCAATTTCAAAACAATTCTTAAAATAAAATATCTGTATGAGCTATGCTCAGAAAGAATGAGAAGTGTTTAGTGTTCTTAAACCTCACATATACCAAATAAAGACATTCCAGTGAGAAAAGGGGCATCTCTGCTCTTCAGAGATCACTGGGTGATACTGGGGCTGTGTGAATTTTCATGATATTCATCATGATTTATTGACAAAGCTTGAGAAAGTCACTAACTGGAGGTTTCAAGAAATAGTCTCCAGCATTACTTAAAAAGCATTCCAACATGTTTATTTTTGCTATTTCTGGATTTTAGAAAGCTAATAAGTTAATAGAAACAGAGAACTTTACAGTTTAAGATAGCTTTAGAAACCATCTAATCAAAATTCCTCAATTTATTAGTAAGAAAACTGGGATCCAGAAGCATTAAGTGAATTGAACAAAGGCACGTATTAAGCTGCAGAGCAGAAACTCGAATCCAGGTCTCTTGACTCCTGCTTCAGTGTTTTTCAACAACATCAAATGATCGCATCAAAATCACACACACACACACGTATAGTTGGAAACCAGCTATATACATGAGTCTAATAACGTTTTCAAAGATCACACATGATTTGAGCAAGCTGCTAACTCATGACCTCCATATGTGTTTCAAACAGTATAGTGGATGTGATGACATGCTGCCCAGATCTGCCCTCCAAGACTAAGCCCTCATTCCCCCAGCTTCTGGGAGAGTTGGCAGTCAACACTCTCAACAGTCTCTCTTCTGGACTTACCTTGGCCAAAGAGGGTCCAAAGTTAAAGCCCTGCATTGAGTGTCTGGGCAATACCAGCATATAAAGCCCCTGCTCCCTTACCCCAAATTGGAAGCCTCCCAGGCTCCAAAGCTCCT
Organism: Stenella coeruleoalba; assembly: GCF_951394435.1. Classification (NCBI taxonomy): domain Eukaryota; kingdom Metazoa; phylum Chordata; class Mammalia; order Artiodactyla; family Delphinidae; genus Stenella; species Stenella coeruleoalba. Next base: position 74,607,512 of record NC_137148.1, read on the forward strand.
CCTGGGCTTGGATTACGCTTTTGTTTCCCCTGCACTGCAGTTCAACTTCTTTCTCCTCAGCCCTGCTTCCTTCACCCACCCACCCACCCAGGTGTTCATCCTGCAAGCTCTACTCCCCAAAATTCTGCCTGCCCTGCAAATCTTCATCTCACAGTCAGTCTCCCAGAGAATCTGACCAGAGACATACAACATCATGGGTAAGCGGATGGGCTCTGTAATCAGACTGCCTGGGTTTAAATCCTGGCCCCACCACTTTCCAGCTGTGTTACCCTTTAAATCTCTTTTTGATACGTTTTTTTTAAAAAATAAGAGTAATATTAGAACCTACCACACAGGGCGGGTATGTATTATATGAGATAATCCATGAAGCCGTAGTGTAGTGCTTGGCACAGACTAATTGGCAGTATCAGTCAGGATGCTAAAGGAAACAGATGGCACATTCAAAATAAAGGACTATTTACAGGGGTGTGGGCAGAGCTAAAAGAACCAATAAGGAGTGGCAAGACATCCAGGGACTAGCAACAGTGGGAAGCCAGTACCAGCCCTAGGCCGGACAGGGCAAGTAGACAAACCAATGTTACAGATACACAATGTGAGGTATACAGCCTGGAGAGAGCGGCACTGTGAAAGAGGCAACCTCCAACAGAGGCAAAGCAGGAGAGGAACTCAACTCTGCCAGACCATGAGAAGGGAGTTAGAGAATGAGGATAAATATCGTGGGTTCTTTCCCCTCCCACCCTCTGGTTTCCTGCTGGTCTGCCATTGGTCAAACACAACCAGAAGATAGAGGCAAGAGATGCTAGTAGAACCAATACATAGAAATCAGCATTCCCATCCTCCCTTCCACCGTTCCCACCCCCACACACACTCCAAAGAACAGGGCAGGGCAAAGAAGTGCAGAAATGGATCTAGAGGACAAACTGATAACAACCAGCATGGTAATCCTCAAATATTAGAGATTATTCAAATTTCTGCAACTCCTGGCATACCCTATGTTTGGAGTCTTGCTGTTCATAAAACTTCAAGTTAATCTGAAGTTTGATAAGACGGAATTGAATTTTTTCTTTTAGAAAATCAACTCATCCAACCAGTCCAACCTGCCCATTAGCACAGTATCTGGCACATAGTAGGTGCCCAACATATGTTAATGGATGATTTGACTAATTGATTTAACATAAATGAAATAAAATTTTTTATAGAAAAAGTAAAGAAAATCCTTTGGGAGATATGATTTAACTTCAACATTCACAACATGCTTTTAAGTTTACTGAAGCTTTTTAGAATTGTCAGGAATTGTATTCACTGACTTCCTTAAAAGAAAGTTATCAAATAAATGCAAGTTTGGATTGTTATTATTTCTCACTAATAGAATCAAAGTTTGCAAAAATAAAATTCTAAATTCTAACAAGACAGAAGACAATACTACAATACTACAATACTCCTTCCCCCAAAATAATTTTATCAAAGGTAATAAAATAAATTCCACTGATGGAAAGTCCTTTTTTCACCTGGGTGAGATCTTCAAAGGACATTTCAAGGAATGGAAAAGAGAACTGCCCTCTCTCCCACAGACGAAGAAGAGTTAGGCACCAGGGCTAGATGTGTAGCTTTGGATATGCCACCTAGCCTTTCTGAGTTTCAACCTTTCCTCTACAAACCAAAAAAATAATAAAGATTTTCTACCTCAAAGGACAAAATGGGGTCATTTCAAGTGCACAGAAGTGGTGGTATAGTTTCCTATGCTTATGTGCAAACACACAACTGCCAAGGACGTACCTGTCTACCACCGAGGAAGCTTCGATGTTGCCATGCAAGGGTGACATTTCCCACTTCCATAGGGACAATAAAAAGTTACAGAGATCCCAGAAGTGTCCCATCTCTTAACTAGACTCTGAACTCTTCCAAAGTGTGGAGCCCAGGCCTTCTCCAAGGCATTCAACCAGGAGTTCTCAGATTGGGATGAGTCTCTCTGAAAAGAAAGGATGAAAAAAAGGTGTATTGTTCAGGGAAGATGATCCACTGACTACATGAGACCCTAAAGAAAGATTAGGATCCCCTGCCCTAAGAAGCATACCTAAGCGACCTCCCTAACCACACTCCACCTGCTACTCACCACCTCCCCCCATCCAGGCAATGGAGGGAGCTAGCAGCCCCCTGCAGTTAACCAACACTCCACATACACTTCACAAAGGTAAAGGATGAAGTTTTTATCTGTGAATATTGTGGCTTTACTTCTGGAAGCTTGAATATCAATTTACATAATTCAGTTTTCAGCATATGCAGTCAGTTCTCACAGTCCAATGTCCCTTTTTATTATTATTTGAGATTTTGCTAAGGCAAATCTTTTGATTGTCTGAAGGTTTGCCTGCGAGCTTTATGCAGTAGAAGTTTTAAGACAAAAGTTAACATTTATGAAAATCTCAACTCTGAATTAAATGCAATATCCAGAAAATGTTTTATTAATAAAGTAGTGCTAAGATTTGTAAAATAAGCTAGCCTGATTTTTTAATTCAAATATAGTTAACTGGATGTTTTCACAACCTCGAAAAGCATATTTTATTCGAATTTAAATTCCTGGTTTGGAGTTTCTTAGGTAAAGAGAAGGGGAATTTCTCTTTAATTTGATTAGTGTAATGATAATAATGTTATTTAATTATTTAGCCAGCACATATATAGCATTTTCTATGGGCCAGGCAGTCTTCCAAGGACTTATAGCTATTAAGTTTACTTAATCCTCATAACAAGCCTATAAGATAGGTAATATTATTATGCCCATTTTATAGATGAGAAAACTACAGCACAGAGATAGTGGTTAAGCAACATGCCCAAAGTCACACAGCTAGTAAGTGGCAGAGCCAGGATTCAAACTCAGGCAGATACAATCATAGCAGCCACAATAAAATTGAGATTACTGTGGGCTTCCAGGAAGATGGCAGAAGAGTAAGTCGCGGAGATCACCTTCCTCCCCACAGACACACCAGAAATACATCTACATGTGGAACAACTCCTACAGAACACCTACGGAACGCGGGCAGAAGACCTCAGACCTCCCAAAAGGCAAAAAACTCCCCACGTACCACGTAGGGCAAAAGAAAACAGAATAAACAGAGACAAAGAATAGGGACAGGACCTGCACCAGTGGGAGGGAGCTGTGAAGGAGGAAAGGTTTACACACACTAAGAAGCCCCTTCGCGGGTAGAGACTGCGGGTGGCGGAGGGGGAAAGCTTCGGAGCCGCGGAGGAGAGCACAGCAACAGGGGTGCGGAGGGCAAAGCGGAGAGATTCCCGCACAGAGGATCGGTGTAGACCGGCACTCACCAGCCCGAGAAGCTTGTCTGCTCACCCGCCGGCGCGGGTGGGGTTGGGAGCTGAGGCTCCGGCTTCGGTTGGAGCACAGGGAGAGGACTGGGGTTGGCAGCGTGAACACAGCCTGCAGGGGGTTAGTGCACCACAGCTTGCCGGGAGGGAGTCCGGGAAAAGTCTGGACCTGCTGAAGAGGCAAGAGACTTTTTCTTCCCTCTTTGTTTCCTGGTGCGCGAGGAGAGGGGATTAAGAGTGCTGCTTAAAGGAGCTCCAGAGACGGCCGCGAGCAACGCGCGGACCCCAGAGACGGGCATGAGACGCTAAGGCTGCTGCTGCCGCCACCAAGAAGCCTGTGTGCGAGCACAGGTCACTATCCACACTCCTCCCTTCCGGGGAGCCTATGCACCCCGCCACTGCCAGGGTCCCGGAATCCAGGAACAACTTTCCCGGAAGAACGCGCAGCGCCCCTCAGGCTGGTACAACGTCACGCCGGCCTGTGCCGCCGTAGGCCCGCCCCGCACTCCGTACCCCTCCCTCCCCTCGGCCTGAGTGAGCCAGAGTCCCCGAAGCAGCTGCTCCTTTAACCCCGTCCAGTCTGGGGGAAGAACAGACGCCCTCTGGCGACCTACACGCAGAGGCAGGGCCAAATCCAAAACTGAGCCCCGGGAGCGGTGAGAACAAAGAAGAGAAAGGGAAATCTCTCCCAGCAGCCTCAGAAGCAGCGGATTAAAGCTCCACAATCAACTTGATGTACCCTGCATCTGTGGAATACATGAATAGACAACGAATCATCCCAAATTGAGGAGATGGACTTTGAGAGCAAGATTTATAATTTGTTCCCCTTTTCCTCTTTTTGTGAGTGTGTGTGTGTATGCTTCTGTGTGAGATTTTGTCTGTATAACTTTGCTTCCACCATTTGTCCTAGGATTCTATCCGTCCGTTTATTTTTTTCTTAATAATTATTTATTTTAATAACTTGATTTTATTTTATCTTACTTTATTTTATTTTACTTTATCTACTTTCTTTCTTTTTTTCCTTCCTGCCCTCCTTCCTTCCTTCCTCCCTCCCTGCCTCCCTCCCTCCTTTCTTTCTTTGTTTCTTTCTTTCTTTCTACTTCTACTAATTATTTCTTTCTACTTTTTCTCCCCTTTATTCTGAGCCGTGTGGATGAAAGGCTCTTGGTGCTTCAGCCAGGAGTCAGTGCTGTGCCTCTGAGGAGGGAGAGCAAACTTCAGGACACTGGTCCACAAGACACCTCCCAGCTCCACATAATATCAAACGGCAGAGATCTCCATCTCAACACCAACACCCAGCTTCACTCAACGACCAGCAAGCTACAGTGCTGGACACCCTATGCCAAACAACTAGCAACACAGGAACACAACCCCACCCATTAGCAGAGAGGCTGCCTAAAATCATAATAAGTCCACAGAAACACCAAAACACAACAACAGACGTGGACTTGCTCACCAGAAAGACAAGATCCAGCCTCATCCAGCAGAACACAGGCACTAGTCCCCTCCACCGGGAAGCCTACACAACCCACTGAACCAACCTTAGCCACTGGGGACAGACACCAAAAACAATGGGAACTACGAACCTGCAGCCTGCAAAAAAGAGACCCCAAACACAGGAAGATAAGCAAAATGAGAAGACAGAAAAACACACAGCAGTTGAAGGAGCAAGATAAAAACCCACCAGACCTAACAAATGAAGAGGAAATAGGCAGTCTACCTGACACAGAATTCAGAATAATGATAGTAAAGATGATCCAAAATCTTGGAAATAGAATAGGCAAAATGCAAGAAATATTTAACAAGAACCTAGAAGAACTAAAGATGAAACAAGCAACGATAAACAACACAATAAATGAAATTAAAAATACTCTAGATGGGATCAATAGCAGAATAACTGAGGCAGAAGAACGGATAAGTGACCTGGAAGATAAAATAGTGGGAATAACTATTGCAGAGCAGAAAAAAGAATGAAAAGAAATGAGGACAGTCTCAGAGACCTCTGGGACAATATTAAATGCACCAACATTCGAATTATAGGGGTTCCAGAAGAAGAAGAGAAAAAGAAAGGGACTGAGAAAATATTTGAAGAGATTATAGTTGAAAACTTCCCAATAAGGGAAAGGAAATAGTTAATCAAGTCCAGGAAGCACAGAGACTCCCATATATGATAAATCCAAGGAGAAACATGCCAAGACCCATATTAATCAAACTGTCAAAAATTAACTACAAAGAAAATATATTAAAAGCAGCAAGGGAAAAACAACAATAACACACAAGGGAATCCCCATAAGGTTAACCGCTGATCTTTCAGCAGAACTCTGCAAGCCAGAAAGGACTGGCAGACATATTTAAAGTGATGAAGGAGAAAATCCTGCAACCAAGAGTACTCTACCCAGCAAGGATCTCATTCAGATTTGATGGAGAAATTAAAACCTTTACAGACAAACAAAAGCTGAGAGAGTTCAGCACCACCAAACCAGCTTTATAACAAATGCTAAAGGACCTTCTCTAGGCAAGAAACACAAGAGAAGGAAAAGACCTACAATAACAAACCCAAAACAATTAAGAAAATGGGAATAGGAACATACATATCGATAATTACCTTAAATGTAAATGGATTAAATGCTCCCACCAAAAGACACAGACTGGCTGAATGGGTACAAAAACAAGACCCATATATATAAGCTGTCTACAAGAGACCCACTTCAGACCTAGAGACACATACAGACTGAAAGTGAGGGGATGAAGAAAGATATTCCATGCAAATGGAAACCAAAAGAAAGCTGGAGTAGCAATTCTTATATCAGACAAAATAGACTTTAAAATAAAGACTATTAGTAGAGACAAAGAAGAACACTACATAATGATCAAGGGATCGATCCAAGAAGAAGATATAACAATTGTAAATATTTATGCACCCAACATAGGAGTACCTCAATACATAAGGCAAATATTAACAGCCATAAAAGGGGAAATCAACTGTAACACATTCATAGTAGACTTTAACACCCCACTTTCACCAATGGACAGATCGTCCAAAATGAAAATAAATACGGAAACACAAGCTTTAAATGATACATTAAACAAGATGGACTTAATTGATATTTATAAGACATTCCATCCAAAAACAACAGAATACACATTTTTCTCAAGTGCTCACGGAACATTCTCCAGGATAGATCATATCTTGGGTCACAAATCAAGCCTTGGTAAATTTAAGAAAATTGAAATTGTATCAAGTATCTTTTCTGACCACAATGCTATGAGACTAGATATCAATTACAGGAAAAGATATATAAAAAATACAAACACATGGAGGCTAAACAATACACTACTTTATAACGAAGTGATCACTTAAGAAATCAAAGAGGAAATAAAAAAAATACCTAGAAACAAATGACAATAGAGACACAATGACCCAAAACCTATGGGATGCAGCAAAAGCAGTTCTAAGACGGAAGTTTATACCAATACAATCCTACATTAAGAAACAGGAAACATCTCGAATAAACAACCTAAACTTGCACCTAAAGCAATTAGAGAAAGAAGAACAAATATACCCCAAAGTGAGCAGAAGGAAAGAAATCATAAAAATCAGATCAGAAATAAATGAAAAAGAAATGAAGGAAACGATAGCAAAGATCAATAAAACTAAAAGCTGGTTCCTTGAGAAGATAAACAAAATTGATAAATCATTAGCCACACTCATCAAGAAAAAAAGGGAGAAGACTCAAATCAATAGAATCAGAAATGAAAAAGAAGAAGTAACAACTGACACTGCAGAAATACAAAAGATCATGAGAGATTATTACAAGCAACTCTATGCCAATAAAATGGACAACCTGGCAGAAATGGACAAATTCTTAGAAATGCACAACCTGCCAAGACAGAATCAGGAAGAAACAGAAAATAAGTACAGACCAATCACAAACACTGAAATTGAAACTGTGATTAAAAATCTTCCAACAAACAAAAGCCCAGGACCAGATGGTTTCACAGCCAAATTCTATCAAACATTTAGAGAATGGCTAATACCTATCCTTCTCAAACTCTTCCAAAATATAGCAGAAGGGGCTACCCTGGTGGCGCAGTGGTTGAGAGTCTGCCTGCCGAGGCAGGGGACACGGGTTCGTGCCCTGGTCCGGGAAGATCCCACATGGTGCGGAGCAGCTGGGCCCATGAGCCATGGCCGCTGAGCCTGCGCATCCGGAGCCTGTGCTCCGCAACAGAAGAGGCCACAACAGTGAGAGGCCTGCGTACCGAAAAAAAAAAAAAAATATATATATATATATATATATATATATATATATATATATATATATATATATATATATATATATATATATATAGCAGAGGGAGGAACACTCCCAAACACATTCTACGAGGCCACCATCACCTTGATACCAAAACCAGACAAGGATGTCACAAAGAAAATAAACTACAGGCCAATATCACTGATGAATATAGATGCAAAAATCCTCAACAAAATACTAGCAAACAGAATCCAACAGCACATTAAAAGGATCATACACCATGATCAAGTGGGGTTGATTCCAGGAATGCAAGGATTCTTCAATATATGCAAATCAATCAACATGATACACCATATTAACAAATTGAAGGAGAAAAACCATATGATCATCTCAATAGATGCAGAGAAAGCTTTTGACAAAATTCAACACCCATTTATAATAAACACCCTGCAGAAAGTAGGCATAGAGGGAACTTTCCTCAATATAATAAAGGCCATATGTGACAAACCCACAGCCAACATCGTCCTCAATGGTGAAAAACTGAAAGCATTTCCACTAAGGTCAGGAACAAGACAAGGTTGCCCACTCTCACCACTCTTATTTAACATAGTTTTGGAAGTTTTAGCCATAGCAATCAGAGAATAAAAGGAAATAAAAGGAATACAAATCAGTAAAGAAGAAGTAAAGCTGTCACTCTTTGCAGATGACATGATACTATACATAGAGAATCCTAAAGATGCTACCAGAAAACTACTAGAGCTAATCAATGAATTTGGTAAAGTAGCAGGATACAAAATTAATGCACAGAAATCTCTGGCATTCCCACACACTAATGATGAAAAATCTGAAAGTGAAATCAAGAAAACACTCCCATTTACCACCGCAACAAAAAGAATAAAATATCTAGGAATAAACCTACCTAGGGAGACATAAGACCTGTATGCAGAAAATTATAAGACACTGATGAAAGAAATTAAAGATGATACAAATAGATGGAGAGATATACCATGTTCTTGGATTGGAAGAATCAACATTGTGAAAATGACTCTACTACCCAAAGCAATCTACAGATTCAATGCAATCCCTATCAAACTACCACTGGCACTTTTCACAGAACTAGAACAAAAGATTTCACAATTTGTATGGAAACACAAAAGACCCGGAATAGCAAAAGCAATCTTGAGAATGAAAAATGGAGCTGGAGGAATCAGGCTCCCTGACTTCAGATTATACTACAAAGCTACAGTAATCAAGACAGTATGGTACTGGCACAAAAACAGAAAGATAGATCAATGGAACAGGATAGAAATCCCAGAGATAAACCCACGCACATATGGTCACCTTATCTTTGATAAAGGAGGCAGGAATGTACAGTGGAGAAAGGACAGGCTCTTCAATAAGTGGTGCTGGGAAAACTGGACAGGTACATGTAAAAGTGTGAGATTAGATCACTCCCTAACACCATATACAACAATAAGCTCAAAATGGATTCAAGCACTAAATGTAAGGCCAGAAACTATCAAACTCTTAGAGGAAAACATAGAACACTCTATGACATAAATCACAGCAAGATCCTTTTTGACCCACTTCATAGAGAAATGGAAATAAAAACAAAAATAAACAAATGGGACCTAATGAAACTTAAAAGCTTTTGCATAGCAAAGGAAACCATAAACAAGACCAAAAGACAACCCTCAGAATGGGAGAAAATATTTGCAAATGAAGCAACTGACAAAGGATTAATCTCCAAAATTTATAAGCAGCTCATTTAGCTCAATAACAAAAAAAACAAACAACCCAATCCAAAAATGGGCAGAAGACCTAAATAGACCTTTCTCCAAAGAAGATATACAGACTGCAACAAACACATGAAAGAATGCTCAGCATCATTAATTATTAGAGAAATGCAAATCAAAAGTACAATGAGATATCATCTCGCACCAGTCAGAATGGCCATCATCAAAAAATCTAGAAACAATAAATGCTGGAGAGGGTGTGGAGAAAAGGGAACACTCTTGCACTGCTGGTGGGAATGTGAATTGGTACAGCCACTATGGAGAACAGTATGGAGGTTCCTTAAAAAACTACAAATAGAACAACCATATGACCCAGCAATCCCACTACTGGGCATATACCCTGAGAAAACCATAATTCAAAAAGAGTAATGTACCAAAATGTTCATTGCAGCTCTATTCACAATAGCCCGGAGATGTAAACAACCTAAGTGTCCATCATTGGATGAATGGATAAAGAAGATATGGCACATATATACAATGGAATATTACTCAGCCATAAAAAGAAACGAAATTGAGCTATTTGTAATGAGGTGGATAGACCTAGAGTATATCACACAGAGTGAAGTAAGTCAGAAAGAGAAAGACAAATACCGTATGCTAACACATATATATGGAATTTAAGGAAAAAAATGTCATGAAGAACCTAGGGGTAAGACAGGAATAAAGACACAGACCTACTAGAGAATGGACTTGAGGATATGGGGAGGGGGAAGCGTAAGCTGTGACAAAGCGAGAGACAGGCATGGACATATATACACTACCAAACGTAAGGTAGATAGCTAGTGGGATGCAGCTGCATAGCACAGGGAGATCAGCTCGGTGCTTTGTGACTGCCTGGAGTGGTGGGATAGGGAGGGTGGGAGGGAGGGAGACGCAAGAGGGAAGAGATATGGGAACATATGTATATGTATAACTGATTCACTTTGTTATGAAGCAGAAAATAACACACCATTGTAAAGCAATTATACTCCAATAAAGATGTAAAAAATAAATAAATAAATAAATAAAATTGAGATTACTTAATAGTTATTGAATACTCACTATGTGCCAGGCATTAGGCTAGGCGTTTTCCCTACATTGTCTCATTTAGTTCTTACCATAACAATATTAGATAGGTACTAATTTTAGCCCACTTTACAAATGAGCAAACAAGCCCAGAGTTATTAAGTAAGTTGCCCAAGACAACACAGCTAGTAAAAGGCAGAGTCAAGACATTCCAAGTCTGCACACTCCACAGCCTGGGCTCTGCATTACCATGTATGGATGTACAGCTTAGTAAAGAGAGGTCATTAGGCTCTGTCAGGCAAAACAGTATGAAAGTTTGATAAGAGACTAAACACCCCTCAACCTGTAAGCTTCTCCTCACTTTTTGTATCATGTAACTGAAAAGGTCAAGGATGCTGGATTCTTTGGCTCCCCTCTCCTCCCACAGGTTGTCCTAAGTATGACTTCATCTTCTAGCTGCCATCCTGGAAGTAGTTTCGTGCCTCTCTCTGAGGGACTTCAATAAGAGTGGAGGTATCCAATGTGCTATGCTCAGATATCCTGTCCATGGGCTGTGGCAATCAGAGGTGACAAGTCACAGACACCTCCCAGCTCTCACAGCAGCTGGAGTCCTACACTCCCACCTTCAGAATCCCCACTGGTTTTTCCCCCAGGAGACTGCTGTTAATCTGGTCTTGTGGCCCTGGGGGATGAGAACCTGAGCCAAGGTATGTGACAACAGAATAGCAGAAGTCAACAACACAAATAACAAAAATGCATTTCAAAGGCTCCATGCCGTACAAAGCTGTTTCATATATGTATTGTCTCGTTTGGGCACTTGCTATGGGAATTACCTGAAACTGAAACTGGTTCTAAGAAATAATTGGTACTTCTGAGTTTTTCTATTTACTTTTGGCTTCATTATTATTATGTATTCCATTTCCTATAATGGTATTAAATTTATATTTGAACTTTTTTTGTTTACTTAGCAAGAGACTGATGCTTCCTCAAAACATACAGTATTTAATTCTACCAGGATAGTTTATGGGACAAAATATTATCATCTTGCCACAAATACTAAGTTTTGCCCTCAATTTAGTGGAATCACAAGGTTGGCTTAAATGTAGTTATAGGACTAAGCACCTGGGGTCATGAATTTCTCCAACATATATACATTGAATGACTGTGTCCACCCAAAATTCACATGTTGAAGCCCTGACTTCCAATGTCATGGTATTCAGAGATGGAGTCTTTGGGAGGTAATTAGGTTTAGATGCGATCATGAGGATGGGGCCCTAATTATTGGATTAGTGCCCTTATAAAAAGAGATGCCAGAAAGCTTGCTTACACTCTCTCCACTTCCAAACAAAGAAGAAGCCATGTGCTTTCACCAGAAACCAACCATGCTGGCACTCTGATCTGGGAATTCTAGCCTCCAGAGCTGTGAGAAAATAAATCCCTGATGTCTAAACCACCAGTCTGTGGTATTTTGTTATAGCAGTCCAAGCTAAGACAGATGTATGTACATGGACACAGTATAATAAGTATTACATATAGACACACAATATTGATAGATATTGATATACACATATCAGAAAGTGAAGAAGAAACTTGTTATTGCATAAATAAGTAGATAATAAATGACAGCACTCCAGAAGTGACAATCCAATACCTGAAGGCATTTTAGCAACAGAAATTTTTAAAGTAAGAAATCTTCTCAAAAATAGTTTGTGAGTCAGGCTCTAAAATAAGGTAGAGAGTCTAACTGAAGCAACCTCAGAAATAAGTTGGACAGAGATGGTAGAAAAGGAGGCTGCCCAAGGAGCCTTGATAGTGGACCAAAGAGAATGGCACAGGTGGTGGAGTCTTTGCTTCAGCCTCCACTCTGAAGCCATATAAGGTAACATGTAAGTAACAGGAGGCAAGGTTTTGTGGAAGGGAGCTCACCTCAGTGCTGAGGAAGAAGGAAATCCAAGTTTTCTTTTGACAACTTGGCCTTTCATGGCCTTAATGTGACTGCTCTCCCACTGGAGTGCATGGTTGGAATAGAAGAGCACGGCCAAAAGCCCTAAGCGCTTGCAAGCTTGGTCTCAATCTATTGAGCCCCCTGGTGAGTTAAATGGCTCAGTTGAAAGGTACCTTTGGGGAGAATTATCAATGTTAGAAAAGATGGAGAACAAACCTCCATGAGCAGTTCCAAGAGAAACATTTCTACAGAGCCATAGAAAATAATGAAAGGTAAATCTGCCAGAACAAAACAGACATTTTATCCAATAAATTTGGTATTACAATGCTTAAACAGTGAGAATTTTTAAAGACTGCTATTAGATCTTCCAAAGCCTTTGGCAAAATTAGTCAGATATCACTTTAAACTGTCTATATTAGTCAGGTGTGTGCAAGAAAAGTGATGCTACAAGCAAGGAAATGTTAGAAAAAAAAAAAATCCATGATGTATATACCAATTCATCCAACTTTAACAGGGGCAGATACAATTCCAATCTTAAAATTTATGACAGTTTTTTTATACTTTCTTTCAGAGCTATTTTTAAATATTTTATCTGAAGTTTGATAACAAAAATATCAATTCCGTTTCTATCCTAGAACTCAAATTTCCAAGACAAATGTAGCCTATTGATACCATCAAAGCTGAGAAAACTCACAGAATTGCTGATCTTTAGGGTTGCTACATTAGACTGATCACTTTGGCTGAGAATTCAGCCAGACTGCAGAAGAAAACTTCAGATTTGGGGAGGAATGAATTATTGCCATTGAGTGATTCAAACACAAGATGAAATTGAAAACTCAAACCAGTATTTCCCTAATTTTTTTTGCTGTTATAGTTGATAAGTTCTCAGCATTCAGCATATTAGATGTTTCCGGCTGACAAAATAGAATTAGATTTCTACCTACATGGGCTCAATGGCTGGTTTGCTAATTTTCCTATTGTTGGTATTTTCTATTGAGTTGAAATAATTAATGCAAAAGACGTGGCTTTTTGTGTGTGTGTGTGTGGTACGCGGGCCTCTCACTGTTGTGGCCTCTCCCGCTGCGGAGCACAGGCTCCGGACGCGCAGGCCCAGCGACCATGGCTCATGGGCCCAGACGTCCCACGGCATGTGGGATCTTCCCGAACCGGGGCACGAACCCGTGTTCCCTGCATCGGCAGGCGGACTCTCAACCACTGCGCCACCAGGGAAGCCCAAGACGTGGCATTTTTGAACTTTAAAACTTGGAGGTCGGCTTGCATCATTATTTTGGAGCTATTAAATCCAGGAAAAACCTGGGGCCCTTCCTCGTGAAGGGACTTCACGTGGACTTTTTTTTTTTTTAATCAAGCTGGGTAGAGAGAATGATGAACCAGTGCCAAACTGGAAGAAGTTTTCACTAACATTTATCTAGTGTTTACTCTGTAGCAGACATAGCCTAATCCCTCACTCATAATTCTAAAATTCAAAAACCTTTGTCAACCAGGTTTTTTTGTAACTCAATTGGCAGCAAAACTTGACCAAACTCATTTTGCAGCAAACCCTGATCTGATTTTAGAAGGCGTTAATGTCTGATTACTAATCAGTGCCCTAGATTCCATTGGGGGTATTATGTAATATATGGTATATTATGTAACATATAAATATGATCACATGTGCCATATTACCTTCCTAAAATCTAAAATGTTCTCAGTTCCAAAACACACGTGGCCCAAATTATTTCAAGTAAGGAAAGTCTCACACAATTATCTAAAGTAAGCATTTCTAATATTCCTAATTTATAGATAGGAAAACTGAGAAAAAGAGAGTGTAAACATATTGCCTAAGGTGACATATATAATAAGAGGTAGATCTGAGATTTGAATCCAGGCAGTCTGGCTTCAGAATCTATGTTCTTAATTGCTGCACTACTATGCCACCTTTAGTCATCTGCTAATGGGGTACCTTTAAGAAAAATTTTTTTGTTTGTATTATATAGAGATTTGAAAGCAAAAAAGAGAGAGGATATATTATCCTTAGACATGATTAACAGCCTCCTCTATCTTTATCAGCCAGGATCCAGCTAGGAAAACAGTATCCATCCCAGGTAGACAAATGTCAAGGGAATTTAAAATGGGGAACCAGTTACAAAGTTATAGGAAGAATCTAAAGGCCTAAAAGGGGACTATGAGGCAACCAGAATTTAGCAAGACTCAGAAAGCTATCACTACCTCTAGGGCTGAAATAGCAAAGGGAGAAGGTAGCCTTACCAAAAGCCAGGAGCCAAGGTCAACAAGAGTTGTTGACACCAGGGACTGAGGTGCTGTCCTACAAAAGCAGTAGTCAATGTCCTGAAGGATGAGCATCAAAGCAAAAATGATAGGGAAAAGTATCCTGGCTTCTCCTTTTCTTCTGCCCTCCAATCCCCCTTAAGAATCTCCATTGTCTATACCTAGCTAGAAGCCAATTAGCAATGGAGCCTAAAAAATGAGGTCAACCCTCTATGCTACAGAGTGGAGCAGAGAGAAAGAGCAAAAAATTCAGATTGGAGGGCACGTGATCAAATAACTATTACCCATGAGGTTGAGAGTGAAAATATCGGAGAACAGATTAAGGGTTGGTCTGAAAAGATTTAACAGGTGATTGCAAAGACAAACCCTAAAAAAAGTTTTTTCCACATTTAATTAAATAATATATTAAGGACCTTCTTTATACCAAGTATGATCAGTGATGAAATGTAAGCTTCTAGAGGGCAGAATATTAACATTAAATTTTTAACAAAAATAAAATTTAAGCAACATAAAGGGTCTTGAACTTGAGTACAAGGAGTCAATTGTATGAGATAAGAAGAGGTCTATCTCAGAAGCATGTACAGAAAAGGACTTAGAGGCTTAGCCAACAGTAAGGTCTATGTGTCAACAAGACGAAGTGACTCTTAGAAAAATCTAATTGAACCTTGGACGGCATTAGTTAAAGCAAGGTATTAAAACATGGTAGGTGGTATTCCTATCATAAACCGGTCAGATCATCTTGGAATGACTTCTGGACTTTCAGTTATAACTTTAAGAGGGATATAAGTCAACCAAATTATGCACAAAAGATAAAGAAGTAAAGCCGCACAAAACCATGTTCTATAAGCAAAAATTGAAAAGCCTGGAAATCTTTAACCTGGAGGAATAACAGGGTAGGAAGGTATATAAACACACATTTCAAATAATTTAAGAAATAGGTACAGGGGTGTTATCAACCGCCCATCTACTCCACTTGAAAGAGATGCTGCCTCTACCACCATCCTGCATCCTAGATACCAATGAAATGGCCATGCTTTATATCACACAACACCATTCCAATCAAGGTGGACTAGTAGTTGGCATATGACTATCACTGAAAGGCAGACAGTCCATAAGCCAGCCACCTATGCCAGCACCTGGAGTAAAAAGGTAAGCTGGACCTCACTCTCCCTAAATGGGAATTTGTATTAGAAAACACAGAAAGACTGAACCAGTTAGTAATAAAGGCAAAAGCTAAAAGGAAGCCAGCAGACAGAGTTGGCCCATGGTAAACTAAGACCATGTGTAAACTGAGATGATGAGAGAGCAACACACTTTGTGAACAAAGTTCAGCAGCAGAGGTAAGAAAACACAGCATATTTCAGAGGGCAGCCAATGTGCTGAGAGAGAGAGAGAGATCCTGGAACACTGATTCTGTTCCTGCTATCTTCTCTCTCTTTTTTTCCATTCCATGTGAATCCTTATAATAAACTCCCTTTTTCTTAAGGTAAGACATGTGAGCTTCTGCCCTTACAAATAACTAAACACTAAACCAAACAGTTCTAAGAAAAATGAATTAAACCAGTCTTGAGGGATAAACACCACTTGGGGGAAGCTCCAGAGAGACTGCTTTCTTTCTAGCAGTCCATGAGTGTGGAACGGCTGCCTCAAGAAACAGTTTTGTCTAGCATGGAGAAGTCTAAGCACAAACATCCAGGCACACGGCGAGGACCTCAGCCTATCAGGTGGTGCCTGACTGAATAGCTTTCAAGGCTCTTCTAGTTCTGAGACTACACCCTGTGATTCTAGGTGGAAATTTCTATATCTTGAGGTAATAGAGATGGCTTTCACAATCTAAGAAAAGCATAACCTTCTAAAATAGAATTGCCTTTTGTTTTTCAGTTAGAATATTTTTCCACCCAGTGTTTTACCATTTTGAGCTTCCTTTCTTTCCAATAGAAAATGACAAGCCCAACTACAATTTCAAGTTCAGTAAATAATGTCTTAAGTAGTTTTGGTTTTGAGAAAAAGAACAGGTCATTTTGGCACTGATTTTTTTTCCATTAATTTTTAAATTCACGTGTATTTTTCAGTAAATTTAGTTCATATGATTTAGATTTATTTACACTTAGCTCCCTAAAATGTGCAGTTAGCAATCTGATGACTATGCACCTTCTAATTAGTCTGTCTCAGAACCAGAAAGTCATGTGTTGCCAACACGACCAAAGTGAAATCCAGCTGACACAAATTTGGATACAAATCGAAAAAGCCATAAAATTCAAGACCACTCTAAACTTGGCAATAAAAGTTCTCTTGTTCACAGGAGTTACAGACAAAACAAGTTCCAAGTATAAAGTACTTAACAAATTTTTCATGCAAACATGTGGCACACAGATAAATGGCAGTGGGACAGCTGCCTCTCTCATTGTTCTGCTACCATGGTTACCTTGTGATCAACTTGTGATTACAAGGGGTGCTGCTTCACGTGAGGTTGTGTCTGCATCCCTATGAATCTGGGACCTAGTCGAGAAAGCCAGTCAACTGGTTGTTGAGCAGAGTGTAAACTAAACCACTCAGTAGATAGAATGTTTCTCATTCATAGAATTAGATAATGTTGAGAGGAATAGGAACTTTCAAGAAGGATCTTGGCCAACGCTTCACTTTACTAATGTGTTTTAAATGATTGGTTTGACATTCTATGTACATAACCTTTAAAATTCAAATGACATTGGTCCAGGCACAAGTTTAATTATAAAACTCAAAGCACATATGGAGCAGAGAACATTTTCTAGGGAAACCTAGAGAATTGTTTTATGGGTTTCTTTCTTTTTCACTTATTCTTGAGACCCACAATATGAAAATAGGTTTCCTCCTTAAAATGTGTTAGAAAGAGTGATAACACTACTGAGGTACATAAAATGTACATTTTATATACAATTTATGTTGATAAAAATTCTAAACCTGCTTCAACATATCTCTATGTGCCAGTTTTCTACAAGCCAACATTTCATAAATCATATTCAAAACAAATACCCAAAATACATAACTTACATAATTAAACACTTACATATTAAATTTATACATAGCCATAATCTCTCCAATTTAAAGATATTTATCCATGCCAGGGTCTATGCACTCAGCAACAGTTGGGAAAAAAATAAATAAATCCTTAACCAGAAGTCCTTTCCTTAGTGAGTTCACTGGTTAAAGGTTTGAGGCCACTGCCCTGTGTCTCCTTGGGCACCCTGCAAGTTAGAGACAGGGGCCTGAGGTAGTTCTACTTGTTGATCTTTCTCTTTCCCAGAAGTCTCTGATTATCCCACCCCGTTTATAAGCTTTAGTCTTTGCTCATTGAGTTTCTTCTAACTACTGAGATAGAAGATGGCCCATCAGGCTTGGATAGCCATTATCCTGACCCTCCAATAAATATCTTTCATTTTCTATGTCACTCATCATCGTCTGAGAAATCTGGTTGATCCTCACCATAAAACAAAGAGGAAGTACAATCTCAAAAGATTCAGTGGTTCTTGAGACATCTTCCTTCTTTTCCGTAATTTAAAAAATATTTCCTATTTAACGTCCTCTTCCCTGGGAAATTCCTCATTCTCCCCAAACCACTGGTCTTTCCCTCCATCTACCGGAACTGTACCCCATACTTCGGGACCCTACTTAAGTCTCATCTACTCTAGGAACTCTTCCCTGATCCTCCAGCTCTCTGTGATCCACCCCTACTTTGAACCTCTAAAGTGCATACTCTCTACAACCCCGTTGCAGGCCCATGTTGTGTATAAGCTTAGATTTACTTGAATTGTTTCATCTATTGGTCTTATCTTCCCAAGTAGATTAGAGACTCCCAAGAAGAGCAAATTATGCTTTATACTATTTTCACATTCCTACAGTGATCAGCAGATTGCACAACCCAAAGTAGGAGTCACATATCAGTTAATAGATTGATAAATATTGATAAATATTACAGTCCATGTCTACTTTACAAGTGATAATAAAGCAACTATTTTTATATTGCTGCAACTAGCTAGAGAAGATTCATTTCCTTTAAAATTACCATCTATAAAACCATAAATAAACTTTGCTTAAAAATCATTCCTTCTAATAATAGACTAGTTTAGATAACAAGTATATAAGGTGCTCATCCCTGCCTTCCAGGAGCTCACATTCTCATGAGAGAGGCATGTCAATAAATTAAGATGCAATGTGAAAAATGCTCCCAAAGAGGCAAGGTCCCACATGAAAGGACAGAGGTAAAGGAGCAACTTTCAGAGGTTTCTAATGAAACTCTACAATGTAATGATTACAGTCCCACACAACTTTGTGGATACAAATTCTGAACTAATTTTTTTTCCATTTATCCTTACTGTATAAAACCAGAGTGCTTAAACAGTAAGATTCATCATTTTTTATTGAACTTCATAGCAAAATAGGCAGTTTGATAAGAAATAACTTTGAAATAAAAAAAAATTTAAGGTAAATTATATTTGAAGAATGTAAATTTGGAAAAATATACTATATGAAGTCATAGTAATGAAGGTATAGTTAGCTTTTTATTCAAATTAAAAGGCACACTCACCTGCAGCATCTGTTTACTTCAATCACATTATTTACTGTAGTTTTGCTTTTTCATGCCTGCGCAATTCCTTGTACATATGCCCGAGGACTGGCAGAGATTCAGCTGGCTTTTATTCAGCTCTATCTTTTGGTAAAAATTAGTGGAGCATGGAAACACTGTCTTTACTTATTTTGCCATCTTAATGTTACATGACAATGTCAAGATCTTGCTGCAGATCAGTGTACACATCAACTGTGTGTCTCAAAACTCTTTGAGCTTTCATGAATGCTCTTTTTCACATCTCCCTTTCACATTTCAGGATTTTATTATCCTTGTTATCTTTGTATAAAAATATGATAATTAGATTTCATTTTCTTTCAGAAGAGAGTGGAATAGAGCTCTGACATAACTTGCTTTGAACAAGTTCAGATGATAAGTAGTGTCTGGTAGCAGAGGAAAGCAGTAAGACTTACGGATCTGGAAAAGAAGTTTAGAAGAGTCATTTCAATAAAGAGTGGTACAAAGTAGAAGTAGAAACAAGTACAAGATCTAGAGAGGAAAAAAAGAAAATGGGTATCATCTCTTCTTGAGTTTTCTCAATTATGGTTGATAGTTGAAGCAAAAATAATAATACTACCTGATGTGGTTCTAAGTGTGTATAGAACATATACTGAAGACAATTATATTACAAAGGAAAATAGGAGTGGCTACCTAATATCAGATAAAGTAGACTTCAGAGCAAAGAAAATTACCAGAGACAAGAGGGACATTAAATAATGACAAAAGTCAAACTACCAAAAATGTATTGCAATCCTAAGTATGTATTCACCAAACAGCAGAGCTGCAGAAAATGTGATGCAAAAACTGGTGGAGCGGGCTTCCGGGAAGATGGCGGAAGAGTATGACGCGGAGATCACCTTCCTCCCCACAGATACACCAGAAATACATCTACACGTGGAACAACTCCTACAGAACACCTACTGAATGCTGGCAGAAGACCTCAGACCTCCCAAAAGGCAAAAAACTCCCCACGTACCTGGGTAGGGCAAAAGAAAAAACAGAGACAAAAGAATAGGGACAGGACCTGCACCAGTGGAAGGGAGCTGTCAAGGAGGAAAGGTTTACACACACTAGGAAGCCCCTTCACGGGCGGAGACTGCGGGTGGCAGAGGAGGGAAGCTTCGGAGCCGCGGAGGAGAGCACAGCAACAGGGGTGCGGAGGGCAAAGCGGAGAGATTCCCGCACAGAGGATCGGTGTAGACCGGCACTCACCAGCCCGAGAAGCTTGTCTGCTCACCCGCCGGGGCGGGCGGGCCTGGGAGCTGAGGTCGGCGCACAGGGAGAGGACTGAGGTTGGCGGCATGAACACAGCCTGCAGGGGGTTAGTGCACTACGGCTTGCTGGCAGAGAGTCCGGGGAAAAGTCTGGACCTGCCGAAGAGGCAAGAGACTTTTTCTTCCCTCTTTGTTTCCTGGTGCGTGAGGAGAGGGGATTAAGAGCACTGCTTAAATGAGCTCCAGAGACGGCCGCGAGCCGCGGCTAAAACCCCGGACCCCAGAGACAGGCATGAGACGCTAAGGCTGCTGCTACCGCCACCAAGAAGCCTGTGTGCGAGCACAGGTCACGCTCCACACCCCCCTCCCGGGGAGCCTGTGCAGCCCGCCACTGCCAGGGTCCCGGGATCCAGGGACACCTTCCCTGGGAGAACGCACAGCGCGCCTCAGGCTGGTGCAACGTCACGCTGGCCTCTGCCGCCGCAGGCCCGCCCCGCATCCGTACCCCTCCCTCCCACCGGCCTGAGAGAGCCAGAGCCTCCGAATCAGCTGCTCCTTTAACCCCGTCCTGTCTGAGCGAAGAACAGACGCCCTCCAGCGACCTACACGGAGAGGCAGGGCCAACTCCAAAGCTGAGCCCCGGGAGCTGTAAGAACAAAGAAGAGAAAGGGAAATCTCACCCAGCAGCCTCAGAAGCAGGGATTAAAGCTCCACAGTCAACTGGATGTACCCTGCATCTGTGGAATACCTGAATAGAAAACGAATCATCCCAAACTGAGGAGGTGGACTTTGAGAGCAAGATTTATCATTTTTTACCCTTTTCCTCTTTTTGTGAGTGGGTATGTGTATTCTTCTGTGTGAGATTTTGTCTGTATAGCTTTGCTTCCACCATTTGTCCTAGGGTTCTATCCGTCCGTTTTTGTTTTTTTTCTTAATTTTTTTCTTAATAATTATTTTTTATTTTAACAACTATTTTATTTTATCTTACTTTATTTTATTTTACTTTATCTTCTTCTTTCCTTCCTTCCCTCCTTCCTTCCTCCCTCCCTCCCTCCTTTTTCTTTCTTTCTTTCTTTCTTTCTTTCTTTCTTTCTTCTTCTACTAATTCTTTCTTTCTGCTTTTTCTCCCTTTTATTCTGAGCCGTGTGGATGAAGGGCTCTTGGTGCTTCAGCCAGGAGTCAGTGCTGTGCCTCCGAGATGGGAAAGCCAACTTAAGGACACTGGTCCACAAGACACCTCCCAGCTCCTCATAATATCAAACAGCGAAAATCTCCCAGAGATCTCCATCTCAACACCAACACCCAGCTTCACTCAATGACCAGCAAGCTACAGTGCTGGACACCCTATGCCAAACAACTAGCAAGACAGGTACACAACCCCACCTGTTAGCAGAGAGGCTGCCTAAAATCATAATAAGTCCACAGAAACCCCAAAATACACCAACAGATGTGGACTTGCCCATCAGAAAGACAAGATCCAGCCTCATCCACCAGAACACAGGCACTAGTCCCCTCCACCGGGAAGCCTACACAACCCACTGAACCAACCTTAGCCAATGGGGACAGACACCAAAAACAACGGGAACTACGAACCTGCAGCCTGCAAAAAAGAGACCCCAAACACAGTAAGATAAGCAAAATGAGAAGACAGAAAAACACACAGCAGTTGAAGGAGCAAGATAAAAACCCACCAGACCTAACAAATGAAGAGGAAATAGACAGTCTACCTAAAAAAGAATTCAGAATAATGATAGCAAAGATGATCCAAAATCTTGGAAATAGAATAGACAAAATGCAAGAAACATTTAACAAGGACCTAGAAGAACTAAAGAGGAAACAAGCAATGATGAACAACACAATAAATGAAATTAAAAATACTCTAGATGGGATCATAGTAGAATAACTGAGGCAGAAGAACAGATAAGTGACCTGGAAGATAAAATAGTGGAAATAACTACTGCAGAGCAGAATAAAGAAAAAAGAATGAAAAGAATGGAGAACAGTCTCAGAGACCTCTGGGACAACATTAAATGCACCAACATTAGAATTGTAGGGGTTCCAGAAGAAGAAGAGAAAAAGAAATGGACTGAGAAAATATTTGAAGAGATTATAGTTGAAAACTGCCCTAATATGGGAAAGGAGATAATTAATCAAGTCCAGGAAGCACAGAGAGTCCCATACAGGATAAATCCAAGTAGAAATATGGCAAGACACATATTAATCAAACTGTCAAAAATTAAATACAAAGAAAATATATTAAAAGCAGAAAGGGAAAAACAACAAATAACACACAAGGGAATCCCCATAAGTTTAACAGCTGATCTTTCAGCAGAAACTCTGCAAGCCAGAAGCAACTGGCAGGACATATTTAAAGTGATGAAGGAGAAAATCCTGCAACCAAGATTACTCTACCTAGCAAGAATCTCATTCAGATTTGATGGAGAAATTAAAACCTTTACAGACAAGCAAAAGCTGAGAGAGTTCAACACCACCAAACCAGCTTTACAACAAATACTAAAGGAACTTCTCTAGGATAGAAACACAAGAGAAGGAAAAGACCTACAATAACTAACCCAAAACAATTAAGAAAATGGGAATAGGAACATACATATCGATAATTACCTTAAATGCAACTGGACTTAATGCTCCTACCAAAAGACACAGGTTGGCTGAATGGATACAAAAACAACACCCATATATATGCTGTCTACAAGAGACCCACTTCAGACCTAGAGACACATACAGACTGAAAGTGAGGGGATGAAGAAAGATATTCCATGCAAATGGAAACCAAAAGAAAGCTGGAGTAGCAATTTTCATATCAGACAAAATAGACTTTAAAATAAAGATTATTACAAGAGACAAAGAAGGACACTACATAATGATCAAGGGATCGATCCAAAAAGAAGATATAACAATTGTAAATATTTATGCACCCAACATAGGAGCACCTCAATACATAAGACAAATACTAACAGCCATAAAAGGGGATATCGACAGTAAAACATTCATAGTAGGGGACTTTAACACCCCACTTTCACCAATGGACAGATCGTCCAAAATGAAAATAAATAAGGAAACACAAGCTTTAAATGATACATTAAACAAGATGGACTTAATTGACATTTATAAGACATTCCATCCAAAAACAACAGAATACACATTTTTCTCAAGTGCTCATGGAACATTCTCCAGGATAGATCATATCTTGGGTCACAAATCAAGCCTTGGTAAATTTAAGAAAATTGAAATTGAATCAAGTATCTTTTCTGACCACAATGCTTTGAGAATAGATATCAATTACAGGAAAAGATCTGTAAAAAATACAAACACATGGAGGCTAGACAGTACACTACTTAATAACAAAGTGATCACTGAAGAAGTCAAAAGGAAATCAAAAAATACCTAGAAACAAATGACAATAGAGACACAACGACCCAAAACCTATGGGATGCAGCAAAAGCAGTTCTAAGAGGGAAGTTTATAGCAATACAATCCTACCTTAAGAAACAGGAAACATCTCGAATAAACAACCTAACCTTGCACCTAAAGCAATTAGAGAAAGAAGAACAAAAAAGCCCCAAAGTTAGCAGAAAGAAAGAAATCATAAAAATCAGATCAGAAATAAATGAAAAAGAAATGAAGGAAACAATAGCAAAGATCAATAAAACTAAAAGCTGGTTCTTTGAGAAGATAAACAAAACTGATAAACCATTAACCAGTCTCATAAAGAAAAAAAGGGAGAAGACTCAAATCAATAGAATTAGAAATGAAAAAGAAGTAACAACTGACACTGCAGAAATACAAAAGATCATGAGAGAGTACTACAAGCAACTCTATGCCAATAAAATGGACAACCTGGAAGAAATGGACAAATTCTTAGACATGCACAACCTGCCAAGACTGAATCAGGAAGAAATAGAAAATATGTAGACCAATCAGAAGCACTGAAATGAAACTGTGATTAAAAATCTTCCAACAAACAAAAGCCCAGGACCAGATGGCTTCACAGGCGAATTCTATAAAACATTTAGAGAACAGCTAACACCTACCCTTCTCAAACTCTTCCAAAATATAGCAGAGGGAGGAACACTCCCAAACTCATTCTACGAGGCCACCATCACCTTGATACCAAAACCAGACAAGGATGTCACAAAGAAAGAAAACTACAGGCCAATATCACTGATGAACATAGATGCAAAAATCCTCAACAAAATACTAGCAAACAGAATCCAAAAGCACATTAAAAGGATCATACACCATGATCAAGTGGGGTTGATTCCAGCAATGCAAGGATTCTTCAATATACGCAAATCAATCAACGTGATACACCATATTAACAAATTGAAGGAGAAAAATCATATGTTCATCTCAATAGATGCAGAGAAAGCTTTTGACAAAATTCAACACCCATTTATGAAAACAACCCTGCAGAAAGTAGGCATAGAGGGAACTTTCCTCAATATAATAAAGGCCATATATGAGAAACCCACAGCCAACATCGTCCTCAATGGTGAAAAACTGAAAGCAATTCCACTAAGATCAGGAACAAAACAAGGTTGCCCACTCTCACTACTCTTATTCAACATACTTTTGGAAGCTTTAGCCATAGCAATCAGAGAATAAAAGGAAATAAAAGGAATACAAATCGGTAAAGAAGAAGTAAAGCTGTCACTCTTTGCAGATGACTTGATACTATACATAGAGAATCCTAAAGATGCTACCAGAAAACTACTAGTGCTAATCAATGAATTTGGTAAAGTAGCAGGGTACAAAATTAATGCACAGAAATCTCTGGCATTCCTATACACTAATGATGAAAAATCTGAAAGTGAAATCAAGAACACACTCCCATTTACCACTGCAACAAAAAGAATAAAATATCTAGGAATAAACCTACCTTGGGAGCCATAAGACCTGTATGCAGAAAATTATAAGACACTGATGAAAGAAATTAAAGATGATACAAATAGATGGAGAAATATACCATGTTCTTGGATTGGAAGAATCAACATTGTGAAAATACTCTACTACCCAAAGCAATCTACAGATTCAATGCAATCCCTATCAAACTACCACTGGCATTTTTCACAGAAGTAGAACAAAAAATTTCACAATTTGTATGGAAACACAAAAGACCCCGAATAGCAAAAGCAATGTTGAGAACGAAAAACTGAGCTGGAGGAATCAGGCTCCCTGACTTCAGATTATACTACAAAGCTACAGTAATCAAGACAGTATGGTACTGGCACAAAAATAGAAAGATAGATCAATGGAACAGGATAGAAAGCCCAGAGATAAACCCACGCACATATGGTCACCTTATCTTTGATAAAGGAGGCAGGAATGTACAGTGGAGAAAGGACAGGCTCTTCAATAAGTGGTGGTGGGAAAACTGGACAGGTACATGTAAAAGTATGAGATTAGGTCACTCCTTAACACCATACACGACAAGAATCTCAAAATGGATTAAAGACTTAAATGTAAGGCCAGAAACTATCAAACTCTTAGAGGAAAACATAGGCAGAACAATCTATGACATAAATCACAGCAAGATCCTTTTTGACCCACTTCATAGAGAAATGGAAATAAAAACAAAAATAAACAAATGGGACCTAATGAAACTTAAAAGCTTTTGCACAGCAAAGGAAACCGTAAACAAGACCAAAAGACAACCCTCAGAATGGGAGAAAATATTTGCAAATGAAGCAACTGACAAAGGTTTAATCTCCAAAATTTATAAGCAGCTCATGCAGCTCAATAACAACAACAACAACAAAAAACCCAATGCACAAATGGGCAGAAGACCTAAATAGACATTTCTCCAAAGAAGATATACAGACTGTCAACGAACACATGAAAGAATGCTCAACATCTTTAATCATTAGAGAAATATAAATCAAAACTACAATGAGATATCATCTCACACCAGTCAGAATGGCCATCATCAAAAAATCTAGAAACAATAAATGCTGGAGAGGGTGTGGGGAAAAGGGAACACTCTTGCACTTCTGTTGGGAATGTGAATTGGTACAGCCACTATGGAGAACAGTATGGAGGTTCCTTAAAAAACTACAAATAGAACAACCATATGACCCAGCAATCCCACTACTGGGCATATACCCTGAGAAAACCATAATTCAAAAAGAGTCATGTACCAAAATGTTCATTGCAGCTCTGTTTACAATAGCCCGGAGATGGAAACAACCTAAGTGTCCATCATTGGATGAATGGATAAAGAAGATGTGGCACATATATACAATGGAATATTACTCAGCCATAAAAACAAACGAAATTGAGCTATTTGTAATGAGGTGGATAGACCTAGAGTCTGTCATACAGAGTGAAGTAAGTCAGAAAGAGAAAGACAAATACCATATGCTAACATATATATATGGAATTTAAGAAAAAGAAAATGTCATGAAGAACCTAGGGGTAAGACAGGAATAAAGACACAGACCTACTAGAGAATGGACTTGAGGATATGGGGAGGGGGAAGGGTAAGCTGTGACAAAGCGAGAGAGTGGCATGGACATATATACACTACCAAACGTAAGGTAGATAGGTAGTGGGAAGCAGCCGCATAGCACAAGGAGATCAGCTCGGTGCTTTGTGACCGCCTGGAGGGGTGGGATAGGGAGGGTGGGAGGGAGGGAGATGCAAGAGGGAAGAGTTATGGGAACATATATATATGTATAACTGATTCACTTTGTTATGAAGCAGAAACTAACACACCATTGTAAAGCAATTATACTCCAATAAAGATGTAAAAAAATAAATAAATAAAATAAAATAGGAAACATAAAAAATAAAAATGAATTAGTCTAATATACTTTGCATTTCTAAAATGTCAGAGTTTATAAATACCATGTACATCACACAACATGTCTGTACTTATGGGGAACATGCTTTTTCAACCAAGGTCATATTGTACCAGTCCTGGCTCGAGATAAGACCAAGTCACCACAAAATTAGATCAAGACATGAATGACCTAACTTTGGCCTAGCTGTTTTGGCTAAATTGAGTAGTTTTTAACTGGCCACTTTATAATATTAGCACACTTAGTAGACTGAGAAGAGTTATACAGAGGGTAGATAATTGCCTTGAGTGGAATGATTAAATTAGGATTTAACTAGCCTAGTCAATTCAGACAAAACAGTCATTCTGGTCATATTGTGTAGGCATGTCTTAATGCTTTTAGAATCTCAGACATTGTGGATAATGACATTAATTTTTTTTTAATATATATACATTTATTTATTTATTTATTTTTGGCTGCGTTGGGTCTTCATTGCTGCGTGGACTTCCTCTAGTTGTAGCGAGCGGGGGCTACTCTTCCTTGCAGTGCACGGGCTTAGCATTGCAGTGGCTTCTCTTGTTACAGAGCATGGGCTCTAGGCACGTGGGCTTCAGTAATTGTGGCACGTGGGCTCAGCAGTTGTGGCTCTTGGGCTTAGTTGCTCCACGGCATGTGGGATCTTCCCAGACCAGGGCTTGAACCCATGTCCCCTGCATTGGCAGGCAGATTCTTAACCACTGCGCCACCAGGGAAGTCCTTGACATTAATATTTTTAAAGATATAACTATTGAAGAAATTTGAAGTTCCTTATTTTCAACAACATTCTTGGCTTTAAGGCACAAAGAAGTGGGAAAAAAATCAGCATGTTATTAAGTCCTATTTTTCTTTCTTGAGATTAACTACTGAACTTTACCCTTATTCTCTATTCCAACTTCAATCACCCATGTTCAGGCTTTCATCACTTATATTCAAATGCCACTGCAACCTTCTATCTGGTCTCTCTGCCTCAAATTGATTTTCCCTTCAATCTATTCTGAGGCCCTGCACTTTTTACATTCATTTTTTTCATTTTTCACTCCCCAACTCAGGACTCCATCATGACGTAGTACTGTCAACTCCCCTATCCCTTTCACAATCTATTCCATTTCCCCTACTTGTTGAGCCTAGCACCCTGCAATTCACACACAAAGACACTTCACCCCAAAGAAGCAAGTGTCCTTGCTTGCCCTCATGCCTACCCAAATCCTTCATGTCTATTTCCTGCCTGCCATAAAATATTCCCTTATCGACCTCCACTACATTCTCTTCCACCTTCCTCCCATCTCTATGCCACCCAGACCTCAAGGTCACCATCTTCAAGGAATCATTCTGACATCCCAGGCCACAGTCCATAGTTGTTCCTTTCAAGGTTTTGCTGAGTTGTGCTGAGAATCAGAGCCAAACAGTTGGCCCTCAGTTGTTCTCTTCCACATTCTTTTACTCATCCATTTACCTGTCTACTCTATAGAAATATACTGAGCACTTTTTTGTGTGTAAGATACTTTGCTAATTATAGTAATTCTTTCACATCCCTTAGTTTTTATTCTGTGATTATATATTTGGTAAATAAAATGGATTTCATTAGCTTCCTTTCCAGACTCCTCCGTATCCATTAACATCACCAACATCAAACATTAATTGAGCTGCTTCTACCTGTAGTCAGTACACTCCTCAGTGCTGGAAGCTCAAAGATCTAAGACATGGCCCTGAAATCAGTGTTCAGGTGGGGAGGAAAGTACCAAATGGATGGCACGCACTGTAATGTTAGAAGGACTAAGAAAAAGGGGTGAGCACTGAGAGATCATGACAGAGGTGGTGGGGCTCTTAGCATCTTAGGTCTTTGTAGAGGATCCTGCAGTGCTCTACCCAGATCTCCTCTTCAGGGCCCATGCGTCCCTTTCAGGCTGTTGGGAATAGCACCTGCTACACCCCTCACTGGGGATGGCCTTCAGCTGCAGGGGATTGCCCTGCCCAAGGTTACAGTTCTTCCCAAGGGGCAACCCACAGCCAGTGACTGGTTTATTCAGGGAAACAAAGGCTCAGGCTCCCTTGCCTCAATATGAGCAACTCTAAAGGAACATTCGGCCTCAGGGCCCTTGTGGTGATCAGCCGAGGCCTCATTTGGAACTGCACTGCTGTTCAGCTTCTTACTCTACCCGGTACTACCTGGCTTACTTCTGCAGAGGTCTATTTCCCAGAGACCACACTCCAGCAAAATTTCATCATGCAACTCCCCATCTCACAGTCTGGTTCCAGGGAACCCAACCTCTGTTCATGCTGTTGAAAGAATACTTGCATGGTCCTTAGCTGAAGTAAAGTTCTGGACTAGCACTCAGATGGCCTATCTCAGGCCTATCTCATCTTAACTTCTCCAGAGTTCCTGGAGTTGACAGGAGTTTTCATCTATGTCTCTCACAAAAAAAGACACTGAAGAGTAGAGAGGTGAAATGTCCAAAATCACACGCCCAGGAAATAGTGGTTCCAGTACTCAGATCCTGACTTTCTTCATCTTACCCAGGGCTCTTCAT
Source organism: Stenella coeruleoalba (assembly GCF_951394435.1). Classification (NCBI taxonomy): domain Eukaryota; kingdom Metazoa; phylum Chordata; class Mammalia; order Artiodactyla; family Delphinidae; genus Stenella; species Stenella coeruleoalba. Next base: position 74,637,305 of record NC_137148.1, read on the forward strand.
CCTACACCAAACAGTTTGGAAAGTGGTCTGGTCTTAAGAAAACAATGTGGACATCAAAATAGGCACACCTGGGTTTTCCTTTTCGCCCAGTGATTAACAATGTGAATCTGAGCAAGCTACTTAATTCTTAGGACTTCAATTTTCTAGGCAGCTCTGTGTCTATAAAATGGACATAAGAACACCTCCTTGTAGCATTATTATAAGGATTAATTGAAGCATGGAAGGCACTATTTCCTGTTCTCATGGAGGAATGGTGGCATACAACATCAAAGAAGTTTACAGTATTCAGATTGTAGAGAACTTGGAATGGTTTCCTGATTATCTCATTGAAAGGGATCTCTCCTTTTGATCACCTCTACTGAAAGTGATTTCTTATTTCTCTGGAATTCCACAGTCTGTTGTTTTCATAGTTTACATCGTCTGTTGTTTTATTTCTCTGGAATTTCACACTCTGTATGTTTCTTAGAAGCATACTTTTTTTTATATTTGTATGCCTTATTTTACCGTCATTGACTTTAATTTGTCAATCAGTGTGTAATGTCCTTGAGGACCAGAATGGTCCTAGGCATCTTTGTACTCTACTCAGAGCCGAGTTCAGTAAGTGCCACAGAGTAAATACTACCCGTATATGGACTTTGTTGCTAAATGTTGAATAAACCAATGACTAGTGGGGCCTGCCCCAGTAAGTTGTCACATGAAGGAGAAAAGATAATACCTTCACCCTGTGAACAGGCATAGAAGACATAGAAAAAGGGTAAGCAAAGGGAGCAGTGAATTAAAACATCCAGCCTACCAAAATAAGGATCGTAGACCTTTGGATGTCAGAGTCCACCTGTACCAACAAATCTCCTAAATCACTCATCTCATGGATAAGAGGAAGAAGTGGACGGGGAAAAAGGAAGTGCTGCTCCAGTTCTGTTAATTCCTGGGAAACAGGAAAACAAGAGGACCAGTAAGACAGTTCCCCAACAGAACACACTTCCAAACATTAATCTCAGTCAAGCCAGAAGTAAAGGTTTTTGCTGAGATGAAGGATAGTACGGAAACGCTTCTGTAGAAAATGTGATGGGGAGTCAGCAAAAGAATTGTGAGCAGCCTTAAAATTAGAAAACATAACCATACAGATCCAGTCAGAAGAGTTTTGTGATTTTCTATAGCAACTTTCAACAGCCCAGGTGTGTGATGAGAGAAATAATAAAGGTGACCCTGGGTGGAGAAATGCTCTTCTTTTGATTGATTCCTTGTGCATGTTCACAGCTTTAAATATATGTGACAAAGTGTCAACTACATAGAAATATTAGCCTACTGGATCCTAAGTCTTGTCCTCCAATCAGATAGGTGGTATAGCAAAACTGTTAAAACAGAAAGCTCTACAGACTAATAGCCCTGGGTTTGAATCCAGTCCCTACTCCAATTAGCAGTATGTCTTTGGAGACATTATTTAACTATACTGTATATATACACAATAGTATACATGCCTTAAATTGTGAGAATTAAGATAATACATAAAGCATTCAAAATAAGTGCTGAATAAATGCCAGACAATATTAAATGGAGAGAAAAAGAACTTGAAACTCACAGGAATAGGCACTACTTAGGCTAACTTCTGCTTTTTGAATACATGAGAAACAAGTGGACTTCACATCTGCTTTTGGAAACTGTTGTTTACTGGAAAGAGCTTCTTCAATTTAACATTGGTTGACTATGAACAATATTTTATTTCCTTATTGCTCTTTCTAGTAAATAACAGAGCTTACCTAAAAATGGCTGAGGCAACCCTCAGGTTTGTGATTCAAACATTAAATGACAATCTGCCATCATCACTGGACCCCCAGCACACAGGGAGTCCTTCTCCTGGATCTTCAACAAGGTCTTTCTAATCTGCACAGCTTTGAGTCTATTCAGCTGGTGGGATTTAGGTCACATTTGCTATGTGTGTCTAGCTATTTTTCTTTATAGCTTGTTTCTTGAATTTACCCTTAGGACACATTTTTATTTACAGTGACTTCTATTGAGGAATTGCGTATTATGAATTTCAAGGATAAGATTAAAGAAACTTATCTTTAAAAAGAAAAAGATATAATTTTAAAATAAAGAAATTTTAAGAGTATGATTAAAGAAATCCTATTGCCTGAAATATTTATTTATTAATTTTTGCAAGTCTTTGTTGATACAAAAGAGAGGGTAATTTCCAAACTATTGATTTACTTCACCTTCGGTCACATTTTTTTAAAATATTAGTAAAAATTTATTCTGGGTCATTTAAACCCACATAGCCACGTGAGTAATGTGACTTGCCCATTAACTGATAGAAAACAAAAGCCACTGCATCATGGGGGTCACAACCAACAGAAATAAGGGTATTCTCAGATGATGACTCTCTTGCAGAATTACATGAATAAGTCCAATCTCATATGACAATAGACCACTCAAAGAGGAGTTAATTCAGAGATAGAGAGTAAATACATATTCCTTAGAATAACTACTGTATACACAGAAAAAATAATCAGCATCAACATGTCACAGACCACAGTATAATCAGATATAGACAGTATAATCTGTATAATCAGATACTCAGAAAAAATTCAAGTTTATGTTCTTTGGGGAGAGGATACTGATTCCCAAAAAAACCCTGAAGAACTTGCCTAGCATTTTTGTTTCTTGAAGAACAATTATAAGCTTTAAAATTGAAACTATGATTCTGTCATCATTTCATATCTTTGTAGTGCTTATTATTTATCATATACTATATGCTAGAGTATATAGTATAGAATATAATGCTGGAGTATTATAAATTCAGTTGGAGGAATAATTGGCTCAGTATAGTGCTAGGTACCTTCCAAAATACTATGTGTTCAGGAGGATTTTTTTTAAGAAACAATAAGCATTCTCAAATCAGTTAAATAAGCATTCGTGCAAGTCAAATGTACACACGTACATATATGTACAAAGCACCATATTAGGTATTTGGAGAGACATCCAGAAACATTCCATTTTCAAAGGGAAAGTAGGAAATGAACACAAGTAACTTTAAAACAAGGTGGAATATAAACAGGTTATAGTGGAGCTTTAAGCAATGCACCAGAGGGGGAAACAAGAAACATGTATTTAGTTCCAGGGTAGTTTGCAGGTTGGAGGTGGTCTTCAGCCAGAGAAAGAGCTTTTGAATAAATGATGAAATACAACCAAAACCTTAGGCAAGCAACTTCCTCTGGCTTAGGACCTCAAGGCTCCAGGGCAGAATTGAACCTAACCCAGCCCTACTTGTCCAGTCAGTGGGGTGGTGCCTGGGTCATTTGGGCCAGTCTATGTTGAATCAGCTTCCAGTCAACAGATCCAGACCTCCTCAGGTAACCTGGAATTCCCATGACCATTGGTGATAGACTCACTTATAGGTTCCCAACTCCCAATATAAAGTCTGAGCCCATGTACAGCTACCACCACGGGAGTCATGGATGCACCCTCTGTTAAGGCTATATCATCCCTGCATTTCGAATATTTAACACCCTTAAAAAGTTTATTTTACCCAGGATTTTTTTTTTTTTTACTTTACCCAGAAGTTTTTTTATCACACAAAACTTACATGAAAAACTACTATTATTAAGTATTTAAGGAGTAATGCAGTGTTGAAAATTTTTAAAATATAGGTTATTCCACTACCCAACTCTGATGGCACTGCTATGCCCTCCTTTTTCTCCCTTCTTTTCTCCTATAGTCATAATAGTTTGCAGAAGGCTTGCCTGTGCACAAGTTTTGAAAAAAGGGTCTAAAGTAAAAAAATTGAATTTGAGAGAATTGCCTAATATACCAATAAAAACCAACAAATAAATTTCAACAAAGGTCTAACACCTTCTCCTGGTCTTTTCCTAAATGCTTAGTGTGCAGTTCTGACTGTAATCTAATAATTGCTTTCCTGATCCAAATATCAATACTTAATGTTTATCACCAGAATGCCAAGTTAGATGGCCTGGCCACCTCCTCCTAATAAGAAAAAATGACCTGAGCACCAGCCAGGCTTTGATGAAGCAGGGAGTGAACTGAAGGAGCCTCCTTCCGCCAGCACAGCAATGTGTTTTCTGTCTCCACTGAACTTCCACAAATTTGTAATTTATTTGGAAGGGTATGTTGCAGATAAGCAAAAAAAGGCATCTGGAAGTCTTCTTGCCAAATGGTAACTTTCTGGAAGGTTCCTCATTTAGAAGTAATTTCTGGAAAATTTCTTGATTAATACAAATCCGTGAACAAACTTAAAAATGATGGCTTTGTTATTGCTTTGGCACAATATGTTAACAACACTGTGAGTGCTGCCAAAACTCTGAGAGTTCTTTCATGCGGATTATGGTCTTGTTTACAGATCCAGCTGTACTGAGGCCTTGTCCATGGTGGTAACCTAACAATGTTCCCAGTGGGGGTACCCATTAGGGGAGGAGAGACTCACTGAAGTTTAGTTTGTTTAAATTGAGCAAGAATGCACAGCGGCACTCAGATCTTTGGGGAATGTGTTGGAAGCATACCCTTTCTGGGATCTGTTTTCATTTATTTAAGGGGGATGTTTGCATTGCTCAAAAATTGCAATACACAAACTTGCCATACGAAATGCCTTCCAAATGTTTACAGTGGTCTATACAGAAGTGAGTAGAAAATACATATAATACTAGATTGAATTAAAGTGCTAAATGAAAAAATGTAATTGCTAGCCTCCAAAATATTTATTAATTCAAAACCCAAACTACTTTCTGTTAGGTATATGTGTGCACGTATGTATAAAATATATATTCCCAAGTATGACCATTTAAATTGGATAGCAAGATCAACAAAACTCATTGAAGAATATGATTTAGAATTGTGGGAAACTGGTTTCAATTAATAGGACACTTATGCAAATATTCTTTTGATTGGTTTGCATAGATCTGTATACATGGATTTTATTGCGATTTTATTTTACAGGTTCTAATGACAAAATAATTGTGCTTTTTTTCCCCAAAAAAATCAAACCTGGTAAACAATAAAATTACATGTTTTCTCACATCTGACAAAAATGTTAACAAGATTTTAGTTGCTGCATGTTATTACAGCAAAAGAATCAGGGATATTAATTGCTCTACGCTAACTTTCTGAAATGTATGAAGTCTATAATGAAAAGAATCTGTTCAGAAGAAACTTTCACTTTTTCTGCTTCTATCCTTTCTGGTGATAGAGAACGGGGGGTAGACCAAGGAAATCTCAAGCTACAGTGCTCCCTGGGCCTAACTCTGGTAGATAAAGGCTTCCTCAGAGTGTCTCCTCTCTGACACCAACCGAGAGGCCATTGTGCGTCTGTCACGTTAAAAATGTATGAAGGTCTAAGTTGATCTTGGATATCATTTAGGTCAAAATTAGATTCTTCCGGGCTTCCCTGGTGGCGTAGTGGTTGAGAGTCCGCCTGCCAATACAGGGGACACAGGTTCGTGCCCCGGTCCGGGAGGATCCTACATGCCGCGGAGCGGCTAGGCCCGTGAGCCATGACCGCTGGGCCTGCGCACCCGGAGCCTGTGCTCTCAGCGGGAGAGGCCACAACAGTGAGAGGCCCGCGTACGGCAAAAAAAAAAAAAAATTAGATTCTTCCTGTAAAACGTGACACAATTCACGTGGATTTTAATCTGAAGTCAGTTTTATCAAAGTAATTTTCATCAGAGGATTTATTTTCTATTTTAAACAAAAAGTGAAGCTCCTGCAAATATTTTTCCCCAAAAAAGCCCCCCAAAATCTATTTTAATATGTAATTTCAGTATATAATACTATCCTTGATATCAGGAGGTCAGTATTTTAGTTAAATGTATCATCTTCTCTTGTTATAACATAGAAATCTCACTAATATGCAAAAGAAAAAATATAAAGTTGCCTATTTTCTGTGGAACTGTTCATTTACTTCTGTACCTTCGTGTTTAGCATTCCCACATGCAAATTTCATACCATGCAGCTCTGTTCATGAAGGTACAGTGTATTCCTCACACTGCTGCCAAGCTTCATGGTGAGTGATAGGGGACAGAGGGATGATGCTATGATCATTGATGTACAGAAAATTCTTTATTTTTCCTATCAAGGAATTTTACACTCCTACTTTTTTAAAAGAAAGTCTCATATCTTAACATAGTTTTTAAATCAACACTTACTGTGAGGCAATATAATAAAATACAAGGGCAAAGAACACAGCATCAACCTACTTGGGTTTTTATACCAACTCTTCCACTTACCAACTATGTGCCTTTGGTCAAGTTACATATCCTGTCTGTGCCTCAGTTCCCTTGTCTATAAAAATGGACCTAATAATGGTAACTTTTCCATTGGATTGTTTTGAGGATTAAATGAAGTAATACATGGATGGCACTGAAAAAAAGTGTCTGGAACATAGTAATAAATGCTATGTATAAAACAGTACTGAATGGATAGGCTGTTAGTTTTAATTTTTGAATTATTTTTAATATCTTCCATATTTTAAAGCAGTTAATAGATGCATATTTTTAAAATATCAAAGACCTTGTTGACATAGTATTACTAAAAATATTTCATAATTGTTCTGATAATATCAGACAGCTAAATCTGGAAATATTTAGAAACTATTAACTTTATGAAAGACAGACCTGACTAAACAACTTAGAAGCAAGCTTTCTGACATACTATTTTTAAAATTCCCCTAGAGATAATATTGCGAGGTTAAAATAGAATAAGGAAGATATCATAACATATTCCTGGGGCCCTGTAACTAAGACAAGTTTAATATCCAAATATTTTTCAGAATACTGTATTCGGATATAATTGTTCTTTACCATGAACTATTTTCTTGTATTCAAAGTTTAGCATGTATCCTCTAACTGACAACTTAATTTTTAAATGCTATATTAAATATTGATATATTAAAATAATCCTATTTGAAGAGAACCTTAATATCTAGAAGAAGCTGTCAAATGTGTCCATAATCTGAAAACTGAGTTTGATCAAAATGCTGTGCATAGGCTTCAGTAAATTAGCACCAACGATCCCCATTCTGTGTCTCTAGGCTGCAGCCTCTCCACACTTTCAATGCTACCTTCCTTGGTTGAAACCAAGCCTGTCTTCTAAACAGGCCAGGGGTCAGGAGAGATGGGGATGCTTCACTGCCATCTCAGGGTTATAGAGTTCAGTATAAATTATTTCCTAATCCTGTTCATTATTATTTGCTTCCCAAGGACATAGATAACATAGGGTGTTAGAAACAAGTATCTTTTAAAAAACATTTTGATATTTATAATTTAATGGCTGAAAAATAAAAGCCATGTTTCAATTTTCTACAGATGAACTATAGAACTTCTTTGTTAACTCACCGGATTAAACTGGTTAATGAACCACACGAGATATTTTAAAGCACCTGTTAGATATAGTCAAATGACCTTTCAAATAATTCACTCTAGTTTTGTCCAAACTGCCAATATGTAATGATGAGATTGATCAGATGGCGATATCTTCTGATGGAAACAGTAATTTGGGGGTGATAAATTACAGCAGCATGTGTGAGAACAGCTGGATGTAAACCTTCCTCCTGACATTACAAGTACACCCTACAACATCGTTAAACATTTGCATATAGTAATTTTACAAATGTTTACCAAAATCAGTACTTTTTAAGAGTAATTCTTTTTCTGTGCTACTCTTTCACTTTTATTTTCTGCATATGGAAGCACAGGCATTTCTTTAGGATTCAAAGTCATCGTGGAGGAAAAAAAGAAAGTATTCTTTAACACAGTAGTGAATCATTTGTAGCTGAAGGCGGCCTTTGTTCCCAGTCACCGGTTAGGCTGCACTTTTCATAGCCTAGTGCCTTCTACCAGAGCCCTTGATATATTCACGTAAATGATGGAAGATGCATGAGACGTGAAGGTGACATGTAGCAGTCTCCAGGAGGAAACCGAGGCCCTGGTTGCTCCCTCAGAAGCCATCCTGGCGTTAGCTGCACATGCAGCCATCCGGCTACCCTCCCAGCTTGGAGGGAGGTGTTAAGCAGCAGCTGTCAGCAGAAAGAGATAGGAAAGGGGGCGAGGGCTCTCCAATTCACAGAAATAAAAATGGTTAATGAAAATCTCCAGTACCGTCTACTGATAGCTGCCTTCTTTGCAAGATTTCTGACGGACTGCCTTGAAACTTCTCTAGCCTCCTGGCTTATCAGTTTCAAGACAATGTATTACTTGGCCTCCGCCTGGGAAGTGAACCAGAACAATTTGAGGTTAATTCACCTCTCCAGGCAATCACAAAAGTTTGTTCGTTCATAGAGTCAACAATGAAATTGTTACTGATTAGTCCAACTCAAAAATCCGCACTTTCGTCATTTCAAAACGATTTAATTACCTTTGTCTAATGCCGTATATATATGCCCCATTTGCCAAGACAAAAGAGCTATTATTCAACACGAAAAAATATTGCTGTAGCAAGCACAGTAACTTTTAATGTTTTCACTGCTGAACTGTCAAAACGTGAACATTCCCACCCCCTGGAAAAATGAAAGTATGGAGCTATAGTATAACCTGCACTTTTATAGTAAGAGGTTTCTAGGATATGACAAAGAAAACATAGCAATTTCAGCCAGGTCATAATTTAGTATAAAATAAAACAAGACATTTAAACCCAGGGAAGAAAAAAAAAAAATCTGAGAGTGGTGGAACTATCAAACTATGTGTGCAATTTCCTTGTGCTCAAATTGCATTTTCTCCCTTCAGTGTTAGATGGAGCAGGGTCTTGCCCTCTAGATTAGAGACTTTTGCATTAGAGGAAACTAGGTTATGTCTTCCACTGTCAGAGACAGAAATTATGAGCTGGAGTGCATTTTAGCCAGTCACTCTGAAAAATGTTAGCCCAAGGGGGTAATAATTAGAACTGTTTTTGTCAGGTGACTGCATTTTAAGCAGTGATGTGTCTGAGAATCTAGCTGAGGGGTTTAATATAAATATTTTTTTTCAGTCAGCATTGTGGCTTGATTTTTTTTTTTTTTTTTTGCTTTGCTTTTTATTTCAAAAGCAAGCACTTTTCAGGAATTATCAGCTAAAACGCCCTACATTAGCATTATGGTGACCCAAGAATATAATAGCCAGCAGAAAATGATACTCATGCAGCCTGGAGAAGTTAATGCATAAAACTGTAAACTAACTCACTATGAGATCATCATACATTTATGGACACAAATAACTAGTCTGTCTAGATTGCTTATCAAAGTCTAAGCACAAACATAACAATTTTGCTTCTATATTATTTTACTTAAGTAGTTATTTAATATGGTTTCATATTGTAGTTCACACAAATAGAGATAAGAATGTATTTTACGGGCTTTTGGAATACTTCAAGGTGGGGTGGCATCTCTGAAGTCAGGGGCCCCTAGTTGGGGGGTAGTCTGGGAGTTCTGTTATTTATTAAGTTGTCCAAATCTGAATATACCCCTTTTTGACAAGAATGGATCATTTTAATATTTGTTCCCATTACAAAAACATTATGGAAAGATGGGGATGAATGGAAACAATCTCCTCTCCTTTAGCTTATAAACTTTAATAAAGACTATCTTTTTGTTCTTACAATAACCCCATCTTTACAAATAAATGAATCACTTTAGATTATGAGCTTCTCAGAACAAAAGATCATGTTTTCTATAGGCTCTTAAAAATACCACACAGACCTTCCCATCATAGTATAAATAATGAATCATTACAAAATAAAATCTTTCTCCTGAAAATTAACTTTACTTATTTTATATCATTCATGAAACAATAAATGCCAATAATTCAAAAGCAACTAATTTTCTAGGACTATTCTAATTTACATATCATGAACAGATTGAAACTTTAAACATTCTATCTAAAAAGGGTTCAATTGGAAAATTTTTGTTGTCTTTTATTATAACCATTTATGAGCAATACATCTCTCACAACATCAGAAACACGATATTCCAAAGAATAAACTTATGCCGTGTGAATGCATTTCTCCACTGTGTAACTCACCTTATCTTGCTCTGCAGCACCTATATTTGAATCTTTCAGTTTGGACCCTAAATGACTATTGAAAAAGACTGCTTTAAACTCCCTATCAAGACTAATTCTCTCCTCTCAAGGGATCTTACAAAGAAATCCTTCCTCCCTCTTTCTCAAGAGGCTATCTGAGTATAAGAGGATGCTCTCATGTCCAGAGGAAGAACTTGTGGCTTGTGTACTAGCATCTGGGTCTGTGCTGGCCTCTGCTGATCTGTTCCTCACTGTATCAAGCAAGTTACTGAGTATCCTGTACTAGTATCCAATACATTATGTTTTATACTGCTTGGTGCTTTGGGGGTTTAGAGAGGGTTAGGATCTTGGTGGCACTATTCCCAAAGACCTTAGATCCTGCTACAGCTTTCTGTAGCAAGTCCTGTGCTCTGTAGCAGCCTTGCCCATGCATTCCACTGCCTGTTAAGAATAGACTTAAGAAATACCTAGATACCATCTCATGAGCCATGGGAAACCAGGGGTATTACTGAGCACTCTTGTCTAGATGCTTCCTTCCATCATTCCTAATTAACCCATCATGTGGTACCATATTGTGTCATGCCATGTTAAACATGAGTCCTCAAGGAATTTAAAATTTTCCCAGAATAGATCCTGAAACAAGTAGCAAGCTTAACCTAACCCCCAATCCATGAATCCCACAATTTTAACAACTTTTTCTGCTAGCCCACACTTCACCCCAACCCAAAGGGCTTGAACTCCGTGATGTATGAATTCAAGGGCACTGTCATCTGACGTCTTGACAGTCACACCTCCTCTGTCTTCCCAGTTCTCTGACCTAATTTTCTTTCCCTTCTCTGAAGGTCGTCACCATGTTACGTCTTCCTCCTTCCCTCAGTTTAAACCACTCTCCCCTTCACCGCCTCATTTGTGGTGGCGGAACTTCTGGAAAATAAACCAGATTATCAAGGAGAGAAAAGGCAATGGGAGGTGTGGAGAGCGTTTTGTCTCTCAGCTCCTTCTCTTTTCTTCTCTACCCTCTTTCATACCTCAGAGGCAGGAAGCCTACAAAGCTACCTCTCCCAGATTCCCTTGCCGCCTGACTTTCTGGTAAGTTTTATCAGTGGGAGGCACTTTATAGGAAGCTGGAGGAAACAAGAAGCCAGTTTTTGCAGATTCTAATGGCAATGTCAGCATCAGCAATAGTTTCAGTTAAGTGTAACTCACAGTTGTACTCGGGTAACTCAGTTCCAACATCAGCAACCTCAGCTGCACTTGCACTCCAGGAAACATCATTTTCTCCTTTGGGTCCCCAGGCCTAGGGGTGGCAGTGCTTTTATATAGGTACTACTCTCTGGGTACCTTCCCCAGGTGTTCCTCCAGCCTTCCAATATTTTGTAACTATATTAAATTAATTCTGCTTGAAATTCCTCAAGTGGATTCTGTTTGTCTGACTAAACACTGACTGATACCAGAAATATGTCAATCATATGAGTTCTACTACACTTAAACAAAGTCTACCTACTGAAGAATTATTAGCTGCTTTTTAAAAAAATTTACCGTGGTTCAAAAGAATTTGACGTAGACCTTTAGAGTATTATTTACTAACCATCATGACTGCCCAAAGAGAAGTTTTACTCTTACAAGGTAATTATTCCACCAGGGCCTAAGCGGTGTCTGCAGCAGAGAACGAAGAACACTAGTTATTATGACTCAGTTTTTTGCCATCTATTTCCACAAATCATAGGCTCCCTATACTCTTTAAAAATTGTCTCTGAATTTAGGAAGAAATACCAGGTACATTTTTGGAGTCTTGTTGCTCTCTCTCCTCTTAGATGACTCTCCTCGTCTCTAAGCACATATGGAAATAAGAATCACGAAGTTTTGACTTCCTTACCCTACTTCATCTAGCACCACATGTGCTGCCACTCACTCACTTCCAAATTCCTCCTACTTTGAACAATTTGTAGCCCAGTGTGCCAGGATGCCATTAATCACCTGCAGTAATAGGAGAATGCTGTGGTCCAAGGACTCAAAGAGCAATAAGGCACACACACACATTCAATTACTCATCCATTTTCCTTTCAAGCCAGGGGCCTGTTAAGTGGAGGAAACGGGTTTATTTTATCTTTCTATCTCTAGGCCTGTTTTATCCCAAAGTGGAAAGGCATGTGAACAACTTTTAGGATTTTTATAGAACCTTAGAATTATAGAAGTAAAAAGAGCATTAGAAATCATATTGTTCTACCTCCTCATTTACAGATGATTATCTCTAACATTCATCACTCATCATAATTTTTTTAGCTTCCTAACTGGTCTATGAACTCCTTGAGGGAAGGGTCTGATTTTCATTTTAACATCCTCTGTGTCTAGCACGGTGCCTAGACACAAGAAACATTCTACAAATCCTTCTTGGAAAGAAGTAGATGAATGCATGAACAAGTGAATGGATTAATGAATGAATGAATGACAAAGTTTAATATACTGTATGAGAATACATAGCTATAAGCACCCTAATGAGGATTAAATAACATCTAGTCTTACGTTATCTGATTCCAAGTCCAATATTCTTTTCCCTGACTCTCTTCTGACTTAACATTTTTAATGTTTTTGCATAAAACAAGTTTTAGTTCTTTTACCGGCAGAGAAATGTAGAGATCTGGGTGAAACAAGAAGAGATGCTGTCCTACCTGTCAGAGAGGAAAAGAGAAAGGAAAGGGCTCAGTACCTAGCACAAGATTCAAAAGCAACAGTAAAGTCCCCAAGACCAGTTGGAAAGTAGAAAAATCAGGCAAGCATGATAGAGAAGTAATACTGGATACAGTTATATTAGAAGTTCAATTTCCAGTGGGGTCACCCTGTGCCCATTTATGGAAAATGTATCATATATAAATAACTGGATTCTGACTTTTTACCAGGGTAGAGATAAGTGCAGTATCTGTCATTATCACTATTTTCCCCCAAGAACGGTACATCCCACTTATATAAATTGTGAAAAAAACCCAGAAGACCATAAGATATGAAACTGCTCTTTCAGAATTCTAATGCTCTAGAAGTATCACTGATTTTAATGTACAATATTTACAGAAAAACTACATTCAATTGGTTGCTCTCTCAACATGTAAAATTTGTAAACCAAAAAGCAAATAAAATTGAAAATTAGGAGGATAAACAAATGCCACTGAAAGATAAATACTATTAAAATTTTGTTACAAAAACATTTCAATTCCTTGGTGTTTATTTTAAATCCAACTGCAAATTACAAATCATATCATCTAAGGCTCAAAACAAAATTGTATACACATATTTACACCCAGAAATTTTGGTACAAAGTTAACACACCATGATGCATAGGAGAAGAGCCTGGTATGCCACCATTTGGTTACATATTTCAGTTTCTCTCAATATGTGATGAAGTAGAAATGTGACATTTGCTATTATCACTGAAGGTTAATTCTGTGAACATTTTAATATTTTTCAGACATCCCAAGATTTATATTTCTCACATGAAAGTGAAAATTTAAATACCAAGTCTTTCTTTGAAAAAATAAATGCTGTAATACACCTCCCAAGGTTAATCTGTGTCCTTGCACCTCCAATGAATCCATGGCAAGAATGTTTTTTATTGCTCTGCCATATCTAAAATTGCTTAGTCCATACTCTCTTAGACACATCATTTTTCAGACTCAAACTTTTAAGTTTCATCAGAGAAGCGCACATTATCCTAGATGCAAAGTGAATGGCTACTAACTCGTGTTCTATGGATGTGTGCCATTATTCACCAAATAAGCAAGCCCATATGTTTTAAATTGAAGAAATAATCTTGCAGGAAGCACTGTTAAGATACCACAGACTTTGATTCTTTGGCAAACTGAAGTATTTTGTTCTGGAAATTGTATCATCCATGGAGCCCTAGCCCTCACCATTTGACTTGTAATGGACATAGTTCCAAATAAATAGTCTATATTCACAGCCTTGACTTTCTTATCTCCTCTTAATTCTCAGCCTATTGCAGTCTGGCTTTTTTCTCCCAACTCCAAAACTCATGCTAGGATGAGGGGGTAAAAGAAACCTATAATGGGCTCCCATCAAAATTCACATGTTGAGGTTCTAACCCCCAGTATCTTAGAATGCGACCTTATTCAGAAACACAGTCTTGGCTGATGATAAAGTTAAGATGAGGCCATTACGGTGGGCCCTAATCGAATATGACCGGTGTCCTTATAAATAGTGGGAATTTGGAGACAGAGAGAGACGCATACACAGGGACGACAGCACGTGAAGATAAAGGCCGAGATCGGGGTGATGCATCTACTAGCCAAGGAATGCCAGAGATCGCCAGCACACCAGCACAAGCTAGTAGAGAGGCGTGGGGGCACGTTCTCCCTCACAGCCCTCAGAAGGAACCAACACTGCTGACACCTTGATCTTGGACTTCTAGCCTCCAGAACTGGAAGGCAATAAGTTTATGAAACTTATGTTAAGTGATCTAGTTTATGGTACTTTGTTATGACGGCCCACGAAAACTAATAAAAGCCTATTGTAGAAAAGTGCAAGGTTGGAGTGGACTCATCTCTTCACACACTGAAGGCTTTCCCCCAAGTTCCATACTCAACCCTCTCTTCCTGGGGAAATCTCAGCCATCCCTCAGCTTCCACTGTCACTGGAGATCAAGTATTTCCCAAACCACCTCTAGTCCTATCTCTTTTCTTTGATCCAAATATGCATTTATAACTTTTCAGTTGATATCTCCAAGTAATTTTCCTGCAAGTACCGCAGTTAATTTCACTCCAAACCTGCTGCTGCTCCTGGTAAATGGTATCTTGTTAGTTGACAGCATCACCATCTGCCCAGTCAACCAGCTACACGTGATTATAATTAACACTTCCTTCTCCCTCAGTCCCTGCATCAAGTAGTTCCAGTTAAGCCTACATGTGAAGATCTCCTGAATCCATCTCATCTCCTCTAGCCACACTGCTACAGCACTGGTTCAAACCCTCACTATTACTTGCCCCAATGTCTTCCAGGAATTTTGTAAAGCTTCTCCCTGCCCTCAAGTCACTCTCCACACTTCTTACAAAGTTACCTTTCTACAAGTAACCTATCTTGTATAAACCGTAGTTACGTTAAACCACAGTGATATAGGGACATTTCTTGCTGGTGCATAAATTAGCTCATGCTGACTTATATCCGTCAATGAGTTTCATATTTCTGCATTTTTTATCTGATTCACATGTTAAGGTGTGTTGGTTTGATATCAAATTGCCATTTGAAAACACGTATGCTATGGCATTTTCAGCTCAGAGAAGACAGTGTGTACTTTGAGAAAATTTGAAATAAAAATCAAAGAATTTCATACATGCTATAAGGTTCAGCTCGATTGCTTCTCCTCCTTGAAGATAATCCTAAACTCTGCCCTCTCTCCCTGATCCCTCACACTCCTTTTTCTGCCTCTCCTCATATTGGTTTCTGTTCATCTTTGGCATCTTCTTTATCTTATAGTTATTTGTTCCTCTCTTTTTCTTCCAGTCACACATTCCAACTAAACTGTAATCTGCTTAAGGTCAGGATCTGTACCCAATGCATTTTTTTTAGTCCTCCTAAGCACTTCACACAAAGTGCAAGGCCATCGTCTATGCTCAGTAAATGTAGATTGAATGAGCTCAGTCAGGGCCAGTAATAAATGAATTTTTTTCATAAATGCAACATCTCCCTGGAAACCCACAGTGCTCACATTTTGCGTTATGAGCTCATTTTAGAGTGATTGGATACCTTTTATTGGTTAATGTCCGCCATGTGGTAATGTCTTCATTTGCTGAGTTGATGTTCCAAATCTTACAATGCTTAGTCATAATTATTAGTTTTTCCCCTGAATTTTGTGCTTCATTGAGGTTTTAAAGGGTAAAATTAACCTCCCAGCTTTTCCTCCATAAATTTGTGATTTCTTTGCTATAATGGCTTCCATTTCAGAGGTCTGTCCAAAGTTTAGATGATTATGTGTCTGTTGTTTTTCCCCTCTCACAAATGCAGTTATTTCCTTACAATCTAACTTGCTCAACTGTGTAGCAATAGACACAGCAACATGATGAGGAATTCTAAATATTATTTACTTAGAAAAGACCTGTCTTAAGGGCAATGGAACATTTTAAGCTGTGTTAAAGTTATACCAGAGTTTATGAAGATACAGATTCATTCACCTAATATTCTTCCCTGCTTTGATATCTGTTTATCAAGCATAAGTCAACATTTTCTGCAGAACACAGCACTGTAAAAAGTACATTAACAAGTTCTTAAGGGATATTTTAAGCACAAAATTTTTTTAGCTATTCAACAATATGGGAATTTGATTACTTAACTTGAACTGGAAATATATGGCTCAAATTTCACTGAAGTTATACATGATTAAATACATTAAGAAATGTGTCTCGAGATTTATCATTTCTCAACATTGGGTAAAGCTGTTATAGAGACTCAAACTACTCTACACAATTGCTTGGAAGGAGACACCTTTAAGCACTTTGTAGGTAGGAAAAAAACACTCACCTAGAGGATCAGAAAAGCTACGTCAGCCTGGATGCAAACTAAACTTGGATGAGTCACACAACTTCTTGAGACCCCTTGGGGAAAAAGCAGAATACTAATATTCATCTCACCTCAGTTTGTCCTTTGTAAAATTAATGTGTAAAGATCTACCTTTTATCTGTCTCTGACTGCCTCCAATCCCAAACCCTGAAGCCACCCAGCTACTACCCCTGTATACTTTCCTTCCTCAAACTGTGGAAGCAGCTTTAGCCCCATCAGAAGGAGGAAAAGAACCTGGACCAGTAACTCAGTAGTTCAGCATCAAGTAGGCCTTGCTCCACATCTTCTAAAAATCAGACATGACTTTTTGCCCTTAATAAAAACCGTGCCTCATACCTTCTCTTTAGTAACAGCATTCCACCGCTCCCAGGGCTCTTTCTGGTCTGCTTTCCCTTAAGCTAGCTAATTCAGTGGTTCCCAAAGTGTGGTCCACAGACCAGAAGCCTCAGCATCACTTGGCAACTTATTAGAAATGCAAATTATTGGGCCCCAACCCAGACTTATTCAACCAGGAACTCTGGAGGTGGAATTCAGCAATTGGTGTTTTAACATACTCTTCAGGTGATTTTGATCGATTCTCAAGTTTGAGGACTGCTGGGCTAGGTTCCTTAGCTCCAATTCCTTTTATTTCCATATGCCCCTCTGCTCTCTTTTGGTCTCTCCTCTCTAACAGAGAAAACTTCTTTTGGAAAAAAGAGAGGTAATAGGAGAGATTTTACTGCCAGTTTCAAGTGTATGACCTTGGCAAGGGGGAAAGAGTTCGAAAAAGGAATGAGAGTATGCTTTGCTGTGTGATTTTACTGTGGAAAAGCTACAGTAAATGCAGCTGTGATACATGAAAGAAAAGTAAGGAGCGATGTCAAAAGAGAAATTTAAGTCTTACTCAAAGTTAGGACTATACTCCAGTCCCTGGCATTTTTAGAGGGATGCCAATAAAATTTTTTTTTTAATTTACTTTTTGGTAACTGGGCTGATTCTTTTAACCCAACACCACAGACACTGAACCATATGGAGACCAAATTGATATTCAGGTTTGACAAGGAAGTGACCTGCCCGGCTCAGTGTGTTATGGAACAGGAACAGCATGGGACAGAAAGAGAAGAATCAGTAACCTCGTTTCCTCCCCCTTTGCCTCTTCTCAGATATTGTTCACTCAATAATCCTCACTTATTCTTTCATCTTTTAACCTCCCTTCTCCATTGGTTCCTTCTCCCTCAGTATGTAAACCTATAAACATCAAAGTCATATCTTTATAAAGTCTTTTTTAATCAGGCAACCACCCCATAGGCACTACCCTAAATATGATCTTTTATTTTCATAAGTTTCTATAGAAAGGAATCCACCCTCAAAAATCTCAATTTAGCCCCTTATTCATTCCTTAACCTGGTTTAACACAGCTTCATTCCCTCCACGGAATGGAATTTCTATCACCACGTCCATCAATGACCCACTTCTCAAATCCGATAGGTATTTTTTAGCCTTTACTTGTTCTCTCTAGAGAGTCTAATATGTTGAACAGTCCTTCCTTGAAACACTTTCATTTCCCTGACAAGAAATTCCCTATTTCTTCTTCCCCTCTATGGCTATTTCTTCCCAGCATCCTTTTAAGCTCATCTTCTCCGACCCTTCTTTCAAGTCATGGAGGCTTCCCCAAATTCGATTCTTGACGCTCTTCTCTTCTTACCCTCCGCATGCTTCCCAAGCAGTTTTACCTCCTACTACAAACTCTCTGCTGTTTCCCCAACCTAATTTGCCCAGATCATTCTTCAGTCTTCAGACTCTTAAATCTAATTTCCCGGTGGATTATATTCATCTCAAAATGCCAACAGCTGGTGACTCATCATCCTTCCCTCCAAACTGTATTTGATCTACATGTTCTACCTCCCACTCATTACAAAACCAGAAACTTAGCCTTTATTTATATTTATCCTATATTTATTCTTCTTCTTTAACCCCAAATCAAATGAATAAACATTTCATTCTCTCTATCCTCACTGCTACTGCGAGTCCTTATTACGTTTTCTCTTGCCTAAAGTATTACAGTAGCCTCATAACTTGTGTCTGTCTCCTTCACACTGTTGCAAGTGATAAAATATTTATACAAATGAGAGCAAATTTAACCTCATCAAATTTCTTGACGGTTTCCCACCATAAAGATAAGAGACCAGAGGCTGGGGTATTTATGGGATAAGGAATATGGCAGTGTGGGGGGCATGGGGAAAGGTGATTGGAATAACGCGTCATCGTTCTGCGCATGCGTAATAGGCTACAGGCCTCTGCTCGTTCAAATGTGGCGGCTCTTTGCACGATCTGAGGGTGGAGTTTCAGCCCTCTGGGGTCAAAAGGTCACAGAGCGGACACTCCTGCATGCCTGATTGGAGGATCGGTGGTCCTATCCAGTCTTAACCAGCTCAGCTTGAAATATACACAGCTGACTCCAATTCCTGGAAAACAACTCAGGGCCAGCATCTTGTTTAGGCTTAGTGCCACTTGGAGAACGTACAAGTCTTCTGCAGCAACAATTAAAACGAGCTTGATTAGTGAAGGCAGGTAAAATGGATTTGACTAATGATTACCCACGGTTTCACTTAGAGCAACCTAATACAGCTGGGTAAAAACAAAAGGCACGCCAACTCAGACCATACAAGAAAAAAATTTCTTTTTTCTGAACTACAACTTACTAAAGAGTTTACCAGTTCCTAGAAGCGAAAACTTAAAAGTTAATCTCAAAATCAGAACGTACACATATATTCTTGTATACAGTCTATTCTATTCAACTAAGCCTTTCAACTCTCCTTATAAATGTACAACTTAATAGTCCCTTCAAATATTGTTGCAGATAGATATTTGAGTTAGATGAACACAAATGACTATTGGAATCGAGGTTCTGATGCCCAAAGTGGCAAGAGAAAGAAAAGAGAACTCTGAAGAATTGACTAGTCAGCTCTTAATCTTGACTACATATGTTACATGCTACACAAGCACAGCTGGTTCTACATAGCTGTTTCCAATGAATGGCTGTAAAGGGAAATTAAAACTATAACATCCTACCTCTCCAGCCCCTATGCCTACTTCCATCTCCTATGGGAAAGGGCAGGAAAGGCATTACATAAAATATGATTTGCATGTACTATCATCCACTGTTAGAAGAAACTATTTGCCTTTATTCAGCTTTTTATTTAACATGGAGTCTAACTTGTTGCCTTTTACCTAATGAGTGATCCAAGTATTTCTAAAGTGAATAAATTAAATCATTTTATAATTCCAGCTGCACATTAGTAGTTATTTGATAGAAAGCATTTCCCTCCTATTACTTTATTACTCTTGCCACTGACATTCTGAAAACATGACAGTACAATTTGGCATTGATTGGAATTTAATTATAGGCCAAATACAGGTGGCTAGCCACAAAGTCCTGAAAGGGATATGTTGAAAACTTATAACTAAACTAGGCAAGATATATAATATATATCATACATGTACAGATGATTGTACTCATGAATGAGACTGTGTTGTCCCAGTCAGGGTGATGCCTATTTATGCCCCCCGCCCCAGGGAGCTTACAATTTAGAACAGAAGTAATTATATGGGGCTGTAATACAAGGTAATTTGAGGGAGGAACCAACTGAGTAGCTCAGGCACAGTGGTCAAGGAAGACTTCACGGCATTGCAACCAGACCCTTGGTTAAAAAACTGGCCCCTGTTCACAGAGGGTGAAGAGTGACGGAAGAGGCAGGCCACTCCAGATTGGCAGACGGCAGGTTTGATAAGCAAGGGAACTTACATCTGAGGCTTGGCTTGGGTGGCTGCAAGATGAGTAAATCTCTGTACCCGCCCACCAGAATCTTAAAAGTTTTTACAGGGTCTTAATTGGGTTCAGTCAGTATACTGTTCAAATGGTCTCAATACCACTTTGCTCTCTCGAGTCTGTGTCCTTGAAAACTTTGGGCAGAATGTACATTCCAAGGACAGGGGAGGGGATGAGGGGCCTCCAGCTGCCTGGGTCCAGCTCACAGGTCAACCAGTGGTCACATCCTCTCAACAACCTCCTCCAACAACCATGAGAATGAACAGGCTTTCTTTATGGAGGAAAGCAGCTGGATGAGAATTTACAAAGCACAAGGGCACCCCAGGTAGCATCAATCGCTGGAGCAAGGGTACCAAGGCTGGAATTCCAACTCTGGCTAAAGGAAAATCAAGGTTCCTTTCTGGTCCTTTGTTTACTGACCACAATATTGAAAAAGAAAACTTAGTTTCCATTTAACTCAGTTACCTGTGCATAGACCCCAGAAGCTTAGCAGTTACAGTTATGCAGAGAAGAGGAGAGAGGCAATGGGAGGGAAAATCAGTGAAAGCTGTAAGTGAAATTAAGGCTGGAAATCTGGAGCTTGGGACCTTGTTTCAGCTCTGATCCTCACCAATCACCTGCCATCAGGACACTCAGCGTTTCCAAGCCTCGGTTTCCTAGATTCTAGAAGGAGGGAACTAGACCAGAGGCGCCTCTAAAATCCTTTCCAGCTTCAAACATCGACAACAGACTCATTACCTGGATTCTTACCTCTCCTTGCCTATTATTTATTAGCATCTCCATGGGAGCAATAAAAGGAAGTGAAATTTAAACTAGCCAATTCTGCTGCTTGTCAGCCCTGGGAAAAGGTTTGATGAACCGGGAAGCTGAGGGCTATCTATTGACTTCGATTGTCTACACATTCCCTGCCCACCATTACACCACAGATAACCAAGATTATACTTTATTTTTCTGTTGGACTTTCTTTTTTAGTATCTGTGAAATTATTTTCATAATCCCATTTGACGTTTCTTTATAGGTCTGTGAGGTCCTAGAGGCCAGTATATAATTTTGATGAATATTAAACACTAAACATTGTATAATTTGCTAGAATTATCTCAATCAGTTTCAAACTTGTGTTCTGCCCACACAAATCAGACATTATTTCCCATCCAAGCTATTGAAATGTGGTTGTTAAAATGGACAAGCAGTACTGTTTGTAACATCAAGGTCACAGATAATAACCATAGTCTTTTCATGTTCAATAATCATACCAATAACCAATATTCATGCTGCATTTGTGTGTCAGGCACTGTGGTAAATAGTTTATATGCTAAGGGCTTTCTATTATCGTCCCTCACACGCTGGAAAAGAAGCCCCATGAGGGCAGGGATTTCTGTTTTGCTCACTGCTGATTGCCCCAGTGCTCTGCACTCTTCGGGCACTCAAATTCCAGTAGTTTATCTCCAGAGCCCACACCATTTACGAGCACACCATGACTGATATATGGGTGTTGTATCCTCTGTGAGAATCTGTGCTTTGAGGAAGGCTCTAGATTCTGCCCCCATCATTTACCACCATGATGACCTTGACAAGTTACTTTATTGTTAGAGCCTCTATTTCCTTCTCTATAAAATGAGCATCATTTTTCGTGTAAATCATAAACAATAAACAGGATATACTCAGTAAAAAAAAAATGAGCATAATACTAGCACTACCTCATAAAGTGCCGAGGATTAATAACTATTGCAGCATAACAAACCACCAAAAACAATGACTTTGAACAATAGCAACCGTTTACTTTTACTCACAAATCTGCAATTTGGGTAAGGCTCAGCAGGGGAAGCTCACTTCTGCTCCGCACAGCATCAGGAGGGGAAGCCCAGCTGAGGGCAGGTTGATCCGCCTACGAGATGGCTTGCTCACTTGGCTGGCAAGTTGGGGCTAACTGTTGCCTGGGAGCAGCCTTGGTTCTTCTCCATGTAGCCTACTCCTCCTCACATCATACTGGCTGGGTTCTCATGGGGTGCATCTCCAGAGAGGGAGCCAGGCAGAAACGGTATCCCCTCTTTTTTAACTTAAACTTTGGAAATCCCATAGCATCACTTTTGCCATACTCTATCAGTCTGGAAACGGTCACAAAGCCCAAATGAGGAAGAGATGTCGACTCTGCCTCTTGCTGAGAGAGTGGTGACGTTCTAGAAGAGCGGGAGGGAGAGGAAGTATTGTTGTGGTCATTTGGGGAACATACAATCTGCCACAACCTGTGCCCCTGAATCTGGTTTTCCTCAAAGGAAATTTGTACTTAACTGAAGAATGATTGGAATGTCCAGCTAGTCTGTGATTGGGTAAAACTGCCCTATCTAATGACTTGGGATAGCAGGGTACTGTTCATTCGTCAGCCACAACAATGTGTGAAGGTTGATAATGGGGTTTTCCCATGCCCCTTGGTAGATAGGTAGGGAATTCCCAGGCACTGGGCCATGGAAGCTAGAAAGAGACCAATCCATGTATCAAACTGAAAGGTGAAGTGGAGACAAAAGGAGAGAACGGATACTGATCGGCAATGAAGAAAGAAAACAACTATTTATGGAGCCCTGCTGTAAGGGGTGTTTTGCTTAGGTTATAAAATCTTCATACAACCTTTCCTTTCCACTGACCGAAAGGCTTTGTCATCATAAAGCTGGAAATTTTCACAATGTACCAACTCTTTATTTAATCCCCACAGCAATCCTGTCAGTATCATTATCCTAAGAGTATCTGATAAGACTGTTCTCAAACTGGCTCTCCTTGGCACGGTAGAATGGCTTCAGCTGCAGATGAGGTGCAAACTTTCTCAGAGACAGTGCTTCCAGTCCAGTATTCAAAGTACTCTGACTCGGCTGGCTCAAGTCACACGCTGCTCGTCCATCAGTGACTATGCCAGAAGAGGAGAACGTGCTGATTGATGCAAGAAAAGAGCAGCACGGGGTTTGGACATTTCTGTCATTTAAGCTTCTCCAAGCAGTTTATAGAGTTCAATAAAATAGCCTCTATGCAGCCTGTCCTGTACTTTTTTCACCCCAAGAAAGGCTCATTTGTTTCTAATATTTGTTTCCCTTTCCAAATCAATTCCTTATCTGTAACAAAGTGTCTCTTCTCATCCAATTCTGTGAAATCCTGAAGCATCAGAAGGATGTTTTTATAAAATGGTTCCATTTACAAGTAATTCTATCACAAAGCCCCTGAGGATCATAATGCAGTGAAGTTTTAGTATAATATCCTCTTGGATGCAATAATTCAGCCATTGTAGCTCATATCATGGGATCCTTGGTTTAATGAGAGTTTTGCTGCAAGGCATCCAAAATCCATCCAGTGCACTTAAGAAAATCAGGTAAAACAGGTGTTTCCTCAATTAACAATTTAGAGTTTCATTACATGAAAAATAAGCAAACCAAAATAGAAGATAATATTCCTAGCAAAACATACCAGTATTCTACATTTCCTGTTTTCCCAAAGACCTTGACTATATCATTTCATGTATCCATTTTTAAAGTAATTAATTTAATGCATGCTTTGCTAACAAAAATACCCCCCCCCGAAAAAAATCATTATTCACAGCAACATCACATTAGCCAGCATGTGTTTAAATAAACAACAACAAAAAATTTGTCAGGCAACGAAATGTAATTTTTAACTTTTAGAGAATTAAACATAAGTAACATGATTCACTGAAATTTCTAATTTTATGAACAATCTTGCTTAAATATTTAAAAGTAAGTAGTGTCCATGTTTACAAATATTTTTAATATCATGTTGTTTCTTAAGTTGACTCACTGGCAGTCTCTTGTAACTTTGGCAGAATCAGAACTTCTCCCACATCATACAAAAATTGAATCTGTTGGTCATAGTCTACTTATAATTCATTGTTGATTGCTCTCAGAAGGCTAGTGTCTATTCCAATACACTACCCAAGATAATTCTCGTAATAGAATAAAGTGAAATTTGATTCCATTCCCAACTCCCTAATTAATTTAAGCAAGACATATGAAATCCGGTTCCTCACTTTTTTCCTAAATATTACAACTATAAAAGAAAATCCGAAACTATCTGGAGTCCTAAATTGTTTATCTGAAAACATTTCAAAATATCCTCAGAGATCGCCTAGAGAAGAAAGACAAAGGACATATGACAACAGTTGGAGGAAAGATGTAGACCTAAGTTTGTTATCATCTAGGCATGGTTTGCTTTGGTTTCCATGTCCCCTGCCCACTCACTACATCACTTCAGGAAACCAGATGTGAAAACCAAATTAAAGCGTTTCCACTTTCATCCTTTATACAAATCTATTAGGTCCAAGGGAGATTTGTTTGTGGTTAGGGTGACTACGTAACTGATCTCCCAACCCAGGACACTTTTAAGAATAAAAGGGGATATTATTTATAACTAAGCCTGTTCAACAGACATAACTGGGACTGTCCTGGGAAAACTGGGACATAGGCTCACCCTATTTACAGACAATGATAACTTGGTCTAAGAGAAATTAAGTTGTTCGTTGAAAAAGTCATAACATTCTGCACTATATGGACTTTTTTCCTTTTATTTCAAATTCTAAACTCTTGTTGGAATAAGATCTTAGTCCTTGCACTTGCTTTCTTTAGCTTCCTCACTAGCCTATGTAGATTCTCTCCAATTTCTTGTGTACTTACCAGAGCCCTGACAAAATAAGTGACAAATATATTCAAGGGGACACAAACTCTGGCCAGACAATAATCACAGCCAAACTATTTCTGGGAGTACACTGTAATCTCATCTCCTAAAAACTTGGGGATTTAAATGAGTCTGTCTAGAATGGGGTACTTGGAATTTTTATTGACATTTTTCTGAGTTAAATTTTCTCCCCCAGCATTGCTCAGTGTTACCTACGTCTATCTTAGCCCCTGTGGATCCAGAGTTCCCTCATCTGTGAGGCTTATAGTTGGCTATATACTTACCCTGGAGTTCTCTGATGACTGGGTTGTTGTTACTAAGTTACACCAACCACTCCAAAGGAATCAGACCCTGGGATAGCTCCAGAGGCAGGTTATTTCCCTTTCATTCCCAACTGAGTCAGAAAAATTTATTCATTTACTAGTCAGAAACTAAACTTGAAGCATGTTCCTCAGGAGAGCCGTGTGCTGTACCTTTCCATGGCGGCACGCCACATGAACACTGGGAAGGAACACTTGCCACAGCTGCATGGGCCGCAATTCACTCAGCGCTTGTAAGGCAAGCAAGGCTTAGTCCAGAAACTACTGCGGAAAACAGGCCCAGAGAGAAGCTGTGCTGTGTTCCAGGTCCTGATTTTCTTCTGGCTTCACTGAAGGAGGACCTTCACATTCGCTGAGGGGTGCTGGGCCGCTGAGCCTGCTTTCCACAGCAAAATTTGGGGGGGACCACAGGTGTAGACAAATCCCTCATGACATTTTCCCTGTCTTTATACTCCAAAACCACAACCCCTGGTTCTTCTGCCATTGCCACTACCAGCATATTCCCACCTTCTCCCAATGTTTCCTGATGGTTTAACGTGGACAACATAGTCCCCTTTTTAACTAAAACTGGGTGAGGAAACTGGCTATTCCTTGTTAAGTCATGACCATTTTCACTGAAAAAAAGGTTAGATTTCTTTAGTGAGTGACAAGCTTTCTGTTGTCAAAACCAAAACAAAACAAAACCCAAAAACCAACCTCCCTAACTGCTGTAGCATAGTAGAAACTTTCCCCTTAGAGTAAATGGTTATCAAAATCAAGCACGGACCTAATATTTTTTGTAAGTTTCAAAGTCGTTCCAAATATCTGATGTCCTCAATAACATACACGTATACCTTGAATCATTGATGGTCTAGGAATTAAATAATAACTAAAGGAAAGAGTTGGCAATTAAAGTATTAGGGGAATTAAGATTTCATTCCTCTTACTGCAAAAAATATCACCATTTTTCGAAGCTTACCCCCCAAAATGATTTTTTATGGGCATATTTTATCCTACCATGCTGTAATCAAGCATTCTTATGGGGCCCATTTATATTAATAAGGCCGTAAAGGAGGAAGCCTCAGTTAAAAAACATAAGTGGTAGAAGCCTTAGGAGCCAACAACAGGACGAAAGAAGAACCAGAGTCTCCTGACGGTGCCAGCTACCCTGGATTCACCCTGCTTCCAAATTCCATTTGCTCTTTCTTTGGTCGATGTGGGAAGACCCTGAGCAGTGTTGAAAAGCAGGACTTGATGGCCCATCATGGGAAAAGCTATTAACATATCCACAGTTGGCCCTGGAATATGCTTTCAAGAATTTACAAGATTTGCCAACCTCCATTTGAATTTTCCTTCGGAAAAGTACACTTTTATTAACACCCTCCTCCATCCTGTGGGTAAAAATGGTCTCAGTATTCTCATGGGGAAAAAAAGAGCATTCTCAAGAGCCTCTGTAGACAGAGAAGTAGAGCTCCTGGCCAAGAATAAAAATGGGAAAGTCTGAAATGTTGAGCCCTTCTGATTAAACCTTCAGTGGTATATTTCTCTTAGACAAAGCATTTGTCATAAGTAGCTTGTCTGCCTGAGTATGATTTATGCGGCTGGACTGAAATTGGCTGAATAATTTATGCTATTTATTGTTCTGGAAAGTTTCTTTCCTTAATAAATAAATAAATAATATTGTGCTGAGAGAAAGGGGAAATAATGGCAAGTGTCAGCGGTGTGATGAGAGAAAAAGTTATTTTTCCATGTTGAAGGCTAACAAAGTGTATCTAAGAGGAATAGTCTCCATGTAGAAGGGCAGGACCCTAATAGGTGAATGTTGTCAGTGTTTTCAATGAAACCAACTGGCTAAGAGAAGCTGTCAAATAGGTGTGAAATGAGGTAAAATTACGAGGGATACACTTTCTTTTAAGGTATTTTGCTTTGTTCCTTACAGTGCCTTGCAGCAAAAATTTTAATTTAAATACTGAAAATGGAATGCAGTTATATTTATTTAAATTTGCTAAGAAAGTCTTGGACTCTATTTCCTGTTTCCTGCGTAAGTATAGAATGTGTGTGAGTCTGTGTATGCGCTTGCCTGTGCGTACCATAAGCTTTTCTACTATTTATGAGTGAGTCACAGTTTATTAGACCCTACCACAATGTATATTAGCATAAAACACATTACTTGAATTGTCAGTTTATAAAATTTTCAGAATGTATGATTACAGTTCTGTTCTTACTGTAAATTTTTACATAGCTCCCATGATTTATCCTACCTGCCGAAACACATAATATGGGCACATATTAGACCTTGGTGGTTTTTTGCCGAGCTGTTTTTTGTTTTGTTTTGTTTTATTTCTGGTTACCATTTTATCACATAAATTTTATTCCTGGAACCTATGCCAAAGACAGAGTTCTAGACAAAAGAATGGATGGATGAGTGTGCAGAAATACATGTGGCTCAGTTCAGCTGAAACTGTTTCAGAGATAACTCGCTGTAAGCTATGACTAAAAATATTTGAAATGTTTACAGGCTGCATAATATATATGTTTGACATATTAAAGGAGACTTCTATCAGCTGCTCAGTAACCATTCCAGAAAAATGCCTTAAAAGAACTCAAGCAAAATCACAGCCCCTCATCTGCAGTGCTGTTTCTAATTTGAAGGCAAATTCATCTCTGACATACAGCAGATTCTGTGCAGGTGGAAGCAAGCCCCTCTCTGCTCCTCTCTCTGCCAGTCAAATTATGTCATCAGTGAAGGATCACTGGTTTTTAATGATACGGTGGCCTCCATACTGAGAAGCAGTCCAAGCAGAGCCAATAAAATGGCTGTCACCAAATTACAATTGACACTTAACATCACTAAATCTGCAGTGTAATTCCTTGTGACAGTTGTGTAGGTATATTAGAAGAAAATAATTTACTTCAAACCCAGCACGTTAGACGCATTTTCCTGAGCGTAATTCATGTCACATTTACAGTAGCCAAAGCAAGCAGTCTCGAGGCAACCTTAATCTGGGAAGAGATCATAGATACTAACGTGTTCATTGAAGTATGATTATTTATGCATGCAATAAACAAAGCTAGAGCAGTTGTTCATTGTAGGTTTTAATTGTTATTGGGGGGTTTAATTGTTATTGGGTTTTAAATGAATATTAGCCTCTTTTGCTGTAGGGAATAAGAAACTATTTTTTTTAAAAAAAGAAAACAAAGCCACATTTTATATGGAAAACAGCCATCAGCTAAAAAGTCTTAATTTTTTTCAGGATTAGATGGACATTTGTGTCCATCTCACCCTATGCAGGCCTAGGTTGTGTTTGGACTTGAATTCTATGGCTACTGGCACATGACAAAAGAATACACGTGCAACTTCCAAAATGCAAGTAAACTAAAACACCAGCAACAGTATCTAGCTTCTCTCAGACTAGTAACATCGCAGAACAAAGGTCTGGGAGCAGACACAGTTTCCTCTAGAATACTATTTTGATACATTCATCCAGAGCAGATCTGCAGGAAGGCCCTTCCCTGGCCTTATAAGCATACATAAATATGTGACAGAGTTAAAGGTCTCCACTCTTCAGAATGAAGTGGTTTGAATGTCTGGTGAAATGGGACTGCAAAAAATTCATTCCAACTTTGTCTCTAGGCAATTCACCTTTGGCCCAGTGATGATATGAGTCTTTCTGCTGATGGGGGAGATATAATAAGTCAGGTCAGGCAGCCTCTAGAAGGCAGGGGCCTATTTGTTAGCAGAATGAGGCAGGTGTACTATTCCAGGGCAGATTAGCTCATCCCAGCATGATAATTACCTCCCAGGAAACCCTCAAGGTGACACATCAAACTCAGGAGCTGCACACTCCGTCTTGGAAATGGGCATGCCTGTATCGTTAAGTAGTCTTAATTTAGAAACTCCAGATTAAAAAACACAAATCAGTGAGTGATAATTTCCCTGTCCTTTCATTAAGACATTAAAACGTCTGCAGCAACTGCGAGCTTACTAAAGAACCATAAGCGAGATTACAGCTCAGCTGCCAGGCGGAGGAATTATCCTCCGGCCGCATTGCCTCCTGGATTTTCTTATCCGAGTGAGAAACCTCAAACAAGAAGGAAGAGCGCCCACACTCTGCTCGCTGAGGGCCTCTTGGTTGCTTTTGCGCCATTTGCTGAATACCGCCTTTTGGGAAATCATCGGGAGTTGTGTATCTTCTAAAGCAAAACTACTGCGTTTCAGCTATGCCATCAAAGAGCAAAAGGAAAAGCTGTCAGCATTACTGGGGTTTTTTTCATGTAAAGTGTAAGAACGCAGTTTGCTCTTCCTACACCATCCTGACCATGGGGTGGCTGTGGAACCGTGTCTGGGGCTACTGACCATCTTAGCCGTGCTAAGCAGCGCTGTGTCACCGCCGCGAGCCGTGGGCAAAAGCTAGAACCTCTTTGGTTTTCTAGGTCACTGAAGATGACCTGAGAAATTCGTCTGCGTCGCTGGTCCCTTGAGCACACTCCTGACAGGACGAGGCTGGGGAGGTGGCGAGGCCACTGCATGGTGACCGCTGCCAGATTTCTCAGGTGGGCACAGCAGGCTGCACGGGGGTCGCACCAAGAGAAGTGGCAGAAATAGAAGCGGGAGGGTGAGAAAATATGATTAGAAGTCATAGAGTTAGTTTCACCAGCCTTTCGGCTAGAGGTATATCAAGCAGGATCGTTTCTTTTTAATTTTTTTAAATTTATTTATTTTTAGCTGCGCTGGGTCTTTGTTGCTGCACGCAGGCTTTCTCTAGTTGCAGTGAGCAGGGGTTACTCTTCGTTGCGGAGCACGGGCTTCTCATGGCGGTGGCTTCTCTTGTTGCGGAGCACAGGCTCTAGGCGTGCGGGCTTCAGTAGTTGTGGCTCGCGGGCTCTAGAGCGCAGGCTCAGTAGTTGTGGCACACAGGCTTTGTTGCTCCGTGGCATGAGGGATCCTCCCGGATCAGGGCTCGAACCCGTGTCCCCTGCGTTGGCAGGCAGATTCCTAACCACTGTGCCACCAGGGAAGCCCAAGCAGGGATGTTTCTAGGAATGAACTTTGAGAGCCACAAACTTATCAGAGCTTTATTGGAAATGAACGTTTTGAGCAGGCGTTTTTTTAAGGATGCATAATGAGAAAGTATTTTATGCACACAAATCAGAACTATGAACATAAATATTAATAGTCTTGAAAAAAATCAAGATTAAAGGATATTTAATGAGTAATAAATGATTTGAGTTTTATATTTAGTGTCTATGAGGGTGGGGGGAATCTATCGATTTTATACTCTGAAGTGGCATTCACTTTATTGTTCATAGGACCAGAGGAAATCTTGTTGTGCTCTCATTTTGTCAAGGTCCATTCCATGCAACTATAAACAGTGTGGTGACCCCTATTACAGGTGTTTCTCATAGAGTGAATTTGGACCCCCTGCATGGTGGATCATTGTGAAAAACACCTCCTCTCCCAAGACCCACCATAGTTTAGCACACCCTAAACAGCACAGTTAGGATTTCCCCAAGTCCCCATCCAGTGGCACCCACCCCCTTGTTGTCAGGGCCCCTGCACCAGCCCCACTGCCATGCCTCACAATACCCAGCACAAGGAAAGAAATCAAATACAATAAACCCTTCTGCAGGAGAAGCCGTCTACAGAAACGGTACAGAAACGATTCACTCGTTGATGATGGCAGAAGGCAGCATGAAATCCTGGACACACTTGTCAGAAAGTAACTTAATCTGTATTTTGAAAACATTACAATTGTGTTGTTGTTATTATATGTACTTGACATAGAAAAATGCCTTCACACAGAAGGAGTAAGTTAACTGAGGGCAGGTGGCATCTAATCTCTTAGTGTTCTGATACTTCCAAACCAGGTCATGTAACTCCCATTGCCAAAACAAGTCCAACTTGTCACAGAACATATGTCCTGTTGGCTCTTTATTAGGAACAGCTGATTGGAAGAAATTATTTTCCAAAATATCAAATTTAGCATAATTCTGTTTAAAAGGACTTTAAAGATTTCTTCTGGAAATAGTCTCTGGGGTTTTTTTTTTTCTTTTTAATGTCTCTCCCTCCCAGTGATACTAGTTCTTAGCAATACAATGAGAAATGAAATCCTAAGTATTATAAAAACATATCAGTAAGTACTTGTTTAATGAATGGATAAATCTTCTTTATTGAGGTATAGTTTTTTATGTTCCAATTTTTTTAATTTTTATTTTATATTGGAGTATAGTTGATTTACAATGTGTTTGTTTCAGGTGTATAGCAAAGTGATTCAGTTATATATATATATATATATATATATATATATATATATATATATATATATATATATTCTTTTTCAAATTCTTTTCCCATTTAGGTTATTACAGAATATTGTGCTATAGGGTAGGTCCTTGTTGGTTATCTATTTTATTTTTTAATCTATTTTAAATATAGTAGTGTGTATATGTCAATCCCCAAATCCCAAACTCCCAAACAAAAGCCAAAGTTAGTGGAAGGAAAGAAATCATAAAGATCAGAGCAGAAATAAATGAAATAGATGAAGAAAACAATAGCAAAGATCAATGAAACTAAAAGCTGGTTATTTGAGAAGATAAACAAAATTGATAAACCTTTAGCCAGACTCATCAAGAAAAAAAGGGAGAAGGCTCAAATCAATAAAATTAGAAGTGAAAAAGAAGTTACAAGGGCCACTACAGAAATACAAAGGATCATAAGAGACTACTACAAGCAACTATATGCCAATAAAATGGACAACTGAGGAGAAATGGACAAATTCTTAGAAAGGTACAATCTCCCAAGACTGAACCAGGAAGAAATAGAAAATATGAACAGACCAATCACAAGTATTGAAATTGAAACAGTGATTTAAAAAATCCCAACAGACAAAAGTCCAGGACCAGATGGCTTCACAGGCAAATTCTATCAAACATTTAGAGAAGAGTTAACATCTATCCTTTTGAAACTCTTCCAAAAAACTGCAGAGGAAGGAATACCCTCAAACTCATTCTATGAGGCCACCATCACCCTCATACCAAAACCAGACAAATATATCACAAAAAAAGAGAAAATTATAGGCCAATATCACTGATGAACATAGACACAAAAATCCTCAACAAAATACTGGCAAACTGAATCCAACAATATGTTAAAAGGATCATACACCATGATCAAGTGGGATTTATCCCAGAGATGCAAGGATTTTTCAATATCCGCAAATCAATCAGTGTGATACACCACATCAACAAACTGAAGAATAAAAACCATATGATCTTCTCAATAGATGCACAAAAAGCTTCTGATAAAATTCAACACCCATCTATGATAAAACCTCTCCAGATAGTGGGCACAGAGGGAACCTACCTCAACATAATAAAGGCCATATATGACAGACCTACAGCTAGCATCATACTCAACAGTGAAAAGCTGAAAGCATTCCCTCTAAGATCAGGGACAAGACAAGGTTGCCCACTCTCACCACTTTTATTCAACATAGTTTTGGAAGTCCTAGTCACGGCAATCAGAGAAGAAAAGAAATAAAAGGAACAGAAATTGGAAAAGAAGAAGTAAAACTATCACTGTTTGCAGATGATGTGACACTGTACATAGAAAATCCTAAAGATGCTACCAGAAAACTACTAGAACTCATCAATGAATTTGGTAAAATTGCAGGATAAAAAATTAATACATAGAGAATCTGTCCACTATAGGGGAGAGAGCTGAATGTATACACAGACACCTACATGTCACAATCACACACACACAAATACACCCTCAGCCATTTTACTGTTTACTCAACCTATTCCCCCATACACCCCGGGAAAATGTGGTTCTATTCCCAGGCTTTGCTAAGACTCTTCTATCACACTAACACTCAGTCTCAATTTTTAAAATGAACACGTCTTTCTGAAATTACATGTTGAATATCAAACAAAGGCCATTTTAATGTTTTCAAGGCTAGACCAATATCATGGATAAGTATGAAAAGGATGAAAGTCAAATCACGAACTGTGTATGGCTTTGATAACCAAATAATTTCAGTGATTAAGACAGAGAAGTGCGCTCTGGAATCACATTTGCACGATGATAAGCAGCAGCACTTATTTGGGGGGTTCTTTTCCATTGACATAATGCATCAAAAAAAGAGAAGAGAAAATGCTTATTATAAAAACAGTTCTTTATTAACTGCTATATGCATAAGAATAATTTTTCAAATGGAGAATATAGGGAAATTCCGATTCCACATGAAAATGCTATTCTATATTTTGTGAGGTCTCGATTATATTAATAACTAAATCTTAACTTATACCACTGATAGAAACATAAGGTATCAATTGATCTTTAATGCATTATGTTTCTGTTCCAAGAGGGTGATCTAAGGAGAATTGTTTTCTCTACATGTCTGGATATTTTAACTTTATAAAATAATCATATGAATAACAGACAAATTATCCTCTTTGAGGCCAAAGCACTGTCAGTAAAAAAGGCAACATTTCTTTATTATCCACATGTTCCTGCTTATCCCATATTATACAATATAAAGTTTTTATTCAAACAAGTTATAGAATAAAGAGAACTGTATTTGTAGCACTGTTAGCATTTAATTTTACTGAAAAATACAATATAATATTTGAAATCCATTTAGTTTGTTTTTTAAAAGAGAGCAAATAATACATTTTAAAAACCACTAAACCCCACATCATATGTCATCAGGGAAATGCAAATTAAAACAATGAGGTACCAGTACACACCTATTATGATGGCCAAAATTCAGAACACTGACAACACCAAATGCTGGAAAGGATGTGGAGCAACAAAAACCCTCATTCACTGCTGGTGGAAATGGAAAATGGTACAACCACTTTGGTAGACAGTTTGGTGGTCTCTTACACAACTAAACATACTTTCAACATTTTGCTGTGAACCAAAAACTGCTCTAGAAAATAAACTCTATTTAAAGATTCAACATTTATTCTTGATAAAAGCATTCAGATACATTTTCTTGAATAGTTACAAATAAACAGAAGATTAAAATTTTCTAAGTCAGTCAAGTTTGAAGGCTCTAGATTTTGCCAGAAATTATCTTTATATGATTATAAATATGCATTTTTTTACTATTATAGCTTTAGGACAATAAATAAGCATTTTATATAACTATAAATAAACATAAGTTTACATCATCCTCATATAAGTCTTTAAGATTCAAGTTCCAGTTGGTTATTGCTATATAACAAATTATCCTTAAAACTTATTTAACATTTTATTACTTTTCATTATTTTGTGGGTCAGCAATTAGAGCAGGACTCAAGTTGGACAGTTCTTTTGCTTCACAGGGTATCAACTGGAGTCATTTGGTGATATTCAGCTAGTGGCTGAGCTGGGCAGGATTTCTAACTCACATACTTGGAGACTGGGCTGGGATAGCTGGAACAGCTGACCAACATTGGATTGGCCAACATTGGTGTCTCTTCTTGCTGCCTCTCCATGTGGCTACCTTCAGCTTCCTCAAAACAGAGCAGTCTCAGGGTAGTCATATTTCTTACATAGTAGATCAGGACTCCAAGAGTGAGTGTTCCAAGAAACAGGAAGTAGACCCTTCTGGTCACTTCAGGCATAGACCCAGAAACTGGCAGAGTTTCACTTCCATTACATTATTTTGGTCAAAGCAGTCATAGAGCTCACCCACATTTAAGACTAGGAGACACAGAATCACCTCTTAATAGGAAAAATGTCTAAAATTTTGTGGCCTTCTTCAAAAATATGTAGCCTTCTGCTACAATAGACTCCACTCAATTTCCTTACCAGGAACCCCCAATTTCTAAGACCAATCTCAGTGTTTCCAGTAAAATAGGGAATAACCAACAAAGAAAGTCATAGGAAAGCTTAAAGACATATGGAAATAAACTATGTGTCACATGGAGTATATAGCCTACTATGCCCAAAATAAGTTCAACAGAAAAAGGTAATACTGAATTCGGGGATTTTTTGTTTTATTTATTCAGTTAGTTAGTTAGTTTGATTGCTTAAGTTGAATTAGGAAGAAATCATTTGAATGCATAGAAAAGTAAATTAACACGTTAAACCCTAAGAGTAAAGCTGCCATACTGCAACTTTAGCTTCAAAAAGTTTGTGTCTTACCAAAACCTCAATTTAATTTTGAAAATGGTTTTGTAGCATAATTTGTATGCTCAGACCAACAAGACTGATTCCATAAGCCATACCAGCAATCAACTTAATTACCCCACAGTCACTCAGCTCCCAAAATTAATCAAAGTCAATGATGTCCTTACTAAATAATCCTAAATAAAAAGAATACAGTTTTCATCTCCTTAGAGAATAAGTATGGATGAGTCAAGTTGGTTGCTAGGATAATGTTTATAGATTAAATCTGTGTCTTAATCTTTTCTTATAAAGATACCAGTTATCAATAGATTGAATTACGGCCCACCCATATGACCTAATTTTACATTAATTACCTCTTAAAAGACTCTATCTCCAAATCCAGCCACCTTCTGAAGCACTGGAGTTAGAACTTCAATATATGAATTTTGAGGGACCATAATTCAGCCCATAATAGGTAGCATACAAAAAGTTATCAGTGTAGGACTAGGCCAGCAGCAGGAACCCAATCATAAGAACCCAAGGAGCTACACTCAAATATAGCCCTAAGGAGGTCTTCAAAAGACCAAAACAGAGAGTCAGCCTTACAAAAATAGATTTTTAAAGAAAAACAAACAAAACAAAAGACACATAATTTTTAAAGTTATTATAATGTTATGTCTTGAGCAAAAAAATTCAAATACTTTATTTATACTGTTTGTATACAATTAGTTTAATATATGTTACCTCCTATTATTTTTCACAAGACCTCCTATAGGACAGGTTTCATTAACCCATTTTGAGGTCCCAAGAAACTAAGAGACTTAACCCATTTTGAGGTCCTAAGAAACTAAAAGGTGACAAAGTCAAGGTGTCCTAGGGAACTTGCCATGACATTGCCTTTCAGTATTAGAAAGAAAGGAAAATAAACATTGAAAAAATCTTGCTTTGATGAATTTTAAAAGTGATAAACTTAGCTTGCCTTGGCTTTTACTTGTATGATTATTTTTCCTTCCTACCTAGTGCTAGTTAGCATTAGTCACCCAAATGAAACCAACCTGCTGCAAATGGCCATAACCAACCCTTCATATTGTGCAAAGTCCATTGCCATTTAGAGATCAGGCAATGCTCTTCAGAATAAGGGCAGGTTTCTTCATAGGTTTCAGAAGACATCACTATCCACGGTATCTCCGACTACAGGCACATGCCCCCAAAATGTTAGTAAGCCAGCAGACTTTTCTACCTAAATTATTAAGAATGACCTCTCCTTAGTTTACAGCAACAGCTGTTTTGCAAAGTCTGTTCTGTTACCTATAATTTGCTTGTCCATTTGCTTTGGCTTGATGCCATGGTTTCCTATTAGTTCTCCAATGCTGTTTAATGCTACTATTCAATATATCTTGACATTTCTTCTAGTTATTTTGCTTTCGGGATAAGCCAAATATCACCCCCATAGAAGTGCTGGGGGGATTAAATGAAATGATAGACCTTAAGGCACTGTGTTTCTTTAAAAGTGCAACATTGACTGTCTTAGATAATGGGGTTACAAAGAGCACACAATCCAGTGGCAGAAATGCACACTATACAAAACAGGTATCAATCTCAGCAGAATTTAACCAGGAGTGAAATAATTCACTCTCATAAAGGAGGGAGGATTTGGAAGACAGTTGCCTAAGACTGGCATTCCTGGTCAGAAGAGAGGCAAGAAGTTACCAAAGAAAAATGAGCAGGGTGGTAAACAGAGCACAGGGTGTGTTAGGAGGGAGAAAGGTTTAATGGAAGCCTAGACTGGATAAGAGATTGAGACCATATCATGACGTGTTTCTAATGCCCAGCTTCAGAATATGGGCATTATTTGCATAGGTAATGGAAAGTCAATAAAGAACTTTGCATGAGGGTTGAAAAACAACCAAAGTTAATCCACTCTCAGGGCGCTCTGATGAACAGGTTCAGTTAGTCATTGCTGCTGAGGAAGGAAGGAAGGAAGGAAGAAAGGAAGGAAAGAAGGAAGGAACGAACGAAGGAAGGAACGAAGGAAGGAAGGAAGGAAGGAAGGGAGGAAGGAAGGAAGGAAGGGAGGAAGGAAAGAGGGAGGAAGGAAGGGAGGGAGGGAGGAAGGAAGGAGGGTTAGAATCCCAAATCCTAAATCCTGAGTTCCATAATGCCACCTAATGTCGAACTAGATTCAAGAATGGAAAACATTACAGATCAATGTCTACCTTATAGGGTTTTGGTCCCAAATTCCAATCTGACCTCCCACCCTGGTAAACTAGGCTTAGCCATATGAAAACTGGGAGGATTTCTTTTGTTCCTTAACAAAAGGCCATCTATAGGCCCAGCTGTGGGCTTCTAAACCACCTTTCCCTGGGCCCATAGTCTGGTCTCCAACCTCTGGGTGTGAGCCCTCTGACTCAGGGGAGGCATAAAAATGAGAGAGCGCTTTTCCCAAGAGCCTCGTGAAGAACCTGCTCCAACTAAGAATTCACAACATGTGCCCTGTGCCCAACAGGTCTCCTAAGAATAAAGGCATTCCCTGGATGGATATGATCTTATGCACCACACCAGCCAGAGGAAAGAGAAGACAGTAAAGTAACACCAAAAAATTGGGTCACTGTGGGATCTACTCCCCTAAAGATTTCCCTTCTTCCTCTGAGTCCTGAATCCCTTTCCTAGGATTATTTAATCTCTTGAACACCCTTAGAAATATTTTAAATACTTTTTCTGTGCCATTTAATAAAAAGTAATGTAAGCATTTTTATTTTAGATTAGTAAGTTATTAGTGTTATATAGATTATTTAATAGGTTATTTAAAGTCTTATTTCATACAAAGAATTTTTCATTTTTTATAGTTAACGAGAAATTCATGTTATTTAACTAAATCCAATTTATGCGATAAAAGTATGATATTCTTGACTAACAATTTGAAAGTAGCATGTTTTTGTGTAAGTATATTTAAATGTAAGTAAAATTAAACCACATTCCGATAGTTGGTTGTAAAAAAACAGTTGAAAAGTCAACTGGAAAGTTATCATTTCTCTTTTTAACATTAGTTTTTGAAATATTAGACTCATTTTGGTTTCTGTGCAAGAATCTGATCCAATGAATGCAGCATACACAACTGTGGAAGAACATCTGGAGGAGAATTTGCAGAGTTGTTATCTTGTGTATGCTTCTCCTCAGACTTGTCGCCTTTCAGTATCACTATTGTGCTTTTCTTGTCCTTAAACAAAAGTCTATGACAGGTATGAATTAAACAATTTATGACCAAGGAAATAAATTAAAACTTGATCATGTTTAACCTCTACAGCAGTTAGCAATATTGAGCTGAGACAAATCCCCAAGTAACAGAGGCATGAGAACACTTATTTTATCTCTACATCCTCACTCAATTAAACTAAACTAGAGATGACATTACTCCTAGAACACTGGTTCCCAAGTGTGTCCCCTGGACCAGTAGCATCAGCATCCCCTGTGAACTTGTTAAAAATGCAAATTTGCAGGGGTCTCCCCCAGACTCACTGAATCAGAGACTCTGGGGTGAGGTCCAGCATTTTGTTTTCCAGTAAGCCTTCTGATGATCCCAGTACACACTAAAGTTTAACACTGACCTAGAACAAGATGTAACACCACACAACCCTTCATGAAGTATATCCTTTGGGAAATTGTGCCCTGGAGAAATTAGAAGAGCAAACTTCTGAGGCAGGTGGGCAGCCCACAGAAACCCAGGCAAAAGATACTCTCTAATTCAGATTGCATTATTAATATGGCAGGAATACTCTAGGGCTGGAAGTGCTTTCTTCAGAAGAATTGGGAGAAAACTTTGTTTTGGTCTCACTTGTGGCATTATTTTTATAGAGAATATTGGCTTTGGAGTCTAATCGGCCTGAATTGAAATGCTGGCCCTACTACTGGCTGTATAACTGGCCTAGAAGGGAAACTAACCAACCCTTCATCTGTAAAGTGGAGATAAGAAACCTGTCCTTGTGGGACTGTGGTGGGATTTTATGACCTATGGTATGTAAAGGTAAGCCTGACACAGGAATATTTCTCTATTTAAATAGTAGAGTGGTGAGATAATTAACCGAGAAATTATTTTGGTTTTATTCTCCATTTATTTTTCCCTACCTTTCCCTCCTGTCATTTCTAAATAGGGGCCAGGTTTTGTGCTCTCTTGGTTCTGGGATTTTTCCACAGAGCAGAACACACAAGCTGTAGAAGACAATTGCTCTTGTTGTCCTGGAGGGAAAAGAAAGAGAGGGGCGTGGTTTTGAGATGAAGGGCAAGGGGGAGATATCCCACATCTGGGAGGAGGTGAGAGCCTGTGGGGCTCGTGAGAGGGGTGGGATCCATGCATGTTCCATGGCAGCGTGAGCAGTGTGATCAACCCCCACGTTGATCAGGGAAGGAGGGCTCTGTATGGCTGGTGGGACTGGGCTGCAAACACAAGGGCTCTGGGCTTGGCAAAGATTCCTGGCACAGGAGCAAAGCAATAAAACCTCCTGACCAGAAATGAACATCCAGACTTAGAGAACGGGTGTCTTAGAAATAAATATCTTGTGGCCAGAGATGTGCAGAGAGTATGTAGTACTTCTATGTAAGTCCTTAGGGCTTTTGCACAATGCAGGAGGGAAGGAGAGTCCTAAATTGAACTGAACTTCCCGTCAGGACCACAAGGAGGATTGAGGATAGATTGTAGTTAGCTCAAAGCAGTTTTTACAATGTTGATGTCCTTTGCACATCTGAGTTTGTGAACCGATATTCATACCCTCTGTTATGTTTATTATTAACAGCCACTTTACCTTCAGATTTACACAGATATATTCTACCTAGTTAATGAAGGCGAAGGTCTTTTTACATGCAGGGAATGAGAGCGAGCCATCACTCTCCTCTCATCATTAGGAAGCAGGGTGACGGTATGGGCCTCAACTGAAAATCTACCAAAAACACATACATATGTGGGTTTTGGCACATGTAAAGTGGTGACTTTTCAAACCTCATTAGAGTCGACATTTATAAAAGAAGACACTGAGGATTAAAATCCTTCTGACAATTAATTATTTCTATTTTCTTATAAAAGTCTTTGCATACTAAAATGGCTAATTGAACTAGGTTATCTCTTGATATATAAATGTGACTGCAAAGACCAAAAGAAATTAGCAGGCCTTTCTCCATGAGAGTTAGCCCGACCGGACTAAGGTAAGAAATGTGTTCAAGTGTAACATCAGAAATGGACGTAAGTTCTCTGAGCACGTGCATGATAAATTGCAGTATCCACATTACTGTGTAACAGAGCAAATAGAAACATCCCAGCATAAAAGGAGGATAAGATCTGACCTTCATTCTCAGTCAGATGACACCAGTGGTATGGGGGCTGATGACCTTCTAAACATGATAAAGTTCTAGAAAAAAAGGCTCTTTGAACACATTGAAATCCTTTCCTCATGGATGGCTGAACTGCTTCAAATCTAAAATTACAATTCAAGAAAATACAGCTGAGTACTTGGCAAAATATAATTAAGTAAACTGGCCGATGTGCTGCTATTTTGCTCACGATTTGAGATACGTTATCTGAGGCAATTATGTTGTGACACTGCTTTGACACGTTATTTTGAAATTCTTGGTGATGACTAAAAAAACGACTCAGGTCAATTCTCCTTTCCTAATCTTTGAGGCAAAGCAAAACACCCTCTGTATATAAAAGGAATAATCTCCACCTTCCCATAAAAGACACAGTCATTCTCCCATCCCATAAGCCTGTGAAGTTTCTCCCTCTGGGAGTTCAACAGTCCACTTCCAACCCAACAGGTCAAGGAATAGAGCAGAGTATGAATACTGTGATTAATATTTACTGTATCCTAGAGTTTTGCTAGCTACCGTTTAGGAGGGATAGCAATGAAAGGGGTCCAAACAAGGAGAAAAGTACGAAAACACACAAGGTTCAAAAGAGGCACCATAAGCCTGTTGGTTAAGAGTATGAGACTCTGGGGACCAACTGCCTGCCTGGGTCCAGATCCTTCTCCAGCTTTCCTAGCTCTGTAGCCCTGGAACATGTCGCTCAGCCCCTCTGTGCGTTAGTTTCCTTAACAGTAAAAATAACCTCAATAATCCTGCCTACTCATAGGGTAGGATGAAGTGAATTAAGACTTGTAAAGTGTTCAAACAATACTTGCCCATAAAAAGAATTATATAAGTGATTGATAACTAAATTAAATAATCAAGTGAAAAAATAGTTAATATTTATTAGAAACTACCCTGGGTGGAGGTGGGTTAGCATGTCTTCAAATATTTTATTTCTTTGCAACTTGATACATTTAGTTCATAAGAAAAGGGGAAAAACTAGTAAGTGATCATCTTCTATCTATGACAGAGTCCAAGAGTTCATATAAAGTTATAATGTTGTCCAAGAAATTTAGTAGGGGTAAGATTTCCCTATACAAGACTTAACTTGTAGGTTTTTGTTGTTTGTTTGTTTCTACTCTATTTTCAGAGTCCAAGATTGGACTAGCTTTAAAATGCGTTGTTGGAAAACTCTAGGCCAAGTTTCTAAAATGGAAGTTTTATTCCAGATTTATTAATTGGCCACAAAGTTTTACATAACAATATCCAGAGCTTTTGTGGGGAGGAAGGGATATAAAACAGAGTACTTGCTCTCCTGAAGCCAAATTAGGAAAACAGACAGACATAAAGTAGTTAAAAACAATTTTAAAGAATCAAATTCGACTAACACTAACAATCTGATTACATGTCAGTACTTCAGTACTTTCACATTTGTTATCGTTTTGCATCTCATTTATTAATATCTGCATTTTATAAAAAAAGGCAATACAGGCTCAGAGAGTTAAAATGACTTGCTCTAGGCCCAGAGTTGATACATTGTTGAAACCTGTTTTGGAATCAAGTTTATCTGACTCCAGTCCAAGGTTCTTTCCATTCTGCCAAAGCTGCCAGCAAAGATGATCACCCAATCTAAAGATAAGATACGATTTAGGAGTTCAAAGGAAAGGGGATCGAAGTGGATGAAAACAAGCCAGAAAACATCTCACCGGGAAAAGGCTGAAATGTGGTTAGGATTTGGGGAGTTGAAGAGGGAAGAGAAAGGGGAAAGTTGAGAAGTATAGATACAAGTGAGGAGAATGGTAAGATAGTCCAGGCTAAGCGGCAAGGAGATGTGGGAGACTTGGTAAAGGTGATTCCGTAATTAAGGTGGAAGGTGGCACGCAGGCACGATGCTAGGAGATCAGGACGCTTCACAGGATTTTGAGTAGGAGAGTGGGTATATTACAAAAATTAGTTTAACAGTGGCAGTGGAGAAAGGGAAGAGGCGGGCAGAACTCCTAGAAGGCAGCCGCGTTAATTCAGACAAGGTGTGACAGGTGTCTGCGGTTGCCCAATGACTATGGAATAGAAAGGAAGTAATGTCACAGCACTTGGTCTAAAGGAAACATTTTAAGAACTTAATAATTACAAAGAATGAAGGAGAGCAATAAATTAAAAATGCCTTCAGGGCTTTGAACCTGGAGAACTTTGACAATAGTGATGCTGTTAGGGGTGCTGAGCCAAGGAGGAAGAGGGGTGCCCAGGTTTGGGGAAGACACTGGCAAAGCCTTTGATTTGGAAGGAAATAAACACCACACACAGGAGACACTGGGAAACCAAACTGAGTTTAATTCTCCATTGAGCTCCATGTGACACTGGGATGTGCTGTGCAAAGTTGTACGATAGGATGAAAACTTTGGTAAGCAGTCAGAATGAAAATATAAATGTCAGACTCATCAACATAAAGAAGAGTGTAGCAAGTGAGTAACTTTGCTGATTAACATAAATGACCCTGTTCTACCCTGTCCATGTGTCACTGAGAAGTTTTCATTTGTTTATTCTTCTATTTCTTAATTAACACTACAAAATGTTCAGCATCTCACTTCTGAGACTGGGCAGGATGTGAGGAGCTCTCACTAGCTGTGTATTTGCTTTCCACTTTTTGAAAGTAATGGCCACTATTTCCCTGTAGAAACCCCTGGAAAAGGAACACATGAGAGAATTTAAATGTGCTAAGAAACTTGAAATGCTAAAAATGGCACTTTAGCATTGGCTATATAAGAATCTCAATGTCCCTGCCAGCTCAGATACAGTCAATTTTATCTTTAATTACCAAAATAAATGTAATTTAAAATTTTTCTTGCTTTACTGAAGTCAGAAAACAAAGTGCTCTCTTAAGTATAATGAAATGTCTTGATCTAAATTGGACAAATTATAGTATCACAGAGCCTTAAGTGTTGGACAGGAGTATCAAAGAGATCTAGTCCAACTCCCTTGGATGCCATACCAGGAGGTGCCAGCTAAGCCACGTTGGATGACAGCTGGGCTACATGATTACTTATGCTACATACGTCTTGTCAACAGTCCTCAAACATCAGCCAAGAACCTTATTCTGTCTGCAAAGTGACCAGATTCAGTATCTTAGACTGTCACAGACTGCGGCAGTGTCCAATTCTAACATTAACCTAACTAAGGACAAAAACAGAATTTCGGAAAGTTCTATTTCATGGGGAAAGTTTGCTATAGAAAATGTGAATCTGTTCTCGCAGGTCCGCAGGAAAATCATCAGAGGTAGTCAGAGCAACTGAACTATAAGGAATAGAGTTTCTCTTTCCCTCACATCTGTTATGGGCTTGTAATGATGGGGGGGTGGGGAAAGGAATCATTTAAATTAGGCATGTGGATTTGTGCCCTGACCTTGTTAAGTGAAAAGTATGTGTTAC
This sequence comes from Stenella coeruleoalba, assembly GCF_951394435.1. Classification (NCBI taxonomy): domain Eukaryota; kingdom Metazoa; phylum Chordata; class Mammalia; order Artiodactyla; family Delphinidae; genus Stenella; species Stenella coeruleoalba. The sequence continues at coordinate 74,681,494 of NC_137148.1, forward strand.
ACCCATGAATTTCTATGAAATTAGTTGTAAATGTGTAAAAGTTAAGGCCCCGTCTACAGAATATGAAGCCATGTGTTTGAAAGGGTAAAAACACCAAATGCTAGTTCATTCATGCATGGAATATATAGATACAACATAGATGATTTATTACAGATTTGAACTCTAGCCTTCTTTTTTTTTTTTGATATAGCAAAAATATAAGAAAATAAGTGAGGGTACAATTAAGGGAGAGCTTCATTGTCAAATATTCAATGACCAGGTCCACTAGCTACAGATTTCCAAGACTAGACCTTATAAAATATGAATGCCACATAAAGAAAATGAGGTATTAAGAATAAATGCATTTCTTAAGAAGAGTTTGCCATGAAGTTTGAGAAATTCTGTGATTATTTTTTATCCTGTCAAGGATTATTTAATTTCACTCAAGCTTTAAAAATTCAAATTAAACTGCTAGACTTTTTAAGCAGAGTTTCTTGTCATGTTCTTTAGCTCAGTAATTTAATAGTTTTTTCCATTCCCACCTTTGGCCAATCAAGCCCTTCATTTCTATGTTGGATCAGGACGTTGTGTGATATAGAGAGTGTTCAGAATGTGGTCTTTGACCTACACTTCCAGATAGTTTTATACAGAAAAGCCCTATGATTATTTCCCTTGCCTTCTGCTGCCTCCTTTTTTCTCCTTGAAGTGTACAGGTTCACAGCCAGGGCCTGGCTCTTATTACAGGTTTTAAGATGAAGTCCATACAGTGAAAGAACTCTGTTATTTCTTTGGAATTATTGGCTTTCAAAGCCTTTGAGTTCCCTGCAGATAATGACTGTTTTGGCCCATGATTTCTCTGATATTTGATGCCTCTGATTGGAAAAAATTACCTATCTAACAAGGAGGGTTAATTGGTGGTTGTGAGCCAGTGTATGTGCCCCTTGTTTTATTTTTTAAGTGCCCTACAAACTCTGACCATCTGAAACATCTTATTGTTTTAAACCATCTCCTCCAGTACATCTTGTGGTTTGGATTCTTAACTACTGGAAGCTACAAGAAATAGGGAAGCATTTTAGTAGCTTCGTGTGTTTTCAATGTTGAGGGTTCTTCTGTTTTTGTAACATCTGCACTCCTTCAAGGTGACCACATTTCTTTCTAATATTCTGAGTAAGAACTGTGTAAACCTAAGATGGCTATGTCCAGATCCAGTCTCATAAAACTTACTAGAGCTCAAACTTAGAGCCGAAGATTCCACAGAGTTAACTCTATCAGTGTTCAGCCTCCCTTAGCCATTTTCACAAACTCACCTTTGAGAAACTATGCTTTTTTGTGTTAGTATTTGTCTTATTAAATCCATGAAACTAAAAATGCCTCAATGAAGTAAAACATTAGAACCAACTTTCACAGTAAATTGTTCTGTGTGAATGAAAGCTTTTTAAGAGTGTAACTCTGGGCAAAATTACCCAAAAGTAGTTTAGTAAATGTCATGAAACATAACATCTGCATATCAAAAATGCATTCTGTATGCTGCAGGAAAATTGTAGCACTGAAGCAATTTTCTAATATTTACATATTTATAACAAGTGCCTGTCATGGGACGACTAAGCTCACCTGCAATACTTTCATGTTATGTAAAAATGAAAAATGGCTCATGCTTGGGTGTTCTAATAACCATGATATTATTTTAACAATTACACTATTTAATACCTTGGATTAATCCCTCTGATGGTGCTATTAGCTGTCACTATACGCGATAATAGGTGGCTTCATCTTTGTTATGACATGATCTTTCCTACTGTTTGTTGACCTTTCAATACAAGGGGGAGGGGACGCTCCCAGCCCCCCAAACCTTTAAGCAGCTACTGTAAAGCTGCGGTTTAATTCTCTGCTGGAATGTTTAGAAACCCTTGGTGCTAAATACCTCAGTGGACTGCTTAAACACCAACAACAGCCTTATGGGGCCTTAGCCGACCTTAAACACATCTTTTTTTGTTGAGAATATTGCATTCTGCCACAATTCTGTGGGCTAACCCTGGGCTCACATTAAATGTACCAGCCTCATTGAAGCTTACTGAATTGAGTTGAGTTGCTCTTTGTTTTATTCTCTCGAAGCTTCACCCCCAACTGGGACTGGGCAGCCTTTCTTCCAGTGGAGCGTGCTTTAAAGTAACCCAAAGAAGAGAAGGAGGGGGTCGAGGGGAGAGAAACCAAAAGGTGCAGCTAAGGCCCATAATTAGCCTTGATCCTCCAAGTCTAAAATATTTTAACGCCAGGTTTCTGATTGCGGTATGGGCAAAGTGGATTTGGGAATGCAGAAAAGTAATTAGGTCTGTGCATTGAAGTGTGGAGAGTATTTAAAAGTGAATGGGTGGTTACTACATTCTTGGCAGGCTGTTCTTTATCTTTTCCTGCTCTGCTGTTGTTAGAGGTGATGGGTTTATTGCAGTTTTTGCACTCTGGAGGTGGCTGTGTTTTTCTTAACCTAGCCCTTTGCTCTTCATCTCAAAAATGAATCCTCATGGTGCGAGGACGAATGAGGGAACATTTTTTCAAAAGAAGAACACGGCCAAATATTATGCGGTGAAGCAGAATAAGTTGGGAATAAACCTCAACGCCGCAACAGGTCACTTCTAAAGATTCTGGGTGTAATTAATGACTCACTGAGCACAGGACCAGCTGGAGACAATGGTCACCGCAAAGGAGAAGGAAAACAAAACTTGTTATTCTCTAACCATGTTCACAGAGCCATCGAAAACTATCTGGGGAGAGGCTGACATCATTATGCCACTCTGAGTACTGGTATAGCAGATACAGCCCACACATGCCCGAGCAGTCCAAAAGATGTATGTTTTTGATTACTTCAATCTCTAGAACTGCTGCAATTTGCTCAGATCGCATGTCCCTTCAGCCTAGACCTACATATCTGCCAGTCAGGTTATCATCAGTGCAGGCTTGAAAGTCATAGGAAATATATGTGTTTTAGAAAAAAAAAATTAGCTGGGGGTGGGTAAGAGATGACAGAATTTAAACGGGTTCCTTTGAATTTCCACAAAAGTTTTTTTAGCTAACGTGAATGATACAAAGCGAGTAGGCTTGTTTCTTTAGCAGTATAGACCTACACGTGAAAAAGTTGCATGTGGTAACTTGGCCTTCCCAAAGCATTTAGGGGGAGAGCTGCTCAATCTGGAAAGGCAGAGCTAATAGAGGACAAAGTGCAATCAACAAAAGGTAGGTTTGGGGTTTTTTGTTGTTGTTGTTATTTGAAGGTTTGATGAGAACCTACTGTATAGCTCAGGGAACCCTACTCAGTGCTCTGTGGTGACCTAAACGGGAAGGAAATCCTAAAAAGAGGGGATGTATGTATACGTATAGCTGATTCACTTTGCCGTGCGGTAGAAACTAACACAACCTTGTAAAGCAACTATACTCCAACAAAAATTAATTTTTTTAAAAATGAAGGTTTGGAGTTTTTCTGTTTGTTTTTTGTCTTTATTTTAGAAATGTGTCCTGGAAAGACCTGCATCAAACATAACGGGACTGGTATACTGATGTCCTCAGACAACCACTTCAGCACACCTAAAGTTTAGACAAATAAGCTCCTTCCTTTTTAACACATTTTAAGTGTTGTATTCAGTATCTTAATTAAGTGCTATTCTACCGTTATCTAGTTTGCTGTGTGAGAAGTCCATTTCCTTAGTCACACAGAGCTCTTAGCTTATTGGGCTTATCTCCACTTCCAGTGAAGAAGAATGAGCCCTTTACTGTTTGACATATTGTCACCTTAGCCCTGGCTAGACTCAAAGCAGCTCTCTCACCCCAAGTCTTCCCATTAAAGGATTCATACAGCAGTGATATTGCTTAGCAACCTTATGTTTTAAGTCTTCCAGAAGATACAAATTAAATGCATGATCTGATGCCATGATGAGTAAGATTTACATCTTCATCATAGCCTGTTTATAACAAAGAAAACTTGGAAACAGCATAAATGTCTAGCAATGAGGAATTAGTTAAATAGACGACAATACATCCGTACAATGCAATGCTATGCAACCATCAGGAATGATGTTGGGGAAGGCTGTTTAGTGACCAGAGAAGACTTTCAAAATATTGTAGTTTTAAGTTTAAAAAGCAGGTTATAAGGCACTATGCATAGTATAATCCTCTCTGTGTGTTTGTATAACAGGTAGTAAATTATATAATGTATAATCATTGTAAAAAGCAAGAGTAAGCCCATTTTTAAGAAAGAAAAAAAAATGCATTAAAATGTTAACAAAGACTACCCCTTAGTAGTGGAATTCAGGGTGATTTTATCTTCTTCTCTCTGCTTATCTGTATTTTCTAAAGTTAATTTAATGAACTTATAATAAGACAAGATAGTTTTGTAACAAAGACACTATTAATAAAAGTCATTTGAAAACAAATAGCTTAGCAAACTATCATATTTAATTTTCCATGCATACTTTTAAAAATACTCCTCATGATGTGTCCATCTGAGCGCAAAAGGCAAAAGACAAAAAATAGTTTCTCTCCTTACCCACATCCCACATTTATTATTCTACCTGAACATAAACTTTGTTACTCACAGTATTTCGTCAGGACCCCTCTCCAGCTACCTAACAGGCAGAAAAAGATTTCAGCCTTCCACCATTAAACTGAATTTTGCATTTTAAAAAAACCCAAGTGAGAAAACATGTCCCCCTCCCCTGTCTTCCGCCGCGAGGCGGCACAGGCTCCCTGCTGGACCTCACTCTGACCAGGCTCTGCCCAGACTCGCATTTCAGGCCGGCGCTGGCCCGGCTTAGCCTCCTTGTTCACCCTTCTGGAGCCCATAAAGCCAGGTCCACATTAGGGCTTGGCTACTTGTGGGGAGGAAGTATTCCTTCCTGGGTGCCTGATGTATTCCTCATTATGCAAATGGGAAATAAGCACCAGCATATCCAGGTCAGAGGCATAATGTGGATAAATAATTGCTGGGGGAAATATGTGGCTCAGCGAGTTCATCTAAAGCCAAAAGCTTACGAAGTATGTGTCCAGCATTGATGCTGACTTGCTGGGAGCCCATGGGAAAATCACTTAAACTCTCTGTGTTTCATCTTAAAATAGAGGCGATAGGAATGCTGACCCAGGCCCCAGGGAATAGCGAAAGATTGTGAAGCACTTCAAAAATTCTTGTATCAAAGTAATAGGTGCTATTTAGGGAAAAGGTCATGAAATAATCAAAGACCTCCTGGAACCTCAGTAATAACTGTGATTTGACAAACTGTGATCTAGGCATAGTTGAAAAGGCCTAACTAAATTCACGGATGCCCAAATTTAAAGACATACCTAAAGCATTTGCCATAGTTAGTTTAGGAGCTTTGTGATCTTTTTTTGCAGAAGGAAGACTCATTATTCTCCTGAAACAGAACATACCAATCAGATGTTTGTGTCGCTTCTCTGGCTTCACATGGTTTAGAAAAGAATCCCACCCAGAGATGAATTGATGAGAAAGTTCCTAAAAAGCATCACTTGTTACAAACCAAATTGTATTCAGCAGGTAGAAATTAGCACGTGGGCTAGACACGACCCAGGATCACAAAAGCACACACGGAAGCCACAGAAGCTGGAATAGAGTGCCGTCCTATAATTATGTAGCTTTTCTGCAGGAGTCTCCGTAAGCTTCTGTGGCTTCCATTAGGAATACCACGAAGAGTAGGTGGCAGCGGGATGTTTCTGATCTCAATTCCGTCTCCCTCTTCAATTCCCAGTGGGCACACCACCCTCCTACAATTTCTGATCTGGGACCAGGCAATGCCCCAGTTGCAGTCTGTTGTGGTATTTTCTAGACAGTTTACCAAATTTTCCACGTGGTCAAAGAAATAGAGTTGGTGGTGACGATATCTCCCATGATTTGTGTCACAGACTTCAGTCACCATATTTTGGGGTCTGGTGTGCCCACATAAGGAAGGGAAGAGAGAACATTCAGAAAAAGCCAGCCTAGGAACTGGAGCTGTCTTTATGCCTGTTATCTCTAGCCCTAAACAAAACGATTTGAAACAAAACTTCCTATATATCTGATACTCTGTATTGTATTATTTAATCCTCATATCTACCTCGTGTGAGTGGTTCAAAGAAGGGCTTTGGAATCAGACCCAGCTCCACTTCTCACCTAAGCGGCCTAGAGTAAATAATGTATTTTCTTCCCTCCATCTCCTCATCCATAAAACAGGGATAATAATTCTGCTACGGCCTAATGTTGCAAAGGGATCTGAGATGAGGCATGTATTTAACAGAATACCTAGCATACAGTAAATACTCAATTAACATTCACAGCATTGTTAGCAGTAATACTGTTACAGCTAGATCAGTAACTAGTTTCCTTATTTGGTAACAGAAAACACTGACATTCAGGAAGATTAAGTGGCGGGCCAGCCGGGATTCCAACCCAGGATCTCTGACTGCAGAACACATGCTGTTTCCACTCCCCATGACTATTTCCCTCCTTGGGAAATAGAGTCAGCACAGTTCAGAAGGACGCACTCACAGGTCTACTAAGGTAGTCTAACCACCCACATGCAAGGATCTCAGAATACAAGTCCAGGCGCATAGGAATATATTCTTTTATCCTCAGCAACATTATGATGGTCTCTCTTACGGTGAGTACTGTGTTTGTCTCAATCCCACAGTAATAATGCTCGCTGGGATACTCGCAAGTATATTTCTCAGCACCAAGGGCAAAAGTGAGAGCAGAAGTGATCATTCTTTTTTTTCCCTTTTTTCTTACTTTCTTTCCGTGGAAAATCCATGACCTCTGTGACCCTCAACCCAAAATCATAGCCCAAGGCTTGGTTATAGCTACGGGTGGAGGGTTGAGGGGAGGGCTGATAATGTTAGAGAAAGACAACTAGGAGCAGAAACAAAGGCCAGCAGACAAAGTGAAAGAAGCTTAGAAAGGGGAAGAGGGAGGGGGGCCTGGAAGCAGAGAGCAAGGCACAGAAAAAGGACTTGGAGAAAGATGGAATAAATTGTTTGCTTGTGCTATTTAGCAAAATCAGCTAAACTTGGCTTTCAAAAAGTTTCACACAAAATCATTTTCACTGATTATTTTTTGGCACAAGAAATTTTGTAAAATTTGGAAATTCACAGTGACACAATTTGCTAAAAATGCCATTCAACACGATTTGATGTAAACTACAGAAATGTTATTGTAATTCATTAGGAAAACTTAAAAATGTGATAGTGTCCTAAAAACTTGGATTGTTGCCCCAAGAATCACTGGCAGATAAAAAGCGGCACAAGAACCAAAATGCTCAGTCTATCTATTCAAAGCAAATGTCATGTGTCTTTTATGTGGTTAGCTTCACTTTAATATCCTGGAGATGTTTTGTAGCCATTTTTATTCTTTCATTTTATTTTCTCCCAGGATTCAAATCCTATTGCCCATACACATGCAGGCAATTCTATATAAAATCCATATGACCCATTTCCCAGCAAGGAGCCGTGTCTACTGCTACAACTGAGATCTGAAGGTCTGAGTTTAGAGTCTACTACCCCATTGTTAGAACTGGCCTGTGCCTTGTTTGTGTGTGTGTGTTCTGAATAGGATAAAAGTGGCTAGTTTCCTAACAGAATCCAGGGCTTCTAACATAATTCTGGGAAGCATATGTTATACAATGAAAAAAATCCTGAATGAACATCAGACAGACTAGAAGGCTACTGCCTCCTTGAGGAAAAGGATTTTGCCTTGATCATCTAAGGAAAGACCCTAGCAGATAGTAAACACTCAATAAGTTACGGGAAAGAAGAGTGGAAGGAGAATAGGAGGGAGGTAGAGAGAAGAGAAGGGAAGAAGAAAGGGAGATTCAGTTCTAGTTCTAATACACAGTAAAGTCAACTTGGACAAGTTGCTAATTTTTTAAAACCTGTTTCCTCGTATGTAAGTGAGAATAGCAATACCTACAACTAGTATCGTTTATGGTCAGGGCATTGAGGTTTATCAGAGGTTTTCACATATATTATGTTATGAAATCTTCATATTATTATTTTTATTGTTGTTCTTATCAGCACTGTATGTGCCTATACAACAGTGAAAAGCGATTTATTTTCCTTTAACACTCTCAACCATTCTTTTAATAACTCTCCCAGTCCTATTCATGCTTTAAGGCCCCATGTCCTCCACCTTCCCACTTGCAATTACCAGGTTTCCTGCCAGGTGAGCTCCTTTGTAAATCCTATTTTCTAGAATTCCCCTAGGACAAATTCCCCTAGGACCTGGACAAACCATATCGATTTAATGTACCCATTCTTTGGTCTTCTGCTTCATCATGCTTGATAATCTGATAAATTCATACCAAAGTGACTGAAGTTGTGTATTACCTTTTGACATCCGTTGCTATGCCCTGAATTACAAGCATCGGAAGGAATAAAACCACATTTCCCAGGCTCCCTTACACCTGGAAGTCCAGGTACATTCTGGATTCGGCCAAAGAGATGTGCTTGTGACAAATCTGAAAGATAGGTGAGGCTACCTTCCTGTGGCAGCTGCATCTGACAAGCGAGCTCTGACAGCTATGCATGCTGGCAGTGGCCAGGGCCCATATTCTCCTTAGTTCATCAGCGTCATGGATGACAGGCTGCCAGAACAGAAGCAGCAGTAGGCTGAGCTGCAATGCTTTTCTAACTACTCAGTTGCAGCGGCAGGGGGACAACCAGAAACCAGAAGTCAAGGGCAGCTACCTGACTTCCATTCCTCTGTCCTTTCGCAATAGTTTTGTGAACTCATAATCCCCTGTATTAAATTCCTTTCTGTTTGAAATACTCAAAGCAGTTTCTTTTGTCTGCACTGAACTCTGACTGATATGGTGGTTTTAATGAGAAATACAGGTTACAGTCAATCATCCATCCTCCCTGCTCCCTTATCACTGTGTTCGTAACTATATATACATTTATCCTGCTCTATTTTAGTTCTCTGTTGACATGTTTACTTTTGTCTTCTACTCTATTGTATTTCTTTATGTGAATATCAAACTTCCTCACCATTCCTACCAAACTGTGAATTTTTAGAATAAAGATTCAATGTTTCAGTCGTTTTTCTATTCCTAGTGCCAACATCAATGCATAGTGCATAGTAGGCAACTCAATAAACACTTTGAACCTCTTTCGGAGAATATGCATGCATTCCTCCTCTGCCTACAGGAAGGGCTGAGCCTGTATGTAAATGCATGAGCTGTTTGCATGGTTTTATTTATGCTCTAAGAAAAAAAGAGAGTCTTTTTAAAAATCTACACACACACACACACACACACACACACACACACACACGCACACACACTCTAATCTATCTTCATCTATAGCTGTGTGTGTAGGCAAAATGACATGAAACACTAATGCAATTATCCCATTATCCAGTCTTTAAAGCAACTCTTAAGTAAAAAGATAAACAACAAACTGGGAAAAAATATTTGTAATTTATTCTATTTACAATACAGACAATGAACTAAACTCTCTAATCTATAAAGAGACCATAGAATTCAAAAAAAAAATTAGAAAGTGAGTAACAGTTCACAGAAAAGGAAATATAAATGACTCATAAACATATGAAAAGATGCTCAAATCACTCCTACATAGAAAAAAATGCAAATTAAAACTACATCAAGATACCATATTTCACTATCATGTTGGTAAAAATCCAAAAATTTGACAACCCCTAGGGTTGGCAAGATATAGAGAAACGGGAACAGCGATTCATTGCTGGTGGGAGTGTAAATAGGTATAATCATTCTGGAAGGCAATTTGGCAATATTTATTGAAATTACAAATGCATATACTCTTTGACTCAGCAGTTCCAACTCTAGGAGTTTATTCTACAGATATATTCACACATGGGCAAAATCATGAATGTGCAGGGTTATTTACTGCAGCAGTTCTTGTAATAGCAAAAGATTGGAACAATCTAAAAGTTTGTCAGTAGAGAACTGTTTAAGTAAATCACGGCATATGCAAATAATGAGATACTGTTCAGCCATAATAAAAAAATTTAAGAATGGTGAAGTTCTATAGCACTAATATGTAAAGATACATAAGATATCTTGTTAAGTGAGCGGAGAAACCCAAAGTGTGTACAGTATGCTACATTTGTTTTAAAAGTAGGGAAAGGAATATGTTAGCATTTGCTTATATAAACATTTTTTATATATCTGGAAATCTACACAAGAAACTAATAACAGAGGTCACCTGTTTTGGTGAAGGGTTGGAAACCAGCAGAGGAGGGACTGATGAGAAGGAAATTTTTATTGTGTTCATTTTCACTATTACTAAATTTTTAAACCATGTGAATCTATTACTTATTTTTAAAATTAGATAAACATTAAATACAACTAGAATTAAGAATAATTAGTGTATTTCAGTCTTATTTACCTGATTTGGTCAGCTCCTAGCATCTGAAGGCACAACCCTCCACCCTCACTGGTGTTTGTAGGGACAGGAAAGAGAGTCTGCAAAGTTTTAAGAGTAAAGTGATTGCTTAATGACCACTAATTTTTTTTAATTTATTGGAAATACATGGATATCACAGTAGTAGAAAATACCAGGAAGTCTTTTCCTACTTAGAAACATGCCCATATTAATTTTACACTTGTTTGGTTTAATAGTCTGCTTTTTTTTAAAGTATAGATTCAGGGTATATATCATTACAAGTATCTTGAAACTCAGTATGCCTTATTTAACCTAATAATCTCTTACAGAATAATCTATATTTACTGAGAAATGGGTATTTTCAACTGGAGGAAAGAGAAGGGGGGTGGGGGGGCAGATATCTAAGCATGTAGAAAGGGAAAGATTACGTGAAAGTAGCATGGGGCAGACAGCCCAGGAGCCAGAGAAGAGAGGGGACCAGGTGGGACTCGGAGAGAGAAAGGGGTAAAGAAAGGGAGGTGAGAGGATGACTCAGAAAAAGCCTGTTTGACTTTTGCCTGGAAACCTGCTGGTGGCAACCACCTGGTTTCCACAGATACTCACTGCTCTTGCTGTCTCTGATACACAGACCCCAGTCTAAAAATGCTCAAGGGCTTCCCTGGTGGCGCAGTGGTTGAGGGTCCGCCTGCCGATGCAGGGAACACGGGTTCGTGCCCCGATCCTGGAAGATCCCACATGCCGCGGAGCGGCTGGGCCCGTGAGCCATGGCCGCTGAGCTTGCGCGTCCGGAGCCTGTGCTCCGCAACGGAAGAGGCCACAGCAGTGAGAGGCCCGCGTACCGCAAAAAATTAAAAAATAAAAATGCTCAAGATTATCGAGGAGTCTTTGCTTTGTTGATCCAACAGGGAGTTAGCTCCTATTTAGCCTCATAGGTTTCTTTTTCTTTCTTTCTCTATCTTTCTTTTTCTTTTTTTAACATACAAAATGTACACTTATTTAAGGTATACAACTTGATGAGTTTGGACATAAGTATACATCTGTTAAACTATCACCACAATCTATGCCATAAACTTTTCCATCACCTACAAAAGTTTCCTCCTGCCCTTTCTACTTTCTTTTCTGCGTGTGATAAGAACATTTAATCTAAGATCTGCCCTCTCAGAAAATTTTTGTATATGCAGAACAGCATTGATAACTATATGCACTCTACTGTACAGCAGATCTCTAGGACTCACATTTTGCATAACTGAAACCTTATACCCTTTGGCCAACACCTCCCCATCCCCACCACCCAGCAATTGGTAACAACCATTCTACTCTCTGCCTCTGTGAGTATGACAATTTTGGATTCCTCGTATAAGTGGGCTCATAGGTTTCTAATATATACTGTGTTTCATAATAAGACCTAATGCTTAACATTTGGTTTTTCTTAAACTCTATAGTAAAATGGATAGCTATTTAAAGAGAAGAGAATGAGGCAAGATTTTACATTGTGAAAAATGTGTATTTGGGATTTGGTTTGTTATTGCAGAGGATGTACATTACATAAATATCATTTCTGAACCAGCTGGTTCACTTGAAAGCCCAGGTTCAAACCGTTCAATGCTCCCATTAGTAGAAATTGCTTATATTGTGACATCTGCTAAATAAAACCAATGATAGTAAATAAAATGAGTAAAATCAACTATACTATTATCATCTTAGGAATATCATGTCTTTCCATTGTATTCTAAAAAAGTCATTGTGCCTATATTAACCAAACCAATGGTTATAAGGGATTGAACTTTTATTTAAATGCTTTAAGAATAAGTTGAATAGCACAGGGTCCTTTATATTTCACTAGCAGGTGGGTATTTAGCCTGGTGGTAGAGAATAGATGTGCTGGCAGGGTTGAGGCTCCACTTTCAGTGGTCGCCAAAGTTCTTCGTGTCTGTGTCAGCACAGATCTCATTATAACTTTAAAGTGTTTCATATCATAGAGACTCTGTAGTGCATGTGCTATGTGTAGAGAAATACTTTCCCTACTTGTTAAGATGATATGATGAAGTCATGTTGGAGATGTATTTATATTCATTCATGCCAGGTTCCCGTAACATTGTTGTTACACAAATACCCATGGTATGGAATACAGGGTGGCTGGTTGGCTACCTGACTGAGAAACAGGAGGTATGCAACAGAGGGTCCTGACCCATGGAACTCTAGTATGTTAGAGATAGAGGGGACCTAGAGATAAGAGAGAACAAACCCAATTAACCAATGAGGAAACTAAGTCAACAATTATATTGCCAAGTGCTATTTATATGTAAAACACTATCTTGAATTAAATCTCAGCTAAGCAGAGCCTGTTAAAAAAATTACAATAGTAGGGACTTCCCTGGTAGTCCAGTGGTGAAGAGTCCACCTTCCAGTGCAGGGGACGTGGGTGTGATCCCTGGTCTGGGAACTAAGATCCCACATGCTGCGGGGCAACTAGGCCCACATGCCACAGCTACTGAGCTCGCGCGCCTCAACTATAGAGCCCATGTGCCACAAACTACAGAGCCCATGCGCCCTGGAGCCCGTGCGCCACAACTATAGAGAGAAAACCCACACGCCGCAACTAGAGAGAAGCCCACGCGCCGCAAAAAAGAGCCCACGCACTGCAACAAAAAAGATCCCATGTGCCTCAGCGAAGATCCCACGTGCCGCAACTAAGACCCGACACAGCCAAAAAAAAAAATTATAATAGTAAAACCGTGGCTGTAGGAATGGGGAAAAAAACAAACAAGAAATGGGTATTTCACAAGGGAAGAGTGAAGGGTTTTGACAACAGGGAGCTATCTTCCACTTTGTAGATCTGTAAGTGAGCAGGCTTCCACTGTTTCTGGGAACAGAAACAACTACAGAACAACCGTTGCACTGTTTTGTGGACGCAGGACATGAACAGGCAAATCTGCCTGCCACTGAGGTCACTTGGCTCCACTTGGGCCAGGACTGTCACTCTGGGATACTGACACGGGTCCTCTCTCTGGGCCCACCAGCAGTGTTTGCTTCCACACTCCTGTCTTCAGCCAGGCTGCCCTGTGCCTACCAAAGTCCAGGTAGGATGTTTATGAGCAACATTTGCTTCCACTGCTGATTCTTGAATAGATATGTCTGAATGAGAATTCCCAGCTTAGGTCCTCAAAGCAATCATTTCCTTCCTTGCCGAGATTTTTCTAACAGCAAAAGGTTTTTTAGAAAGAAAAACTCCTAGCATGTAATGTTACCAAAAAAAAAAAAAGGGGGCGTATACCAGCATTTCAGTGAGGGGTTTTAATAGATCTGAATATATTGTTTGGCACTCCAGCACTGATATTGAAATGGTGGTCTTCCATTTCAGCACATACAAGGAATTTCCTTTTACTTGCCATACTCTAACCACATAGTAACTGTATAGCTACTTTTCTTCTTTGGGGGGCTCATACATGATAAAGAGCAAATCACTCAGCCTACACCATGATGTGCTGTAGGGAAGAAGGGCTCCTATTTTCCAGGCTGGACTCTGCCTCTAACTTGCTGCATGAAATTGGGCAAATAACCTCACCTCTCTGAACCTTAAATTTCTAAAGTATAAAATGAGGGGTTAGGCTAAACTATCTCTAATGTCTTCTGTAGTTTAAGGACTCTGATGCACTTTGGAGCCAATTCTATAAACATTCTATGAAATTATCACTGCGATTACCATTTTTATTATTTCAGGTTGAAATCTGAAACCTAGTCACAGGGATCGCACTCAGACATTTCATTTTGGCAGCGTGCAGTTAGCCTTTAGTGGTCTATCTGGTTGGGCACACATGATGGTTAAGATGTCTGAAGAAGTACACAGAGTATTTTGTGGTTGACTTTGACAAGACAAAATGCTTTCTGCAGGGTGTGATTCAGATGAGCACACCAGGACGCCCTGCCAAACTCATCTGAACTATTCAAACCCCTTGATTCTGCAAACTGGGTTGCAGATCTTTCGAGAACAGGCTTCTTGCAAGATTGCTGGCACTTTCTGCTCCAATCCCAGCCAGAAAAACAGCAAGAACAGCCTTTCTCATATCACTTTGGCATTTCTGGTCTTGGTCCAGGCTGGAAAATTGAAGTGTAAAAGCACTTAACTGAACATTTCAGAAGGTAAAGAAATGTTCAGTTCAAGCTTAGCTCTCAAATGGACAAAAGGGGTTCTTCTTTTATTCAGTTCATCAGAACCCTGGATGGCAAAGAAATATCATGATTTGCCCCTCTGCTTTCAAAGTTATCTACTCTAAGTTCCATGTTAGAAGCAAATAAAGCCCTTTATGTCCCTTTGTAAAGGGCTGCACAAGCTATTGTTTATTAGGGTTAGAATTTCGATTGGTATTCTCAATTCAGGTATCCCTACTTCAAGCCTTGAGTGACTAAATCACTGAAGAATTTTCATTAGGAAAACAGAAATGACTAATGTTTTTGGAATGAAATATATACAACTTATTGTTAACTTCAGCATAAATATATATGCAACTTATAAACAATATACATTTGCTTTTAACTATCCCTTGTCACTCCCATATTAGCAGAACCCTTAGTCAGATTTGTGTCATAGCTGCCTTGATTTCAGTCTTGGTTTGTCTCTATTCTCATTTTGCTCTCTGCCATGCACATGTGCAACGTTCACAGGTTCAACTCCAGTGATGGACCTCACTGTTCTATGGCAGGCTCGGAATTGCATTTTGTAAAGGTGATATGCTGATTTGAGAGATGTCTGTTTCCAATACTGAAAATGTTCAAATCGCTATCTTCAGCTTATAACCACGAACCATAATTCTCTGTCTGGCTATTACTTTGGTTATTTATTAGTTTAAATGACCCTGCTCCAGATCAAATGCCTGTTATAAAATACCTGCTTCAAAATTTCTAAAATAGGAGGAAACTTCACAGCTTTGGGATAGGCAATGATTTCTCCAATGGACACAAAAATCAATAACCATAAAAGAAAAAAATTACTAAACTAAAATTCATCAAAATCAAAAATTCATCAAAACGAGTTCAAAATGAAGAAAATGGAAAGGCAAAGCTGCTGACTGGAGGAAAATATTCACAAAACACATGTCTGAGAAAGTATTTGTATCCAGAGTACATAAATAATTCTTACAACTCAATAATAAGACAAACAACCCAATTTAAAATAGACAAAAAATTTGGACAGACACTTCACAAAAGAAGATGTACAAATGGCCAACAAACATGTGAAAATGTTTTCAACATCATTAAAATGCAAATTAAAACCACATGAGAAACAACTACTTCCCCACTAGAATGGCTAAAAATGACCAACAAAACCAAGTTCTGCAGACAAGGGGGAGCAACTGAAACTCTTACATATTGCTGAGAGGAGTGCAAAATGGTGCTTCTTTGGAAAATAGTTCAACAGTTCACTATAAGATTAAAATATGTACCTACAACCCAACAATCCCACTCTAAGGTAAGAGAAGTGAAAACATATGCCCATTCAAACAATTGTACTTGAATGTTCATAGCTGTTTTATTCATGATAGCCAAAAACTATGGGAAAAAATATAACCAACTCTTTGCTCCTTTTTAAACCCAGGGTCTTCATACACTCTCACATTTTAAGAAGTGCATTCTCTTTTTCTCTTTCCATTTCTCTTGTCTATTAAGACCTATAGAGGGGTAGAAACCCTTGATGGTACTGGTCACACTGCAGTTACCTCAGACTTTGATTATACTATGGGAGCTATTTATAATTGTCTCCTTATTGATTTTTCTTGTTTACAGGGGAAAAGTCTAACTAGTTATACATCAACTCAGTTCAAAATGACATCCCACGTAAATATTGGGTTGGCCTAAAAGTTCGTTTGGGTTTTGCTGTGGAAACCCGAAAAAACTTTTTGGCCAACCCAGTACTTTCTTAAAATATACTGTCATGATAGAACACGTAAAATACAGTGACATTGAATCTCCTCTTTTTCCTGAAATCTTAGTTCTTTTTGTTGTTGTTGTTTTGTTTGTTTGTTTGTTTTTGCGGTATGCGGGCCTCTCACTGTTGTGGCCTCTCCCAATGCGGAGCACAAGCTCCAGACGAACAGGCCCAGTGGCCATGGCTCACGGGCC
This sequence comes from Stenella coeruleoalba, assembly GCF_951394435.1. NCBI lineage: Eukaryota > Metazoa > Chordata > Mammalia > Artiodactyla > Delphinidae > Stenella > Stenella coeruleoalba. Next base: position 74,697,982 of record NC_137148.1, read on the forward strand.
CAGCCGCTCCGCGGCATGCGGGATCTTCCCGGACCAGGGCACGAACCCATGTCCCCTGCATCGGCAGGCGGACTCTCAACCACTGTGCCACCATGGAAGCCCGAAATCTTAGTTCTTGAAAAGCAAAGACTATATGTAGAAATTGAGTTGCCTGTGGTGATTACAAATGACCTGCATTCTTTCAGGATATATTTATTGAGCACTTCTTATGTACCAGATACAATTTTAGATCCCAGAGAAGCAAGAGTGAGCAAAATAAAACTCTGACCTTAAGAAATGTATAGCTAATCAGGAAAGAGAGACAAATAGAGAAACAATTACCATATAGTGTGATACCTGCCACCACATGTTTGTGGTGTATGTATGTGGTGTATGTACCTGGGTACATACTGGGTGCTATGGAAAAGCATAAAAGGGACACTTAGGGCTTCCCTGGTGGCACAGTGGTTGAGAGTCCGCCTGCCGATGCAGGGGTACATGGGTTCGTGCTCCAGTCCGGGAAGATCCCACATGCCGCGGAGCGGCTAGGCCCGTGAGCCATGGCCGCTAGGCCTGCGCGTCTGGAGCCTGTGCTCCGCAATGGGAGAGGCCACAACAGTGAGAGGTCTGCGTACCACAAAAAAAAAAAAAAAAGGGACACTTAATCAGATGCAGAGGTTCAGGAGCAAGGATTCTTAGAAAAATGGTATCAGGTGAGAAGTAATAGTCATGGCCAACAATATTTATTGAGTGTTCACTAGAGCCCAGACCTCATTCTAAGTCCCACTCACTTAATCTTCGTAATAACCCTGAAAAGTAGATACTGTTACTAACATCATAATCATCTAGGAAAGTTAAAGACTAGGAAATGAGGAGCCAGGATTCCAACCGAGGCTGTCTTACTTCAGAGCCTCTGCTCTTTACTACAACACACATAGCCTTCCTGAAGAGGAGAAAAGGGAATCACATGAGCAAATATCCAGACGGCAGAGAGAAGCATACTCCATTTGAGAATTTGAAATTAGAAGATCCATAAAGCTCAGCAAAGAGCACTCATGTATTAGGGAGGAGGAGAGAGGAGACTGGAGAAGACGTCAGGTGTCAGATTGTGAAGGGCCATGTAAACCTCATTAAGGAGACTGGACTTAACCTACTCTAGACTTTGTATTTTCATGGTCCCATTTAATTTCAATAACATGAGAGAAATGATCTGTTGCATATTTCAAATAGATTCGTCAGGGAGCCATTAAAGAGTTTCCACAGGGAAATAATAAGGCCAGATTCACACTTTAGAAAATCACTCTAAGGGTGATTTGAAAAATGGATTGAAGGGAAGCAAGACACGGGGCAGGAAGATCCATTAGGACATTTTTGCACTAATCCACGAGAAAGGTAACAGTAGCCTAAATAAGGAGTGGTGACAATGGATGGACAGAACGAAGAGATGTTTAAGGGGGAGAACTGATAGAACCTGGTGGTCAGTTGGCTGCAGGCACTGTGAGAGAAGGCAGAATTGGGATGAGTCTGCTCTATCCCTTGGCCACAGGATGATTAATGCCACTTGAGAAGAGAGAACACAAACTGGGCAGAGTGGAGGGACTGAAGCTCATGAGCTCGCCGATGCTGAGTGGCCCTAGGAGAGCCAAGCAGAAGGTCCAGTAGATCTTCAGATCGGAATGTCGGGGGTGAGAGCTGGGTTAGAGATACTGATTTGGGAATTATTGGTCTGTATATGGTAACCCAAGTTGTAACTGAAGAGACCCAAAGAGAGTGGGTATGGTGAGAGAAGAGGACCTAAAGCAGAAGCCAGGTAGCATCATCATTTAAGGGCCATGGAGAGATGGGGAAGTTCACAAACGCAGCTGAGAGGGTACCGCCAGAAGACCAGCTGGAAGTCACGGCATGTGTCGTCAACAGAAGCACAAGGAAGAGAGTCCAAGGAAAGATCTGTGAGACTTTTTTTGTGGGAACCATCACAACGGCTATAATTTTCTTCCATTCCAGTAAAGAAGCTTTCTCATGCACATAATTCATGGGAATCCATAGGCCTAAATACTTTATTAAGATATCTTATGAGTTACATTTGTGGGCCAACTCAAGGGACTATTTGGCTCTAGGAAGATGTTTCTGTTTCCTTAGTGTGTGATACCTCAGGCTTTGTTAATAAGGACTTTAACTCTTATGTTGTCACTGACATTCATTCAGTAAACTGAAAAAAATCATAATATCAGTTCTAGACTTTCTATTTTCATAGTCCCATTAATTTCAATAACTTGAGAGAAATGATCTGTTGCATATTTCAAATAGATTGATTATAATGTTATCCATATGAGACTAAAGAAAAAATATTAATGATGTTTTATATAGATTTTAGAATTTTTCATTCTATTAGCAATGTTATTCTATCTGTTTCAGTCCCAAAGGATGACTGGTTAGGTTTAGCTGTGTAAATTGAATCTTTGATGCTTTTGAATCTTCTAAAAAATGGGGGTACTGTAGTAGCTGGATGGGGAAGAATCTGGTCAATAATTCTGCCATTAAGTTACTGAACATTAAGACATTCTGTTGAGGTGTATTCTACACTAAAAATAGAAATATCAAACTGCATCAATTACACACCCCCATTCTCAACTGCCATTGAATAACCCTGATGACTGTTTCATGGAGAAGGAAAGGAGAAGATAAATATCTTGTCTTTTAATTACTAGAAATATAGTTCACTATTTGAAAAAGTAGGTAGTGTTTTTATTTTGTAAGTTACAGGGCAAAAAAAAGAAATCATCCTCGTATTCAGGTAAAGTAAATCAAGAGAGTTCAGTATAAACTTATTGACTTGTCAAAATATGTTAAAAACTTGGAGACGGGTATGAGACAAGCATTTTCAATACTTTATGATGATTTTCTGGAACATTCTGAGCAGGAAGGGATGTGGGAAAACAGAAAGCTAAAAGATGTGGCTGACCTCTCTTTTTCTTCTACTTTTATGTTCAGCCTAATTCATTTTTGCCTGTCAAAGGTATATGTTTACCTGACTGAACTGCCATCCTTTTAAATAATATCCAATCTGTTGTGATGAACAGGAAATTTAATTCCAAACAGCAAAGTGGGAAACATTTGAGATGGACTAGAAACTGCAACTCAGAGAAATCACAGGGATGTCGTGAAACAGGCAAGTTGCATGGGGTAAAGGAGAAATTCTACAGGAAGGTGGAATATTATTTGGCCATGTTATACGGAACAACTATGCTTACTATAAAGTTAAACCTCTTTTAGCTGAGTGTTTAAATTCATGAACCTTTAACAAAACAACACATTTTTCCTTTAGTCTTTTGCTTCCTGATCTTCCTTCACTCCGTCTTTCAAACTTTTGCCTTCTTTTAGCCCTAATCTTGCTGTGACAGCAGCTTGTAAATTTCAAGCTCTCTCCATTCATATTTGCCACCCACCCTGCCATCAAGACCTCACTCACTGATCCTGGGGTTTCCAGATCTGACCTGGTATAACCTTGAGGCAGCCTTCCATGATTGACAGCAGCTGCATATATAGTATTGTTTCTTAGAGATCGGAAAAGACCAGAAGATTTGCAGTGGCAACTGCCAAGGAACTTTATGTAAAGAATTGTGGCTTATAGGAGCTTTTCTGACTTGTATAGGAACCAAAATTCAGGTCATTCCTAATACAGATAAGCCACACAACATTCTGTGTTACCTTTCTGGCTTTGGGTTTTTTCTTTCTTTTTCCTGCCTCTTCCATTCTGACCATTATTGTTTGATGTGGTGGGTGATGGGTAGTGAGAAGGAGGTCGTGGAGGTATGGGGAGGCTTAATCCCACTCCCTTACTCCTACCCTCTACCCAAACTTTTCCGTTTCCTGTCCTTTTCCCTTCATCTTTCCAAATCCTTCTTTTGTCCTACCCAAATACTGAAAGTCAGAGGACTAGATCAGAGTAAGAAGATGCTATTAGAGTTGGTAGAGACACAACTCCAGTTCCAACACACATAGACACACAAACCTTAATTTGTAGAGGGTACATCATAATTTCATGCAGAAAAAAACTTTTTACCTCTTTCTGGCATGTCAACTGGAACAAAAGTCACTGAAAGACCTTTTTCAAACTCAATTTGTTATCATTAACATTATCAGCAATATCAGTTCAGCTTTAAGTATGAATAAACATTGCAACCAGTCCCATGTGTTTTCAAATATCCCGTTGACAGAATACTGCTGGCCTTTTTGGTAATGCAAAGAGCAGAGCTTACATCTGGGTAGGCACAAATACTTTAGATTATTCTCTTTTAAAACAAACATGTGACTGACAACTCTTATTCTGACTGCTTATATGCCTTGAACTCTACTTTAATGCTGACAGAAATTTTTAGACTGCTGTTTGACTAGACTCATAGACTCCCATAGTTTCTTTCTTTTTTAAATAAATTTATTTATTTATGGCTGCATTGGGTCTTCGTTGCTGCACGCAGGCTTTCTCTAGTTGCGGTGAGTGCGGGCTTCTCTTGTTGCGGAGCACGGGTTCTAGGCGTGCGGGCTTCAGTATTTGCAGCACACAGGCTCAGTAGTTGTGGCACACAGGCTTAGTTGCTCCTCGGCATGTGGGATCTTCTCGGACCAGGGCTTGAACCCGTGTCCCTTGCATTGGCAGGCAGATTCTCAACCACTGCACCATCAGGGAAGTCCCTAGACTCCCATAGTTTCTTGTGTTTTTCCTTTCGATCCAAGGGATCTTTCAGAGTCTACAAAAGATGTCCTTCTCTGTGTAAAATCAGGAATACCAACAGTCTCATCCTTGGAATGAAAGAATGGCTCCTGCTCGGTAATTAATAGAACTCTGCATTAGGAACTAGGGTCTCCTAGGGGTACTATTTTGTATTAACAAGCAAAATGCCAAAGCGAGGGGTAAAACTGTATTTTCTCAGCCAAGATATACTTTCCCTTTGTTCCTATCACAATAAAAAAAAAAGAAAATTATTTTTATTTGCGGTACGCGGGCCTCTCACCGCTGCGGCCTCTCCCGTTGCGGAGCACAGGCTCCGGACGTGCAGGCTCAGCGGCCACGGCTCACGGCCCAGCCAGTCCGCGGCATGTGGGATCCTCCGGGACTGGGGCACGAACCCGAGTCCCCTGCATCGGCAGGCGGACTCCCAACCACTGCGCCACCAGGGAAGCCCTTGGTATATGTTTTAAGATTTTTCTCTTCAGGTTCTAAGTGCTGTCCTTCAGGTATTTTTTTGTTCCACATTCCATGTAAGAAAAAGAAAGAGAACAGAAACACATATCAAGATAGAATCAAGGGGGCTTCCCTGGTGGCGCAGTGGTTGAGAGTCCGCCTGCCAATGCAGGGGACACGAGTTCGTGCCCCGGTCCAGGAGGATCCCACGTGCCGCAGAGCGGCTGGGCCCATGAGCCATGGCCGCTGAGCCTGCGCGTCCGGAGCCTGTGCTCCGCAACAGGAGAGGCCACAACAGTGAGAGGCCCGCGTACCGCAAAAAGAAAAAAAAAAAAAAAAAAGACAGAATCAAGTGTCATGGGAGGGGAATGCAAAATTGAGAGCTCTTTCTTAAGGCATTTTACACAGTGCTTTCATGAGACAAATCACTCTTGCTACTCCTGGACAACAAATCCTGTAAAGCAAGTAGAGTTTGGATTCCTATGCTGGGTATACTATTTACTCTGAACCTTTCATATTTGCCTACCTAAATTTCACGTCTCATTACAAACCACCACAGAGCTACATTGTACAATTGTATTTCTGGAATAGTGAACAACAATTCCATTTCTGATTAGATGATCTTTGTGTTAACAAAAGTCTTTCTGGAGGAATGTGAAATCAGCTCACTGATTTCAAAATTTTCTCATTTCCTTTTCCCCTTCTCAGCGTCACATTAAGCTCCTCCATTTTGTCCCTCTCTTGGCAAAGCACCAGTGTGGCTTGGAATGAGGACACTGTGTGGTTGCCAGGGTGACCCCAAGGACTGGTTACTGCACATATGGTTCTGCAAATGGAAGTTCCTCAGTCAGACCCAATGGCAGGAAAGAAGATTTGCAAATTCTCCCAGGGCAAAGCCAGTGTAAAGTTTCAGATAAATGTTCAGAATTAACCACCTCCCGTTACTCCTAAGGTACAAAAATAACTCCATGAAAAGAATTTAATTTTTTTTATAATCTTGCTCAGTGATCTTTCTCTTCTTAAAGAAGAAAAAACACTCACAGCTATAAGAGGAAGAACATTTGCTTTGAAGGGTGTTCATAACATTTGATTAATACATGCAGGAAAGTATGTAGATGCTTAACTGCAAGAAGGCCTGAAAGTTCCCATTTTAATTATTGAAGGATCAGAGTCAGCAACAAGTCAGTCTAGAGCTCAAAAGTAGCTGTTCACATCAGTGGGTCCAAGACTGACTTGCAAAATCTTCTATTGATATTCACATTTGACTGTTTCTACAACTCTAAGTCTCCACAGATACCGTATTTTTAAGGCTCCATTGGAACAATCACTGGCTGGAAACACCAGAGCAAAAGAGAGGTGAGATTACCACCATGCCATGGGCAATCTGGGTCCCATGTTCCCTCTGAAGAACTACATTTTGCTTTGTGCTTTTTCTGGAATTTTGTACAGGTTGGTTGTGATTCTATATTTCACTAAAGGAGAAGCAAAACAAAAGTATTTGCCGGTAAGTATATATTGGGCGTTGTTCATTTTTTATATTTGACAACTAGTATTTCAATTTAAGCTGAATGGTTCTCTCAATATTACATGGATTAGAGTCATTCCGGTGAAACTTGGTTAAGTAATGCTTCTGTTTAAGAAAAACTTGAAACAGTCTATCAAATCATTGCATGTTTTTAAACTCAACAAAAGCCTACTTAACATGCCAAGATTTTTAAAAACCAGTATGTTCAATTTTATATGTTATTTTTAATTTAATATGTTCAATAAGTATTTTATGTTAAATATAAATTGATTATGCAACACATTTTTCCAAGGTGTTGGTGGTCATTATTTCTAATTTGATGGCTGGGCTTAAGATTAAATAGAAGAGATACTTCAATTTACCAAGTACTGTCAGGTATAATAATTTGCTTAGTAAATATATATCAAGGTCAACTTGATAAAATTCATTCATCACAACCATAAAAAAAAATTATGAAGTCAGTTTAGGGTGTTTAGAAAAAGATTACTGGAACTCCCCAGTCATAATATCTGAACCCCCAAATCATTGATTCCAAGCCCTATAGCAACTTCAAGAATTCCAATGCTCCTGGTGCTATATCAAGAATTTTCTTATTGACATTCTGTCACATCATGTTTAGAAAAAACTAAAACAGAAAAAATTAGCATAAAAAAGTAGGATGAAAATCATTTCACAGATGTTTCTAGTTTCAGTTTGGACAGTTGGTGTTAGAGATAAACATTCATAATCTATCCCATCTTGTTTGGCAAATACCAAGATATGTTGCTTTAAACACCAAATTCTAGTATTTAGGAATTTTCAGAAGTGTGACTAATCTTCTAGTTCATATCAGACTAGAAACACATTTGTTCATTCTGTCCATTTCATAGGCAAAATATTGATAGATATCAGATTCACTATCAGTTTATCCCCACTTAAGATCAGTCCTGTCATTCTCTCCTTTGCAATATGCCTCCTCATGGACTGCATCATCTATCTACATTTGGGAATCTTCGCTGGTAGAAACTACTACCAATTCCCTTCCAGACACTACACCCCCCTCCAATGTTTAGTGTGGAAACATCTCCCTAAAGTGTCCAGATCCTGAAATCATCCACATTAATGGGATGAATTACTTACAATACAAGAGCCTGTCAAATTTCCCCTCCAGGTGCCAAGATTTCAATGTTACACTTATGTTTTAATAAATATTTGTATTTCAATTTATTGAAATTATCTTCCAGACATGCTAGGTACACTTGGTTTTGTTTCTCATCCAATCTGATCACACTTTAGTGTTCCTTCTGAATATGTCTAATGTCTTTAAATCCATATCCAGGCAGTAACCCTTCAAGAGCCTATTTCCAGTACTACTTAATGCCTTCCATACTCATTAGGGCTAAACAGAAGAAAAAATATGCTCAGTATGCCAAGGTGTAAGTATTTTCATTATCAATGACAATAGTATCCCATAAGGTTTTCTAGGAGGAAGCACTATTAAATGAAAGATTAAGCTGTTGGAGAACGTAAAAATGGTATGTACGTATTTATCAACATAAAATATAATTATTTTGCATAAATCTCAATCACTGGTCTCTAAAGCTCACTTTCAAAAATAATTATTAGTGTTTCTATAAGAATAATAGCCCATTCTCTTAATTTCATTATTCAGACCTATTGATTTAGAGTTCTTAAATTAAAAAAAAAAAATTTCCTTATTCTCTCATGGGAAATGGCTATTCTTGTTATATCTCCAGTACTTCCTAGTTGACTAACTTCTTTTTGCTTATCTTTCCTGTTGGAGAAAAAGTTTTAAAGGAGGTATTTCATTTTTTCTCCTTCATTGACAAATGAATTTATTTCTCTCTACAGTATTTTTTAAATTGATACATTGACCTTGTATGGACCTATCTTTTCCCTCTAGCTCTTTTTCTGGAAGCTACTCCTTTTTCCATGCTTTTATCTCTATGTCATAGACAAATATACATTTAAAATTTGATCCTTTACAATTCTAGTATACTTTTCTTTTGGATGTAGTTATATAAGCTTCCTTTTATGAGAACATATTATTTTATTTTTATGGTATGCGAAAGGAGGTCTATAGATGGGCTTCAAAGTTTATGTAAAATCTGTATATGTTCATTTGTGGAGAAAACCCATTCATTTCAAAAGTTCTCAGAGGGTTTTGGAAAACAAGAACGTAAACGGACAGTCCACAACACACAAGTACCCCATGTGCACGGCCCACACCACTCCACCAGCCCTGGATGTTCTGCTCTTTCCAGGGTGTAACTCCATTTCCCTCAACTAAGAACTGGGAAGAGACTGACACCAAGAGATACCTTCTCCCATACAAATGCTGATATTTCACAAGTTACCAATTCCCAGGTGTATCTAATTCACCCAATTCCTACAGGAAGATGGGCTTTTCATGAACCATGACCAGTCCCAGTTTTGTAGCCAGAGCAAGGGGAGATAAGTTTTAGAATTCCAAATGAGAATTCAAATGAGTTTTCTCATTCTAAAAATTACAAAGAAAAAGTTATATCGAGTTGTTTTTATGCTGTGAGTGGCCTAAGAATCTACCCATGGTTATTTCCAAGGAAAATGCACTGCAGATTCCAACCTGATTTCCACTTGGGTCCTGCCTATGTAGGTCATTCTAAGAAAAGGCAAGGAAACATTTTATTTGGTTGCTTTTTAGCTTTTCTTCTTGAAGATCATCATTCAGTTATTTCAGCTCTATAACTCTAGGCCAAGTCTTGCTTCTGCTTTCCAGACTCATAGATTCAACTCTACAGTCTTTCTCCATCTGGATGCCCACAGGCACCTCTCCTCCCACCCTGTATCCCTGCCTAGCCCCACTCCACAAGAATAAGTGTTCTCTCATTCATATTTGTCTTCCTCTCTAGCATTGTGCCTGGTCCATAATAGAGTTCGATAAATGTTTGCTGATGCACGAATAAATGGAACTAATTTTAAAACCAGTTTTCATTTAGCCATTATTGATTATTAGACATAATTTTTAAGTATGTAACCTGAATTGTTAATACAGTAGGACATACAAAATACAGTGTTAGGTCACACTGTTCAGTTTTTGTTCTGTTTGTTTTGGATTTTAGTACTTCTTAACACAATTTTTACTAAATCTATACATAATGAGCAGAAAATATGAATATGATTATGCGTTTCTTAGCTTGATTCTACTTTATATACAAAAATGTTAAAAGTGGACCATTTCTCTTCTAGTCTCTGGTATGAATCAGGAAACATAGATCGCAGATATTCCTGGTTTCCAGACTGAAGTGTTGTGCTACTTATGCCTGTAAGCAGTATGCATTTTGACTTGCAAAAAAGAAGTGGCTAAAGCCAATGTTTTGTGACCCTTAGCCCACCCACTGAGGGTATAAAAAGTTTGAGACTGAAAAGACCATTAAAGAAAACGTCTTTAGAGAAAGGTGTTGAAGTGCCATGGCATTTTCCTCCCACTGCCTAGGGGGGCAGGAAGGAGGCTGCTTGGCCTGTCTCCCCCTAGAGCTTAGGGACCCAGTGAACTGGTAATTGAATCACACAGAAAAAGTCTACAAGGGAGAAATTGGCTGAAGTGGCTGATGGCAGCTGACAAAGGAAACTTCACTGGAGGTAAATTGTGATAACAAACAAGGGAGTAGAGGCAATGACATGTGTTTTACGTAAACCAGATGTTGGCCATGAAGGAGAGAACCAGCCTGGAACCATTTTCAGTTTTGTCCAAAAGGACTTCATGAAAGGGTGTTATGACTCTCTCAGGGGTGAAGGTGGTGGACTACTGCATGCCCTGAGGTTGAGGGGAAAAGTCAAAGTAGTCAGCTAGAAAATGGAAGACTCATTGCCCAAGTCACAGGAAGTTTACTCAGGTGTGCCCAAAGGGATGAGTTTCAAAGAGACACATAAAAGTGCCCCCTCAAGAGTCAGCCTCCAACAACCACTAAGACCAGAGAACCCCAATGCCAGGCCAAGGTATTTCCTGCCCACTTCCTCTCTTCCATCCCCCTCACTACCCTGGAGGAACCAGAGGCAGCCAAATGGGGTGGGTAGGGAGAGAAGAAATAAACTATAAGAACATAGGGTGTTCTCCCTACCTGCCTGCCACTGCAAACTTCCAACCTAAACAGGTCGAAGCTGGAGGAAGGCAGAAGATTTAATTTGATGGGAAGTGTAAAGTTTTGCTATTACGTGAGACTTGAAAAGAGAATTGGTTTTATGACTAAAGGGACTAGAAGGCTTTTGGCTTTCTGGGAGTTACTGGGAAAGTCATGGGACCTGCCCCATATTTCATCCAAAGGGCAGAGAAGGTCTACTCAGAGTAGGTTTGAATGAGCAAAGGGACAGGAGAGCACTTTTCAGTTGCACCATGCATCCTATGGACTACTGTTATTTCTACAAATAATTACCATCATAATCCCAAAGTAGTCTTTGAATTTCAGAGTGATGATGTCAGTAATTCGGTAATGCTAGAATGCTTGAAAGGTTCCCTCCGAAAACTGGTGGTTCACTCACACTATCCAGGTTTGCACTTCTAAACTCTACATCTTGCAGTTATGGAGAAAACTGATGACAACATCTCCACATTCATCCACAGATACCTTTTCCTTGACTTTGAAAAAATACATTTGCAACAATATAAATAAGTGTACCCCCCCAATTTTTTCACTAAAACATTTTAATGTGTGACTATTGAAAAAGTCTTATTTAAATTTTGTTTATTATTTAATAGATGGCATTACATTTAGCAGTGGGCACAGGAGCAAAACTATATTCTAAATTAGCTTCCACAAGGAGATCTATAATTCAGTAGGATAAAATAGAATCTCAACATATTGTAGATGAACGACTAATAAGCATTTTTAGATGATAATGATGGTTGGTCATTACCTAGTACATGCTAAAAACATAAAGAAGGCCTGAAGAGAGAATTAAGAAATGGCATACAAAAAGGCTTGTTTTCCCATGACTAAACTTAGTCTCACCATCCACCTGGTTGTTCACATCTTCTTAAGGTGGAAAGCAGACATCGAGATGTAAAATCTGAGAAAATTTCCAAAATCATCCTTAAAAGAGTAGGGTGCTGAATACAAAGGCTCCTTCCATTTACAACATTGTTTCCAAATAGCATTCCTGGCATCAGATATGTCTACATGACAGAAACCAGGTAGATGAAAAATGAAAAACTCTCAGTTTGGTCAATCAGCAGATTGCCTTTCTAATCACACTACACTGATTATTAGCTATTCCCGATCTCCCCATACCCTGGCACCTCTCTGTGTTAGTCCTGGAGCCTTTGTTCTTGCTGATGGAGAGGCCTTAAGAATCTCTTCTGTTTCTTTAAGGCTCTAAGAAGACTTAAATTCCTACAGATGAGGTGATGAAGAATGTAACAAACCAATCATTAGAAATGAATGGAAAATAGATTAAGTGGAAATATGTCCTACACTTCTGTCCACTAAGACCCTGGGGAGGGATGTGGGGACTGCCCCAACACTTGTTTGAATTTTCCTTTGGCTACATCTTCTCAGGCTACTGCCACAGGTCAATCTTCTCAAAAGGAAGCTGAAAGATCTCATATCAGTAGAACCATCTCTCGGCTACACTCCTTCTAGGCTTATGTCAACAGTGCCACCCAGAAACTTTGACACTGAAGTCTCCTTCACTCCCTTGGAAACATCTAAAGGATTCTCAGATTCTATATGATTTGGGTTCCCCTTTTAGGCTCTGTAACAACCTGTACAGTGACAACATGCCCTTCACTTTTACACTTACCCATAGCCCTCATTTATAGGCCCCTGTTGGGAAATCACACCCACGTATAACTTTGAATTTGTCACTTGCGCGCACGCACGTGCACACACACACACACACACACACACACACACACACACACACACACACTCTTTACACAGATGTACTAGTAACAAAACCAATTAAAGCACCATCCCAAATCCTGCCTTCTCCCTCCAACTACCTCCCCCAACCCTGGCTTCTGCTACCTTTCTTGCTTTCTGCTAGGAGCTACCTTAGCAAAGGTATAGGCCATTCCTTGGTGGAAAAGCAAAGGGAACGTCCACGGACATCACCAACTGACAAGGAGAAACCTTAGCTTTTTCAGCAGCTATCCAGATATCTCCAGGACTTAGTTGCTTTGATTTAGACCAATAAAATACAAGAGATGGGCAAGAGCTCAGATAAATGCCCAGATCGCTGCAGTAGACTCTCCTGAGATGAAATGTTCCACACAGCCTCTCCAGAGTCATTCTACGTGATCTAACAACCCAATCTGTTTCCTCTGTTGCAGTTCCACAGTGCATCACATTGGACTTGTTCTTTTCCTTCCCTGCCTCCCTGATATTTTCCCCTCACTCTTGCTTCACTGAGATGGCACTTTCCAATAAACCATTAGCAGCTTTCTTTTGTTTTCTAAGGAATCTATGTAAAGAGACAATAAAAGAAAATTTGACCAAGGCAAATAGTTTATTTTATAATCTAACAGTTTTTCTCTAATATTTAATGTCTCTGTTTTAATCACTAAATGGAGGGTAATTTTAGCTTTTTACGTATTTCACTTCATTTATAAATGTCTATCCTGAAGATCTCAAAATATCAACATCATATTTTATCTCTGTAGTATATATTTTTAATCATTAATATTTTTTTCCAAGCTGACTTAATATCCTTGAATCTGACTAAATGAGGAAGCTGGTTGGAGGGTCAAGAAGAGGTTCTGAAATAATCAGAATCAAATCAACACTGCATTTGCTAGAGCTCATGTCACCTCATACTTTTGGATTTATGTGCATGAGGATTGAGCTGGACATTTCTCCTTTTTATGTTGTACTGAGTTGTTCTTTAAATTACAGAATTAAATTGCTCAAAGATGAAATCTTTTGAGTTACAATGTCCCTGAATCAAATGCTGCAAAGATGAAGTAGCTTCGCTGTTATGTCTGTCAAAGCCTTCTAGCTATACTTCACATTTGGTGCCTTTATATTTGTTCTTCTATTTCTATTTTGTTAAATAAAATGTTGGAACATATACCAAGAAACACAGATTGTCCATAGCAGAATGAGACTTGGGCCGTGGTTGGAAATAATTTAAATTAAACATTACATGAACACTGAAGAAGTTTCCAACTTCCCAGTTTAACTTGTGTATAAATTATACCCCCCAAAAATGTAATACAAGAATATTATATAAAGGAACCTAGGAATCTAAATATATAATTGATCCATAGTTTATTTTTTATATAAATTATATTTTAAAAATAAAAATTAAATATATTCTCATTTTTAACAAAAGATTACTAAATCCCACCAGAATAAAGTACTAAACATAGAAAAGTCTCTAGAACATAAACCTTGCTTGAAAAAATTATCTTGCCTAAAATATAAATTATGCTTCTAAAGAGAATTCTTACCCAAAACATATATTCTATGACCAGATAAAGGGCATTCAATATTAAGGATGTAAATAATCATGCAAATATTTTTCCAACTGGGCAACAAGAAGGACTCATTTTATTCTACGATTCTCCAAAATGCTGTGTTGCTTATCAAGTTTTAAAATAACTGCTTCCGTGTCCACGTTTTGGCAGCCACAAACTATGGCGTGACTAGAACTTTGCTCATGTTGCTTTGGATTCACAGGCTGTGTCTAAATGCAGCCTCTGAGTTGGATAGCTGCACACAGAATCTAGCCAAATCGGTTGCAGAGATCTTCATCAAATGTTAAGATATCTTTTTGATATTGTTAACAATTATTAAAGACATTTTAAATCTATAGACATAGACATAATCTAGGCCAAGGCCCAACATATGCCAAAGAATGACAGAAGACATTTGGAGGATGATGTAATTCTCAAAAGCTGGTAACAGATGACCCTGACTGGATTTTCTAAAAACCAGCACTGACCTAGTCACATATTGGGTTATCAGAGAAGTTTCCTAATAAAAAGTATCTCTAGCCCAATTATGATCCACTCTGCAGGAGCAAGATACCGAAAAAGAAAACAGTAGATACACCAATAGGAAAATGTAATGAATAATTTTATGCCCATAAATTTGAAGACTTAGACTAAATGAACAAATTTCTAGAAAACAGTAACTTACCAAAACATATTCAAGAAGATATTAACAACCAAGTACTAGTACTCTAACCATAAAGGACATTGAGTTTAAAATCTTCCCACAGAGAAAAAAATGGGCTCAGACAATTTTACAGGCAATTTCTACAAAACTTTCAGGGAACAAACAATTCCAGAGGATAGGAAAAAGCACGGAAGAGACAACTCACTTTATGTGATTTTTATAAAACCTTGTTACTAAAACTAAACAAGGACGGTAAGAGAAAGGAAAATTACAGGCCAATCTCATTCATGTACATAGATTCAAAAATCCCAAATAAAGTATTAGTAAACTTAATTAATCACTGCATACAAATACACTATCATCAATTCAACTTCTATCAAGAATAAAAAGTTGATTTCAGCTCCAAGATATAAGGAGCTTGGAAGTTGTCGCTCCCATCTTTACAGCAAGAAAAACTGAAGATGAAAAAAATAATTTGTTTCTATCCGATAACTGAAGTTGCAAGACAAATTACCGCCCCCAAAATGTGGAGGGAGGCACATCCAGAAAGGCACAGCAACCAAAACGTGCTTCACTGCAGCAGAAATTGCTAGAGCTGCAAACTGATAGGAACAGTTAAAGGGTAATTTTGACTGAAGCCTGAGTGTGGACTACCATGAAAGTAAGAAACTCCAGGGACCACACTCTTCAAATGCCCCCTGCAGATTTTCATGGGCTTTCCCTCCAAAAGCTCCAACAGGCTCTCCCTTGAGGATCTGAGAATTGGAGAAAGAGTCCCTTGTAGTTCTGTCAAGGGGAGGGGAAGAGTAGTTCTTGTGAAACGTATTCAGAGACATCTCCATTGAAGAGGCTTACTCTACAAGGCAAAGGACTTGGGCTTAGCATGGATTTTGAAAACTTATCCTAGGGGTTAGCAATTTCTCCCCATTCCAGCCACCTCCAGCCTTCCTGTCTCACTCAAGGGAAAAAAATAAAAACCATAGTGAACAGGGCATAGGGCTTCAAGGAAACAGATTTGAAATGCTACAGCTGGGGAAGGCAGGAAGGGACAAACAAAATAAATTCAAACCACAGGAGGAGGGGCAGAAACAATTGTGAAGACCACAGTCACTAGACATACGCTCACAAAAAGACTGAGATTCATCAGATTACAGAACGCTCCTCCTCCCCCATCCCTACCACCACACCCACAGGGCTTCAGTATCATAATAGTGGGTTATAGCTAAGAGAGCTGCAAGACATAGGCTCTCTCTGAGGGGCAGTACTTAGGGAAGGCCCAAAGCAAAGACAGGAGAGAAAGGAAAGATGCTAGAGGAATTTGAAGCTTCTGGAGTCATAGCTACAGCAAACATTAAACACAGCCCAACTCCTAGCAAGATTAGCATAAATCCTCACACTAAAAGCCTATTAAATTAGTTGCTATTACCTGATACAATATGTCCTGCTTACAACAACAACAAAAATTACAAGGATGCTAAAAGGGAAACAAAAAAAAAAACCACACACACCACCACCACAATCTGAAGAGATAAAGCAATCATCAGAACCAGACTCAGATACGACACAGCTGTTGGAATTATCAAACAGGGGATTTTAAGTGACTAAGATTAATACGTTAAAGGCTCTAAAGTAAACAACATGGAAATTCAAATGGAAAAAGTAAGTAAAGAGATAGAAACCTTAAGGAAAGGCTATAAATTTCAAACACAGTAAAAGAAACAAAGAATGCCTTTGATGGATTCACCAGTAGACTTGACATGCATGAGGAAAGAATTCGCAAACCTGAGGAAAACAGGTCAATAGAAACTTCTCAAACTGAGATGCAAAGAGAAAACAGAATGAAACAATAGAACAGAACATCCAAGAGCAGTGGGACAACTTCAAAAGGTGTAACAAACACGTAACTGAAATACTGGAAGAAGTAAGAAAGAAGCAGAAGAAATATTTGGAATGATGATGGCCAAGAACTTTCCATATTAATGACAGACAGACACCAAACCACAGAACCAAGAAGCTCGACGAACACTAAGCCAGTTTATTTTTTTAATAACAAAAACAAACAAGCAAAAACACCTAGGTATATTGTATTCAAATTATAGAAAACCAAGGACAAAGATAACCTTAACAGAAGCCAGAGGATGAAGAATAAGACAAGGCTTCCCATTATGACAACTTCTACCTAATAGTGTATCAAAGGTCTTGGAAAAAACTAAATAAAGAGGATTTGAAAGGAAGAAAGAAAATTACCATGATTCACAGACAATATGATAATGCATATAGAAAACCCAAACTTAATTATAAATTAAGGTTTGCAATATTCTTACAGAGAAAATTATAAAACTTGATTGGAAAACATCAAAGAATACCTAAAAAAGTTGAGAGACATGCCATGTTCATGGATAGAATGACTGAATATTATAAAGATGTCATTTCTCCTCAAATTGATCTACAGACTGAATGCAATTCTAATCAAATATCTAAAGGTTTTTGGTGAAGCTCAACAAGCCGATTCTAAACTTTGTATGGAAGATCAAGAGTTGAGAATTGCCAAGTCTCCCTTCTGACAAAGAATAAGATGGGTGAATTGCTCTGTCTGACATCAAGAAATATTATAAAGTTACATTAATTAATAGTGTAGAATCAGTGCACATAAAGAAAAATAAAGGAATGGAATATAGAATCTAGAGGCAAACACCTGCGTAGAAACTTGAGTTATGAAACAGTAGCATTGTAGATCAGTGAGGAAACATTTCAATAAACGTTATCCAGACTTTTGCTTATCCATATAGGGAAGAAAACAAAGTTGAATCTTTATATCACACAGTATGCAGAAATGAATTTCAAATGGATTAAAGACTAAAAGGAGAAAGACAAAGTGATAAAATTTTTAAAATACAATCAACTAGTAGAGAAGACAGACATGGAAAAAAAAATACTTTGAATGCAATGTATTAATTAAGTCCAATGAGGACATAAAGGGGGAGATCTCCCTGGAGGTGATGGGGATGGAGAGTATTTATTCCAAGCAGAGGAAATAGTGACTGCTAAGACCCAACAGTATATATTGGCAGGTACTTTCAGGGACTTGTAGGCCATACCACATGGATGGCTCCCTCAACATATGGGGGTAGTAGGAAGAGAAGCTAAACTGTTAAAAGAGATGGAGGTCAAATCCTACAGGGTCTTGTTTACTCTGTAAAGGAATCTGAACAGAGTCATGTAGGCAATGAGGAACCACTGAGGAATTGGAAATAGAAGTAATGTGATGTCATTTGCATTTTAGAAAGATCAGTGTGACATAAAGGTGGATGATACAGTGGAAGGGGATTAGACTGAAACTTGGGAAATAAGCAGACAATGAAAGAAATGTAGGCACAGCTAATGTTGGCTTGAGTTAAGATAGCAGCAAAGGAGCTGAAGACGAGCAGAGGGGAGTTAAACAGGGGTTAAGGAGGAGTTAGAATTCACAGGGCTTAGTGACTGTGCAGGAGGATATGAGGATGATTCTCAGGCTTCCAGAATGGATAACTGAATGGATGGTAATGTAAATTCATATACAGAAAGAGGAACCAATTCGGGGGGTGGAGATGGGGAGTAAGATAATGAGTTCAGTTGTGAACAAACTGAGTTTGGATAGTATTGTCATATCCAGCAGGAGATGCTCAATAGTCGTGGAAGACATCAAAGATAGTAAAAGAAGAAAAAAAAAAAGTAGTTTCCATGGTGAAGGAACAAAATTAGAATGCATTCTGATATTGTTATAAAAAGTTTGGTGTCAGTTATGATGGTCAGTGGCAGTGCCTGGAAAATGTGCTGTGTGGAAAAAAGAAGTCTGAAAAACAAACTACTGCTAAATATTAGTCTTAATTAAAAATAAAATAGTATTTACTGGTGTCAAAATAATGAGGTCCAAATGAGCTTGGGAACCCAAATTTGGAAAGATATTCTTTAACATTTAAATCATTGTGCCTACTTTTTCTGACTCCAATGAATATTTCTCTTTATTTGCTCTTTATGTGTAGAACACATAAAAAACAAATTGTTAGAGTGGGTAATCTAGGGCCTTCCAGTATATATAAGTGCTTCCTTAAAAACCGGAGCGATCCAAACAATAGCAAGCCCAGATGTCATGGAGAACACAGCCTAATATACCAGAATAATAGTATAGATTAAAACAACCCCACATGGTCACCACCGGCACTTTAGATCCCTCCATAAACAACTGATGAACTAGAGTAATAAACACCGAATCAACATTGGAGGCTGCTTTAGCTCTTCAGACTTTGGAATCCATATTGGAAACCATTGCCTCAGTGACCTAGAGAAGCCTATATATTCCTAGAGATAAACAGACAGACTTAACTCAATAAATATTACAAACGGCATTAGAAACTCGCCAAAGTTTCAAAAACAGGCTTTTAAATGAAATAATTATAAAACTGAAACAGTAGGATTTGGGGTTTTCTTGCTTTAACTTTTCCTATGTCTCTAAAAAGCAACATGTTTTTAAAAGTGATAGGCAGTTTCCTTGGCACCTTTTGACATTAGCGATTGTGTTCTAATTCCCTAAATTCTCTTTCTTTTCAAAATTTACACTTGTCACTTCTCTACTGTTTCCCCTGAAATGTGTGCAGAAGTGAGAGACTCCCAATCCAGGAAGACCTGAAGCTGTGCCTGTATCACTAAACACAGTACCTTGTACCCTATTTTTCTTTAGTTACAGAGTCTCTTTAAGAAAATGCTCAAAACAATTATGTTTCATTTTATACGATAAAAATAGCTTTCTGTATTAAGCTGCTGCGCATGTTGGGGAGATGATGTTGGTTTTTTACTAGTATTTTTCTTGAACACACGTCTTTGACTGAAACTCTAACTTCACTCCCAAGATATTAAGAATCAGCTCTTTTTACTTTTCTCATTTGCTTCCCTAAACAGCATCAGTTAATTTCTAGTTGTTAGAAGATCTAGAATTTAGGAAACCAAGTGCTGCCATTTCATTTCTCATGCTTCTCTAAAAGCCTAAGGTTTAAAAACATAATAACAACCTTGGCTAATGGAAGCGGTCCTTTGACTCAAACATTTATTTTAGCACTTATGGTGAAGAGGCATCGTATTTTTATAGTCAGGATGTACACTCCTAAATTAGGAATAAACTCTACCTTATGATGTGGACATTCAAAGTATGTATTCAAATTAGTAGGTTTATACTTTTGCATACTTTACCACATATAATTTTAAATGAATAAATAAGCTTAAACTGTTATGTTTGAAGGTTAAGCTACCACATGAAATTCCTTTATTTTTCATATTCTTATAGTAATTGACTGATTCTAATTTTAGTTAATATATTAACCTTTGCTGGAATAATCCTAAAGCATGCTGATTCTTGTTTTCCATAGCAGTTTAGTGATTCTCAACCCACCTCACGTCTATAAATGGGTATACCTAAAGCTCACACCTTTCTATGAAAGGCTTGTGATTTACTTTCAAGCAGAGAAAGACTAGACAGAAAGGATAAAGAGGGAATCGCTGGGCTCAGGAAAGCAGCTTCGTTTGCAGCAAAGTGATCAGAGCTGCAATGCTGTTGCCTCAGGTCTCTACCTGTCACCACCTGTACATTCTTGAGGTCTGGTTCTGACCTCTTTCCAGAACCGACTGTTGAAAAATTATCTATCCCTGAGCAAATTGGATCTGAGAACAAAGCTTCTGAATATCAGTAATCCCCTCTTAATTATTAGGGGAGTATAGTTGTTTTCTATGGCAACTGTAACAAATTGCCGCAAATGTAGTGGTTTAAAACAACACGAATGTATTATCTCATAGTTCTGGGAGGCTGAAGTCCAAGATGAGTCTCACTGGGCTAAAATTAAGATGTCAGCTGAGCTGTGCTCCTTCTGGAGGCTATAAGTGAGAATCCATTTCCTTGCTTTTTCCAACTCTATCTTAATCCATGCAGGCTGCCATAACAAAATACCACAGGCTAGATACCACAGACTACATAGTTTATAAACAAAAGAATTTTTTTCTCACAGTTCTGGAGGCTAGAAATCCAAGATCAAAACGCCAGCATGGTCAGGTGAGGGCCTCTTCTGGTTGCAGACTTCTCATCAAACCCTTACATACCAGAAGGGCTGAGGGAGCTCTGTTGGGTCTATTATAAAGCACTAATCCCATTCAAGAGGGCTCCACCTTTATGACCTAATCATATCCCAAAGACTCCACCCCCTAATACTATCACATTAGGCCTTAGGGTTTCGACTTAGGAATTTTGAGAGGACACATTCAGACTATAACAAGCTCCTAGGGACCACCCACCTTCCTTAGGCCCCTTTCCTTCATCTTCAAAGCAAACATCAAGTTTTCATGCTGCAGCCTAGCTGGTTCCTTCTTCCAATTCCCTCTTCCACCCTTAAACATGCTTGAGATTACATTGGGCCCACCTGAATAGTTCAGGATTCTCCATCCACTTTAAGGTCAGCTGATTAGCAACAATAATTCCATCTGCAACCCCAATTCCCCTTTGCCATGTAACTTACCATATTCACAAATTCTTTGAAGTAGGACCCAGACATCTTTGGGGAGCCATTATCCTGCCTACCACAGGCAGTAAACTATTACCTAGCATTGTTTTGACAACAAGAGTTGTGATGCTTCCTTGGAAGCAATATAAGTTCCAAGGGACATCCAACTGTGGCACCCCTCTTAAACAGTACCAATCCCACAGACATATGCACCTGAGGAGGACCCCTTAGCTACCACCGCAACACTAGGTCAGACTCTCCCACTCACCACTTTGCCATGGAGCTGCCCTCATGAGTACCTCGGCACTGTGAGGCAGCACTGATTCACCTGAGAAGGTATGTGTTTGGGGTGAGAGGTGGGGTAATAATGAAAGCTTACAGGCCAAGGCAGAGGAGCTTCAGAAACAAGCAAAGCTCAGTACCTGCACCTCTCAGTAGCTTGTGTCTCAGAATTCTGGTTCTGAACATCCGCAGTGCCTGTTTTCAGAAGGTTCCTGGAAACTGGTGACTATCCCAACAAAAAAACGTCTAAAATCCTCCTGTATTAGTTAAGGTAAAAAACAAGCCAATTTTTTTTTTGGAGAAATTTTATTCCATAGTACATTGGAATATTTTGGATAATGAATCTATCCATTCATATTGATATGTCTTCGACCCTCATACTCTGTTGCAGTTACTTTTGCTGCATAACAGATTGACCCAAATTTAGCATCTTGAAACAACCATTTGATTATGTTCACAGGTTTTGTGGGTCAGGAATCAGACTGGGCACAGCAGGGATGGTGGACCTCTCTTCCTTGAGATTTCAGGTCTCATCCCTTGGGCT
This sequence comes from Stenella coeruleoalba, assembly GCF_951394435.1. Taxonomy (NCBI): domain Eukaryota; kingdom Metazoa; phylum Chordata; class Mammalia; order Artiodactyla; family Delphinidae; genus Stenella; species Stenella coeruleoalba. Next base: position 74,720,114 of record NC_137148.1, read on the forward strand.
GGGCTGCCTCAGGGCCTAGGACTGCTGACAGGAGTGACTGCACTCGTCTTCTTGACGTGGTTAAAACCAAGCCAATATTATAGCTTCTTTCTATCAATAAGATAGAAGTTTAAGTCTCTCTGACATAACAGGCCACCCAATCTCAGCTGATGGGGCAGCTCTGACCAAATACCACTCATCAGCCCAGACACCTTCCATCCTGATGTTTCTGCACCATCATTGTCCTCATATGCGTGGTCAAAGAGGGGTTACCTCCAAATCTGTTTCCATCCCACAGGAATAAGACACAGGGGAAGTTTAGGGTGAATAAATCTTTTCAGCAAGCGAAGAAATGATTGCACAAATCATTTTCCCTTACGTCAGCACTTAGTCATGTGGATACACCTAGCTGCAAGGGAGGCTGGAAAATGTAGTCTCTAGCTAGGCAGTTTTTAACATTTATTTAGGACCTCCTTTGTGTCAAATTCTTTAAGCACGTTATTCTTATTGCTTGTTTTTAATCAAATGAAGCAACTGGGGCTGAAAGTAGCTAAGTCACTTGCTGACGATTACCCAGAACACCTGAGGCTGAATCGCAATCTCTCTGGTCCCAAAGCTGTGGTCTTTCCACAACACCATGCTGCTCAGAGCTCCACATACTGCCTTGATTTGCAGAACTTGCTTTCAGGATTTTGAAAAACATCGAAGTTGGATCTGCCTTTTTCCTGAGTTCATTTCCCTATCTAAACATTCCCTCTATACTCTTTCCTTTCACTGAGCAAAACATCATCTTGAAATTCATTTTATCATTTGTCACGTGTTCAGTAAAGTGCTGTGTACATTTGTAAAATAAAACCCTTAAATTTAAAAGCAGATAATAGATCATTTTATTATTCTTTTAAATTCAAAGAGCTTAATTCAAATTCATTTCACTTTTTCTTTTGCTGCACTTAATGGCATTCGATTTCTTTCCCCACCATGGCCCACCTGGGTGGAAGGAGTTACTCTTTGAAGACAAGAAGCATGAAGGCTGGGAGTTAATGATTAGACCCACAATCTTGCAGAGAAGGAAACTAAATCAGAACAAAGATTAACCAGAGGAGGTTGCAAAAAATTAATAGGTGGCAGAAAAACCTTATAAAAAGAAAATAAGGGAAGTTTGCTGCAGAACCACAGCCCCTTCAACTTCGGAGTGAGAAAACCCAGAGTATCCTGTCCGCTCTCCTCCTTTATTGAAATATTCATTTGTCCTTTCTGTGCTGTTTCAGAAGCATTTATAGCAGCCTTCACAAGCTTTTGGCTCCATTTTAGAAGGTAGCTCCTCAAAGAAAGGGGCGATCTTTCATTTCTTCTTCACATTTCTATAGCACTCTGCACATAGCTGGTTTCAGTAAATGTTTTTGACACTCAAATGTAAGAAGTATGAGTAAAAAGCCCTGGGTGACATGTTTTTTCTTCTTCCTAGAACCCAGACAGAAAACGACCTCCTGTTGGTTATGAATCTGATGATAAGCCCTGCGGAGACTGCCGGATACGTGCTCCCCGGCCGTCTGGGCTCCACCGTGCCATAGGGCCTCCAGGCTGGCTTTCCCCGCTCGGGTGCTGGACACAGCAGCTCCGCCGCCCCCACCCCCCCCACCCCCCAGCTACAAAGAGGCCAACAACAGTGCATGTCCTTGTAAGCCTAAAGTGCTTTTTCTCAAAGCTGCATATCTTGTCAAAACCGTTTGCCCACATCACTGCAATCTGTGTGCAGGGAAGCCTGAAACAAGTCTGTGTTTGGAAAGCAATGGAAAGTACAAGAGGTTCTGAAATTCATAAGACGGGAAAAGCAATGATTCAGAGAGAAGCTGCTCTTCTCTGTTATTCCAAATTGAAAAGCACTCAAGGCGATAGAGCAGCTGCTGCTTACCTAGGCTGGTTCCTATTGACCTGACTTGACCTTGTACCTCATGTTTGAATCGGGCCTCCAGCTAGACCAAGAAACCACAGACTCCCTCCCATGACCGAGTTTGACCTATACATCTCTCCTCCTCCCCTCAGAAGTACGGCTGGGGAGCCAGGCTGCAGAGAGACAGTGGAAAGTTAGGGCAAAGGAGATGCTTCATCAAAGGATTAACACCAAAGCAGTATCACAACCCTCCTTCCTTCCCTTTCAGCTAATCTGCTCCCTGCTCATCCTTTCTATTTTATAGTCTTCTGTCCCAATTACAGGTGATGAATAATTCAGTGATTGTTAATTCTTTTCTTCTGGAAGTCAGGATAACCTGAGCAATGTTGATACACTTGTAGCTTGGGAAGAAAACAGAGGTGGAAAACACCAAAAGAAATTACAGTGTTTTCTCTCCTGTGTAAAAATTATAACATCCACACATGAAATGGGTTGTAGTTCATAGCCTTCAATCTATAAACAAACATTTTATCTTATTTCGAATTATGTTTTTTCTTTTTTCTTTCCCACGTACCCTCTGTGTTTTCAAGACAAGGGGAGGAGAGAAAAAGCCACATGGCCCTTCAGGGATTATGAGCTTCCTTGGCCCCAACTATTCAGCTTTAAATATTTACGTGGCAGCTGATTGAAATTCAAATAAACCTACAGTTATGAGGGAAAATCAAGTGTGCCCCATAACTCAGAGCACTCATAATATGTGGAAAATTTTCAGCTGACCTAATTTATGTTTCCAGTTTGACTCAGAGTAAGTTGAGTCACTCATTACTAGGTGACATGTGGTTAAGGCCAACCCCTAAGATCTCAGTCAAGGAAAGTTCTTTGATGTTGCTCTTGACTTCCCAGAGTTTGTAAAACTAAATCCTTCCTGAAAAACAGTGAATCTGTATGAGGTGTGTGTGCGTACGCCTAGGTGATGCAGGCCAAGCATATTCCTGACTATTTTAGAGCAATTCAAAGAACTGGCCACTAGAGAAACCTCCAGGAACAACCTCCACCTCGTACCAATTATTCTCTTTGTACTCCCTCAAAGTGATCTGAACTACATTATCCTACTCTTCTTGCATTTCCTCATCCCTAACAGGGACTCCAAATCTATAGAAGCTGGATTTTTCACCTCTTCAGAGAGAGGAGCCCTTTATTTACAATAGATACTCAACAGATGTTTAGAAATGAACAAATGGATGAATGGGTGAAGGCCTAATTCCAACAAAGTCCCATTCACTAATGAGGCTTTCTTGCTGCCTACCTACCTCCTTCCCTCCTACCCGCACTGTTCTTCGGAATCCCAAGGTTCTTCAAGCACAACAGAGTGTTCAGTTTAGGCAGACATTCAAGTACACTACCCACAGCAAGGTAGTGTAGCACACCTGCAGGCAGCTTCCCTTCATGGCAAATGAATGCCTTGCACGTATCCAGACCACAGATACCCTTAGCTCTTGTGTAAAGTTTGCAGCATTTCTGATCTAACATGCTGATGAGGAGGTTTAAGAGCAAATAGATAATGTGTTGTTAATGATTCAGCTTTGAAACAAACACTTTCTGTGAGTTCTCTCAAGCTCCCAAATCAGTTTCACTGAAATGTATCCCGAGATTGCAAAGCAAACTACTTCTCTGTGAACCAATAATTTCTTGATACAGTATCGGGCAAGCAGAATAGAAGACAGAAATAAATTGGATTTGAGGCTGCTATATGCCTGCACCTGTCAGAGTCCTAGATTTCAAATTTTGGTTTGTCATTATAACAGCTTCATTGTTATCATTGACTAGCTGTAAAATAAGGGAAAGTTCTATATTTGGACTTAATTAATTAAAAACATTTTTGTTTATATATTCAAGTTTTATATAAAATTTCTTTTTTTATGTTTAAAACCACTAAAATAAAACATTAGTGGCAAAGGTGATGAGATCTGTCAGGAACTGGCAGGCTTTTTATGCAACCTACACACTTCATTCATTTGCAGTCTTTCAACAAATATTTCCCAGCACCTGAACAATGCCTGGCACTGTTCTAAGTGCTGGGGAAATAGCTGTGAATTAGGGAATCAAATTCCTGCCCTGCCGTGTTGTAGAGAATTGGTGTAGGTTTGTCGTATTTGCTTTCTAACTTCTTAAAATAACTGTGATAAGAGTGCTTTGTCCCGTATTTCAAATATGCCATGGAATGCTGGGAAAATGAACTGTGTAAACCAAAATATTCCATAAATTAATTTCCTACTTATAAAAGATCACACAAATTACAACATTACTAATGCAAATAAAAGCTTCTCTTTCTGAGGTAGGTATTAGCGGTAACTTCCACTGTTCTGGTGGTTTCCAGACCCCTCACAGGGCTGGCTCCCATCTTCCCATTGCTCTCTAATTTGTGGCCCCCTGTGTAAGATGTCTGATGGTGTTGGGAGAGAAAAAATTCCAGAACTGGTTTAAGCATCAGTTGCAGGAGGCACTGGCAATTCTATCCCAATTTAAACAAATCCAAAATAAAGGCTTTTCTCCCTTCCCTGCCCATTACTATTGCCCTGATTAGTTGCATGATGACCAGATTCTAGACTCTGATACTTTTCATCTGGCCAGGGGAGGATGGCAGAGCTCCCACCAGTGCTATGTACTATGGGAGAAAGCCGGCCTTCACAAACTCGTCCCAGGAGTGCAGCATGCAGAGAGGACACACCATTCGATTTGATTCAATTCTCCAGCAGGTATAAAATTAGTACCTTTAGCCAAACCTGGATCCTCTTCTCAAAAAACTTACACTTAATAGGATAGTTTCCAGAGCCTGCTGCGTCTTGACCCTATGTAGTAAAAACCACAGGGGAAGGCGAAGGCCAGCCCGAGTACCACCAGGCAGCAGGTCAGCACGGTGGTACCCAGCAAGGACTCTGGACCAGGATGCCTGGGTTCATGACCCTCCACCTTGGCACATTCCTTAACCTTTCAGAGCATCCATCTGAAAATGCAGAAGACAAAACAACGCTTCCTCCCAGGGTTGTTGTGAGAATTAAATGAGTTGGGATATGCAAACCAGTTAGCACTGAGCCTGGTGACACATCGAGCACCGTCTGGGCACTCCGGGCTCGGAACGTTGGCCCACCTCTTGCTTATTTCTGTCCACATGACTTTCCCCAACAAACATTCAGAAACACATGAAACAGTGGGAGAGACGGTAAAAATATTTACGAATGGTACCAAACACTAGGTTCATACTAAAATTTTGACATTTAATGTCTTTTCCTCAGTCACAGGTACTAGTATATCCATCAAGGAGAGAAACTCATCCAGGTTATTAGACTGTCTCAGGGCATATGTGGCCTTTGTCTGTTTTACAAATTCCCCCAAATTCTTTTCTAAAATGGATGAGACTATAATTCATTTTTAATGTGCAGAAGAATTATAAGAAATGCAAAAGTCTCTTTGGTGACATAAAAATTGAAAATGCTCCATAAAAAGGACCCACTTAAATGTCTGACTTGTAAAAGTAAATGTCATCTTAAAGTTTTTCATTTGTCACACTCCACGAGGTCTCTCGTGCTTGCCATGCCCATGTAAGGTCCTCCCTGTGCTCTGGAGGGTAGGGGCAGCGGCCCCCCATGCTTCTGCGGGTGTGCTGCTCACGTGTGCAAATCTGCCCCACCCCTCGACGCCCTGCCCACTTCCCCTAACCGACCGACGCCGTCAGAACCTCTTGCCCATCTGCTGCATTTTACAGCTACACGGGGAGGGTAGTGGCCAAGGTCACACAACCGGGTAGATGAGAGTAAACAGCAGATTCCTGCCTCCTGAGGACTCCCAATCCCGTGCTCGTTCCCCAAGACCAGGCCTGCGCGCTGAGATGCACCGGAGAGAATGCCGCAGTGCTGACACATCCATCCGTAAGATCTTAGGTCGGAACCTTGAAAAGCCCCTGGGTGTTGGATATAATGTCGGCCCCAGCACCTCTGGAACCTCTGTGGGAATATCCTCCACTCGGCAACTGTAGCAAGCCTCAGCCCAGGACTTCTGAAGTAACGCCCAGGCCACACGGCCAGAATATCTATGAGAGCCAGCACTGCCCATGCTGGGACAGGGCGGCTTCTTGCTCAGCCAGGCTGACAAGTTCTCTTGGGCTTTCAGTAACCACCAGCCCAGGGAGGGAGTGAGCAGGCTGCAGGCACTGCGGGATGGGTTGCTGCTCCCAAGCTCATGTCACGTGCTAAGCTACCTTCACTTAAGTGCTGCCAAAGTTCTTCACAGTATTGGAATGAGCATCTTCATAAAACAAACATGGAAATCCATTACCAGAAGTCACCAAATGCTGGCGCCTTGACAAATGGCCAAACTGCCAGCATCCGGGAAATGTGCTGGGCTGACGAGTGACTCTTGCAAAGGGGCCCTTTCCTTAAATGAGGCATGTACCCCACATGGCAGGATATGTGGGGAAGTTCAAGGACCCATGAGGCTGCTCATTAAAGCAGAGCATCAGTCCCCTGTATTCAGAATGTTTTTGGAGATCCAGTGCTGTCAGCTCACTCAAGCTCTCTGAATCCATGATTATAAAAATGAGTCAAGTTATACATGGAAATGGAATCTAAAAAATACAACAAACTGGTGACTATAACAAAAAAATTATATTGAAAGCGATACCCTCCCACTGCCAAATCTGCTTCTCCACAAGGCACCCAAACTAATGCCCTCAGCCAGTTTTAATATCTTTTGTAGTCCTCCTTTTATTTACATTTTTAAATGTTTTTATCGAAAAAAAGAATAGCTAGAGAATCTTTTGTTTCCAGGTTATTTTAAAAACAAACTTTGCACCACTGGCTTATATGTGCATATATACAATATACTGTATATGTTTATATGAAATGTATATAAAATACCTTATATTTACATATATAAAATATATAAACTATATATGATACATAATATATCACAATATTTACGTATAACATTAATATGTATCTAATATACATGACATCTAATATATATATTATATGTGACAATATAATTATATACTGTATTATACATGATATATCATAATTTATATATGATATATATGTATCTATATAAATATAAATTTCATATTAAATTTATATATTATGTAAACTATATTATATATAATTTTAATATATAAAATACAAATTTTATTATAATCACATATAATATATAAATATGTATACCTAAATTTTATATAATATTTATATATAATTTTAATATATATTACAATGTCTTTATAGTACAAGGACACCTCTATGTTTTCTGTCACCTTGGAGGATATATCAGGGAGCCCAGAGAAATGAGGTGTATTCCCTAGTCTTTAATCTTCATGTTAGTCAATGGGTTTGAGTAGTTAAGAGTTTGCAAAGTGTAACCCTAAAATCCCCAGCTAGTCCTGCAGGTGGAAGTGTACTTAGCTCCCAGGCACAGGTCTCCCTCTGTGGGAGAAGTGGTGTTTTATACCATGTTGATGACTGATATTTCAAGTACATTTTGCAGACTCATTTTCCCAGCATTCTGTTGTTTCAGCTGAACTATTCATGCCACAATATTTTTATAGGCTCTGAGGCTGAAAAACGTTTCCATCCAAGCCGGATATATGAACCTCTCAGTTTTCCGATGCAAAAGTAGCATTTCAGATTATCCTCTTGCAAAGGAAAACCCCACTCTTATGCTGGCAGGTAAATGGGAGAGTGGAGATTTGAACAAGGATATGAAAAATAGGTAATACTTCTGTAGTGCCTTATGTTACAGCTGCCTTTATGCTCTGCAGAGATGAAATCAGTGTTTCCAACTTGGGGGTGGAGCACGGGGAGGATTCTAGGAGAATCACAGGCCACAGACAAGGAGCCCTGCACTCTCATTAGGTGGCCGCAGTATTGTAAGAACCACATTTCATACTAAGCATAGTGGGAAAGAAGAGCTGGAGGTCTGGAATCCAAGACTTGGGCTTGAATCCCAGTTGAGCTACCTGTGCAGCAGTAGGCAAGTTACCTAAGCTCAAGTAGCCATAAGCTTTCTTACTAAATTGAATGGGGATAATAATCTTTTTGAATCCTGACACTAAACAAATTGCATAACTTTGGACAAGTTTCTTAACCTCTCTGTGCCTCAATGTCCTATCCTATAAATGGGAGTTTTTCTTTGTTTGTTTTTGTTTGTTTGTTTTAATTTTCAAAGGATTATTTAATAATTTAGTTCCCAGATGGTCAAGTAACCAGAATCATTGTGACTTCCCACCCATTTGAGAAACAGTTAGGGGCATAAATTATAAATGGGAACAAAAAAATTAATGATTTTCTTTCCCTTCTCAGGCCATGTTTCCGTAAGATTGGGGTATAGGCATTTGGACTTGAAAGATCTCAGTGTCAGGAATAATAGGGTATAGCTTCTTTTTTTTTAATTGAAGTATAGTTGATTTACAATAGTATATTAGTTTCATAACTTCTTTTTAACTATGGGAAAACCAACCACCAGGAAACCCAATGTGAGGTGATAGAGCCCCATCTTACTAATTCTAAAGGGGAACCATATGGCACCCCAAAGGCATGGAAATACCCCAGAACTGCTCACATGCACACACACCATCATACTAGTCACACTTTACTAGAGAGGTTTGCCTAGAATATATATGTTTTAACAGTTCTTTTATTATAGGTGAGGATTAAGTGGCTAAGAGAGGTAAAGCTCTTAGAATAGTGCTAGCACGTTAAAATCTGTTTCAGATGGTTCAGAAAATCCAAAGTGAGGATGCCAAAGGCCCAGAATTTAGTGAGACATGAAAAGAAAGAGAAAGAGAGGCGATAACACCAAGGTTCTTGCTTTGCGAGATGGTATCCAAATAAAACAAGACAAATAATGGAAGAGAAACGACAAATTTAGAAAATAAGGTACCAAGTCCTGTTTTGAGGTGATGAGTTTGCAGTTCTGCAGGCCATATCCAGAAGGAGGCATTAGGGAAGATTTTGGAAGTAAGGGCCTTGATCTCAGGAGAGAGGTCAGGATGCAGGTTAGAATTGGGGCATCTTTCCCACATTCATGGTAGCTGAAACAATGGGAGCAGACGGGAAGACGCAGGGAGAAGGTGTTCAGGAATAAGAGGTGAGGAAGACCAGAGACAGAACCCTCAGTATTCTAACATCGAAGGAATGGAAAAGAAATGAAGAAAAGGCTCAGAAGGGAGAGACATAGAAATGGGGATTTCAAACAGTAGAGGGTAGGGCTTCCCTGGTGGCGCATGGTTGAGAGTCTGCCTGCCGATGCAGGGGACACAGGTTCGTGCCCCGGTCCGGGAAGATCCCACATGCCGTGGAGCAGCTGGGCCTGTGAGCCATGGCTGCTGAGCCTGTGTGTCCGGAGCCTGTGCTCCACAAAAAAAAAACAAAAAAAACAGTAGAGGGTAATCAATATTCTGAAATATTGCAGAGAGGTCACTGAGAATAAGAACTGGAAATAGGTCAGTAGGCTTGGCAACTAGGAAGTAACTGGTGACCCCTGAGAGAGGCTCTAGTGGAACGATGGAAATGGAATGCTGACTGTAATGAGAGGAAGAATGAGTGGGTGTGGAGGAGGTAAATTTGGCAGGACTAAGTTCCTCTTTCAAGAACTTTGGTGGTAAATTGAAAGAGAAAAATTGAGTGATGATGAAGATATTGTGCCAAAATTAATTAAAGAGAAAGTTTTAAACATGTTTGCAGGCTGATCAGAAGGGACCAGAACAGAATGAAGTGTTGATGACATGATAAGAAAATAACTGATGAAACGAGATCTGGAGCAGGTGAGAATGGATGGGGTGTCAGCCCTCGCTGACTTCTCATCTCTATCATTAGCAGGCGTGAGCCTTGTGTTTCCAAACTTCTTTACACTGACTGCTATTCATAATAATAATAATAATAAACTAACCTAGATTGGATCCTAGGTGCGCCCAACATACCAGATTGCAAAGTACCACCCCAGGAAATCTAGCAAGTCTAGCTGCCTTCCAGCTCTGTGAGATTATGTTTCTGACTTTAGAAGCAAACACTATTTCCCACCCCTGTTGATATTGACCTCTTCTTAGCATCAATTATCACCTTAGCACTGAGCCTCACCCTCCACTCTTCATTCTGATCTAGTAGGTAAAACATGGGCTCTGAGTTGGAATCCAAGCTTCATCACTTACTCCTTGTGTGACTAATTATAGGCGCGTTATGCAATCTCATTGTGCCTCAGTTTTCTTATCTGTAAAACAGAGGTCCTTTCATTTCTCCAAGCTGGATCATCTTAGTTTTCATGGAAATTCACTTACAACTATAAAAACATCTTTATATCCTAAATTCCTATAGGAGAAACAATTATGTTGCTGTGATTCAAAAATTCCCCGTTTCCCTCATTGAAATAATTGTTTTTATACTACAAATTTTCACAAAAGCAAAAAGTTAGGGAGGACCCCCCTACATTCTTAGAAAGGCTGAAAGATTGTTGTGGTAGGCTGAATATGGGCTCTCCAAAATACCCAGATCCTAATCCCTGGAACTTGGGGATGTTACTCTGTACGGCACGAGGGATTTTGCAAATAGCATTCAATTAAGGTTCTTGAGATGGGGAGAGTATCATGGCTTTCCCAGGTGGGCCCAAAATGTAATCACATGTGTATTTATAAGAAGAAGGCAGTGGAGATTTGTTCCCAGAAGAGAAGAGACCACATGACAGAAGCATACAGAAGCAGAGGGAAGCCAAGTCAAGAAAAAAAGATGCTACTCATTGGCTTTGAAGATGGAGGAAGGGGTCATTGAGCAAGGAGTGCAACTCCAGAAGCTGGAAAAGGCAAGGAAATAGATTCTCCCCTATAGCATGGTCCTGCTGACACCTTGACTTTAGCCCAGTAAAACTGATTTCAGACTTCTGGCCTCCAGAACTATAAGGGAATAAGTTTGTATTGTTTTAAGTCGCGAAGTTTGTGGTCATTAGGAACAGTGGCAACAGGAAACATACAATTGTTTTCTCCTTTCTGCTACTTAGAAGGCAAGTTATCAAGCCTTCTATCTTGGAGAGAAGAAGGCAGAAATCAAGTTACTGATCCTCTTTTATTTCTGACCCAGAGAAAAGGATCGCCTGAGAGGACCCACCACTAGTTTACTCCAACCCATGGCATCCTCTCAGACTCCACAATGAAGGAGTATTCCTCCTCCTCAAAGAGAGAGCCAAAGAGGAGATTCACATGTGCTAGGGAGAATGTTTTTATGTTTTCTTTAATCAAATAAAATTAAAATAATCATTTCAAAATTTACATACAATAAAAGGTAATCAGACTTAGTTAAGATTCCACTTTTTATTTGCCCAAGAAGCAGGAAATTCAAGCTCATTTTTAAGTACTAATAAAACCTGCAGTATAAGGAAGTGGTTTCCAAACACAACCCATAAAATAAGGATGTAGTTTAAAATGCCATCATTAGACAATTGCCACTTCCCAACTTCCCCTCATGCACCCTGGCAGCTGATCACACTCAGAAGTAAAAGGAAGAAACTGCTTTATGAATAGTTCTTTTCTTGTGACATTTGGGTGAACAAGAAGATCATGACATCAAGAAAAGCCTGCTCCCAGAAATAAAAAAGTCATTTAAATTTTGTCAGGTGGTCCTTAAAATATATACTCTTTCCAGGAGAATCTGAATGCCTTAAAGATGGAGCCAGAACACAAAAAGTCTGGAGGTCTCTGTCTTCTACCTTCCTTTTGAGCAGTAAGGAAATGGTATTTTCCGAGTCGTCAGAAAGTGTGGTTCATGTGCCCAGGCAAGTGCCTGTCTCTGTTTGTCTCTGATCCCACTAGGAAGAAAGCTGCAACTTGGATTCGATGTATCTTCATTCAGCATCCCAGAGACTTTCAGTGAAAATTCATCTTAAACACTACTTGTGCAATTCCCTATAGCCGAAAATTTACCGTTAACAAGGAGATTGGACTCCTCAGAGACATCTACATTCTATGTTCAGTTTGATATATTGAACAAATACTGAGCCCCAACCGTGTGCAAGAAAATAAGCTAGATGCTGAAATTGGGGATGAAGCTCAGTGATGAATGTCACCTGCCTTGGGGGATCTTAAAAGAAACCTTTTCTAAGGTAAAAATAGAAGGAAGCATATAGTCAACCATATTCAATTCAAACTTCAATTTTTCATGGGGCACGATGGGTCCCACTGTACGTCTGTTAGCCTCTACTCCCTCTTCTTCTAGTAAGAATCGTGGTAACAATTTAGGAGACTCAGTTTTTTGAGCTTTTTCTAGATCTGAAATTCCCAGGTATTCCCGTCTTTTAATTGTTTCAGACTCACTGTGATCCAGTACCATAAATAACTGAGAACTAGCCTATATTTTTCAAAAGTGTTGAAAGTGGTTTTTAATTCTTTGAGAGTTAAATTAAAAATTCTTTTTGAGATCACTGTTCAAAAGTTATATATATATACAGATATATATAGAAAGAGAGATATATAAAATACATATATATATATATAAATCAAGTATGTAAATGCTTTCCTCAAATGCAATAGGAATAAGCCTAAGACCAACATTCTTCTTTTAAAAAATTAAAAATAAAAATTATAAAGTAAACATCCCTTTCCAGAGGGCACCAATAACCAGGTGAATCAAGTTCTAGTAGTATCAGTCTGGGGTGGTGGCTGAGAACTACATTCTCAATTCCAAAATCCAACAGCAATTGCACTGAGTCCTCATGAAAAGCTAGGCTACTCTTTCTGGACTCATAGACACAGAACTGCAGCTGCCTTATCTTACTGTTTGCTTTAACTGGATTCCAGGCTTTCTTCCATGTTCCTCTCTTCTGGTGGATCTGAATAACCTGTTCCTCAATTCCCAGTGTCCTCATGGAACTTGTTCTCCTTCTCTTTCCTTATACTTATTTCCCCAGCCTTGCTAGAAGGCAGCCTTTTCTTTTCTCCCTTTTCCACACAGGTAGTTTGTGACAAAGCCAGGTCTAGACTGTATCTCCAGAGCTCCAATGCACATACCTCTCTGATAGACAAATAGAAATCATGCCTTTTTAAAAAAAAAAAAAGGTTGTCTGTTCAAATGTTATCTTTTTTGGTCTTTAAATTTTGAGAACATGTAGAAAATAGTGATAAATAATCAGGCTCCTATAGTGAAAGAGCCAAGGTTAAGATTTCTATTTTATTTGTCACCAATTGCTCCTGGCAAAAGAGGAGAAATATGCCAAGCTTTGAAGATGTTATGAACTGCTGTGTGAGCAATGCGAGGTACCAATAATAAAACAACTTGTGAAAACATTTTTAAAGAACCAAATGAAGTTAAACTTAATAAAAAGTTACCCCAAAGAGAGGAAATAAAGCAACGGCTAGTTTGGTTAGTTACCAAACCTAGGGTTTTATATATTGATGCACATTTTTGGAATGGCATGACCTAGTACTATAAATCTAGATACATATAAAATAACTTTTGGGAGAGTTTTGTTAAAGTAAGTATTGAAGTAAAATTATATTTGCTAAATTTTATGACATAGAAAAAAAATATATATAGGCCACTTTTTATATTCTTTCACAATAAATGAAGTTGTACATAAGTATTATATTTGGTAATAATTTAGAGAAGAGACCCCAAGATTCCTTTCATGTGAAGAAATTAGAAGTCTAATTTGAATCTCTGTACTAAAAAGTACATGTTATTTTTATTTGCCTCTCATCTTAATAACTCCCTGTTTATGTTTCTGAACAATTTTATTCTAGAAAGAAGGTTGTGAAATGCTCAAGAACTAAAAGAAAACACAAATTAGAGTATGACATTAACTATTTACAGAACAGAATGGAGTGGGGTACTACGGAATGTGATGTTGTGTGTGATTAAGTATACACTTAATAAGCTTGATCATCTTTTAAAATTGCTTTTCAGGTAGTCCCTTCGCATGAAAAGAGCTCAAGAAAATCTTATATATAAAGGAGGTCATGACTTGGTTTTACAGACAACTAAATTACAGATATTAACACTGCAAAATAATATAATTCAGGAAATTAATTAAATATCCTGGTATCATGGCTTTCTGACAAACATACAGAACATACTAGGCTCAGAAAGATAAACAATTGAGGTTATACTCTCACCCCACCCAATGCAGCCCCCTGTACCTGAGTCAACAGAAATCTGAGTGATAACACAAAGATCACAGTGTGGGGGATATCTGCATGCGTAGCTGTAGGAGGCCTCTCTTTCCTTTTTCCTGTTTATGTTGTCAATTATGAAATGCTGAGTTGGAATGTTCTTATATTTAAGACCTGTTCAGCGTTTTCTCCTTTTCCTCACATTTACGTTAGCCTTTTCCTTTAATTATCTTGATGTTGCTATTCTTGGCAAGGCCGCTCTTTCCATTATGGTGTGTTTACCTTCCAAACAGTTCCTACTTCCTCCTTATCTTTGTGAGCTTATTAAAATTTCCAGCCCCAACTGCTCACTTCCCCTCTTCAGCGTATCCTCACCTTCACAGCTCCCTTCTCTTTCTCTCTTTTCAACCCTTCTTTCAACTCTCACCCCAACCCGCTCACCCGTTTGGAATAACAAGTTATTTCCTCTTTCATTTCCCCTTACAGAAGAAGTTTTTGGACCCATTCCCAAAAAGCTTTGGCATGAAACCATACCCATGCCGTCCTGAGTTTCCACTGGGCACATTTCCAGGGTGTTTCATCAGCCTGGAGCCTGTGGCCTTCACACCAACTTAGGCCTGCCTTTGTCAATCATGTCCATCACTGTCCAGCATTCCAGGCACCTGCACTTGTGGTAACAGGACCAATGGGTCTTGCTCCCTCTGGCAACAGGCTCATGTTTTCATATCATTTTCAAAAAGTCTGTTTGAGGTATGAAAATCTGGACTTCTTTTTTATTGTGGGTGAAAATGTGATTCAATGAAGGGAGGGAATGCTGAGTCAGCAATATTTGCCCAGCTGAGACATGTCTCTCAATTTATGGAATAACTGTATTATCCAATTACTTTTCATTCTTTATAGGTCAATCCAGTGGCATCCAAGTCAGAGGAAAAACTCTACCTAAAATTAAATGTTTTCTATTTTAGAGTAAAAAATATTGAGGCAGGGAGAGTCATATTATTATAATTTGTCCTTTAATGAGGAATCAACTGCAATGATTAAATTAAACAGACTAAAAACTTTACCATTCATTACTTGATAGTGTGTTAAAGTTTCATAGTACATTTTGATATTTGTTCTTAATATTTATGTATCACTAATACGATATATTTAAGCGTTAGAGGATTCTGTCTTGAGATGAAGGTTTTTCTCATGTACTGAAACAAAAAGGCAAGAAGTCAAGACAGTGTCTTGCATCACATAACCCTAAGCAGTCTCTTCCACATTTGATATCTAGTGCTTTGGCAACCATGTAAGTAAATATGCATGAAAGCACTCATGCAAATTAATGGCATTGGAATCCGATACCCATAAAGAGACACACTAAAAGTGAACAAGTAAGTTATTTCTTTCAATTCAAAACATTCTAGATTCAAAACCCAAACCTGGTCTTTTCTGTGAAGTTTGATTGGTTTGGTTTGGTTTGGTTCAAAGGATGAAGGGCAGAGACTGAAGAGTGAATTTTTATTTTATTTTTTAGTAAATAAGGCTTCGACTGGGTCAAGTTATAAACATTTTCTAAGTCACTCCAGTACATTGTTGTTAATGCAATTAAAAATGCAAAGTCAAAGAGACTTCCAATTAAAAATGATATTGCCAAGCAGTTTCAATAAAGTGTCTCCCTTCGATCTGATGAAAACACTGAAGAGGACCCAGAAGACATCATTTTGCTTCATAGGCATTAGCTCAGCACACAAACCAGCCCACAGGCAGGGAAGGAGGAAGAGAGAACGTCTGTAGATCAGAGGGGCCACTAGTGAGCACCAGTTTGAAGGAGGATGACTCAGTGCCCTTAAATCCACCTCACAGCCTGAGAGCTAAGGAGGAGATCAGACCCCACATGAGAGACAGAGAGCAGGGCCTGGGCCAGTCCACTCATCCTCTCCACTAACAATGTCCAGTCTGCAGAGCTCGCTTCCTGTGTGAGGCCGAACAAAAAAGGGGAGAGAAAAATACTGCAGAACAAGGGAAAGAGAGCAGCTTCTGCAAGACCCAGAGAAGAGAAGCTGGCTTTGAGCTTATCACTTGCTGGCCACCTGAACTTGGACAAGGCACTTAAACTTACACTCTCTAATCTTCAGTTTTTTGTGAGAAATGATGTATAAAAAGGAGAAACATGTTGTGCCTAAGATATGGTAAGTACTCAATAAATGCTAGTTAATATAATCATTATGATTACCAGATAGTAAGATGTACTTTCAAGTTATTCATTCATTCAGCGAATATTATTGAACGCCTGTTCTATTCTGACATTAAAAAAGACATACCATGTTCCCTTCCCTATAATCCCATGCTGCTTGTATTCTATTATAATAATTAACAATGAAAATAGTTCTGCTCCAAGAATAATAAACTAAATGAAAAGCAATATAATAATATTATCAATTGGGTTCAAGGAGAAAGGGTCAAGGAAATCTCCAAATCAAAGTCAGACTTTAACTACTCAAACTATGTTAAAACTGGATTTAATATAAGCTTATGTAATTAGACGTTTACGCCCAATATTTAAGAACATAATTTTTACTGTCTACAAAAAATATAAAAATAGTATAAGTGCAATAGTCTCTTAACATAGACACCACATAAATAGTTTAATGTGGACTATAAAAAATTGAAAGAACTTAAGTTATTCAGATTTGCTATAAAAAAGTACATAATTGATACAACAATATCAATTCTAAGATAATAGCAATCCTGATGTTCTAATAGCTATTACATTAGAATTGCTTTATCTTCTCCCATGCATAACTCTAATTTTAACATCAGAGGTTTTTGTCATTTCATTTAGTGTTATCAGATTTGTCCTTTTACAATAATTCTGCTAATATTAATATATTTAGATTTGGGGGGGGATATCACAATAAGAACACAATTTTTAAGCTGACTGTTGGAATATAGTCTAAATTAACTGATCTTTTTTGTCCACGTCAGGGCTGAAGAAGTAAGTTATCTGACCTAAGATGATCATGCATTTGACTCCAAGTAAACCCATTCTTGGGGTTGCTTAAAATGTCATATGCTGCTATTTCTATTCCTAATTTAACAGAACTAGCTTATTTTTCTCCTAAAAATCCTTGAGGATACTTATTTTGTTCTGTTCTCAAGCAGATAGCCACCCTACTAAAGTGCACTGGCATCTTGCAATCAAAGTGTTCTTGAGGTAAGCCTGCTAAAATAAACGGGTTTTCATCCTGACTAGTTCATTTGAAGGGAAAAAA
This sequence comes from Stenella coeruleoalba, assembly GCF_951394435.1. Lineage (NCBI taxonomy): Eukaryota > Metazoa > Chordata > Mammalia > Artiodactyla > Delphinidae > Stenella > Stenella coeruleoalba. The sequence goes on from NC_137148.1 coordinate 74,737,374, forward strand.
TAGGGATTTTACCTGTGAACATTGAAACTACTTGATTTTATATCCCCTTATAAATTCTGACTAAATAGATATTCATTGAAATGTATCAGACTATACAACAATTTCCAAGCCTAACACTGCATCAGATGATGAAATAGAATCCTCCTTTGTTTTCTAAGATGACCTGTTTCTCCTTATTTAGAGAAGCCAGAAAAGAAAAATAACTTTTCACCCCACACTAAGTACCTTTAAACTCATGAAAGGCAAGGCCACCTTAGACCATCTCCTATCTTTCTGGTTCCCTCTCCTCCAGTAAAGGCTTTTAAGAAATGGAAAGGAATATCTTTATGTTCTTCCTAACTGTTCCCCACTGCCTCTTTCTTTTTGATGGGTAGGTTGGTGCTACTGCCAGCAGTCCAATTCTCTATCAGCACATTTTAAACTACACTGAGAAAAAGAAAAAGAAGAGAAGAGGTATGTCAGAATCCAGAAAGCTGACCACACTGGCCTCAACTTTGCTAATTGAAACACGACTCCCTGGAGCCATTTGTCCACAACTTTTATGTCCATAATTGTGTCTGACGAGTTTGGAGAAAGAAAAGTAGCAGGAGAAGAAATACCAAATACTCAGATACAAGTAGCTGACCACAAAAAGTTTCCAGATCGGTACCAGCCAACATCTTAGTGATGTATAGACTAGCAGGCAAAAATAATCTTTGGAAGCAAACCATGCTGAGTTGTAACCATGGTTCTGTCCCTGGACAAGTGGCTTAGTTTCTCTGAGCCTGTTTCCTCATCCATAGAATACAAATGATAATACCTTGCTATTTCTGTTGTTATATAGGTTAAAGTAAAATATGTGAAGTACTTAGATTGGTAGCGGGCCCAGGGTAAACACTCAAAAAGTATTCGCTGTTAATATCATCATCATGATCATTTCTTTTACTTGTCTCTTTGTTATGCACTTCTTGTTTTCCCCAGTTATGTCAACTATTTCAATAAACATGTTTAAGTACATGCCATGTGCCAGACAAGCACGACAGAGGGAATTGTGACACAAAGAATAACTGAAATGTAGAGTTTCTGGGTACAGAAGCTCACAATCCAGGAGACAGGACAGAGATAAACAGATAAGCACTCTACCTGCTAACAGACCCATGATACCACTGTGCCCTTATTTCTGCATACATCTGCGTTTGCTAACAAACTACATACCGCTCAAAGTCAAAGCCACGTCTTAGTCTTCCCTATATCCCTAGCTCCTCATCTGGCCCATGAATACATGTTCAATAAATGTTTGCAAAACAAACAAATGAATGCTTTGCATTCGGAGCAAAGAGAGTTTACATCACCTGGAGAAAATAGGGTGGCCTCACCAAGAAGGTCACATTTGAGCTGTGTCTTAAAGAATAAACTGAAGTTCAATAGGTAGTGTGTGAAAGCGCTTTCTGGAAAAAAGGAGCTATATAAAAATTCAATTCTAAACTCTCAGAAGGTTAGACTCCTAATTTTAAATTCCCTTATAACAGCACATAGGACCTGAAGAAAACTTATCCATAGATTACTGAATATCAACAATAACTAATATATGTAGAGCACCTAAACATGCCTGGCACTGTCCTCAATGTTCTACAGTATGAACTTACCTAATTCTCACCACAATCATACGAGGTAGGTACCCATTTTACTTGGGCACAGAGACATTAGGTGATTTGCTCAAGGTCACACAGCCAAGAACTAGCAGAGTCAGATTTCAGCCTAGATGGTCTGGATCAAGAGCCTACCGGCTTACTCACAGGCTCTCTCCCCCCTGTATTCACTCACTCTGTCTTTGGATAAATGCTGATTATCTTCTTTGAGCTAGGTACTGTCATTCTAGTGTGAGAAGACAAACAATAAGCCAAACAAATAAGTAAATGGTATAAAATATGAGGAGGTGATGTGTTATGGCAAAAAACACTAACGAGAAAGGGGGAATACAGAGTGTCCAATAGAGGGGAGATGTCCAATTTTAGCTACTGGGGTCAGGTAAGGCTAGCTGAGAAGATGGCATTTGAGCAAAGACTTCAAAGAGATGAAAGAGTGAGTTTGGTGGTTGTCTGGAGGAAGGGAATTCGAGGCAAAGGGCAAAGCGAGTGCAAAGGCACTGAGATAAGAGAGTACCCGGCCAGTCAAGGCCAATGTGATTGAAGTAAAGGAGAGTAGAAGAGATCAGAAAAATAAGAGATGGTGAAAAAAAAATGAAAAAAAAAAAATAAAGAGATGGTGAGATCATGTAGAGCCTTCTAAGACACTAGCTTTTACTCAGTAGAAAAATATTGTACAGAAGTTTTCTTTGCATCAGTACCTACCCAGCCTTCTTCCCTAGCTCGGGCCAAGCAATGAGACAGATTTTACAACTGGCCTCCCCCCATTCTGTTCTTGGCACCCAAATGGAGTGAGTCCACTTTGGAGTGCTCACAGACCTATCCCACCTTCTTTAGATCCCTTTTTGCATTCAATAAAATAGAACCATGGACTACACAGAATCATTACTGACATGGAAAAAGTCCCTGGACCTTTGAATAAGATCACTGATCTAATAGATCAGAAGATTAGGGGTAGGATGGGAAAAGGATGCTTATTTAAAACAGCTACTCTGAGCCTGTAACCATTTTTATATGACAGCTTCCATGACTACATCTACCCCCTACACAGTACTTGTGGGTTGTAAGTTTCATATAGATTAAAAAAAAAAATTCACATACTTTACAAATGTTTCAAAGAAATGCCAATTTTTCAGCTCCAGAACTTAGATTATATTGTTTTATATTGATTTTCAATTTACAAGTTGACACCAGAGTCCCATGTTGGGTGAAAAGCCCATTTATGAAGGGGGTTCTATGAAGAACCCCATTCAAGTCTCAAACAAAACAACAAAGATTAAATTTGACAGGGAAACTTCATAATAAGATAAAAGCAGATGTTAGTAACCAAGCAATTACTACTCTTTAAATCTATTTTCTTAATAATTATTATAAGAAATGTGAAATCTTTGAATCAATGAAAGTTTTAATTTTATTTGGTAAAATTTACATAAAATTAAATCCTTAAGTGTATAGTTGAATACATAAATGTAAACACCCAGGTAACCAACAACTAAATAAAGATATAGAAAGTTTCCATCTCCCCATAAGATTTTCTCATATGTCCTCCTACTCTATCCCATCTACTACAAGACAACCACTGTTCTGATTTCAAAATCTCACAAGATTGGTTTTATCATTCCTTGAATTTCATATACATGGAATCATACAGAATGCAATCTTTTGAGTCTGGCATATTTTGCTCCACATACTGAGATTCAGCGATATACTTAAGCACTAGTAGTTCATTCATTTTTATTGCTAAGTAGTAATATATTGCATGAAAATACCACACTTTATTTATTCTCCTGTTGATAGACACTGGGTCATTTCCAATTTGGGGCTACTGTGAATAAAACCACTATGAACTTTCTTGTACAAGTCTTTTGTGGACAGGAGTTTTCATTTCTCTTGGGTAAAAAACAATGGAGTGTAATTATGAAAATATAGGGGTTATTTATGTTTAGCTTTGTAAAAGGTACCAGACAGTTTTCCAACTTGTTATATTATTTTGTTTTCTTTTTTCAAGGAAACCCTTTTTTTTTTAACATCTTTATTGGGGTATAACTGCTTTACAATGGTGTGTTAGTTTCTGCTGCATAACAGAGTGAATCAGCTATACATATACATATATCCCCATATCCCCTCCCTCTTGCGTCTCCCTCCCACCCTCCCTACCCCACCCCTCTAGGTGTTCACAAAGCACCGAGCTGATCTCCCTGTACTATGCAGCTGCTTCCTGCTAGCTATCTATTTTACATTTGGTAGTATATATAAGTCCATGCCACTCTCTCACTTCGTCCCAGCTTACCCTTCCCCCTCCCCGTGTCCTCAAGTCCATTTTCTACGTCTGCATCTTTATTCCTGTCCTGCCCCTAGGTTCTTTGGAACCATTTTTTTTTTTAGATTCCATATATATGTGGAATAGCATACAGTATTTGTTTTTCGCTTTCTGACTTACTTCACTCTGTATGACAGACTCTAGGTCCATCCACCTCACTACAAATAACTCAATTTCATTTCTTTATATGGCTGAGTAATATTCCATGGTATATATGTGCCACATCTTCTTTATCCATTCATTTGTCGATGGACACTTAGGTTGTTCCCATATCCTGGCTATTGTAAACAGTGCTGCAATGAACATTGTGGTACATGACTATTTTTGAATTATGGTTTTCTCAGGGTATATGCCCAGTAGTGGGATTGCTGGGTCATATGGTAGTTCTATTTGTAGTTTTTTAAGGAACCTCCATACTGTTCTCCATAGTGGCTGTATCAATTTACATTCCCACCAAGAGTGCAAGAGGGTTCCCTTTTCTCCACACCCTCTCCAGCATTTGTTGTTTGTAGATTTTTTGATGATGGCCATTCTGACTGGTGTGAGGTGATACCTCATTGTAGTTTTGATTTGCATTTCTCTAATGATTAGTGAGGTTGAGCATTCTTTCATGTGGTTGTTGGCAATCTGTATATCTTCTTTGGAGAAATGTCTATTTAGGTCTTCTGCCCATTTTTGGATTGGGTTGTTTGTTTTTTTGATATTGAGCAGCATGAGCTGCTTGTATGTTTTGGAGATTAATTCTTTGTCAGTTGCTTCGTTTGCAAATATTTTCTCCCATTCTGAGGGTTGTCTTTTCATCTTATTTATGGTTTCTCAAGGAAACACCCTTTTTTTTTAATTGAAGTATAATGGACAAATTATATTAGTATCAGGTGTACAACATAGTGATTCATTATTTTTATAGATTATACTCCATTTATAGTTATAAAATTTTGGCTATATTCCCTGTGCTGTACATTACATTTTTGTATCTTTTTTGTTTTTAACATCTTTATTGGAGTATAATTGCTTCACAATAGTGTGTTAGTTTCTGCTTCATAACAAAGTGAATCATCTATACATATACATATATCCCCATATCTCCTCCCTCTTGCGTCTCCCTCCCACCATCCCTATCCCATCCTTCTAGGTGGTCACAAAGCACCGAGCTGATCTCCCTGTGCTATGTGGCTGCTTCCCTCTAGCTATCTATTTTACATTTGGTAGTATATATAAGTCCATGCCACTCTCTCACTTCACCCCAGCTTACCCTTCCCCCTTTCCCCCTCCCCGTGTCCTCAAGTCCATTTTCTACATCTGCATCTTTATTCCTCTCCTGCCCCTAGGTTCTTCAGAACCTTTTTTTTTTTTTTTTTTTTTAGATTCCATATATATGTGTTAGCATACGGTATTTGTTTTTCTCTTTCTGACTTACTTCACTCTGTATGACAGACTCGGTCCATCTACCTCACTACAAATAACTCAATTTCGTTTCTTATTATGGCTGAGTAATTTTCCATTGTATATATGTGGCATTAAGCATTTTTGGTGAAATATTTTTAAACTTTGTTTAGTCATTTCAGATGATCTAAAAGAACCCCAGAGACAATAAAAGAAGAGCACATCTGTAATCCTCTCTGTTAGTATAAGTGTCTGACTGTTTCCTGTCCCACAAGGCATATTCCCACATAAAACATGACATGGAGAATGAGTAGTAATGACTGGAGTGCAATGACTGGGCTTGTGAACATCCCACACAATGATCATAGGTTCACTTATGAGATGATGTGCTAACAACACCAAAAATGAGCAACGTCAACCGCATAAGACTATTTAACAACAGAGGGGGACATTTCGACGCCAAAGGCTCATTGGAGAGAAGGCATTTACTAAGCTTGTCCCTAGAGGACTCCCAAGGCCTCAGAATATAGTTCACAGCACATTTTTCTCTTCCTCTGTGTGTAGGTTGAGAACACCAATTTCAGGACAACTCTTGAGAGCAGCATGAGAATTTTTGGGTGTATATTTTTTTGAGATGGAGATATTTTGAGGTTGATTTTAAATAGGTAAAGGAACATTTCTGGATACTGATAGTCTTCACACTGCACAGTAGTATGGGACCATAAGAATGACCATGCAAGCTAAAACCATGCAAGTCGTCTTAATAATCAATGAGAAATTATGATTGTTTTGTGACCTCTAGAAGTTTTTGTCAAAACAATAAATCACCTCTTACTGTCAATTATAAATACATAGGGAAATTTAAAAAATAGAAAAATTAATATATATTCTATACACTGTAATTTAAAACATTAGAAACATTGAAAATTAATATGTTTAAAATTTTTGTAAGAATCTCATCAAAAGTTGTTTAAACAGTGCTTGCCTTTTCATTGTGTAATAGGATATGGAGCAAATATCTTTTCTGTCTTACTGAGTTATTACACTCTTCTAAGTTTGGGTCAGCTTTTAACCTTTTGTTCTTTGTTATTTGATTTAAACATTGTATAATATCTCTAAGAGTTCTTTAATGTGGAGTTTTTTGTTTGGGTTTTTGTTTTGTTTTGGCGGTACGTGGGCCTCTCACTGTTGTGGCCTCTCCCGTTGTGGAGCACAGGCTCCGGACGTGCAGGCTCAGTGGCCATGGCTCATGGGCCCAGCCGCTCCGCGGCATGTGGGATCTTCCTGGACCGGGGCACGAACCCATGTCCCCTGCATCGGCAGGCGGACTCTAAACCACCGCGCCACCAGGGAAGCCCTGGGTTTTTTGGGTTTTTTTTTAAGCAGTGTCACTTCCTCTGGGACATCTTCATCCTTTTTTCATAACCACTTTCCAATTTTACCTCCAGAGTTATCATTTTTTGTTTCTTTGCTGCACTTCCATTGTTCACCAATTCCCTGTTTCAAGGATTTATTTTTGTAAAAAGTCACATGAGCTTATCATTGGAAGACAAAGACACAACATCACTATGCACTTTGCTGTCTGTGCATGAACTGAATAACAGATGCACAGTGACAGGCCTTGAATAAAGTGATGTGATTTTCACTGATCATTATATGCATCTGTTTCATATATGTATCTGAAACATTATAATTCAACACCTGTATACACTACAAAGTGAACATCACCAGAAGTCCAGTTATCATCCATCACCACACACTTGACCCCCACCACCCATTTTGCCCACCCCCCCAACCCCCTTCTCCTCTGGTAACCACTAATCTGATCTCCATATCTACGATTTTTTTGTTTTATTTTGTGTTTTGTTTTGTGAGATTCCACATATGAGTGAAATCATATGGTATTTGTCTTTGTCTGACTTATTTCATTTAGCATAATACCTTCAAGATCCATCCATGTTGTTGCAAATGGCAGGGTTTCCTTCTTTTTATGGCTGAGTAGTATTGCATTGTGTTTATGCACCACATCTTTATCCATTCATCCATCGAAGGACACTTGGACACTTAGATGGCCAACAAGCACATGAAAAGATGTTCAACATCACTAATTATTAGGGAAATGCAAATGAAAACCACGACAAGCTATTACCTCACAGCTATTAGAATGTCTATTAACAAAAAGACAAGAAATAAAAAATATTGGAGAGAATTTGGAGAAAAGGGAACACTTGTACACTGTTGGTTGGTAAACTGGTGCAGCCACTATGGAAAACAGGATGGAGATTACTCAAAAAAAAAAAAAAAGAATAGAATTGCCACATGACCCAGCTATCACTAATTTGAAAAGATATATGCACCTCTATGTTCATTGCAGCATTATTTACAATAGCTAACGTATGGAAACAACACAAGCGTCCATCAATGGATGAATGGATAAAGAAGATATGACATATATACACAATAGAATATTACTCCTCCATAAAAAAGAGTGCATTTGTTTTTTAACATCAAGGTTTGTGGGCTGGAGATCTAGCAGCAAAGTTTGTGCTGTGGAAGATTACTTAAGATTAATACTGAAATTTGAACCATTTTGTTGGGGGACTGGTGTTATCAAACTAAACTAAGGTAACGGAAATTCATGCATTCTAAACCATGCAAAATGAGAATTGCCACTATTGGTTTTCCCACTGATTTGATTTGACCTCAATTTAGCCATTGGGTATTTTCTTCCTGCTTTAATGGATTTTATAAAACTTCTAAGCAAAGGGTTTGGTGGGCTTTTTGGAGTTTAGAGGGAGTAAATCTCAGGCAAAACTCAGGTGTATAGGATATAGGGCTGTTCTACTTTTCAGGAAGCTTAGTTTCTATTTCAAACTCATCTCTTACAAAGTGGCAAATCTGAGTATTCTATCAATGGCTCTCATACCTGAATTAAGATTCAATCCCCAAATCCCCTTCTCAGGACCTACCAACATCCCTCTAGCTTCAGCCTGATTCTCTTCTTTTTTATATATGGTCCCTCTCTCACCAGCAAACATTACAAGAGTGGGAGGATCCTGGCTCTGATAAAGAAGTATCCTGGGCTTCCCTGGTGGCACAGTGGTTGAGAGTCCGCCTGCCGATGCAGGGGACACAGGTTCGTGGAGGATCCCACATGCCGCGGAGGATCCCACATGCCGCGAAGCGGCTGGGCCCGTGAACCATGGCCGCTCAGCCTGCGCGTCCGGAGCCTGTGCTTCGCAACGGGAGAGGCCACAACAGTGAGAAGCCCTCGTACCGAAAAAAAAAAGAAGTATCCTTAGTACCATTCCACATCATCCCATCCTATGCCTGGATCTTTCTGAAACTCAAAAGCCAAGGATTTGATTCATTTCCCATGGCTACCATGAGGGGTTTTACTATAATGACCCCTTCCCAAGCAGCAAATGCTACAAGATTGCAACTTGAATGGGAGAAGGACCATGGGATAAAAAGAAATGTAAAAAAAACAAACAAACAAACAAACAAAAAAAAACAGCTAATTTGTTTCCTAAATTTTATCCCACAGCAAGAGAAGAAGCATAGCACTGTGTTTAAACAAAGGTCTGTCAGCTTCCTGAGTTTAAATCTAGGCTTCACTGCTAAATATTACTTTATCTCATTGGGCCTCAGTTTCATCATCTGTAAAACTGAGATAGTAAAGGTTCAGACCTCTTAAGATTTTTGTGGAAATTAAACTAACTTTTTCATGAAAAGCATTTAGCATAGTGCCTGGCAGATAGCAACTGCTCAATAAATGTTAACCTTTGTTACTAAGGGAAACAGCCACCAGTGGAGGATGGAAACTCCAATTTTTGAGGTTATATATCCCCCAAATACCCTTAGAATTATGCCACTTATTCTCAGCTGGGTTGTGACTGCCATAAGCTTTTCAAAAATCAATTAGCCTACAATTTTGTTTTAAGCTAAAAAAACTAAAACTTGCTTAGAATTTTCCTTACACAAAATTAAAAGAAGAGGATTTGCTGCTTTTTAAAAAGGACTCTATGTGATTATACACTGCATGAATCCTGTGGACCAGGATAAGGTAATGAAGTGTATGAATTCCAGTAAAAAAAAGCATTTTTTCTTTATCATCAACAACGGAGTCAAAACTGCCAGCAGGGCCAATCATGCTAAATCCATGTGAACTAATCCACTGAGAGTGAAGGGTCAAGAATCACAAAAATTTAAAATTTTTCCTCCTATTCTTTGATGATTAATACGCCTGTGGGCACCTGGGAAACAGTCCTAACTGTCATCGCCTTCACTGTTTCCACCATGTGTCTGGAACTACTTCCCAGAAACGTGTGTGTGCACGCACATGTGTAAGTGAATACAAAGGTTGGGCAAGGAAAAAGAAATGGTTTTGAAATGACCAAATAGGTTATTATTTATTGAAGCATTAGGCAAGTTTATTGGCAGCTTTCCTTAGCTTTCTCTACAAAGGTGGCAAATGTCCTGCATACAAAACAAAATCAAATAAAAAAATAAATAATCAGCATCTCCTCAGCAATTGTACCCACTGAAAAATGTAACACTTGTTAAAGCTGAACACATGAGCAACGCAGTTAGAGGCTCAGCCGCAGAGCCCAAACACTAAATTATAGGCTCACATCTATCCTGTGATAGAAAGAATTGAGGAAGAACCGTCTTCTCAGCCCCGGCTTATTCTTTCCAACGTTGTACATCTGTTTTTCTTGCCCACTTGACCTCTTTACTTCTCCAATGGCTGCACCTCAATTTTGTCTCCCCCAAGGCATAAAGTCTTTGGTGCACAAAGTGTCTTCCACCATCTTTAGCTAAGGACATGCTCCCTTTTGCGGGAATTTAATCTTGAGCAGAAAGATGCAAGGAAGGAAGTCAGCTGGGCTCACTTGTTCCAGCAGTGATGCCATGAGACTGCTGCCCAAACCACTAGAGCTGCCCTGGACCTATTCTTTTGCACGCTTGGGATTTCCAGGCTTACTGTTGAACCTGTGCATCCTCTCACATTTTTCCTGTAAATTCCCTGTTGCTCAAATCAGCTAGGGTCAGTTCTGTTGCTTGCAACTAAAGAACCCTAGCTCATAGGCTACTCACCCTGCCTTCTCCCTAGACCCAGCTTAAAACTGTCTGGGGTAAAGAGAGAGTCCTTCCATGATACGTCCTCTGAGTTCCATGCCTCATTTAGGGACAATGCCACCAAGAGAAGAAGGTGGTTAAGCTTCCATTTCACAGGTCAGCCAAGGATGAATGTTCGAAACAGGAAGTAAACCTATATGGTCATAAATATGTATAAGTGAAAATTATAGGTATATTATATAATTATAGGTATATTAAAGGTATAACACAAATGCTAATTTTTGTTTAATAAATTTAGGTCATGATATAATTTAAAATCACTTCTTAAAAGTTTGTTATTTTCTGGTATTTAAATATTACCTGTTATAGATTGAATGTTTGTGTTCTCCCCAAAATTTATATGCCAAAACCTAATCTCAAATATGATGGTAGTTGGAGGTGGGGTTTTGGGCAGTGATTAGGTCATAAGGGTGGAGCCCCCGTTAATGGGATTAATGCCCTATAAAAGAGACCCCAGAACATTCCCTCACCCCTTCTGCCATGTGAGGACACAGCAAGAATATAGCTGTCTATCAACCAGGAAATGAACCCTCACGAGGCACTAAATTTGCTGGTACCTTGATCTTGGACTTCCCAGCCTCCAAAACTGTGAGAAATAAATGTTTATTAAGTCACCCAGTCTATGGTATTTTTGTTATACCAGCCCAAACTGACTTTACCAGTTATTAATCTAATATTATGCTTCCTTAAGAAAAACACAGGTTTTTTTCCACATTAAAACAAACAGACAAAAAATACCAACAACAGAAAACACTAGCTGTCTAGAGATTCATAGTTTGTGGCAACTTGGTCAACCATCTTGGACTAAGGAACTGTAATAGCAGTTTTTGATTCATACACAGTCATGTGAAGAAAAGGAAGGGCTTGAGGTCCCTGAGTCTTGTCTTAGCTTCCTGGATGGATGTCCCTTTGTGCCTCTTTTTGCACAGACACACTTCTTTAGCACAGCTTGACTACTAGCAGTTCCCTTTCACCTGGCCAAAGAACTTTGTGAGACAATCTTCCACCAACCCCCATGAGCAGCCCAGAACACTGTGAAAAACCAGAGCACCCTCTCTTTCAAACAGCAAGAGAAGCCCCGGACAATAAGTTTTTAATCATTCACTCCAGAACCCTTTGAAGCTGTAAAAGTTACAATTATTCCCATAATAGTAAAGATTACTAATTAACTTCTCTAGAAACTTCTTTTAAGCCTTTTAAAGGGGCTATACCTTTTTCCTAAACTTTCAACAAAATTGAACCAAGCAAAAGTTGAGGGTTTTTTTTTTTTCTTTTTCTTTTTAAACAGAGTTATGCAGTAGTTTTCTCATGTTTTCCAGGGTTACTGCCTTTGCTAACTAATTCTGATATTTAATACCTCTCATTTAATACCTCTCAACTTGGTTTTTCTCTTCAACATCAAGGACAGTGTGGGCCAGTATTTAACTAACTTTAAACTCAACAATCCCCAAGCCCTGCTGGGTGAGAAGAAGTGAGGCACCATGCCAACCTACTTCTCCCCTGACAGGCAGAATGCTAGCCCTCTTAATGCACAGACCTCATATCCTCATTCAGAATTGTTCCCTAGTGCAAATGATCATTCTTACACTACTGTGGGATTCAGCAACCAAATTCCGTATTAAACACTTCCTATGTGTCTGGCACTACTTTAGGCACTCTGGAACATATAAAAATAGTAGAAGGTAAGGTTTGCTTGTAAACATTGTGGCGACACCACCAAATTTTAAGGCAGACATCCGTTTTCCTGTGAAGACCACATCTTTCTCTGAGCTCAGAACCTCCTTGGATCTTGCAGACTGAATTGTCTTCCCAGGCTTTGTAAAAGAAACAAGACATAGAAATGGCAAAGGCGAAGTAATGGTAATAATAATAGTGAATAATGAGTCTTGGGCGAAAGGAACCACGACGTGGAAGAGCTGGCTCAAACACACTTGCTGTCCCAAGAGATCATAAATTATAATGACTCGAGTGTTTACGGTGAGACCCACGTTTACCACTGTGATTATTTATTTCATCGTCCCTTCTAAATGACTTCAGTTACCCCCACTTTTTGGATACAGAATACCCTGCAGAGTTTCTGAGATGGGTAGAAGTCACAAAGAAGGACAGAAGTCCACAGTCTTGCTACCCAAAGTGCAGCCCAGGACCAGCAGTACTAGCATCACCTGCGATCTGTTAGAAATGCTGAATCCTAGGCTCCATCCCAGGCCTACTAAACCAGAATCTGCATTCTAACAAGATCCACTGGGAGATTCCTCCACACATTAAAACTTGAAAAGCTCTGGTCTATAGCATTTGATAATTTGAAAGAGCTTTCAAAACTACCTGGAGTTCCTGGTTGTAATTTCTAGAATGTGAAAGAGAATTTATAATGCATGTACATGTCTTCCCTGCAGTACAGCATGCAGTCTTTTTTATTTGTGACTGAAATAAGACATCTTATAAGATCTGAAAATAAAATTTAAAAAAAAAGATCTGTCTCTACTGATATGAATTGTCCAACAGTGAAGTTTTTCACGCCATATATGCTTCCACTGAAAGAAAGGAATTTATGTGCTTATCAAATTTAAAATAGTTACATTGGGCTTCCCTGGTGGCGCAGTGGTTGAGAGTCCGCCTGCCGATGCAGGGGACACGGGTTCGTGCCCCGGTCCGGGAAGATCCCACATGCCGTGGAGCGGCTAGGCCCGTGAGCCATGGCCGCTGAGCCTGCGCATCCGGAGCCTGTGCTCCGCAACGGGAGAGGCCACAACAGTGAGAGGCCCGCGTACCGCAAAAAAATAATAATAAAATAAAATAGTTACATTTATTTTAATAACACTTAACATGAATATGAATTATGCAACCACATTAAGGAAAGAATTAGAAAAGTAAAACCAGTTCCTATAAAATAACTTTGTCACCTAAATATGCCCAAAACAAAATCTTGGGCCAACATGACTTTTCTTTTTCTCTTTTCCAAAATACCCCATTAAATAGATTTAACTTTGTCTTTCAAACTGTCCTTACCAAAGAATGATTTTGCCATATGCTTAAATCCATATGGCTCATTCCATTATAAAATGGCCATGAAAAATGAAGGGGAAGAACACAGTTTTCTTCTGAAGAATTTATTTGAGGTGACAAAATAGACTAAAGTGAGACTATTGCAAGGGTTAAACTTACATTCCATGTCCTCCAAAAATCTAATGAAATTTGGGCCTTCTGGGAAGGATGGAGAAAATTTTATAGAAAATGAAGACTCTAAGGAAAACAATCTCCATGGGTAGTTCAAGAGGAATGAGAACCTATCTATAGCATTCAGGATTTAGGTTAAAAATGAGGAAAAGTTTCCTGACAATTAAGATTATTAAATGCATAAATTAGCATTATATGGAAATTTAAGAGGACACAATGTTAATAGCGTTTGCTTCCTTGAAGTCATGAAGCAAAGTCATGATTTATTCTTATTGAGGCTCTTGTTTTAAACATAATAATTGTTGTTGTTGTTGTTGTTGTGATCTTATTATTATGACAACAGTGACAAATGAGTACTAACAATATATCAGGCACTGTGCTTTGTACTCTACATGCGTTGTAGGTGCTATTATTATACTCATAGTTGGAAAGAACTGATTCTATGAGAGGTTAAGTGACTTATCCAAGGTCACAAAGGCAGTTTGTGGTAGGACCAGTGTTCATAAAAGGCAGCTTCCCTGCAGAGTCAGCACACTGAGCCTCTCTACTATACTATACTGTCTCCTGATACCCATACATAGTGACAAGCCAGACTGGGACCCTAAAGTTGGATTCACTTAGCACTGTGGCAAATAGCCTTTCAGGGGAACTCTCGTCAATATTGGGAAAGGCATTAGGAGTATAAAGATAACATCTAGTTAACCAGGTGAGTGAAACATCTAATTTGCTCCTCGTCTATTCAATGTGTCATCATTACCAGGCACAGCCCACCAAGCTGAGAGCTGATTTAGGCTACCTCAGGGTTTCCATATGCCATCCACATGGCTCTCACCATATCAATACCCAGACGCAAAGCAGTTCTGGAGACATTCTGATCCTCACTCCCCATTGCACTAACCAACCATGATCTGTCAACATACAGGACAACAAACCCACCCTCTCCTTCTCTCTCTCAATTACACACAAACCAAATGACAAAATTTTTCATAAGAAGGACCATCAGAAGAGCCTGAAACTGAGCTGATGCCATCATTAGCATAATATAAATGCAGTGGATTTAATGTCTCTAGTTTCTACCTAGATCAAATAAGATAGCATATGTAAAGCCCAGCCAATGTGCAGAACATCAGAGGTACTCAGCAAATGGTAGTTCTTTCCTTTGCCCCCTCCTTAATTACATGGTTCTCACATATTTTATTTTACTTCTGAATTCGAGAGTAGAAGGCATGATCCCTTTAGAAAAAGCCAGGTGATATCCCATTGGGAAGGAAACAGATTGGAGTTAGAAGTGACAGGGCAGCAATGGAGATATTTATAAGGTGCCTCCACTTTATAAAAAGTAGCTCAATTCCACAAGAGAAAAGGAAGGTGAGTACACATCAAGACTTAACACAAGATAGCAGAAAATATCTGAGAGCTAATGCAGAAATTTGACACCTGACCACTATAAACTGCCTTGTGCTATAGGAAACCATGAATTATTTGAAGACACTAAATGCCTAGGGTTCAGTGTACTGTTACCAGTAGCTTATGACAAATAAAAAGTACCAACCTGCCCAAAAGCCATGAAGATGACCCAAGTGTTCACAGGAAGGTCCAAATAGACTAATGACTAAAGCGGGTTCAGACAACATTCTACCTTTGAAGATACCTCACCTGTACTTAGAAGTTTCAAAATGGATTTCTTGGGCACAGGAGAAATTATAAATTTATGTATTAACTTTTTATATTAAAATTATATTGTAATTAAAATTATATTATAATTTTAAAAGTTAATTATAAATTATAAATATTATATATTAAGTGTTACTATAACAAGTAAGATGCTTGTTTTTCTCAGTAACTCATCCTAGAAGCAAGTCTAACATACATGCCTCAGTACCCTAGTGAGTCAGTAGAAGGCAAGCAATCTAAAAGGAATGGAGGGCTTCCCTGGTGGCGCAGTGGTTGAGAGTCCGCCTGCCGATGCAGGGAATATGGGTTCGTGCCCCGGTCCGTGAAGATCCCACATGCCGCAGAGCAGCTGGGCCCATGAGCCATGGCCGCTGAGTCTGCGCGTCCAGAGCCTGTGCTCCGCAACGGAAGAGGCCACAGCAGTGAGAGGCCCATGTACCGCAAAAAATAATAATAAATAAAAGGAATGGAAAGTTTCTTTAACAAAGCATTTTTCAAATTTTTGAAATTCATATCCTCCTTTGATATGTATCAATATCTAATGTTTTCTTTTAATGTTCTATAAAATTCAAAGCAAAATGAACAGTATTATTTGCATTGAATCAAAACAATGGAAATAGTAATGCTTTGCTTTCAAACCACATGGTCCGGTGCCACCATTATGACACTGGAGCTGGCAATATAAGGGAGAATGTGCTACTGCTCACTTCTGCCTGAAGAATCTTTGCTCTTGTACTCATCTGGAAATATTCTCATTGATCAAATTTCAGAGTTCCAAACTGCTTCACTCTACTGAATACTCATGGTCTTAAAAGAAGACTAAGTAAATTGCTAAAAGAAATGTGTAAACTCTTCTAGTTTAAAAATAATTAAATCTCAGAAATTGTATCTGCAACTTTTGCAAGGTATTTGTTAGTCATTCTAAGTCGTGAAGCTTTAATAACATCACCCATCTTTTACAAGTTGTTGGAACATTTTATAGGTTGTCATTTTCTGTCATCATCTGGATTTAGCCTTTTTTTTTCCTGGAACATACTCAACACATAATGCCTCTTGTGAACTACCATCATTTATTTACATGGAGTGAGAAGGCAGCATGGGAGTATTTTGGAAGATTCCAAAGGCTTTGACAGTCAGATACACTCATGTTCAAATCCTCAATCTGCTGCTGCCTATCTAGATGACCTTGAGCACGTTCCTTAACCTGAGCCTCTATTTCCACACCTGTAAAATGAGCTTAACAATTCCCCTCTGTCAGGACTGTTGTGAGAATTAGAAGAATACATTTAAAGCCCCTTGCAGAGTACCTTGGCACACAGTAAGTACTTAATGTAATTTTTTAGTAACTATCAAGCTTATGGAAAAGATTTTGTTATTTATATTATGATTTTTAGTCCACATGATATGGGGTATTCCTTTAAAAAAGAGAAAGATTTTGAGTTTTTAAAATGAAAAGTACTATGTGTCTATATTTAATGAAATTTGATCTCTACTATCATAATAGTGATCATTTTGAATGAAATTGAAATATAGTTACCTAGGCAATACCCAAAAGTTAATTCCCCAAGACAGAGTGAAAGGAGATGCAAAAATTACTTCAATAATTACCAATATGTTTCCAAATACTAGTTATCTTGTCACATTATATAAATTAACCATACTGTGCGGGCCACTAGTGTCTCAGATCTTCGTTGTTTTCCAATATACCAACTATGGTTAATTTAGAACAGTTACCTAATATTATCAAGACACCACCAGATTCAGGAACTCTGATTTTCTTTATTTTAGCTTCTCCCTTCACAGGGTTTGGACTCTCATTGGTCGTGGGGGAACTAATTCTCCTGGCATGAATCCTTCCCTTCTTACCCTGACCTGCAGGCCCTCATGCTCTGCTCAAGAGCAAGGCGGGAAATACCCGCTGAAGGAATTCCTCTGCAATCCCTGCTTACCACACCGTAAAGTACTAGAAACACACAAAGCATGACAAAGATAGAATCTTATTGTTTTAACCAGTGAGAAAATTTTAAGTGACAATGTTGAAACATTTTCCCATCAACCCACATAAACTATGATTAAGCCCAAGTTTACATATTGCTAAATGTCCAGAAGAAAAATGACAAATTCAATCATCTTGATATTTTACTATAGGAAATTAACCATTGTATGGCAAAAACAAACCAAACCAAAACAAAAACACCTTCGATTCTACTCCACGCTAAAAGACAATACCACACAGGGGATGGGAAAGTATGCTAACGTTTGATTAAAACACAACAGAGAAATAAGTATCAATATAGATTCCCTTAGAATTTAGAATTTCACATATGTGAAAGTTCCTGGCATGGTACCTAATAATTGCTTAACAGACAATATTTGAACACCAACCCAAATTTATCTTCAACCTGCTATCCTATGTCTGATGTATTAATTTAGGTAATTAATCTTACAACCATCTAAATAGTTTTTTTTAACATTCTGGTAAGGACCTATGCATATTCTTGTGCTCTGAAAAGAAAAGAACTCTCAGAACAGGAATACACTGAAGTGTTCACATTTCAGTAAAAACCAGTAACGGATACGCAATTTCTTATGAATGTTCATGGAACCGGAAATGTACTGGGTGCCTTGAACTTTATCTCAGCACAATGATGCATCCAAAATAAAAATCTAAGTATATAAAACACTAAAACATAATGGTGGTTTTTACTGTAGGTCTGAAGTTAGTAGCATAGGGGAATTGCATTACATAATATGCAGCAAGATCTAATTCCTTAAAAATCTTCTTAACATATCCCAAAGTTACTCTTAAAGGCAGCTGTCCTCTCCCCTCCTTTCTCTCCACAAATTCCCCCAAACTACTTTCCCATCTCTCCCCTGTGCTAATTTTCTTCACTTCCTTACTCCTCTCTCTTCTCCTTTACCCTCTTTAGAAGAGAACAAAAGAAGAAAGATTGCAAACACTGGTCTGAGCTCCCTTGTCTGAAATCCTCCGGGCCAGATGTATTCAGAAACTCAGAACTTTTCAAATTTTAAGATTAGTATAATGCATACACTGCATATTACATTCAGTGTCTGGAAAAGCACCCTGCAATCAAGCACATTAATATTTAAGCAGTGAAATATGTGAACAGTCATATTAAGTGAGTTAAATAAATATTACACAGAGACTATACAAGCTCAGGTCAGGTTTTGGGCAAATGAATTTGCCAGAAAAGAAGAGAAATTTTTGTTTTCAGAGCTTTGATGGTTTTAAAATCACAGAAGAGATTGTAAATCTATACTTCTAAACTAACATTTTTCATTTTATTCCTGACACATTTCATTTTATTAATAGCCAACTAAAGTTATTAAGAATGATGGAATAGTGTTACCAAAGGGAAGGGTGATCCACTGAGTACCTATTGTGTTCCAGGCACTATTCTAGGTTCTGTACCTAGTGAACAAAATACATAAAAATCCTGCTCTCATGGGTCTTGCTTACATTCTGGAAGGGAGCCTGGGAGTGGGGGAGACAAATAATAAACAAACAAGCAAATGAAAATATAATCTAATATCTGATAGCTAAAGGTGAAATTAAAACAAGTAATAAAGCAAAGAAAAGGCAAGAAGAGTGAGAAAGGGAGGGTGAGGGGTGGGCCAGGAAAGCCTCTCTGGGAAGTTAGAATTTGAATGGACACTTGAAAGGCATGACTGGCTTTCAGGAGGAGAGTATCCCAGGCTGAAGGGATAGCAAGTGCAAAGTTAAGGCAGGGAGGTGGTAGAGGTGCTGCTTGAGGAAGCAGAGGTAGAGTGCCCCGAGGGATAGGGAGAAACAGGGGAAGTGAGGTCAGAAGGAAAGAATGGGATCTGGAAATGGCTCTTAAAATGAGAGAAGGACAGGCTGGGGCA
Organism: Stenella coeruleoalba; assembly: GCF_951394435.1. NCBI lineage: Eukaryota > Metazoa > Chordata > Mammalia > Artiodactyla > Delphinidae > Stenella > Stenella coeruleoalba. The sequence goes on from NC_137148.1 coordinate 74,756,583, forward strand.
GGTGATTGGAGCTGTTGTTGACTGCAAGTGATGGGAGGAATACAGCCAGACAGTGACTGAGGGCGAGAGATGCTAGTCAAGCATGGAGAAGAACGAGGTCGGCAAGGGGCCGCCATGCTGCTGGGGAGGTCATGCTGAGACTCTAAACAACCACAGTGGAGCAATGCAGGAGGGCAGGGGCACAGGCAGCAGAGACCAGAGCCCCTGTACTGCGAAGGATGAATGACGGTGGGGGAGAGAAAGTGAACAGACAAACTGAAGCCTCGGCAATAGGACAAGGCAGAATCCACTGCCCAAAGATGGGCTCTCAGGGAGAACAGGTCTGGCAGCCTGGAAGAAATTGGTACTAAGTTAGCCAAACACTTACTGTCTTCCTAAACAGAACCGGTATCAGTCCTGCTAGCTGGAGCAGGACTCAGGCATGTGGGGAGTGGGATCATTACAAATCTCCTCTCCTGCTTCTGAGTCCAGGGATAGAGTTTCTTAATATTTTGTTCGTTCACGTATCCAAACAGTCTGAAAACAGTCAGAGAGCCCTGGGAAGACAGGAAAAAGTGCTTCTGCGTCCACTAATGAAAAATGGCATTTGACAACAAAGTACGGAAATAGCTGTAGTAGTAATACAGAAGGAAGGATAGATCTTTGGAAAGATAATGCTAGCCCATAATAATATAGGAAAGAAAAAAAACTTGTCAGCCCATAGGAATAATGATGCCCCCATGACCACTGCTAGTAATGATAGTAAGGAAGCAACAGTGACAGTGATCATTATTATTAACTTCCACTTCTTTAATTACCACTATTTGCCAACACAGTGCTAGGCACTTCACAAATGATTTCCAAACCTTAAAACTATGGAGGGGTTAGAAGCACAGATAGATGTTATGATTTTTTGGTATTGTAAGACCCAAGGATCATACCAATGTAGATTAAAATGTCAGTTTTAATCCTGAAAAATAGAACTAGAAAACATGACTGTCAAATGGGGTTCTTACTGTGTATCTCCAAAAGGGATGGCTTCTTCCACAAGTGTAAGACCTATACCTGATGCATTCTACAGAAAGGAGGGAGAGAGAAAGGGAGAGAGATCAAGCAAACTACCCAATCAATAAATGATTCCCTCTTCCAACTGGAAACATGAGAAAAGAAAAGTTCCTCCTGCACAATTTTTCCTAGAGAGGGCAAATTCCTTCCTCTGTACAGAAGAGTAGAGAATAATAACCATTTTGGTCTTATTATGCACATTTTATAGACAAGCCAACTGCAGCTCTGAAGTGTAATTAATTTTCCCAAGTCATAAAGCTGGGGGGTAAGAGAAAATTCAGGATTTGAATTCAGGTCAGTCTGACTCAGAAGTCCTAACTGTTTCCATTATGTCACTTAAGAAATTACTTATAGAAAAAACAATCCTAAAATTCATGTGGAACCACAAAAAACCCCAAATAGCCAAAGCAATCCTGAGAAAGAAAAACAAAGCTGGAGGCATCATACTTCCTGATTTCACAGTGTATCACAGTTATAGTAATCAAAACAGAATTGTACTGGAATAAAAGCAGACACATAGATCAATGAAAGAGCATCAAGAGCCCACAAATAAACCCATGCATATACAGTCAACTAATATTTGACAAGGGAGCCAAGAATACTCAATGGGAAAAAAACCGAAAGTCTCTTCAACAAATGATGCTGGGAAAATTGTATATTCACATAAAAGAGAATGAAACTAGACCCCTATTAGACACCAATCACAAAGTTTAACTCAAAAGGGATTAAAAAACTTATCTGTAAGACCTGAAATCATATAACTCCTAGAAGAAAACATAAGAAAAAATCTCCTTGACATTGGTCTTGGCAATGATTTTTTCAATATGACACCTAAAGCACAAGCAACAAAGTAAAAAATAAGTGGCATCATATGAAACCAAAAAGCTTCTGCACAGCAAAAGAACAATCAATAAAATGAAAAGGCAGCCCAGAAAATGGGAGAAAATATTTGCAAACCACACATCTGATAAGGGGTGAATATCCAAAATACATAAAGAACCTTTTCTCTGTCTGACATTCACTAAGCATAATACCCTCCAGGTCCATCCATTGTGTTGCAAATGGCAAAATTTCATTTGTTTACATTGCTGAATAGTATTCTATTATGTGCGTGTGCATGCATGTGTGTGTGTGTGTGTGTGTGTGTGTGTGTGTGTGTGTGTGTGTATGTGTATCACCTCTTCTTTATCCATTACCTGTTGATGGACACAGTCTGCTTCTATATCTTGGCTATTGTAAATAATGCTGCTATGAACAATGGGGTGCACGTATATTTTTGAATTAGTGTTTTTATTTCTTCAGATATATAGCCTGGAGTGGAATTCCTGGATCATATGGTAGTTCTATTTTTACTTTTAATTTAATTTTTTTATTTTTTATTTTTGGTTGCGTTGTGTTTTCGTCGCTGCGCGAGGGCTTTCTCTAGCTGTGGCGAGCAGGGGCTACTCTTCGTTGTGGTGCGCAGGCTTCTCATTGCGGTGGCTACTCTTGTTGCAGAGCACGGGCTCTAAGCACATGGGCTTCAGTAGTTGTGGCACGCGGGCTCCAGTAGTTGTGGCTCGCGAGCTCTAGAGCACAGGCTCAGCAGTTGTGGCACACAGGCTTAGCTGCTCGTGGCATGTGGGATCTTCCCAGACCAAGGCTTTAACCTGTGTCTCCTGCATTGGCAGGCAGATTCTTAACTACTGTGGCACCAGGGAAGTCCCTATTTTTACTTCTTTAAGGAAACTCCATACTGTTTTCCATAGTGGCTGCACCAATTTACATTCCCACCAACAGTGTACAAGGGTTCCCGTTTTTCCACATCCTCGCCAACATTGTTTTTTTTTTTTTTTTTTTGCCATATGCGGGCCTCTCACTGTTGTGGCCTCTCCCGTTGCAGAGCACAGGCTCCGGACGCACAGGCTCAGTGGCCATGGCTCACAGGCCCAGCCACTCCACGGCATGTGGTATCTTCCCGGACCGGGGCACGAACCCATGTCCCCTGCATCGGCAGGCGGACTCTCAACCACTGCGCCACCAGGGAAGCCCCAACATTTGTTTTTTGTGGTCTTTTTGATGATAGCCATTCTGACAGGTGTGAAGTGATATCTCACTGTGGTTTTACTTGCATTTCTCTGATGATTAGTGATGTTGAACATCTTTTCATGTGCCATTGGCCATCTGTATGTCTTCTCTGGAAAAATGTCTCTTCAGATCTTCCACTCACTTTTTAATCAGGTTGTTTGTTTTTTTGATATTGAGTTGTATGAACTGTTTATATGTTTTGGATATTAACCCCTTATCAGTCATATCATTTTCAAATACTTTCTCCCATTCAGTAGGTTGTCTTTTTGTTTTGTTGATGGTTTCCTTTGCTGTGCAAAAGCTTTTAAGCTTAATTAGGCCCCATCTGTTTATATTTGTTTTTGTTTCCTTTGCTTTAGGAGCAGATCCAAAAAAAATATTGCTATGATTTATGTCAGGCAGTGTTCTGCCTCTGTTTTCTTCTAGGAATTTTATGGGTTTTGTTCTTAAATTTAGGTCTTTAATCCATTTTAAGTTTATTTTTGTATATTGTGTTAGAAAATGTTATAATTTCATTCTTAACACATGTAACTGTCCAGTTTTCCCAGCACCACTTATTGAAGAGACTGTCTTTTCCCCACTGTGTACTCTTGCCTCATTTGTTATAGATTAACTGACCACAGTGCATGCGTTTATTTCTATGCTCTCTATCTTGTTCAACTGACTTATGCATCTGTTTTTGTTCCAGTACCATGCTGTTTTGATTACCATACTTTTGTAGTGTAGGTTGAGGTCAGGGAGCATGATTCCTCCAGCTCTGTTCTTCTTTCTAAAGACTGTTTTGGCTATTCAGGGCTTTTTGTATTTCCACATGAACTTAAAATCATTTGTTCTTAGTGAAATAAGTCATATAGAGAAAGATAAATATTGTATGTTATCACTTATATTTGGAATCTAAAAAAAAACAACAACAAATTAATGACTATAACAAAACAGAAACATACTCACAGAAAACAAACTAGTGGTTACCAGTGAGGAGAGAGAAGGAGGGAGGGGCAAGATAGGGGTAGGAGATTAAGAAGTGTAAACTATTATGTATAAAATAAATAACCTACAAGGATATATTGTACAGCACAGGAAATATAGCTAATATTTTATAATAACTTTAAATGGAGCAAAATATATGAAATTTTTGAATCACTAATATGATATTGTAAATCATCTATATCTCAATTAAAAAATAAATTTAAAAAAGAACTCATAGGAGGCTTCCCTAGTGGCACAGTGGTTGAGAGTCTGCCTGCTGATGCAGGGGACACGGGTTCGTGCCCCAGTTCGGGAAGATCCCACATGCCGCGGAGCGGCTGGGCCCGTGAGCCATGGCTGCTGGGCCTCCGCATCCAGAGCCTGTGCTCCGCAATGGGAGAGGCCACAACAGTGAGAGGCCTGCATACCACAAAAAAAAAAGAACTCATAGGGACTTCCCTGGTGGCGCAGTGGGTAAGAATCTGCCTGCCAACGGAGGGGACATGGGTTAGATGCCTGGTCTGGAAAGATCCCACGTGCTGCGGAGCAACTAAGCCCATGTGCCACAACTACTGAGCCTGCACTCTAGAGCCTGCGTACCACAACTACTGAAGCCTGCGCACCTAGAGCTCATGCTCCGCAACAAGAGAAGCCACCACAGTGAGAAGCCCATGCACCACAACAAAGAGTAGCCCTGCTCGCCACAATTAGAGAAAGCCCACATGCAGCAACGAAGACCCAATGCAGCCAAAATAAATAAATAAATAAAATTAAAAAAAAAAACTCATACAACTGAACAGCAAAATCATCATTATCATCATCCAGTTTAAAAATGGGCAGTGGATCTGAGTAGACATTTTTTCAAAGAAGAATTCAAATGGCCAGCAGGCATATGAAAAGGTACACAACACTAATCATCAGGGAAATGCAAATTAAAACCACAATGTGATATCCCCCTCACACCTGTTAGAATGGCTATTACTGAAAAGACAATAGATAAGAAGTGTTGGTGAGGACATGAAAAAAAGGGAAACTCTGTGCACTCTTGGTGGAAATGTAAATTGGTGCAGCCACTATAGAAAACAGAATGTCTTTTCTCCATTGTATGTTCTTGCCTCCTTTGTCAAAGATTAATTGACTGTAGGTGTGTGGGACAATTTCTGGGCTCTCTATTCTCTTCCATTGATCCATATATCTGTTATGGCACCAATACCACACTGTTTTTATTACTGTAGCTTCTGAAGTATTGTCTGAAGTCTGTGTGGGTTATGCTTCCAGCTTTGTTCTTTTTCCTCAGGATTGCTTTGGCAATTCTGGGTCTTCTGTGGTTCTATATAAATTTTAGGATTATTTGTTCTCATTCTGTGAAAAATGTCAAGGGTAATTTGACAGGGATTGCATTAAATCTGTAGATTGCTTTGGGTAGTGTTGCATTTTAACAACATTAACTCTTTTAATCCAAGAGCATGGTATATCTCTCCATTTCTTTAAATACTCTTCAATTTCCTTTATCAATGTTTTTTAGTTCTCACCATATAAGTTTTTCACCTCCTAGGTCAGGTTTACTCCTAAGTATTTTATACTTTTTGATGAGATTTTAAAAGAGATTTTTTTTTTTACTTTCCCTTTCACATATTTCATTGTTAGTATAAGGAAATGCAACAGATTTCTGTATGTTAATCTTGTATCATGCTACCTTGCTGAATTTGTTTATTAGTTCTAGTAGTTTCTGTGTGGATACTTTACAGTTTTCTATATACAGTAGCATGTCATCTGCATATCTCTTTGGCAAGTGGTGTTCAGAAAGCTGGACAGCCACATGTAAACCAATGAAGTCAGGACACTCCCTCACACCATACACAAAAATAAATTCAAAATGGCTTAAATATAAGACAGGACACCATAAAACTCCTAGGAACAGAGCATAGGCAAAACATTCTCTGACATAAATGTTTTCTTAGGTCAGTCTCTCAAGGCAACAGAAATAAAAGCAAAACTAAACAAATGGGACCTAATCAAACTTATGTCTTTGCACAGCAAAGAAAGCCATAAACAAAATGAAAATTCAACCTATGGACTGGGACAAAATATCTGAAAACAATGCGACCAACATAGGATTAATTTCCAAAATATACAAATAGCTCACACAACTCAATAACAAAAAAAGCAAAGAATCCAATCAAAAAATAGGCAGAAGACCTAAATAGACATCTCTCCAAAGATGACATACAGATGGATAATAGGCACATAAAAAGATGCTTAATATTACTAATTATCAGAGTAATGCAAATCAAAACTACAATGAGGTATCACCTCACACCAGTCAGAATGGCCATCATTAAAAAGTCTACAAATGACAAATGCTGGAGAGGGTGTGGAGAAAAGGGAACCCTCCTACACTGTTGGTGGGAATGTAAATTGGTGCAGCCATGACGGAAAACAGTATGGAGGTTACTTAAAGAATTAGAGTTATCACAAGATTCAGGAATCCCAATCCTGGGCATATATCCAGAGAAAACTCTAATTGAAAAAAATACATGCATCCCAGTGTTCACAGCAGCACTATTTACAATAGCCAAGACATGGAAACAACCTAAATGTCCATTGACAGATGAATGGATAAAGAAGATGTGGTACTTATATACAATGGAATACTATGCAGCAATAAAAAAGAATGAAATAATGCCATTTGCAACAACACGGATGAACCAGAGATTATCATACTAAGTCAAGTCAGACAGAAAAAGAAAAATATCATATGATATCGCATATGAGGAATCTAAAATATGATACAAATGAACTTATTTGCAAAACAGAAACAGACTCACAGACATAGGAAACAAACATGGTTACCAAAGGGGAAAGGGGAGGGGATAAATTAAGGGTTTGGGATTAGCAGATACAAACATCTATATATAAAATAGACACAAAACAAGGTCCTACTGTATAGCACAGTGAACTATATAAAATATCTTGTAATAGCCTGTAATGGAAAAGAATATGAAATACATATATATATAAAACTGAATCACTTTACTGTACACCAGAAACTAACACAACATTGTAAATCAACAATACTTCAATTTAAAAGAATAGAATATAGAATGGAGTTTTCTCAAAAAATTAAAAACAGAACTACCATATGATCTAGCAATTCCACTATATATCCAAAGGAAATGAAATCACTATCCCAAAGAGATATCTGCACCCTCATGTTCATTGTAGTTTTATTTACAATAACCAAGACATGCAAACAACTTAAGTGTCTATCAACAGATGAATGAAGGAAACATTATGCACACACACACACACACACACACACACACACACACACACACACACACTGGACTATCATTCAGCCATGAAAAAGAAGGAAATCCTGCCATTTGTGACAACATGGATGGACCCTGAGGGCATTATGTTAAATGAAATAAGTCAGATGAAGAAGACAAATACCATATAACCTCCCTTATTTGTGGAATATAAAAACCCCAAATTCATAGAAAGAGAGAACAGATTGGTGGTTGCCAGAGGTGGGGTTTGGTGGTGGGAAAATTGAGTAAAGATGGCCAAAAGGTACAAACTTCCAATTATAAGATAAATAAATTCTGGGGATATACTGCACAGCATGGTGACTATTGTTAACAATACTGTATTATATATTAATATTTGAAAGTTGCTAAGAGACTAGATCTTCAAAGTTCTCATCACAAGAGAAAAAATTATAACTAGCGAGGTGTTGGATGTTAACTAAACTCATTGTGCTAATCATTTCACAAAATATATATACCAAATAATTATGTTGTACATCTTGAACTCATACAATGTTATATATCATTAACCTCAATAAAACTGGAAAAATAATTTTATGAAGAAATTAAATTTAATTTCTTAGATTCTTACAAATGTAATAAAGGATCACCATATAGAATACAAATAAGAAATGAAAAGAAAATTAAAAGCACCTACAATTGCCCATAGCCTTTGTGTATATTTTGGTGTAGAGCCTTCCTGCTTTTATATGAGGTGGCCTGTCTGAGAAAGGCTTAAATCAGGTTATTACTGGGAAATTTCTGAAGGAGTTGGAGGACAAGAGCCATCAGGAAGATGAGGCTCAGGGCCCAGAGAAGGAAACTAGTAAATAGTTTCTGCAGTCTCAGGCACATCAGTCCTCAACATCTGCCTGCCAGAAGCCAGGTCTCACCTTGGCAAAACCAGCATCCAATTGCCTCCCTCTCTGCTCCACCTGGGTATCTTGACTGAGGTCTCTCCCTTTCTCTGGCACCTGAAGTCATAGTCCTTTCGATTTCCAAAGCCTCATACCTGTGCCCCTGCTTGTTTGGCCATTCTTCTCCAGCTCTCCAGGTGCCGAGTTGCTGGCAATTGCCTGATTTTGGACCTCTCCCTCATTTGGACATCTGGAATTAGAGGCTCCCTTTTTCCTAAATGTCTATATAGCATCCAGCTCACTGCTTGCTCGGATCCTCATTCCTTTTTGCTTCCACGGATAATTCTAACACCTGGCTTTCAGAACTAGGACATCCCCATTCTAGCCTGCTGATCTCTCAAAACCAGGTTTTACCCAGAGTCGAACCACACCTACCATCTATCTGGACTCTTATCCAGGCCTGGATTTCACAGTCCTAATGTTCATTCAACGTCCACAATAAATAGCTATCAATGTCCCCAGGTTGACACAGGTCTTTTCCACTTCTACCAATAGCCTGATTAGAAACTAAGGACCAAAGACATTTCCAAACCCATATATCTTATAGTAATTTGTTCTTATCGAGAAGTGGTATCTATTGCCTATCACCACTGCTGCCCACTGCATCTTGGTATCTAAATCACCAAGGAAAACGCAACTCAGTCAGGCATTGGAAGGAACAACACTTTACTCACATAAAAAAGAGACAGAGCATAATCAGCTTCAGGAGTGGGCATTGGTCCCCCATGGCCAGTGGCCAGTGGCCTACACGAACCCCTCTTGCGCCGCAGAATAAAGGACCCCATCCTCTACGGGGACAGATGTAGTAGTGGGGTTAGCCAGGAACCACATGACACACATGCTTAAGCAGAACAAAGGAGCACATATAGAGTCTGAAACAGGGAAAGGTGTGCCCCCCACAAAGTGACCAGTCCAGCACAGGCTGTGAGGACTCTTCCTCTCTTGGTATGGAAGGTTCCAGGCCCAAGGCCCACTCTTATGAGGATGAGTGAGGTCCAAAGACTGCACCCAGGAGACTCCCTTTCCCAATAGTTCTACTTTCCAGAGTTACTCTACTTAGAAATGTATTATTTATATTGTCTTTAAGTGTGTTATCATTCATCTTCCAATAGCAATATAAATGTATCTCAGTGACTAGAATATTTTTATAAGATATGGATTTAAAGAATTTTTTTCTGAATTTGTTTTCAGCTCCCACTCTGTATCATATAGATTCACTTAAACTTACCTGGGGCCATACCTTCCCCTCTTCCTGAAAATAGACCATCAACTTGTCATGAAACTGTAACCCAAGTGGGCTGTCACTTACAAGATTATAAATACTAAATGAAATAAATCTCATTGGACAAATTAGAATGATTAGAATCAGAATGATTACATTAGAATCAGAATGATTACATTAAAATCAAAACAGTCAAGTTAAAATTACTGATTAAAATAAAAAATTAGCTATGAAAAATGTTCAAATCAGTGCCTGCATTTAGAATTTGACTAAAACATCTACAAGTTTTCCAGAAAGAACTTAAAAAATCAGTCCCTAAGCCGACACGATAACTGTGTTCAATGCCATTGCTATAGCAATGAAGAACTCTTCGGTTGGGCATCTCTAGTTACAAGCAGATAGGGAGCCAAGGCATATAAACTGCCCTCCCCTCACTGAGACATGCTCTCGTCCAGATAGCGAGCGAGATTGGATCACAGATCTGAATCCAAGTGGAGGAAGGGGGACGAGTCTTGAATTCCTTCACTGTGCAAATGTGCAGGTGGCTTTGGGATATTTACCAAAGATCTTAAGAAACCTGGAAAAGATCATCAAACCACTGGAATGCACTCTATTTTTTTAACATCTTTATTGGAGTATAATTGCTTTACAATGTTGTGTTAGTTTCTGCTGTATAACAAAGTGAATCAGCTATATGTATACATATATCCCCATATCCCACATATCCCCATATTGCGTCTCCCTCCCACCCTCCCTATCCCACCTCTCTAAGTGGTCACAAGGCACCGAGCTGATCTCCCTGTGCTGTGTGGCTGCTTCCCACTAGCTATCTATTTTACATTTGGTAGTGTATATATGGCCATGCCACTCTCTCACTTCGTCCCAGCTTACCCTTCCCCCTCCCCGTGTCCTCAGGTCCATCCTCTACGTCTGCATCTTTATTCCTGTCCTGTCCCTAGGTTCAGCAGAACTTTTTTTTTTTTTAGATTCCATATATACGCACTCTATTTTAAATTCAATTTTGAAATCACTTCTTGGAACTACACTACATAGGAGCACCTTCAAACCTACAGTATATGACCACATATAATTAGGTAAGTACCAGATTTGTTTAGGTTGTAGCAGAATAAATGAATAATGTGATTTTACTGAGTTAGTACATCACTTATTAAAGCCTCGGTCCCCCAAACATCACCAGCAGTGTAACCATCTCCAGGGTGGTTACAGGTTAGCAAGGAGCTAAAAACACAAGTTTTTTGAAACCAGTGAAGAATCAGAGATCTTTGCAATCTAGCAGGAGGTTAATTTGTCCTCGGGCACTATTGAATTAAGCTGAAGAAGGACCTCAAGGGATATGTTTATCACTCTTGCGGTGTTCTTTCAGCGCAAAGCCAGTGACCCAAGAGACAGGAGTGGAGCTCTAGAAAATCATATGGTTTTCCTGGCCAGGAAAGTGGCCCTTGTCCCATGATCTAACACCAACAGCACAATATTCACCCACATAGTAGGGACTGATATACAAAAGAGGCTTTTCTTTGTGGCACACAAACACACACAAAAAATTAGGTCTGCTTTTCTTTCACCCTGTTCAAATGTGTGGGATTTCATAGTATGGTACTAGACCAGCTCAATACCTGATGGAAATAACTCAAGAGGAGGATACAGAGGGAAGACTGAATTCAGAATGCTCTGTGAAAGTACATCTGTTTCATATGAGACACACAATCTGTCTCATTCCAACCTGCATTTCTGGGTCACTTGAGACATTTAAACTGCACTTATAATTAACAGCTATTTTTAAACAGAGAAAAAATAGAGCACTTGGTAAGGTACAAAAGCATTAAAATTGCCCCAGTTTCGCTTTTCAATAGGACACACCACCGCAATATGCTTCAAGATCAAAGAGAGCTCAGAAAAAAAGAGAGAGAAAGAGAGACAGGCCGATCAGTGGGGATAAATTGTTCCCATTATGATGGTGTAAGAATAGGGTTCTTTCAATTGAAACAATTTAATAACCACATTCATTACATTGGTGTCCACTTGGTTTTATCCGAGCAGTTTTTGCGTAACTGGGGACTAAGCTCAATTGAGCTTATTCTCTAGAAATTAAGACGTGCAGGGTTTGACATTCAGAAATTAAGTACTAATAGTCGATCAAGAAGTTGTCTCGAGATTGTCCCTGGATGTAGTGAGATCTGCCTACCACTAATTATGGCAAATGCAAATGCATTCTCTAAAAGACCTGCCCCAAATTTTCATTAGCTCATTTAAAGGCAGTTAAGGTTATATTAGGGTGATGATGGGATATCAGAGTCTCCCCTTTGGAATATGTTTATAGAATCACTTTGCAAAGCATCACTTGCATAGCATAAGTATAGCATTGCCATCTGTAAACTTGTTTTTCCCTCAGCTATCAACGGAGGAAATCTTTCAGAGCACTCTTCTAATATTCTGTGAGATCAAGACAACCAAACAGAATCACGACAAACACTGGAAGTGCTGATTTAATGAACAAGGGAATCATTGATTTAGGAGGAAAAAAAATCACTAATTTTCCAGGGTTGACTTCAGCTTTGGATAGCTACATACTAGAAAAAGTGGTGGATTTTTTGCCAACCAGCTTTCCTGAGAATGGTTACATTGCCAGTTCTCAACTGCACTATGGAGCATAATGTGTCATTTGAAGTGTAGTTTATCCTAAAGTGCTATTTAAAAAAAGATATTAGGCATGGAGCTGTAGAAAAGCATGCAGAAGAAAATCCAGGGTTTACATATCATGTATTAGATATACACAGTCCATTCCTGTTTGCTATCCTCACTAGGATCTAATTCGTGTACAGGAAAATTTAAGCGTACACTAAATCCTTCTTTGTTTTCCTATTGCTGCCAAACAAGTGGAGAGTAAGAATTGTTGAAACATATATTGGGTGGCAACTTTGTAATAGCTGCACTTCTTCTTTCCTTCTTTTTTCCAGAAGACAAAGTGTAAAAACTGAGAAGTTACCCTTACCTCTACAAAAGCTTTTAAATAATGGCTTTTCCAGGAGCAACGGCACTTCTCTCACTAGACCATTTCCCCAGATGGAATTTGCAATATAAAGCCACTATAGACTGGCTTATTGAGGAAAGAAATAGACTTGTACAAATCACTGGGAAGATAAATAAGCTATAGCAATCAATAAATTAAAGCCAGGCGGGGAAAAAAAAAATCAAACTCCGGCATTCCAGACCAATTAAGATGTTATTTACTGCCCATGTGATTGTAACTTCGATGCTCTCCTTCCTTGTTTTCACACCATAGGCATCTGTTTTGCTGAGAGAAAGATATATAACTGATGTGTAAATAGAAAATGATATAGATAGATATGTCCCATAAAACTGTTAATCTGTGCTCCACATTAAATATAAAGTACATTTTTTATTTAGACACTGCACTGGTATAATTAAAATAAAGTATGCTAGCTTTATTTTTTCAGTAGTCATTTCCAACCATAGAGATCAAATAACAGTGCAACAGCAGCATGAAATGTGGTTATAATAGCCTGAGACCACATTTCCTGAAACTAAAACATTGGAGATAATAGTGTGAAGGTACAAATTAAATGCAAATAAAACAGATTCCTTATTGTTGCTAATCCCTGGATCGGGTTTCAGTGGGGAAATTTAGCAGTGGTGGTTAACTTCTTTGTACAGTAATCATTGACACGTTAGCAGTTACATTTTGAGATCATGGATGGAAACTATCAGCGAAGGATTTGAGAAGACTACCTGTCCATCTTTCAGGAAGAGAGTGGAAGTGGCCTGGGGCAAATCAAATAAAAATATACTGCCCAGACTGCCTCCGGGACACTTATGGCACTTGGCCAACAGTCATTGATTTGTTTCCTAATTGTACATTTTTGTGGCAACCTACTTTCATTCGCCAGCAGAAGCTCTTTTTGATTTCAGAGGTGTGTCAGCACGTCTTAGCAACATCCCATTTTCTAGGCTGACTGTTCTGAGAACATCTCAAACAATAACACAAGGGGACTTAACATAGTCGGCTTGTGTTACAACTTCTGGTTTTCCTACACTGTAATAAGCCTACATGCCATGGAGATCAAATGTGGCTGGTGTAATAGAGATGTTTTTTAAACCCGAAAATATGATTTAAAGTAAACGTAACAGAATCACCTTTTCCCTCAGCCCAGTTTCATATGGACCTTACTACTAGCGTTCAAAACAGTCGTTGAGCAATTAAGTTTCTTGGGATTTTCAAGTACACTGACATGAGTAGCTGTTCTGATGAGATATGGCCTTATTCTAAATAAGTAACTAACTCATGTTTTGGAGATTTCTGGTAAACAACCTCTTTCTAGTCTTTTATAAAATAGCATTTGTCTCGTAATTCTATAATTTGCATCTCTCAGCTTTCAGGACAGTGTTGGGCATGTTACATTCTATACTATTACCCTCTGTAACTACAAACAGCAGTAACAGTGTAAGCAAAACAACTTCCTTCCTCACTTCCAAACACTATCAGAGACTACCAAAAACGTCTCTGCAGTCCCTTCCTTACCCTGAAGCCTTATATGTCTGAAAGAGTCAAGAGCTACATTTACACAAGCTAATCCAGACTTCCTCCTTTTCCCTTCTTCTCCAAAATTAGGCGCACATAGCCCTAGGGGCATACAAGACGATGCACTGGAGTGCAAAGAAACCATCAGAAGATCTGCTTTTATTTATTTATATATTAAAAAGAAATGAAGTTTTACTACTAGTATATACACTATTAATGTAGATAATATTATAGTTTAGAAGGAAATGTACATATATTGAGGTGCATACTCAAAAACTTTATTTTCATGCATGATTTTTAAAGTTTGGAGACTACTAGGCTGGCAACTGCTATTAATCCTTCAAATATTGGTATGAGAAAGAATTCTGAAACTCCATGTGGTAAGCAGACTAATGCCCTGCTCCCTCCCCAAGGATTTCCAGGTCCTCTTCTCCAGAACCTGTGAATATGATACCTTGTGTGGCAAAAGAGACTTTGCAGATGTCACCTAAGGTATGGGCCTTGAAATGGGAAGAGCATCCTGGATTACCCAGGTGGGCCCGATCTAATCACATGAGTCCTCAAAGGTGGAGAACATTTTACTGGCTGCACTGAGAGAGAGAAAGAGATGTGACAATGGAACAGGGTCAGATAGATGCCATATGAGAAGAATTTGACTCATCACTGCTAGTCTTAAAGACAGAGGAAGGGGCCACAAGCCAAGGAAGGCGCCACAAGCCAAGGAAGGCAGACAGTTTCTAGAAGCTAGGAAAGGCAAAGAAAACGATTATCCCCTAGAGCCTCCAGAAGGAATGCAGCTCTGTCAACATGTTATCTTAGCCCAGTGAGACCTCTGACCTACAGAACTGCAAGATAATAAACTTGAGTTATTTTAAGTCACTAAATTTGTGGTAATGTGTTAAGGCAGCAATAAGAAACTTACATACTCCACCTGCCCTAATTCTGAATGCTGGAGTATTAAGACAGATCTAAGTACTACACCAAATGGATTCAAGAACATTTTTTGGTCAATGTCTCCTGAGTGTACATCACTAGGGGAACAAATAGCAGCAAGGTATGTTAAAGTTGATGAAATATTATTTGCAAAAAATGGAAACAGAACAAAAACAAGATATTTGGCCAAGAAGAGGTAAGAGTTTTCAGATATGATTTTTGCCCATTATCTGAACATTATCTACAGTGCCACCAAATATCAAAAAAGAGTAAAAAAGCCGACCTTAGAATAAGTTGCATTTTCCCCAAATCTAAGGCCCTTAGAAAAAATTTAAACCCTTTCCTCAATATTTGAACTTCATAAGGTAAAATTTCCAGGGATGACAGTATCGTGCTGGAAACATTAATGTGCCAGCATGAAATAATATCACCCTGTAGGAGGTAATAAAGGCATAAATTATGTCAAATTGTATCTGGTTCATGGATGTTACTGTGCTTCTTACGGGCAGATACAGCTAACAGGCAAAGAACACCTTCCTATCTCCCTCAGAAAATTAAAGTCATGTGCACAAACAGCAGTCTAAGAAATCAGGGAACCCGTTTGTGGCAAAATGAAAATGTGCCATGTTATAGATACACCTCCTAAAGATATGAAATATCTCTTGTTACAGTAGAACATACTTTTTCTCCTGGTCTTGGTCATCATAGAACGAACCATTAAGTCATTTACATTACAAGTGGTGGCTCCTACTCCTCTTAGGTAACATAATACACTAAATGAACTTGCTGCTAGGCTATATATAGTGCTCCATTATGGACTCCAGCTATTAACTGGTTTGGGGTCATGGGCCATCTCGGTTAATGTGAGGAATCTATTCTTCTTTAAGTAAAATGTTCAATAGCATCTCCTATTGAAATGGGCCGGTTTCAAACGATATGTATCATTAGGCATGTGCCAATGTACATGTGTATGGGATTTCCTGCATTTATTTATTTAGGATAAGAAAACAGAGTCTATTTTGCAAAGTTTAAAGAAAGTAATTACAGATGCCATTGTGTACCAAAGTTATTTAAAAGTCTGAAAAAAATGTGGCATGAGGAAAATGCAAAACTCTATAAGCCACATTGCGATTTAACCCTTTTGGAGCTAAAGCACTAAGGCGGGGAAAGCTGCTTTTCTCTTCTTTGCCCCTGTTTGAAGATGCATATAGATGACACTGCAAGCAGAACCATCTCTTTTGCTACAACCTGGGTAATAATGTGCTCAGTTAATCTATACAGCATAGAATCATCCTCTCAAAAAGTAATTTACTTCTTTAAAAACTGGAAGGAAAATAAATATGGTGCAGTAAAATTGAGTAACGGAATCTATCTGGACGTTTCACAAAACATTTCATTATGCTGACAATTCCCAGAAGTGCTCTCAAGAGTGCTTTAAGCTGAGGATTACTGCACTGGAGCTGATGGACTTTTTTTGTAGCCCCTTTAAAAGGCAGTGAACCATTTTTCTATTTTATTTAAATAATGCCCCTTAAAATGGATTTTTAGAGGTATAATAACTCCTTAAGAGTCAGTTATGCTAAACAGTTTCTCTTGATAGAAATGTTGTAAAACTCGTTAACTGCACAGTTTCAGATGCCGGCTTGGTGAACACTAACTGACATGTGAATGACCAGAGTTTGTAAGATAAATTGCAATAGTTGTCGTATCACACAGCTAGCATTGCACAAGCTGGAGGCCACAAGGGTCTCCAACCTGACAGAAAATTACTTCAAGATGAATGAAAAATGCTTGTTTCTCTTTATTAGTTTTTAGAGAACAATGAAAATGTTGAACTGTTTACAGAGGGCTGATTAAATGTGGTCAGCGGGGCCACATCCCTACTGCTAAGTGTTGGCCTCCCCCTCCCACTCAGCCCAACCTACATACTCACACACCACACCGTTCCAAGCGCCCGTCCCCACCCTTTGCTCCCTGCCACGTGCATCTCCTTAGAGGCTATTACGGCTGCACATCTGTGTGAGAAGTGTGCTCAATCTGACATCTGACATTCCTCTGCTGCTCGGTGCTGCAGAGGCCTTTGTTAGGTAAAATACTGTTGTCAAGCCTAACAAGCAGGTCACGCAATTTGCTGGACACTGCAGCAGAGAACAGCCCAGGATGAATTGCTTCAGCTTCAAACAATGCCCAGTTCCATATTGGAATACATATGTACTTCTTTCATTGTGCCGCACTACAAAAAGTCATGACATTTTGTTTTTTTAAGGCTTTAATTAAAAAAAAATGTTTCTAGGGTTAGACTACCACAAAATAGCATTTTTTGTTGTATTAGGGTAACTACTGTCTTATGGCTAAAGGAAACGGCATGAAGTGCTTTAATTGGTCATTTGTGGTTTAAATCCCATTTATGTTTTACCAGAAAGCACAGTGAGAGGAAAGGCACTAGCTACTATTTTAGCTGACTGTTTGGCGTACTTAAAGGGGTGGTCAAAACCAGGGCATTTAGGAGAAAGATTCTCACTTCGTATTTCCACAAAGTAAACAGCCCTTGATGGAAAGAAATATGAGAACTCATTAATAAGCATATGCCAAGCAGGAAGAAAAGTCTTTTTAACCAGACCAAGCCAAATAAATCAGATCCAGAACATGTTTCAGTAAAGTAAAAAATTAAGGAGAAGCAAATCACTGCCATTTCAGCTCAACAAACAGCTTTCCATGGCCCATCACCTTCCTCACTCCTAACCTCTCCCTCTCTCACACACACACACACACACACACACACACATCAGGGAAATAAACAGTAATAGGGAGCAGTTCAAATGCTATTGTGGCATTCTGACACAATACAGAGTGCACACCCCTGATGTGCAAGCAGGATTCTCTTCCCCTCTGTGCAGAACATGCATTCTGAGCCTATTATGTGTATAAACAATGGCATATGTAATTACCTTTCTAGGGTGGCAATTATTCCTCAGAATCAACAACCAGACTTAAAGCATATTCCCCCAGAAGACATTTGGGGATCAATTCTGGGTCAATTACATCTGGCTTTGATTTATCACATGGTGTCAGGCTATGTTAAAAAAAGAAAGTTTACCAAAAAAAAGATTATGAGGTAAAGGCTAAAGGTTTGGCTCAAATTGGTTTCTTTCCAACTTTGCTTTCTCCCAATTGCTCTGCCCTCCCCCATTCTCAAAACTGTGATTTGCTGGGTTTTATCCATTAGATAGTTTGCTGTTCAGTAATAACTAAATGCAATGAATCTAGACTATGACCAGATTTGAACTGTCCCCCACCCCCAGGCAGTGGGAATTTCCCCTGGGACGCAGCAGAGGGTAGGGGTTAATAGTTCAGGCTTTGGAATCTAAAAGGTCTGCACTTAGATTCCCCATGACTTAAGATACACATCTGTGCAATGGATAATACCCACTTCAAATGGTTGCTGTGTGGTTTAAATGAGATAATTAAGAGGCTCTGTGAAAAGCACTAAGCTCAGCACCTGGCACATCATGAGTATGCACTGAATAGAATGATTGCTCTTCTATTGATGGACAACCCAGAGGAGGAGAAGCCGAGCAGCCCCGCCCCTGTGCAGGGGAAGCAGAGTGGATGTTGGTATGAATGACAGGGCTGAACTGGTGAATCCAAGACACCAATTAAGAGGACCAGTGAACTAGACAATATACGAAGTATCCAGCTGATTTGGACTCATTCTAAGTACACTGAGGTAAACTACAAACTAATAGAGGTGCTACTCTGTTAGCAAGACCCCTCTGTCCTTTACAGAGCCTTACGAGCCACAGATGAAAAAAGCTACTTTACATGCCTTGATCACCAAATATTTACTGAACACTTACCTACTATGCACCAGGCACTGTCCTAGGTACAAGGAATACAGAGGTTGTCCCCCTAAAAAATCTCCCAGAACAGTAAATAGATATCTACAATTTAGTACACTACAGGTTCATAACTCAGACTTCCTGGAAGCTACTTCATGCAAACTGAAAGTAACATAACCAATATCCAGTATCACCATCAGGAGTTTGGGGGCAGGGCAATGCATCCTATTAAGGATGAATCATATAATTAAAGTCATTGGTCAAATTAGAGTTATTCCTTACTGAGGAGCAAAATAAAAGTTTTTAGAAATTAAATAAAAAGGAATGATTTGAGAATTCTCAACAAATTCTTTAGGAAGCCATATAATGCTCCATTCAAAGAACACTTTATATCCATTTTATAGGGAGCAACGTTGTTTATTAAATGAGAGAAACAGCACTGACACAGTTCATTTCTCAAGCAGCACATAGTGCTATTGGCAGTATGTACTGGCAGCTTAATTAAGAAGTCTGTTGATGATGTTAAAAAAAAAAAAAGCTGGCACATTTTCAATTCAAATGTGGACACTACTCAAGACAAAGACATGTCTATTGTTGGCTCATACATACTAAAATGTGTCACAGACACCATGTCTACAGTCATATTAGCATCTTAACACTGGAAAACTCATGACTTATTCCCAGATCAGAAGTAATTTTTTGGAAAAATTGTATAGTCATCCAACTTATGGAATACAGACAACACAATGAACACTGAAATACCCGAATTTTCATACAGAGCCTTTGCTCAGGTCTCTTTTGCTCCTTCCCTGCCCTTTCTTGGGTCCATGAACAACACCCTCAATCTTGAGGCAAACCTTTCCCCTCTCCATGCTAGTAACTCACTTGGAGTGGCAGACCCCTAGGGCATTGAAGGCAGAGGCCTATAGAGACAACAGATTTAATTTACCTCCCTACTTTCCAAGAAATGTACAAACACAATATATTTCTTCAATATACAATCTACACCTAAGGGGGAAAAAGGATTTATGCAAATTTGCTCCAACTATAATGTATTAATATCTCTAAAGTCTCCTGAATGTACATGGAATCAATAAAATGGGTCCTAACTATCAGAAGTCCAAAAAAAATGGAATTAAGATGTCCTGACTTGCCCACATTAGGAATTTTGTTTTGTTCTGTTTTGTATTAAAGAGATTTAAAATACTTACAGAATATACTTTTCCATTTGTTTCCTGTTTTAGAGACATGCTGAAGAGCAGAAGACCAAACAACAACAAAAAAATGTACGCCCTGAAACTGACTGTAAATCCACTGAAGGCAGGGACCACATCTTATTTGTCTCCTCATTTTCCCTTCCCTGTTTTGTACAGTGATTCACACACAGTAAGTACTCAATTAAGTTGAAAAGGCAATGCATGTTTCAATTCACTTTAATTTGGAGGGGTTGCATTGATTTAAGAAAAAGCTGAGATAAAAAGGAGAGGTTCAACTTTCCTGATTTCTGGCTGGTGAGGCACACTGTCTTGAAAAATTCCTTTGCCGAAGCTTGCATAACACTGGCATCATTAACTGCTGGTCACTCACTGTGGCATTCTATCTATCTATCTATCTATTCATTATTTATGGCTACGTTGCGTCTTCACTGCTGCACATGGGCTTTCTCTAGTTGTGGCGAGCAGGGCTACTCTTCATTGAGGTGCACAGGCTTCTCATTGCGGTGGCTTCTCTTGTTGTGGAGCACGGGCTCTAGGTGCGTAGGCTCAGTAGTCGTGGCTCATGGGCTTAGTTGCTCCGTGGCATGTGGGATCTCCCAGACCAGGGATTGAACCATGTCCCCTGCATTGGCAGGTGGATTCTTAACCACTGGGCCACCAGGGAAGTCCTTCACCGTGGCATTCTTAATGTCTTGATTTGTTTCCATTTTTGCTGACGGTAACAAGATGATTCTCCAACAGTTGCCTTTCCAACAAGAAAATGTGAAAGGTGATCTGAAGCCAGTATTCAGCGAAGCAAGGTATTCAGTCTATCTCCATCCTACAGACAGTACACCTGTGAACAAAATGGAAACAAATTATTAACCTAAGCCTTTTGAAGAACAACTTTTCAGAAGTTCAATGGTTGGTCTTTTGTTGATCGCTAAAATTATTTAGCTCAACGTTTCAAAAACACAACCAGAATCTTTTACGGTGATAATGCTGTTTAAAGTTTTCTTTCTTTACCTTAAATAATGACTTTGAAATCCATGCCACCCCCCAGGCACAAATCCAAGCCTAATAAAATCAGAAATACCACATATCTGTGCATTTTGAAAACAAAGGTTCCTTCCCTACCCAGGTAGAGATTCTGTGTGTTTTCCCTTGCCTTGATAAATAGGAATAAAACCCCTCATGAGATTCTGAGCCCTATCCCTTCGTGAACAGCAAAGTTCCTGCTTACGTCCCATCAGGTAGCACCAAAGTGTCTGACTGGGAAACAACAGCTGCAGATAGAGAAGCCCACTGTGAAGCAATTTGGGCAGGCAGGAGCACACTTTCTCCAGCAAAGGCTCTGAACGAACCAGGTGGGTAAAAGAAGAATGCATGAACACTTCAAAATCAGCTCCATGGCAAATGCCACATGAGAGGAGCCTAGAAGGACCCAGGTGGGTTCCACCTTAGGTTTTTCAGTCATACCCATGCACATGTATATCAGTAACACAATCTTAGACCAGGAAAGAAAGACATCTTTGCAAGAAACATTTTTACTCATTTACATGCTCATGGGCTACTGTCTCTCTGAGATGTCCCACTGAAGTGGGATATAAAGCAAACCAATACTCAAGTAAGATTAGCCTTAACACAATTTATTAACTAATTTATTTTATTTATTTGGGTTTCTAAAAATTGGTCAAAAGCAATTGCATATATGTTTAAAACACCTTTCAGCTCATGAGCCAAAATGTCATACTACACGAGCATTTAAAATCCACCTAGAGTCATTTTAGGTTCTTCCTTCTCTATCCATTACATCAAACTTGTCACTGAAGGCTTTTACTTCTTAATGTGAAATGTCTTTTGCAGACCCCTTTTCTTCTGAATTGCTACTAAAAGTTCCCTGCTTTGTCAGGCCCTATTCTCCTCAGCCTGGACTATGACAGCCTCCCAGCTATGCCAAGGTCTCCTCTACTGCAGTCTCAACTCCTTCCAAGTGATGCTACTTCCACTGGGCCTCCACTTTAGCCATTCATTCCAAGATCCCTCTGAGCTAGGACCCCTGAAATCTCCATTTAAGAGGTTTAGTGTAGCTGTGACCTTCAGCCCATCATCAAGCAGGCAAAAGAGAAGCAAACTCAGCCCCTTTTTGGCCACAATGCACTGAATTGCAGAGTTTACTCTAAACTGCTTCATCATCATTTTTCCCTTTGTTTCCCTACCAACCCCAGACATGCTGGCCCAATCTTCAAAACTGCTTCTGTCACCTAAAGGGGTGGGATAGGGAGGGTGGGAGGGAAGAGGGAGGAGATATGGGGATGTATGTATATGTATAGCTGATTCACTTTGTTATAAAGCAGAAACTAACACACCATTGTAAAACAAACATACTCCAATAAAGATGTTAAAAAAAACAAAAAACAAAACACCTGCTTCTGCACTGACTAGCTTTCCCATTTCCGACAAGGCTTTGTGCCTTGCCCAGAACCCAAATATTCTTGATGAGGACCCTGATACAACTTTTCCCCAGATTCTATTTCAGGACTCCAGCCGCTGGCTGGGATCCGGCTGTGAATAGATTGTCCACTGCCATACCACCATTCCTGACTCCGAATCTCACTGGCTGTCTACATTCTAGTTGCCCAAATCTCCTGCTGAACTGCATTTCCTCAGATCCAACAGCTTCCCTGAACCAATCCCAAGATCCTCCTGGTCTCTGAGGACTGACTGCTGGCTAACCCTAGTGCAGCCAGGCTCCCAGACCCTGATACACCTAGTCTTCACTTCCTGCTGCTTCCTGGCAATCTATGCTGCTGAGGTCCTGCATAGGAGCCCTCTTTTCTCAGCCTAGACAAATTCTAACACTATAATGTTTTTATAACACCTACCTTTTTATTCATTAATTCAATTAATCATTTATTAATTTATACTCACTTCATTGCATTAAAAAAATAACGAGGTTAATACTAACTTAGTTTAAAAAAACAAAACAAAACAAAACCTTACATGATTACCTGTAGCCTAACCACAGCCTGATTTCTGAAGTTTTCCACTTCACTTCCTAGTCTCCAACATGAAGCCTCTGCTTCAGGCATACAACTCTACTGACCTCTAAGCTCATTCTGAATCTTTGTTCACCCCCTCTTTTCTTCCTTCTTAATTAGCTCCTTTCATCCTTTGGCATCTCACTCATGACATGATCTAAGAAGTCTTCCCCAAGAAACAAATCCACTTTACCTTTCCCTTATCTGGATTCCTCGGGAATAATCAATATCACACTGTTTAAGTGCTTGGTTTTCTCTAAATGTTTCATATACATTAGCTCCCCAGACAGACTGTTAAGTCTTTGAGAACTGGAATAAAGGCCATGTCTTGTAGTTGTTATGGTGCCTCCAAAGTACTTGATGTTGACCTCTAACAGGAAGGCAAAGCTCCACTTCCACCCTTACTCCACTCCCCAGCCCCACAGCCATGGAGGAAAAGAGACCAGGTAACTGAATCAAGTTACTGGATTCAACTAAACTTCTTAAAAGGAAGTGGAGCTTTTGGTGTATTGAGAGGAAAATTTAAAGTTTTAACCTGTAGGCTTCTGTGTTTTCTTTGGAGTTGTCTCTTGGGGTTCTCACTCTCTTTGGACTGCTTCTCTCTATTTCCATGTGGCCAATGAGGCAAAAGAGGTCTGGAACTACCCCCCACTTCAGACATGCTCCTCAACTACCATCTACCCCCAACCCAGATAAAGCCTAGGGTGGAATAATTAGACCAGCTCTAACTTAAACCTTTCCTTTCATTTTTTTCTTCTGCCTCATCTAGCCACTAGTGAAATATGATCTAAAGAGCTGGACCCAGGAGTAAGGGACCAAGGAGGCTTATCTGTGTGCAAGACACAATATTTCCAAGCAGCTCCATAATGGTAGCTGAGCTCATCAGAAACTGCGTTAGGTTTGAGGGAGAGGTGAGGGCAGGGGGTAGGGCAGCACCCAGGTAATAAATAAGAATATATGTGTATGTACTTGAGGTCTAACCTATGTTTATCTCCTCCCACCGCTTGTAGCCTCAGGGGATACCTGGATAAAATTCTGTGGGTCCATCTCAACATAAGTACTAACCTAAGTATATGCTGAATAAATACTTGTTAATTTATTTTTCTATAGTAAAGGTCTAATAGACCAAGAATTTTAGGAAATTTTGAAGTTCTGGGTCAGAGTTTTTTATGATTTATGTATTAAATATCTGCCTGACTCAAAAGTTTAAAGTAATTTTTTTTTTCTATAAATCCATTTCTCTACAAACACAGGTCTTACAACAAAGATCTCTGAGTCTGAGATCTTTTTGAGAGTGAGGATGCAAGCAAGACAGATCCTGGGGGTTTTACAAGGCTTTCTACCAAAGATTAAAGCAAGTGGGCTTCTTCTATTGTGAAATTTTGAATTAGCACTTACAGATGACCAAAGTCCACTGTAGAATCATGTAATATTCATATCTCATGTATTTTGAATATTTAAACATATCACATACACACACTATATATGTGCATATATACATAACCTTGATATATACTACTTGGAAAGAAATGGAAAATGGATGCAGGCGTATTCCAAAGTCATGAGATCATTTGTCACTTGTCCAAGTCTGAAACAATGCTCTTAACTGGCATATGATACAGAGACTGTCAATTGTCCCCTAATACCCATTCTCCCCTTTTTCCTTTATTGATAGAACTCCTGAACGTTGAAAGGTATATGACCATAAAAATTATATTTTCAAGTCTTCTTGGCAGCTAGGTATGGCTAGTAGGGTGTGAGCAGAAGTTAGGGGTGCAACATCTAAGGAATGCCTTTAAAGACGATGCTTATAAATCTTCAGACATATGAATGAAGCTAACAAGCAGGGATAGCAGAATAGTAAGATAGAAGTTTATTTCTTCCTTACTCAACAGTCTACGCATAAGCAGTCCAAAGCTGATGTGGCTGATACAGCACCTCCACTGTCAGGGAGCTCCTTCTAGCTTGTTTAAGCTACTATATTTCGGTATAGGTTAGGCTGCTATAACAAATACAGCACTATAATTCTATCTCTGCCACTTACTAGCTATCCACCCTTGGGCAAATTATGAACTTGTTTCTAACATGAGGGTGTGTCTTTTTTTTTTTTCCTTCCCATTATATCCCCCACTTCTAGCACTGTTTGCATACAGTAAGCATTCAATAAAAATGAGTTATTACTGCTGTTTCTGCTGTTATGCCAAATCTAGACAAATAATGCCATACCTTAACAACTAACCATTAGATACTTCCAGTAAAAATCTGAAATAATACAACTAATCAACATGGTGTACATTACAGTGATCACATTTTCTGACCCAAACTTAGAAAACATGGTCTGACAAAAGGTTTTTTTCTGACTTGTGAATTTAGTATTATGAAAATTTGTATACGCTAAACCATTGGTTGTCAACTTAATAAACTGACTTTACTTTTCTACAATTACCTGCTTAAATTGGTCAGCCCTGGAAAGTCAAGCCATATAGCCCCAAGAGTATTATTGGTTCTGTCCCCTCTAGTTTTTATTACAAAGTTCCACTGCGCATGCACATGATGCACACAAAAAAAAACCTGATTACTCATTTATGGTTGTGAATTTGTATTGCAATAGGTCAGAATCGCCAAAAAATAATTCTTATATTTTTCCCAAGGAAGAAGAACACTTCCTGCTTCTACAAAAATAGCATGGATGAGAGTTTTCAGTAAAATACATTTCTCCTATTGACGAGCATTTAATACACACACACACACACACACACACACACACACACACACACGCATGCACGCATCCCTGGCTGCTTGGATTTCACCACAAGTGGTACCATTTGCCAGTCATCGAAGTAATTCAGTCTGATCTGTTGAGGTGATGGATTCTGACAACCTACGTAAGCCTGTCATTAAGGGGAGGATAGATTATAGTCTCCATTCAGGACACTATAGTGTTTACATTTCTCATCCATACAGCCTATGAAACATAAGGGGAAAGCAAGAAGATGGAAATAAAGTTGAACAAGGACTTACTGCTTCTCTCGCCAATGAATGATATGAGCAGATCACCAGTCCACACTTTCTACTACGTATATATAAAGTTCTATTTCTTTCTGGCTAATATAAAGACCTTTTACAAAGAACATAAAGATTATGCACAAAAGTGACTATTCAGTAATTTATATCTACCTTGAGACCTTGTGCTTCCACTTTTAAAATATTATTTTTTCCTCTTTCACCCTATGTATTTAGCCATTTTGCTTCTCTATAATTTTCTTACTTACATACTTAAAATTTTCATCTAGAATGGAGATTATATCTCAAATGAAATTCATTAATTAGGTGAACTTAAAAAGACAAGTCTGAATTAATGAAAAGTCTACACTATGGACTATTGTCAAAAAGATCACGACAGGGCTTCCCTGGTGGTGCAGTGGTTGGGAGTCCGCCTGCCGATGCAGGGGACGCGGGTTCGTGCCCCGGTCCGGGAAGATCCCACATGCCGCAGAGCGGCTGGGCCCTTGAGCCATGGTCGCTGAGCCTGCGCGTCGGAGCCTGTGCTCCGCAACCGAAGAGGACATGACAGCGAGAGGCCCGAGTACCGCAAAAAAAAAAAAAAAAGATCATGATAATAGCAACAGCTGATGTTTGAGAGTTTAGAACATGAAAATCACTGGGCTGAACACTTTACAAGCATTATCTCATTGAATCCTTTTACAAAAGTCCTGGAGCAGGTATTACCACCCCACTTTTACAAATTAGAAAACAAAACCTGAGAGATATTAAGTAACTTGCCTGAGGCCACATAGCTAATGAGTGATAGAACTACTTTCAAACCTTAGTTTGTCTGACTCCAAAGTTCATGTTCTTTACCACCACACCAAACTGCTGGGGTTTTCCTTTAATCAATTATAATAATAAAGCAATATCTCAGATTAACAAAACTCTGAAGTGCCGAGGAACCCTGCCTTACTTAAAAAAATAAGAAGTATTTGAAATTAGCTGACCAATTATTTTAGCTTGGTAATAATTATCTGCCATTTATGAAGTACATACCAGGCACTTTGTATTAAATCTAACCCTCACAGCAACCCCATAAATTAGATAAATGTCTGCATTTTATAGATGAGGGAAAAGATACTCAGAGAAGCTAAGTAAAATTTGTCTAAGGTCACAAAAGTAGTATGTGGCACAGTCTTTGCACTCTGCCATCTCCACACTACCTTATTACCTCTCCAGCAAGGCCTTTCTCTAGAGTGCTGGAAAAGGCTGCTTTTAAAAGTAAGAGTGCCATTCCCCTGTGATTATATGTATACTATTTATTAGCTCAGCAAAGCTTTAGTTCAGAGACAATGCAAAAGTAAACTTTAACCCAGGCCCTGCCCTCATTATCATAAATTCCAAATTTAGTGAGGTCCATGTTAATGGGTTTTACTGTATATAGAAAAGAGTTTAATAGTCACTTAGCCCTGCTCTATCTCCATTAACAAATCTAAAAAGCCACACAAAGGTGAAGGAAGGAAGAACAATGACCTCAAAACTAAAACAGATAAGAAGTGCCTGTAATTAGCACTCCAGAAAAAAGTCATGATACATAGCATATGCCAACACCACAATACAGTACATATGCCAATATGTAACAAGTGCAACCCTACAAGTGTAAGTGCTCTATTCATCAATTAAAGAAAATTAATCCTAATCAGATGTTCATATGAAGGAATACAGCCATAGCAAATCAGCAATAATAATTAAAAGTCCATTTCAAATCTCTTTGGTGAGCGGTGAAATGATCTGACGTAGCCAGGCTGCCTGATCCTTTTTGCAGAGTTGTATAAATGTGCAATTAGGTGAAAATTCCTAGCTGTTTAACATGGTCGTCTTTACTACTCAAGCTGCAGTTGTTTCTAATGAAGACATGCTTCCATGTGCACCCCAAGTGGGAAAAATGTATAAGTTGTAACAGTCAAGAACATGTCCGCTCTGAGAGACAAGTCCATAATACACAGGGCTTTGCCACAGAGGTCACCACGGTGTTGCAAAGATTTTAAACAAATCGTACCTGCTTTGGAGGGGGCTACCTGAAACAGTCAGGAACGCACAGCTCTGTCACGTTACATCGTGGTTTTTTTTTCTTTAGGTCAGCTTGTAAATGAGCTGCCACGTGCCTCTCTGCAAGGGAAATAGCCTTGGGACACAAGCGAAACAATCCAGGTGAAGGGCAGCCCAACTATGTGTTCAGGTATGATGCACTGTGGGGTAGGTGGTGGAATCAGATTTAACATCATGTGTAGTCTGGCTAGACTCTCAACAGGTCACCTGCTTCCTAGTGATAGAGCCAAGGCTTAAAGTTGGGGCCCGTTAGCTGAGGGCCATCTTAAGGGATAGGTTTGCAGTCTCGGACACCCAGAGTGAACTAACCTCCCATTGCTACTCTACATGAAGTACAAGGTACTAACTTCCCTACTATATGAATGTTAATTGATCCAACTATCTGAAACTGCCATAACTCTGAAAATCCTGCATCTTGTGTTGCTTGACTGGCGTGCAAACCAGGCTCACCGAAGTGTATATTACTTTAGGATTCTGTCTTTCACTTTCATTTCCAACTCACTCAGCCACAGCATCATAACTATTACTGTTTCTTTTACAGTTGATTTCAAGTCATTGTAAGGTATTCCTGAAAAAGAACATGGAGTCTCATTCTCTGAATTTTTCAAAGTCAGAGTGAGAAGAAAACATCCTTCCCTGTGAGCATGGGATAAACTCTGAATTCTCTCAGAATCCTTCCCAACCTGAGTCTCTGATTGTTATTAATCAATTAAATCCTAAGAGATACCCAGCAAGTCCAGTTCTAGAAATCTTTCCTACAGAAATACTAGTACAAGTTTATAAAAATAAAAACACTACCATGTTCACTACAACATTGCTTTTAATCGCAAAAATGTGAAATGATCTAAATGGCCAGCAGTTGAAGAATGGTTTATTAAGGACCATCCAAACCAAAGAACACCATGCAGCCATTAAAAATAATAAGATATGTCTTGAGAAAAGAAATATTTCCTGCCATATCAGTAAACAAAGGATGTCACACTCATCAGCGATTGCAGTCCTCCAACATGAGCCCGTGAGCCCTGAGGAAACTCAGGAAGAAAAGAATACCTGCCATCTAGCAGCCATCAGACTGTAGCCACTGCCTACCGTGGGCCCTGAGGAAACTCAGGATGTGAAAACACAGGATACAGTCCCCAGAGAGCTGAGGTGCATATCAAAGGAATGATTTCAGTGAGCCCAGACTCTTGCATCTTCCCATACAAAGAAAAGCGCTAAATTCCTTAACTTGGGATATCTGCTTTTCTTTAATTTACAATAATCTTTTGATGTTCCTGACTACCTGCCCTTTGTTACAAAACTTCTGTGTAACCTGGCTCCCCCATTGCCTCCTCGGAGCAGTTCTCTCAGGGTTACTGGAAATGCTGCCTCCCGGGCTTGAAGTCCTAAAAATTCCCACTGAATAAAACATAACTCTCAACTTTTAGGTTGTGAACAATTTTTTAAGTCCACAGTCTCTTTTGACAGGAAAAGGAGTTCAGTGAAAAAAGGAAAACGCAGAACAAAACATATAGTGTGTTACCATTTGGGGGGAAAATACAACTGTGTATGTATATAAATAAACATATATATGGAGAATATGGAGGTATATGAAACAAAAAGATCTGTTTTAGAGAGCTGTAAGTATAATATATAGCTATGTATATTTCTGTTATGTGACATTCAGGTAGAAATATTTCTATTATATACTTATATATACACACATTTGCACATGCATAGAAAAATCAGGAAGAATAAGTCAGCTTGGGCTGCAATAAGAAATACCATGAACTGGGTGACTGAAACAACATTTATTTCTCATAGTTTTGGAGGCTGGGAAGTCCAAGATCAAAGTACTAGTAGATTTGGTTCTTGGTGAGGGCCTGCTTCCTGGCTTATAGACAGCCACCTTTTTGCTATATCCTTACAAAGTGGGGAAAGAGAGAGAGAGACAGAGGAACCAAGCCTCTGGAAAGTGAGATCGGGAAAGGAGGACTTTAACTTTTTACTTGTACACATTGTTGTATTTATTTAGATTTCTAAGCAATTCCCCAACATTGAGACACCCTTCCTCTCCTGCATTCCAAACAAGTTTAGAAGTAATACAAAAATAAAACAGATGAGAGGCTAGAATATAACCTTTATTACTTACTGATTGAGACCAGGGTGAAGGAAGTAGCTTAGTGTGAAAGCCAAAACAAGCCTAGCTGTCTAAACTACAGAATCAGGCCATCTCCACAAGCCAAGCCGGTGCTGGGCTGGGGTGGGCTCCCAGCCTCAGGAAGAATGTGGCTCTCAGTAGGCAGGCCCTTCTACAGCTAGAAGGAGGGTGGCAGTAAGCTGAGCTGGCTCACTTACTTACTCCAAATTTACCCATTAGGTAAGTTGCTCTCCTTCTAGAGCAGAGTGAGAAAAGTGGTCTGTTAAGAAGGAGTATAATCTTTGTCCGAGAAAGTAGTAGTGGTGGTGGCTCAATCTACCTTGCAATAAGTTAAAGAGTAAATGGTGAGAAGCCAGAAGCAAGAAAGTAGACAAGTCAGGAAGAACTGAAAGAAAGGAAACAGAGTAGGGAATTTAGGAATGGGTTGTTTTTTTTTTTAAGGACGAAGCCAACAAAATGTTAAACGTGGAAAGTAGAAGACTCAAAATAATTTACAGCAAGAATCTAAGCACAGTGGTGGAATCATGGACACAAGTGAAGTTGGATGCCTCTTACTGAGACATAAATAAAAGGGAAGAAAGAGGAAAAGCCACAGTGATTTGACGCACAGTTGAAGGAAAAAATTGAGTTCATATCACAGGATCAGCTTATAAAAAGGTAGATAGATACTAGGGCTACAGCCAGACAACAAAATTAAACTTGCAAACTGCCACAGGACTGGCTATACTAAAGTCATGACAAAACTCAGAAGAACCAAGACCTACCTGTAAATGTTTTATCATACTATGACACCTTTGAGAAATTATGTGATCTATTATTTACAAGACACTGCTTAGATTACATTGATGTATATATACTCTATATCATTCAACATCATGCATCATAATATTACTGATTCACGTGCTCCTTTGTCCCAGGGAACACTAGGGAATAAAGGTTTTGATGAATAACAATGGTTTAAGCTTGACCAGCCCCATGCAATTTTTCACTGCAATTCTGGTTACCATTACACTATATTCCCCAAATCACAGCGCAGTATAAAGTAAAATGAAACAGACCAAAGAAACTGGTGGAAAGATTCATAGTCTAAAAGTCTGGCTCCATACTTTTAACTGATAGAGACTAAAATTTCTGCACTGGAAAAAGTTTCTGTTTTCACTGATCTATTTTCATGCCATGGTTTCAGTGGCCACAAAAGTCCTTCTGGTAACAGATTCTTCTGGTAAACAGTTTTCTGTGAATTTAAAAAAAGATGGAAAAGCTTTATATCTTTCAACAGTCCCCAAAGTTATATCCTTCATCAGGTTTTTAAGTTACATTCCTAGTCTCCATGCCTCAGTGTGGTTTAATTTTACAACCAGCTGCCCTCTCTTAACTAGCAGTTTTTGACATCATTCAGGTTTTGTAAAATGTGTGCTACAGCCCTTACTTGGGCTTCTCGGCTGCTACTAAAGTTATACGGCACTGGTTAAGTGTGGAGGCTGGCACCAGAGAGGATCCATAATGGTGATTATCATGCAAATCAGCCTGCTGCAAGTCCAGCTCCTCCGGAGGACTTCCAGAGCTCGGCTTCCCCCAGTCGCTTCATTGTCTCCAGGATAAAGCGAGCCATCTTAGCTGCTAACACTGGACGCAATTGAGATTGGTTCTCCTGACAGAGATTAATGGGCAGCAATGAATCTTTCACTTGGGGTAGAAATATGATTTTATTTAAGAAAATAACCATACATAATTGGGCTGCTGTCATTTTAAATTTTAATGGTGAGAGTAATATGGAGGCTTCTGGAACTTTAAATTACAACTTTCAGAAGCTTCACACTGAATCTTTCAATTATTCTCTGTAAGTACCTTCTCAAAGCATGTGCCACCATGACATTGATATCACAATTCAAATCTAAATTCAAAACTGACTGCAAGACTATATGAGCTATGTGCTGGCGTGCTGGCTGCCTCATTTTATCTTTGAACATCTGACGAGGCGAATCAGGAGGCACTCTCCCAAAGCCCAGCCAGCTGTTTCCCAAATATTCAAATACCCTGGCATGCAGAAGAACCTTTCAGATTTCCCCACATCAAAATTCGTGAAGACCCCCTATTTTTCCCATTAGTCTCTGGCTCACCTACATCCTTCCACACAGGCCCGCCTGACTCACTCAGCTAAGTGGCCGCTCTTGCTCGCTCGTTTGCTCACTCACCTCTCGGGTTCCCCCACTCCAGCAACTGGATCCAGTGTGCTGCAGAACGGCAGCTAGTTCAGACAAAACCATGGGGGAGAGTTTTTCAAGTCTGCATTTCCTTGAAGTGGATCTGAAAGAGGGGCTGAGCTGATATTTGTAGTAGTAGGAAGACAGAGAGCAAAGAGAGTATGTGAATTTTATTTAAAATACATTCATTAGACTGGAGCGAAAATGGAATTGGGAAGACAGTCGCAAGGGAAATGTGAAAAGGCTTCTTCCTCTTACTTTTACTTCGGTGTCTTAACTCCCTTGTTATATACCTATTTTCTTTAATCATTTTAATATTTTTTATCTCCATATTAAAACAAGTGGAAATGAATAATTATTTATAGGTTTAGCTTTAGACTGCTTCAATTATTTTAAAGAGTCCCCTACCTCAGTAAAAACAGTGCCAAATTTACAACTGTAAATAACTAAATCCAGCTGCACTAATGAATCCACAGTAAAAGACAACCGTTATTTCACATTTTAAAGGTCCTGAAGCAATTTTCCTCAGCTGGATGACTTAGAATAGAGGCTATGGACAGCATGTGGGAAGTTTAGAAGGAGAAGGGGACTAAGGTGCCACAGACAACAGCCTCTATCCAAACGGCTGGTCAAATTTCCTGGACACCAAAACCCGGGTTTCCAGCTGGGTGAGGGGTTCTCGATTCCTTCCATAAAACTTGAATCTTTACTTGTTCGTTTCCTGTGATGCGTTTACACTTGGACAGAAGGGGCACAGCAGGGATGCTTTCAGGGCACATCTAGAGGGAAGCCAATCTCACAGGAGTCATGGATGCCAGATGTCAAGCCAGTGTGTACTGCTGAGCGTGCTCTGAGGATCCCGCATCGGCACCAAATCATGGTCTGAGGAAACTGCTGTCCTGATCTGGTAGAAATTTATGTCATTTTAAGAATAATCACAGTAATAAAAGAAGCTGCTATTATGAATGTAAAAATTACCTGAGAGCCAGACAGGCCAATGACGTTCCTGTTCTGCCAGTCAAGTATATTCACTCCATCAACCCAAACCATCGTAAGACAAACAATTTACTCCTGGGAGCCACAGGTGGTAAAGGTTAGGAGGCCTAAGCGTGGAGTGGCCGTAACAAGGATGCTGACTGACAGTATTTCTTGAAAACAGCCTCAAACATTGTTTTGCACTGAGATCAGGACTATGGTGCCCTAGTGGGCATATATCTAAGTCACTGATCATGGACAGGGAAACAAAATGTTTAAAACCCACATTGATTTTGGAGCCCAAAGCAGTACAATTACATATCCTGTCTGACTTGAATATTTAAGGCTTGTGAAGTGTTTCAAACACAAAACAGTTCTACATAAATCATTTACCCAAACATTTACTGTGCTCCTATTATATGCCAAGTATTATATACTGTGATAAACCAGTTTTGCTTAAAGAATAATCTTCAAACTACTGGATTTCTCTGCAGAATTTAGTACCATGGCTTGTCCCTTCATCTTAAAGTTCCTTCACATATGTAAAAGTTCTCTCCCTCTTCGAGGAGTCTACTTCTTAGCCCGCTCTGTCCCTTCTCACTAATTCCTTTTCCACAGCCCTGTCGTCATCTCCCACTAAATCAAGAAGGAGTGAAGGGTAGTATATCAAAATCGTATGGGGGACATTTTAAAAAACTATACAGGTACTTTCCACCCCCGTTTGAGAATCATTACCTATGTGAATCACTCACTATTTCTATCTGGAGTAAATCATATCCCATAAAAGTTTGGGGATGAAAAAAACAAACAAGAATAAGCTGAAGATCTCTGGACTAAACACTTCCTCTTGATGATATTATCACCTATATGTTGATTTCAAAAATAACATTTTAAGGGAATTCCCTGCAGGTCCAGTGGTTAGAACTCAGCACTCTCACTGCAGTGGCCCGGGTTCAATCCCTGGTGGGGAAACTAAGATCCCACAAGCCACATGGCTCAAAAAAACATTTTACATGTGCAAATGCCTGGTGGGCCTCTGTTTTCAAATGACCTATTAACTCACACTCAGTAAGTGCAACATCAGATCTATTACCTTTATTTTTTTTCTTCTCTTCCCTTTCTTACTAGCATCTACTCAGTGGATACTTCACATCCCCCATTCCCACCCCACATACAACAAATCTGTTTCCAGACACTTCCTCTTCTTCCTCAAGGATACATCTTAGTTTGTCAACCATGTGCCAGACCCCATCTGGGCCTCTGTAGCAGCCTCCTCAGTCCTCCCTACCAGCAGCCTCTCCACTCCAAATTATTCTCCTCATGGTCCTGATTCCTACTGATTATAGCAGGAAATCCTAGAATGCAGCACTCAAAATATACAAGATGATTTTTGATACCAAATAGACCAACTTTTTATATATTTATATTTTTAATAGGTTTAAAAAAGAATTAACACCTTGAATTGGGATTTTAAGTTAATATTAAGTTTGCATTTAAAGTAAATTGTTGTATAAAAATTGGACAATTTAAATAAAAATCTAACTCCGAGTATGCAGACATTTTAAAAAATTTATTTATTTTATTTATTTACTTTTGGCTGCTTTGGTTCTTTGTTGCTGTACATGGCTTTCTCTAGTTGTGGTGAGCGGGGCTACTCTTCATTGCTGTGCGCGAATTTGTCATTGCAGTGGCTTCTCTTGTTGCGGAGCAAGGTCTGTAGGCACGTAGGCTTCAGTAGTTGTGGCACGTGGGCTCAGTAGTTGTGGCTCGTGGGCTCTAGAGCACAGGCTCAGTAGTTGTGGCGCACGGGCTTAGTTGCTCCGCAGCATGTGGGATCTTCCCAGACCAGGGCTCGAACCCGTGTCCCCTGCATTGGCAGGCAGATTCTTAACCACTGCGGCACCAGGGAAGCCCCAGACATTTTTTAAAAGATAAAAGTGGTACATGAGTCAGTGAAGTATTGGGAAGCTTAGTTCTACAAAATAGGTCCAAACTTCTTAACGTGATATTGTAAACGTTACACATCATCTTCAGCTACTTCTTCCTCCTACATTCCTTGCACTTTACTCAGACCTTTTGTGGATTAGCTTAGCTGATA
The DNA here is from genome assembly GCF_951394435.1 of Stenella coeruleoalba. Lineage (NCBI taxonomy): Eukaryota > Metazoa > Chordata > Mammalia > Artiodactyla > Delphinidae > Stenella > Stenella coeruleoalba. The sequence goes on from NC_137148.1 coordinate 74,792,191, forward strand.
CAAAACACCCCAAATCTAATAGGTAAAACATTTTATTTAGTTCATAATTGTGCAACTCAGGTGGGTCATCCTGTCCAGGCTGACAACAGATTTCCCCAGGACTCTCCCTGTGTCCATGGTCAGTGGTGGATTAGCTCGTAACTAAATAATCCAAGATGATCTCACTCACAGGTCTAGTGCTTAGCAGACTATCAGCCAGAGCCTCTGCTCTCCTACAGGTGGCTACTTATCCTCCAGCAGGATAACCTAGGCTCATTCACAATATGATCTCAGGGTTCCAAGTACAGAAGCCCCACTGCACAAGCACTTCTCAAATCTCTGCTGGTTTCATATTTACTAATGTCCATTGGCCAAAGTCAGTCACATGATCAATCCAAATTCAGTGATGGGGAAACAGACTCCCCTTCTTAATGGAAGGATTTTCAGTATCACATTTCCAGGAGTTGGATGCAGGAAAGGGAAGAACTTGTGACCATTTTTACAATCTACCACTCTTACCACATTCCAAACATGCCAGACATATACACGCATGTGCTCATGCTATTCCCATCACCTGAAATGAATTATCAACTTCCTTCTGTCCTTCTGGCAAATTCTTACTTCTTGTCCTTCAAGGTTCTGCTCAAATACAACATTCCTTGACATCTTCCCTCAAATTAATTATACCTTCGTATGTTTCCATGATCCCTTGTATATGCATCTATTATAGCATTCAGTAAATTGTATTATAGTTACTTATAATGTCTCCCTAACTAAACTGTCTTTGTACCATCAGCATAGTACCTGGCAAAGAATAGGCATTCAATAAATATTCACTAAATTGAATTTAATTGAAAAAAATCAAAACAAAGATTAAAGTCTTCCTCAAATAAGACTACATTTAAAGACTTAAGATGCAACTATACAAAACTGACCTTATGAGTTAGGAGGACTAATTAGATCCACCTCATCTAATTTGAAGGGCACTAGGGCAATGCTCCCAGTCAAAAGCATTTTTCCTGTGGAACTGGCACAAAGCCTGAACTTCCAGCATAGATTATCCTAGGTCCTAAAATGTTTTGCTGTAGTGCAAAGAGCACAGGCTTTGGAGTCTGAAACACTAGGACTCAAAACCTAGCTATTTGTGTGATCTTAACAGCTTAATATGTTTCCCTGCACCAGTCTTTTGCAGTAACGTATGTAAAGAACCTAGCACAGTGCTTGCCATACACCTCACACACATCAAACCCCAGAGTCTCCTCTTAGAAAAGCAAATGACCTGGGATGAAGTAACCTCAAGCCTTTATCCTTAACATCTGAGGAGAGTGGGGGAAAAAGGTAAGAAAAATAGTGTGGAAGTAAAGAAAGGGATAATAGCTTAAAAACTTCACAATTTAACTGAGAGCCAGGCCTGCGGCTAGTAATTACACAGTTGCATCAGTATTCGGGGACCCCATGATGGAGTAAAAGTCCCCCCCGCCTCCAGAGTATACAGTGACTATATCTGGTGATACAGGACTTAGGAATTTCTGCATAATTTTGCTGGGCATCAATATGTAGTCAACATTTATACATATACTCAGGCAAGACTACTGGGGAGAGAGTTAAGGAAAAATAAGAGTTTTTAAAAATGATGTTACGCTAATCTTTTTAATTCCCTCACGTTTTTCCTTCTACATTTAACAGGGGTAGTTGTGGTAAACAAGATTTTTTTCTCCCAAGGAAACAATTTTTAAGTGAAAAAAATGAAAAGCACATTACAAACACACAATTCTAAACTTCAAATTACATCACTTCTAAAGAAAATGTTACCATTGAAATCAATATAAAGTGAGTTTAGACACACTGAAGTCCTGTTTCAAAGTTAAGCCAAATTTACTACATTTTAATAGAATCTTTAAACCTCCAAAATCCAAGTAGGAACTTGTCTCCTGTAAGAAGTCTCTACAGTCGTCCCTCCTGAGGCTGTTCTCACACCTCAATGGCAACTCTGGAACACTTCTGCACTTAATGTGCACTAGATCAATCTACATTTGTTGATATCTAGCCCTATAAATGAATCTCCACTATTTTCCTGCTTTCTTTCACCCCAGCTTCACTGTAAACTTCCTGGTACCCAGGATTTTCCTAATCCACTGCTCCCCACTCCCAGCACCCAGACTGTACTCAATAAATATTAATTTATGGCTGGCAAGAAAATGTATAAGTAGCATTTGCTGATGGTAAATTCACTGGTCCATTCAAGTTCAGATTAAGACCTCTAGAGACCCTAAGAACTGAAAAATTATGGTGTCCCACACACACAAATCAAAATCAAAATAATACTAAAGCAGAAAGCACAAAACTTACACATACGTTCAAATTAAAATAACTTATGGTGGCAAAATTTTAGATAAGCTCATCAAAGGCTGAACTCCTCTCATTCTTTCCCCTGTGAGGTGAGTGTACGAGAGAGAGAGAGAGAGAGAGAGAGAGAGAAAGAGAGAGACAGAGACAGAGACAGAGAGAGACAGAGAGAGAGACACAGGGGGGGAGAGAGAGAGAGACAGAGAGAGAGAGAGAGAGAGACACACACGGTGCGGGGGGGGGGGGGGGGGGGGGGGGGGAGAGGGAGAGGCGGGGAGGGAGGGAGAGGGAGGGAGAGAAAGTTGTCTCTGATTTCCTGGTGCTTGGTCTGCCATAGAATACTACAATTCTTGGTCCACTTCATAAAACTATGTCAGAATATTAATTATGAATATATATGGCTTCAGAGCTACAAAAAGGAATCAGATAATTGCCTAAATCCATATGTATATTAGCTGTTCCCTTGCAAGTGTCCAAATTCTACTACAGATATGTAGCAGGACAGCTTAAAATGAATAGAAACAACATAACATATTGTTTTGCCTGCTGTTACAACTGTATTGTAGTTGTATACAGAAAAGGAGGTGTAATAAATGATTCTCAGAAATGACTCAGAAGCACAAGTACCTTGCATTTTATTTCATTAGACTCCAATATTTGATAAAAGCAATAAGCACCAAATTATATTTGAATAAACCTTTCATAAATAATGTTTTCACAGTCATCACAAAGTCTAGAATGCAGAGACAAATTGCAAGCCAAAGTAAAACCACCATAGTTTTCTAAAACTATGCAATTAAAACTAAAGTATTTTCACTTATACTGTGATTCTCATATTCATAGTAATAGATATTGGTTAATATTTCCATTAAATTTGAACATTTTATGCTTATATATAATTGTTTCAGCTAAACTTTTTCCACTTTAATATTTTAAAATGTGAATGTGTTCTGTATGAGTTGAATACTTTATTTCAACATAACAAGTAGACCTTTTCTAATGTTTGGATTCCTAGGAAAACAGCATAGAGAAATCAGAAAATTCTTTTGAGTGATTATAAAGGTACTTTACTTCTGATTATATAGGCGCCTTAAAACAGGAAGTTTTTAAAACCCTATACTGACAGTAAAATGCAACAAGAATGTAAATTTAGGAATGAAATTGAATAATTTAGTAGCTTGTCATGTGATCAGACATGATTGGTCTTCCCTGTGTCCAATTTTTCTTAATTTTATTTATTTATTTATTTTTGCGGTACACGGGCCTCTCACTGCTGTGGCCTCTCCCATCACGGAGCACAGGCTCTGGACGTGCAGGCCCAGCGGCCATGGCCCACGGGCCCAGCCACTCCACGGCATGTGGGATCCTCCCGGACCGGGGCACGGACCCGTGTCCCCTGCATCGGCAGGTGGACTCTCAACCACTGCGCCACCAGGGAAGCCCCTTAATTTTATTTTTTAAACAGCAGGTTCTTGTTAGTTATCTATTTTATACATATTAGTGTATATATGTCAATCCCAATCTCCCAATTCATCCCACCACCACCCCTCCCCCGCTTGCCCCCTTGGTGTCCATAGGTTTGTTCTCTACATCTGTGTCTCTATTTCTGCCTTGCAAACCGGTTCATCTGTACCATTTTTCTAGATTCCACATATATGCATTAATATACAATGCTCGTTTTTCTCTTTCTGACTTACTTCAAGCTCTATGACAGTCTCTAGGTCCATCCACATCTCTACAAATGACCCAGTTTCATTCCTTTTTATGGCTGAGTAATATTCCATTGTATATATGTACCATATCTTCTTTATCCATTCGTCTGTCGATGGGCATTTAGGTTGTGTCCATGACCTGTCTATTGTAAATAGTGCTGCAGTGAACATTGGGGTGTATGTGTTTTTTTGAATTATGGTTTTCTTGGGGTATATGACACATATTGGGATTGCTGGGTCATATGGTAATTCTATTTTTAGTTACTTAAGGAACCTCTATACTGTTCTCCATAGTGGCTGCATCAATTTACATTCCTACCACAGTACAAGAGGGTTCCCTTTTCTCCACACCCTCTCCAGCATTTGTTGTTTGTAGATTTTCTGATGATGATGCCCATTCTAACTGGTGTGAGGTGATACCTCATTGCAGTTTTGATTTGCATTTCTCTAATAATTAGTGATGTTGACAAGCTTTTCATGTGCCTCTTGGTCATCTGTATGTCCTCTTTGGAGGTCTATTTAGGTCTTCTGCCCATTTTTTCATTGGGTTATTTGTTTTTTAATATTGAGCTGCATGAGCTGTTTATATATTTTGGAGATTAATCCTCTGTCCATTGATTCACTTGCAAATATTTTCTCCCATTCTGAGGGTTGTCTTTTCATCTTGTTTATAATTTCCTTTGCTGTGCAAAAGCTTTTAAGTTTAATTAGGTCCCATTTGATTATTTTTGTTTTCATTTCCATTACTCTAAGAGGTGGGTCAAAAAAGATCTTGCTGTGATTTACGTCAAAGAGTGTTCTGCATATGTTTTCCTCTAAGAGATCTATAGTGTCCAGTCTTACATTTAGGTCTTTAATACATTTTGAGTTTATTTTTGTGTATGGTGTTAGGGAGTGTTCTAATTTCATTCTTTTACATGTAGCTGTCCCATTTTCCCAGCACCACTTATTGAAGAGGCTGTCTTTTCTCCATTGTATATCCTTGCCTCCTTTGTCAAAGATTAGTTGACCATGGGTGCAGGGGTTTATCTCTGGGCTCTCTAACCTATTCCACTGATCTATATTTCTGTTTTTGTGCCAGTATCATATTGTCTTGATTACAGTAGCTTTTTAGTATAGTCTGAAGTTGGGAAGTCTGGTTCCTCCAGCTCCACTTTTTTCCCTCAAGATTGCTTTGGCTATTCGGGGTCTTTTGTGTCTCCATACAAATTTTAAGAATTTTTCTTCTAGTTCTGTAAAAAATGCCATTGGTAATTTGATAGGGATTGCACTGAATCTGTAGATTGCTTTGGGTAGTATAGTGATTTTCACAGTATTGATTCTTCCAATCCAAGAACATGGTATATCTCTCCATCTGTTTGTATCATCTTTGATTTCTTTCATCAGTGTCTTACGGTTTTCTGAGTACAGGTCTTTGACCTCCTTAGGTAGGTTTATTCCTAGGTATTTTATTCTTTTTGTTGCAATGGTGAATGGGATTGTTTCCTTAATTTCTCTTTCTGATCTTTCGTTGTTAGTGTATAGGAATTCAAGAGATTTCTGTGCATTAGTTTTGTATCCTGAAACTTTACCAAATTCATTGATTAGCTCTAGTAGTTTTCTGGTGGCATCTTTATGATTCTCTATGTATAGTATCATGTCATCTGCAAACAGTGATAGTTTTACTTCTTATTTTCCAATTTGGATTCCTTTTATTTCTTTTTCTTCTCTGACTGCCATGGCTAGGACTTCCAAAACTATGTTGAATAATAGTGGCGAGAGTAGACATCCTTGTCTTGTTACTGATCTCAGAGGAAATGCTTTCAGTTTTTCACCATTAAGAATGGTGTTTGCTGTGGGTTTGTCGTATTTGGCCCTTATTATGTTGAGTTAGGTTCCCTGTATGCCCACTTTCTGGAGAGCTTTTATCATAAATGGGTGTTGAATTTTGTGAAAAGCTTTCTCTGCATCTACTGAGATGATCATATGGTTTTTATTCTTCAACTTGTTAATATGGTGTATCACATTGATTGATTTGTGTATATTGAAGAATCCTTGCATCCCTGGAATAAATCTCACTTTATCATGATGTATGATCCTTTTAATGTATTGCTGGATCCTGTTTGCTAGTATTTTGTTGAGGATTTTTGCATCTATATTCATCAGTGATATTGGTCTGTAGATTTTGTTTTTGGTGGTACCTTTGTCTGCTTTTGGTATCAGGGTGATGGTGGCCCCGTAGAATGAGTTTCGGAGTGTTCCTTCCTCTGCAGTTTTTTGAAAGAGTTTAAGAAGGATGGGTGTTAGCTCTTCTCTAAATATTTGATAGAATTCACTTGTGAAGCCATCTGGTCCTGGACTTTCGTTTGTTGGAAGATTATTAATCACAGTTTCAATTTCATTACTTGTGATTGGTCTGTTCGTATTTTCTATTTCTTCCTGGTTCAGTCTTGGAAGGTTATACCTTTCTAAGAATTTGTCCATTTCTTCCAGGTTGTCCATTTTACTGGCATAGAGTTGCTTGTAGTAGCCTCTTAGGATGCTTTGTATTTCTGCATTGTCCATTGTAACTGCTCCTTTTTCATTTCTGATTTTATTAATTTGAGTCCTCGCTCTTTTTCTTGATGAGTCTGGCTAGGTTTATCAATTTTGTTTATCTTCTCAAAGAACCAGCTTTTAGTTTTATTGATCTTTGCTATTGTTTTCTTTGTCTCTATTTCATATATTTCTGTTCTGATCTTTATGATTTCTTTCCTTCTACTAACTTTGGGTTTTGTTTTTTCTTCTTTCTCTAGTTCCTTTAGGCGTAAGGTTAAATTGTTTCAGATTTTTCTTGTTTCCTGAGGTAGGATTGTATTGCTATAAATTTCCCTCTTTGAACTGCTTTTGCTGCATCCCATATGTTTTGGATCATCATGTTTTCGTTGTCATTTGTCTCTCGGTATTTTTTATTTCCTCTTTGATTTCTTCAGTGATCTCTTGGTTATTTCATAACGTATTGTTTAGCCTCCATGTGTTTGTGTTTTTCACGTTATTTTCCCCTGTAATTCATTTCTAATCTCATAGTGTTGTGGTTGGAAAAGATGTTTGATATGATTTCAATTTTCTTAAATTTACTGTGGCTTGATTTGTGACCCAAGATGTGATCTATCCCCGAGAATGTTCTCTGTGTACTTGAGAAGAAAGTGTAATCTGCTGTTTTCAGACGGAATGCCTTATTAATATCAATTAAATCTATCTGGTCTATTATGTCATTTAAAGCTTGTGTTTCCTTATTTTCTGTCTGGATGATGGGTCCATTGGTGTAAGTGAGGTGTTAAAGTCCCGCACGATTATTGTGTTACTGTCGATTTCCTCTTTTTTAGCTCTTAGCATTTGCCTTATGTATTCAGGTGCTCCTATGTTGGTGCATATATATTTATAATTGTTATATCTCCTTCTTGGATTGATCCCTTGATTATTATGTAGTGTCCTTCCTTGTCTCTTGTAACATTCTTTATTTTAAAGTCTATTTTATCTGATATAAGTATTGCTACTCCAGCTTCCATTTGATTTCCATTAGCATGGAATACATTTTTCCACCCCCTCATTTTCACTCTGTATGTGTCTCTAGGTCTGAAGTGGGTCTCTTCTAGATAGCATATATATGGGTCTTGTTTTTGTATCCATTCAGCCAGTCTGCATCTCTGGGTTGGAGCATTTAATCCGTTCACATTTAAGGTAATTATTGATATGTATGTTCCTATTACCATTTTTTAAAATTCTTTTGGGTTTGTTTTTGTAGGTCCTTTTCTTCTCTTGTGGTTTCTACTTAGAGAAGTTCCTTTAACATTTGTTGTAGAGCTGGTTTGGTGGTGCTGAATTCTCTTAGCTTTTGCCTTTGTATGTAAAGCTTTTGATTTCTCCATCAAATCTGAATGACAGCCTTGATGGATAGAGTATTCCTGGTTGTAGGTTCTTCCCTTTCATCACTTTAAATATATCATGACACTCCCTTCTGGCTTGCAGAGTTTCTGCTGAGAAATCAGCTGTTAACCTTAAGGGAGTTCCCTTGTACGTCATTTGTCGTTTTTCCCTTGTTGCTTTTAATAAATTTTCTTTGTCTTTAATTTTGTCAGTTTGATTACTGTGTGTCTTGGCATGTTTCTCCTTGGGTTTATCCTGCCTGGGACTCTCTGCGCATCCTCGACTTGGGTGGCTATTTCCTTTCCCATGTTAGGGAAGTTTTCGACTATAATCTCCTCAAATATTTTCTTGGGTCCTTTCTCTCTCTCTCTTCTCTTCCTGGACCCCTATAATGCAAATGTTGGGGTGTTTAATGTTGTCCCAGAGGTCTCTTAGGCTGTTTTCGTTTCTTTTCATGCTTTTTTCTTTATTCTGTTCTACAGCAATGATTTCCACCATTCTGTCTTCCAGGTGACTTATCCATTCATCTACCTCAGTTATTCTGCTATTGATTCCTTCTAGTGTATTTTTCATTTCAGTTATTGTATTGTTCATCTCTGTTTGTTTGTTCTTTAATTCTTCTAGGTGTTTGCTCTTTAATTCTTCTAGGTCTTTGTTAAACATTTCTTGCATCTTCTTGATTTTCCTCCATTCTTTTTCCAAGATCCTGGATCATCTTCACTATCATTATTCTGAATTCTTTTTCTGGAAGATTGCCTAGCTCCACTTCATTTAATTGTTTTTCTGGGGTTTTATCTTGTTCCTTCAGCTGGTACATAGTCCTCTGCGTTTTCGTTTTGTCTATCTGTGAATGTGGTTTTCGTTCCACAGGCTGCAGTATTGTAGCTCTTCTTGCTTCTGCTGTTTACCCTCTTGTGAATGAGGCTATCTAAGAGGATTGTGCAAGCTTCCTGATGGGAGGGACTGGTGGTGGGTAGAGCCAGGTGTTGCTCTGGTGGGCATAGCTCAGTAAACCTTTAATCTGCTTGTCTGCTGATGGGTGGGGCTGAGTTCCCTCCCTGTTGGTTGTTTGGCCTGAGGCAACACAGCACTGGAGGCTACAGGCTCTTTGGTGGGGCTAATGGCAGACTCTAGGAGGGCTCACGCCAAGGAGTACTTCCCAGAACTTCTGCTGCCAGTGTCCTTGTCCCCAGGGTGAGCCACAGCTACCTCCCGCCTCTGCAGGAGGCCCTCCAACACTACCTCCAGGCAGGTAGGTCTGATTCAGTCTCCTATGTGGTCACTACTCCTTCCCCTGAGTCCTGATGCACACATTACTTTGTGTGTGCCCTCTAAGGGTGGAGTCTTTGTTTTCCCCAGTCCTGTCGAAGTCCTGCAATCAAATCCCACTAGCCTTCAAAGTCTGATTCTCTGGGAATTCCTCCTCCCATTGTCAGACCCCCAGGTTGGCAAGCCTGACATGGGGCTCATAATCTTCACTTCAATGGGTGCACTTCTGTGACATAATTGTTCTTCAGTTTGTGAGTCACCCACCCAGCGGTTATGGGATTTGATTTTATTGTGATTGCGCCCCTCCTACCATCTCCTTGTGGCTTCTCCTTTGTCTTTGGATGTGGGGTATCTTTTTTGGTGAGTTCCAGGGTCTTCCCGTTGATGACTGTTCAGCAGTTAGTTGTGATTCCTGTGTTCTCGCAAGAGGGAGCAAGAGCACATCCTTCTACTCTGCCATCTTGAACAAAGCTGTCTTCCCTGTGTCCAATTTAAAAAAAAAAAAAAAAAGAAAGAAAAGAAAAAGATTTCCCTTGATGGCTTTGGTCTAGGAGTGGATGGTGTATTATGTCCATTAAATAGGAAGCCAAGGATTACATGAACAAATAATATCACAGCTCTGTGGAATGACTGATGGTCTTTGCAAAGGCCTACACTGGTTTCATCTTCCTTGAGATTTTATCACTGATTTGGTCTTAGTCTTGTGAAGTCACTAAGGCCAGCAGAGGTAACAAGTGTTTGATATATGATACTTAAGCCACTTTTGTCAGACTGCATTTATTTTAAGCTACACTCATACTTGGTACTCTTATATGTATACATTCTTGGGCTTTACTTTTTTTCTTGTTTCCACTGAGATATGACAATTATAGTAACACTACCCCCTAAAGCTCTACCAAAATAACATATATCTGTTTCTGTGCAAGGGATGCCTTTTCATTAAATAAATGTGTAGAACAAGCACATTAATATAAGGACTTACGCTTTGTTCATTGCCTTATTTGCACAGCTTACAACATATCCCTTACCTTTTAGCATATATTATCCATTTCAATTCAATCTATTCTTTACAATCTGCAGCAAGCCACAGAAGTTCTCTTTTAGTTGAAAGGAAATTTCAAGGGAGAAGGGGTGTGGAAAAACACACTTAATTTATCCTATTGAAAAGGGACCATTCTAGATGATGTCTGAGCACTTTTGCATTTTCTTACACACTGCAAATCAGCTCAGATATCTTAATCAGTGGCTAGAAACATATCCTTATCAGTAACATATTCATGAAAGATGGTATGTGTATGAGCTGCAAAATGTTTGGCAGAGACCCAGGAATAAAAAAGAAAGAAAGAATATGGTAAAGAGTTGATGGAATAGCTTTGTGTTTCAACCCTATTCATTTGGGGAATTTTCTATCATCTCTGTTTGTTCTGTATGGAAGAATAATAGACCAACGAACAAAATGTCAGATTTCTATTACTTGATTTCATCTATATTTAGATATACTTATTGTACAGTAATCCAGGATGGAAGCATATCTATACACAGTTGTGTATATAAGAACATACATACATTCTCATGTCTCTTTCTAAATATTCCTATTCATGATACTAACTTATACAAAGCTTATAGCTTTTCTGTTTTGACCAGCTAAGGCACTGTCTAAATAGTATTTCACAAAATCAAGAGTAGTTCCTGACAATTAATTTCTGCAGTCAATGGTCTACTCAAACTGGGCAACTCCCCTTGGAACTTAGAAGCCACAACAGCAGACTGTGTGCATGAAAGAGCAAGACAATTCATTAGCCGATTCTGCAGCAACTCAAAGTGGCGGGGGATGTCAGCCCCTGTTCTGGTGCTTCAATACTAATGAGAGTCATTGCATATTCATAACCTCAAATACAGTCAGCTTCTTGTAAAAACTTTTGTCACCCAGGCTTCATGGCAAGAGCAAAGCACTGCACAAGTCGTGTCGTGGCACTTCCGCCAAGTGAGTGCAAGAACAAGACTGACTGTTTGCAACGCAGCCTGATGTGGAACTGAAAGATGCTGCCCCAAGGGTCCTAAAACTCTGCTTAGTTTGACTGCAAAGCCCTACATAATCAAAGAAACAAAAAGGAGGCAGTGGTGGTGAATGCGTTTGTCTATATATACATATACCCACATATACACCATACATAAAAACTACAGAAAAGAATACTTCAAACAAGGAATCTGGCTTACTGAGTGCTCAGAGTAATTATCTGTTAGGAATGTAGCACCAATCACATCAATTCTTACCATGTTGAAAGAAGAATGGTATGCCCCAGTAAACTTGCTCTCAAGTTGCAGAAACACCACGGCATAGCTTAATAGAAATAGATCTCTAAAACTGTCTGAAGTTTCCCGTCATTACCAGTACCAAAGCTTAGTGAACTGAACCTGTCAGCTCCGCCAAATCTACAGCTACCTGGAATCCAATTCCTTAGGCGGCTTTTTATGTTGTTGTCACTGCCTCCCTTGCTTTATCATCATCATTATTATGATTAGTTTCCAGAACTGAGCTGTTCAGTGTGCTTGCCAGGAAATCCTAAGGGCCTGGCCCTACACCATTTGACCCCAAAATACCTGTCTGTTTGGGGTAGCTACCAACATCCCCTGGAGTCAGAGAAAGGAAATGTACATTTCAGCACCCACTTTGAAAAAGCCTTGAGCGCTTTTTCACTCATAATGATGTCTTCAGTGGGAATGCCAGCACAGTTCCACATTTTTCTGACAGGCATACAGTCTATAAACTACCCATAAAGATTAAATAAAACAGGACAGTGAAAGAAAAGTTTCTAAATTTGATCACACTTGAGTTGTTAAAAGTTATTTCCAGGTGCATAATGTGTATATATATCTGCATAGAATAAAGACAGATCAGGAATATTAGGAGGATGGTGGGGGTAGATGACGGGGTGTTGCGGGGAAAGGGACTCACCAAACGGTCTTACATCTTTAGTCACAGACACACAAGCTTCGAAAATAGAAGGATTTGTGTTTATGATTGATTGAGGTAACTGATTATCCCCAGATATTTTAAGTGTTGAGACATTAAATTGTCAGCTCTATCAGTCTGATTGCAGTAAAACATGAAAACATTGACTTTTGTCTAGTTAGAGAAATTTATTTTTCCCAGAATGACAATCCTTTAAGTAGAAGCCAGGCAGCTTGCCAGCTTTCCATGTCATATACTGAAGTTTGCAAATGCAACGCATATTTTCAAGTGTTTTTCAAGGTTCAATGAATGGTGCATAGGTCTTTTGCAAATAGTCTTGTAATAAACAGATTCCTGCACTACTCTTCATTCTTTAAACCCGAGAAAAGTATTTACTCATCTAGAAGAAAAAAAAAACATTGTAGCTTTGTATTCATGGAAAATATGTTACCAGTGCCCTTCAGTTATTTAAAGTATCTCTGAAAAATAATATAACCCCTCTTTGGACCACCATACTGTGAACAAGTTTGATTAATATGTTTTATAAGCCTGAAATAAATGCTCATCATAACTGCCAGTAAGCTGTCAGCTTTCAAAAGTCTTTGTTCCCCGAATGAGTAATTTGTCTGATCCTCTTTAAGAAACCATATTCCAACCTAAAAGGAAGATGTTACAATCAAGTAAATTCTACTAAAATTTGATTGCCGTTAAACAGCCTTATATTCTAGATTCTAGATCCTTGTGTGTACTACATGTGTCCATACTATTTTACACAATAAAAATACCACATTTTATTTGTTATTATTGCTTGTCAGAACACCTGTGCTTTTCACTGGGCAGAGCTATAGTTCCAGTGTTTAAAACCTAGTCCATTAAAATAATCAAAAATGTCAGATGTTATATATAGTCAGTCTTTTAAATAAAATCTGTGACGGGGAAATCATTTAAATGATGATTAAAATGAAAACACCAATCAAAAGACAGATGTGGTCATTAATTCCACTGAAGCACCAACATTTCTATATTCTCCAAGCATTTATCATGATCATTAAAATACAGGATGTTCTAAAGACCAGCAAACCATTGAGCCCTCCATGTCTAAGTTCTACAGACAGCAGTAGATAATACCTGGAGAAAAAAGGGTCCCTGAATAGCCAAACAAAGGTACACCAACAAGAACAACTTCTTCCCAATTCCTTTAGTCAATCATCTTGTGCCCTGGAGTGCTGGATTTGGTTGCCCTTAACATAACTCAGAGGGTAATAACTATTATAAATGGTCATTAAATGATCCATCCTCCTATTCCTTTATTCCAACTACCACTGATGTTGCATTGCACAGAACCATTGCATTAGTGGTTCTATGACAGAACTTTACAAAGCACCCTGTTTATACACTGCCAAGAGTTACAGTTCCTTTTGTCAACATGCTTTCCTCCTCAGCTTACTTCTACCTACTTTCATACCATGCCCATAAAGATTAAAATTACAGATAATTCTCCATTTAACATCCCTTTTTAAATTTATATTTCTCTGAAAATCTAAGAAAAAGTAATTTTTATACCAATTGTGTTTTTTTACTTCTATATCACCTTTGTCCATAAGAAGCCATTTTTCATTTTATTATTTTCCAAATTGGCAAGAAACCACAGGTTCTGTATATACAATCATTTGTATATTGTAAGCATTACTGCCCTTCTTCTTCTTTTTTTTTTTTTTTTGCGGTACTCGGGCCTCTCACTGTTGTGGCTTCTCCCGTTGCGAAGCACAGGCTCCGGACGCGCAGGCTCAGCGGCCATGGCTCATGGGCGCAGCCGCTCCGCGGCATGTGGGATCTTCCCGGACCAGGGCACGAGCCCGTGTCCCCTGCATCGGCAGGCGGACTCTCAACCACTGCGCGCCACCAGGGAAGCCCTCCCTTCTTCATTTTGATGTATGCATAATTTAACTTTTAACAAAGTTTATTTTCATTCTTTGTCTGCTCTCTATGCCATAACTACCTCTTATAATTTCAATATACTGTGGCAGTTCTAAAAACAATGTTCTTTCATGTCTTATACACTAATTTTCCCTCTTTTGTCATTTCTCATCTCACAAGGTTTTAGTATTTAGCTCACAAATTAGGTCAAAAGTAGATAGCTTATTTTGTTCCCCTTTGTTGTTGTTTTTTTTCCTTTAAGAAAAGTAGAATTCCCTTGCCCCCAAATTAAAATGATCTATCTGCTATTCACATCTTATAACAATTCCATAATTTCAGTAGTTCCACAGTGTTTTCTAGACCTTCAAATTCTGTTCTCCTTGAAGTACTATGTACCACAGAAATTATGTTGTTAACTTTAGTAAACACAGGAAAATAACACCTGGCTCAGGTAGGGTTTCTCTCTGACGTTACGGATGATGTTTCCAAGAAGTACCTAAATGGTACTAACTCAGTATCACTGCTGAAGTGGCCACAAGTATGATACTTTTAACACTGCTCCTTTGACTGCTCTCTTATCTACCCTGCATCATTTTTTTCATCATCTGCCCTCAAATTTACAAAGTTCACTATGACCCTGTCATTTTAATGATAGCAGCCACCCTTACCATGAGTATAAACATAAACTAGAATTTCCACGCTCTGAGCCTTCCTAAGCCTCATTTCAGTTGCACATATAAATCTAAAGAAAATCTAAATTTTATTGCAGCTACCTTAAAAATTTCTTCCTAACTACCTACAGGTAGTCACTCTTAGAATTCCTTGAACCCTTGGGCCAAATACAGAATTTGCTCTATTGCTTAAATTTTTTCCATATGCTCTTTTTTTACGTGCCCATCAGTATTTACCAACAATCTCTGCACGTTAGCAATATTTAAAAGAATAAGTAGTCTCTTCCTAGAGGTAGTGAAATATTAGATATCTCCTTCCATATATAAAATCATTATTACATGTAAAACTTTCTGCTTTCTCTGTTTTCATAGCTGGAAGGAATGATCATTTTAAGAGCAGTGATTTTCAGACTGTATTCAGGGGTGCCTCAGAGGTTCTGTTTAGAAGAAAATAAGTGAAGGAGCAACACCAAATAGAAAGTGTTGTAGACTAATTCATCCAGCACACCAACACTTTTTGTGTACAACTTTTTGTTCTGAAATAATTTTAAATACACAGAAAAGTTACAAGCATAGTACAAAGAACTATTCTATGTGTTTAACCCAGATTTTAACATTTTGCCACAACTGCTTTACTATTCTTTCCCACCCCTCCCCTCCTCTCTTTCCTCCTCTTCTTTCTCTCTTTATACAGTATATCTTTTATTTTCTGAATTGTTTGAAAGTTACAAAACCTTGTTCCATTACCTCTAAATACTTCAGGGTAGATTTACCAAGAACAAGGATATTCACCTACATTATCACAGTATGATAATCAAATTCAGGAAATTTAATATTGACACAATGCTGTTATCTAATCTATAGAATTTATTTAATTTTTTGCCAATTGTCTCCAAAATTTCTTCTATAGCAATTTTATTCTCTGGTCCAGATCAGCCTTTGTCTTTCACAACACTGACATTTATAAATAGTACAAACAATTTCCTTTGTAAAAATCCTCAATTTGGGTTTGTCTAATATTTCTCATAATTAGATTTAGGTTATATATTTTTGGCAGAAATATTATATAAATGTTATTGTTCTTTTCAGTGTATCACATCTGGAAGCAAATAATATTGGGTTTGTCCAGTTATTGGTGATATTGACTTTCATTAATTACTTACATAGTTAAAGTAGTGTCTACAAGGTTACTCCACTGTAAAATATCTTTTTTTCCTTAGTAATTAAAGAATAATTCATGGAAAGATACTTTTAAGAGTTTGTAAATATCTTAGCCCTCATCCAACTTAATGATCCTTGCTGGTGTTAAAATGGTTGCAAAATGGTGATTTTCTAACATTATCATTCCTCCTACATTTATTAGATGGTGTCCTATTCCCTTATTTATTTTTTTTGTTTACTGTAAGTGTGGACTCATAGATTTTTTTTAATTTAATAGATTAACATTTATTAATCTCATTATTTTGAAGCTCAAATTCTCTCAGATTTGGCCAGTGGGAGTCCCTTTGATCTGACTACTGAGGCTTTTTGACATGTCCCTATCATTTTTTGAGCTGCAACATCACTTCTTTTATTTCATATTTTGGGATTTGTTTCCAAACAATGATTTTAAAAGTTTGAAACCCATTGTTCTGCTGTAACATTTTTTTCTCCAATTTTCCTTATTTCAAGTCAGGTTTGTATAAAAAGTATCTAGAATACAGGGAAGACTGAGAATAAATGATGGTAACCCTTTTGTTTCTGTGGCCACACTGGCCACCATGCTGTCCTCCAACCTGCCAGCTATGTTCCTGCATTAAAGACGTGGCATCCCTGTGTCCTTGGCCTGGAAACTTCTTCCCAATGCAGCTCCATAGTTGTTCCCACATCTCCTTTAAGCCATAGCTCAAACATCGCTTTCTCAGGAAGGCCTCCCATGACCACTTTTATTATAACAGAACAATGGTTCTCAAACTTTTTAAAGCACCCTTTGAAAACCCCTTTGATGGTAACCCCTTAATTCCCAAAGCTTCATTTCAAAGCAAGATATAAAATGACAATAGGTTTAACCCATGAATGGTTAAGTCAGAAACATGATCTTAACCCTCACTGATTTATTTCACCATAGAGGGTTGACAAACTTTCTAAAGTGTTTACTGGTATACACACAGTCCTTCTGGGTCATGGAAACAAAATAGACGTTACCTTCTCTGAGGCTTCTGACTTAGATTCCTTATTCAATTCACTTCCTTATTACACACAGCATATCCACTTCTCTATCACTCTGCTATGAATTAGTCTAATTTTTAAAACTGTTTGCTCCTAAAGAAAAGTATCAATAAACAAGAATAATGTAGAACTACTTGTCTTTTCTTATGGAATACTCTCTAAAAGAACATCTTTTTAACTATGTAACATTTAACATTTACTTATCCCAAATAAGTCTTTAAAAAACAAACAAAAAACCCTCAACAAACAACCACAGATAATAATCACCATCAGAGATAGCCAAGACTTTACAAGTAATCAAGTGCTTTCACTCACATTCAGCAGAGAAATTTATTTTTCCCTGAGCACGCTGCTTCAATATACAATTCAAGATGACTGAATTTCATAGATAGGGTTAAAGGTGTCCTTAAAATACACAGCAAGTTCCATGACTTACAGGGCTTTCCCAAAGCAAACTCAGTAAGTCATCATCAGTATGCATCATCAGTTTCTTGGAAGATTTTAAGTTTTTCAAACTACTTAACTAGTCTTTTTCTAAAACTACTAACATACTTCAGACTTTCCAAAGTATATTATTTCCAGCCCCTATACTGAGGTCATATACGATGGCTAACTTTTCCCCTCAACATCTATTTTTCATTAAATTACATAACAGACATCTTTTAGGTTTTCAAGATGCTTCTGTACAGCAGGATCAATATATTTGTCAACACGGTAAATAAGTAAATGTTTACAGGCCACAAAATGATGAGGTACCTCACTATATAATGGAAGAAATTCTCCCAACATGCAACTTATTTTCCAAGGGTAAGTCATGTACACTGAATTATACTTTAAAACTCCTGGCTACCTAGTCCATCTAGTGAAATTCTTGAGTGATTTACCAATGATACATCTAAAGACATAACTCACTTTCAAAGGTGCCTATTTTAGGCACTGCGAGAATTAGCTGACCGTAAGTAAAACTCATGATCTCCTCAAATAAAAAAAAAACCATATAAATTCAGTGGCCATTTGTTTTTTCATTATAATGTTAGTTATCCTGTAGTATTCAATTATCTAAGATAAAAGGCATACCATAGTATTTAGTCTTCTAACATACAAAGAACCATATTCATCACATATGATGCAATATAGCTTCTTGTTCTTGAGGTCTAGACCTGAGCTGTCCAATATGGTAGCCAGTAGCTACATGTGGCTATTGAGCACTTGTAATATACCTAGTCCAAATTGAGACACACATAAGTGTAAGATAACACATTAGATTTCAAAGTTTAGTATGAAAAAAATGTAAAATATCTCACAACTTTATGTTGATTCTATATTGAAATAATATTTAACATATTGGATTAAATAAAATTTTATTAAATTCACCTGTTTCTTTTTACTTTGTTTAATGTGGCTACAAAAAAATTTTAAATTACACAAGTGGCTCACATTTTATTTCTACTGGAGAGGATTTATTTAGACTAAAGTGGGCAAAAGTCATAATCAGAGGCCAGTTCCATAGTGTGTCATAAATAACCTGCAACCATACTACTTTCTAAGTTTTTGAGGTTATTAGCAGATCATCAAATCCCAAGGGCAAACAAACAACCCAATCCAAAAATGGGCAGAAGACCTAAATAGACATTTCTCCAAAGAAGGTATCCACACTGCCAACAAACACATGAAAGAATGCTCAACATCATTAATCATTAGAGAAATACAAATCAAAACTACAATGAGATATCATCTCACACCAGTGAGAATGGCCATCATCAAAAAATCTACAAACAATAAATGCTGGAGAGGGTGTGGAGAAAAGGGAACACTCTTGCACTGCTGGTGGGAATGTGAATTGGTTCAGCCACTATGGAGAACAGTATGGAGGTTCCTTAAAAAACTACAAATAGAACTACCATATGACCCAGCAATCCCACTACTGGGCATATACCCTGAGAAAACCAAAATTCAAAAAGAGTCATGTACCGAAATGTTCATTGCAGCTCTATTTACAATAGCCAGGACATGGAAACAACCTAAGCGCCCATCATCGGATGAATAGATAAAGAAGATGTGGCACATATATACAATGGAATATTACTCAGCCATAAAAAGAAACGAAATTGAGCTATTTGTAATGAGGTGGATAGACCTAGAGTCTGTCATACAGAGTGAAGTAAGTCAGAAAGAAAAAGACAAATACCATATGCTAACACATATATATGGAATTTAAGAAGAAAAAAAAAATGTCATGAAGAACCTAGGGGTAAGACAGGAATAAAGACACAGACCTACTGGAGAATGGACTTGAGGAATATGGGGTGGGGGAAAGGTGAGCTGTGACAGGGCGAGAGAGAGTCATGGACATATACACACTAACAAACGTAAGATAGATAGCTAGTGGGAAGCAGCCGCATGGCACAGGGATATCGGCTCGGTGCTTTGTGACCACCTGGAGGGGTGGGATAGGGAGGGTGGAAGGGAGGGAGACGCAAGAGGGAAGAGATATGGGAACATATGTATATGTATAACTGATTCACTTTGTTATAAAGCAGAAAATAACACACCATTGTAAAGCAATTATACCCCAATAAAGATGTTAAAAAATAAAAAAATAAATAAAATAAATAAAAAATAAAATTAAAAAAAAGAAAACCCTAAAGACTTCACACAAAAACTATTAGAACTGATAAATGAATTCAGCAAGGTAGCAGGATACAAGATTAACATACAGAAACAGTTTGCATTTCTTTCTTTACACTAACAATGAACTATCAGAAAGGGAAAGTAAAAAAAAATCCCATTTAAAATCACATCAAAAAAAAAAAAAAACCCTACTAATAAGCCTGACCTAGGAGGTGAAAGACATATACAATGAGAACTATAAAACACTGATAAAGGAAAATGAAGATGATTCAAGGAAATGGAAAGATAGCCCATGTGCTTGGATTGGAAGAACTAATATAGTTAAATGGCCATACTACCCAAAGCAATCTACAGACTCAATGTGATCCTTACCAAATTACCCATGACATTTTTCACAGAACTAGAACAAACAATCCCAAAATTTATATGGAACCACAAAAGACCCAGAACTGCCAAAGCAATACTGAGGAGAAAAACAAAGCTGGAGGCAGAACCCTTAGAACTTCAAACAATACTACAAGCTACAGTAATCAAAACAGTGTGGTACGCACCACAACTACTGAAGCCCACACCCTTAGAGCCCATGCTCTGCAACCAGAGAAGCCACTGCAATGAGAAGCCCATGCAATGCAACAGAGAATAGCCCCCACTCACTGCAACTAGAGAAAGCCCACGTGCAGCAACGAAGACCAAAAACACAGCCAAAAATAAATTAAAAAAAAAAACAAACAGTGTGGTATTGGTGCAAAAACAGACATAAAGATCAATGGAACTGAATTGAGAGCCCAGAAATAAACCCACACACGTACGGTCAATTAATCTTCAACAAATTAGGCAAGAAAATATAATGAAAAAAAGTCTATTCATCACACATGCTGGGAAAGCTGGACAGCCACATGTAAATCAAAGAAGTTAGAACACTCCTTCACAGCATACACAAAAATCAACTCAAAATGGCTTAAAGACTTAAATATAAGACAGGACACCAAAAAACTCCTAGTAAAGAACATAGGCAAAACATTCTCTGACATAAATCATAGCAAAACATTCTTAGATCTCCCAAGGCAAAAGAAATAAAAGCAAAAATAAACAAATGGGCAGAAATTAACACAACATTATAAATCAACTATACTTCAATAAAATAAATTTTAAAAAATAAACAAACAAATGGGGCCTAATGGGGCCTAATCAAACTTATAAGCTTCTGCACAGCAAAGGAAACCATAAACCAAACGAAAAGACAACCTACAGAATGGGAGAAAATATCTGCAAACAATGCAACTGACAAGGGCTTAATTTCCAAAATATACAAACAGCTCACAAAACTCAATAAAAAAAAAACCTGATTATAAAAGAAGCAGAAGACCTGAATCGACATATCTCCAAAGAAGACATACAGATGGCCAACAGGCACATGAAAAGATGCTCAACATCACTAATCATCAGAGAAACTGAAATCAAAACCACAATGAGATATTACCTCACATCAGTCAGAATGGCTATCATCAAAAAGACCACAAATGATAAATGTTGGTGAGGATGTGGAGAAAAGGGAACCCTTGTATGCTACTGGTGAATATAAACTGGTACAGTCACTGTGGGAAAGGTTCAGTAAGGAGGTGCCTCAAAAAACTAAAAATAGAACTAACATATGATCCAGCAATTCCACTCCTGGGTATATATCCAATGAAAACAAAAACACTCATTTGAAAAGATATCTGCACCCCAGTGTTCATAGCAGCATTATTTACAATAGTCAAGACATGGAAGCAACCTAAGTCTCCATTGACAGATGAATGGATAAAGAAGATGTGGTATATAATACGATGGAATACTAATCATGTAAAGAATGAAATTTTGCCATTTGCAACAACACGGATGGACTTGGAATGTATTATGCTTAGTGAAATAAGTCAGAGAAAGACAAATACTGTATATCACTTATAGATGAAATCTAAAAACAGTAAAACAAACAAGTGAATATAACAAAGAAGAAACAGGCTCATGATATAGAGAACAAACTAGTGGTTACCAGAGGGAGAGCAAAGTGGGGAAGGACAAGATACAGATAGGGAATTAAGAGATACAAACTACTATGTATAAAATAAATAAGCTACAAGGATATATTTGTACAGTACAGGGAATATAGCCAATATTTTATAATAACTATAAATGGAGTATAACCTTTAAAAATTGTGAATCTCTATGTTGCACACCTGAAACTTATATAGTAGGTACAGCAACTATACCTCAATTTTAAAAAAGCACAATAAGACATGACTAGATACAATGTACCCACTAGAGTAATTAAAATTAAAACATTAATAACACCAAGGATAACAGGGCTGTGCAGCAACTACACTTTCATACGTGTAAAATGTAAAATGATACAATCACTTTGGAAAACAGTCTGAATTATACATTTAAAATTGGTAAACTTTATCTTCTGTAATTTACACCTCAATAAAGCTGAATTTTAAAAATCAACTTGACAAAACATTTTTAAATTAGTAAAATAAAATTCTGATAGTATCTTGCAGTGGCTTAACATTTTTAAAATACTGGCCAAATTTTTTCCCCTATCATTCTTAGAGTCTTCCTCCATTCAAGCAGTAGATAGGCTCAACTTACCTCAGGGAAAGCAGTGACAGCAGAAAGCAGAAACAAGGAGTCTTTTTTCTGACCTACGAATTTCAAAATCCTGGACCTTGAGAATAATGGAAAGGACTTAGAACATATGCTTACCAAAGCTAGGAAGGTGAATAATACAAAACAAAAGGGAATGTGGACACTGGAGTGAGCAAATCCTGTAAGGAGCCACTATGGAACTCCAGCTGATTTTTACCATATGAAAATGTGGGTCCAGTGTTGCTAGAACATTTTCCCCAAAAGAAATCTGGAGATTCAGATATTTATATGAATTTTCCAAATTTTTGAAATAATTCCCAAGCAAAAGGCATTGCTGTGAGTCAAATTCAGGCACTGGATTTGCAACATCTGGCACAGAAGACAGATTTAGAACACCTTAAAGACAAAAAATAAACAAAAAACCACAAGACTTCCTCACCTTCCAGACTTGATAGAAATTCCCTGCAATGGGGAAAATAAAAGTCAAAGCGACAATGAATACAGACATTGTTCTTACAAGAGAATAGAGGCAATCTGCGTCCCATTTCTTAGGTACGCACTCAAGAAGGCAAGAAGATCCCACCGAACTGGATGGATAATGTGATGGGCAAAAATGGTATTAGCCTCATAGAATTTCCCAGGCCCTACAGACCCAGAAAGACTTAGACAAGTGGCAGTATCAGAGAATTCTCCAAATGTTAGTGGAGTGTGGGGATCACAGAAAGATTACAACTTTATTAATAGCATGGAAGTTGCAGAAAGGTTTTAGTTTACCAGCTAAAACCTTGTGGATGGGAATGAGGAATAAGTCAGCAGTAACCTGTGATGACTGACTAACTTCAGAAACAAAATGAAGGAGAAACATTTCTACAGATGCCACCACTGTGGAAAGGTGAAGATATCTAGTAGGACTCACCATCCCAACCCAAGAATTAGCAGAGCATGGAAAGGTAGGATAGCTCTAATTTACAGTAAAATTTCAGCCACCTAGGCAGAATAGGGGCTCAAGATAGAAACTGAGCTACAAAATAATTACAAAAAGTATATTCCTTGAATATCTGACATTGTAAACTGAGATGTACGTCTACAGTCAGCTGTAAGCAAGAAAGTTATCAAGAGAAGAAGGGAGCATTTTATTTTGTTTACTTTCTTCAGATGAGTTATGCCAAATAAATACTGGATTTGGTATTAGGCCCTACAGATAGGCCACCAGAATAAGACTTTGAAAAACTACTACTCAATGTACTATAGAACTTCGCTCTTCAGATGACCTTTGAAATAACTTTACTAGACATACTGAGTTATCAAACAAATACATTAAGTTTCCGAAACTCATTTGCAAGTAATAAACTGTCACAGAGCAAGTCTAAATGACTGGTAGCACTGAACCAAGTGAGCAAAACTTACTCATTCTGCAACTATTTAAATAAATACAATAACAATATGACCAGAATCCATTGGTTTACACTGGTTAAAGTGTTAGTCTGAGGCATTAACAAGGAGGAAGCAGAGAGGTTGTCACAATGTGTATATGTGTGTGTGTGTATGTGTGTGTGTGTGTGTGTGTGTATGTGTGTGTGTGTGTGTGTGTGTAAAAACTGTATTTTCCAATTTTTCTAAAATGACCACATAGTCCTTTAATTTCCAGAAAACAATTAGAAAGTATGTATTTAAAAATAGAAGACAAGTCTTTTAATTACCCCTTTAATACAGTGAAATTTAATAGCACACTGCCTGATTAAACATGATTAATACTCAGATCTACACTGTTGCAATTACCCAAGTAATTCAGGCAAAGAGTCTACCTTAGTGAGAATATTCAGATAATTAATCAAGTACTTACAGCAGCTGTGACATAAGAGGAACTCTGAGCTTCAGTTTTCTTCTCTGTAAAATGGGAACAAATACCTGCACAGCCTAACATTTGCAAGAGCATCTAGAACAGTGTCTGAAATATAACAAGCCCACAGAAATATTTACTGAATTAGCCACCACTGACTTCACTTCGACTGGCCTCTGAAAGTACTAATCAATAAAATCTTTCTAGGAAAATAGTCCCCTACTCCATCATGGTACTGTAGTACTCTTCCAAAGGTAAAACAGACCTTGAGTAGTGTTATCCAGTGCAGGCTATCCCTGAAAAACCACTTCCCATTCCTACTGAAGTATTTATTTTAATAAATGCAGCTGGATAAGTACCTAAAAATTCTCCTGATACCTTGCATCTCTACTTTCATCTGAGAAAATATTCCTCAAGTGAAGTGAGTCCACATTGCCTCCCTGCTCTCAACCCTCTAAGAGTAATGACTTGCCATCACACTTAGAATAAGATCCAAGGACTAGCCTATCAGCCTTTTCATGATTTGCCTCTGCCTAACTCTTAACTTCATTTCCTATCACTCTCCCCCTCCACCCACTGTGCTTCTTACTGATCCTTGAATACAACAAACACAAGCCTTTGCACTTGATTCCTCCCACTTCCAGTTACACACTTCCCCGAAACTCATATGGGTTGCTCCCTCACTTCAGATTTATGCTCAAATATCACCTCTACAGAGAAAACTTCCTTGACTGCCCTTTCTAAAGTAGTATACTCTGTTTTTCTCTATCCCTTTAATCTGCTTTTTTTCCCATAGCAAATCAAATATATATTTATTCATCTGTTGTAATGTATGCTCCATGAGGATCGAGACTTCATCTCAACTATTTTATCTCCAGAACCTAGAACACTGTCTGGTATAAAGCGACGGCAAATTATCATTGACAGTGAATCTGCTGAATTAAGTGGAAGGATCTGAATATTCAAGGAAAGCTTCAGCAAATGCTACTGACAGTGCAAGGAGAATTAAGAAGACCAGTAACAGTTGTGGTGGCCATATGAACCTAGAATACCTACAGATGGAAAAGGTAAAAGGCTGAAGGAACTGGATCAAAACCAGAATTAGAGAAGGTTTTTTTTTTTTTTTTTGGTACACGGGCCTCTCACTGTTGTGGCCTCTCCCGTTGCGGAGCACAGGCTCCGGACGCGCAGGCTCAGCGGCCATGGCTCACGGGCCCAGCCACTCCGCGGCATGTGGGATCCTCCCGGACCGGGGCACGAAGCCATGTCGCCTGCATCGGCAGGCGGACTCTCAACCACTGCACCACCAGGGAAGCCCTAGAGTAAGATTTTTAATAGCTGGAGGATAGAAGACAGAATGGAAGGAAAGAGAGTAAGGCCAAGCCTCAGATGGTTGAAGCCTGAGCAAATGGAGAAAAATCTCTTTTTTGAATCCCATTCACTCCCCCTCATTTTCCTTTCTCTCACGTTTCCTCTAGCACTACTACCCACTTTTGCCACCTCTCTTCCTCCTCCTCTTTTACTTCTTCTGTCATAAATTGTTTTTCACTTGTATATTGCCTTCACAGAGTTTTTTTTCCTTTGAATCAGTAGCCTCAGTAGAAGAAAAGATCTCTAATGAGAAACTCTTAAGAGTATATTTTATGTGCCTTAGATGCTGAGAACACCAACATCATCATCATCAGTATCAAGTACTCATCATGAATGCAACAGACTGATAAACGGAATCATGGAGCCATTCCCTTTCACCTGCTACATCAAGAATTCTGAATGCTTTGGGACTTCAACTGTTTAATTTTCTTCTTTTCTTTCTCCAGAATATATCTTTAAAATATAATCATCTTTTTTTAGCTTTATTGAGGTATAATTGATATATATAATTGCACATATTTAATGTACATATTTTGATGTGTTAGTTTGGACATACACACACACATCACCACACTTAAGGCACTATAAACATCTATAATCTCCAAAAATTTCCTTGTATTCTTTTTTTTGTGTTCTGTTGTAAGAGCACTTAATATGAGATTTATCCTCAACATTTTAAAGTGCACAACACCATATTTTTAACTATAGGCACTGTGTTGTACACCAGACAATCAACATCTTTGACTTCTATCCTCACATTCCTTTTAAAAAATTATGACACATCTGCTAAAGTATGTTTGCTGAAATCCTAAGCCTAGCATTACCTTTTTTATTAAGTTGATCCTGGTGCTTATTCGAGTTAAAATAAATGAAAACTAGGGCTTCCCTGGTGGCGCAGTGGTTGAGAGTCCGCCTGCCAATGCAGGGGACACGAGTTCGTGCCCCGGTCTGGGAAGATCCCACATGCCGCGGAGCGGCTGGGTCCGTGAGCCATGGCCTCTGAGCCTGCGCGTCCAGGGCCTGTGCTCCACAACAGGAGAGGCCACAACAGTGAGAGGCCCGCGTACTGCAAAAAAAAATAAAAAAGAAAACTGACAAGCAGTCTCATCAGTCTCATAAATGATTGTGTATATGTGCCTCTCCCCAGCTTCACCAAATGACACTGGGCTTGGTGTTCCACTCGACTCTTTGAAGAATAATTTCTAATACATTAGCAGAAGCCAACATAATAATATATATTAATTTCAGTCAAATACCTCTCAAAATATTAAATCCGAGAACATCAACTTATTCATTTTAAGTTCTTCCACAGGAGTTTACAGATAGAACATGACCTCTGTAATCTGAAATGAGTCTTAAGAAAGTAAACTGTAAATAAAAATTATAGGAGAAATTCATAATGAAGTTCATGCTTTGCCCATTAACCTTAGAGACCAAAGAAAAATAAAAGCAAGGAGAAATGTTTTTTTTTTAGTATCAAGCATATTTACAAGTGACAAGGCATTAAGATTATTATAAACTCCATGATGACCTACTTAGAGCTAATCAATATACTCAATAACAAACAAGATACTCAATCTTAAATGATTTATTCCATTATTTTGGTAACTGCTTAAATTAATTCCAATTACAACCATAAATTCAAGACTTGAGAGAAAAAAAGTTAATTCTACAAATTAAAAATCAAAATCCTAGAGTATTTATTAATCTCCTCTACATATTTCCCTGTTTCATCTTTTCAGCTCCCCACACCCACACTCCCTGTCTCTGTCATTCTACATGCAAGTCCAGAGTACTATCAAGTCTAATTAGGGTTAGTGTAAAGTATGTATAGCTAGCAGTGTGACTTTATTATTTGTTTTTCTTAGTTCCAGGACTGAAGAATGCTAATTCCAATGCAAAAAGGTGATCATTTGGGCATATATGTCTCTCTCCCCACCCCTCACCAAAGCTGTGCCTTCACTGACATTCAAGAGTGCAGAATATAACAACTGTTTGTATTTGTCCATATTAGTACCACGACACATTTACCAACAGTGAAGGGATAGGTCCAAATTTGGTTAGCAGCCTAATCTGGCTTAAAACAAAATACATCTCCCTGAGGCATTTCCATTCTGAAATAATTCATAACCATAAAAGTTAGTTATTTAGGGCTTCCCTGGTGGCGCAGTGGTTGAGAGTCTGCCTGCCGATGCAGGGGACACGGGTTTGTGGCCTGGTCCGGGAAGATCCCACATGCCGCGGAGCAGCTAGGCCCGTGAGCCATGGCCGCTGGGCCTGCGTGTCCGGAGCCTGTGCTCCACAACGGGAGAGGCCACAACAGTGAGAGGCCCGCGTATAGCAAAAAAAAAAAAAAAGTTAGGTATTCACAGGATAAAAATCTGAAACAATAGTAAGAGCAGCAAAATATTCTGCTTTTCATTTTCACTAACTTGGTGTTAACTTAATGAAATGTGACATTGCTTATCAGCATAGTATAATAAACATGAAAAGGTGCCCAATGTACAAAGAAAATATGAAAATCCGTAACGACAACAGCAAAAACACAAATTGTTCTCTTTTCCTTTCATATGCCCTTTGAGTTAGCTTGAGAGCATATGACCTTGTTATGTAATAAAGATAAAACTGGTTGCCAGTGTGCCTAGATGGAGGCTTCAAAAATAACTAAGTAAAATTACATTTCCCTGTACCCCATAAAAGATCCATCATACAGGACTCAGTTCTCATTTCTCTATGTTAGAAGCTACACTAGATACAGCTAAACAAGAGAAAAATACCTAAATAACTCTCAGAAGTGGCATGCATAGATATTACATCTTTGTTGAAATCTCAAAACTTATATTATCCAAAGGTTTAATTCACCTTTAAAACAGAATTTATTAAAATTCTAAACTCATATTGTGTTTATCATTTTTATAAGTGGATATATATTCCTAGCAACATGTTTGTATCCGATGTTACTCATATAAATAAAAGCATATAGTCATTTTAGTGATTAACAGAAAAACAGACATCTGTATAGAACATTTCCCTCATTAGATATTATCATGTTAGCATATTTTTCCTATTTCTGATTTTACTACAAAATAAAATGAGCTGATTTTTACCCTTAAGTTTCTCTATAACGTATATTGCCAATAATGCAAATACTTTAATTGCACATTAGAAGAATCTAATTTTCCTCTAAAAATTGCTATAGAAATGAGCCCCGAAGAGACCTCATAACACATACCAAAAAACCAAGATATGACTACATCAAACTGGCATACCAGTTACCACTTAACAACAAATATTACTTTAAACATTACTTTTAAATTAAAAGCTATCTTTTTGAAAATCCCAGGCAAGATCTCATGGGTCATTAGAATGTTATTTGGCCTCTTCCTAAATTAGTGCCAAACTGAATCAATTAGACAAGAATCAATTAGCCAAAAACTATACACTAATCAACTGTCTTAACTACTAGCCAAACTGTATATTCAAAAAGTAACTCACTTTTTTGTTAGAAAGTCACATTTGGGGTTAGTGGGGGTATAAATTGACACTTTTCTGGAAAGCAATTTGGGGTAACATTTATGAAATATTGATGTTTATTCTCTTTGCCCAGTAACTCTCCTCCTAAGAATTAACCTAAGGAAATAATCAGAAATACGAATAAAGTTTTTATATATAAAGATGTGCATTCCAACATTACTTACTGGAGCAGAAGGAAAAAATGCAAAACTCAAAAAAACTCAGATTTAAAAATGAATACAAAGCAGCCATTTAAATCACAATTATGAATAAAATGTAATGACCTAATAAAATTCTCAGCACAAATACATAAAAACACCAAAATATTTATAGTGATTACCTATGGTTGGTATAGTTATAGGTTATTTTATATATATATATTTGTATTTTTAGGAGCTAATACTGCTATTCAAGAATATTTTAATATTCTACATTGAAATATTATAAACTAAGGGGTTTTATTAGAAGCCATTTCATTCAGTGATAGTCATAAAATATTTCACATGGACAGTGAAGAAAAGATTGCTGGTCAAAAGTAGATGACTGTCATCAGCTAGCTTTTCCTCAAGCACCAAGAACAGTGGTACAGTTCCCCTGTTAATATCCATCAATAATCAAATTAGTAGAGCACTCATGTTAACAATTTATATTTCCATCTAAGGGTGAATTTATTTAACAAATAGCTGCATTTCCCAGAAAGGACAGTCAGAACAACAAAACCGCTTGAAAAAAGGACAGGAACCAATATTTACTAAGTATGTTAATAGACATGATGCTAAACGCTTTACATATTTCATTTAATCCTTACAATACTATAAGGTAGGTATTATTATTTTTCAGAGGAGGGAACTGAAGCTCAGAGAGGTTAGGTAACTTATCTAAGTACACAAAGCTAGTAAATAGTGATACGGGAATTTGAACCAAGTTTTTCCCTATGCAGAACCCCCGGAAGATATCACTGAAGGATATTAAACTAATAACTGTAATGATGGGATTATTCATCCTGCATAAGATAATGGTCTTGAAAATATTTCAACCGTAAAGCACTAAATAAAAAATTTTGGAAAAGGCAACCATTAATCTACTGATCATTAATAGTTAACAAATTCCACATAGTCAAGAGAAAAGCAAACAAGTGTTTTAACTAATGTTCAACAAGATAATGCCTAATATTAACTGTTTCTGGAAATAATAGGTGTTTAACAAATACTTATGGTACTGAACCAAACTAATCTGAGATTGGCTGATGATAATAAAAATAGAAACAAATAAATAAATATCTCCCTATCACTTTCCAAAAGATATGTGAATACACTCTCGCTCAAGTTACAAAAAATTAAATTTACTAAATTATAATATATAATTAATTAGGTTAGACAACTGTTTATCATTAGGTAGAAAATGGGGGAGGGGGGTTATAAATACACAGAGTAAACACAAATCCCACACTCAGAGTGGTGCATTTAGTCCCTAATAAAATCAATACAACTTGATTAAGGATCTAGAAAGAAGATGAAGTAATTAAGAAAGTTTCCCTTTTAACTCTTAAAATCCAACCACTAAAAATTTTAATCTGAGAGTTACCTCCCTTCAAATGAAGCATTCTAGGGACTTTTAGAATATTCCTGTTTAGATAAAACTGTTTGAAATCATAGCTTCTAATAATTTAAATAATCTGTTAAAATTCTGCTAACCAAGTCAGAGTTAAATAGCTATGGTTTTGATTCACAAACACATGATGTGAATAATTTTTGCCCATTTTTAACAATATATGAAACCTCTACCATCTATACCATAAAGATGATTAAACTCAGTTAAGGCCCATATGTCCTATAAATTTCCTAAGGTCAAAATGTTTATTGTTGGCAAAGGCACCAAGGGTCAACTTTTCATAAGCTAAAAAAGACAAAGGAATTTAAATTGCTACAGACAATCACAGAGCAAATTTGGGACTAAAACAACACATACTAAATATATAAGTATGCTTAAGTGTGTGTGTGTGTGTGTGTATATATATATATATATATATATATATAAATGCTTATATATTTATATATATATTTATGTGTCTATAAATAAATATATTTTTATATGCATGTATTTATTTAACAATGCTATAGTACACTCTTAAAGAACAAACACACACACATACACACACCAAAAAATACCCCTTTTAAGATACAAAGGAATTAAGACTGGGTGTGTTGGTATTTCTGGAAAGCAGATCTAGCTCAGCCACTGTTCAAACTTAAATCCTGGCACAGCATGGATAACCTATCATGGATGATCCAGAAATTAATTAGCGCCCCCACCCAAGATCATTAGCAACAGCTTATTTTGAGTTTAAATGAGACTAATTTATAAAAATCATGTTAGTAGGCTTGGTCTTCTTTGTAAATAATTATAAATTATATAATTTAAATGAATAAACAGAACTAAAAGGTTGGTCAAAATTATGATATTAATATTACCTGAGGTTATTAACCAAAACAGAATTATAAATAAGATTAAAAGGATTAATAAAATCTGTTGCATTAAACTCATAAAATTAATCTCCTCTAATGTTCTAGTAATTATATTTTTCAGGCAATTTTTATGTAAAATTGTCAATCGTATCAGATTGGTAACTTGTACAAGATTTTCAAAGACAGATCAAATTTTAAACAGTTCAGAGGGTAAAAAAGGTTAAAAGAAGAATCACATAGTAATGTCTGAAAATGTGCTAATAATTTGTCACACTGACTCAGATGCTAAGGTTTTATCTTACTCATTGTTATACTCCCAGAGCCAGGTATAGTGCCTGCAACAGTACAAGTAGTTAATTATATCAAACAGAGGTTACATCCTTCAATGAGTTGTGCCAACTTATTTTTTAAGAAGTTAAGATTTCCCATCCTGAACATTTTAGTGCATGTATGCCTATGTGGATTTTTCTGGGAAGAGGATTAGTATCTCTTATCACAGATTCAAATGATGATATGACACCAAAAAGTTAAACACTACAGATCTCAAGGAAATATGGACATGCTCAATGTAGGCTGTCATTCAAACACAGAGAGCTAGGGCAGCTCTAGAAATAGTTCAGAAGAGAAAGGTCAGCTCTGGAAGAAAAAGAATGGGGTTTGGGGGGAGCATTTTTTCATCTGTTTGTTTATTGCCCTTGTTGTTTTGCCTATGTTAACCAAAATTAGAAGATTATTACAGTTCTTCATTTAATTCAACTGGCACAAATGCAGTCACTGATACAGTATAACACGTTTTAGAAAGGCATACTACTGTTGTGAAGCTAAATGTACTTACAATAAGATGAACAAGTTGAGGTTACATAAAATACCTTACGGGATATTTCTCTGTGGAATCTCAAGTTTAGCTTATTAAATATTCTTTTTATTAATTTCTGTAACCCTTGCTTGCTGTAACTCAGTAAAATAGTGACTAAACCTCACATGATACAGTAAGCTAGATTTCATATTAATTCTCTCTTTACATGTAACTTAAAATCTTTTTTAAAATTTTGAGCATACCTATTCCGTAAGTGAACATCACACAGCCCTGCCCCACCAAGTTCACTGTATGTGCCAATCCTCATGTCAACTGTAACTAAAATGCTATAATTCCACATCATTACAACAAGCAAGAGCCAAGCTGCAGATTTTACACTGTCTGATTACTAAGATCACATTAGCTCACTACCAGTGGTTTAGGCACTGTATCAACTATTGGTATTAAATCTTTGGATGCAATGAAAGTTAACAATGCTATTTTTATGTCGGGAAAAAAAATCATTCAGTCTGTTTTCCCTTTTTGATTACAGTTCATTTAAGGGAAAAATGTTGCTGTATGGCTTGATAATGTTTTATGTGTCTTCGGCTGATAGAACACACAAAACGTTTGAATAGGCCCATTTATTTGAGCAGACGTATTAAATAATACTTTAAATGTGAACATGCATGTCATAAATTTTGTAGTCTCTTTAAAGTAGGATAAATCTGTTATTTAAAATAGTCTTTGTTCAAAGCCATTTTTTTTCTAACAGTCATAAAGGGACTCTGATTTGTGCTGCATGAACAATGCCAGCATCATCATTTTAATGTTATCCATATGGGCTTCTAATAATAGATAAGAGTCTACATTTGTATTATATGTCTTAGAGACATTTAAAATCTAGATAAGGAAAGGCTGATTTCATTGGCCCCATAGTTAAAGGAAAGCAGACCCTAATTAAAAGAATTCTGTTCTGAATTAACTAGTTTGACATGTGCTAATTGACAGTTCCTGTGAAATGGTTCTAATTAAAGTCAATATGTCTTTTTCAATTAAAAGGAAATTAAGAATATACTAATATACATTAACAACTTAATCTGCCTTCAATATCCCATACATCAGCTGCTTTCTTCCCCCCTAACGTTACTGAAGAACCATCTGACATGAATCATCTACTGTTTTCTTATGGTATCTCATTATTACTTCACACGAGCACAGCAGTAGTATATGTCCCCTTGAGAAAGAGGATAACCTGCACATGCTTTAATTTTCAGATCTCCCAACTCTTAGTTCATTAAAAGTAAACCCACCTTTTTGAATTTAAAAAATGGACATTCTTAATAAGAATCTTTGCTAGCTGAAAACAAAGACAAGTGTTCTCAATTAGTTGGTCTTCTACTATAGGCCTTAGAGGTAATTGCATTCTGCTGGAAAGAAGGCTGGACTATATTTTCATCATTTGGCTTGATTCAATGCAAAGCTTGATTTGAGCAACATACAGCAGAAAACATCTTTCAAATCATGTTCTGTTTCCCAAGTGAAACTTTGGGGAAATTTCAGGTGGGAATACTTCACATTGTAGATATAAGAGGAAAACAGAAAGCAAGATTGCTCAAATGCCAACACTAACAGAAGGCCCATCATATTCACTGAAAATGTAGCATTAGAGAAGCTGTTTATAGAAACACAATTAAATATTCAAATGTGCATTACCAAAGCTATGGTGTTGGCAATTTTAATACGATTTGTTTCTTAGTAGATTATTATAATTTAGATATTTTAATTATAATAAAAATATTTTCAAAGTTTTTATACTGTCAAGATACTATATGCAATCCTTTCTCATGATATAGCTAATAATTTGACAGGCATTTTATGACAACCCTCTTTTTCCAGAATTTAAAATTCAACCATAAAATGTGGCTACTTACAGAAACAGGAAATTGTTTCACCTAATTTTACCAAAAGCTTACTCATGTTTAATACAAATCAAGAGAAAAGGTAAACAACTCATTTCCACTTTTCCACTTTTATTCACTTACATTTTTAAAGAATAAATTTGCTATTACCTGTAGCATTCTGAGTATGTGTGGAAGAGCTGGAGAGACAGTCAAGATCTCTTATTGAAAGTACTATTTCCCAATTATATTCTATTATCATCTTCTGAGTAGTTACTAAAAACTTTGATGAGAACCATCATAAGTGGGACTCTAAAAGCAGTTGAAGTCTAGTAATTTCTAGAAAATTAAATGTATATTAATGCATGTTCAAAAAAGTACCTCCTTACATTATAACTGGACTCAAAAGTCAAAATGCAGTGCTACTTATCACCATGTCAAGCCCCTAGTTTGATTTTCAATCCTAGGATCTTGCTCCTCGAGCTGGCATAGACTGGAAATGCTGCAGTAACAGCATGTACTCAGCTTTCTGAAATGGGAGAGAAGCCAAGGCAGCAACTTTTCTGCCCAATTAAAGAGCATTGTCTATAGCAGGCCTACACAACATAAGGCCTGCAGACTGCACACAGCCATGAAGCAATTGTTCATGACCCACCCACAGATTTGAAAAAGGGGAGCAAGTAGAAAGACAGACAATACGGCACCCATGTCAGCAACAAGAGATAAGGCTGTTCCACATACTCCATGTCTCAGTTCACATGTTACAATGACAATACCCCCATAAATAAACTCACAGTGAAAATCAATGTTATCTGTCAAGCCTTCCAACAAAGGCATTCATTCACAGTACTGATGCTAGACTAGTATAAAAACTTCCTAAAGGGGAGGAACTATATTGAACTGAAACTAGGAAAACCCTGTAGCATTCATCTGACAGCTTATACTCTGAGCAATCAATATTTATTGATGATCCTCATGGCTTATTTTTTCTGTAAGAACTTGTTTTCATCTTTTCTCTTGTCCCTGTCATTTAATTACCAATGGGTGACAATAAAACTTACTGTTCAAACTGGAACACTTTTAAGAATGAACATGGAAGGGAGTGATATGGTAGATGACAGAGTATGAAGCTCTAGAGTCAGTCCCTTCACCAAAACAACTATCAAGCTGGTAAGAACAGTTAGAATTAAGTATTTCAGAACTTTAGGGTCTAGTTGAACACTTGTAGCATCCAGGGAAGTGTTTGACAAAGAAAGAGGCTGGTAAATTTTCATCAATTTCAACATGATGCAAAGCAGCAACAATCCTCAAGCTCTAATGAAAGTAACCATGGGGATGATGGCCTGAATTCCTGATACAACTTTTTGGCATGAGGGTGAACAATAAGGATTTTCCTCCAAAAAAACAGATTTCTGTGTTTTGATCTGCCTGGCAGTTCACTAAGGGGTTAAGGGGTCAGCACAGAGGCTGGCCATTAGTTCAACCTTAATGGGTTGAACTGCTTTCCTGGCATCATTGAAGGAAGTTAAAGAGACAGAATACCCTTTACATTTTATCTTATTGTATCCCAATACTTAAGGAAATCTCTGTCAGGTCACGAGCTGACCACAGAGATAACAGAACATAGACGTCAGTGACCACACATGACAAGGAATATAGGCTTTGCAAAAAAAACAATTTGGAAGTCACTAAACAAATGAACAACTGCAGACTTCATCAAGTAATAACAGTCCTTGGTGTAGTGGGAGAATCTGATTTCAAGAATTACATTACAATATTCAAAATGTCTATATCTCAACAAGAAAATTACAAAGCACACAAAGAAATAGGAATGTATCACTCATTCACAGAAAAAAAAAAGGAAAGAAAGAAATTGATGGAAACCATCCTGAGGAAGCCCAGACATTAACTTACTAGACAAAGACTTTAAATTTACTGTCTTAAATATGCTAAAAGAGCTAAAGAACATCACAGACAAAGAATTAAAAGAAATCAAGAAAACTATGAACAAATAAGGAATATTAAGAAAGAGACTGAAATTGTTAAAAAGATCAAAGTAGAAATTTGGGAATTGAAAAGTACAATAGATGAAATTTTAAAATTCACAAGAGGCATTCAACAACAGATACGAGCAGGAGTCATCAAATCCAAAGGCAGGGCAATTGTATCTGCCCAGTCTGAGGAGTAGAAAGAAAACAAAGAAAAATGAACAAGGCCTCAGAGACTTATGGGACAGCATCAAATATACCAACATATATATAATAGGAGTCCCAGAAGGAAAAGAGAAGGAAAAACAAAGCAAAAAAAATATTTGAGGAAATACTGTCCAAAAACTTCCCAAATTTGATGAAATACATAAATACACACACCCAAGAATCTCAACAAACTCCAAGCAGGACAAACTCAAAGAAATCCATACCATGACATATTATTATCAAACTGCTGAAAGACAAAGACAGAGAGAATCTTGAAAGCAGCAAGAGAGAAGTGATTAATCACACAGAAGGCATTCTCAAAAAGAATAACAGCCTATTTCTCATCGAAAACCACAGAGACTAAATGGCAGTAGAGCAATATATTTAAAAAATTGAAAGGAAAAGCATGTCAACCAGGAATTCTGTATTCAGCAAAACAATCCTTCAAATATAAAGGAGAAATGATGACATTCCTAGTCAAACAGAAGCTAAGGGAATTTGTTACTAGTATCTGCTCTATAAGAAATGATAAAGGGAATCCTTCAGGTTGAAATCAAAGAGTACTAGACAGTAATTCAAAGCCACACAGAGAGATAAAGAACAATGGTAAAGGTAACTACCAGATAAATATAAAACCTAATAATACTGTATTTTTGGTAGGTAACTCCTCATTTTATTTCCTATTTCACTTAAAAGACAAATGTATAAAACAATAATTATAAATCTATGTTAATAGACACACAATGCATAAAGACTCAATCTATAACAATAACAACATAAAGGGGAAGATGGAGCCAGTTAGGAGTATTGTTAATGTATGCTATTGAAGCTAAGTTGGTATCAATTCAAACTACAGTTTTATAAATTTAGGATAACTATAATTCCCACGGTAACCACTAATAACTAAAACTATGTAAAACGAAAGGGAAAGGGAATGTATACAGAAAAAAAAATCAAACACAAAATAAGTCAGTATCAAAGAAGTTGAGGAACAACAAAAAAATGACACAGAAAACAAATAGCACAATTGCAGATACAAGTCCTTAGTTATCAGTAATTACTTTAAATGTAAATGAGTTAAACTCATCAATTAAAAGATACTGGCAGAATAATTTTTTAAAAAAACATGATACAGGGGCTTCCCTGGTGGCGCAGTGGTTGGGAGTCTGCCTGCCGATGCAGGGGACACGAGTTCATGCCCCGGTCCGGGAAGATCTCACATGCCTCGGAGCGGCTGGGCCCGTGAGCCGTGGCCACTGGGCCTGCGCGTCCAGAGCCTGTGCTCCGCAGCGGGAGAGGCCACAACAGTGAGAGGCCCGCGTACCGCAAAAACAACAACAACAAAAAAACATGATACAGCTATATGCTGCTTATAAGAGACTCATTTTAGACCCAAAGACACAAACAGGTTGAGAGTCAAGGGATGGAAAAAGATGCTCCATGCAAACAGTAACCAAAAGGAAGCCTGGCTATGTATATTGATATCAGACAAAACTGATTTTACATACAAAACTGCTGCAAGAGACAAAGAAAGACATTTTATACTGACAAGAGGATCAATTCACCAGGAAGATATAACAATTATAAACATATACATACCAAACAACAGAGCCTCAAAGTATATGAAACAAACAGTGAAGCAAACTATTCCAATAATAGTTGGAAACTTCAACAGCCCACTTTCAATAATGTAGAGGACATGTAGACAGAAAATCACTAAGGAAATAGAGGACTTGAGCAACACTATAAATCACCTACACCTGACAGACATATACAGAACTTGCCACGTGACAATGGCAAAACATATATTCTTCTCAACTGCATGCAGAAGATTCTACAGAATAGACCATACATTAGGCCATAAAATAATTCTCAATGTCAAAATACCTAAATCATATAATGGATGTTTACAGCAGAACTAACCACAATGGAACAAAGATAGAAATCAATAACAAAAGGAAAACTGGAAAACTCTTAAATACATGGAAAGTAAATAACAAACTTTTTTTTTAATTTTATTTTTCTTTTTTTTATTTATTGTTGGCTGTGTTGAGTCTTCATTGCTGCGTGCGGGCTTTCTCTAGTTGCGGCGAACAGGGGCTACGCTTCATTGCCGCACGCAGACTTCTCATTGCAGTGGCTTCTCTTGTTGCGGAGCACAGGCTCTGGACACACAGGCTTCAGTAGTTGTGGCATGTGGGCTCAGTAGTTGTGGCTCACGGGCTCTAGAGCGCAGGCTCAGTAGCTGTGGCACATGGGCTTAGTTGCTCCGTGGCATGTGGGATCTTCCTGGACCAGGGCTTGAACCCATGTCCCCTGCATTGGCAGGCGGATTCTTAACCACTGTGCCACCAGGGAAGTCCCAACAAACTCTTAAGGAACCAATAAATCAAGGAAAGAATCACTAGGGAAATAAGAAAATACTTTGAGATAAAAAAATAAAAACACAACACACCAAAACTTATAAGATGTAGCAAAACCAGAGCTCTGA
This sequence comes from Stenella coeruleoalba, assembly GCF_951394435.1. Classification (NCBI taxonomy): domain Eukaryota; kingdom Metazoa; phylum Chordata; class Mammalia; order Artiodactyla; family Delphinidae; genus Stenella; species Stenella coeruleoalba. The sequence goes on from NC_137148.1 coordinate 74,830,962, forward strand.
GGGAAATTTATAGCTATAAACACCACCATTTACAAAAAAGATTTCAGGGCTTCCCTGGTGGCACAGTGGTTGAGAGTCCGCCTGCTGATGCAGGGGACACGGGTTCGTGTCCCGGTCCAGGAAGATCCCACATACCGCGGAGCAGCTGGGCCCGTGAGCCATGGCCGCTGAGCCTGCATGTCCGGAGCCTGTGCTCCGCAACGGGAGAGGCCACAACAGTGAGAGGCCCACGTACAGGAAAAAAAAAAAAAAAGATTTCAGGAGGACCTTCAAGATGGCAGAGGAGTAAGATGTGGAGATGACCTGCCTCTCCAACAAATACATCAAAAATACATCTACATGTGGAACAACTCCTACAGAACACCTACTGAATGCTGGCAGAAGACCTCAGACTTCCCAAAGGGCAAGAAACTCCCCACATACCTGGGTAGGGCAAAAGAAAAAAGAAAAAACAGAGAAAAAAGAATAGGGATGGGACTTGCACCTCTGGAGGGGAGCTGTGAAGGAGGAAAAGTTTCCACACACTAGGAAGCCCCTTCACTCGTGGAAACAGGGGGAGGGGGGGAAGCTTCTGAGAGCGGAGGAGAGCGCAGCAACAGGGGTGCAGAGGGGAAAGTGGAGAGATTACCACACAGAGGATCAGTGCTGACGAGCACTCACCAGCCTGAGAGGCTTGTCTGCTCACCTGCCAGGGCAGGTGGGGGCTTGGAGCTGAGGGTCAGGCTTCAGAGGTCAGATCCCAGGGAGAGGACTGGGGTTGGCTGCGTGAACACAGCCTGAATGGGGCTAGGGCACCATAGCTAGCCGGGAGGGAGTCGAAGAGAAAGTCTGAAACTGTCTAAGAGGCAAGAGACCATTGTTTCAGGGTAAGCAAGGAGAGGGGATTCAGAACACTGCCTAAATGAGCTCGAGACGGGTGCAAGCCGTGGCTACCAGCGCGAAAACCAGAGATGGGCATGAAATGCTAAGGCTGCTGGTGCAGCCACCAAGAAGCCTGTGTGCAAGCACAGGTCACTGTCCACACCCCTGCCAGGAGCTGGTGCAGCCCCACCACTGCCAGGGTCCTGTGATCCAGGGACAACTCTCCCAGGAGAACACACAGCATGCCTCAGGCTGTTGCAACATCATGCTGGCCTCTGCACCTGCAGGCTCACCCCGCATCCCGTACCTCTCCCTCTCCCCAGCCTGGGTGAGCCAGAGCCCCCTAATCAGCTGCTACTTCAATCCCGCCCTGTCGGGGCAGGGAACAGATGCCCTCAGGCGACCTACACACAGAGGCAGGGCCAAATCCAAACCTGAACCCCAGGAGCTGTGTGAACAAAGAAGAGAAAGGGAAATTTCTCCCAGCAGTCTCAGGAGCAGCGGTAAGTCTCCACAATCAACTTGATGTACCCTGCATCTGTGGAACACCTGAAGAGACAACGAGCCATCCCAAAATTGAGGAGGTGGACTTTGGGAGGAAGTGTAGAGTTGGGGTTTGCTTTCTGCACATAATTTGTTTCTGGTTTTATGTTTATCTTAGTTTAGTATTTAGACCTTATTATCATTGGTACATTTGTTTATAGATTTGGTTTCTCTCTTCCTTTTTATATATGTATTTTTTCCTTTTTCTCTTTTTGTGAGTGTGTATGTGTATGCTTCTTTGTGTAATTATGTCTGTACAGCTTTGCATATATCATTTGTCCTAGGGTTCTGTCTGTCCGTTGCTTTTTTTTTTAAGTATAGTTTTTAAGGCTTGTTATCATTGGTAAATTTGTTTATTGGTTTGGTTGCTCTCTCCTATTTTTTTAAATAATTATTTTATTTTAATAACTTCATTTTATTTTCCTTTTCTTTCCTTTCTTTCTTTTCCCTTTTCTTCCAAGCCTTGTGGCTGACAGGGTCTTGGTGCTCTGGCCAGGGGTCAGGCCTGAGCCTCTAAGGTGGGAGAGCTGAGTTCAGGACAATGGCCTACCAGAGACCTCCCAGCCCCACATAATATCAATCAGTAAGAGCTCTCCCAGAGATCTCCATCTCAACACTAAGATCCAGATCCATTCAACAACCAGCAAATCCAAAGTTGGACACCCCATGCCAAACAACTATCAAGAGAGGAACACAACCCCATCCATTAGCAGAGAGGCTGCCTAAAATCATAATAAGTTCAAAGACACCCCAAAACACACCACTGGATGCAGTCCTGCCCACCAGAAAGACAAGATCCAGCCTCACCCACCAGACCACAGGCACCAGTCCCCACCACAAGGAAGCCTACACAACCCACTGAACCAACCTTACCCACTGGGGGCAGACACCAAAAACAACGGGAACTACAAACCTGCAGCCTGCCAAAAGGAGACCCAAACACAGTGGTGAAGCAAAATGAGCAGAGAGAGAAATACGCAGCAGATGAAGAACCAAAGTAAAAACTGACAAGACCAAAAAATTAAGGGGAAAAAGGCAGTACACCTGAAAAAGAATTCAGAGTAATGATAGTAAAGATGATCCAAAATCTTGCAAATAGAATGGAGAAAATACAAAAACGTTTAACAAGGACCTAGAAGGACTAAAGAGCAAATAAACAATGATGAACAACACAATAAATGAAATTTTAAATTCTCTAGAAGGAATCAATAGCAGAATAACTGTGGCAGAAGAACAGAAAAGTGACCTGGAAGATAAAATAGTGGAAATAACTACTGCAGAGCAGAATAAAGAAAAAAGAATGAAAAGAATTGAGGACAGTCTCAGAGACCTCTGGGACAACATTAAATGCACCAACATTTGAATTATAGGGGTCCAAAAGAAGAAGAAAAAAAGAAAGGGAATCAGAAAATATTTGAAGAGCTCATAGTTGAAAACTTCCCTAATATGGGAAAGGAAATACTGAATCAAGTCCAGGAAGCACAGAGAGTCCCACATAGGATAAATCTAAGGAGAAACACACCAAGAAACATATTAATCAAACTATCAAAAATTAAATACAAAGAAAAAATATTAAAAGCAGCAAGGGAAAAGCAACAAATAACTTACAAGGGAATCCCCATAAGGTTAACAGCTGATTTCTCAGCAGAAACTCTGCAACCCAGAATGCAGTGGCAGGACATATTTAAAGTGAGGAAAGGGAAAAAGCTACAACCAAGATTACTCTTCCCAGCAAGGATCTCATTCAGATTTGATGGAGAAATTAAAACCTTTACAAACAAGCAAAAGCTAAGAAAATTCAGCACCACCAAACCAGTTTTACAACAAATGCTAAAGGAACTTCTCTAGACAGGAAACAAAAGAGAAGGAAAAGACCTAAAATAACAAACTCAAAACAATTAAGAAAATGGTAATAGAGCCACACATATTGATAATTACCTTAAATGTAAATGGATTAAATGCTCTAACCAAAAGAAATCAACTGGCTGAATTGATACAAAAGCAAGACCCATATATATGCTGTCTACAAGAGTCTCACTTCAGACCTGGGACAGATACAGACTGAAAGTTAGGGGATGGAAAAAGATATTCCATGCAAAGGGAAATCAAAAGAAAGCTGGAGTAGCAATGTTCATATTTGAAAAAACAGACTTTAAAATAAAGACTATTACAAGAGACAAAAAAGGACACTACATAGTGATCAAGGGATCAACCCAAGAAGAAGATATAACAATTGTAAATATTTATGCACCCAACATAGGAGCACCTCAATATATAAGGCAAATGCTAACAGCCATAAAAAGGGAAATCAACAGTAACACAATCATAGTAGGGGACTTTAGCACCCCAATTTCACCAAAGGACAGATGATCCAAAATGAAAATAAATAAGGAAACACAAGCTTTAAATGATACATTAAACAACATGGACTTAATTGATATTCATAGGACATTCCACCCCAAAACAACAGAATACACTTCTTCTCAAGTGCTCATGGAACATTCTCCAGGAAAGATCATATCTTGGGTCACAAATCAAGCCTTGGTAAATTTAAGAAAATTGAATTGTATCACTTATTGTTTCCAACCACAATGCTATCAATTACAGGGAAAAAACTGTAAAAACTACAAACACATGGAGGCTAAACAATACACTACCAAATAACCAAGAGATTACTGAAGAAATCAAAGGGAAATCAAAAAATTCCAAGAAACAAATGACAATGAAAACATGATGACCCAAAACCTATGGGATGCAGCAAAAGCGGTTCTAAGAGGGAAGTTTATAGCAATATATCCTACTTAAGAAACAAGAAACATCTCAACCTTACACCTACAGCAATTAGAGAAAGAAGAACCAAAAAAAACTCCTAAAGTTAGCAGAAGGAAAGAAATCATAAATATCAGAACAGAAATAAATGAAAAAGAAATGAAGGAAACAACAGCAAAGATCAATAAAACTAAAAGCTGGTTCTCTGAGAAGATAAACAAAATTGATAAAAAATCAGCCAGAGTCATCAAGAAAAAAAGGAAGAAGACTCAAATCAACAGAATTAGAAATGAAAAAGAAGTAACAACTGACCCTGCAGAAATACAAAGAATCATGAGGGATTACGACAAGCAACTATATGTCAATAAAATGGACAACCTGGAAGAAATGGACAAATTCTTAGAAAAGCACAACTTTCCAAGACTGAACCAGGAAGAAATAGAAAATATAAACAGACCAATCTCAAGCACTGAAATTGAAACTGTGATTAAAAATCTTCCAACAGAAAAAGCCCAGGAGCAGATGACTTCACAGGTGAATTCTATCAAACAGTTAGGGAAAAGCTAACAGGTATCCTTCTAAAGCTGCTCCAAAATATAGCACAGCGAGGAACACGCCCAAACTCATTCTACGAGGCCACTATCACCCTGATACTAAAACCAGACAAAGATGTCACAAAAAAAGAAAACTACAGGCCAATGTCACTGATGAACATAGATGCAAAAAATCCTCAACAAAATACTAGAAAACAGAATCCAACAGCACATTAAAAGGATCATACACCATGATCAAGTGGCGTTTATCCCAGGGATGCAAGGATTCTTCAATATATGCAAATCAATCAATGTGATACACTGTATTAACAAACTGAAAGATAAAAACCATATGATAATCTCAAAAGATGCAGAAAAAGCTTCTGACAGAATTCAACACCCATTTATGATAAAAAAAAAAAAAACTCTCCAGAAAGTAGGCACAGAGGGAACTCATCTCAACATAATAAAGGCCATATATGATAAATCCACAGCCAACATCGTTCTCAGTGGTGATAAACTGAAACCATTTCCTCTAAAATCAGGCAAAAGATGAGGTTGCCCACTCTCACCACTATGATTCAACATAGTTTTGGAAGTTTTAGCCATAGCAATCAGAGAAGAAAAAGAAATAAAAGGAATACAAATTGGAAAAGAAGTAAAGCTGTCACTGTTTGCAGATGACATAATACTATATAGAGAGAATCCTAAAGATGCTACCAGAAAGCTACTAGAGCTAATCAATGAATTTGGTAGAGTAGTAGGATACAAAATTAATGCAGAGAAATCTCTTGCATTCCCACACACTGATGATGAAAAATCTGAAAGTGAAATTTAGGAAACACTCCCATTTACCATTGCAACAAAAAGAATAAAGTACCTAGGAATAAACCTACCTAAGGAGACAAAAGACCCGTATGCAGAAAACTGTAAGATGCTGAAGAAAGAAATTAAAGATGATACAAACAGATGGAGAGATATACCATGTTCTTGGATTGGAAGAATCAACATTGTGAAAATGACTCTACTACACAAAGCAATCTACAGATTCAATGCAAGCCCTATCAGACTACCAATGGCATTTTTCACAGAACTAGAACAAAAAAATTTCACAATTTGTATGGAAACACAAAATACCCTGAATAGCAAAAGCAATCTTGAGAAAGAAAAACGGAGCTGGAGGAATCAGGCTCCCTGACTTCAGACTATACTACAAAGCTACAGTAATCAAGACAGTATGGTACTGGCAAAAAAAGAAAATATAGATCAATGGAACAGGATAGAAAGCCCAGAGATAAACCCACACACATGTGGTCAACTTATCTTTGATGAAGGAGGCAAGAATATACAGTGGAGAAAAGACAGCCTCTTCAATAAGTGGTGCTGGGAAAACTGGACAGCTACATGTAAAAGAATGAAATTAGAACACTCCCTAACACCATACACAAAAATAAACTCAAAGTGGATTAAAGACCTAAATGTAAGGCCAGACACTATAAAACTCTTAGAGGAAAACATAGGCAGAACACTCTGTGACATAAATCACAGCAAGTCCCTTTTTGACCCACCTCCTAGAGAAATGGAAATAAAAACAAAAATAAACAAATGGGACCTAATGAAACTTCAAAGCTTTTGCACAGCAAAGGAAACCATAAACAAGACCAAAAGACAACCCTCAGAATGGGAGAAAATATTTGCAAATGAAGAAACTGACAAAGGATTAATCTCCAAAATTTACAAGCAGCTCATACAGCTCAATATCAAAACAACAAACAACCCAATCCAAAAATGGGCAGAAGAACTTAATAGACATCTCTCCAAAGAAGATATACAGATTGCCAATAAACACATGAAAGGATGCTCAACATCATTAATCATTACAGAAATGCAAATCAAAACTACAATGAGGTATCATCTCACACCAGTCAGAATGGCCATCATCAAAAAAATCTACAAACAATAAATGTTGGAGAGGGTGTGGAGAAAAGGGAACCCTCTTGCACTCTTGTTGGGAATGTAAATTGATACAGCCACTATGGAGAGCAGTATGGAGGTTCCTTTAAAAACTAAAAATAGAACTACTTTATGACCCAGCAATCCCACTACTGGGCATATAACCTGAGAAAACGATAATTCAAAAACAGTCATGTACCAAAATGTTCATTGCAGCTCTATTTACAATAGCCAGGACATGGAAGCAACCTAAGTGTCCATCAACAGATGAATGGATAAAGAAGATGTGGCACATATTACAGTGGAATATTACTCAACCATAAAAAGAAACGAAATTGAGTTATTTGTAGTGAGGTGGATGGACCTAGAGTCTGTCATACAGAGTGAAGTCAGAAAGAGAAAAACAAATACCATATGCTACCACATATATATGGAATCTAAGAAAGAAGAAAAAAATGGTCATGAAGAACCTAGGGGCAAGACGGGAATAAAGACACAGACCTACTAGAGAATGGACTTGAGGATATGGGGAGGGGGAAGGGTAAGCTGTGACAAAGTGAGAGAGTGGCATGGACATATATACACTACCAAGCGTAAAATAGATAGCTAGTGGGAAGCAGCCGCATAGCACAGGGAGATCAGCTCGGTGCTTTGTGACCACCTAGAGGGGTGGGATAGGGAGGGTGGGAGGGAGGGAGACGCAAGAGGGAAGAGATATGGGAACATATGTGTATATATAACTGATTCACTTTGTTATACAGCAGAAACTAACACACCATTGTAAAGCAATTTTACTCCATTAAAGATGTTAAAAACAAAAACAGATAGCTAGTGGGAGGCAGCCTCATAGCACAGGGAGATCAGCTCAATGCTTTGTGACCACCTAGAGGGGTGGGACAGGGAGGGTGGGAGGGAGGGAGACGCAAGAGGGAAGAGATATGGGAACATATGTGTATATATAACTGATTCACTTTGTTATAAAGCAGAAACTAACACACCATTGTAAAGCAATTATACTCCAATAAAGCTGTTAAAAAAAAAATCAGAACTGGGGTCATGGTATGGCTTGGCCCATGCAGGAGAAACCCCACCAGCAACTTTGTCGGAGTTGCTTTTATTCAAGTAATTCTGCTATTATTCTCTTCACTTTCTACCATGTCTCCCTACCTTGAGTATTCTGAAATAGTTAGGCATAGTCTTTTTTTTTTTTTTGGCTGCATTGGGTTTTCGTTGCTGCGTGCAGGCTTTCTTTAGTTGCAGCCAGCCAGGGCTACTCTTCTTTGCAGTGCACAGGCTTCTCATTGTGGTGGCTTCTCTTGTTGCAGAGCACAGGCTCTAGGCACATGGTTTTCAGTAGCTGTGGCGTGCAGGCTTCAGTAGTTGTGGCTCATGGGTTCTAGAGCGCAAGCTCAGTAGTTGTGGTGCACGGGCTTAGCTGCTCCATGGCACGTGGAATCTTCCTGCACCGGGGATCAAACCCATGTCCCCTGCATTGGCAGGCGGATTCTTAACCATTCACCACCAGGGAAGTCCTGGCATCCTCTTTTAATATATGCATTATGGAAACTGTGTGCCTAGCTAAACAGATAAACATGTTTTCTACATTTATTTGTTCATGAGTTGAAAACAGAAAAACACAAGGTGTTTTTAATGTCTTTCTAGCTTTGCCATATAAAATAATTGTTCCCAAGCACTCTTAATTTACATATCATGACTTTTGTGGTATTTTTTTCTTGTTAATTGAATATTCATCCTTGGTATCTCAAAGCACAACAACTTTTCACCTAATTCTGATCCCTCTAAAGGAGTCAAGATCTCTGGGTGCATGATAAAGAGATGACTGTCTCTTCATTGCCAGCAAAAGAAAGACATATTATATGCAGGTACATAGGTATCTTCCTAAGTGTTTGCTCTAGTTAGCTTCCTCTTTACCATGGATACACATATCAGCATTGAACGGTGCCAATTTTCAATGAGGTAGCTTACATACAGAGAAAACTACCTGAGAGGAAGCTCAATGACTGAAATACTCTGCCTAAATGACTTGACTTCTAATATGTAGCACTTTCTTAAATTTTTGTAATATATTCAGTAGAGCACTTTTTTAAAAGATGTAATTCTTTCACACTGCTTCAGTGATTAGTAGTAGCTTTATCTAGTCACTTCCGTAGACTGTGATAAATGCCAAATAACTCAAAGCCCAGATTTCTGATAGAATTTCTATTACTGCAATGTGTAGAATGTGTGTGAAGAATGCTGAAAAGCAGGAAATGAATTGGATAGCAATGGAGATATTATGCTATATTTGTTTAAGTTGCTGTGTGAAAGGCAAACCTTCGCATTCCCCTCACCACCAGAGCTGTGATTAAAACTCCGGCTGCCTAAAACCAAATATAAGGTTGTGTTCTCTTCACTCAGCTGTCAATCTTTCAACTAGTTGGTTTACAGGTTCTGAGAAAAGACACGCTCCTGTTTTAAACACGTGGATAAAAGATCCAGCTTTTGCAAATTCAATTAGACAGAAAATTGAGTTTTTTCTCTTAATTCCACATCACTGTGGAATAGTGACAACTACAGGACCTTGGGTTGTTACTTTGTTGAACTCTGTTTTTCCTTATTAATATTTGTTTTACTGTCTCCACCTTTAAATTCATATTTAAACATATATACTATTCTCAAGTACATTTAATGTAATACATATTCATAAATCTAAGTTGATGTAACTCTGACACAGATGACATCATGAATATATAAAGAAAATGATGGCGAATGTCATAGCCTGAAGTATCAGGAAAAGTCAACGTTAAGATGCTCATTAAGTTTCTCACATTCCTCATGTTTTCAATAAACATGTCAGTAAATGTCTACACTTCATGATCTTAATTAAGCAAGGGTCAATTAGAAAACATTTCACTTTTAACTTTCCTGATCAATGCACAAGTTTAAATAGCATTACTCCATTTTTGCACTGGATTGTTTTAAGTGGTCTTTTAAAAAAATAACTGAAGTATTATGCTTCAAACTTTCTTTAAAAATAAGTCTTACAACAAAAAAGAAAACCATAGTATTAATAACTTGTGGGGTACCTAAGAGTCACTTAAAGTAGTCTAACGAAAGATTTAATTGTATTTCTTGCACTGTTTTTCTCTCTGGTTAAAACATTGTACGTAATATGAGATAAAAGCTAACAAAAATAAGCAGGAATAAAATTACTATCATTTTTATCACTTAAGAAACTCAAAAATGGGACTGGAGAGGTACAAGATGATGGTAAAGGAAGACCCTGAGCTCACCTCCCATGGACACAAGTCCACACCCACATATTGAGTAATTCCTCTTGAAGAAGACTAAGGTCTGACTGAACAACTGTGCACATAGAAGGACCACATAGAAATGTGTAGGAAAGACGGAGACACAGGATCCATGGGAACCCACCCCAGACAGCAACTTTCAGTAGGGAGGGAAATTGCTTAGGGGTCTGAGCACAGAATCACACACCCTGGGAGACAGTGAAAAAACAGCAGTTTAGGGCTTCCCTGGTGGCGCAGTGGTTGAGAATCCACCTGCCGATGCAGGGGACGCGGGTTTGTGCCCCGGTCCGGGAGGATCCCACATGATGCGGAGCAGCTGGGCCCGTGAGTCATGGCCACTGAGCCTGTGCGTCCGGAGCCTGTGTTCCGCAACAGGAGAGGCCACAGCAGTGAGAGGCCCACATACCGCAAAAATAAATAAATAAATAAATGCAGTTTAAAGAGCACCTAGACTACACAGGAAGGAATTCATTTACTAACCCTAGAGCAAAATGGAAAGAGAACTGCTGGAGCTCTCTCTGAGATCAAAGGCACAAGTGAGAGCCATCACTTGAGTCCATCTAGGACTCCCCCACCCACACCTGCTCCAGCTCCAGCTGCCCCACCAAGGCAGCCTTGGCCTAGGGACTGCTCCCAGCCAGGAAACACTTCAGACCTAGCTGCCGTCCCAATGTGGCCTTGGGCACAGCACTCCCCAAGGACAAACCCTAACCTGGGCCTGCTCTAGCCCTAGCTGCCCTGCCAAGTCAGCCTCAGATGCAGTGCTCCCCAGGGACTGCCCCTAGCCCCTAGCCCCTGGCCACTCTAGCTCCAGCAAGCCTTCCAAAGCCATCAGGTTCTAGCAGTCCACACAGGGGATGCTCCCATACAGGCCCATACAGGGCCACTCCTTCAAGACCAGGAGAGGTAGCTGTTTCACCTAATTCAGAGAAACAAAAATTTAAGTTCAAACAAAATGAGGAGACAGAGGAATATGTTTCAAACAAAAGAACAAAATAAAACCCAACGGAAAAAAAATGCTACTGAAAATGGAGATAAGTAATTCACCTGATACAGAATTCAAAGAAACTGTTATAAGGATGCTTACTGAACTCAGGAGACGAGTGGAGGACCTCAGTGAGAACTTCAACAAAGACTTAGAAAGTATAAGAAAGAACCAATGAGAACTAAAGAATACAATAACTGAAATAAAAAATACACTAGAGGGAATAAATAGCAGATTAGATGATACAGAAGAATGAGTAAGTGATCTGGAAGATAGAATAGTGGAAATTACGTAATCAGAACAGCAAAAAGAATAATTTTTTTTTAAATGAGGTGAGTTTAAGAGACCTCTGAGACAACATCAAGCATACTAATATTTGCATTATAGGTGTCTTAGAGGGAGAAAAGAGAGACAGAAAACTTATTTGAAAAAATAATGGCTGAAAGCTTCCCTAACCCAGGGAAGGATACAGACATCTAGGAAGCACAGAGTTCCAAACAAGATGAACCTAAACAGACCCATACCAAGACATACAATTAAAATGGCAAAAGTTAAAGATAAAGAGAGAATCCTAAAGGTAGCAAGAGAAAAACAACTAATCACATACAAGGGAAGACTACCAGATAATTTTTCAGCAGAAACTTTACAGGCCAGAAGAGAGTGGCAGGATATATTTAAAGTGCTGACAGGAAAAACTTATAACCTAGAATATTCCACCTGGCAAGTTTGTCAGTTAGAATTGAAAGAGAGATAAAGAGCTTCCCAGACAAGCAAAAACTAAAGGAGTTCATCCCCACTAAACTGGACTTACAAAAAATGTTAAAGGGTCATCTTTAAGCAGAAAAGGCTACAACTATAAAAAGAATATATGAAATAAAAAAATCTCACTGGTAAAGGCAAATATATAGTAAAGGCAAGTGGATCAGCCACTTAAAAAGCTAGTATAAAGGGTAAAACATGAAAGCAGTACAATCAACTACAACTACTAGGTAGTTAAGGGACACACAGACTTTTTGAAAAGATGTAAAATATGACATCAGAAAAATAAAATAGGGTGGGGTAGTTAAAAATGTGGTACTTTTAGAATGTCTTTGAACATAAGTGACTATCAGATTAAAACAGATGGATATATATACAGGTCAATACATATGAACAACATGGTAACCACAAACCAAAAATCTATACAATGGATACGCAAAAAATAAAGAGAAAAGAATACAAACATAATACTAAAGGAATCCATCAAACGGCAAGGGAAGAAGCCAAGAGAAGAAGACAGGAACAGAGAAGAACTACAAGAAAACCAGAAAACAACTAACAAAGTAATTATTGATAGTATGTACTTATTGCCATTTTAAGTGTAAATGGACTAATTGCTCTAATCAAAAGACACAGGGGTAGGTGAATGGATAAAAAACAAGAGCCTTCTATATGCTGTGTAAAAGACTCACCTCAGATCTAAAACACACATAGACTAAAAGTGAAAGGTTGGAAAACGTTATTCCATGCAAATGGAAACAAAGAGCTGAGTAGCCATACTCATATCAGACAAAATAGACTTTAAAACAAAAGGAAGGGAGGATATTACATAATGATAAAGAATTCAATCCAACAGGAGGATATAACATTTGTAAACACTTATGGCACCCCCAATAGAGCAGCACCTAAATATGTAAAGCAAATATTAACAGAAATAAAGGTAGAAATACACAGCAATACAATAATACTAGGGGACTTTAATACCTCCATTCCATCCAAAAGTAGCAGAATGCACATTCTATTCAAGTGCACATGGAACTTTCTCTGGGATAGATCACATGTTAGGCCAGAAAACAAGTCTCAATAAAGTTAAGAAGACTGAAACCATATCAAGCATCTTTTCTCACCATACAGAATGAAACTAGACATCAACTACCAGAAGAAAATTGGAAAAAAAGAACACAAACACATGGAGACTGAACAACATGATACTGAACAACCAATTTCAACAAACAAATCAAAGAGGGATTAAAAAAAATACCTTGAGACAAATGAAAATGGAAACACAACTGTCCAAAATCTACAGGATGCAGCAAAAGCAGTTCTAACAGGCAAGTTCATAGTGATATAGCCCTATCTCAAGAAACAAGAAAAATCTGAAGAAACAATCTAAATGTACATTTAAAGGAAATAGAAAAAGAACAAAGTCCACAGTTAGTAGAAGGGAGGAATTAATAAAGATCAGAGCAGAAATAAATAAAAACTAAAAAATCAATAGAAAAGATCAATAAAACTAAGAATTGGTTCTTTGAGAAGACAAACAAAATTGACAAACCTTTAGCCAGACTCATCAAGAAAAAAAGAGAGAGCCCAAATAAATAAAATCAGAAGTGAAAAGAGGAGAAATACACCCAACACCACAGGAATACAAAAGATAGTAAGAGAATACTATAATCAATTATATGCCAACAAGTTAGATAACCCAGAAGATATGGATAAATTCCTAGAAACCTACAATCCTTCTAAACTGAATCATGGAGAAACAGAAAATCTGAATAGACTGATTACAAGTAACAAAATTGAATCAGTAATAAAAAATTCCCAAAAACACAAAAGTCCAGGTCCAGATAGCTTCACAGGTGAATACTACCAAACATTTGAAGAAGAGTTAAAATTATTCCATCTTCCTAAATTATTTCTAAATTATTCCATCTTTCTAAATTAGTCTATCTTTCTAAAATTATTCCAAAAAATTGCAAAGGAAAAAATGCTTTCCAAACTCAATCTACAAGTTCAGAATCACCCTGATACCAAAACAGATAACCACTTATATGTGGAATCTGAAAAACAAGACAAATGAACAAACAAAACAAAACAGCAACAGACTCATAGATACAGAGAACAAACTGGTGGTTGCCAAAGGGGATGGAGGTGAGAGGAATGGAAAAATGAGTGAAAGGGATTATAAGATACAAGCTTCCAGCTATAAAATAAGTCATGAGGATGTAATGTACACATAGGAAACCTACTCAATAATATTATAACAATTTTGTATGATCATAAATGGTAACTGTTCTTATTGCAGTGATCATTTCATAATGTATAAAAATATCAAATCACTATTTTGTTCACCTTAAACTAATATAATACTGTATGTCAATTTTAACTGAATTTTTAATTTTGTTTAAAGGAAAAGATACCTGAAAATAGTTGAAACAACTTTTCTTATACTTTTGCAAAATTGTTGCCTCTGCTCAAAATTCCAAGTAAATGTGTCATCCCCAAAGGAGAATTTTTCTAAAAGCTATAGATCTCTTTGAGGGATCTGAATATTTAACTATAACTTGTACATTTCCAACCTATTTAATGCAAATTAATATTGCCTCCAAATTTTAACTTGCAAAAATGCACAGCAAAAGATCTAGTTGAAATGTATTAAATACAAAAGTTCCTCTATGTCACATGCTAACACTAGATATAGTTTTAATGAAACGCCTGTCCTACAAATAGAGAAGTGTAAAAGAAAGTAACAGGGAAGATACAAGTTAGAGGGCAGCACAAGTGAAAGACATAATATCAAACAGGAATGAATGTCATTAGATAAAAATGCTTCAGACTTAAGAAATACCCTAAACCAATAATCTGCACTAGAGTTCACAAATTATGCTTAGGTAATTTTTTCTATTTTACTAAAAAGAATTTATATTCACTATCATGCTGTTGTCTAAAAGCCTTTTGATTTTATTTATTGATCTTTTGAAAGAAGCACTAAGATTAGTTGACCTAGGTTCCCTACATAAATTTTTCTTTGACTAAGAGAAAGAGGAAAATAAACAAGGCAGAGAGGAGAAAAAGGAAGAGAATGTCCTAAAAATATCTTAAAATAACCATAACAGAAGATAAATAATATTTCAAGTGAAAGAAATGGGAAAAGATTTGGTAGGAAGTATCATAATTTTAGTTATAAGATATATCTTATAAAATTGTTTAATATGTGTGAATGTATATATTCTTTTAGCCAGCTAATTACAGAAAAGGGATCATAGACATGGGTGACAAAAGATAAATGCTGTCGATCTACTTCTGGCAAGATGACAAAGTGAATCACTCCTGTTCCAAACAAAAAGAAGGGCTGGATGAAATACAAACAAATAAACACATAGCTTAGAAATACCCAGGCTCCAGAAACAAAGAGAGAACTCAAATCCACAGTTACAGGAGTATAAGCTGACAGCATGACGATTTAAGAAGTACAGAGTAGAAACAGGGCCTAAGGGCCAATAGCTGAGGTTTTAAGGTCCTTATGTAGGGATAGTATACATGGTTTGGGGCCCACACAAGTAGGAGAGTTAGAAAATAATTAATATACTCGAGTAAAAAGTTCAAATAAAAAGATTGCTTACTCCATAAAAAGGCGTATTAAAAACAAAACACAATCTCTACTCACAGGCCCAGGAGAGCAGCAAGGAAGCTGGTTCTCTGCCAAGAGCTCTAAATAAGAAAAAAGTTTCCCATGAAAGAGCAAAACCTAAAGATAGGTTTGGGGTTCAAATTTACTTTACATGCATGGTATGGTAATCCCATGCCAGATAAAAAACAGAGCCTAATAAGAATTTTTGTATACTATACTATACTATTATGGTATGACCTCCAGGAAATATTATTAAATAAAAGCTGGGAATGTGAGAAGTATGCATGTGTTTATCTAAGAAAGAAAACACAAATATATAAACACATATATTTGGTTCCATCTTTTTAAAAAAAGAGAGATCAATCAAAGCTAATTAAATTATTTGCTTGTGGGAAAGGAGAGAAGAGGGTAGAAGGGAGAAGAATAGAAGCTAGACTTCTCCAAATTTATCTTTTCTAGATTTGACTTTGAAACTATGTAAACATCTAACATAATTATAAAATAAGACTGAATCAGAGTTCCCTGGTGGCACAGTGGTTAAGAATCCGCCTTCCAGTGCAGGGGACACGGGCTTGAGCCCTGGTCCGGGAAGATCCCACATGTCACGGAGCAACTAAGCCCGTGCACCACAACTACTGAGCCTGTGCTCTAAAGCCTGTGAGCCACAACTACTGAGCCCGCGTACCACAACTACTGACGCTCGTGTGCCTAGAGCCTGTGCTCTGCGACAAGAGAAGCCACCGCAATGAGAAGCCTGCGCACTGCAACTAAGAGTAGCCCCCTCTCCCCGCAACTAGAGAAAGCCCGCGTGCAGCAACGAAGACCCAATGCAGCCAAAATTAAAATAAATTAATTTTAAAAAAACAAGACTGAATCAAGAATTTTAAAAGTGATTCCCAAAATGTGAAAGTAAAATGAAACAAACTAATCTATGTATCAAGTTGATAGTGTACACACAGAGAACAATTATTTCAAGTGACTTCAAAACAGAGTAATTTGATTGTAAATCCTCAGTAGGATATACAACAAAGACCAAAAGAACTGCAAAAAAATTTTAAACAATTTCAGTAACCATATTATTAGTAATGGCATTGGTCTTGTTATACTGATTATCATAGAGCAAATAATTTTATTAATGTCACAAGAAACCAATGTTGTCAGCATGTTAAAAACACAAAAATAAAACAAGTAAAAACCCTGTAATCTCAAATTTGAATTGGAAATATCAGGATAAATTCATGAGATATTTTTCTAAAAAAAAAGACCGGACCGTGCCTAGCTCTTCATATTTCCATTAAAAAGCCCTAGATACATTAACAAATCCAGAGCACTGAACACACCATCATCCAGACTGTGGTCTCTAAATACCATTTTGCAGTAAAAGGAACTAGGGTTTCTTAGAACAGCTTGATCTCAGATCTAGGGTAGGAAACATACAAAATGAGCCTGAACTACCTTACTGTACCAGAAAACAAGAAGATAACTAAAAGCTAATGGTATTATGTCAAAAGGGCTCAGAGATAACTTGAAGAGACAGCAAAAGATGAACAATTTTAGGAAAAAGATAATATTTCAAAGGATTAAAATACTAAATATGTTGAAAATCCATGTGTTCCTAAAAATTTTTTAAAATAAAAACATATTGCCTTTGGAGGATGTGATGGAGCCAACTTATTATTATGAAAATAGGTAAGTAAAAGGAAAGAATCGTGAATTATTTTTATTATCTTTTCTTTATTAACTGTACCTCAGAGTAACTGAATAGTTGATGAGGACGAGTTCTTTATAGAAATATTCCAGCTAATAAATAAAAAAGAAAGTTAGATTTTACAACTCTGTATGGCATGATGAAATCTGGCCAGATTCATCAACAGGTGCTAAAATCATTAGGTAAACAGCAAATGGGGAATTTTACAAGGTATGGATCAATAGCTGAAACTACTGATCAATCTTTCCACTGCACACAAAAAAAGAGCAACCAGATGTTATATGCCTTCTGATATGATGCAATAGAAAGTATACTCCACCACCTATGAAATATTCTTGCAAAAATAAAATAAAATCAAGCCTGAATAAGCCTTTACATCTAACTACAGAAACAGGAGACAGAGTAACATATTTAGCACCACCTAGGATGCAATCAGCAAAATCCTGAATGCAGGTGTGCAGTAAAAAGTTAACATGGCAGGCCTGAAATTCCTATCCTTAGAAAAGCCTGTTTGCAAGGTTGGACATTAGCAGGTGTCTGGGAACTTGGATTTCAGTAGGGTTCCTACTATTCCCAGAACTGGTAAGGATGCTCAATGTGCTTAAACTGTTTGTACAATGTGGTTTATGCTGAACGCCTGCTCTCCTGAGAGTCTGGAATTTTGGTACACACCAGGCAGAATATACCTACGTAACCAGCCTCCAATAAAAACCCTGGTACTGAATCTCTGATGAGCTCTTCTTTTAAGCATTTCATATGTGTTGTCACAACTCATTCCTGAGGGTTAAAATTAAGCACATCCTGTGTGACTCTACTAGAAGACTCTTAGAAGCTTGTACCTGGTTTCCTCCACACTTTGCCCCATCTGTCTTTCCCCTTTACTGGTATTACGTTGTATCCTTTTGCTATAATAAATCATATCCATGAATACAACTATATGCTGAATCCTATGAGTCCTCCTGGTGAGTCACTGAACCTAGCAGTGGTCCTCGGAACCCCCAACACAGTAGGAAATGTAGCAGATTAATAAACTGAATTCATCAACAAATAAACTGCACAAGAAAAAAGGAGGGAAAACTTGTAAAGAAATTTAATAATAAATGTTTAATTTTAATATTTTGTTTCAGTTTCAGTCTCGATTAAAGATTAAAAACCCTGACAGGAAAAAGAATTTATTTGTGATTAAAAAACCGTAAAACTTAAATTTATATAAACATCTAAGCAATTGTACTAGTCTGTGGCATTTATACTCTTGAAGTCATTCAAATTTAAAACTGCACTAAGACTTTTGGAATATCCTGTATAAGTAACCTAAATTTGACTCAATAAGAATATCAAAAACCTGAATATATTCATGAACATCAAAAAATTAAATCAGCAGTCAAATATCTATCCACAAGAAAGCATCAGACCAAGACTGTTTATAGACAAGTATTACCAAATCTTAAAGAAAAAGGTAACCCTTATTTTAAATAAGACATTTTAGAGAACAGAAAAATAGAAAAAGCTGTTCAGCTTATTTTATAAGGCTAGTATAATCTTAATGCTCAAAATGACAAAAACTGTAAAAGAAAAAAACTATAGCCTAGTCTCATTTACTAACCTAGATTTTTAAAATTATATACAAAGTATTAGCAAATTTAATCAATTTAATCATGCAGAGTGTATGTCTATGTATATCATCTGGATGTCTATATACATATACACATACATGTGTCTACATAACTACGTCATGATCAAGTAAGGTTTATCCCAGGAACTCAAGGATAGACTAACACTTAAAAACCTATTAACATAATTGTCACACCAACATATTAATGAAAAAAATCATATGATCTTTTAAAAAGATACAGGAAAAAATTCAACATGCATACATTATCTTTTTTAAGAACCTCTTAGCAAGCTAAGAATATAAGGAAATTTCCTTAATTTGATATTTAATAGTAAAACTAAAAGTATTTGAAGTCAGAAACAAGGTGAAAACGTTTTTTCTTACTTACTGCTTCTATTCAACCTTGTACAGGAAATCCTAGTCAATTTTAAAAGTATTAAAAGCTTAAAGACATTTTAAAAGTCATTATTTGCAGATAATATAATTACATAGAAGATCCAAGAGAATCTAAAAATTGTCAAAACTAATAATGCAGTTCAACAGGTTACTGGATACAAGATCACTATACAAAAAATTAACAGCATTCCTATACACAAGGAATAACCAAGTAAATATGTAATTAATGATCTTATTCACAATATAAAGAAAATCATAATGTACCTAAGAAAATAACGAAATCTGAGTAAGACCTCTATAAAGGAAATTATAAAACTTTATTGTCAGGCATAAATGGAAACAGAGATGAATTGAAAGATATACCATGTTGATGGATGGAAAGACTGAGTTTCATAAAAATGTCTATTCGCACTAAATTACTCTATAAATTACTCTATAAATTCAATTCCAATAGAAATCCTATGAGGGTTGTTAACAGATCTTGACAATATATATGACCCTACAATTCACATGTAACAGAAGAGACTGAAAATAGGACAATTTTGAAGAAGATGAACAAGGTGGGAAGGCTTACCCTAACAGCCACCATCATATTATAAAGCTTTGATAATTTAGATAGCATGATACTGGCACAGAGATAAAACAAACCTAACCACACAAAATAGAGAACCCAGAAACAGATCCACCTATTTATGGCAAGTTGGAAGATGAAAAAGTTAGGAATACAAGTCACTAAGGAAAGGAGAAATTATTTTTTTAAATGATGCTGAGAAACTGTTATATATATGGGGGAAAAAAACTAGATCACTGTCTCACAAAATAAATCCCAGGTGGATTTTAAAAACCTAAATCTAGAAAGCAAAATTATAACTCTATTAGAGGAAAAAGCAGGAAATTAACCATATGGCATCAAAATAGGAAAAGCCTGCTTTAAACAAGAGCCAAAAAAGTACAAGCATTAAAAGCAAAGTCTAAAAAATCTACACAATAAATTTTAAAACTTTCTACACATCAAGACATTGTAAACAAAGTAAAAAGACAAGCCATAAAGTGGAACAAATTTATAATACATATAACCAAAAACGATTATACAGAACTTCTAAAGAAAAAAGAAAAAAACATTTTAAAAAAGGAATATGAATACACAATTCACAGAAAAGGAAATCCAAACAGCCAATAAATATATAAAAGGTTGCTCATTCTCACTAAATACTAGGGAAATGTAAATTAAAACAAAATAACATTTGACACTATGGTCTAATATTTTTAAGTAACAGCAAGTATGTGAGAAAAGGAAATCTTATGCTGGTTGAAGCATAAATTGGTATAGCTACTTTAGGGAATGAGTTGGCCACATCATGTAAAGTTGATAATGATTAAAACCAACAAATGCATACCCTAAAGAAACTTTCACACACATGTGTAAAGAAACAAGCATAAAAGGGCTCACTGCAGATTAAACTGGAAATAGTATAAATGTCCATAAATCAGTGTGTCATTATAGATAAATCTCAAAAACACTGGGGTGAGTGAAACAAACATGCTCCAGAAAATGAATAATATGATACTATTTGTATGAAGTTTAAGAACATGCAAGCAATGGTATAGACCAGAACTTTCTGCCATGATGAATATGTTCTGTATCTGCACCAATACAGTGGCCTAAGGCCACATGTGAATATTGAATACTTGCAATGTGGCTAGTGCTCCTGAGGAACTTAATGTATTTTATTGTATTTTAATTTTAATTTAAATGGGTAGTGGCCACCATATTGGCAGAGCAGGTATACATAATTTATGGATACACACATACATAGAAATATAAAATCTTGGAGGAAGAATACACACCAACTTCAGGATAGTGGTTACCTCTGGAGAAGTGAAATAGGCTAAAATGGGATGTGGAGGGAGTCAACAGTCTCTATGGCCTTTTATTTCTTTAAAACAACAAAAATATATAAAACAAATATGCCAAAACGCTAATATTTGTTAAAATTGATTAGTCTGATTAGTGTTTTTTCGCTGTTTGAAATACTTTCCAATTTAATTTTTCTAATATTTCCTAATTTAAATGTTTCATTTCACTTTCTTTAAAATATATACTAATTTATATATTTTTTAAACTTTTTGAAAGTAAACAATATTTAAATCTTTATCATACCTAGAGAGCTAAAAACCGAGGAGATCAGTATCATATGTACAGTCTCAATATAACATTGAAAAAAGCAGACAACAGAGCAAAACTGACATAATATGTTTGTATAGCTCCTAACTTACATGATTTTTATAATATTCAAAGATGAACAAAAATATTTTTAAAATGTGTTATTTTACTTGAATTCTAAATGTAACAAATAGAGAAAATCATGTGTGTATCTTATAGATAAATTAGAACTATTATAAATATATCGAATAAAATACTGAAAATAGCACTGGACCAGGGGTGGCCAAGGCAGTTTATATTAACTTTCTAGTACCAGTTTACATTAACTTTCTGTGTTCTATTCACCTAAGTTTCCTCATTTGTACAGGATGAACTAGAGAGTCTCTGAAATCACTGTCAATTTTTTTTAAGATTGGAAATTTTGTTTTCTTTCTTCTTTCAAATACATACTTAAGTAATTTAGAATAACCATTCCTCTGTATCAAAGTGTCAAAACTCTGCACATCTGAAACCCAAATTACCTTATTTCTGTGATTCTACCTCTTGTTGTCCATAAAACAGAAAAAGAAGAGTAAATACATGATTAGCTAGCCAGTGATCCATGGCTTTCAAAACACCTCATTTTTCTTTTTTTTTATTGAAGTATAGTTGATTTACAATGTTGTGTTAATTTCTGCTGTACACCAAAGTGACTCAGTTATATATACACATTCTTTTTTATATTCTTTTCCATTATGGTTTATCTCAGGATATTGAATATAATTCCGTGTGATACAGTAGAACCTTGTTGTTTATTCATTCTGTATGTAATAGTTTGCATCTGCTAATCCCCAACTCCCAATCCAAACCTCTCCCAGCCCTCTCTCCCTGGGCAACCACGAGTCTATTCTCTATATCCCTGATTCTGTTTCATAGATAGGTTCATTTGTGTCACCTTTTATATTACACATACAAGTGATATCATATATTTGTCTTTCTCTTTCTGATTTACTTCACTTAGTATGATAATCTCTAGTTGCATCCATGTTGCTGCAAGTGGCATTACATTCTTTTTATGGCTGAGTCGTATTCCATTATATATATGTATCACATCGTTATCCATTCATCTATCAAAGAACATTTAGGTTGTTTCCATGTCTTAGCTATTGTGAATAGTGCTATGAACATAGGGGTGCATGTGTCTTTCTGAATTATAGTTTTATCTGGATATATGCCCACAAATGGGATTGCTGGATCATATGGTAGTTCTATTTTTAGTTTTCTGAGGAACCTCCATACTGTTTTCCATAGTGACTGCACCAATTTACATTCCCACCAACAGTGTAGGAGGGTTCCCTTTTCTCCACACCCTCTCCAGCATTTGTTATTTGTAGACTTTTCGATGAGGGCCATTCTGACCAGTGTGAGGTGGTACCTCATTGTAGTTTTGATTTGCATTTCTAAAATAATTAGTGACGTTGAGCATCTTTTCATGTGCCTTGGGAGAAGTGTTTATGTCTTCTGCCATTTTTCGATTGGGTTTTTTTGTTGTTGTTGAGTTGTATAAGCTGTTTGTGTATTTTGGGGAAAAAAACTCATTTTTAAAAGCTGGAAGCTTTTCTACTAGGTGGTTGCTTTTCTTGTGGATATCCCAATATCCTCAACAGAAAATGTGACTCTCTTTACAAGTTGTATCTTTGCTCACATGAATTTTCTTCAACTCATACAAGTTTAAAGCTTATGCCTAGTTCCAGTGTACAGTTTGCTTCATTTTACATTCGCCAGAGATCGCAACTCATTCAGTGTCCTCCCCATGTCATCATGCATCCAGAGAATGTGGAAGAATTGGGTCCCTCTATGCTATTCATCCACACAGCTTTTAGTTACCTCACTAAGTTTGTGACAGAAATGTCCAGACTGGAGAAAAGAAGTTTAAGCTGCATGACTGTTTTTAAACGGTGAGGCTCTGGGGTTAAATTATTTTGGATGATGGTACAAATAGCAGGAAATGTGGTAATTATCTTTTGCTTTTGGATTTATCTTGTGGCAAAATTATTGAAACATTTCTGACCTCTATCACCTTTCATAAAATATGTATAGAACTTAACAAATGTCTCCTGTGATTAACTTCCGAACCATGATGAGGGGAAGGGCAGTATTTTTACTGTACATAAGTACTTTTTTTCAGCTGAAGGGAAAATTCAAGCTTGGAGAGTGCAAGGGTTGAGAATTAGGGAACAGAATGATGTCCCCTACACAAAGAGGGAAAAAGTATTTTATGCTTCGTTAATCTGAATTACAACAGTTGACCCCTCATGGAGACCATTATAACCAAGGAGTTGATAGATAAGACTACAGTGTATTAGAGTATATAACTACAATTTAGTTTGAAACATTCAACTTTTCTTTCGTGTTCTACTATATATTCAAAGCCAGAATAACACTGCTGAATGTTGAATACAGGGCTACTTAAAGGAACATTTGTTTTAAATTCAAGGACTGAGAGAGAAGAAAATATTTTCAGTTTGGTATTTCTAGTAACACCCAGTACTGAATATTCTATACCAAAAACTATAAATGCAGTAAATTGCTACTTTTTGATAATCTAAATTGAAAATAGCCAAACAAGGCGGGGGCATGAACGTAAGTGGCACTGTCCTCATGATTAAAATATACAATCCAAAGGCATAAGTTTCTCTTCTCCCAGCTTCCAACGCACCAAGGAATTTTTACCTCCAGCATCCATTAAAAAATGAAATTCATTCAAGGACCTTGCATAATGAAGTGAGAGGTGCTGTCATAAAGTCTGGCCAGCCTCCCTGCAAACAGAGGAAAGACTGACGGTGTGTAAACCCTGAGATTATTTGTAAATTACCTACCATTCGGTAATCAATAAGAACTTAAGTATTATTATACCTCATTTTTTCCATTTAAGCAAGAGAAATATTTTAGTAGGGCAATTCTTTATGATATATTGAATTAAATATGTAGGGAAGCAGATCTAACATTATACAACAGTGTAACTAGGACTCAAAAATGCTAAATAGTTAATTATAAGGAACTTAAGTTTACATTTAGGCTTTGTTTATAAAAAAATAAAGAGAAATTTTTTTAAAATAAAAATCTTAATTTTTAAAATTTCTTATAAGTTAGGCAATTCAAACATTATGAATAGCTCATGTAACAAAGCAAAATTGACAAATTTAAAGTGAAACTAATGGCTTCCCTTTATACAGTTTCAAAAAAGTTAAAACATCAATGAAAAAGTAATATAAATTTTTACTGCTTCCATTAAAATCTTTAAAAAAGAACTTTATTTGGCTATCTTCAGTTTCCAAAGTTGTATCTTCCTACTTTTCAAGGCAAAGAAACACTGTGTATAAGAAAATAATGTATGTAAAGAAATAATAATTTAGCATATGAATTTACTGCACCAATTCCAAGCATATAAAATAAAGCCATAGAGTTTTTCTCTAATGGTCCAGTTTTTATATTTAACATCACTTTTATCATCTATTTTATATAGTTCTTTATTACACCAAAATTGTTTAAGTTCACCTAGCCAATGGAAAATTACTCCCACCCATAATTTTATCAAAACTCTTACCACTAGAACTCTCTGATATATAGGATACATGTATAATTGTTCCTGATTACTAAGGGTAGTTTCCTACTTCTTTTTATCATTCAAATATGTACCTATTACTTTTTCTATTTCTCTCAAATGTGTGTTCTCATAAGACCACATACCTCTCCTTAGTAATTAATTTTATTTTTTAAAGATTTATTTATTTTATTTATTTTTGGCTGCATCAGGTCTTAGTTGCAGCACGTGGGATCTTCATTGAGGCATGTGGGATCTTTCATTACGGCGCACAGGCTCTTCATTGTGGTGCGCAGGCTTCTCTCTAGTTGTGGCATGTGGGTTTTCTCTTCTCTAGTTGTGGCACACAGGCTCCAGGGCACATGCGCTCTATAGTTGTGGCACGCAGGTTCCAAAGCACGTGGGCTCTGTAGTTTGCTGCATGCAGGCTCTCTAATTGAAGCGTGCAAGCTCAGCAGTTGTGGTGCGTGGGCTTAGTTGGCTTGCAGCATGTGGGAATCTTAGTTCCCTGACCAGGGATTGAACACGTGTCCCCTGCATTGTAAGGCAGACTCTTTACCACTGGATCACCAGGGAAGTCCCAGTAAGTAATTTTAAATTTAATTCTGAAGTTATTTGATTCATGTCACTCTCTTCCACTAGATTATAAGCAAGTATAATATATCCTCAGCATCTAGCATAGTGTCTGACTTAGAGTAAATGATCAATAAATATGTATTAATCAACGGGTGATATTAACAACAAAATATTGTTTTCTTTCACTTTTAGAAAATCTCTCCATCTGCTGTACATAAACTGGACCTCAGTAAATAGGTGACTGAATGGAGATAATGCCAGAAGACCTCCCTTGAAGTGCAGCTATGTATCCAAGAAATACACCATTTTTATCTCTTTTGCATACTAATTTTGTCTCTTTATATTTAAATTTAAGGTAATAAACTGAAAACAGAATGCACCCTTATTAATATCTATATCCAGTGATTTCTAGGATCTGTTGAAAAGGTACATAGTATGAAATCAATAATCATGCCATTAACAAATTGATGAACAAGTTTTCATAATAAATGTCAAATATTAGAGCCAGGGCAATTAACTTGTACCTGACACAAACTGTGCAAAAAAGAATGAAAAAATGAATAACGTTTTCTCCTCAAAAGGAACTATCTCTTAGTATGCCTACTGCAGTATTTGGTACACACAGACACAATGTATATACACATTACAGGTAAATATATTGCCATCACAAACAATAATATAAAGTTAGAGACACTTGAAATGCAAGGCAGTAATACTAAGTATTAAACTAGCAGGATATCTCTGTGAAGTTAAGAAACTATGTGAATAATCTTCACATTATCAAAAAAGAGATCTCACTATTTTATTTAGAATTATTACATTTCTTTCCCTATACAATGCACTAGTTAATAAAAGATTCACTAGAACAGCATGTATCTACCAAACTACAAAAAGAAACCTGGGGCTTCCCTGGTGGTGCAGTGATTGAGGGTCCGCCTGTTGATGCAGGGGATGTGGGTTCGTGCCCCGGTCCGGGAGGATCCCACATGCCGCGGAGTGGCTGGGCCCGTGGGCCATGGCCGCTGGGCCTGCGCGTCTGCAGCTTGTGCAAAAAAAAAAAAAAAAAGAAACCTGGTAGCCGATTTACTCAATTACACAGTTAATATAAACCATCATGTAATTAGTTTATAAAATATAATGGGAATATTTTCCTAAATCTCTCAATGATAGAATACAATATTTTCAATTAATTCACATTATTATTTGATATATACTTTTCAGGAAGTATATTTACTCTTATTTTTCTCCTCCCTAAAACTCCAAGAAGTTTTTTTAAAAGTTCTAAAACACAGTAAGAAACTGTTTGATACCTTCTTTCTATCTCTTTATTTCAAAGTGTTGTACAGCTGCTAATGTATGTTTGTGCTGGCATTGCAGAGTGGAGCCTCGGGAATACAAAATCTGATTTCAGAGAAACCAGAGCAAGCTTAAAAGAAAAGAGCAACTCTCTCCAGCTGATAAGATTTTTCCTAAAAGAAAACAACTACCAAGTAAGAAACACACTGATGATATCTCCTATTAATCCTCTACAATCCTTCTCAAAACTTTTTTTTCATTTATTTGATTACATATTTCCGTTTCACGTTTTCTGCTGTGATGGTTTAATATTTTTTTAATTAAGAGCCTTTTTCTTTTCTTTTTTTCTTTTTTTGGCCACGCCATGTGGTTTGAGGGATCTCAGTTCCCCAACCAGGGATTAAACCCAGGCCACTAGACCACCAGAGAACTCCCTGATAGTTTTTGTTAGCTTATTTATTTATTGTAGGCTTCAGAGTACAATCCCATTGTTTAAAAGTACAATAAACTGGATATTTAAGGCAAAAAAAATCAACTATGTAATTGCAGAATATCCTCAAAAAATCTCATGATAAAGCAAAACAAACAAGAAATATGAGGTATTTTCTTATAGATTTACAATGTTACTGGGCAATAATAGGTAACATTTTCATACACTCAAACCATAAAACTTAAATGTCATAACCGATTAGTTATGATTAAGTTTATATTATTTTCAGAAGAGATGAATGAAATAAACAAATTGGTCACCAAGACTTTTACCCCCTAGTCTGGGAAAGACTGGGTAAAAGCAGGAAGAATGAAACTATGTGGGTAACCTATTGCATAACTCTTCATAGTTTACAAATGTGAGTATGACTGAACTAGGGTTGGGGGTGAAGAAAAGAAACATTCATTCAATGGACTTCTATAATATATTATAGACATAAAATGACCTTTGAAGTTTGAACAGGAGTTCTACAAAACTGCATTTATGATAAATATTAGTAATGTGAAACAGACCTAGTAGTAAGTAGGCCTAGTGTCTCTAGACCTGAAGCTGTGTGGAACAGTAAAAAGAGTACTGAACTGTTCTTTTCCAACACGTAATTAAACTGATGGATTTACAATTAGCAGTGTAGTAGAATACTGTAATCCTGGCTTTATATTTGTATGGAAACTTACAGTGTAAAACATTTTCACATAGGTGATTTCATTCAATCCTCCCAATAACCCTCAAAACCCCATTTTACAGGTGAAAAAACAAAGACTCAAAAGACAGGTTTTTTCTAAATCCAAATCCACATAATTTCAGAAATGGAATATGAACCCAGATCTTATCATTCCAAGATAATACATTTGTCTTCATCTGTACTTGTTTCTTTATTTTTAAAATGGGGACCATTATTCCATGCAACAGTTTTTCATTTACTCCTCAAAAATTTAGTGAGTAACAATTACATGACAGGCAAGATTAAGTGACATGCATGTTGAAAGTACTTTGGACACTGTATAAAAATTGAAACTAAACATCCGTACGCAAAATAAAAATGAAACATCCATACACAAATGTACGGTGGTGGGAGTAAAGAAACTGGTCTGGGCTTCAAGGGGATCAGTGTCAGAACTGATCATTTAACCCACAGTATTATGCTTCTTTGGGCTCCCTACAGTATGCATATGAGAAATCACCATGGCAGAGGCTGGCGCAAAAGTCTATTAAAGTAGATTAAAATAGTCTAGTAGACTATTAACAGTTTAAATTAAACCAAAAAATCACTAGTTAAGTGACCCTCTCTCAGGGTTTAGGATCTAAGTCAGCATATAAGGAAAATTTGCATATGGTCAAAATCCTTTAGGGCAATGGCAAATTGAAGATGGACATACTTTCTCTCACAGCCAGTTATCTTTTTTCTTTGATTGAGTACCAGAAGAATTAGTTAGCTTGCATTTCATTTTATATTAAAAATATATACATATCTTTAAACCCTAGAACCACACTCAGCCCAGCACACATAAAAGAAATGAGGCTGACAGGAAAAGAAGATTTACATCTCACATTCACTCCTAACTCACATTCATTGGGTGGAATATTTTAATTTCTCTTTTTGGCCAAATCTCCATATATGTATTTAAGTAAGGTAAATGTATAATATAACTCCACTGCAGAAGTCATTAAAATAGAAAACATAAAGGTATATATCCACACTAATATTCACATATGTGTGGAAATAATGATATACTCAAAAAACTGCCCACACTTTATGATGCTGAGAGGACCCTTAGCTTTTATTTCTACACTGTATATTTTGGTAACAACTTACTTGTTAGTCTATGTGTTATCCCCATTAAATAAAAAGGAAGTATTCATAAATGTATATTAAATTTTCCAAAGGAAGACTCTCAAAACAATGCTTCTATTTAGCCATGCATATTACGGCCCCATGTCTGTTGCTATTGCCCAATAATTCTTAATGTTTGACATAAAGGAAAATATCCACCTTGATTACAAGAAATGTGTGATATTTTACAAGAAAGGATTCTACAATAACTTCTACTACATGTTTTGCTCAACACAGCACTTAAATACAATGTGTTTGAAAAATTAGACTAAAATAACATATAAGAAGTCTAAACTAAGCAAAAAAATTTCTAGAATACTACTTATCAGTGATGACTAAGTACAAATTGACATTTCTCCTAGCTGAGGTTTTTAAAAATCCTATTTATAGAAAGACAAATATTGAGCATTACTGTATCTGAAGTCTCAATGTTAAGACTCATAGGGTTTTTAAGAGACAAATTCACATTTACCATTTTTATAGTAATATATAGATCCTGTTAAACTCCATGTAAATCACATACTTCAAAAAGAAAAATGTGGTCTACCTATTTAAAAACTGAACTACATATATACATATTATTATATTATTTTCCACATGCTCAAAAATTAAAATTGTTTAAAATTTTAGATTTTACAAACTCATAGATATAGAGAACAAACTAGTGGTTCCAGTGGGGAGAGGGGAGGGGCAATATAGGTGTGGGGGAGTGGGAGGTGCAAACTATTGAGTGTAAGACAGACTACAAGGATGTATTGTACAACATGGGGAATATAGCCAATATTTTGTAATAACTGTAAATGGAGTAATCTTTAAAAATTGTATTAAAATATATATATAAGGAGGAAAAAGAAATTAAAATTTTTAGTTTTTGTTGTTTACTTTTGCATCTTTTAAGTTGGAAATAATTTGTTTTGGTTAGTCTCCACTCTTTATGGACACTTCCATATTCTTTTTCTGAAGAAAGAATGCCAAATCTACCCTAAAAAGCTGTCAAATCCACAGTATCATTTTCACATATTTACCACACTCAATTATCCAAAGGGAAATTCCTAGACAAGTAGACTAACCACTGAAGTTTTAATAAGATCAAGCAAAAAATAATTTTATTGTATTAATATTCTCCTTTTTCATTCAACAAGAAGAAATATTCAGGTACTACTGAGTGAAGAATACCTTGATTTAAATTACAAAATATTTAATCTAGGCCCAGATTCTCAATCTATTAACTTCAAGAACATTTTCAAGAGTAACACAGCCCGTTCTTAAGTGGATTTGCACCAGATGTGATGGAGACTCCAATGAACCCAAATAAGGTCTCATCTTCCATCAAAAACAAAGGAAATTGTTTACATGAGCAAAATCAGAAGATGGTCAAGGCTGAAACATCCAAATAATATTTCCCTTACATAGCTAAATAAAGCTTCCACATATTCCTACTCCAAAAAAAGAAAAAAGTTACGGCTTTTATATTTCTTTGACCAAAATAAAAATTTAAATTGCAAAATCAAGCATTTGGAAATGTCACAATACTTCATCAGTAAACACATGAGATGATAATACTTATAAAAATGCTACACATTTTGTATCCTCTAAATACCCGAGAGGAACAATTCAATTATATGAATTTGCAACATTATATAATTTGCTTATTTATGAATTTAAAGAGTAAAGATATAACTAATTCCATCTCTTAAAATATAGCCATTAATAAAAAATGAACAGCATGAAAGGCAATTCTTATTTTTGGCTTAGTAGAATTCAAAATAGAATACGAGTTAAGAAGAAGAAAATTACATGTATGAATATATGTAGTAATATATGTGTTTGTGTGTGTGTGTGTGTGTGTGTGTATAATATGTATAGTCTTCTTCAACATATGCTCCCTAGCCTGAATTAGTGATGCTAAAGATTATTTATTTCTCACATAATGCCAATAACAGTTGGAAAAGTTGCTGTTACTAGTGCTAGAGAAATAAGGAAATAAAATTTCCTGAAGCAGTCCCATGTTGAAGGTATAGGGTTCACCAAAGTTACCAGTAACTATACTGATGCTGAAAGGGGACAAATGCCAACACATATATGCTTGAAGAAAGATAAAGGCATCAAAAAGCTTAAAATTGATTAGGACCTACCACTGACTCAGTAACACTTAGATTATGGAAACAGTGAAAAATTTGGCAGTTATTTTAATTGACACAGAATTGTATGAAAAAAATTTTAATCCTCATTTTTTCCTTAATAGTTTATTTATTTCAAAGTACCTACAATTCTCTACTTCTCTTTTCTGGTGTAGTCAAAGCCAAAGTGATCATAGGTGAATTCTTTAATCACATGATGCCCCATTTTCAATAATAGAAATTAATTTATATTATGGAGATGTTGAGGATCCAGGAATCCTAGCTCTGAATTTAGAACTAATATACTAAAACTCTAACCTCACTTTTATTCTTGTAGATCTGTTAACATAAAATATAAGCAATAAATTGCTATGTTGCAGAAAAAGAGGTAAAGTTATTTTGTACAAATATTCACAACTTTCACACTTAGCAAAAGGCAGTAGGTGACTTTGTAATAAGTTTATAGTTTACAAAGTTCTTTAAAAAAAAAAATGACTCACTGTATCCTTAAATTAGCCCCATATCCATTTTAAAAATTAAAAACTGTGACTCAAACATGTTAAATGATTTGCCCAAAAGTAAATCACAGAAGTCATAACTGACAGTCTGAAATTCAGATTCCAATATCTGTCATAGCTGTATATTTTTTTAACAGTGTTATCAACTATAGTCACGTTTTACATTAGGTCTTAGGCACTACACATCTTACAGCTGAAAGCTTGTGCCCTTTTACCAACCTCTCCCTATTTCCCTCACCTCCCAGCCCCTGGTAACCACTTTTCTACTCTCCATTTCTGTAAGTTTGAAGTTTGTTTGTTTGTTTTATTCCACATGTGACACTATGCAGTATTTGTCTTTGTCTGGCTTATTTCATTTAGCAGAATACCCTCAAGGTCCATGTTGTCACAAATGGCAGGATTTCCTTCTTTTTCATGGCTAAATAATATTCCATTGTAGATGTGTCCCACTAATGGACACTGAAAAACAAAAAAAGCTGACACACTGAGCTGTGCTACAAAGGAACTGACCTGGCTGGAGCTGGAAACAGGATGGAATACCAGTTATGTATCATGCAGATGATGTCTAGAACGCTTACTTTATTTTTTTATTTTTTATTTTTTGCGGTACGCCGGCCTCTCACCGCCGTGGCCTCTCCCGTTGCGGAACACAGGCTCCGGATGCACAACCTCAGCGGCCATGGCTCACGGGCCCAGCCGCTGCGCAGCATGTGGGGTCTTCCCAGACCAGGGCACGAACCCGTGTCCCCTGCATCGGCAGGCAGACTCTCAACCACTGCGCCACCAGGGAAGCCCTAAAATGCTTACTTTAAAATTTCTATCAAAACTTGCTTCTGAGTTCCAGTCCAAATGACAACATAGGAGGCTCCTGAACTCACCTTCTCCCATGAGCACACTGAACCCAGTTATACCCAGAGCAATTCCCTCAGAAAGAAATCCAGAAACTAGTTGAGTGACACTGATATATCAGGCAAACAAGAAAATATCCAC
The DNA here is from genome assembly GCF_951394435.1 of Stenella coeruleoalba. NCBI lineage: Eukaryota > Metazoa > Chordata > Mammalia > Artiodactyla > Delphinidae > Stenella > Stenella coeruleoalba. The sequence goes on from NC_137148.1 coordinate 74,863,591, forward strand.
ATCAAAACAGGCCCTGGTACATCCTCAAATACTGGGAAGCACTAAGAACAAATAAGGCAGGTTAGACAATCACAAAGGTTTGAGCAACAACCAAGAACTTGCGCCAGGCCGAACAATAAGGTTTATCTTCCTATACAAGACCACTCTGTCACTGGGAGGAGATGTCTGTTTCATCTAATGCCAAAACCAACACAGAGTCAAAAAATGTGAAGAAACAGGAATATGTTCCAAACAAAATAAGAAAATGAAACTCCAGACAGATGTTAATGAAACAGAGGTAAGTGATTTACCTAACAGAGTTCAAAATAGTGATCATAAAGATGCTCACCAAGGTCAGAACAATGCATGAACTAAGTGAGAATTTCAACAAAGAGATAGAAGACATAAGAAAGTACCAAACAGAAATCACAGAGCTGAAAAATATGATAGCTGAACTGAAAAATTCAGTAGAGGGGTATAACAGCAGACTAGATGAAATGGAAGAAAGGATCAGAGAACTTGAAAATAGGACAGTCGGATTAATCCAATCAGAGGAGCAAATGAAAAAAGAGTGATGATAGCTTAAGGGATATACAGGACACCATCAAGCAGACCAAATAAACAACCTAACTTTATACTTCAAGGAACTAGAAAAAGAAGAACAAACTAAGTCCAAAGTTAGTAGAAGGAAGGAAATAACAAAGATCAGAGGAGAATGAATGAAATAGAGACTAAAAAGGCAACAGAAAAGATCAGAGAACATTTCTCCAAAGAAGACATACAGATGGCCGATAGGCACATGAAAAGATGCTCAACATCACTATCAGAGAAATACAAGTCAAAACCACAATAAGGTATCACCTCACACCAGTCAGAATGGCCATCATTAAAAATTCCACAGATAATAAATGCTGGAGAGGGTGTGGAGAAAAGGGATCCCTCTTACACTGTTGGTGGGAATGTAAATTGGCGCAGCCACTATGGAAAACAGTATGGAGGTTCCTTAAAAAAACAAAAATAAAACTATCATATGACCCAGCAATCCCACTCCTGGGTATATAACTGGAAAAGATGAAAATTCTAATTCAAAAGGATACATGCACCCCCAATGTTCATAACAGCACTATTTACAATAGCCAAGACATTGAAATGACCCAAGCGCCTATCAACAGATGACTGGCTTAATAAGATGTGGTATATATGTGCAAGGGAATATTAGCCACAAAAAAAGAATGAAATATTGCCATTTGCAGCAGCCTGGGTAGACCAAGAGAATATTATACTTAGTGAAGTAAGTCATACAGAGAAAGACAAATATTATATAATATCACTTATATGTAGAACCTAAAAAATAATACAAATAAATCTATATACAAAATAGAAACAGACTCCCAGCCATAGAAAACAAACCTATGGATCCTAGAGGGGAAGATGGCGGAAGAGTAAGACGCGGAGATCACCTTCCTCCCAACAGATACACCAGAAATACATCTACACGTGGAACAACTCCTACAGAACACCTTACTGAATGCTGGCAGAAGGCCTCACACCTCCCAAAAGGCAAGAAAGTCCCCCACGTACCTGGGTATGGCAAAAGAAAAAAGAATAAACAGAGACAAAAGAATAGGGACGGGACCTGCACCAGTGGGAGGGAGCTGTGAAAGAGGAAAGGTTTCCTCACACTAGGAATCCCCTTCGCGGGCGGAGACTGCGGGTAGAGGAAGGGGAAAGCTTCAGAGCCGTGGAGGAAGGCACAGCAACAGGGGTGCAGAGGACAAAGCGGAGAGATTCCCGCACAGACGATCGGTGCCGACCGGCACTCACCAGCCCGAGAGGCTTGTCTGCTCACCCGCCGGGGCGGGTGGGACTGGAAGCTGAGGCTCGGGCTTCAGTCAGAGCACAGGGAGAGGACTGGGGTTGGCGGCGTGAACACAGCCTGAAGGGGGCCAGTGCACCACACCTAGCCGGAAGGAAGTCCGGGGAAAAGTCTGGACCTGCCGAAGAGGCAAGAGACTTTTTCTTCCCTCTTTGTTTCCTGGTGCACAAGGAAAGGGAATTAAGAGCGCTGCTTAAAGGAACTCCAGAGACGGTCGCGAGCCGTGGCTAACAGCGCAGACCCAAGACACGGGCATGAGATTCTAAGGCTGCTGCTGCCGCCACCAAGAAGCCTGTGTGCGAGCACAGGTCACTATCCACACCCCCCTTCCGGGGAGCCTCTGCAGCCTGCCACTGCCAGGGTCCCGGGATCCAGGGACAACTTCCCCGAGAGAACGCACGGCGCGCCTCGGCTGGTGCAACGTCACGCCGGCCTCTGCCACCGCAGGCTCGTCCCGCACTCTGTACCCCTCCCTCCCCCGGCCTGAGTGAGCCAGAGTCCCCGAATCAGCTGCTCCTTTAACCCTGTCCTGTCTGAGCGCAGAACAGACGCCCTCCGGAGACCTACACACAGAGGCGGGGCCAAATCCAAAGCTGAGCCCCGGGAGCTGTAAGAACAAACAAGAGAACGGGAAATCTCTCCCAGCAGCCTCAGAAGCAGCGGATTTAAGCTCCACAATCAACTTGACGTACCCTGCAACTGTGGAATACATGAATAGACAACGAATCATCCCAAATTGAGGAGGTGGACTTTGAGAGGAAGATTTATGATTTTTCTCCCCTTTTCCTCTTTTTGTGAGTGTGTATGTGTATGCTTCTGTGTGAGATTTTGTCTGTATAGCTTTGCTTTCACCATTTGTCCTAGGGTTCTATCTGTCCGTTTTTTGGGTTTTTTTTCCCTAAAAAAACATTTTTTTCTTAATAATTATTTTTTATTTTAATAACTTTATCTTACTTTATTTTATCTTCTTTCTTTCCTTCCTTCCCTCCTCCCTCCCTCCCTCCTTTCTCTTTCTTTCTTTCCCCTTCCTCCCTCCCTCCCTTCCTTCCTTCCTTCCATCCTTCCTTCCTTTCTTCTACTTTTTCTCCCTTTTATTCTGAGCCGTGTGGATGAAAGGCTCTTGGTGCTGCAGCCAGGAGTCAGTGCTGTGCCTCTGACATGGGAGAGCCAATTTCAGGACACTGGTCCACAAGAGACTGCCCAGCTCCACATAATATCAAATGGCGAAAATCTCCCAGAGATCTCCATCTCAACACCAGCACCCAGCTTCACTCAACGACCAGCAAGCTACAGTGCTGGATACCCTATGCCAAACAACAAGCAAGACAGGAAGACAACCCCACCCATTAGCAGAGAGGCTGCCTAAAATCATAATAAGTCCACAGACACCCCAAAACAAACCACCAGACGTGGACCTCCCACCAGAAAGACAAGATACAGCCTCATCCACCAGAACACAGGCACTAGTCCCCTCCAACAGGAAGCCTGCACAACCCCCTGAACCAACTTTAGCCACCGGGGACAGAAACCAAAATCAACGGGAACTACAAACCTGCAGCCTGCAAAAAGGAGACCCCAAACACAGTAAGATAAGCAAAATGAGAAGACAGAAAAACACACAGCAGATGAAGGAGCAAGATAAAAACCCACCAGACCTAACAAATGAAGAGGAAATAGTCAGTCTACCTGAAAAAGAATTCAGAATAATGATAGTAAACATGATCCAAAATCTTGCAAATAGAATGGAGAAAATACAAAAACGTTTAACAAGGACCTAGAAGGACTAAAGAGCAAATAAACAATGATGAACAACACAATAAATGAAATTTTAAATTCTCTAGAAGGAATCAATAGCAGAATAACTGTGGCAGAAGAACAGAAAAGTGACCTGGAAGATAAAATAGTGGAAATAACTACTGCAGAGCAGAATACAGAAAAAAGAATGAAAAGAACTGAGGACAGTCTTAGAGACTGCTGGGACAACATTAAATGCACCAACATTCGAATTATAGGGGTTCCAGAAGAAGAAGAGAAAAAGAAAGGGACTGAGAAAATATTTGAAGAGATTATAGTTGAAAACTTCCCTAATATGGGAAAGGAAATAGTTAATCAAGTCCAGGAAGCACAGAGAGTCCCATATAGGATAAATCCAAGGAGAAATATGCCAAGACACATATTAATCAAACTGTCAAAAATTAAATACAAAGAAAACATATTAAAAGCAGCAAGGGAAAAACAACAAATAACACACAAGGGAATCCCAATAAGGTTAACAGCTGATCTTTCAGCAGAAACTCTACAAGCCAGAAGGGACTGGCAGGACATATTTAAAGTGATGAAGGAGAAAATCCTGCAACCAAGATTACTCTACCCAGCAAGGATCTCATTCAGATTCGATGGAGAAATTAAAACCTTTACAGACAAGCAAAGGTGAGAGACTTCAGCACCATCAAACCACCTTTACAACAAATGCTAAAGGAACTTCTCTAGGCAAGAAACACAAGAGAAAGAAAAGATCTACAATAACAAACCCAAAACAATTAAGAAAACGGGAATAAGAACATACATATCGATAATTACCTTAAATGTAAATGGACTAAATGCTCCCACCAAAAGACACAGATTGGCTGAATGGATACAAAAACAAGACCCATATATATGCTGTCTACAAGAGACCCACTTCAGACCTAGAGACACATACAGACTGAAAGTAAGGGGATGGAAAAAGGTATTCCATGCAAATGGAAACCAAAAGAAAGCTGGAATAGCAATTCTCATATCAGACAAAATAGACTTTAAAATAAAGACTATTAGAAGAGACAAAGAAGGACACTACATAATGATCAAGGGATCAATCCAAGAAGAGGATATAACAATTGTAAATATTTAGCACCCCACATAGGAGCACTTCAATACATAAGGCAAATACTAACAGCCATAAAAGGGGAAATCGACAGTAACACATTCATAGTAGGGGACTTTAACACCTCACTTTCACCAATGGACAGATCATCCAAAATGAAAATAAATAAGGAAACACAAGCTTTAAATGATACATTAAACAAGATGGACTTAATTGATATAGGACATTCCATCCAAAAACAACAGAATACACATTTTTCTCAAGTGCTCATGGAACATTCTCCAGGAAAGATCATATCTTGGGTCACAAATCAAGCCTTGGTAAATTTAAGAAAATTGAAATTGTATCAAGTATCTTTTCCGACCACAACACTCTGAGACTAGATATCAATTACAGGAAAAGATCTGTAAAAAATACAAACACATGGAGGCTAAACAATACACTACTTAATAACAAAGTGATCACTGAAGAAATCAAAGAGGAAATTTAAAAATACCTAGAAACAAATGACAATGGAGACACGACAACCCAAAACCTATGGGATGCAGCAAAAGCAGTTCTAAGAGGGAAGTTTATAGCAATACAATCCTACCTTAAGAAACAGGAAACATCTCGAATAAACAACCTAACCTTGCACCTAAAGCAATTAGAGAAAGAAGAACAAAAAAACCCCAACGTTAGCAGAAGGAAAGAAATCATAAAAATCAGATCAGAAATAAATGAAAAGGAAATGAAGGAAACGATAGCAAAGATCAATAAAACTAAAAGCAGGTTCTCTGAGAAGATAAACAAAATTGATAAACCATTAGCCAGACTCATCAAGAAAAAAAGGGAGAAGACTAAAATCAATAGAATTAGAAATGAAAAAGGAGAAGTAACAATTGACACTGCAGAAACACAAAAGATCATGAGAGATTACTACAAGCAACTCTATGCCAATAAAATGAACAACCTGGAAGAAATGGACAAATTCTTAGAAATGCACAATCTGCCAAGACTGAATCAGGAAGAAATAGAAAATATGAATAGACCAATCACAAGCACTGAAATTGAAACTGTGATTAAAAATCTTCCAACAAACAAAAGCCCAGGACCAGATGGCTTCACAGGCGAATGCTATCAAACATTTAGAGAAGAGCTAACACCTGTCCTTCTCAAATTCTTCTAAAATATAGCAGAGAGAGGAACAATCCCAAACTCATTCTACGAGGCCACCATCACCTTGATACCAAAACCAGACAAGGATGTCACAAAGAAAGAAAACTACAGGCCAATATCACTGATGAACATAGATGCAAAAATCCTCAACAAAATACTAGCAAACAGAATCCAACAGCACATTAAAGGATCATACACCATGATCAAGTGGGGTTGATTCGAGGAATGCAAGGATTCTTCAATATACGCAAATCAATCAACATGATACACCATATAAACAAATTGAAGGAGAAAAACCATATGATCATCTCAATAGATGCAGAGAAAGCTTTTGACAAAATTCAACACACATTTATGATAAAAACCCTGCAGAAAGTAGGCACAGAGGGAACTTTCCTCAACATAATAAAGGCCATATATGACAAACCCACAGCCAACATCGTCCTCAATGGTGAAAAACTGAAAGCATTTCCACTAAGGTCAGGAACAAGACAAGGTTGCCCACTCTCACCACTATTATTCAACATAGTTTTGGAAGTTTTAGCCACAGCAATCAGAGAAGAAAAGGAAATAAAAGGAATCCAAATCAGAAAAGAAGAAGTAAAGCTGTCACTCTTTGCAGATGACATGATACTATACATAGAGAATCCTAAAGATGCTACCAGAAAACTACTAGAGCTAATCAATGAATTTGGTAAAGTAGCAGGATACAAAATTAATGCACAGAAATCTCTGGCATTCCTATACACTAATGATGAAAAATCTGAAAGTGAAATCAAGAAAACATTCCCATTTACCATTGCAACAAAAAGGATAAAATATCTAGGAATAAACCTTACCTAAGGAGACAAAAAACCTGTATGCTGAAAATTATAAGACACTGATGAAAGAAATTAAAGATGATACAAATAGATGGAGAGATATACCATGTTCTTGGATTGGAAGAATCAACATTGTGAAAATGACTCTACTAACTCAAAGCAATTTACAGATTCAATGCAATCCCTATCAAACTACCACTGGCATTTTTCACAGAAGTAGAACAAAAAATTTCACAATTTGTATGGAAAAACAAAAGACCCCGAATAGCCAAAGCAATCTTGAGAATGAAAAATGGAGCTGGAGGAATCAGGCTCCCTGACTTCAGACTATACTACAAAGCTACAGTAATCAAGACATGGTATGGTACTGGTACAAAAACAGAAATATAGATCAATGGAACAGGATAGAAAGCCCAGAGATAAACCCACACACATATGGTCACCTTATCTTTGATAAAGGAGGCAGGAATGTACAGTGCAGAAAGGACAGCCTCTTCAATAAGTGATGCTGGGAAAACTGGATAGCTACATGTAAAAGAATGAGATTAGATCACTCCCTAACACCATACACAAAAATAAGCTCAAAATGGATTAAAGACCTAAATGTAAGGCCAGACACTATAAAACTCTTAGAGGAAAACATAGGCAGAACACTCTATGACATAAATCACATCAAGTCCCTTTTTGATCCAGCTCCTAGAGAAATGGAAATAAAAACAAAAATAAACAAATGGGACCTAATGAAACTTCAAAGCTTTTGCACAGCAAAGGAAACCATAAACAAGACCAAAAGACAACCCTCAGAATGGGAGAAAATATTTGCAAATGAAGCAACTGACAAAAGATCAATCTCCAAAATTTACAAGCAGCTCATGCAGCTCAATAACAAAAAAACAAACAACCCAATCCAGAAATGGGCAGAAGACCTAAATAGACATTTCTCCAAAAAAGATATCCAGACTGCCAACAAATACATGAAAGAATGCTCAACATCATTAATCATTAGAGAAATGCAAATCAAAACTACAATGAGGTATCATCTCACACCAGTCAGAATGGCCATCATCAAAAAATTTAGAAACAATAAATGCTGGAGAGGGTGTGGAGAAAAGGGAACACTCTTGCACTGCTGGTGGGAATGTGAATTGGTACAGCCACTATGGAGAACAGTATGGAGGTTCCTTACAAAACTACAAATAGAACTACCATATGACCCAGCAATCCCACTACTGGGCATATACCCTGAGATAACCATAATTCAGAAAGAGTCATGCACCAAAATGTTCATTGCAGCTCTTTTTACAATAGCCCGGAGATGGAAGCAACCTAAGTGTCCGTCATTGGATGAATAGATAAAGAAGATGTGGCACATATATACAATGGAATATTACTCAGCCATAAAAAGAAACGAAATTGAGCTATTTGTAATGAGGTGGATAGACCTAGAGTATGTCATACAGAGTGAAGTAAGTCAGAAAGAGAAAGACAAATACCGTATGCTAACACATATATATGGAATTTAAGGAAAAAAAAGTGTCATGAAGAACCTAGGGGTAAGACAGGAATAAAGACACAGACCTACTGGAGAATGGACTTGAGGATATGGGGAGGGGGAAGGGTAAGCTGTGACAAAGTGAGAAAGTGGCATGGACATATACACACTACCAAACGTAAAATAGATAGCTAGTGGGACGCAGCCGCATAGCACAGGGATATCAGATCGGTGCTTTGTGACCACCTAGAGGGGTGGGATAGGGAGGGTGGGAGGGAGGGAGATGCAAGAGGGAAGAGATATGGGAACATATGTATATGTATAACTGATTCACTTTGTTATAAAGCAGAAACTAACATACCATTGTAAAGCAATTATACTCCAATAAAGATGAAAAAGAAAACAAACTTATGGTTGTCAATGGGGAAAGGGAGGGGGAGGAGGGATAAATTAGGTGTATGGGATTAACAGATACAAACTAGTATACATAAAATAGATAAGCAAAAAGGAGTTACTGTATAGAACAGGGAACTATACTCAATATCTTGTAATAACCTATAATGGAAAATAATGTGAAAATATATAAATAACTGAATCACTTTCTGTACTACTGAAGCTAAAACAACACTGTAAATCAACTATACTTCAATTAAAAAAGGGAAAGATCAGTGGATCTAAGAGCTGGTTTTTTGAAAAGATAAATAAAATAAATAAACCTTTAGCTAGAATTACCAAGAAAAAAGAAAGAGGACTCAAACAAATAAAATTATAAATGAAAGAGGAAACATTACAACTGATACCAAATACAAAGGATCATAAGAGACTTCTATAGAGGATTATCTGGCAAAAAATTAGACAACCTAGAAGAAATGTATAAATTCCTAGAAACATACAACCTACTGAATCACAAAGGAAGAGAAAATATGAACAGACCAGAAGACTAAACTAGTAATCAAAACCTCCCCCAAAACAGTATAGGACTGAACAGCTTCACTCGTGAATTCTACCAAATATTTAAAGAATTAATACCAATCCTTCTCAAACTCTTCCGAAAAATAGAAGAGGAAAGAACACTTCCAAACTCATGTTATGAAGCCATCATTACCATGAAACCAAAACCAGACAAGAACACTACAAAAAAAAAAAAATTACAGGCCAATATCCCTGATGAAAATCCTCAACAAACTACTAGCAAACCAAATCCAACAACACATTAAAAGGATCATATACCATGATTAAGTGGGTTTATTCTGGATACAAGAATGGTTCAATGTTGGCAAATTGATCAATGTGATACACAGCATTAACAAAATGAAGGATAAAAATCATATTATCAAATCAATAGATACAGATAAAGCATCTGAAAAATTTAACATCAATTCATGATAAAAATCCTCACAAACTAGGTATAAAGGGTGCATGTCTCAAGACAACAAAGGCCATACATGATAAGCCAAAGCTAACATCATACTCAGTGATGAAAAACTGACAGCTTTCCTCTAAGATCAGTAACAAGACAGGGATGCCCACTCTCACCACTTTAATTCAATATAGTACTGGAAGTCCTAGCTGAGCTATTAGGCAAGAATGAGAACAAAAAAGGCATTCAAGTTGGAAAGGAAGAAGTAAAACTCTCTGTTTGCAGATAATGTGATATTACGTATAGAAAACCTCAAGACTCCACAAAAAAAAAAACCTGTTAGGACTAATCAACAAATTTAGTAATGCTGCAGGATAGAAAATCAATATAAAAATAAGCTGCATTTCTATACACTAACTTTTTATATCAGAAAGAGAAATTAAGAAAAGAATCCCAATTATAATTGCATCAAAAGACTAAAATACTTAAGAATAAATTGAACTGAGGAGGTGAAAGATTTACACACTGAAAACTATGAGACACTGAAGAAATAAACTGAAGAAGACACAAAAAATGTAAAGAAATTCTGTGTTCATGCTTTGGAAAAATTAATATTATTAAAATGTCACACTGCTCAAAGCAATCTATAGATTCAGTGCAATCACTATCAAAATACCAATGGCATTTTTCATAGAAATAGAAAAAAAAATCCTAAAATTTGTATGGAACCACAAAAGACTCTGAACAGCCAAATCTTGAGAAAAAAGAACAAAGCTGGAAGAATCACACTTCCTGATTTCAAACTATACAATAAAGCTATAGTAAGCAAAACAGTACGCTACTGACATTAAGAACATGCAAAGAATGAAACTGGACCCCTATCTTCTACCATACACAAAATCAACTCAAAATGGATTAAAGACCTGAAACCACAAAAGTCCTAGAAGAAAACATAGAAGGTAAGATTACTGACATCAGTCTTGGTAATGATTTTTTGGATTGGACACTAACAGCAAAGGCAAGAAAAGCAACAATAAACAATTGGGGGTACTTCCCTAGTGGGCCAGCGGTTAAGACATCATGCTTCCATTACAGGGGGCATGGGTTCGATCCCTGGTCAGGGAACTAAGATGCCACATGGCATGGCCAAAAAAAAAAAAAAAAAACAATTAGGACTGCATCAAACTAAAAAGCTTCTGCTCAGCAAACTATGAACAAAATGAAGAGGAAATCAATCCAACGGGAAAAGATAGTTTCAAATTACACATGTCATAAGGGATTAATATCCAAAATATACAAAGAATTCATATAGCTCAATAGCCAAAAACTCTGATTTATAAGTGGGCAGAGGAACTGAACAGACATTTTTACAAAAACATACAAATAGCCAAAAGGTACATGAAAAGGTGCTCAACATTCTAATTACCAGGGAAATGCAAATCAAAACCACAAGATATCACCTCATACCTGTTAAAACAGCTATCATCAAAAACACAGAAAATAAGTGTTGGTGAGGATGTAGAGAAAAGGGAACCCTTGTACACTGTTGGTGGGAATGTAAATTGGTAGAGCCATTATGGAAAACAGTATGAAGGTTCCTCAAAAAAATTTAAAGTAGAACTATTGTATGATCCAGTAATCCCACTTCTGGGAATATATCCAAAGGAAATGAAAACAAGGATATCGAAGAAATACTGGCACTCCTGTGTTCTTTGCAGCATTATTCATAATAACCAAGATATGGAAACAACCTAATAGCTGTATTTTTAATTTAGATCAGAGGTCTTGCCTGATTTGGAGGTTTTCAAATGGTCATTTCATTCATGACTCTTATAGAGATTTCTGCACCAGAGATCACCTAGCCCTCCCATTTAGGCCCTAGAGAAGTAAGTCCACTTGCTGACCTCATCAGCCATCTTTGCTTCTCATCTGAGGCAGCAGCAGCAGGACCAATGGTATTATCTCCAATAGTAGTAAGACTGTCAAAGGGAAGCAGGCAAACAAGGGTATACAATGGTAAATGCCTTTTTTAAATGGATTCATAGGGACGTCCCTGGTGGAACAGTGGTTAAGAATGTGCCTGCCAATGCAGGGGACATGGGTTTGAGCCCTGGTCCAGGAAGATCCCACATGCCACGGAGCAACTAAATCCATGTGCCATAACTACTGAGCCTGTGCTCTAGAGCCCGCGAGCCACAACTACTGAAGCCCGTGCCCCTACAGCCCATGCTCTGGAACAAGAGAAGCCACTGCAATGATAAGTCCGCGGACCACAACGCGAAGAGTAGCCCCCGCTCGCAGCAACTAGAGAAAGCCCGCGCAGCAACGAAGACGCAACACAGCCAAAAATAAATAAATTAATTAATTTATTTATTTTAAAATTTAAAAAATAAAATGGATTCATAGCATCTTTCATACTTCAAGGTCCTGATTCACTTTCTCCTTAACATTTTATTCACTGAGAAAAAATGACATAAATACCAAATTTAGCAAGTCAGTTCTTCAGTCCTACAAACATTTGATGAGATGCAACTTAGTTTAGAGTTGGGAAAAACCTTAAAGATCAAGTTCTAGCCTCCATAACAAAATAGATTCAGAGAGTCTCAGTGACTTGTCCAAGATTACTTTTCTGAAGTTAATTATTTTTAAAAGAGTAAACATTTTTCAGGTTTTTCTTTGACATGGGAAAAAGAAGTAAAGATCTGTCCAAACTTTTAAAATACATTCTTTTAAAAGTTGTCATTTTCTAATTTCTCCAACACAGTCTAGTTGGAAGTCATTTGTCATTCTGGTTAATAAAAAAAACAGAGAAGAGAAAGCTGTTTATCAACATATGTAATACCTCATACTGCAGCATGTTCCTGATATCAAGAAATTCAAGGAAAAGAAAATATTTTTCTTGTTGACTTTTCTGAAAGGAGTAAAAATAAGACCACCTGTGAGTTAAGATATTTTCAGAAAAATTCTGTTTGAGACATAAATGGGTTTGTTTCACTGTTACACAAAGAAGAAAAGAAATTGGACTTTATGAAACACACTGGAAAGTCCCATCCTTTCCATGCCTATCCTCATCAGTACAATAAAATAATGAAAGCCAAGGTATCACTGGTTATGATCCAAACTGTATGCTTTGGTTTCTAGTAGGAGTTACACTAAGTTTCCTAATGAAGTGTTTTTATTTTTCCCTTTATCTGGGTGATTTCTTTGTAACTGCTACCATCCCACAGAAGTTTGTTTACAGATAAAATAACATATGGCTCATACTTTGTGTTTGGGAATAGTTGTTTTGCCATCTTTTCACTGTCCCTTGACCTACCTTTTTCTACCTTAATATCCAGTGTCCACATCTTTATTAACAAAGTATTTCAAATCCAAGGATGAAAATAAACCAAAATTGACCAATATAGAAGTTGTAACTCTACAGTATTGCACAAACAGAAGAAAACAAATAATGCAGACAAATATTATAGCCAAGGAACTGAAAAAAGCTCTTTAAGCCAAGCTTTAATGACAGAGAAGGTAAACCTAATGTTCACTTTGTTTTTTCTATTCCTGGAATGAATTCCTACTCTGAGCAAGAATAACAACAGCAATAAATCTAAAGGGAAGCAAATTTTGAGGAAGCCTAATTATACCTTTTCTTCATAATACACAGCAAATCTTAACATTCAATAGCATAACATATACTAGTAGAAGAGTTTATTAGTTAAAATATCTCACTAGACTGTTTAAAGACTGCCTCTGGTGGCTTAGGTGGAACAGATATTTATTGCGTCTTTAAAAAAGCCTGCAACTGCTCCAAATTTTTCTGCCAATATTTTAATCTTATTTGTTATTTTGATATACTTACTCTTTTTCCAAAACATACTTGCAATCCATTTTGCAAGTATTTATCACAATAAATTCAGTTTGTGGATTTCCCTGGTGATCCAGTGGTAAGATGCCACGCTCCCAATACAGGGGACCCGGGTTCTATCCCTGGTTGGGGAACCAGATCCCACATGCACGCCACAACTAAGAGTTCACATGCCGCAACTAAGAGTCTCCATGCCATAACTATGAAGTCCTCATGCTACAACTAAGAAGCCCGCATGCTGCAACTAAAAAAAAAAAGATCCCACATGCTGCAACGAAAATCTCATGTGCCACAACTAAGACCCCGTGCAGCCTAAATAAATACTAAATAAATAAATAAATTCAGTTTGTGGACCTCTGTCCCTAAGAAATAAAGTCATTCTCGATTTATTTTATGTAAAACATGAATTTATTTAGTTGCCTCATTTATATGCTTACTTTTTAAAAATTCCTTGCATTTTTATAAATTTCAGATGGCAGGATTCAGACAGAAAGAGTGAGAGAAAGAACTTTGTAATAGAATCCTGCCTGAGCCAACTCTCAGTAGTTTTTTGGCAAAAGGCCTGTGTGTGAAATATTTCCAAGACCTCAGTCTGAAAGGCAGCCAGACTCCACAAAAGAACAGGCCCAAAATGACTTATTACCTTTAACCTTTGACCTTTTACCCAGTTGCCTCATACTCTGTGAACTTGAAATCTTGTGAGAGAATGCTTAGCCATCCTGTTTACAAACAGCCTATTTATTCCACAGGAACAGCTTGGCAGGACATATCCAGGTCACCTGACCTTAGGTTGTCACAGAAACCATGAGACTCAGGCTCTTCTTGTAATTAAGCCAAAACTGCAACATTCTGACTGGCTGAAATCAGTCTTGGACTGTGCCACAATCATCAAACATTTAATTCACTTGTATATTGTACACTTCACCAAAGTATTAACACACAAAATGTGAAAGCAATCACAAATGAACTACAAGTAGTATAAGCCATGCCTTCTATGAAGAACAGAAAAAGCATACATTTTTAACCTGAATATTACAAGTTAATCTCAACTATTACACTGCCCTAGATCTTGCTAAACTGATCAGCACACAACAAAAATCACACAGTCTTTCAGTTACTCATTTATTTTCAAAACTCTAGTCTCTGTTTTAGTCAGACTTTATATTAGGCATTTACCTGAAGAAATTACTTCATTATATTTATTATTTCCAGCATGTTTTAACTAATCCTTCAAGGCAACTGCTTTGATCATTTTGGTGATCACTTTAAAACAGATTACATAATTAATTAATTAATTCTCACAAATTATTAGTGCATATAAATATAGCCAGATTTCCTTTTTTAAGTGAAAATTGGCTTCAAGAATGAATAAACTAGTGAATAATCACATTTCAAAGGGTCCTTTATTATTCAATGGATTTATTTTCAGGAGTTATTTTCTGAATTTCCTTACCATACCCAAAATATAACTAAATTTGCCAAAATATTATATGCACACAACTTATCAGGGATACTACCATTTAAAATAATGTTAATGAGTTTTCTTAACTGAAGAAAACTGTAACATTGTATTTACGTATGTATTTACCACTAAGGAAAAATTGAATTAATTGCTTGGATGTGTCACAACAGAGTGGCCACTTGATAAATGGTAATATAGTCTTTAATTTAGGAAAAGAGCTTCTTTTTATAAAATCTAAGAATGATAATGACAATAGGTAACATGTATTGAATGTGCTGAACACTGGTGGAAGTATTTGACATGGATTAGATAATTTAATCTCCACAACAACCCTATGAGATAGACACTATTATCACTCTCATTTTATAGAAGAGGAAAGTGAGACTAAGAGAGGTTAGGCCACACCTCTAGTAAGAGGAAGATTGGGAATTTGAACTTAAGCAATGTGGCTTAACTTTACTGCCTCTCAAACCACGGCCTTTAGAAAGTAACTTACCAAGTACACAAGTAAAATAACATGGTATTACTTAGAATATAAAACTTAAATATCACTTTATAAAGCACCTTCACAAATATTTCATTTGAGTCTCATAATAATCCTGTGAGGTAATATCATTCCTATTTTGCAAATGAAGAAACTAAAGGTAAGAAAGGTAAACTGATTTTTCCAAAGTCACTTGGCTAATAAATAATAGAGTGAGGATAACAATCCAGATCTTTTAATATTACACCTTATGTTTTTCCAACTATAATGACTCTCCTTATTCCATACTAAGATCTTTTCTAAGGTCTTATTCACTCAATGACAAGTAGAATGAAGAATTTCCAGTAAGGATATTAAAAACGAAAGAAAGTTAAAGGCTTTCTCAATTTAACATTAAAAGAAAGCAGTATTACTGTGAAACATTTTAGTGAAAATAAATCCCATTTCCATATTTTAAAATCATGTAATTCCTAGTAGCAAGATTTTCATTTTCCTTACTTAGTAGTCATAGATACATTCTTAACCCAAATAATGAGGAAAAAGAGCTGGGAGGGCCTTATACCCAAAGGATACTCCCATGACCCTGCCAAACAAAAAGGATCATCCAGGAAATAACTAAATTAGAGCCAGGCTAGTGTAAAAGCTATACCAAGAGTTTGACCCATGAACATTTTTAAGGGGGTTCACCATCACCTGGATTATCAGCAAGGTTAGGCTAGGCATATTACATGGAAGATCATTTCCCAAGAGGTACTCTGCTAGCTCTTGGTTCTCTATTTGTCTAAATTAGCAATCATAGGTTTTAAAACAGATACCTATAAAAGTCAGATAGTATGCAGTTTTACAAAGTAGTATCTTTTCCAAAAGACTGAATATGACATCTATAGAGCAGGAAGTACAATAAGGAAAGTTAGCCCACATGTTACTAGGGTAAGGAGTGTTATGAGGCCATCCATAGGCTGAGAGACCTGTCAGAGAGAAATTGAATGAATAAGTCCTTAACTTTGCTCATCTGTGACAGATACTCTCTCTTTGGCCATGTCTGTGGCATAGCAGCAGTCATTACAAAAAAAAAAAAAAAGGAAAGGAAAATATAAGAGGGTAGGGAGAAAAGGAAAATAATAAAATAATGTGAAAATAAATATACTGGGGAAATTCAAATTTTTTAAAAGAATGAATAAGAAATAAAGAATTTTAAAGAAAAATTAAAATAGAAGTCTTTAGAGAGAGTTCCTCCTATGATAAATTAAGAGGAAAAGTTTTAAACAATCAGTATACAACATGACAACTTGAAACTTTAAAGCACTGTTAAGAAGCTGATATATACAACAGAATAAATCTGCAAGAATCAAGGGAAAAAAGAGACAAAGAGGGCTTCCCTGGTGGCGCAGTGGTTGAGAGTCCGCCTGCCGATGCAGGGGACACGGGTTCGTGCCCCGGTCTGGGAAGATCCCACATACCTTGGAGCGGCTGGGCCCGTGAGCCATGGCCGCTGAGCCTGCGCGTCCAGAGCCTGTGCTCCGCAACGGGAGAGGCCACAGCAGTGAGAGGCCCGCGTACCGCAAAAAAAAAAAAAAAAAAAAAAAAAGAGACAAAGAAAGAGAAAAAATAAAGCAACTTATTTACAAGCAGGCCAATGTCAAAGGATCTTCAGACCTATATGGATTAGTCTATGATAAGCTCTCTTGGCAATCATGTACAATCAAAAAAGCTTTTAGAATATGCCTCATGACCATGAATGTACTCTGGGCTGCCAATTAACTTCCTAAATTGCTATGTGATTAGTTTATCTTCAATGTTTTAAAATCATCACTGGAATTATTTCAAAAATATATATTACAGTTGTCATTGATTTTATATACAGGCAAGAATGGTATTTTGGGAACTGGGGGGTAAATGTGCCAAGAAAAAAAAAAAGGGACGTCATCAGTGTTGAATATCCTCTTCCACCAAGGAAGAATATGCCTGATGAGTGTGTGTCATCTATTTAAAAAGAAAAAAAAAACGGTAAGATCTTTCACAGTACTGCTGAGACCTATTATGCATCAAAGATGTTGCTGGATTCCATTTCTTTTTATTTCAAGGGCTGTAGCCCACTCTGCAGATAACTGCTTGCAAAGCCCATCATTCTTTGTAGCTCTGATGCTTTACCAGGCTCAAGGGGCTGTCCTTATGGAATCCTATCTGATTGCTAGCATTCCTTTACTTCTCTGACATTCTAGCACTAAAAATTGCTTTGAAGCCCTCAGTGTTTCCTCTGTAATGCAAACAGACAGTAGTTTTAACATGATTTCTGACACTTAACTCAAAGCGACCTTTTACAGTTTTAGTTCTGTTGTGCTAAAATCTAAAACAAGAACATATCCGAGAAATGAGCACTCGTAAAGAAGAAGTTTCCTTTCAAAAACATTTAAAATACACATACTCACAAGTGGACACTTTTTGCCCCCTTAAAAAACACAATAAAACTGTTGTGATACAATTGGAATTGAGAGATTCCAGGAGGAAAAGCATGGGAACACCAATAAAGGAAGATAGTCACTACTCTGCTGTACACGTGACTTGCTGCTGGACACATGAGTGATTTGATGACACACAAATGGCTGCTTTAATAAAACAATTTAGAAATAAATGCTTCAAAACACTTTCCAACATTAGTTCTCACTTCATTTCTCTTGCCTCAGGCTTCCCTAACTCCTAAAAGCGGTTCAACAAGGCACCCCCCTCCATCTGCAGGCTCTGTCTTGCCCTGTATCTGGGTTCATTTTGACTAAAGTAAGAAATTCCTAAACTAAAAATATGTTACTAAACAACCAATGGATCACTGAAGAAATCAAAGAGGAAATCAAAAAACACCTAGAGACAAATGACAACAAAAACACAGTGATCCAAAACCTATGGGATGCAGCAAAAGCAGTCCTAAGAGAGAATTTATAGCAATACAATCCTACCTCAAGAAACAAGAAAAATCTCCAATAAAAAACCTAACCTTACATCTAAAGCAACTAGAGAAAGAAGAACATACAAAACCCAAAGTTAGTAGAAGGAAAGAGATCATAAAGATCAGAGCAGAAATAAATGAAATAGAAACGAAGGAAACAATAGCAAAGATCAATGAAACTAAAAGCTGGTTCTTTGAGAAGATAAGCAAAATTGATAAACCTTTAGCCAAACTCATCAAGAAAAAAAGGGAGAAGACTCAAATCAATAAAATGAGGAAATAAAAAAGGAGAAGTTACAACGGACACCACAGAAATACAAAGGATCAAAAGAGACTACTACAAGGAACTATACACCAATAATGGACAACCTAAAAGAAATGGACAAATTCTTAGAAAAGTACAACCTTCCAAGACTGAATGCAGGAAGAAATAGAAAATATGAACAGACCTATCACAAGTACTGAAATTGAAACTATGATTAAAAATCTTCCAACAGCAGCCGCATAGCACAGGGAGATCAGCTCGGTGCTTTGTGACCACCTAGAGGGGTGGGAGGGAGGGAGACACAAGAGGGAAGAGATATGGGAACATATGTATATGTATAACTGATTCACTTTGTTATAAAGCAGAAACTAACACACCATTGTAAAGCAATTATACTCCAATGAAGATGTAAAACAAAAAAACAAAAAAACAAAAAAAACCTCTTCCAACAAACCAAAGTCCAGAACCAGAAGGCTTCACAGGTAAATTCTATAAAACATACAGAGAAGAGTTTACACCTACCCTTCTGAAAATCTTCCAAAAAACTGCAGAGGAAGGAACACTCCCAAGCTCATTCTACAAGGCCACCATCACACTGATACCAAAACCAGACAAAGATATCACAAAAAAAGAAAATTACAGGCCAATATCACTGATGAACAAAGACACAAAAATCCTCAGCATGGACTTCCCTGGTGGTGCAGTGGTTAAGAATCTGCCTGCCAATGCAGGGGACATGGGTTCGAGCTCTGGTCCAGGAAGATCTCTCATGCTGTAGAGCAACAGAGCCTGCGTGCCACAACTACTGAGCCTGTGCTCTAGGGCTCACAAGCCACAACTACTGAGCCTGCGTGCCACAACTACTGAAGCCCATGTGCCTAGAGCCCATGCTCTGCAACAAGAGAAGCCACCAAAATGAGAAGGCTGTGCACCATAACAAAGAGTAGCCCCGGCGCACCACAACCAGAGAAAGCCCACACACAGTAACGACAACCCAACACAGCCAAAAATAAATTAAATAAATTTTTTTAAAAAGAAAATATTAAAAAATCCTCAACAAAATACTAGCAAACCAAATCCAACAACACATTAAAAGGATCACACACCATGATCAAGTGGGATTTATTCCAGGGATGCAAGGATTCTTCAATATACACAAATCAATCAATGTGATACACCATATTAACAAATTGAAGAATAAAAACCATATGATCATCTCAATAGATGCAGAAAAAGCTTTTGACAGAATTTAACACCCATTTATGATAAAAACTCTCCAGAAAGTGGGCATAGAGGGAACATACCTCAACATAATAAAGGCCATGTATGACAAACCCACAGCAAATATCATTCTCAACACTGAAAAACTGAAAGCATTTCCTCTAAGATCAAGAACAAGATAAGGATGTCCACTCTCACCAGTTTTATTCAACATTGTTTTGGAAGTCCTACCATGGCAATCAGAGAAGAAAAAGAAATAAAAGGAATACATATTGGAAAAGAAGAAGTAAAACTGTCACTGTTTGCAGATGACATGATACTATACATAGAGAATCCTAAAGATGCCACCAGAAAACTACTAGAGCTGATCAATGAATTTGGTAAAGTTGCAGAATACAAAATTAATACACAAAAATCTCTTGCACCCCTATACATTAACAATGAAAGATCAGAAAGAGAAATTAAGGAAACAATCCCATTTACCACTGCAACAAAAAGAATAAAATACCTAGGAATAAATCTACCTAAGGAGGCAAAAGACCTGTATTCAGAAAACTATAAGATACTAATGAAAGAAATCAAAGATGACACAGATGGAGAGATATACCATGTTCTTGGATTAGAAGAATCAATATTGTCAAAACTACTATACTAGCCAAAGCAATCTACAGATTCAATGCAATCCCTATCAAATTACCAATGGCATTTTCACAGAATTAGAACAAAAAATTGTATAATTTGTATGGAAACACAAAACGATGCTAAATAGCCAAAGCAATCTTGAGGAAAAAAAACAGAGCTGGAGGAATCAGGCTCCCTGACCTCCAACTTTACTACAAAGCTACACTCATCAAAACAGCATGGTACTGGCACGAAAACAGAAATATACATCAATGGAGCAGGATAGAAAGCCCAGAGATAAACCCACACAGCTATGGTCAACTAATCTATGACAAAGGAGGCAATGATAT
Organism: Stenella coeruleoalba; assembly: GCF_951394435.1. Classification (NCBI taxonomy): domain Eukaryota; kingdom Metazoa; phylum Chordata; class Mammalia; order Artiodactyla; family Delphinidae; genus Stenella; species Stenella coeruleoalba. The sequence goes on from NC_137148.1 coordinate 74,884,340, forward strand.
ACAATGGGGAAAAGACAGTGTCTTCAATAAGTGGTGCTGACAAAACCAGACAGCTACACGTAAAAGAATGAAAGTAGAACACTCCCTAACACCATACACAAAAATAAACTCAAAATGGATTAAAGACCTAAATATAAGGCCAAATGCTATAAAACTCTTAGAGGAAAACATAGGCAGAACACTCTCTGACATAAATTGAAGCAAGATCTTTTTTGATCCACCTCCTAGAATGATGAAAATAAAAACAAAAATAAGCAAATGGGATCTAATTAACTTAAAAGCTTTTTCACAGCAAAGGAAACTATAAACAAAACAAAAAGACAACCCACAGAATGGGAGAAAATATTCACAAAGTGATCAACAAGGGATTAATCTCCAAAATATACAAACAGCTCATGCAACTCAATTAAGAAAAAAAAAGAAGCCAGTCAAAAAATGGGTGGAAGATATAGACAGACATTTCACCAAAGAAGACATACAGATGGCCAAAAAGCACATGAAAAGATGTTCAACATCACTGATTATTAGAGAAATGCAATTCAAAACTACAATGAGGTATCATCTCACACCGGTCAGACTGGCCATCATCCAAAAATCTAGAAACAATAAATTCGGGAGAGGGTGTGGAAAAAAGGGAACCCTCCTACATTGTTGGTGGGAATGTAAATTGGTACAGCCACTAGGGAGAACAGTATGGAGGGTCCTTAAAAAACTAAAAATAGAGCTACCACATGATCTAGCAATCCCACTCCTGGGCATATGTATATCCAGAGAAAACCATAATTTGTAAAGATACATGCACCCAAATGTTCATTGCAGTGCTATTTACAATAGCCAGGACATGAAACCAACCTAAATGCCCATCAACAGAAGAATGGATAAAGAACATGTGGTACATATATACAATGGAATATTACTCAGCCATAAAAAAAACAAAATAATGCCATTTGCAGTAATATGGATGGTCCTAGAGATTGTTATACTGAGTGAAGTAAGAGAAAGACAAATATCATATGATATTGCTTATACGTGGAATCTAAAAAAAATGGTACAAATGAATTTATTTACAAAAGAGAAATAGAGTCACAGATGTAGAAAACAAACTTATGGTTACCAGGGGGAAAGGGAGGGAGGGATAAAATGAGAGATTGGGATTGACACATACACACTACTATATATGAAACAGATAACTAATAAGGACCTACTGTATAGCACAGGGAACTCTACTCAATATGACTCATATGGAAAAGAATCTAAAAATGAGTGGATATATGTGTATTTATAGCTGATTCACTTTACAGCAGAAACTAATACAACATTGTAAAGCAACTATACTCCAATAAAAATTTTTTAATAAATAAATAAAAATAAAATAAAATCCTAAACCGCTTCAGTGCAAACTTAGTACCTCTTATCATTTAGTCATTCACCACATTAAGTAGGGGGAGCACAGGAAGTGAGGAAGGTAAAGGATGACCAACTGGTTTCCATAAGCTTCACTCCTCCCATGTGATAAACAGGGCTACCAAACCCAAGTTTTTGAGGCTTCCCTTGCCTCTAATGTACCCCAGTCAGAAAGAATGACTTCTCATTACCCTTTTTCTATGACTATCATAGTAAGTCATGAACTTTCAATCTCCCTCAGCAGAAATCACAATCCTAATCGTTACAGCTATGGTCTTAAGTCTGGTGGCTATGCCTCCTCTCTTAAGGACACCAATCAACTGCTTCCTATATGTCTGCTCTCTTATAAGGAATTAACAACTCAGTTTCTTACTGATATGCTTGGTATGCCTATGAGGCCCTTGCAACTTTACCTTGAATCCCCTGAACAAGAATATTTTATTCAAAGTATAAGTGAATATTTGAGATTACTAGAGATAACTAAATATTTGAACATTATGCCACTGTTCCTCAAACTGTCCCCCAACCTTTAATGACCAACTCTAATGGTTAATTTTATGTGTCAACTTGGCTATGCTATCGTACCCAGTTATTTAATCAAACACTTGTTAGCGTTACTGTGTTAGGCGTTATCTGTAGATATAGTTACCATCTACAGTCAGCTGACTTTAGGTAACAGAATTACCCTCAATAACTTGGGTGGGCCTCATCCCATGAGCTGAAGGCCTTAAGAGCAAAGTCCCAGACAAGAAATTCTGCCTCCAGACTGCAGCGTTATCTTCTGCCTAAGTTTACAGCCCGCCAGCCTGCCCTACCAGATTTAGATGCGCCAAGTCCCCACAATCACGCGAGCCACTCTCTTAAAATAAATCATAAATGCATGTGTGTATATGTATACGTTATATATATCTTATTGGTTCTGCTTCTCTGGAGAATCCGAACTAATACACCAACTGAAGTGAACGATTTGTTTTGAGGCTTTAAAGCAGAGGTCCCCAACCTCCAGGCCACGGAGCGCTACCAGTCCGCGGCCTGTTAGGAACCGGGTCACACAGCAGGAGGTGAGCAGCCAGTGAGCGAGCAAAGCTTCCTCTGAGGCTCCCATCGCTCGCATTACCGCCCGAACCATCCCCTGCCCCCACCCCCGGGTCCATGGAAAAATTGTCCTCCGCAAAACTGGTCCCTGGTGCCAAAAAAGGTTGGGGACCACTGCTTTAAAGTACAAAGTTGACATCAAAAGTAGAATACACCAAAAATAATATTATATGTTGCTTTCAACCTTTAGTTTTAACTAAAACAAAATGCCTTTTTTCTGTTCTTCTTTGATATCAATCCTAAATTACTAATTCCAACCAGCATCTATCACCTTCAAAATTCAAGTCCCTTTAATTTTTTTGCATAATAACATACAGACTTCTCAGGATCAAAACCATATATCATTTTTTAACCATGTATCATTAAATCCAATTAAAAAGAGATTCTTTTTTAAGTCTTTATTGAATTTGTTACAATATTGCTTCTGTTTTTTAAGTTTTGGTTTTTTGGCCGCGAGGCATACGGGATCTTAGCTCCCCAGCCAGGGATTGAACCCGCACTCCCTGCATTGGAAGGCAAAGTCTTAATCAGGGAAGTCCAAAAGGAGGTTCTTAAAGAATTCTTTTAGAGATTATCCATAACATCAATAGCATACAGGCCTAAAATCATACAGCGTGCACTTATACCATATTAGTGTTCATGTAATAAAAAGTAATATATCATAATTGTGTACTCCACACCTATTAATCTGTAGTTCCACCTTTAGCATATACCTAAACAAGAGAAATAAAGATCTTATCAAATCTATGCCAAGGAAGAATTTAACCAAAAATACTCAAAAGGGCCATAAATTTTAATATATAGGATGCTACTTAAAAATTCACTTTATATTACTAGGATAGAAACTGCCACTTTCATTGTACAAAACTAGAATAGGGACACCAATGTAATGTTGATATTGAGAAATGCAATATATATTTATGTAATATGAGATGCTTGGACCATGTTACAAAAATGCAAATTTTATTTTCTTGTACATTTAGTGAGAAAAGGGAGGGAGAATAAATGTCAAAGGTTAAAGTGTAAACTCTGGAACAGAAGCCTTTGGAAGATTTTATTTATATTGGACATCCTGAACCCTTTAAACATTTACCTAGAAATGCAAATACCAGACATTTATTCTTGAATATTTTACTTCAGTTTTCCCATAATCTCCAGATACTTCCATCCCCTCTCACTAATGCTAAATTGTTCAAGGCAATCAATTAATGGAAGCAATCAGGTTGTACATCACAAAATGGAGACAATCTAGAAATCTCTTTTATTAAGTCAACATAAACAAATGATCAAAATAATTCAGTCCATTTCTGTGGCTTAAAAAAATATTTTTGTCTCCTCCTTTCCATCCCAGTCTTCTTCTATTCCCAAGTCTTATGGCCAGGTCACAGCAACAAAAACCCATTTTACTATATATTGCTTACCTCAATATACCTAAAGAAGTATAATAAATGTTTCTAGATTCCAAATGTACAGCTATGTCACAGAGATAAAAAGCACTGAGCCAGGCTGGAAAACTGACAGTATTTTACGGCCCCACTTTAGTTTATGGTCATTTCACAAAATCTACCAAAGGCATAAAAGACTTTATGTTTTTTTTTCTATAATTAGTAAATTGATCCTTTGCCTCTCCAATTCTAATTCCTTAATTCCAATTCTACTAGAATGGTTTATATTGTTAAAAACATCTTTGGAGAATTAATCTTTTGGTCGTAATTTTTAAATGAATATAATAACTGATTAAATATATAATTCATTGCCTAATCAGGAATAAAATTTTAATCCCATAAAAGATTTTAATAGCAATTTTAACTACTAGGCACATAATTAATGGTGTTAGGGGATAAAAATGAAATTTCAAGGTGACTAAAGCATAAATTCAAGAACTTTAGACAATTCTAGAGATAACACAACATTAAAATTAAAAGCTTATAGCTGTGTTTATAGAATGATGTGTAATTATAAGTTACTATTCCACCTTTTCAGATAAAATAATATAGTAGAAGAATTTTATTCAGAAAATAAGTTTTATAAAACATTTTTAAGGACAATGAAACAGCAATAAAACAATTTTTGGTTCCAATATAAATAAATCTTATTCATAAAAGAAAGCAAGTTAAAAGGCATTGGAACTCTGAGATATTAATTACTGTGCTTTTACATAGAGGGAAATTATGGCAGTACAATTCTATGATCCTTATACATGCAAAGTTTCCATTAACTTTGATGATTTTGCTTTTATAAGTAACACAGTATTACTTTATCATACACAATATTTTTATTAGTAAGAGTATCTCATAATAATACTGTTAAACAATTGGGTTCTATATTCTCAAGCCTCAGAATTTTCAATGAAGGGACCTCAGTTTTACTACGGCAATGACTGAATTTTGTGCAAAATTCTCAAATTTTGAATATATCACATTATGGAGCACCCGTTTATTTTCAATTGCTTGGGTGGATGGGATCAAAGAAAATGCAGTTATACTACAGGAATTTTCTGCCATTCAATTGCCAGTGTAGTTATGCATGAAGAACTCTTAATAAGTCAAAAGAGAACAAAATTCATTTGAAAGCAGAATTGACCCCCTTGATTTGGTTCTACGAATGGAAAGATTCAGGTCACTATGGATCCTTTTCTCTACTCAAAAGAGACCCTCTCTATTAATAAGCATTAAAATGCTTCACGTTTTAAAGTCTGCAACATCATGGCTTCATTATGAATTAGGTATTTAGGGGAAAATGCATTTCCTACAAAGGAAAATGTTAAAAATGTACCATTCCTCCAACATGCATTTTTCAAATAGTAAGAAAGAAATGTAACTGTTTTTGCAACCTAGGCTCAAGCAACTGCCCAAGCAGCCTATAGGACTGATATCAATAGGAGTTTTATGCCTGATGGAAAATCATTCTAAAGATTTTTTTTAACTGAAAAATAACGTCACCACTGTGATTTCCACCCTGGAAAACTAAAGCAGGAATCACACTGTGTTGTTAAAATGTTAGCAACATTTCATTTTTTGAAAAGGCAGTTTAGTTTTCCTGAAATAAAGAGTTGATTATCTCTCTTATTTCTGTTACAAGAATTTGATATATCACAAAGTATGAGTTACAGCATGCGCCAACTATCAACCAGGAAAAATGAACCTGATTCATAATTCACTTTGAGAATGTCTAGTTAGTCAATCAAGTGATTTGTAATCATGAAAGCTGCCAGAAATTGAATGAATAATGAGCCACAGTAAAATCCCTGGATTTTTTTTAGTATTCTTACTTCATTGTGACTTTTATTGCCACTTTTGATCAGTTTCTCAGCAGCACAAATTAAATCACACATATTTACTTAGAAGTTTTTGACTATTAAATAGGCTAAAGGATACACAAGTTGATGACCAGAGTATTCAATGTCTTCCTACGAAATTAAAAGTCTTAGTGTTTATAGCTTTAGCAAAGAAAACTTCATTCCTTCCAACCCCCTCAACACTTGCCTTATTTTATTTAAATTATTTAGTGAATATGCTATTTCAGGATAGCTTATTCTGATTCAGTGTATTTTCTTAAGTTGTTTCTATATAGTCTAAAACAAGTAAAATTATTTAACAGAATTTTGTTACTATCAGAAGCATTAAACTTCCTATTAATATCTTCATTGTATACTATTTCCTCAGTTAAAACTATAACATAAGCTGATGGCCAAAGAACATTTGACCTCTAATATATGTTATTAAATAATATATACATTTCTCATTAAATATACATAATATTAAGTTATTATAATATATAAGCATTGAATTATATAATAGTTATATACTGTGTACTACAGTTATTAGTATAATCTTATTAAATATAAAAAATATAAACCAACTTAAAGCTTGGCATATTACTAAAGGGGTAATATGATAAGTTAGTGTTTTTCAAAATGTAAAACTACTAAACTATGTAAGAATTTGTCACTCTGATAATACTGGCCATTATTAGCATTTTAGCAGGATATGACATAAGAATTACACAATTTTAAAGCAAATAGAACTTTAAATGTGATAACAAATAGGCTCATTCTTTGACTTACTTTTCATAATTTTCAAGCAAAATAGTCTTTGTACAACTTCAGACTGATTATAACACCAGACCACATGTGGCCTTCCCTAAGGAAAGTAATAAGTCCTTAAGTCAAGACCTATCCTACTCATTATTGAAATCTAATATTTATGAAAAATTCAACTATCTAAATTTTGTGGGTTAATTTCCAATAATAAATGGTGTTCAAGATAACAAATTCCAGACATATACTATATTGATTCCAAGAAGCAAGTACGATTATGGTGAGACCTCAGGAAAGATACTGTTTTCCACACTGCATGTGTGAAAAGTGTAGCAGCACTCCACCTTGGAATTCACTTTATCACCATTATCACACCAACTGTGAGGATCATCTTTTCTTTCCGACAGAGATTAACCATTCATTCAACAAATGCTTATTAAGCAACTATTATGTGTCAGATATTGTGATAAAAACTGGGAATGAGAAAAATGAATCAGACAGCCTTTTTACTTGTCCTTAAGAAATCTATAGTCTAGTTAGAAAGATTCATATAGGTAAATAAGTACAATAAAATATAGGTTCTAGAATAGATCTATGTACTGGAAAGGCTCAAAGAATGTAAGGTACAATGACAGAGGTCAGTAGTCACGAAAGGCTTCAGGGAAGTACCAAAGCTGAATCTTGAATGAAAAGTTCATACTCGGGGAGGGGGAAGGGTGAGCTGTGACAAAGCGAGAGAGAGGCATGGACATATATACACTACCAAACGTAAGGTAGATAGCTAGTGGGAAGCAGCCGCATAGCACAGGGAGATCAGCTCGGTGCTTTGTGACCGCCTGGAGGGGTGGGATAGGGAGGGTGGGAGGGAGGGAGATGCAAGAGGGAAGAGATACAGGAACATATGTATATGTATAACTGATTCACTTTGTTATAAAGCAGAAACTAACACACCATTGTAAAGCAATTATACCCCAATAAAGATGTTAAAAAAAAAGAAAAGAAAAGTTTGTACTCACCAGGGAGCAAGGAGGAAAGATCATAATGATAAGAAGAAGAATATTAATAAAAAAGTGCCAAATAGCTAATTACAGTAGGGTTACTACAAGCTATTCAGTTTAACTGAAGTCGACATGTAAGGAATATATATGATGTTGAGTAGTAAGGGAGAAGGCTGCCAGAGGTAAGCCTGAAACAGTATGCAATGGCCCAATAACAAAAGTCCTATATGTACATTAACACAATATATATCTTATAAACAATAGAAACCTTTGAAGAATTTTAAGCATAAAAATCACAGGACCATAGGTTTCCATAATGTCTAAACAATTTATGCATTTGGCTTTCTTCAACAATGGTCAAACTAACATTTCACATTTCATTGTGTACCTGATAGAGAATTAATGTCACCATTTTAGCCTACCTGTCTTATATTCATATGTAAATAACCTCCCAAAACAAGGGTCTCAGCCTCTAGCAAACTTGTGAACCGAACAGCAATTCTACTACCTGAAGAGTGGGGCAGACATTAAAGGTACACCAAGCTTAACAAGGAGGCATCATCAAGATTCTACTTAAAGAATTCATATATGTGATATATGCACATGCCTACACACACAATATTAAGCATGGATAATATACTGACTGTCAAAAGTTATGTCCATGTAAAGTCACAAAAGCAAATGTTTTCCACAGACACATTTTGGCGTACCTCAATCAGTAGTATAAAATCACTGTGAACTAGCCAGACTATGCTTCAAAAATAAAGTAGCCTAGTCTTGAACTGCATACATAAAAGCTTCATGCAGCTTAATGCAGCGTTTATAAACAGGAGCTTTGAGCAAAAGCTCTGAGGTCACAGAGTCCAGGGTTGAAATCCTGGGTCAGCCACTGACCTTATACAAATTATGAAACTCTCTAAGTCTTAGTTTCCTTATCTGCAAACCTCGGGTAATTATTCCTACCCCACAACACTGTTGTGGGGATACAATGAAGCACAGAAAACCCTCAGCACAGGGCTGAGCAAATAGTAATTATTCAATAAATAGTATCTTACTATTATAGATACAACAGAAATTATTCTAGTTATGATAAACTCATGTTTATACACTAAATAATTTTGTCTGACTAGCATTAAAGAAATTTCCAAAGTCTAGTCCAACTGCAAATGTTTGATGTAGGCTTAATGTGAAAACAATATTAATATGAGACAAATCATCTAAAAATAATGTTTTCAAGGAAAGAGATTTTGAAAAATGCATCGTTACACTTAATTACTTACAGAGCATGGGAAGAAGAGTCCAATCTTACTATAGGAATACTGCAAGCCTTTTTAAGGAAAAGGAAAATGGTACAATCAAACCTTTTCTCCAAATACAGTGCCATGTCATTCCTTTTTTTATTTCATCACCTCTTACAAAAAGATTTAGTACAGATGGTAAGGCTGGTTATAATCATGTAACAACATGTACCTGTCGTATAAGGATCCTCTCCCTAGAGTGAGGCGTTTCTTTGACTTCAGTGAGCATCAGTCCTACCAGTCTCTGACCTTGGGATTTGTTTATACTCTGTAAGAAAAAAATAAAAATATAATAACAATAAAACTATAAATAAGGTAGAATACTAGTAAAGTAAGACTGTAAAAGAAAATTTACTTTGATGACCTGACAATGAAGATGATTCAAGTGAAAACAACTAGAATAAAGAGGGCCAAAGCAACGTCGGTAACTGTATCAAGTTACTTATACATACATATATACATATATACGTATGTATGTATGCATATATACATATATACACATAGTCATGGCTACGTAAGGTTGGGTCAAGTCACAAATGTAATTAGTATAGTAAAATTAAGTTATGATTATTAAATATACATTAAATGATATTAACCTGAACTAAAGATTGCTACGTAGATACACTAACTCTTGTGATAATATTAAACGTATATATGTAGTCATCCACTGTATCTCTGGGATAGCAAACCTGCAGCAAGCATTAACAATGGCTACCAGTTGAAAGACCAAATAATCTATGTATTTGAAAATGGAAGAGAATCTATACAATTACACTGCAGTTATTCTGAAATTTCCTGAAATCAGTAATATATTTTAAAATAAGCATGTAATACATGTGATTCTGTTCTAGCCAATATTTATTCAAATAAAAGTCATGAATTGTGGGCTTCCCTGGTGGCGCAGTGGTTGAGAGTCCGCCTGCCGATGCAGGGGACACGGGTTCGTGCCCCGGTCCGGGATGATCCCACATGCCGCGGAGCGGCTGCGCCCGTGGGCCATGGCCGCTGGCCTGCGCGTCCGGAGCCATTGCTCCGCAATGGGAGAGGCCACAGCAGTGAGAGGCCCGCGTACCGCAAAATAAATAAATAAATAAATAAATAAAAAAGTCATGAATTGTAAGTTAACTAGCATGTGTTATATAGAAATAAGAATAGGGGTGAGAGAGAAACTAATCAAACTACTTTTAGGTATATTCATAAACATCAAATCATTACTTCCATTCTTTTCTACTATTAGGTTGACTTTTATGCAATCCTTTAGACATAAGTAATGAAGCATTATGGTTCAACACCCTAATGATGTCTCACAAAACAAAGTTTAAACCAAACTGTTATTTGATAACACTGAAAACATGAAATAATACTAGCATGATCTTTCCTGTATGAAGATGACACTGACTCACCGTCAATAAAGACAAGTTTCAAGTTGTTTTTCCATGGTGGAGATGGACTTCCTGATACAGCCATTCTCTTGCCAAAGCTCCCTTATACCTGAAAGATAAGTGTTACCAGTGGTCACAGAAAATAACAAAATAAAATTGTCAATATAGCAATGAAACCTATGCCTTGGTCCCAACCACTGTGTCCTGATGAACTAAAAGTCACAAAAATATATAAATACTGCGTAATACTTACATACAAAAATTGTACATGTATTTACTCTGACATATTCATTGTATTCTATGTATCACTGACCTAAAAATACAAATAATCACAGCCTGACCTCTATCCCTAGTAAAAATGTTCTCAGCTGTCTTAACTAAAACAAAAATTGCTTCTGACATGTAAAATCCAACGTGTATAATGAAAATGCTCAAAACATGAATGCATGCCAACTTTTCATCCCTCATCACCAGTAGCAATAACTGAGGAAATTACAGAATATTTTTGTTAATGTTAGCAATATTCTCAATATCATTAAATGCAGTATGACTACAGCCAAAATTACTTTGACATTTCCCAGAATTCTGAAAAATACTTCTACTTTTCACGAAGAAAAAATAATTGTGTTACTAGCTTCAGTGTTCATTCATGTTAATGCAGAACAGAGGTTTTGTAAATAAATACTCCCGATATGGAATTTTATCAGTTGCCAGTTGAATCTCCTTCACAAGAGTTGAGGAGCTAGCTAAACATTGCTGAAGACATAGTTTTTAGTATAAGTAAAATTAATGTTATGTGCTTCTTTATTATTTAAGGGAGTAAGAGATTAATATTTGTTAAAAATCATTAAAAAGCAGGACTTCCCGGGCGATCCAGTGGTTAAGACTCCGTGCTTCCAGTGCAGGGGGTGCAGGTTCAATCCCTGGTCAGGGAACTAAGATCCCACAAGTCAGGTGGTGTGGCCAAAAAAAAATTTTTTTAATTAAAAAAATAAGAAAAAAAATTCACTAAGAAGCAGCTAACAACTGGATACCATTCAAACAAAATCACAATGCTAAGTACCTATGATGAGCAAGGCAATCACTATTTTTTAAATTTTTATGCCTGGGGATTCTATGACAGGTATAAAAATAACAAGGCATAGTACACAATCTCAAAGAAATCACAATATCAGTATTATTGAAACATTCCACTTCCTTTTCTACACAGTTGCTTACAATAACAAACAGCTAAATTCTACCCCAGATCCTCTGTTAGAACAGGAAGGATGAAGAGGAAGAACACAGCGTCATACCAGAACATGGCAGCTACCACAGGGATGAGGCTCTGGGGCTCCTCTTGCAAATGGAGATAAGGAAATTTCAAGAGAAATGTTGAGAACATCTGCTACAACCTTCGATGCAGGTCTACTGCCACCTGTAAACAAATAATCTTTGTTCATTTTAAGGCACTATAACAGATGTTTCCAGTCACAATTCTGTTTTAAAGGATCTGTCTCCTTATCAACTCTTCATTACATTCCTTATCATCATCCCTCACCAACTCATCAAAATTGGGAATTAGGCTGCAAACTCCCAAAGTTCCTCTTCATATTAGTTTCCCATTTCAACAATGCCTAGCAGAGCACCTTACCATTTTTAAATACTTAATAAATGTCTGATAAGTTGAATTGAACTAGTCATCTTACTCCTTCACCTGTCACCCCCAAAATAATCACTTATTCTAGCTACAGCTACCATTCCTGGCAGGACAGTATAAGATGAAAAGGCAAGATTATTTATTTATTTATTTATTTATATTTCTTTTTGGCTGCATCGTGTATTCATTGCTGCACACAGGCTTTCTCTAGTTGCGGCGAGCAGGGGCTACTCTTCGTTGTGGTGCACGGGCTTCTCATTGCAGTGGCTTCTCTTGCTGCAGAGCACAGGCTCTAGGCATGCAGGCTCAGTAGTTGTGGCTTGCAGGCTCTAGAGTGCAGGCTCAGTAGTTGTGGCGCACAGGCTTAGTTGCTCCGCAGCATGTGGGATCTTCCCGGACTAGGGATCGAACCCGTGTCCCCTGCATTGGCAGGCGTATCCTTAACCACTGCGCCACCAGGGAAGTCCAACATTATTTATTAATTCAACAAATGTTTTGCTCAAACACCTACTAGGTACCATACTAAGTTCCATGGATATTAGTGTAAATAACACATGATCCCTGCCCTTAAATAACTCAGTCTAGTAAGAAAGATAAACATGGAAAATAGCCATTATAATACTCTGAAATCAGTTCATAACAAGTTTTATAGAAAGTGCTACAGATACTAAAAGGGAGGAAAACTGTCTTAGAATAAAAGCTTTAGAGAGAAAATGTCATGTGAGATGAGTACTAAAGAATGAGTAGCTGCTGAACAGAGGGACAGAGAAAGGGCATTCTTAGCAGAAGGAAGAGGTGAAAAATTACAGGTATGCAAAAGGGTACACAATATATTGAGAACTTTAAGAAGCTTTTGGGAAGGCAGCAGATGAGGGGGAGAAAAGGCATAAGAAAGATCACAGAGATGCCTTATTATGCTAAAAAGCTGGACCTCTGTCCTGACCAAAGGAGGTAAGCCAAGAGCATGACATGATCATTAAAAAGATCTTGGGGGCTTCCCTGGTGGCGCAGTGGTTGAGAGTCCGCCTGCCGATGCAGGGGACATGGGTTCATGCCCCGGTCCGGGAGGATCCCACATGCTGCGGAGCGGCTGGGCCCGTGAGCCATGACTGCTGAGCCTGCACGTCCAGAACCTGTGCTCCGCAACGGGAGAGGCCACAGCAGTGAGAGGCCCACGTACTGCAAAAATAAAAATAAAAAATAAAAAGGTCTTGGCAGCAGTGTGAAAGATCGGAGGAAAGACAAGACTAGAGGCATGGGACCAAATCATGAAACAAAGCTGACTTGACTTTAATGGTTTATGGAACTATGGTGACCCAATTCACCAATGACCATTAGGTTTGTTACCCAGTGGATCTTGAATTGAGATATAGATTTAGAGAATACTACAGATTCTAATTTATTTTATAAAACTGTTTATGTGATATAACCTCAAGGAAACAGCATAGCAGAAATTTCATAGAAACTGTATCAAGATACCAAAATATTAATAATGACTAGCTCTGGGTATTGGGGTTACAGGTTATATTTTTCTTCTTGTTCCTAATCTATTTGAAATTCTCCACACGTCAGAATTAAAAATAAATTTTAGGTCAATTCCTTGAAACTTAAAAGCTACTACTGGCATTAACCCTAAAGGGCCAGAGCCAGGATTCCTTGACAACATAATTGGCTCCAAAGGCTCCCTTCATCACCACAGCCCACTATACATAAAATACTCATTCCTACATCAGAACCTAAACCCATGCCATTTCTACTTCTGTAACATCCTCTTACCCTGAATGCCTACCTAAATCCCAACTTCATCATGTCGCCAGCTATAATGATCTTATACATACATTACCAATAGCTCATTATCTGCCCCACATATTGAGACATACAATCATATTATTTATTGAAATCTTTCCTGAATAGTTCTCGTTTGTTCTTCCTACGATTTTCTACAAGAATACTAGTGAATAAAAAAAGAGAATGCTAGTGCAAAATCAGTCCTATTCTAAAACAAATATTCAGACATGACTCATTTATGGATATATGTGCCTGTAAGTACACCAATGATTTGATAAACTGCAAATTTATGCATATAACCTACAAACTACAAAAGAGTTTTCAAATCTATTATCTCAGAAGAAACTGCCTACTATTATGAGTTGCATTGTGTCCCCCTAAAAGATGTTGAAGTCCTAACCCTCAGTACCTATGAATATGACCTTATTTGGGAATAGGGTCTTTGCAGATAATCAAGTTAAAATGAGGTCATTAGGGTGAGTTCTGATTCAATATGACTGATGTCCTTATAAATAGAGGAAATTTGGACACAGAGACAATAATACACACAGGGAGGACACTACATGAAGATGAAGGCAAGGGTCAGGGTTATGCATCTACAAGTCAAAGAACACCAAAGACTGCCAGCACACCAGCACAAGCTATGGAAAGAGGCATGGAATAGATTCTCTCCCTTACAGCCCTCAGAAGAACCAACCTTGCCAACATTTTAATCTTGGACTTCTAGCCTACAGAACTGAGAGACAATAAGTTACTGTTGCTTAAGCTACCCCCATTTGTGGTACTTTGTTACAGCAGCCCTAGCAAAATATATACCCACAAAGGGAAACGATTTTTTTTCCCCTGAAAGTCACTAAAGATGAAAATATTCTGAAGAAAGATTGCCAATCAGAAATAAAATTTCTTCTTATTCATTTTTAAATTTTGTAGCAAAAGTGCTATTTAACAGCTAAACCAACCGAGTGCCAAAAAACTCTAAGGGGGTATGAGTCAACCTTCATCCTATATAGTACCATTTATACATACAGCATCACATAATCAAACACTGGAGAATGATAGCATCCTATAGATACTAGGACATGAGCATAACATGAAATTATATAGATTTTCCTATGTTTTTAAGAGAGTTGCTCTATGCATTTTTATGTACCTGTAAGAATACAACTTGACCCATCATAAAATCAAAAAGTAGTATAATGAGTTACTTAATAAGGAGCAATGAAGTCAGCACAGGTCAGAAATGGGTTCTGGAGTGACAAATACTTCAATCCAAATTCTTGTTCTATTACTTACCAGCTATGTGACTTGAGCAAATACTTAACAATGCTTGAGCCTCAAATTCTTCATCAGTAAAATGGGAATAATATATGAAATGTGTTTAGCATATAATGCTAAATAGGGTTGATAATAGGGTTTTACTACTTATATAAAAAGTAAAATTCATAAATTAAGGTTTTTTATACTTCTCTTGGGTAAAACAAATAACTAGGCAAGTTTACGTAAGAACAAATGTCTTGATCATATGTACTGTATTTAAAAATATTGCCTTTGACTAGTTCCTTACTAGAAAATGTAGGACTTTCAGAATTTTAAAACTATTTTTCAAAACTCAAAACACATTTAAACTCATCAATATTGGAATGATACAAATAAGATCTTGGTGACTCTGGGCTGTCACAGACATCTTTGGTGTGTGGCTTTCAAAGCTGTACAGTACCAATCCTTAATTCCCTCAGATCACTAAGTTCTAGCCAGTCCAGAAAAACTACCTTTACAACTTAGACTGACAGCAGGTTAACTCTAATAGTATGGCATAATCCATTATAACCTTCTACCAGGTATTACTGATGTGCTTTCTGCCTCTTTTTAAATATCTTCCAAATGTAAAATACACATCCCAAAACTGTAACCAATTGAAAAGGGACTCATTTTGGAATTTGTATACTCCTTTTGAGAAATAGTTAAATAATGCAAAACCCAACTGATTACCAAAATTCAAAAGAACCTTGTTATATCATGCAAACACGCTTCATAAGATACAAATTATACCTCCACTGCTCATTGCAATACCTATAAACTGACACTTACACACCTACTTATAAAGAAATAAAAGACAGAATTCCCTGGTGGTGCAGTGGTTAGGACACGGCACTTTCACTGCTGTGGCCCAGGTTCAATCCCTGGTCAGGAAACTAGGACCCCATAGGCCACACAGTGTGGCCAAAAAAAAAAAGAAAGAAAGAAACTACATAATTAAGTCCAAAAAGACTGCAATTACTATGGAGACAATGGTGGTATTTTTGTTAACCTTTCCATCTAAAACAGCTATCTACATTGGTCAAATTTGTTAGAAAATGTATCAACAACTCACTGCTCCATGTAAGAAAGCCAAATAGTAAATTACTCTTAGTACTCTTAATAAACTTTGGGGAACTGTAAAAACATGTTCAATGCTGTAATGAATTCAATAATATTAGCAGCAAAGCTAACATGGGGTCAAGACCAAACACAGGTATTTTTGTAAATATTTATGAAAACATGTTTTGCCTTCATATTTAGTATATGTCCTAACTGTAACTCAAATAGACTTTGTAATTGAGTTTCTTTAAAAAATGAATCTGCTTCTTGCTAAATAAGGAACATAAAGTCCACTTTTCAGAAAACATTATTATGTAATTATTATTTATTTACAGAGAGATCATTGGCATACTTAATTTAAACCAAGTATAAAAAAAATTCTTGGATCTTATTTTTTTAACTTATTTAAAGTTAGAAAATGCCATTTTCTATTTACTCAAGCTACTATATTAAGAATAACAGTATTTTTTTGAGTTTATTTTTGTGTATGGTGAGAGGGTGTGTTCTAACTTCATTGATTTACATGCGGCTGTCCAACTTTCCCAACACCACTTGCTAAAGAGACTTTTTCCCATTGTATATTCTTGCCTCCTTTGTCAAAAATTAATTGACCATAGGTGTGTGGGTTTATTTCTGGGCTCTCTATTCTGTTCCATTGATCCATATGTCCGATTTTGTGACAATACCATGCTATTTTGATTACTGTAGCCTTGTTGTACTGTGTTGTCTGAAGTCTGAGATGGTCATGCCTCCTGCTTTGTTCTTTTTCTTCAGGATTGCTTTGGCAAAATGGCTTAAAGAGTTAAACATAAGACATGACACCATAAAACTCCTAGAAGACAACATAGGCAAAACATTCTCTGACATAAATCGTACCAATGCTTTCTAAGTCAGTCTCCCAAGGAAACAGAAATAAAAACAAAAATAAACAAATGGGACCTAATCAAACTTACAAGCTTTTGCACAGCAAAGGAAACCATAAACAAAATGAAAAGACAACCTACAGAATGGGAGGAAATATTTGCAAATGATGCGACCAACAAGCGCTTAATTTCCAAAATATACAAACAGTTTATACAGCTTGACAACAAAAAAACAAACAACCCAATCAAAAAATGCGCAGAAGACCTAAAGAGACATTTCTCCAAAGAAGAAATACAGATGGCCAATAGGCACATGAAAAGATGCTCAACATTGCTAATTATTAGAGAAATGCAAATCAAAACTGCAATGAGGTATCACTTCAAGAGTTAGAATGGGCATCATCAGAAAATCTACAAACAACAAATGCTGGAGAGGGTGTGGAAAAAAGGGAACCCTCTTGCACTGCTGGTAGGAATGTAAATTGATACAGTCACTATGGAGAACATTATGGAGGGTCCTTAATAATACAGAACTACCCTATGACCCAGCAATCCCACTACATGGCATATACCCAGAGAAAACCATAATTCAAAAAGACACATGCACCCCAATGTTCATTGCAGCACTATTTACAATAGCCAGGTCATGGAAGCAACCTAAATTCTCATCGACAGATGAATGGATAAAGAAGATGTGGTACATATATACAATGGAATATTACTCAGCCATAAAAAGGAATGAAACTGGGTCATTTGTAGAGATGTGGATGGACCTAGAGTCTGTCATACAGAGTGAAGTAAGTCAGAAAGAAAAAGACAAATACCGTATGCTAACACATATATATGGAATTTAAGGGAAAAAATGTCATGAAGAACTTAGGGGTAAAGCAGGAATAAAGACGCAGACCTCCTAGAGAACGGACTTGAGGTTATGGGGAGGGGGAAGGGTGAGCTGTGACAGGGCGAGAGAGAGTCATGGGCATATACACACTAACAAACATAGTAAGGTAGATAGCTAGTGGGAAGCAGCCACATGGCACAGGGATATTGGCTCGGTGCTTTATGACAGCCTGGAGGGGTGGGATAGGGAGGGTGGGAGGGAGGGAGACGCAAGAGGGAAGACATATGGGAACATATGTTTATGTATGACTGATTCACTTTGTTATAAAGCAGAAACTAACACACCATTGTAAAGCAATTATACCCCAATAAAGATGTTAAAAAAATATAAAAAAAAAAGTAAAAAATAAAAATAAAAAAAAAAGAAAGAGAAAAACAAATATATTAATGTATGTGGAATCTAAAATCTAAAATGTGGAATCTAAAAAATGGTACAGATGAACCAGTGTGCAAGGCAGAAATAGAGACCCAAATGTAGAGAATAAATGTATGGACACCAAAGGGGGGAAAGCAGGGGATGGCGGGGATGAATTGGGAGATTGGGATTGATGTATATACACTAATATGTATAAAATAGATAACTCATTTTAAAAAGATAAAGATGACCTAAATAAATAGAGATATTCCAAAAAAAAAAAAAAAGGTCTACAAATAAATGCTGGAGAGGGTATGGAGAAAAGGGAACCCTCCCACACTGTTGGTGAGAATGTAAGCTGGTGCATCCACTGTGGAAAACAGTATGGAGGTTTCTCAGAAAACTAAAAATAGAATTACCATATGACTCAGCAATCCCACTACTGGCCATATACCCAGACAAAACTATAATTCAAAAAGACACATGCACCCCTATGTTCATAGGAGCACTATTCACAATAGCCAAGACATGGAAACAACCTAAATGTCCTTCAACAGATGTACGGATAAAGAATATGTGGTACACATATACAATGGAATACTAGTCAGCCATAAAAAAGAATGATATAATGCTACTTGCGGCAACATAGATGCAACTAGAGATTATCATACTAAGTGAAGTCAGAAAGACAAATACCATATGATATCACTTACATGTGGAATCTAACTATGACACAAATGAACCTATCTATGAAACAGAAACAGAATCAGGGATATAGGGAACAGACTGCTAGTTGCCAAGGGGGAGGGGGGTGGTAGAAGGTTGGATTGGGAGTTAGGGATTAGCAGATGCAAACTGGTATATATAGAATGGGTAAACAACAACATCCTACTGTATAGCTCAGGGAAATATATTCAATATCCCGTGAAAAACCATAATTGAAAAGAATATGAAAAAGAATGTGTATACATGTATAACTGAGTCACTTTGCTGTACAGCAGTAATTAATACAACACTGTAGTTCATCTATACTTCAATAAAAAATAAATTTAAAAAAGAATAACATGGTACTAAAACAATGTAGAGATCCCTCAAAAAATTAAGAACTACCATATGACCCAGCTGTTCCTCTTCTGCGTATTTATCTGAAGAACATGAGAACACTATTTCTAAAATATATATGCACCCCTATGCTCATTACAGCATTATTTACAATAGCCAAGATATGGAAGCAACCTAAGTGCCCAATGGTATATGAATGGATAAAAAAGATGTGGGATGTGTGTGTGTGTGTGTGTGTGTGTCTATAATGAAAATTTACTCAGCCACAAAAAAGAGTGAAATCCTGCCACTTGCAACAACATAGGTGGTCCTTGATGGTATTATGCTAAGTGAAATAAGTCAGATGGAGAAAGACAAAGATCATACTACTTCACTCATATGTAGAATCTAAAAAAAAAAAAAAGAACAAACAAAATAAAACAAAAAAAGCTAATAAATACAGAGATCAGATTAGTGGTTACCAGAGGGGAAATGAGTGGGGAGAGGTGGGTAAAATGGATGAAGGGGTCAACTAGACTTGTGGTGGTGATCACTTCGTAGTATATACAAATGTCAAATTACAATGCCATACACTTGAAACTTATAGAATAAAAAAGAATAATATGATAACACTTTGGCTGAGCTCAAATTATAATTCTAAGAATTTTTTCAAAGGGTAAAGAACAGCAACAGAAAACTAAGTATATTTTCTTTTTTCCTTTAAAGTCCTAATATAGTAATATTAATAAAATCACACAAATGCATTACATTAAGAAAATACAATCTGTTAAATTATTGGCAAAAGACAATTATACCCCGAGGGCAGGGGCTCTGCCTTTATCTACTTCACATGCCTTAAGCATGACAAGAACTTTAAGTGTTAACTATACCTCAAGAACAATAAGCACAACTGTAACATAATTCTCCTAAGAATCAAATAATAGGAAAATCCTAAAGAGCTGGGAATTCAAAACAGGACATGGACAAAATTTTACAACGTGCAAATTCTAACATTAGTAGAAGAAAATTCTATCCCTTGTAAGCCACAGACAAATTCCAAGGTCACAGCCCGAAAGTGTATATTGGCTGTGTCAGTAGAAAATATACAGTCAACGCTGGTTTTAAAATAATCTCAACTTGGCCTAAAGTGAAGTCTTTCTCTTTCTGACTTACTTCACTTAGTATGATAATCTCTATGTCCAATCATGTTGCTGCGAATGTCATCATTCTTTTTTATGGCTAATACCATATGATATCACTTATATGTGGAATCTAAAATATGATACAAACTAACTTATTTACAAAATAGAAACAGAGTCACAGACATAGAAAACAAATTTATGGTTACCAAAGGGGAAATGGGGTGGGGGAGGGATAAACTAGGAGTTTGGGATTAACAGATACAAATTACTATATATAAAATAAACAAGGTACTACTGTAAAGCACAGGGAACTATATTCAACATCCTGTAATAATGCATAATGGAAAAGAATATGAAAAAGAATATATATATGTATAACTGAATTACTCTGCTGTACACCAGAAACTAACACAACATTGTAAATCAACTATACTTCAAGGAAAAAATTTTTTAATAAATAAGTAAAGTGAAGTCATTAAGAACTGAGGAGAAACAGTACAGACATCAAAGGACCTATAATCCTGGTAGTATATATGGCCAAAAGAAAATTATCTTTTTACCGTATCTGGTTGTTGTTTCCGCAAACAGCACACTACCTTTCTACAAGAGCTATTATACCTAAGTGAGGTAACGTATGTGGTCTATGTATAGACTATACATTCTTGTGTCTCACTGGGATCTCTCTGATTTAAGCATTGTTGATTTGGTGGTTAAAATTCTGTATACTCACCACTGTCATCAAGATTCATACTGTGTTCAGGAAGAAAACAGGTTAGTCAGGGGCTAGTTTCCTTTACCTACACCTTTTCTCTTGAGTTTCACCTACCTGCTAGAGCAATATGGGGAAATTTAACCAGTGTAGAAAATTCCTTATATTACACACTACAGATGTTCACCAGAACTTTCAACTAGACAAGAATTGCCTTTTGAAATACTTACACACACATATTCGTATATAACACAGCTTTCTCTCCAGACAGAAATGCTACAGAAATGAAAGACATCATATTCAGTGAGTGTAAGCAATGGCTAAATAAAAGGGGTACTGGTGTCTGATTACATTGGGTCTCTCCTCCCCAATCTAATATGCTAGGGGAAATTTCCTACTAGAAGCTGCTGAACACATAAGCTAACTGATCTAAAATACTCAGAGAAAAAAATGTGTTATCTGGTTTATTGTTAAAACACAACTACCTTGAGAATATTTATAGCATTGACTAAGCTACTGTTAGTAGCTTCACAGGCCCTAAAAAGAGAAACTACTATTATAAGTTTCCAAGTATGTATTTACAGAAGGAAGCAAACAATTTATTAAATCAACTTTTTTGGTCTAGAAGCAACAGATTTGAGGAAAAATGGTTTTACAATAGCACACATAACTCCACTTCTACTTATACTGCTATTTTTTCATACGAGAGGCATGGCACTGTCTGTGTGAATATTATGACTCAAGCTTACTCATCTTAACTAAGCATGAATTAAATTTGTCAGAGTAAAAACCTGAAAGAGAACGAACATGCATGTAATTCTAAGTTGCCATTTTTAGAATGGGGTTTTGCTCCAAAGGGATTTTAAAAACATGTTTCCACATTATTTTATTTGCGCTACTTTCACTTTAGTGCTCTTGTAAGTTGGCTGCTAAATAGAAACAAGAAACAAACTCATTTTCAAAAAGAAAGTCATTTGTGATTTGACCATAGCATAAGCTACATAAAAAAGGAAGAAGTAATTTGTTAAAGACCTGACTGCCAAAATATTTTGAAATTTAGATACACGTACATGTAAAGAGACACTTGTGTTTGGGCCCCTCCCTATTTTCCTGGTCCAGTTACCATGAAAAGATCAGAAAATTAACTGTAGGGTAAGGAGCCTATCGAAAGTCTCATTATATCCAAACTGTCATTCTTTCCAGGAAAGTCCGGAAAATATAGAAGCGAATCACAGGCACTGCAGGACACACAGTCTTCTCATTCTATAAGTAGCTTCCAGGCTGATATGACTTCAATGTTCTTCCCCACAAAAAAGATATTCTAAGAGAAAAATACCTTTCCTGCATGCACAATCTCAAAATCATACATGCCTGTGGATCGTCTTTAATCACAGGCTAGAGCAGCGGTCAGTCAGCCAGTACCCAAAGATGACAGACAATGTGGACTGAAGAAAAGAGTGTTTGAATGGAAGTGGAAAGAACTGAATTTTATTCCCAGCTCTGTGATTTACCTACATGGTCTTGGGCAAGTTAGTTAACCACTCTGGGCCTCTGTCTTTTGTTTTATTGTTTCATATGGAAAACAAGAGGTACTCAAAAAACTTTTTAAAATTATGGCTAGAAAAATATCAGAAACACGTAAACCTATCCCCAACTTCACAGATGAGGACAGTAAAGCACTAAAGTATACCCAGTCACAGGCGATTACATTAAAACCGTTCTAACAGCTATTGCAGCTCCAACATTTTTAAATTTATTTGTTTAAAATGACAAGTCACTTATGTCAGATTTTTAAACCATGTAAAAAAAAGTTCATAAAAGGCAAAAGGGTTGATAATTATCAAATTTAGGATGATGATTATCTCTTCAAGAAGCCATAAGGGAATATAATCACGAAGAGCTTCAATTGTTCTGGTAACATTTTATTTCTCAAATTGAGTTTGGAGTACATGGGTGTTTGTTTCTCTTTATATACCATTCTTTGTCTAGAATATTTTCTAATCATTTCTTAAGTAACCACTAAAACATCTCTAACCAAAGTCTGAGTGAAATAAATGAAAACATTTCTCTGGAATTTTAAAGGTCCATGGAAATCTGTGTGGTTTCAAACATTCTCCTGTTGAGCTTAAGAGGTAAATATCACTACGTCCCCTAACATAAGGAAAAAAGGGTAAAACAGGCTGTAAGTATATATATATAACTATTTGCAATCTCCGGCTTAGTAAAACATTAAAAAAACACAAATCACACAAAACACAAAATGAACTATATTTTTAATAGCATGATTAACCCATTTAAGAACAGAGAGAAATAGCCAATAATTTGTACTCTAAACATATGCCTAAGAGAAATATATTTGAGTCTCACCTGAGAGCCAAGTATTTAATCATCACAGTTCTTTGTTTATTTGTTTTTAATGAAACAAATAGGAACTGCAGTGGTTTACCAAAAGTAAGCAAAGCCCTTTCTAAACCTCTACATGGAAACTACCTGTAAAAACTAAGTGTCTCTGAAATCTCTGAAATTTTCCAACAAGAAAGTACAGGTCATTCAGCGAAATATATTTACTGTATTCTACCATAATAGCTATTTAACTGTTATCATTATGATGCAGATATATAATGGAAACAGATGTTCCTTTTTCCTTTCAGCAAAGCACAGGAAAAGCATAAACTTGCTGATATTGCATGGACTACTACCATAGCACAATAGAGGAAAAAAGACGTTAGCACATGACAATATTAGTTTTTACTACACAACTAATTGCATAAAAAGTAGAACTTGAGATCATTAAATCAATATAATTTTCAGCACTACAGAAGGGAAACAAATAGATTTATATAGCCGCCTATTTCACATCTGCGGTTGGGAAAATACTTCTGAGAGACTAAGTATATGCAAAATGTTACCACTGCTTTCAGAGCACAAAGAAAAGAGTGTTGTTCTGTTTTCTTTCCTCGTGTATCATGCATTAGAATGCTGCCTCTACAGAGAACAGTTTTTAAACAGTATCAGTATAAGATGGAAGAACCTTTCTGAAAAACAATTTGGCAGTTCATATCAAGACTCTTAAAAAACAGTCTATAGCCTCAATCCAAGTAATTTCTTTTCTAATAATATATTAAGGAAATTAACCAGAGGGATGATAAAAGATTTATTTTAAGTGCTATTCTCTATAACTTTATTTATAATAATGGAAAATTAGAAACCTAACTCTCTAACAGTAGAACAATGATTAATTAAATCATATATGTTAAAACAGTATACAGAGATATAAATGACTTTAATGATAATTTTAATTATATAGGAAAATTTTCATTGCATAATGCCAACTGAAGAAAAGCAGGACACAGTTTATATCTATGGGGGGGGGGGGTGTGTGTGTGTGTGTGTGTGTGTGTGTGTGTGTGTGTGTGTGTGTGTGTGTGTGTGTGTGTGTGTGTGTGTGTGTGTATACATACACACATATATATAAAATATTTGGAGGTAAAAGTCTTAGAAAAACACACAAAATATCATATCTAACTTTTGCAAATTATTATGAACAGATACTACTTTTTTAATCAGAAAAAGATACTTTTTCTTTAAACAGTTAAACAATTCTATTTCCATGCTCTAATGCTCTCTGTCCTTGTCCAAAGTTTCTAACAATTCTTTGGGTCAAATACTCTTATAAATGTTTAATGGACTTAAAAGTTATGTTGACATCCTATTTGATCCTAAAATCTGGCATAGAAAGAAAAATATTTGTCACTCACATAGACATCACATTTTTTTCCTGAGTTAAACATTCTTTTCCTTAAAAATTAGAGAAAACTTATGGGACAAACATTACAAATGCTTACTTAAGAGCTATTAATATGAGGTGTTTTAAGTCACAAAGTCAGGAAATTTTTCAATTAAAAATATTTCTAAAGCATATTAAGTAGCCTATTAATTGCTCTCCCAATATGTGAATAAAAAGTTTGCCATAGCTTTTGTAGGATTCCTAGTTTCATGATTCTATTTTTAGGTGAAGGAGCTGATTTGTCTTAGGCTATTACTGTCTATTACTTCTAGAAGTCTTGCAGAAAGGTGGGAAGCAGCAAATTCTGGCAATCTGCCTAAAGAGAAATCAATGAAACAAATTAATCCTTCGCAGGCTGCAATGACACAGTAATCCATCATTCAGAGCTGCTTTTATATACCAAATCAGAGAGCAGAGGAAAGAGCCCTGGGGGACATCACAGACAACAACTTACACCAACACTGGGAAAATACTGAGGAATCAGTTTATTTAAAGAGGACAGATTTCAGTTGATTGCCTATTTCATCAAATAAAGATTTTTTTCTTTCACAGTGTGGTGAACCTAAGGCCTGATGACTGTATCTTCAGAATTCAGTACCATATATGCTGGCTGACGTCAATAGGGGATGAATGTTTTAAAATAATTAGCATCATTAATCAGTATGAACAAATATCTGGCTAGAGTAATATTACTTTTTCCATTAAAGTTCTAGGTGTTAAATACATTCTGTTTTCAGTAGGGACTAACTGTAAATTCACCTACTAATCTACAACTTAACTGCCAATTCCTGGTAAACCACATTGAAGTATAAGATATGTATAACTTGCTAAGTACTGTGTTAAGTTTAAAGACATGAAAACTTTAATTCCATCTCTCATGGTATGAATTCTAACAAGCCTACCAGATTATAAATAAATAACTTGTTTTATCATGATAAATAGCTCTCTGGCTTATAATAGGCAATGAAAGATAAATTTAAATGTGGGGTTTTTTTTAAATAAACTCATAATCAATGTATAGCAATACACTTACACTGACTATATTTGTTTATTTATATACAAAAACATATTCATCTAAATTTATTTGTTCTTATGTAGAAATGTATGCACCTGAGTATATCTTCCTAGAGTAATGTATTCTGAGTGAAAGTATATTCCCTAGATGAAAACTAATGACAAGAACTATAAAGTCACAGTGTATTACTATTGTTAAATGCATGCTTCTCTTTCATGGTTAAATGTGAGTAGTGAAAGAAACGAATTTTCAAAAAATAAGTAAACAGAATCAAACCTGTCACAATGGTCCCTAAAATATTAAAAGCCCAAAATATTTAATCACAGATCCAAAACAGAAAAAAAAAAAGGTTAAATAAATGCAAACTAGTCAATTTTTGAGTGGCATCTTCGATTCTGAGGTCCATGGCCATATGATTGCAATTCCTGGACCTGCTGATGCATTTTTAATTCAATGCATGGATCTAGTATTTATTGATTTAATAAGGTTAGGGGTATTGCATTGTTGCTGCTACTGATGAACTGTCAGCAATTTAATCTAGTGAAATCTAACAGAGGAATATATATTTTAGAGAAGGGGGTGGGTGGGGGGAAAAGGAGGGGAGAGAAAATGAAAGTGAGAGTGAGAGTTGAGAGAGAGAGAGAGAGAGAGAGAGAGAGAGAGAGAGGGAGAGAGAGAGAGAGAGAGAGAGAGAGGCAATAGCCAGGTAAGTGTAATCCCTTCAATACCCTTGACAGTGGCAAGACCAAAGCCCCTTTTCCCTCAGACTGCCTTGGGCTCCAGACATTTATTAAAGATGTTGGCCCAACTAGTTGAGGTCACAATGAAGAGACGGCAACAAAGTCTTGCAGGTAAACCTTCAGTATTAGGGAAAGCAATGACTTATCTCCAATATCCACCCTCTGGCCTCTTCTCAAAAGTCCTGAGGTACATGCATGCACACACATGCACACACCTCCAAAGAGCTGAGCCCTTACCTTCTCACCTCAGGGTTTAAAGTAGCCCTTCAGCATTGTCCTCTCTGTGGACCCTAACATTGTCCAGAGCATCATTAGCATGCAGGCAGACAGAAAAGAAAGGAGACAATTCACTTTCTCAAAAGCAGTTCTGCCAAAATACAACCAAAGGAGAGAGGCTTTACAGGGTATGTCAAAAGATGGAGGTGTTGCAGGATCCAGAATCAGAGAAGGGGAGAAAAATCCACCAAAGTTGCTGAAGCAAACACTTAGGGAATATTAGAAAGCTTTTTGCGCTGCTGTGCTACCCTGCTTGTGGGCTTATTTCCCCCACCTGGACACCTGGGAAGCATGTTGTGCTCCAGCTTTTCCCTGACTTTGAAGAAATGGATAATCTAAGGAGCAGTGCTGCTGCTGGGGTCAGTAAAACTATGCTAATTGGTGAACCTAATTGCTTCAAGCAGTCCTGCCTCTAAACAGGGAGAGCACAGTTGATGGAGTCAGTCTGTTCCTAATAAAATGAAGAAGCACTGAATTAAATTCCCAAGGAAGGCACTATAAAAGTTTCCACAGTGTAACCAAATGACTTCACCTATGCTATTACCCCTAAGATGACATCTTTGAAAGAAAGCAGACCCCAGTCAGGCTACATATTCATAAATTGGCTGAGTTTAGGCCAGTGAATCTGGATTGATTTAAAAAGGCTTTTTCATCCTTCCAATCAAATGAAGTCACTGTTAATTAGATGCTTTCTGTTAACAATGTCACTCTTCTCCACGTTACCTGCTCACACTTGCAGCGCCTCTAGTGCAACATCTGGAGCACCAGTTCCCCTGCAATCAGTCCTCACAAGTTTGGCCCGAGGGTGGTGGTATTTCCGTTTCTCAATCCCTGTCTGAAGGAAGATACTATTCAGTGTACCAGTGGCGAGATACATAGCAACTCTGTAAATTGCGAGATTATAAAACAATCTCTGGGAAAACTGTCCAGATACAGTCTTCCAAAAAATATTTTTTATTGACTACACAGCCGTTTCTAAACTGTGCTGTTCCCGCCTTGTGGACGGATGTTTTCAAAGCTGCCGAAGGCCACGAAGTGAACTCCCACTGACTTTCCAACTTCTTAAAACCACGCTCCTCGAACTAGAAGTTAGGGTTTGAGGTTTCCCAGCCTTGCCCCAGGCCTTGCTCCCTACCCCTCTCAACCCAACACCTGAAGAGGACCTGCGGCCCGAGGCGCGGCGAACTGTCGAGCAGCCCCGGAGGCACCAGGCTCAGAGCGCTCTGGCCAAAGAAAGGAGAGAAGCGTAGTAAGCCTCGCAAAAGCCGTCTCGCTCGACGGTGGGTCTCCGAACCTTACAAAGTTGGGCGGAGGCCGGCTCACTCCCTCCGGGTCCACTCGGAAGAGGTCTGCAGCGCCCACCCGAGGGGGGAACACACAGCCAGCGCCGACCGAGGGCTCGGCCCCGGGGTTCGGGGAGCGTGCGCCACCCCCCGGTCGGGCCTGGCTTACTTCTTGACTCTCTTCCTCTGCGCGGGCCCGGGGCTGTGTCACTCCGGCCGGCTCGCGGCGTGGGGGCCTTCAGCGCCGGCGCAAGCGCTGCCCTGGAGGACGGCCAGACGCGCCCACCCGCGGCCCAGGCCCCTCGGCCGCACGCGGCTCCCCGCTCGCGTCGAGGGCCTGGCCGCCAACGCCGCGACCGAGGCTTCGTGCCCGGATGTGGGCCTCGCTTCCGGGAGCGGCTTCCCCCCCCCCCCAGCCCCGCCCCAGGCTGAGCTTCGGGCCCGAGCTCCCAGGCCTCAAGGGAAGGAGTGGGAGGGGCCCCAGAGGGCCCCTACAGGGAAAACGGCAGGCCAGAGCGCAGAATTCGTTCGCAAGGGAGCGCCCTCGTGGGGTGAGGAATGTGAGGAGACGGGGGAGTAAGGGCCCTTGACAGCCGTGGGGACGGCGCGGGCTTCGGGCAGGTGTCTCCGGGCCGCTCTCCGGTTCCGCAGCGCCGAGGGCCACGCTGATCCGAGGGCATCGGCGGACGACGAGTGGCCGCCACAGTCACATCAGGACTCCGGCGTCCCGAAGGCCACAGGCCTTCGGGGAAAGCCTCGGAGACCCGCCGCCAGGTCACGCAGTTCATCCCGGGCAGGGAGCTCCTGAGCGGGAGTAGCCGACCAGAGCATGGACCTAGATCTGGGACCCTGTCCCTGACTCAGGCGCTCGAGGACCAGACCACGGCCTTGAAGACCGCGGCCTTGGAGTCCTCCCCGGCTAGGGCTGCGGACGGGGCGGGAGGCTCGACGGTTAAGAGACCGTGAGTCTCGAATTTCTAGACATCACAGAGGGTAGAACCACAGTAGATGAGATTAGACAGTGAGGTGGAAGGACAGAACCACCCGAGACAGGCACACTCTGCGAGTTGGGAGGCTTAATTGCTCTTTTTCAAATCTTGTACCCCAAAGCTTCGCCCTGTGACAACGCACTCCTTCTCCGCAAGGAGGTTTGGGGAAATTAACTTTCTTGGGACTCTCTCGTCCGTTATGTGGGCTCAGGGAGGAAGGCAGACAATAGCAGCAGCCGAAACACCTGCGATCTCTCAATACAATTAAATATGGACGCTGATTGTAGTCATTTCTCCTTTCGCTTCCAGAGGGAGCTCAAACCTGAAGCATCCAGGTTATCCCTCTCCTAAGTGTAAAACAGGATACTCGCAAAACCTGCTAGGAACACCACCAACCGCACCTGGAGGGGGTCCCCCTTTGCAAACAGAAAAGGCGATCTGATTTTTTTCACTTTCGTGTTTGTGTGAAGCTGAGTTAGGGGCTTGCGCAGTGTAACACACTCCTGTGACCCTCTGGAGACTAAACTAGAACTGAGCTAAGGGAGATCAGGTGAGGGAAAGGGACGGTGCTGAGGAGAGAGTGGCGGGCAGAAGTCTGGGTGTGTGGTGCGCAAGGGCGGCGGGACCCGTGGCGGGACCCAGCTGCGCGCGAGAAAATCCCAGAACGCCTGGCCACACAGCTCTGCGCAGACCCCGCAGAAATACGGCCACGTGTTGGGCTGCTGCTCTGACTCTGCATTTCGGGGCGATCTACACACACACACACACACACACACACACACAGAGCGGCGCGTGTCTCTCTCTCCCGGAGCTGAGGTCCCTCAGAGGTCGTCCAGACATTGGAACCCCACGAGTGTCCGCCTGGCACTGCCACTTGACCATTTCGCTCTCGCTGGATGAGGGGTAGCTTAGCCGGGGAGGGAGGGCAGACGAAGGTGCCTGTCTCGTGGGGATCCAGCCCCGCGCAGGGTAAGAGCTGATAGAGTGGCCGAGCCCGGGGAGGGGCGGCGTCCTCCGTGGCTCTAGCCTCCTCCTCGCCCTTCTGTCCGGTCACCTGTCATCCCGAGCTTTCCAGGTCCTCGCCCCGCTCGGCTCTCCGCGGCCACGCGACAACCCCCTGCCAGCCTGAGCTGCGCGCCCTGGTGGTTCCCGGATGCCCCAGCCCTGAGAGCCAGGGCTCACCCTCACTGTAGCCTCTAGATACAAACAGCACTGGCTTCGCTCTTCCGGCCGCCAGATCCCGGTCTTATCCTCCCACCGAGCAATGACTCGCCGGTGTTTGGGGTGGTGGTTGTTTCTTTTAAAAGTATATTAAAGGATCACTGGCGTCTCCTCGTCCAGTCATTACGCCTTTATCCCTATCAATTAACCACACCTCAGAGGGCTGCTATTAAGAGCTAAATTGAGCTGCAAAAGTAGGTATCCCGTTTCGGACAGATGTTGTCATCTCCCGCTGAGATAAGCGGCCGGCAGGGTCCGACCCGCAGCTTCCGCAGCCTCCCGAGCCGCGCTGGACCAGGCTAAGGACTCTGGGCCGCGGGGCTGGAAGGGAGGTCCCCGCCCAACACTGCGCTGGCGCTCTAGGAGCTGGGGAAATGGGGAGGGCCCTAGTTCTCGGACCTCAACCACTGTGCACGTCAAGGGGAAGAGTCTCCAGAGTTATACCAGGGAAAACGCCAAGAGCAAGCCGTGCGTCTTTACGCAAAAAAGTAGAGTGGAGAGTGTTAGCAAAGACCCAGCTCCGCACCGGAGACCCAGAAGGGAGGCGGTGGAGGTGTGGGAAAAGGGCAAAGTAGTGACTTTGGCTGGCAGCCCTCCGCCAACACACCCCACTTCCTCTTCCCGCCACTCCAGCCTCCCTCCTGCCTGGTAGCAGGCCCCCAGGACACTTTGTGGAGGAAGGCGCAGTGCTATGGAAATGCTAGATATGGAGCTAGGGAATCCTGGACTGAAACGTGGCCTTTAGGACAAAGGAAATTCACTAGGGACCGACGTGGCCTTCCGCCCAGATGTGTCTTTCCACTCTTTCTCACCCGCAATCACTCCTGACGACTTGGAGCACGGCTGTCGCACGCGGCTGGGAGATCCTGGAGGGCTGAGGGAAGGAGAGAGCAAGGGGACGTGGCCCTCGCTGCAGTTTCAGGACTTTCCTCCCGACAGTGGCCACAATATATTTAGCCAAGGCTAAAGGAGATTAATTTCCCAGCATAATCCAATTAAAAGATTTCTAAAGTAATCTTTTGCGAAAATGAAAAAAAAAAGTGTGCAGCTAAAGAGGGTACTGGTTTTGATGACAGTGATTTATCGCTTCTGCCCAGCATGCGCTGCCGCTCACTCTCTTGCACGCAATTTGACCAGAACATCCCGTAGATGCCTCCAGTCCAAACCTTAGTCTTTCTGAAAGACAGCCATCCATCATGCCAACCTGGGCAGGAGAAGTAAGTGCAAGGGACTGGGGTTGCTTACAAGCACCACAGACTTTTTAAAGTGCTATTAGATTTACGGTCTCTTTTTTCGACGCCCATCCAGAGTAATTAGCACATATGTTCTAAATAGATGATAGTTTTGTGAGCAATAAAGCAATTACCCATCGTTGGAGCTGACAGTTCCTCCAACTAAACTCCAACCAGCAGCTAATTGGAAAAGGCATTTCAGCTCCATTGTCTGCAATTAGTCCTGCTAAACTACTACACCCCAACTAGCTGGTTTGAGGTTAATTTATTCAGTGTTGTATTTGCACGGACGAACCATTGCCACGAAGGGACTTGCCTTTTGCCCCCGCCAGACTGCGCCCTGGGACTACAGGAGCAGGTGGGAGGGAGACGCCGATGTTTTGGGGCCGGGATGATTCCCAGGGGAGGGAGCGCCTGGCCCGGCCTCAGCTTCAAGGTCAGTGTCCAGAGAGCTAAGCGCTGCCGACAGAGAAAGCCATTGTTTCTCCTGCTGGGCAGTCACTGAAAGAAACTGCTCAGTTCTCAGTTTGCGCTACCAAAAGCTTAGTGTTAAAAAAAAAAAAAATTAAGCACAGAGGAGGCGACTGGGTTCTGAGTGCATCTTTCCTGCTGCACACCCAGTTGTGACCCTGGGCCACCAAACTGTCCCTAAGGGATAAAAGTAGACTCAGACTCGCCAAGACAGCAAAATTCCAAGCCCTCAGCTAGGAGAGGGATTCTCCAATTCTAGGAGTGGTTGGGGAAAGAAAAGACTAGAAAGGTCAGGAAGCCCCGCTTCTGCCTTCAGCCTCTCTGAGTGCAAAGTCCCCCTGAAACTGGGGGTTTCCTGTGAATTTCTTTCTTCGCTTTTTCTTTTCACTTTTCTTTTTCCCTTCCTTCTTTCCTTACCTTTTTTCTTCTTTCCTTTCTAAAGTTAAGCCCAACAGGTCCAAAATTTGTACACAGTGACTGGAAAAAATGTGTTAAACGTCGGTTTGACGCCCCACCGGAGCTTCCAAATATCCAGCGGCTGGGATTCTTCTACTTAATTTAATCTTTATTGGACAGGGCAGCTCCTACACTCCTATTCACCAGGAAACCCCGGGAAACGGATCCGTTGGGGTTCAGAATTGAGGGCGGGAAGAAGAGGAGTTAAAGAGGGATTAATCCGCTCCCACCCAACTTCGAACTTTGGAACTGCGATCTCCGGTAGGCTGGGAGTAGGAGGGGAGGGGGCCCAAGGTCCCAGCCCTTGACAGCCAAGGGTCTCTGAGACCTGGAGCAGGGGGCAGGGAGGCTGGCGGGTTTAGACGGGAACTTGTAGCCCTGGTAACCGAGTATTCCCTTAAAGGAATTTACAATGAAGTGTCCCAGGCTCTGGGAGCAATGCGAATTTCACTCAGAAGAACATGGGACTGGGGGTGGGGGTGAGAAGAGGCTTCTTAGGAAGTGAAGCCCAGTGCCTTCAGTCCTAGAATCAAATGTCCTTTTCTGGATAGCCATTCATACCTAACAACCTGAGGGCTGTTTCTCCTTCATGAAGTATATGTAACAATGGCTAAGGAAAACAGTTTAAATGATATTGTAGTCAGCATGTGAGACTTACTAAAACAATTCTCATTTCAAAACAAATTATAATCAATTTCTCAGCTTCAACCATTTGGAGATATGTATCTATAGCAGAAACAAAACAAAACAAAAAAAACTTTTAAAACTGCCTAATGTCAGGCTCTTGTTTTCCACTTATTTACTGTG
Source organism: Stenella coeruleoalba (assembly GCF_951394435.1). Taxonomy (NCBI): domain Eukaryota; kingdom Metazoa; phylum Chordata; class Mammalia; order Artiodactyla; family Delphinidae; genus Stenella; species Stenella coeruleoalba. The sequence continues at coordinate 74,917,628 of NC_137148.1, forward strand.
TTTTAACCAATTTAATGCCAAGAAAAACCAAAAAGAAAAAATATTGGGGAGAAATTGAAAGTAATGGTCTCATCTTACCCCATCACCTCCCACCTGTCATACAATCTCTACCCTCTAAAGAGAAATCCTCCTGTCAATGTGGCTTCCAACTGAAAATGGAAAAGAAATAAGATGTCTTCACTAAAAGGCTGTTCGTCGTGTTCTTAATTATTTGCTTTTTTTCAGGACTTAAATATGACATCCCAGAGAGTGAGGGCAAGAAAAAGCTGAAAAAAGAGTCACCTGAAAGTATCACCTGGACTTGGTAGAGAATCCTCATGTGAGTGTGTGTGCATACTTATGTGTAAGGGCAAAATGACCCATCCAATCAAACCCCCAACCCAGAATGTATGGGACACATTTACATAAACATCCATACACCCTGAAAAATCTCTAAGCACATGTGTGCAGAGATATAGTCCTATGCAAGCTCAGCTAGCTGTCCACATACATGTATTCACTTCTGGAGTAAAGGCATTTTCATTGCTCCCATAGTTTCTTTCCATTTAGGGCGATTAGATGATGTCTATTCAAAGTTGCTGATCCAGAGAGAAAATAAGAGTAGATAAAAGGAGATTTCAAGTGACCTCCTCGTCCCTTTCACACCAACCTGAGCCCTAGAATAGCCAAGGATCAACTAACACAAAAGCCCTTTCCTTTTTCTTTTCAGCTTCAGAAGATTTCATGCAAATGGTTAACAATAAAACACAGAACTATCACCGAGTTTTGTTAGATCACACATTTGGAATACTTTATTAACTCCTCCCACAGATAGGCTAGGTTTATTATCCACCTCTGAAGTGGGTAAATAAAATATACGTAGCAAAACAGAGGGCATAATTATTCACTGCTCCATGTGGTTTGTATCAGTGGTGTACTATGCTCATTCTTTTTCATTTAAACTTTACCGAAAGCCCCTCTCCCCTACTGATGGAGGACACTGTAATAAACATATCTTTCCACTGACAGTTTAGAGGGAAATGTTAAGTTTTTATTTACATTAAACTTCTGACAGGTAAAATAGGATTGTAGCATGACCATAGTTACCAACAGATCTGCTGGCTTTGTGAGCCAATAATTTTCCACTAGTTTACTTTATAGGCAGTGAAGAAAGTGGCATTGAAGACTTAAACATATTCCAGCAGTTTTTAATCAGTGAATGTCCAACTCAGATCTGCTTCTGATGGGCTAACCCTGTAGTAAAAGAAATAGGTGCTCTGACAGGTGACTATTAAGAGAAAGTATAGAGTATAGTTAATTGTATTGCCAGGGTACTTTAACAAGTTTCAAACTCATTTCAAAACATGAACTTTTCTTCCAAACCCAAGTCATCTTCCCTAGGAAGAAGAGCCATGCAATTATTCTTCACTCAAGTTGTACATTTAAAATAAAGAAATACATTTTGTAACACAAAAGTCTTAATTTTTGTGTTCTTAATTTTTGCATAAATACATTTAGATAGCTAAGCCTTGATTTTTACAGAAAGTAAATATTTGGCTTCACTGGTGTGCTAGGAATCGTTGTCACTTTTCCTCCTACAAAAGGCTTGATTGGCATCCAAAGGTCAGCACTTGCTCTCCTGCCATTTTCCCGTGGCTGCTCCTGGGCCCTCTAACTGGGTGCCCAAGCAAAAAGGGGAAATGCTTCCCTTATCTCTCTTTTCCAAAACACCTGCTTTAACTGGCCAGCTTGTCATAGAAAACTAAACTGCTTTTTAAGGTAAAGCACTTATCTCTGGGCATTTTGACCCAAAGGTGACAAAGAAGAAATGCCCAGGCCATACCAGAGTTATAGTGAGTACACAAGCCTGCTGGATCCGTGGTTCAACGACATAGGCAGGCTGAGAACAGACAGTCCAGCAGAAGCCTGACTCCCAACTTGGCCTTTCCACCCTTGTCTTCATGTTGACAAAGGCAGAACTTTTTACAGCTGGGCAGCCACAATAGAGACTGAGTTCAGTCTTGCAAGAAGGGGTGGTTTCTGACATAGGGTGTTTGTTTGTTTGGGGTTTTGTTTTTAAATAATCACAAAACATTAGGCAGGCATTACTGTGCCTCTCTTCACCCTTTTCTTCAAAAGATCTATGCAAGACCATTTTAAATACATCTTCTTCAATTTCGTTTTTCACAGCCTTAACCTCATACCAAGGGAGACTAATTGATTCGGCACCTTTAAAATAAGCTCTTTGGGAAAGGTCTGCAGTACGAGCAGAAGAACTGACCTTTCTCCCAGCGATCGCAAGCATGTTCATCTCTCCAGATGGGCTTGATAAAACAGGGTTATTTCTGTTCTGTGGTCTCTCAAAACAGAATAATACCATTTTTAACAATTTAGGGGATAGGGAAGAGATACAGGAGAGAATTTTCTACACATATCTGGTCATTTGTAGGGTCTCACGGCTCTTGAACTAAATTTAGAAAACATTTTTACAAGGCCACCTTTTTTTTCAGTGTGATTTACCAAAAAGCCAAAACAAATGACCCGTTGAGTTTGGGGAGAGCAAAATACCAATATCAGAGAGGTCATAGAATTAGTGAAGAATGATTCCAGCCTTAGTGGAAGGAGAGATAGTGGTGAGGGGGTTGTTAATCAGCTAGAAAGGCTGCATGGATCCGGACTCTGGGGCCTGGAATGCAAGTCATGCTGTATATACAGCCACAGACCTCTGCTTCTCTCCTTCTCCCACCAGGTCACAACTGTTTATTGTCTGTCCCGCTAGAAGAGAGCAAGTGTTGTCTGGAAGGCTTTTAAAAAGTGATTAAGGCTGAGCTGTGATGCTAGCAATCTGCAAGAGGTATTGTAAGCCTGATTCCTCTCCCCAGTCGGAGGGGTACCTTCTCATGTCTCTTGGGGAACCACACTGGAGACTTTGCGTGCATTGAACTGGCCTATGGGGACCAGGACAGAGGAAGACTTTAGAAGTGAGGTCTGGGAGTCCAGGCCCTGGTGAGGAAACCAGCCAGGTGTCCTGTCTCTACACCAGCCTCGCCAGGAGAGAGGGACCTTGGAGAGGGCCGAATATACATGGCCACCACGCTGGCAGTCTCAAGGAGTGTGCTGAGACAAGGGCCACTGTGGGTTTGGGTCCAAGAGTCCCAGTTAGAGGTCCTCGGAAGCAAGGGCTTGGTGGAGAAGGGAGGGAGAAAGATCTGGAGAAGAGAGGATGAGTGGAAGAAAGATGGAAATTCCATCTGCTTTTCTGCTTCTGCAGCTGAGCGTTCCTGGACCCGTGTGTGGATCTGCACAGCTTGAGGACCTACGTGCTCCCTCAAAATATGACCACTTTCTATTAGGTGCCCTCCCCAACCACAACAGATATCATTGTCTCCGGGGTTGCGTGTGGGGCGCTGCCGGTAGTGTGCTAAGTTGAACACGTAACGAACGACAGCCTCGTGGAGAGAAAGCCTCGGCTCCCTCAGGACCTGAGGTGACCCTCAGTCCCTCCACGGAAGCCGTTTGCTGGGGGTGGGGCTTTGAGCCCAAGTGGAGGCGCTCTGCGGGTGTGCAAATGCGATGGGGGAACACAGGGTCCAGAAGAGAAACTGAGCCTAGAGTGATGCTTGGGCTGGAAGGGGAAAGCGCCCCTCCTCGAAAAGCCTCGGTTTCTTCTTGCCCCTCTCACGACAGCAAGTTGGCGCATATGCCCGGCAGGAGCACGATCTGTTCCCCTGCTTTGAAAAGCCGAGGGTTTCCACGGCTCCGGACACCACAACCAACAGCCACCCCTCCCTTTCCGGGGCTAAAGCCGGGGGCTGCGCCCGTGCCTCCCTCCCTTCCTTCCAGAGAAGCAGGCAGCTTCGCCTGAGGCCACTCGAGGTCTCCACTTCTTCCCATACCCAGGGTCACGCCAGATCCCAGGGGCCTCTTGCGAGTTTGGAAGCTCAGGGTAGGGGTCGGCAGAAAGAGCCCACAGCGCGGGTGAGCGGGCCCCACCGCTCTCGGGGAGCCTCATCTAGTCCTCCTGCCACGCCTTGCCCCTAGCTTGCAAGCCCGAACCGAGGCCGACGCCGCTGGGCTGGCTCCTTCCCGCGCCCACCCAGCCCTAGGGCGCGGCCCCCGGCGTCGGCTCCCCCGCCCCGCGCGCCCGCCCTATGAGCCCTCTGACGCAAATGCGCGCCCCTGCCCAGCGCCGAGGAAAGCTTTCTCGTCGGTTTAAATTGAGGCTCTTCCTTTCACACACACTCGCTCCGTCCTCACCCCTGGGGAGGTGACCCCTCCCCACCCCCAGCCCTCTTGCTGCTGCGCGAGAAGTCTGGCGGGGCTGCGGGGCTGCGGATCTGGTGCTCTCTCGCTGCTGCCGCCGCCGCCGCCGCGGGTTCTCCGCTGGGGAGAATGGCTTGGTGTCCCTTTTAATTCGCTGACACTATCACCCACATCAAACAGGCAGCCATCGATCGCGTTACATTAGGGGATCCCGTTTCAAACGGCGTCCGCAGGTGGGCGGCAGGAGCCTCGCTCGCCAGGGCCTGGCTGCAGCCTGGCAAGGCGCTGGCGGCAGGGCCAGCCCGGCCGAACTCGGAAGCCGACTCCATCGCGGCTCCGGCTTGGCACCGGAGTGGGGGGGGGGGGTGGAAGGGGGGGGCGGCGACGGCGGCTCGGGTGCCAAACCTGTGGACCCTCCGCCCCCGGTCCTCCGCCCCCCGGCTGGAGGCTCCGCAGCATTTTCCCGCCAGTGCGGGAAGAGGGTAGAGAATGGGGGTGAAGGAGACCTGTTTTGAATTTGGACTGATGCTCGGCGGGCACGATCCTCAGCTCCAAGGCGGCGCCGCGGCCGTGATCCCTACCTCCACGCCGCCGCGGGACAGAGGCCGGGTGAGGGCAGCTCCGGAGCAGGCCCCGCGGAAAGTTCTTCTCGCCCCGCCCCGGCTGACTGGACTGCGGCCCCGGCCTGCAGAAGCCATGCTAGCAAAGGCTGCCTCCCGGCCTGTCCGCGTTGCCAACCCCGAGTTCAAAAGAAACGATAATCATTGTGTTACTTGCCTGGTGGGGCAGGACTTGGCCGAGTCTCGCTTCTGGTGCCCACGACTCCCGGTCCAGGGTCCGAGGGCGGCTGGGCCCGAGGGCCGGGCGTCCAGGGGGCCTCTGGTTCCCTGGCGCTCGCTCTCGCTTCCTCTTCCACTCGCTCCGTCTCTCTCCACGTTCTCTTTCCTTCTGCCTGTATCCCTCTGTGCCTGCTTCCTCTGCCCTCGACTGCCTGCCTTTGTACTAGATGGGGAGTACAATTTAGAATTTATATGTAGAAAGCTCGTTCTTCTTTATCTTTTTCTTCCTTCTTTCCTTTTTTCTTTCTCTTTTTTCTTCCTTCCTTTCTTTCTTTCTTTCTCCCTTTCTTTCTTTCTTTCTCCCTTTCTTTCTTTTTCTTTCTTTCTTTCTTTCTTTCTTTCCTTCTCTCTCTCTCTTTCCTTCCTTCCTCCCTCCTTTCTTTTCTTTCTTCCTGTCTTTTAATCGTGTTCGTTTCACCTTTTAACTGACCGGGAGACGTAAGCGCGTTTATTTGGGGAGAAGGGCGAGGGCAAGGAGCCCTCGCCGGCCCCCACCGCCTCCTCTCCATCAGCTGCGTACAATGGGCCGCCGCTTGCGGAGTGCATTGACTGTCTCTTCATTATTCGAGCTGGAGGGGCTGCGGGGCAGACACGGAAAAGCCTTTTTTCTGCTCTTTAAAATCGTCGCTCGTCACTAAGCGGTCGCCGACTCCAGACTTGTAGGCTGGAGAGACCGGGAAGCGCAAAACGTACCCCAAACACGCAGCGCTTCCCAAACCCCTCCCTAGTGAAATTTAAAGGGAGAACGTGTATTAAAAAACAAACCCTACCTCTGTCAATACAGCGTGGCCATTTACTCCCACCTTTACCTGAGGGCGTGTTGAGGCTCAGGGTGCTGGAGCTGAGACAAACTTTTACGCTCTCCCGAGTCTAAGGGCGGGCGGGCAAGCGCAGCTCCCACCCCCGGCGGCAGCAGCGGCGGCTTTGTCACTCCGCGCCGCTCCGCGCCCGCCTGAGCCTGCCTAGGGGAGCGATCTCAAAACGAGGGGGGTGCGAGTGTGCGATTGGAGAATATGTAACTAATAGAAGTATCATTTTCCCCCAGTACGATCTTTCAAGGAAAAAAAATCCATTGAAAGAATTTTCAAAGTGCTGTCTTCGTTTGGAGAAAAGGCACAGGCTGCCTGCCGGGAGGGGAGGAGGGACCCGACTGTGCGCCTCCAGGACGCGGCTCCCGTCCGCTAGGTGGCAGCCGGAGCCAGCGATTCCTGCAGGCCTCGCGGCGGGACCCGCTCCTCCCGCCGGCCCCTCCTCCGGCGACCAATCGCCTTTGGGAATCGGGGTGTCTCTCTCTCTCTCTCTCTCTCTCTCTCTCTCTCTCTCTCTCTCTCTCTCTCTCTCTTTCTTTCTTTCTTTCTTTCTTTCTTTCCTCTCTCTCTCTCTCTCTCTCTCTCTCCTCTCCTCTCTCTCCTCTCTCCTCTCTCTCTCTCTCTCCTCTCCTCTCTCTCCTCTCTCTCTCTCTCTCTCCCCCCTCCCCCCCTCTCTCTCCCTATCTCCCCCTCCCTCTCTCTCCCCCTCTTCCCCTCTCCCCTCCCCCTCCCTCTCCCTCCTGCCTTCCTCTTCCCCTCCCCCCTCCTCTCCCCATCTCCCATCTCCTTCCGTTCTCCCTCACCCCTTTCCTCTTTTCCTGGGACTCGGACTTGGCCGCACTAACCACCCCACCCCCAACGATATGAGAACTTACTACTATTTTATTAATAATTACTGGAGAGTTCGTAGGAACTTGGAACAGCCTGAGGATACCAAAAAGGGAAAAGAAAAGAAAGAGAGAAGAAGGAAAAATCGGATTGACTGGAAAGTTTATTTTAAAAATCATCTTTGGGATGGAGAGGAACCGTTGGCTCGGATTGATTTTGTGGCAATAGCTGCGAATTCCAGGAGTGCATTTTTGTCATAATTAAACCCTTAATTTTAAAACCAAAATATACGTTGGACCAAAACACAGGGAGTCCCTACTTTGTTTCTTAAAGGAATATAAAATGAGCAGAATCCACTCTTGGATTGTGCTTATGTGTGAAAGAAGAAAACAATACAAACCCAAAATATTTCACGAATCATTAAAACGGTGAGAGTTTAATTCCCATTTAAAATTTTCCTAACATTTTCAATGACACTCTTCACGCTCATAAAACATAATTCTAAAAACTTTTCGGAAGAAAACAAAATAATGTCTTTCTAATTCTCTCTTTACCCATTGCAAGGCATTCTTCCCCTCGCCATCCCTTCCCCCTCTGGTGTGCGTGTGTGTGTGTGTGTGTGTGTGTGTGTGTGACCATAGACGACCCATACTAATCAGGTCTCAGAGTAAATAGCAGCGCAGGGCGATCTCAATGTAAATTGCGCTTGTCAGAAGCACACCCCCCCCCCCCTCACTTTCTCTCCTCCTTCCCTCGCCAACCCGTAAGTAGGTAGCTAAGAGGGAGGGGAAAAAAAAAAAAAGAAAGAAAGAAAAAGAGGAGGGGGGAGGGGCTCTCCAACCAATGGCGTTCGGGAGGCTTGGCTAACCTTAGCCTCCCATTTTCTCTCCCCCCTATTCAGGGCTCTGACCAGTCAGTCGCCTTTGATTATCAGTTGCCAGCAGCCCTTCTCTTGGCTCCTTGACACGAGCTCCATATAAGGCAGCGATCTCCATAGAAACGTGTCAGTTTCAATAGTAGTGTCAAAGTTCACTATATACAGACATTCGCGCAGATCCCCCTTTCGGAAACACTGCTCTGCGAGTCCTCCCGTTTAAACGCATTCAATTTTGGGGTCTCTCTCTCTTTCTCTCTCTCTCTCTCTTCTCTCTCTCTCTTTCTCCTCCGCCTCTCTCTCTCAATCTCTCTCTTTCTCTCTTCTCTCCCCCCTCTCCTCTCGCCCCTTTCTCTTTTCTTACATATTCTATTAGTTGTTTCCCCCGTATTCTTCTTCTTTCTCTCCTTTTTCTCCCTCCTCCTTGTCCCTTTTACTCCATTCCTGCAGAAGAGTGAGGGCTAAACTTAAAAAAAAAAAAAAAAAGGAGGAGGAGGAGGCACCCCCTCGTATTCTTCTTATCGTTATTTTATACATATATGATTTTTTTTGGAGGGAGGGTGTTGGTTCCCGGCTGAAGAGCACTTATTTAAAATACTAAAAAAAGAACATTTTTGGGCGATCTCCAGGGTTTTTTTAACTAGCTCTGTGTGTTATAGCAGAAGAAGCAGAAGAAGGAGCAAGAAAGAGGAAAAGAAGAGGATTATTTATTCGACCTACTTTGGATGTCTCTCTCGTTTTTTTTTTCTTTCTTTTTTTTTTTTTTTTTTTTGCAATTCTTTTTCTTCTGATTTTTATATTTTCTGTTTCGCTGTGAATTCGTCGCCGGCGTGAATTATCTCGTGTTTTTCTCCCCCTCCGTCACCTCCCGAAAGAAAAAGGCAGCGAGAGCCCGGCGCCACCGGCACAACAAAAAGAGCAAAGTGTGTGATCCTCCTCGCTGGCTGCCTCCCGCTCTCCAGCGCTGCCTTCCTGAATGGCTGGCTGCGTCCGGCCCTGGACCTGGCCCCCCGACACCAGCGCGCTCTGATCGCCGCCGGCAGCCTCGCCCCGCGCCCTGCTCGGCTCACCGCGCTCCCCTCAATCCCGAGCCCAGCGAGGGCTCCCGCCGGGACAGCGGCGGCGGCGCGGGCGGCCCCGACCCGAGCTCGCGCTCCGGCTGCAGCCCCGACTCCAGCTCGGACTCCGGCCCGGGCCCCGGCTCCTCCAGCGGCGCTCGCTGCTGCAGCTGAGGCAGCGGCTCCAGAGGCGCCTGCAACCTCGACCTCCTCCTCCTCCGCCGCCGCCGCCCTCGCCGGCTTCCTCTATGTCTGCTCTGCCGGCGCACAGCGCGTAGCCCCAGTGGCCGGCGGGCGGGCGGGCGGGCGCCCGGCGCGGGTGAGCGAGTGTGTGTGCGAGTGTGTGTGTGCGCGGGGGTGCGGGCAAGGCGGAGGGTGAGTGTGTGCGCGCGCCGTGGCCCATGCCCGCCGCCCCCGGCGCTGCGCCCCGCGCCGCTACCGGCTGCCGCCTGTGCCATTTCTGATTTTGCAACTTGGTGAAGAAGAAAAAAGCGAGAGAAGGGAGCTTGCTCGCTGGGGGGGGGTGGGGAGGGGGGGGAAGGAGAGCGTGGCCCCCCCAGGATCGGAGCGCGGGGGGAGCGGGCGAGGGGAGCAGGGGTGTTGGGGGGGGAGCCTGAGAGCCTGGGGGGGCTGCAAAAAGAGAGAAAGAAAACAGCAGGAACCACAACAAAACGCCAGCCGGGCGGGCGGGCGCGCAGCAGCAGCGGGGCGGCCGAGGCAGTAGCGGCGGCAGCGGCGGCGGCGGCGGCGGAGGCAGCGGCTGTTGCCCGGCTCGGGCTCGGCTCCCGCGACCCCGGGGCGCCGGGCGGGCCCCCCGCCCCCTCCCCCTCCCCCCTTCCCCTTCCCCTTCCCCTCCCAGCGCGCCCGCGCGCCCCGCGGCCCTCGGCGAGCAGCTCGGCTCCCCCCAGCGCTCCCCGGGCCCAAAGATATGGCAATGGTAGTTAGCAGCTGGCGAGATCCGCAGGACGACGTGGCCGGGGGCAACCCCGGCGGCCCCAACCCCGCAGCGCAGGCGGCCCGCGGCGGCGGCGGCGCCGGCGAGCAGCAGCAGCAGGCGGGCTCGGGCGCGCCGCACACGCCGCAGACCCCGGGCCAGCCCGGAGCGCCCGCCACCCCCGGCACGGCAGGGGACAAGGGCCAGGGACCGCCCGGCTCGGGCCAGAGCCAGCAGCACATCGAATGCGTGGTGTGCGGGGACAAGTCGAGCGGCAAGCACTACGGCCAGTTCACCTGCGAGGGCTGCAAAAGTTTCTTCAAGAGGAGCGTCCGCAGGAACTTAACTTACACATGCCGTGCCAACAGGAACTGTCCCATCGACCAGCACCACCGCAACCAGTGCCAATACTGCCGCCTCAAGAAGTGCCTCAAAGTGGGCATGAGGCGGGAAGGTGAATATTTATTCTGTGCTTCTCTCCCTGAGCTTCGCCCGCCTCCCCGGCCCTCTTTCTTTCTCTCTCGCGGGGGTGGCTGCTGTATGGGGCTGGGGTTCCTGCGGTCCCGGCCCGTCCCAGCTTCTCCTGTCCCCGCTACCTTCCTCCCCCGGCGTCTCCAGCCGCCCCCCCCCCAACCCAGCTCGCTGCCGCTGCCTCCCCCTCCCGGCCTGCGCTCCTCTCCCCGGCTCCTCCACCCCACCCTCTGCCTGCTCAGGATTTTGTCCCTGGGATCGTGAGCTGTGGCTTAAAATCCCCTCCCTCTGTCTTGGATGTGCTCGGTGCGTGTCTCTTTCCCGCGTGTGCGTGAGGATGCTTGGGGCTGGGCTGGCATGAACTTGGGGAGGGGTGCTTATTTCCCCCGGAAAACTCTGTTTCTGTGTTTTTTCATTCCACTTTCCCCTCCACCTCTTCATGCCCTTTATTTAAAATGGGGGAGGGCTGGAGACTGGAGTACTCTGAACCATAGATTCATTACTGCATCATCCTTTTGGAAGCTTAGCTTGGAAAAAGAGGAGTGAGATTTATTGCACTTGTAGGTCTAATTAGGGGGGAAGGGGGGCTTCTGGCCTGTTCACTGGTTCCCTCTCCTCTTCACCGAGCTGGGGCCGCCTCCTCCAGAGCTGTGGCCTTGTTTTCACCCCTCTACTTTCAAAGGAAAGTTTGTGACTGAACCGTGCTTTCATAGTTGTGTCATTTTTTTTTAAAGCATGATACTCGTTTTATTTCTTCACCAAACTCCACCCTCTGCTTAAATACTGCATACAAATTACAATTTACAGCGGCATTTACCGATCCTTCTGATTTGGCTATAATGCATAGACTGCAGCTGGCATGAGCTTCCACATCATTTAATCCCTGTGTTGTATGGCTTTGGTTTCTTTTAACACAACTTTTGATGTTGTATTTAGATATGCTTCATGTTCATGTGGCAAGAGATGCAGCACTTTTCTTATAAATATATCTAGCCATTTACAATTAAAGTTTATCTCCTGACAATCATTAAAGATGTCTTATAGTCAAATTAGTGATCCAGTCAATTTTGTAGAATGTAGATTACTCCTTCTTGTAACTGACTTTAAAATTATATTTTATATGCCACAAGAAAAGAAATTGAATTCCTTCAGATCTCAAGGAGCAGGCAAATATGACGACTTCATTTCTAGCTCCAGGGAGATTTTATAGGCATCTGAAAAACAAAAAACAAAACAAAGCAAAAAACTTTGAATTGTACTCTCATTTAATTGAAAAATAACTGCCAAGTTCAAAACTGTAATTAGAAAAAAGTATTCTAGCCATTATGTTTCAAGAGCTTAAATTGCACTGGGGCTTGCATTAAAATTAGAATCAATGCAAACTTAAGAAAATAGTGTATAACCTGAAGTAAGATAGCTACGTGTACATGGACATATCTATATTAATTTGCTGGGGGGGGAGAGTTCAGTAGCCCTAACTTTTCCTAAAGTTGTCTTTGTTTACATGGCAATTTAAAACGCTGGCACTGTTGAAGTAAAACATACACATTAAAAAAAAAAAAAACTTTGGTCAGCTTTAAGAACTCAAAGCATGCTTACGTTTTGCATTCAGATGGTTAATGAATCCAGTGTTTTTGCAGTTGCAAGCTCGTGCATTCACTGGGCAAAAGCTGGCTGCAGGTTGCAGTGGCACCGCGCAGGACAGACATTAATTATATTTTCCACTTTTTTCAATAATGTTTGGCTACTGTAAGTTCAACTTTTTTCTTGATTTTTTTTCAATTTTTTGTTGCTTTTAACAGTGAGAACCTTGTGTGGGGCGATGGGGAGGAGGGGATAGGGGAGGGGTGCAGGATACTTGTTTTCTCTTCAAAAGTTGTTAAGTGGTTAGTAGGGTATGTAACTTGTATCTATTTTAAGGATAATTCCGTAGCATTTTTAGAGAATATGGAAACATTTTGAGCAAAACCAGCTTGCTTGCAAATGAAGAGGCAGCTAGGCATTTGCCTAGAACCACCACCTTTCTCTGGTTTCGCCTGTTTTTGTTTTTGTTTTACCCTGATTTGGTTCCTTCTGGAGGGGTGAGTGGGATTTCATTAATCTGTGTGTGATTTGTTGGTGGTCGAGGGGCTGGGTGGCATTTTCTTGGCCATACCGGGCTGGGGGCCCGTAACTCAGGCCTAGTTCTGGCAGGGCTGGGGTGGCCAGGGGCGCAGGAGACGGCTGGGCATACCGAGCCGCGGAGCTGGAGGGCTTCACCCCAGATTGCCTCCGGGTATGGGCTGTGAGAGCGAGCGCCAAAGGAGATGCTCCGGGGCGCTTGTGGCTGCGGGAAGAACCTCCGCATTGTGTCGGGTGCGCTGCGGCACGGGATGTTCGCAAGCCCCCTGGATGCACATTGCCTCTTTTCTCTCTTTCTTTTCGTCAGCGGTTCAGCGAGGAAGAATGCCTCCAACTCAACCCAATCCAGGCCAGTACGCACTCACCAACGGGGACCCCCTCAACGGCCACTGCTACCTGTCCGGCTACATCTCGCTGCTGCTGCGCGCGGAGCCCTACCCCACGTCGCGCTACGGCAGCCAATGCATGCAGCCCAACAACATCATGGGCATCGAGAACATCTGCGAGCTGGCCGCGCGCCTGCTCTTCAGCGCCGTCGAGTGGGCCCGCAACATCCCCTTCTTCCCGGATCTGCAGATCACCGACCAGGTGTCCCTACTACGCCTGACCTGGAGCGAGCTGTTCGTGCTCAACGCAGCCCAGTGCTCCATGCCGCTGCACGTGGCGCCGCTGCTGGCCGCCGCCGGCCTGCACGCCTCGCCCATGTCCGCCGACCGCGTCGTGGCCTTCATGGACCACATCCGCATCTTCCAGGAGCAGGTGGAGAAGCTCAAGGCGTTGCACGTCGACTCGGCCGAGTACAGCTGCCTCAAAGCCATCGTGCTGTTCACGTCAGGTGAGGCTGCGGCCGCTGGGAGGGCAGGCCGCGCCGGGAGCGCCCGCAGGCCCCGCTCCGCTCGGGCCCGGCCTCCTGCGCCGCGCCGCTGCACCCGCCGCGGCCGGGCCCTCGCCGGACCTCCGGCCTGGCCGGGACCTGTGGCCCCCGCGCGGGGAAGCGGCCGGCGGCGCCGCTGCCATCTTTGGAGCGCCGCGGTGCGGGAGCTGAGGCGGCGCGGGCGCGGACGGCTAGGTGGCCCGGCCTGGCGGCCTGGAGCCCCGCGCGGGGCCGCGGCTGCGGCGGCGGCGGCGGCGGCGGCGGCGGCGGCGGGCGCGTGGCTGGCGGGGGGTGGGGCGGGGAGGCGGTGCCGTGGATCCGTCTGGCTGCGCGTGTGTGCGGTGTGCATGTGTGTGCGATGTGCGTGTGCGTGTGTGCCGGAGCTCAGCGTTTCTGGGGGAGGAGAGGGAAGGAAGAGAACGTGGGAATGTGGCTTTCTCCTCTGTGGCACGCTCCCTGGCTGACTTTCCCGACACAGTGAGACACAGAGAGGGAGAAAGAGAGGAATACGGGCAAATAAATCATAAATAATCCCGCTTTATTGCATCCTGATTTTCCCTTATCGGAAACCATTCATGTTTGCAGTTGCTGAGGTTATTGAGGGTCGTAAAAAACGTATTCGATCTAATCAAGAAAGATGAAAAACAAAAGCAATACTGTAGAACCCGCAAGTATGGGAGGATTCCCGCCCCGGAGATAAATCTCATAGCCACGCAAAACGCACGAACATTGGAAATTTAACAGAGTGCCTTAAAAATATCAAATTAAATGTAGGCAGTGGTAACATGCATGTTAACAATTTCTCTTATGATAGATGGTTCAAATTAACTTCCAGGAAAATGCATTAATGTTGTCTTTGAAGGCTCTGGTCCGAGCCTCTGAGAACACTGCCCCCCTTTTATTATTGTAACCTGCAAGAGGGAAACATATAAACACCCAGGACAGCAGGTAATGGGGGGAAATAAAAACAAAGCCAGAAAGGACGCTGGTGGGGAACAGAGCTGCTCAAACTGGGTCTCGGGCCTTGCCCACTGTGAGTAGGGTTAGCTGCCGGTTTACCACCCTTATTGGCGCTATTGTTTTTAATTCCTCCATTCAGAGAACAAATAAACCATCCTAATAAATCTATCCTAGAGGCAGGACCTCCAAAGGCCAAATTAAAACCACTCTTGAGCAGAGATGGCAAAACCCCTTTCCCAAGGCCTCATTGAACAGTAAGCAGTGGTATAATCTATCAATATTTCCTGGCTTTCATGCGTGAAGAATCATATTTACATTGTATTAAAATGACTCTTAAATTTGCACAATATTGTAATGTAGCAAATGTAGTATTAATATCGATCTGAACAGCAGATAATTTATTTAGACAAGAGCATCTCATTTGTATGCAGGGTGGCCTGAGCTGTGGACTTGGACTGCCCCCCTTTTACTTTCAGTGCAAATGCAGGTCTGCTAGTGGGAGAGGGAGTTATTCTTTGCAAGAGGATAAAGTGCGAACCTTAAAACAAATGGAAGATTTATTGAATAGCCTCCTCGGTGTTTGAATGCATTTTATCTTAATAAGTCTTCTTGATGGAAACGTGTTTTTCAAAAGTGACAAAGAGCCTGGGAAGCAGCGACCCGGCTGCTTTAGCTCTGGCAGGCCTGGGGCCTGTCTGGCTCTCCACTACCCAGCTCTTTAGCCAAATTAATCAGGAAGCAAGCCAGTGTCGGGGAAGCTGGGGTTTTAAAATCTCATCCAGTGAGGTGTCTTGAAGCAGAAATGTGACTTGGAGCTGGACAGAGGTCTTCTCAAGAAAAGTCTCCCTCCCTTTTCCTTGTCCCCCCCCCTAAGGTTCTTTGAACCCCCTTGACTTTTCTGATCTCCTGCCCTTTCCCAGAGAGAGGCAAGGACTGTGCAGGCTGTAAGGAAGACTGTGGAATTATTCATGCTTTCCTTTCAACTTTCCATCCTAAAATGTCCCTGTGAAAAGTGTTCCTTTAAAAAAAAAGTTTTCACAAAGATATTTCTTAAACCAAATCTTCAAGGTGTAAGGGAGGCCGAGAAGTGAACAATAACATTATTTTGTTGGAAAAATTGCAAGAAGAATATCTGAAAGTGGAAATAGAGCTGTCAGTAGTAATTCACCCCCCTTATCCATACAACACATTTCTACTTTTGACTAAACTTGTTTTGATTGCTAGCCAGAAGGGAATTCATGGGAAGCCTTCTCAAAGTCATCCAACTTTTAAGCAAACTTTGAATGATGGAAAAGACAGTTTTAGACATATTGTCCAACGAGGTTTACTCCGGATAAGTATTTGAAGCTGGCACGGGGGTTCCCTGTGGTGGTTTTCACATTTGGCCTCCGGATGGTATGTTTAATCCTTAATATTCTGGACAGCATCCAAGGACTAGGTCATGACCTGAACTTACTTTTTTTAAAAAATTCATTAATTCATACACCTCAATATTCTCTCAGATAAATGAGACTTTCCCCGAAAGGAGCCTTCTAGTTAACATAAATACAAGAAATCCATTTTCAGCACAATAATAACTTTGATTTCTAGTTATGGCAGCTGATTACATCTATATTTCCTGAACACTAAACTCTTCTGAATGCACAACATGAAATACATTCTCTGCACTACAAAGGCTAAGCTGGGAGGGCCTGAGCGGTAATGGTTATTTATTTACATAATTTCTTTTCCAGATACTGTAGAAGAAATATTGAGGGTTCCCACATTGACACTACCATATACAAAGCGAGACATGGGTTTTGCACATTCTGCCTCCTTTTCTTATCTGGGTATAACTCATGGAGTGTAAATATGTACTGCATCACACCCCCTGCTCACCTAGTTTCGCTACCACAACCAGACGATTGATCGAAGAGCTCATACTGTCAGTCCACAGTTGGGGGAATTCTGTTGCAGAAATATCCAAAGTAGGAATGAATATCTAGAGTGGGAAGCCAAGCCCAAATTAAGGCTCCTGCCCGAGGGAGGCTACAGGGCTGGCCGGCTGGCACTTTGCAGCGGGGCCCAGCTACAGGCATTCTGCCTTCAGAGGAGGAAAGAACTCGATGCAGCCAACACAGGGCCCAGGCATGCCTTTCCTGGGCTTCTCTCCCTTGGAGTAGCCCAGCTGGGGGAAGGGTAGTGACCTTGCACCCTGGGGGCCCTAAGTGTAAATATCAGATAAATATTTTACAAACCTGAGGAGACTCCATATGGGTCTTTTAAAAAAAAAAACCTGCTGGGGTATCAGTGGGTCCCTTTCATACTGCATTCTCTGAGGCTGAGAGGTATCCTGTGGCATAAGGGGCAGAGAATGCATGTCAAAGAAGATATATGTAAATAAGAGTCTGCATGGTGGTCATTCAGCAGGACCAGGTTAGGAAGCAAAGCCAAGGGCAGACCCTCAGGGTCCCCTCTCTAAGCATCGAAGCCCCAAACTGTTCCTGCCCTCATCCTGCTAACCATAAAATCTCACTGCCTTCCCAGGTCAGGCTAGTGTGACTGCACCCGAATGGCTGGCTAGAGTAATTAGACATCTGACAGGAACCCAATCTGGATCTGGGGTCAAAGGAGACCTGCCTCAGAAGTTCCTGAATTATCACTAGTTTTATTTGTATTTTTGCTCAAGGCCATAGCCTTGTAGATGAAGGTGTTAGAATGCTTTACAAATCCCAGTTCTTGAAATAGAGACATAAAGCTCAGAAACTCAGCAGACCCAGGTTTCGCTTTGAATCATTTGCTGTGTCTTCTTAGGGTCACACTTATCCATTCACAATTATACAGTGTCCTTTTGGGGGCATTGCCATGCATGAATTTCTTTCCAGATCTATATATATTAGCAAACTCTGCCTTTGATCTCTAGTCGACCTCCTGACTGGCTAAGGGCTCCTCTGTGATCTTCCTGTTTTTAAAATATTTATTATGAATACAGGAAACAACATGGGTGTTTGAACCAAGAGAGGAAGCCTTCACTTCATTCCTCTGATTCCACCTTCCCCTCCATTTGCTTGCCTCTAGTTAGTTGATACAGTATAAACTGCTGTCTTGAAATATTTTTAGTAGACCAAGAAGAGCCCTTGGTTGACGTGAGATTAAACACACAGGTTTTGAGATGCTTCCTTGGGTACAGGTCCTGCCACAGGAAGCCTATATCCCCAAATCCCCCCTCAACTCCCCACCTCCCAGTTCTGAAGCAGAAACAGCAGCTGTCTCCGGTCCAGCTTTGTGTCTGATCGCTGAAGTTGTCTCCTTTCTGCAGCCTGGAGTAACTGAGCCATATTCCTTCTGATTATCATACAGCTTACAGAGATGGGACCAATTTTCAATTACGTGATCTAAGGCACAGATAGAAGTGTTCACCCTGGCTGAGGATTTGCTGCAGAGCTCTTGCTTGCATAGAGAGTGGATCGCAAATCCTCTATTGCCAAAGCAGGAGCTTGATCTGATGCCAGGCCCTGCCAGCCTATGATTTCTTACCCCCTCGCATGTGTCTATTCACTATACAATCTAGGTTCTCCTTGAGGTTTCTGCTTGGGGTCATTTAGGTTTGAGAGGGGGACTCCAAGAAGCATTTTAGAACTGCCTCCAGGCTGCATATTTAGTCAGGGCTCCTGAATACCCCAAAACCAGGGGCAGAAGGGGCAGAAATCCTCCCTTTAATGAGCACAACGGAAAAGATGCTCCCCTGAAGGTGGAGGACAGGTTGCTGTGTACAGCAAACATGGCTCCAGCATCGTACATTATTTAATCCAAAGGTGAAAGAGGAGAAACAAAGGGACTGGAGAGGTTGCTGCCTCTTCAAGTGTGTGCCTGTCTCTCCAGCTCCCCAGGCCTGGTGGGAGTTTGATTTGTTTGTATTTGTGTTGGGGGCCGGGGGAAGGAAATAGTGAAGAAGGAGTAGGGAGGCATGGCGGGGAGGATTTCTTTTCTTCTTCCTTCTATTTCTATTTTTTCCCCTTTGCTCCTTAAAAGAAAAAAAAAAGTAAAATGAACGGCTTGCTGTTTGTGACTTTGCTGTCCGCTGACCTAACCGTGTGCCCCCTCCCCTTGTCTCTCCTTCCGGTGGCTGCTTGGGCAGATGCCTGTGGCCTGTCGGACGCCGCCCACATCGAGAGCCTGCAGGAGAAGTCGCAGTGCGCGCTGGAGGAGTACGTGAGGAGCCAGTACCCTAACCAGCCCAGCCGCTTCGGCAAACTGCTACTACGACTGCCCTCGCTGCGCACCGTATCCTCCTCGGTCATCGAGCAGCTCTTCTTCGTCCGTTTGGTAGGTAAAACCCCCATCGAAACTCTCATCCGCGATATGTTACTGTCTGGGAGCAGCTTCAACTGGCCTTACATGTCTATCCAGTGCTCCTAGACCTTGGGCGCTTCCCACCTGCCCCCACCCCCTAGAGACTCACAGGACCGGCGGGGGGCCGTGGACTCCAATGCCGCGGGGACACCAGGCGGCCGATGCAGGGTGCGGTGGGCCGGGCAGCGGGGAGGAGGGCCAGGGCGACAGGAGCAGCCCACCGTGCAGAAATGCAACCCGAGCTGCAAACCAGGAGAAAAAGAGACTCTTTTTAGTGTCAGATCTGTGGACACGTTGGAAAGGAAAGGAAAAAGACCTTGTGTCTGATGAGAAAAAGAAAAAAATTTGGAAGAGAGGACCATGAAAATTTTAATAAAACAGAAGGAGACTAACGGACCTTCCAGGATTTATTGTGGACAGATGTGGATATATTCTGTACAGAAAACAACACACATGGAAGTGGACCGAATCCTATGTAGAAACACACACACACGCACACACACACACATTGTTATTCATTTTGTAAAATACTAGTCTTTATTTTCATTTTTTTGTAAAATTTAAACATCGTATGCACATAAAAAAGAAACAAGAATTAGGGGAAAATAACATTTTCCAAATAATTATTAAAAAAATTGTCCTGTGTCTATGTATCTATATCTGTTTTGTATTTTTTTCTGGTTCCAAACCAGATTTCCTGTGATTCTATACTAATAATTTTTGATATAACCCTTTGCTTCTTATAATGAGTGCGATATATGTTGTCGAGGCTGTTCTTCAAGAATTAAAATTGAAGTGAAAATTTAAACAAAAAATAAAAGAATTTAGCAAAACCCACGTGTCTGGTTGCTTGACAGATGTCATCAGTGCAAGAGAACCCTCCAATTAATTTCCACTCTGATTATTATTAGAATGGCGGGGTGAGGGGGAAAACTTTTAAGGTCCATTACCAAGTTGGCTAGATTTATTTCCTAAAAGCAAGCAGCTGCTTTGGTTTTGTAAATGCGGAAGGCCAGGCTCTGCATGGGACAGAGTGGGGGGTGGGTGTCAGGGCACTTCGGTGCCGGCAGCAGCCATTGTGACCTTGTAGGTGGTGGGCAGCCAGCACGCAGCTGGCCAGGAGGCTGGAGCAGGCCCGGTCCCTCGGGGTTGAGTCTCTGCGCTGCCTGCTTCAGTATCTGCAGGTGGGAACTTGCCTGGCTGGAGAGGATGGAGCCCTGACAGTGGGGGGGTTCAGCATGGAGAGGGCCACTCTGACACCTCTGCGTCCCATCTGTGACTGGAGGGTCAGCCTCTTCCCAGCTCTGGGAGAGAAAGCTGGGGATTCAGCTGCGAGCCCTGGCTTTGCTCCTCCTGTGGTCCGCTATATCTGGCTACGGTTTGCCCTTCACTCCAGACCCTGTCACAGGGGTTTCCCGGGAGGGCCCTCTAGCTCTGTGGGGCATCTGGAAGGGCCCCACTGTGGCACTTAGGAGTGTAGACCTGGAACCTGGGAGTCCAGCAGCTGGGCTGGAGCAGATTCTTTCCAGAAGCAGTGTGTGCGTCTTAGTGGCCCTTTCAGGGCAGCAACCTCCTGCTGAGGTCTCCCCTTTGGGGTGTGTGGGGGTCTGCTCTCTGCAACAGCTTTCGGAGCACGAATGTTTTATAGGATCCAAGTTGGCACTGTGAGAACACATATTGCCAAGGGAGCTTTTTCTTAACATATTAATAAAGCCAGGTCTTTTAAAATAACACCTCTTCCCTCACCTTCTCTCCCAGCCCCAAACAGGCACGGATGAGGCAAGAGCTTTACTTTCTGAAGTCAGTGGCAAAGTTTTGCTCTCAATTTGCTGTCTACAAGTCTCCAGGTGGCCTCACCCCTTTAAAAATGCATGAACAAGCTCCAATCCACCTAAGGTTTTAATATTCTGGGGGCAGAGCAGCCCGGCAATGCCACCGCTTTCTGTGAAGAAGACCCTGCAGGTCCGCCTGGGGACCGGCCCGAGCCCTAGGGCAGCTAGACGGATAGGATATGTGGAGTGTGGAGCCCCTGGGGCCCTCCTCCCTTCCAGCAGGTCCCACCCGGCCCTGGGCCTCACCCTTGCACCACACCCAGGGGCAATGGTTTTGGGTCTAGGCTGACTTCTTTGCAGGTTGTGCACCCAAGGCAGGAGGATCGTGGGAAGAACTCGTATTTAACCACTGACCGCCCCCCGGGAAGTCTCAGGGAGCCTTCCCGGGAGTGGGGGGATTAGGGTGGGCTGGGCTGCTGCGGGGGGCTGCTGAAGGGAGCCGAGCTGCCTCCAAGCACTCACCGATCTTTCCTACCTTTCTTGAAATGAGATGTAAATATATTCATTACGGTGTGATCCCTCTGATGAAAACAGATAAACATTTTCGTAGGTCAGAAACGTATTTTTCAATTAATTTCAATATGGAGGCCCAAGCGTAAGGCACCCAAAGTGGGATTGGCCAGGAAGCCGAGGCCCAGGGTGTAGGAAGCACTTGTTCCAGGGCTCAGAGTTGACAGTGCTAACTTGTCTCTTGCTCAACAGCCTACAGCCTGGGGAATCCCAGTGACCTTTCTAAGCCTGGGCCTAAGCTGGAGGGGTGGGGGTGGGGGGTGACCAGCACAGCATAGGAAGAAAAGCAGGCCTTCCTGTGGCCTCACAGACTCCCTCACAGGTTTGGTCTAGGAACCAGGAGGCCCTGGGGATGAGCAAGAGATGCCCAGAGGCGATTTCTGGGATCTGCGGGCTGTGGGTTTCTCCTCCGCTGTCTCCTTGGTGGCTGGGGTAGTCCCCGCCTGCATTAAACACAGAGAGACAGTCATCTTCAGAGCTCTCTGTGCGTCTCAGCCAGAGAGATGGAGCCTTCCCAGGGGCCATGTGGACGCCCCTGCAGAGCAGGACAGGCTGTCCGCAGCCCGAGGCTTTCCATTCTCAGAGCACGCAGTTGGGCCCCATGAATCTGCTCGGGCTAAGGGAAGGTTTACGAACTGAGACAGGCATCTAAGCCACTGGGTGAAGCTTCCGACAAACAGGAAGCATCGTCTCCGCTCCCGGCCATCTAAAATCTCCTTGGCCGGGCTGACCAGTGGCCATGGCGGGGGAGCTAAGGGCCGAGCGGCCCGGGGGCCCCTCGCAGTGTGGAGCAACAGCCCACTAGAGGCCGGGGTGCCCCCTCAGGATCCTGTGCCACCTCAGACCCTTGGAGCCGCTGGGCAGAAGGCCACGAGGAGCAGGTGGGAGTCTCCTCTGCCTGGGTGGCTGCCCGGAGGCCCCTGAGCACTGAGCCACCTTAGAGCCAAGCGCCAGGGGGAGCCCTGGAACCCAGGTGTGAGGCCGCAGGCAGGTGTAGCCCAGAAAGTCCGCTGGAGGACTCAGGAGAGTGGGGCTGGGTGAACTGGGTGGGGTAGAACCGACGGGCACTCCCAGGGTCAGAGGAAACCCATGTTAACAGTTGGAGAGTGTCCCACACAAGGTGACTTCCCTCTGGAAATTACCTGTGACATATGAAAGTCAAACGTTGAGAATTTTGGGGGCTTTGAAGTCGGTTTAAACTACTTTAGCCACAAACTTTGCTGAAAGCACCAAAAAAGGCTGTCTTGGGACTTGCTCTCCTCCGGCAATTTCTAGGGACTATAGCTGCGCCTCATCTGCCGCGGAGGGACAAGGACTGGCGCAAAGGACTTAAAATATGACCTTTGCCGCGACATGCACATCCCAACCTGCGGCCAGGCCTGGCGGAAGCCCGGGGGTGGGGATCGGCCTCCCTCCCGGCCACCAGGACCACCTTGGCTTCCGGAACTCTGCACCTCGGTCGGTTCAGGCGCTTGGTCTCTGGCAGCCGCAAAGGGTCTCCGTCCGCTCCTGGAAGCCCCTCCGCCCAACTTTGCGCTCAGGGGCGCTGGGGATCTGGAGGCCCCTGCACCCAAGCCTACCTGAGCCCGTCTGCTTGGAGTGTGCAAAAGTTTATTTTTAAAAAATCCTGCTTCTCCTCCTCCGCTCGTAGGCAGTCCTTGTATCTCCTACAGCGGCAGAATCACCTCGTAAGCTCCTCGATTCCTCAGAACAAATCACCTGAATGTCTCTGCAATGGGAAACCGTAAAGCAGCGTGGGGAGGGGATTCAGGGAAACACAAGTGGGAACTAATAAAACTCTTGTTAGAGGGCCTGCTCAGGATTCGTGGCGTCACTGGGCCTTTTACTTGGAAAGCCAAAGAGTTGTATTCCTAAATGAGTTAAAGACCCATTTACCTCTGTCGTGTTCTATTCATCAAGCCACAAGTTGAGAGTTCCTAACATGAAACTATTTGTTTGCTTACACAACCAGCTGGGCGCAATTTCACGTCTGAGATATCTATCTGAAAGCGCCTCTCATTTATTATCTCTCCTTGTCAGCGAATCCATTTTCCAGCTCTCCCTCCCCCCGCCTTTGGACTTTATTTATTTATTTATGGTGGGACTTCTTTGCCTGGGAGAACCTGGGTCTGGAAGGCTCCCGGGGGAGCGGCCGCTCCCTACGCGGTTTCCGCTGCGCCCAGGGCGCGTGGACCAGGGGCCGGTGGAGACGAGCTCGCCGCCACCGCTGACCCCCGGCGGCCGGCAGGCCAGGGTGTGGGGCGGGCAGCGGGCGGGCCCGGCCGGATACAGCTGAGCTGCCTTTCTCCCTAGATGTCCTCCGTGCTAGCTCTCCCAGAGTAAGCCACAACCACCTGTGCGAGGAGGGGGTGGGAGGAGGCCGGGAGGGGAGCTCAGGAGCCTCTCCCCGAGTTAGGGGGCCGAGATATGAATTTGAGAGATGCTTTCACAAAGCCTCACCTAGTCCCGCGGGGCCAATCTCTTCTCCTGGGCCGGAGCGCAGAGTGAGTAACCAAGATGTAAATAGTTGTGTGATGGGTTGGGGGAGGGGGCAGCGCATTTATTGTGTGCGCTGAGGGGAGAAGGCTGCACGTGGTTTCAATTTTGAAGCACAAAGAAATAACGTGCAATGCAGAAAATAGGTTTATGAATGTAATTGAGAGGAAAGAAAACAATTAACACGGTGCAAGGTTGCACACTCGATTGGCCACCCCTCGCCTTCTCTTCCACCCCAATTTTGAGAAATCCGGATCATGTGAATAGAGTAGGTCTAGGCAGTTGGATCGGGCTGACAAGGGAACCCCTGATGGAGGTCACAGTGATGGGTGGATAATGTGTCTATCCATCTCCTAGTCTGCTAAGGCCTCCTCCAACCAAGCTGATAGAAAGAGATCAAATCCCCCCCAGTCCAACGTATAAAATAGCCCCAGTTGTAAAGATGGAAAGGAGAAGGGGTGTCTGTAAGGGAGGGGAGGGAAAAAAGAGAGCGAGGGATTTCTTTAAGAGAGACCAGGCTGGTCTCCGCAAGCTATCCTATTGTGTTGATTTAGGAAGACATTTGCTGTATATAACGCTTAAGGCTGAAAATATCATTGCGCAGCCAGATAAATAAAGCGTTGGCCCAACGGTGGGGTCAGCGATCGATCTCTGGGCTCAGAGGAAAAAGGAGAGAGGCAGGGTCATGCGCAAGCCTCTGTCTGTGTGCTTGTCAGTCGGCATGCATGAGCCTGAGTGTGTGTGAACGTCAGGGTGTACGAGAGAGAACCGAGTCTTCAGCTGGCCAAGAGGCTCATTAGCATTCCTAACCCATGGACCTGCACTGACAACTAACAGAGATATCCCGCTCACCACCAGGCCTCCTCTCCTTTTGTCTTCAGATCTGGAGGAGAAAAAGATTTCTCGGTGGAAGCTGAAGCCTGAACTTCCATGTGGTTGTTGGAGATTCTGGGTATAAGAGAAAAAAAAAAAAAAAAAAAAAGGACGTGCCAGGATCTCGCCTGATCTTTTACTCTGCTTTTAAAAACTTCCCTCCTAAAAAAAGAAACTTTTTTTGCTTTTCTCTCTCAAAGTGTAATATGCTTGTTGAAACTCCAAGCTTAAATGAGACAGAAAATCCTCTGAAAATATTTTGCCTTTTCTCCTTGTTGACACGCAGAGAGGTGGATGTTTATATGTTTGGCTCACATACACATGTAAAGCCGGTACTTTTAGTTAAGGATTTCTAGAATATAGCAACCAGGGGTTGTTTGAGCTTTTTGTTTCTCTTCTTTCTTTGCCTTGCTTTTGTTTTTTGTTACGATAAAATTCCTTTTTATTTTTCATAATAAATGCCCTGCTTCTTACTTTATCAGTCTGTTGTTTAAATAAACTACAACTTTCAAAATTAAAGGCTCTAGTTTTGTATTAACCATCAGAAATAAGCAGTTTTAGAGACCTCCACTATTGTAAGAAACATTTAAAAATAATATCCATTCATGCAGTTTTAATCACCTTACACCTATCTGGGGGAAAATGTCTTTTCACCATATCTCACAGGGATAAATATGTATCCACTTTGCTCTCCTAGATCCTGTGCCTTGATCGCCATCAAACGAGGCAGATAGTTTTACACTGGAGTGTACAAATTATCCCATGTTGACAGATGTTTGTCACTTAGTAACTTCTTTCCAAGTTTTTCCCCCTCCCCTAAGCCTTCTTTCTAGCTTGCTTTGTTGTTTTAAAATATGCATGTCTCTCACTGGAATGCCAGTCACGAGTGCAAACTTTGTGTCCAACCTCCCACATGAAATGATCCTTTTAGAGGGAACTCGATATGTCTCAATCTGCACTTAACTCAAAGCCTCTGAGTACGGGCCACTCACTCACTGGTCCTGGCTCCTAAATAACTCAACAGAAACGAGTTTCCAACTAAAAATCCCCTCGAATGTCTCCCAGGGAAGAAATATAGCTCCTATAATTAAAGGAGGCAACGGCCAGAGGGGGAATGCAGCCGGCAGCCAAAAAAAAAAAAGTAAGAGTTTTATTTATTTGCTGATTGAACTTGTGTTGTCATGACCAGCAGGTTTATCCACACTGGAAGTGCTGGAGGTTTGTACTGTGTGTGCACAAGAGGGAGTGGTGGAGAGGACGGGGAAGGGGAAGGATGACATGGAATAAGAAGAATGAAAGTGAGAAGGACAACTTTGGGAAAGAGAATATGATCTGTGGGACAATGTAGGGAAATTTCTTTGCACAGGATTTGAGTAAAAACTTTTAGTGAGGAATATGGGAGGGGGGGATGCTCAGAGGAGATGAAGGGGTAATTATAGTAAATTCTTGAATGCAGGGTATCATCAGGAAAAGGAGGACTCTTAACTGTTTTCCCTAGAAAAGTAATGTGACAGCAGGAAAATTATTAGCTGTGCTGTGTGTGGCAGTTTGGGTATGTGGGGGGTGGAATTATGAAGAGAGGAACCAGAGGGAAGGGAAGAAGTTCCAGGACTCCAAGCAGAAGTGTCAGGGAACCAGAAGCCCTCCACCCCCCTTGGCAAAAGTTGCCTAGTAGGTGTGGATGTGAAATCTTCTCTAGAAGACATCATCTTTGCATCTTATTTTAATTAGTTTCATCTATTTGAGCTGATTCTGGCATTAGAATCGCTTACAGGATGATTCAGCTCATGAGATGAAGAACATCTCGCAATCTCTTCTACCACCCCCCAAAAGCTTCAAAACAGAAGGACTACTCAGGCTGGGCAGCTCATTTCTATTAAAAAGGCAAAACTTTAGCACTGATGAAAAACAGATGAATTTTTTCTCCCTCTCTCTGAAACAGTTACTCTCTTTTACTGATGTGAAGTGACGTCAGCAATGCCTGTCCTATCCCCTTGGAGAGAAGGGAGAGAGGAGGAGGGGATGGAAGGAGGGAGCTGGGAGAAAGAGCTAGAGAAAAAGAGAGAAAGCAAACCGGGGGGAAGAGGGGAAAGGGACAGGGGTGGGAAGGAGAGAATGGGAAGGAATATTCTACACTTTGGGGCCAAAATTCCACAAACTGTGGGCAAAACAATGCTTTAGAAGCCGGTGATTGATAGGACACCTTTCTCTACTCTCCCTCGATCTGCATATTCTAACATATGGAAAGCTTACAGGCCCTGTGCACTTATAGAAGCCGATAATGCATTAGCTCTCAGCAATATTTACAGCACCACTTTTAATACACACCAGATGGTTCGCGACTGTGCGGCCTCAGCCAGCTTGCTCCTCGATTTCACTCGGCGGCACTTTGTTGCAATTACGCTCCACGCTGAGACCAATTTTATTGGTGACCTATTTTTCATATTTGCAGCATTTTATGTTAAAAACCTCGTCTCTGGCCTTTTTGTAAAGGGCAGCGCTCAGGAAGGGAGAGCTTAGGAGGACGGCGGGGCTGTCTAGGTGGATATTAATATTTATCATGATGTTACATACCTCGGGTTTAAGTGAGTAAACCGGATAGACATAAGTACTCGGGTCATTATGTTTGTTCACTCACCCCCTGTTTGTCAGACCCCCACGGACTGTCTACACGGCGCGCTCGCTTCAGAGTCAATACATCCGACCATAAATATTGTATTCCATTAATTATCACGCCACTGGCTTAGCCTGGGCGCCGGCGTCCTCGAGCGACGCAGGGCAAATGAGGACGCTTCCTGAGCAGATTTCTAGGCTGGGAACCCCGCTGAAATTTCCGCAGTGCCTGGGAATTCCTAGAGCCCGAGCGCCCGGCTCAACTCGGGCTGGGCCTGGGGCCGGCTGGCGGGGGAGGGGGTGAGGCGGGCGGATGCCTGACGCCGCCAGGAGCGCTCAGTACCTGTTATCTTGCCACGCAGAAGGCCACAGGGAGAATCCCATTTGGCACGCCGGGAAAGGCTTTCAACTTTATCTCCCGTCATGTAAATATCCCCGAGTGCCCGACTGAGGGACTTTGTTTTGCATCGAACAATATAAATATCCTCTTTGCTGCAACGCAGGTGTGCGCTTCCTACCCGAACTCTTTTTTTTTTTTTTCCCTTCCTCGTTTATAGTACCTCTTTATACCCCCATCCCCTGGTTAAAAAAAAAAAAAAAAAAATCACAGATGTTTACTTTATTGATATAACCTATACCATGGTTAGGCTGAGGAAAATATGCCTCAACTAACAGTCATTTAGCAAATAATAGAGGCGTTCTGGATGCTTTCCAACGTTACACATGTAGTTGGTCATAAAATGATACGTGAAAAAATTAACATCTGCTTTCCTAAAATAAAGTGTGCCAAGTAGCTTTTTATGAATGCTTTCCTCATTTTAAAAAGAAATATGGAGAGATAAACTGGCACCCAGATGTATAGCATATTTATAATGGCTTTAGGATTTAAAGGTAGAGTATTCATTGCACAAGCCATTTAAAAACTGACGGTTTAAAAGCTCCTTAACCCCAGACATCTTCGAATCCTTAAGAGTCTTCCAAATTGTATTATTTAAAGAGGAATTTACTGTAATTTAATTGTGTATCAAGGCAGAACTACGTGCAAGTCGGGGCACTGCGGCCTGAGCTCAACAGAAATTCCAACTCGCCTTTTATTTACCTAATTTCTCAGCAAGGTTCCCAGGCCCTTAAGAAGGCAGAGCTGGAAAGTTTAGTTGGGCTCTTTTTTGTTGTTGTTTAATTCCACTATTAGGAAATGAGGCCTACCTTTGAATTATTTCATTAGGATTTGGCCTTTTGGGGGAAGGGGTGGGAACCATAATCATTAGTGGCTTTTTATTATTTCTACAATAAATGGCTAGATTCTTTGTTGAATAAGCTGCTTGAATGTTTTGCAGATGTTCCACTTAGACCAAATCTGACCCCCTATTTCCTCCCAAATAAGTCGCATAAACTCTCCCTCCACTGCCTTTACTCGAGAGCATGCTCCCCCCACCCTGGCAAGTTTATAAGTGTCGAGCATATTCTTATGAAATTTCCACCTAACTGCACACACACACACACACACACACACACAAATACATTTACACACACACACACACTCCCACCCACTGAGCCTCTGAGCGTGGCAGAGGGTAAGAGAAGAGAAAAAAAGACGAGAAACTGGTGAGGCGGAATGGAAAGGAGGAGGGAAGTCGGCGCAGTGGTTACACTCCTATGAGGAGTGCGCCCTCCCTGGGCCCCTCACCCCCCTTTGTGCCTTGGGTTTGAAACATGGGGGGTGGCCCAGGTCCGTTTCCCCCAAAGTGCCGGGAATCTCGATTTGCCCAGCGTTTGGGGCGTCCGCTCAAGGTGTTTCGGGCCCGTCCCAGCGGGCTGAGGCCGAGCCGGGCCAGCCCGGCGGTCATCCCGGAGCATCCCTTCCGCGGCACCGCCCAGCCGCCGCAGCCGCGCGTGGGCACCGAGGCCGAACAAAGGGCTCCGTGGGGCGCGGGGCGCGGGCACGTGACAGGCCCGGGCGCCGCGTCGCGAGCCCCCGCTGGGAGGGGCGGCCGACCCGGGGGTGCCGGGTAGCTTCCCGACATAAAAAGCGCTGCGGGCCTCGCGCTGGCTGCGCCGGGCCGCGCGCCGCCGGGATGAGAAGTACTTGTCTGGCTCCGCGTTGGAGAAGCCGCACGTCTCATCTCTCCGCTCTTGCTTGAAAAGCACTCGGAAGAAACTGTGTGCGCGGGGAGGGCCGCGGGGTGGGCAGGGGCCAGGCTGCGAGGCTGAGGGGGACCGGCCTGGGGGTGGATGGGAAGGAGGTGGAAGAAGTAGCTCCTTTCTGAGTGACAGGACTCCTTTTCAAAGAGCAAACGGGGAGGGGCGGGTGGGGAGAAGCTCCGCGTACGCACAGGAGAATTTTCAAGGTTTCGAAGTCACTCCCCCTCCCCTCCCTTTAAAGACAGAGATCTCTCCTTTTTCTCTTCTTTTCTTTCCTTTCTTTTTTCTTTCTTTCTTTTTAAGGTAGGAAGTGCGTGTGCCAACGTGTCTTGGTGTATTTCGGGAGAAAGAATGATGCATTAAACTTTAAAAAATCTTCTTGAGTTGGTAAAAATTATTGAAAACATTTTAACATGTTTTTGTGGACTCACTGACCAGAGTGGATAAGTCAAGCTCTCGGACAGAGGTCTTTAGTCAAAGATGATATGTTTGTTAGGGAAAGAAAGTTTCCCCTCACCCCAATAACAAAACCTATCACAGATTTACTTCTTACTAGAAAAGAGTGTGTCCTTTTTTGAACACCTCTAAGGTGTCAGATGCCTCTGAGAAATCAGGTTGGGTGAGTAAAACTCATCACACACGCGCCGATTTTTAAAGCCTGCCTGGATTTATAACTTAACCTTAGAAACACGTTTATTATCTCCATTCTCAACCTCAGGTTTAAGAAAAAAGTAGTGTTGGAGGACCATACCTTATAGAGGAGAAAAGCTTCTTTTAAAAAAAAGATTTAAACCCACAGTACCAGTTGTTTGTTGTTGTTATCATGATTATGATGGTTATTATGTCATCCCTCCTTTTTGCACTTGATCTGATGAGAGAACTTTTTAAAAGAGTGTGAAATGAAGGACACAAAGACAGTATATCAATGAAAAGAAGAAAGTGGCCCTTTTAATGAGAACTAAAGAAAACCCAAATGTAGATGAAGTGTACCGTAAAAGCTGCTTCAAAGTCCATCTTAATTCCCTTGGGCTCAGTCATCACAAACATGTGGTAATTGGGAGTCCTGCATGGAGGTAAGACAGCCATGGGCTGGGGATCGTGCAGATGCACCTCCCTGCCCTCTAGTTCCAAATACATTTTAACCAAGAACTTGGAGACCTTACAGAACCCAGGTTTGGCTACTTAACTTTCAAATGCTCTATGCCCATTAAAGTAATTTTTTCCTTCTTGAGTAACTGTGCTCACGAAGGGAGCTTCATCCTCCACCCCACCTCACCCCTCAGCAGGTTGGAATATGCTGGGCCATATTCTAGGTTTTGACTATTATTTTGTGATCAGCTCTGTTTAATTTTCTATTTATTTTCAGACCTCAGCCTTTCTGGATCACAAAAGTCCCCACAAGCAACACAGCAATAAATCTGAACAAAAATAAGACAGATTTCCTCATCGATGTGTAATAAAGTTAAAGGACATTGTTTTGTCAGACAAGCGCTAAGTAGAAAATAAATCTCAGAGTCTGGGGAAACAAAACGGAGCGCTGCTGGCATGTGTGTAAATTTACTTTTAAAAGCAATAAATCAATGTTAAATTAAACAGCTGGGTACCCTGTCTAGGAGAAGGTTTCGTGTTTAAGAAAACCTTGATGGGAGAAATGTGCTATTTAATCAGACACCAATAACAAAAAAAGTTAAATTTTTATTGTGATCCAAGGCAAGACTGGCCTGGGAATGTCTCTGAACTTCAGAGAGGAAGAGGGGAAGAAGAGGCAGTGTGAACTGTATCTACAGTTTCTATCTTCAGATCTTGACATATGTTTTCAGGCATAAGGAGACGAGGAGGTTTCATAGAAATGTTTTAGATGTTTTGTAAATTGTAGCTTAAGCTCCTCATTGGCTTAGGTTTGTTGGGTGGGATATGATCTTTGTGGGATTTTTCCTCCTGTAACTGCTATAACCTGTGGAGATGTTTTACTGAGCATGTGGGGCATATTCTTATCTAACACTTCCTTGATTCTCAATGTGATTGTTTTGCACAGTAAATAGCAGAGTAGAAAATAAAAAGAATTGTTATTTCATATCTATTATGTCTTGCTTTTTTTCACCGAGAAGCAAACCTGAGATTGGAGTAGCAGTTAAAAATCAACTGGAATATTTTAATATTCATTTTTCTAAGTTTTTTGTTTGTTTGGTTGGTTGGTTTATTTTCACAAAACACTTAATTGGGAAAATTTGTATGTGTGGGGTTGGAGCAGGGGACAGAACAATAGAAAACCCAAGCTCTGGCTCCGCATTCTAAGAACAATGTGAATCGATGAGTTATTATAAAGACAATATTCAATAGCAGCAGATTAGGAGTAGTTTAAGGCTAACACGTACATACACGGATTCCCCCACCACCAATCTTAAAATGAAATTCCAGGAAGAATCAACAGAAGTACTTTAGAAAGCAGACATGAGATGAACCCCTTAGTCTTTTGCATTCAGATCAGCTAGTTTAAAAGAAAAATATGGGATTCTTGCCTATACAGAAACCAGCAAACTGTTCTTTACTTTCTTCATATCACAATCTCAGAAGCTGTGTTTTGTTAGCCAAGTTCCACAGAATATTCATATAATTAGGGAACATCATTCAAACCTAAAAGATGGGGAAAGTGCTGCTTTCTCCCTCAAGCTACAAACTAACAGGGATATTTGGCAGCATCTTGGCTACCTTTGACTTTTCTTCAGCCAAAGGAAATATCAAAGACCCGGTTGCCTGGAGAAGAATAAAGTTATGTTATTTATATTTTGAAGGCTGCATTCAGTTTCCATGACCGGTCGTGGCTTGTTAAGGAAATCTGTGTCTTATGACACTCAGAGATGGCTCGAATTGCGTGTCAGGAGACGTCTGGGCAGCCTTGTAAACTCAGAATGACTTCTCAAATCCTGCTAGGATTTCCCAGCGATGTGCTTTCCTGTGTGCTGAACCCCTGGGAGTCATGTCAGCCCAAGGTGAGCCTTTCAGGCACTGCTCTTGGTCCCCATCTGGAGAGGAAGGTGCAGAATTAGTTAGATGCTGCGCTGGTTTTGGAGGTGGGGATGGGGGGAACGGAAAGGCCGCTTGTTCTAATTAAAGACAATAAGCAACCCTGTGAGGAGCTGTCCTTTAGCCTTAGCCTGAGGCAGAAAGGGTCTGTCTCACCTCAGTAGTTAAGTCTGTTTGAGCTGGCTTGTGGGGCGAAGAGCAGAAACCTGCAGGTAGCGTTGGGCTCAGGTGAGACTGGGCCAGTGGTTAAGTCGCAGCGAGTGCATCTTTACCTCCCAATTCCCTAGTCGCTCTGTGCTCTGCGCTTGACTTTGATTCTAACTTTGCTTGCTAGATGGCGCTCGGTGTCTCAGGACCTTCCATTTCAGAATTAAAGCGGCTTTTTAGTTAGCACCGTTGTTCTCAACTAGTTGTGGGCATTTGATTAACACAGTGCTGGTAATGTTATTACTGCCCTTGTTTTTGTCACCCTTGTTCACTTTTTGATTAAGGTAGCGCCCAGGTGGGAGCTGCCCACCTTAATCCGTATAATAATAAAATTGAGTGAAACTCTGCACCTGAATTTAGGGTACATTTATGGCTCAATTATCCGTTCTGATGCATATCAAAAAGCACTTCTGTAACTTTTCCTCCAGTAATCTGATTGAGGTTTTCAGGAAGAAGATAAATCAGCAGGTCCAGATGGTTATTTGCCGTCCTTGAGGTTTACCACCAAGAGCTCACCTCCCGCTCCCACTACTATTACCTATTTCCATTTCAAGATGAGTTAAGCTAATCTTAGGGAACTTATTACTTTCATTTATCATTATGGCATGCCACTCATTGGCTTTAAAGTATTATAATTTGTTTAAAGCCCAAATAACTACAATTCATGTCCACAAAGAAATGTGTTTTAATATTAGTAATAAAGGCTACCATAAAGCTTGTGAAGGGCTATTTGTGGATTCTAATGTATATTTATTTTAATCACTAGGTGATTCTTCTCAGATATTCAAAACACTTTTAAAAAATACTTCTTTGTGTTGAAGCACAAAGAGACAAAATCAATAGTTCTAAGTTTCTGGTGGAAAAAAATTAAGATGAGCCAAAAGGACCTGTATGTTGTTCTGTTGAATGAAGACGTCACTTTCACAGCACCCATCACTCTCAAACCATTGTGCGCCCCTTAAAGAAAAGGTTGCAGGTGAGGAAGGCAATGGAAAAAAAAAAAAACCTTCTATGTAGATATTTTACAAACATTTTAACAAAAGAGAGTTTAACTTGCTACTTGCTTTTAGGATTTAGAGAACTAATTTGTAGAGAAATATTCCATCTTTAGGAAAATGAATAACACTCAGAGCTGGGTGGTTTGGAAACCTTTTGTCAAACCTTGGCTGCTTTGGTGGAGAACCCCGCGGTCTCCCTTTAGGTGTTAGGCTGAAACTAGCAGGCGCTGAAAACCTAAAACGGAAAATTTACAACTTGATCGGCCCCAGCCACAAACCAAAAAACCTGCTACTGGTGCAAACATATGTTCCAGATTAAGTTAGGCAAATGGCTCTCGTTTTCTCAGGGTTGAAAGTTGATCATGAAAATTCAAATTTGAGTAAGCTCTGCTTCCAATGGATCACCAGATCCTCAAACGCTTATAAATCTCTCCCAACCATTTACTCAAGAGATTTCATATATTTTATTACCTTCTTGAGAGCTTAGTTTATAATCTCCTGCAAATTTAATCCAATCAGGTATTATTTTCCGGGAACACATCTAGTTTTAAAAGTTGGGTAAGTTGAAAACTAGGTGTATTCTCTTCTCTAATGTTAAACTGCTAGATAGCTAATGTGTGACTCAGTTGCTCTAATGCTTTTTCTATTTCTTCACATACAGACTAACTTTAAAAAGCAGAAATTAAACTGCTGGATTTATTTTAAAGTTTCTTTAAAGTTTTATTCACCAGAGGCGTAGGTGATATTTTTCACAGCATGAGACAAAATAAGAGAGTGTTACCCAAGCCTTTAATTATGTCAGGAAAGACTGAAATCATGATGTTTCTTTTAATGGGGATAAATGTATTTTGCAACCTCCCTGTGGTCATACAGCCATCTCCCAGCTCAGTCATTTGTAGACCAGTCTGGCTATTAAGATGTCTTGTAAGCCAGATTAGAATTAGCTCCCGATTCTCCAAGATGGCTAGCTCCCTGGGCAAGTTGCAGAGGATGGAGCCTGGCATCAGATACCTTGGGTCCCTTCCTATCTCGGGATAGGAAGACATTCCCTATTACCTACCCGAACTTGCATGATCATCCTGCAGATTTTAACCAATATTGTCATGTTGAAGTTTGATAGTTATTGTTTACATTTCTCCCTTCCCCAAGGGGTCTTGGAAAGTGTTTAAGAGATTATTGATTTCCAAGAAACCAAATAAAGAAGGCTGTTCTTTTATAACATATGAAACACACACTTCAACCAAATAGGCAGTGTATATTTGACATTGACAAATGGGCAAGAGACAGGAAACTTATTTTAAAAGACTTTGAAGGAGGAAAAAAGCGGATAGGACAGAAACAACCCTCTAGAAGAGTGGGGCTGGAATTAAAGAAAAAGCTGGGATAAGGTGTGTGTTGCGGGGGGAATGGCCATGTGTGCTGTAAAATGGTTTAAAGTTTCATCGAACACATGCAGGTGGTGAGCAAACATCACTGGAGAACCTCCTTTTCAGGGGGACCTAATCAGTATCACTCAGTGTTTTGATTGATTTGTCTTTTGAAAACAAGAAAATCAAGTTTTCTTGCACTTCTTTTCGCCACATTTTTTTCTGGCAAAGTGGTCCTGAAATATCCACCCAGGTCTGGGAGTTTCTGATTAACTTAGAATAGCCCACAAACATCATTCTGAAACTCTGTCAAGAATACACTTAAAAAAAAAAAAAGACATTCCTGATTAATTAAATAGAGATCTTAGCCACCCTGTCCGCGGGTCATAAGGGAAATCTCCAGTGAAGGAAAGAGATTCCCAAAAACCCAGATTGAAGGAACAAATGCTGGACACCCAGGAGTTCAATAACTGCTCTCGATTCCACCCAAATCTCCACAAGTTCCCCACACCAACAGAGGAAAGTTCCACGTCCTTCTCCACACCTGATTCTCTTTCTTGTTCCTGAACCTCTGGAAGGTAAGAATGAATATCCATTTATCCAAAGATGGAAACCCAGTTCATAGAATACATTCCGTAAAAATACACCAACCAAAGACATTCAAACATTATGGAGATATTTCAGTTGTAGTTTCACAACTGGGAGGTGGATCCCCAGTCTAGAATATGCGAGTCTCCAAGTTCCTATTATTCAACAGGTCCCCTTTGTTACCCTGCACACTTCAGCTGCCACAATGCATTTCCCTAGTTTTCATAGGAGGGTCGTGCGGCTAGTTAAAATAGCTCCCGGTGTGGCCGAGTTTCTCTTGTAGCACGGACTTGTCTTAGAATTTGGGCAAAACGACTCTTGAGACCACAAGAGTGACCAAACTATGAGAAAAAATTACCTTTGGGGATAACTCAGCAATGACTTTGCACACTAAAAAAGGGGCAAAAATTTTGTGTAAGCAGCGCTGTGTGAGAAAACAGACTGAATTGTTAACCTATGAAATATTTAATAAAATATTTGTATGTCTTATGGGATAGAAAAATAGAGTGTTTTGAAGCTGAATTGCCACTAAGCTGAGAAATTCACAGAAATTTGTCATTGTAATACTATGCTAAATAAAGAATCATTTTATCCTGAAAGGCATTGTAATCCATGTTACTATACAAAAGCAATTTTGTAATCGGTTTGTCGAGGCTATTTTAGAGGAAAGAAACTTCTTACTGTAAGATACCAGAATTCTCTCCCTTTTCCACTTTCCTGGCCCTTTCTGGTAAAGTCTGGATTTGAAACGATTTTTGTACAATCGATATTTTAATAGAAATTTGTTTTTGGCCATCTTGCCTGCTCTAAACGTAATACTTTGGTCCTCAAAGTCGGTTCAAGAGAGTAGCTGATTAGAACAGGGTTCCAGAGGGAGGGAAGAGATTTCACTTAAAGTCCAACAAGTGAGGCAAGTTTCAATAAAGGAAGGTGCAATTTGAAATCTTTAAAAACTAGTCTTGTCTTAAGAGTGGTGACTTAAAGGTTGCTAGGGAGATCATGCAATGAAAAAGACACCACACGAAAGTAATCTTCCTTTATTGTATTTTGCTTAACCCGACAGTAAAAAGGAGAGCCAAAGAGGGAGACATGCCGAAATCTGGAGCTTGGAGTCGAGGTCTGAAAGTAGGAAAAGAGGTGGTGGTGGGTACTGAGCCAGACGCGCCCCCTTTTAGTGCTGTCAGATAAGTTTCTGTCAAGCTCTTTAGCGCGCCGCCGGCCGGGCGCCCGCTGCACAGCCACCTGCTACCGGGCGGTAATTAACCAGTACCTGGGCGCACCCGGGTGAGACGGATCCAGCCACGGACAGAGCCGTGGGACCGAGGGCCCAGTGGGTCTGAACGCACAGCTCTCGGTCCACAGGTCTCTCGTGACTGAGATCACCAGCCCAGGGAGAATGGACTCACAGTACAGAGCTCTAAAACCGGTGCCGGTACAGCTCGGGCCAGCTAACGGGTGGTTGTGAGAAGTTGGCCAAAGAAAAGTTGTGGATAAGACTTCTGCCACAAAAATGACTGAGAGTGGCGCTGCTTTCATTATAAAGTAGATGCAAATTCGGGGAGCAGGCAAACGGTGTGTCAAATCTGTGGCACTCTAGTTAACACTCGGCGCGGAGCAAACAAGACTCTCTACCCACAAACTGTATACTTTTTAAACCCATTGTCGCTTTGGGCTCAGATCCTAAGATTTCGAGCGCCAGTTTCCTATGGTGAGGGGGTGGTCGGAGAGAGGAATCAGGCGAGCGCCGGAACTTCGGGGTTCTGGCGGAGGGGAGAGGGAAGGGGGCGCGCTGGGTGCTGTCCATGGTGCTGGGAAGAACGCGGCTTCATTTCGCTTCATTTCGCTGCACCCAAACCGAGCTCAGGTGTAAAAGGGGGAAGAGAAACCGAGAACTCCTGCGGCTGGGGTTTGTTTTTCTTCCCATGAATGTGGAAAATACGCATATGGATGTACAATTTAAACAGCACTCTACGAGAGTTCTCCCCTATTTCTCAGCCTGCACTGCTGAGTCAGACAGCAGCGGTAACTGGTCATTATAGGACGGTTTCCTCCTTAAAGTGTTCCAATATTTCAAAGTAATGTAATTATCAATCCTTGACGTACCAAGTAAAGAGGAAGGCGGAAAGAAAAAAGGTGATTTGAGACTTTAAACATATCCAAAGGCACTTAGCTATTTCCAGGTTTGATACCGTATAAAAAGCACAGCATGACTTAGCCTGTTAGATGATGAGTTTATCGAGAAAGTATTAAAAATATATAGATCCAATTTCATTTAAATAATTCTCTAAACTTCACGCTGGCCAAATACTTCAGTTATATTTTTTTGTTAGCAAGAATAAAAGGAGCAATTTATCTATTGTTGTGTGTGTGTGTGTGTGTGTGTGTGAATTTGAAATGGTTGATTTCATTTTAAGTTCCAAAATGGTACTATAACAACTGCATTCTCTTAAAACAGTTTTGATTTCTTAAAAGACATGTGCCCAGAAAGAAAGCAAGATGCAAATAGAAAGTATTTCAAAATTAGGATAAAGAATTAAATAGAAACATAGCTTACCTAGGAAGTAAATCACACTTTTGTTAAAAGAGGTGGGGAGGAGAGGGAGAGAGAAAACATATATAGGTTTTTACATATGTGTAAAAGGCATGTTTTGTTTTGTTTTACACAAAGTTTATGTGTGTGTATATATATGTGAAATTATGTGAAAAAATTTCAGGTAGAATATTACTTACTATGTTTTGTCAAACCAGAAATGTGAAAAACAGGAAAACAATTTATCTTAATTATGTTAACCATGAAAAATCTTAGCCTTAGCAACTTGAATCCATGTGACAATGAAGAGGGAAAGGGACAAGAATTCAAACAGCTGACACAATGATCAGCAGCAACTGACAGCATCTCATTTGATATTTGATATCAAGCACTAGATCAATATTTGTGAGATCAATGCATTTTTAATGGTTTTCCTTTGAAACTGTATGAAAGCCAAATTGTGACACTCTGCGCTAGGGTTATTTTTAGAGATGGCTATTCCAGGGGATGATATTAAGTAATTCATTGAGGCAAAGCAAAAAACCAAAACCAAAACCAAACAAAAGAAAACCACCCACACAAAACCCCCCACAGAACCCCCAAACCAAAACCACCAAAACAAACCATCAATGTTTCGTCAGTTGATAAATCCTGGTTATCTAGGTACCCAGAGAAGGTGGGAACATTTACTGGAAAAAAGCCATTTTATGTAATTATAGTTAAAATAAGACAAAGAAGAAAACAAGCCTTTGGAAAATTATTTGGAGGTACATGAAGATGAACTGGATCATAGATACCTTTTTCAGGCACAATGGGATTAGGTAGTACTTGAGCAAAAAGAAATGAAAATGATAAAAAGAGAAAGCCCGTTCAGCTTTAGGGTCAATCACCTCATGTGTGGAACTCTATAGGAAATAACAGATTTTTCTGTGTCCCAGGCAGAAGAGAAAACCGAGAACTCTATCTGAAACTCATAGCAAGGTCCCCACAAAGGTCAAATAGAGAGAAAAAAAAAAAGTAATTAGGGATATGTACTGTCTATTATTTTCCTTTTAAGAGTTTATACATTAAAAATAAAATGCAAATTGATCTCAGAGGCACATAGGTCCCCAACTTAAAAATCTTTAAATTGTAACCTAGAAGGGTTCTACTCTTTATTTTTCACTCTTTAATGCTTAGTCAGACAGCAACATTAACTCATTTGCTTACTCATTATGTTTGACAAAAAAGCTAAACTTGTATTTATTTGTTTTTACAGATTCAGTTTTGAGGAATTTTCACCCAGAGGAATCCAAGACAGCAAGCAGCAATTATTGGGGAGGTAGATGATGGGGTGGTGCAGAGGGAGTATAACTAGGTGAACATTTTGGAAGGACAGCAACAAGGTGAGATGTGATGATTGTGGATAGTGATAAGCAGATGTTTAAGTTTTTGCACTAAAAGAGAAAGAAAGTGTCTTCCACTTGTAATTCAACTTCAGTTAAGAACTTGGGCGAGAATGGTTTCTCTTTTGCTTGAAATAATAGGAACATTTTAGAAAATTTCTGATGCCTGACCTAAAGATCTCTCATCCCTCTCCAAGATAGAGAATAAAATACTTCAGAACCATGCAATTCTTAAATTTTTTAGCTCAATGTTTCCTTTTTTCTAATGCTTTTCTTATGACCGTAAATTACCTGACAAAGAAATTGTCAATATATTATTACTAACAGATCGCTTTAAATAAAACACATTGTACTATATGCTTTTAAATGAAATACAGACCTAAGCAGTAGAATTAAATCATGCACTTAGTATACTCCTTAAGAGGCTAGGTAAAAGCACATTTTCCAGGATTTTTAGTAACTCCATAACGAACAGTCACTCCCTGCATGTGTCTCTACGTTCTAGTTTATTTCAAGTCTGGCAGATTGCCTATAAACTAAAAACACCAACAGTTTGAATCAATTTTTCTTTAATGAAATAAAGCCAACCTTAAACACTGATACACATCACATGCAGATAAGTTACAGACGCAAATGAACTTGAGGCATTGAAAAATATTTATTACAAAGCCTTGCAGAATTTGAACATGAAAAATTTATTTAAAAGAAAATAAGTTTACAAACAATCCTGGTGACCAACGTATATGGAGTACCTACTATGTTACCAGCACTGAAAAGACATACACATACTGTATATGTTGTCTATCCTGGTGGAATGGCCATATGTACCCCATGGATGGATATGTGTATGCATGTGTGTGCACATACACACAGATATCTATGCATATATACATATATACATATTTTCCTATTAGGTCTTTAAAAAAAAACCCTGAGTATTTCATAGAAGGAAATGAACTTCATATTCAATTGTAGTTAATTTGGGCTTCATTTTGGCTAATCATAATTTGGCCAATAATTTTTTTCCTGATAGCATGAAGGACAGTACTTAGAATTTAAAAGTTTAGTGTTCCAAAAATGCTGCTCTTCTTAAGCCACTTTGAAGTAATGCTAGTGAGCCTAAGATCCAGATCTACATGTTAATCTCTAGTTTTGCCTTCAAACAGAATTCAGTTACAAAGAACTTGGAAAGATTTTGAATCTATTCAGGAGAGGAAAACGCTTTAATTTTCTGAGGAGTAAAAACTCCCCAAGAAACTTCATATAGCTTCTTAGATTTTGCTTAGCATATGTGATAAAACATTGATTGTTGCAGTTTGGTGACCCATGAAATTTGGGGGTTAGTTTTCTCTTCAGACCAGAGCATATAATTATGCAAATAAAGAGCTGTCACTGATCTAGTGAAATACTCACAAACACATGCACTCTGAAATTGGACAGAAAAGTGAAAATGGTTGGTGATGTGATGGTGCCATGGTTTGTTTTCCTGCCAAGTTTCTATCCAAGTTCATTATTCAAATTGTAAACTTTAAAAAGAGACATATCATTCTTGGGGTGTTGGTTGTCTTTTCATTTCAGATTCTTTGTATTGGTACTGCAGGCTGGCTACAAAGTACAGTTCAACATTATTTTACCTATGACAGTCTCCCATATTACCCAATGTATTAGGCGAGGAAGAAAAAGCGGAATGATCTGGAAAGAAAGATGCAGGGCCTCTCTAGATTTCTTTTCTAGAAACATGTTTCAAATAGAACTCAACTCCAACAATACAAAGAATATAGTGAAAGGTTTTTCACAAATCTCAAGGCAAAGGACTGGGAAAAGTTGCCTGGAAGGCCTCATGGATTAAGTCAAATTTCCATTTTCAAGCTTTTTTCCATTCAAGGGGAAAAGACTGGTCACTGCATGATATCCACTTAATGGTCAAACTTTCAGTACGATTCTCTCCTATCTAGCAATTAAAGCCCACTCCGTAATATTTGGTTACTTTAACCTTTAAGGTTCATTTATAATTACCACTCCTCTAAAACCTTTGTGCTAAGAATTAACAAGAGTTCTTCAATGTAACCATGCTCTTTGGCATCAAGGTCTCCCAATTCCAAAGTTACCATTGCGAAGGCTGTTGCATAATTTCAGATGTCATGGAGAGTCCCACTGATGAAATCTGAGAAGGCTCATGTCAGACCACTGACTGCTAAAGACATCACTACATGAAAGATCAGTGGTGTGAAACTTTAAAAACATCGATCCAAATGAATCAATTAAATCAACATTCATCTCTCCTAAGTGTGAGGTTTAAAACTATCATTGTTGCCTCTTTTTTTTTTTTATCCTACATAGATTTCGAGATAAACGCTGGAATGCTTTGATGGCTACTTCTATTCTCGAATCTCTGTTAATCGACTTTGTGCTATTTCCCTCTTTTCAACATCTTCCACTTGGTGTACATTCTTTACTTTTAGTACAGTGCATGACAGTTGCAATGCTTTAAATCTAAAACCGCCTAACAAAGCTAACGCTTTAGGTAGGGTAGCTTTAAGCTCTGTGAAGTGTTGATTAAAAACCCTTTCCCAGACTCAAACTGATCTTTTTGGAGATTAATAGAATATTAGATAAAAGGAAGACGAACAATTCAAGAGACTCCCACTCAGTCACACTATACAAGGAAGGAAGGAAGGAAGGAAAGTATTCAATTTTTGAAAGGGAGTACCTCCTGGAGTCTTTTATTTTATATTATTATACCTCCTAATAAGTAATCATAAAATAACCACTACTATTATCCTTTTTTTTGGCCACCCATATTTCAAAAATGAGAATATATCACACTTATTTAAAGACATTTTTCTCTACAAAGGCATAGGGAAAAATTTTGAGAAAATTTTAGCCTTTCTGTAATAGTAATCTTTCTTAAATGAACCAGGATTACAGACACCAAAAGGAACCTGTCAGTCCACAGTTACAAACTATGATTCCAACCGGAGACACACATGTGTCTAGACTGCAACCCCGGATAATCCAGAGAAAAATGAAAAAATCTAATTTATTACCACTGATAATACAGTTAACATATTTTGTCACCCACACTCTCTCAAAAAAGTTACAGGTTTTAAAGAAGGAAAAGCTGTGAAATAAATACAAACAAGGTATTTTCAGATTAGATGTACTACATCAAGGACCTATACAGGGATTTGGGAGCAATTTAACCTCAACAGAGTCCTTTTGGAAAACACATTTGTTTACCGTATATAGTAAAGTATATTTTATAAAATGATAGTTTAACAACGGGTTCGAATTTCCTTGTAGCTAAGGAGATATTTTAGGTCTTAAAAACAAATATCTTAAAAAAAGCTTTGTGAAAGTTCCAAGCTAAATAGTGACTCAACTGAAGTTAGGGTATTACCTTACAGCAACAATAATAGTAATAATAAGTAACTATAAGGTTTAAAATATTGATAAATGCTGTCCCATCATTCTTATTAAGTTTCTGCTTTTATTGACCTCTGTGAGTGATTAAATGAGCTTCTGAACAAGAATAATAAGTCACCGGATATTGGGAAAATTGTTTTTTATTTTAAAATAGTAAACAGAAATATATAATATATAGGAAACTCCTGTGCTTTAGTTTCCTTTTCTTTTGGTATAAACAATAATGCAATCCAAATTGAAGCACAAGGCAGAAACTTGAGAAAAGAACAATTAATACAAGAAGATTTCTCCCCCCGCCTTCAAATATCCATGAAAACTTTTAACGGCTGTATAGTTAAGTACCTTTAGAAAGCTCCAAAGCCAGTATCTGGCTTTTAAGTTTTAACAGTTCTATTCTGGACCTTAGATTGATCAACAACTCCATGCTTCCCATTCCACTTCCTCTAAGCACTCACTATATAATTTAAAAAAAAGAAAAAAAAAGCCCACTTCCTAACTTTAAACCTCTACTCTCCTGAAAACTTGTCTTAAAGAAACCAAAATGGGAGAGCAGAGCAGAAACATTGTTAACCCTTGTCTCGTCCAAGCAGGCGGGCTACTACCAACTGACTGTTGTTATTCCAGGAAAACTGAGGTGAAAACAATATATTTATACCAACAAACCCATAATCAACAGGTTAAAAGATTCTACATTACAAGGAATCTTATCAGTAATCAGTTGGAGGTCTGGGACGGGTTGCCTAGTTCCCTCTGGGTTGCAACAGCGCAGATCCACAAGTAGAAATTACATTTACACAACTTAAGTTTGCAGATAGCTCTCTATAGATAGTTAAACAAGGCCTAACAACCCAGTAGTTTTAAAGTATTAAAGGCAACTAAGCAGTGATTTACTCTAGTTACAAGTGAAGGTTTTTTAAAAACTAGGGGTGAGAAAACTGAAGAGAAGAAATAGGAGTGATTTGGTTTATAACCTGAGCATGTTTGCTCTAATTCAGCTGCAGACGCTTCGCAAATTGAGTACTGTACAAGTGCTGATTAAAAAAATGCAATAAAACTAGTTTCTTGTGAACATTTTAATATTCTGAAAACAGCACACAATTTATAACACTTGGAAAAATATATTCAATCCACATCAATTCTCAAATCCTCTCCGTGGAAGGTACCATTATTTTACACAGTTCACTATTACTTCTAAAACAGAAAAGATTGCAGAGCAACATGCTCGACATTGCTGGGGTTACACGTTTTAAGCCACCCAAGGAATTGGATAAAATGACATTTTGCTTTTTCGTCCTATGTTGTTCCTGCTAAAATAACATCGAAAGATATGCATATAAGATTACTGAAAGAAAGATCACCTTAATTTACCATCATTGAAATTATGAGAACTAATTAATGCACTTGTGTACCAAACACAGATACTACCAGTTTTAAAACTTGCTGAAATCGGTTCCTAGTATAAAAACATTTTATCCGTGAGGTGGTTATTTTAAGTTATTTTTCTGAGGAGTGAAACAGTTCTAAGTTATTTTGGGTACATTTTGTCGTGTCCTCAAGTAAGGCAGGCATATTGTTGCGTATATT
This sequence comes from Stenella coeruleoalba, assembly GCF_951394435.1. Lineage (NCBI taxonomy): Eukaryota > Metazoa > Chordata > Mammalia > Artiodactyla > Delphinidae > Stenella > Stenella coeruleoalba. Next base: position 74,961,545 of record NC_137148.1, read on the forward strand.
TTAAAAAAGGATGAAAAAAAATACTAAATTCAGATCCTCACTTATTAGAAACAGAATCTTCACTAGGTAATTAAATTCTACAAGTAATTAAAAAAGTAATAATGTTAAGATTTAACATGTGAATTTAAAAGTCAGCAAAACCTTAACTTATTTTACCTCATATTTCACAGAGTTGGCCAGATCCTAGCTGGATTAAAATACTTAATTGTTGGAAACTGTAAGGCAAAACCTTACAGAGGAGGTGGACTACTACGAATTATACCATTGGATTGAGAGGAGAAAAGTCTTTCACACCAGGTCTTTCCCTTTCTGTTGAAGCAGAAAACTAAAAGAATCATTTTAGCCCCACTAAGCCTTTCAGAAGGAAAAGGTTCAAGCGCACAGATTCCTTTTCCTTACGACGATAAAAAATACTCTCCCTAAAAAGGTCTAACTCTATGAAAGCTCAAAATAGACCACTCTACTTAGGATTAACAACAACAAACTTCCTCCACATTAAGATTTAAACAAAACTTAAGTATGCTATCTAAATTACAGTGCTACCCAACACACATTATATATTTAAAAAAGTAAATTCTAATGATAAAGTTGGAAACTCCCTTGAAAATGAAACCTTTCCCACATGTACTTAAAAGATTTGCTCATCATTATGTTTTGGTTTAAACAATCTCTTCTGAAATTAGAGACTTGTGTAAAATCTCGTATTCAGTTGGCAAGGTTTCCAGCGATAACGTGGATTGGGTACTTTATAGATTTTTCTAATGCAGTTTTTCTTCTGGTCTCGAAATGAAAATAGATCGTTAGGGAGTGAACAATTTGCCCTCCCCGAACTACACAGTACATCACGGAATTCACGTTATGAATTTAAATTTGGCTTGGGAGGGGGGAGACTTCCTTAAAAAAAAAAAAGACATAGACGCACTTACGGAAAAAACTTTTTAAAACGGGAGTTTTAAGTCTAGAATAAAAGTTTCCTTCGGTTCGGTTCGGGGGAGAAAAAAAATGGATATGATTCAGGGGGAAGGGGGGCCGGGGGAGAGGAGAAGAGCGGAGCTGCGGCTACGTGGCTGCGGGCGGTAGGACCGCGCAGACGCCCCTCGCCCCGCAGCACCGGCGCGGGCTCCATCAGGGCAATTAGAGGCGCGCCGGCCGCGCCGGGCAGGGCGCTGTCGGCCTTAATCTGCGCGCTGACGGGCAGCGCGAAGCCCAAGCACAGCCCGCAGGAAGCACGACCAGTGAACCCATATTGCTTTGACAGTTGCACTCATCTAGAAATAATGCAAAACGCTATTTAGATGTATATATCACGACCCTGTGCTCTAGGAAGAAAACAATCTAATGAGGGGCTGGGAGTCTGCTCGCCGACAACAGGCGGTGGGGAGACGTGTGGATGCATATGCTCGAGTGTGCTTCCTCGGCTTCCCCTCCCCCGTCTCGCTCGCTCTCCTCTTACAGCTCTTCGTGCTTTATTCGGTGGGAGCGCCGCGTCAGAGTCGGCTTCAGGGAACTGGTCTTTGCCTCAGAGGCTTCGGTGAAGAACTTGAAAATAGACGGGAAGCTCTTCCAGGAAGTTAGCTCGTGACGGTCGGTGCCTGCAAAATGTACAGATTCAGTTACGAGGTGGCCTCGCGTGCTGCCGGCGCAGGTGGGACGGGACAGCCGGGCTCTGCCGAGGCCCAGGCCGCCGGTCCTCTGTCCTCGAGCCCGCGCCCTCTGCGCCGCGCCGCGTCCCGCCCTCGGAGCCCAGCCCCCACCCCTCCAGGGCGCGCGACCCCTAGGGACCACACCTGTACCTGAGGGTTCACGTGGCCCCCAGGGCTCGGAGGGAGGCTGCGGCCCACCGACTCCGTGTCTCCGCCGGCGGCGTTCGGGGTGGCGATCCCGGAACTCCGCCGCCTCTGGCCTGAGCCCCTAGCACGTCCCCGACGCGCGGCCGCGGCCGGACCTTCCCCGCGGTCGCCCGAGGCGCGGCCGGCGGCCCCCGGGGCCTCAGCCCCTCCGGGCCAATCGAGGCGCTGGGCGGGAAGGGCCACTCCCTCTCCCGCCTCGAAACCACCCACTTCCCCAGGCTGGGCGCGCGCGGGGATTGGTTTCCCCTGCGCTCGGAATCCGGCTTTTGCACCCTCCGCAGAGCACCCACGTTTCTTTGCTTCCCAAGAGAAAGAAACAAGTTGGATTTTAGTGTCCTAGCAGCCTACATTTTTTTTTTAAAACAGGTTTTAGGGGACAGTCTTAGAAAAGCTAAAAAAAAAAAAAAAAAAAGAATGTTTCAAAGCAGTGACTACTGAAAGAGCATCTTGGCCTTCTATTTTGTCAGGAGGAATTCAACTCACAAAATGCAGGTTAAGTTGTCAATTTATAGAGTTATTTTGTTTTACTACAGCTTCTTTCTGTGGCTTCAATTTAACACTAATGTACAGATTTTTCAAATAAAATCTTTCTTCAGTTTTAAGACAGGTAAAAAATAACACTGATGTAGACGTAAGAACAGATGAGGACATTAATCTGTTTTTGACTCCCTGTGATAGCTTATATCATTTAATTAATAGTTTTATAACAGAACACTTTTTAACTTAAAAAATAAAAATAATAATAACAAAGACTCTGCTGTAGGAATAATGAGTGAATAGATTTTAAACGGTTTAAATCTCTTCCTAGATCACTCAATTATGCAGAGAGACACTGTCTGGAAGTCTCTGGATTCGGGGCCTCTGTCTGATACTTTAACATTGTTAATGATAATTCTTTAGTCTGTAATAGTAGGTCATTGCTATGGTTACTCTACAATGGTGCAACACTTTGCTTTCCCCTTCAGCTATTCGCTGAGACCTGGTAACCACATTTGTTGCCTAGCAACAGTTTTGTGACAGTATCACAATCTGGGAGTTACAACAATAAGGATGCTATGGCTGCCTCGACCAGAGAGCAGAAAGCTATAGTCTGTGCATGTGACTTAGCTGTGGGAGCTGGCCTTACTAGAGAACCCCTCTTTTAACAGGTGCCCTCAGAAGGATGCTCTCTATCCTCCTCTCCTCGGCAGACTGGCCTAATGAACCTGCATTTGGAACAAGATCCAGTACTGAAGTCATATCATTGAGTTACATCCCCCAACACTACTGTGTTCAGACTAAAAAATGAGGTCCTTTTTCTATTTGCTTACTCAGTTTGGGCAAAATTCAATGTTAGTCAGTGGAAGAAAGAGATGAGTGCAGGTTTATCCTGGCAAATCCTAAAGTGCCTGACTGGATCTTGACAAGTCAATAGAATTCTCGGGAAAAAATTATACAAATGCCTGCCTTTATCAATAGATGTGTAAAAATTCAAGTTCTTTAAAATATATGTAATATCCAGATATTTATTGTTAGTATATAATTTTCACTGACGTATTCAGATAACAGTCTTAAAGACTTCCTTTGAATTTGGAGGCATCTGTATTCTCCAAACACAAAAGAAGTTTGTGAGCAGTTCTAGATAAGCTCAGACATACCTACTTTAAATAATATTTTGTGGGTATACTTAGAAGGGAGCCCAGTTTCTGGACAGGTTTATGAAATGCCCATCCCTGTTTTCTATAGTGCTTGTAATTCCAGTTTCATTTCAATAATAATTACTAATAGCACTTGTAATGAAAAAATATTTTAAAGTCAATGGTATTGACTCTTCTCGGATTCATACTACATGGAAACACCCATCCCCAAACACAATAGGAAAAAAAAAGGTGTTAATCATCTCTTTTCCTTCTCATTTCCCAGGCTTCCAGGCTCATTTGGCATTTCCTCCATAGTGATCACACTTACACTTCCTAGTATTACCAAGGCTATGATCAATTTCTAAGCTTTCTTAGGGAGCTCTTCTCATAATTCCTCCCACCCCTTGAAAACCAATTCAATGTATGAATCTAGAGGGACCTAAGGAGTCAATGGTCCGAAGCAATTTTAACTCCTTTATTTTTTTCTTTCCTGGTGACAATCTTTCCGAAGGATGGACAAATTTCCCAGGTGATAAAATCACTACAAAGGCTTTTTAGTTTTAGCTTATGATGACTCTCTGCTTGATTAGTACTGGGCTGAAAAGACCAAAGTCCCTGAGATAACTGAGGACCTGCACTGGCTCTCAACATTTACCCTTGCAATTTAAGAGTATAAATAATGAGAGTGTGTGCTCTGTCAGAGGAACGGAAATTGCTAGGAGTAAATTAATAAGCTAGGTGGGTTAGAAACTGAATTATAGAGAATGGAATGGGAGAGGGAGAATCCTCCCTAAACTAAGGAGTGGTAACATAAATATCTTATACAAAAATGGCTTTCTTTTCTAAATTACTGAAAGTAGATTTTTAATAATTTTAACACAGCATTTGGAAGGTAGTTGCATGTTCATCTGGGGCTGCGTATACACATTTCAAGAACATGTTTGGAGACCATTTTTGAAAACTCGGGGCCAATATTCAATGAAAATATTCACAAATTAATATGACTATCTGCCCATAGCAATGATAAGAGAATGGAAACTTCTGACAGCAGCTTTCGAATACTTAAAAGATATACAACTTTAGGGGAATTTCTTCCATCAGGATGGAAACACTAGGCCATTACATTATCTATTCATAAAAGGATATAGAAGGGGAAAGTTTAGGCTAACTAAAAAAGCAGCCATTTATTAATAACCTGCAATTATGTATAGGTAACATGGAAACTAGTCCATTTAGCACTAACTATGTTTTTGTATTTGAAGGAGATAAACATGGTTTTATAGTCAGGACCTGGTCTTTCCTCTGCCACAACTTTACCCTATCAAAAGCTCCTCTTCTTAGGGACTGTGATCTTTTTTTCTACTTTTCAAACCCCCATTTCCCTAATCTAAGTTGTTTCCACAATGTAGGAAATAAAGGGTTTTCCCAGGTTAATTATCTGCCATGTTCTCAGGGAATGATTTTTGTATCCTCTTGGATTGGCAGGCTTGTTCTTACTGGATAATTCACCTTTGGGGCAAAATAAATGTTCACGATCTCAGTTCTTTATTACAAAAAATTGCCTTTGCTCAGTCGTAATCAGTGGTTCTTAATGGGCATGGTAGTGGCCTCTGGGGCATTTTGGAAATTTGTAGGAAAGTTTTTGGAGGTCAGGACAACTGGGAGGAGCTATTGGCATTTAGTGGGAGAAGGCCAGGGAGGTGGACATCCTTCAATTTGCAGGGCATTACAGCACATGAAGAACTGTTCTGCATTGCACATGGTTTTCAAATGTTTCACAAGCTATTCATGTAGTTGAAAAACCTGTTTATGATTACATGGGCTTAGAATTTAGATCTGTTTAACAAGTAATCTCACAGTACTTTTGGCATGATTTTAATACACACGGAATTTTCCAGGAATCCAGCTACCATGTAAATTGAAGGAAGTTTGTACTTTATGTTGTTCAGAATATTACCAAGAATGGACTGCCATATGAGAAAATCTCATCACTGATGGCCTCATTGCCCACAGTACTTGAGCCACCAATAAGCACACCTGCACCAGCCTGCATTTGTAGATGTGGAATTCCTGGTGATTCTATACACAGGACCCATGCAGATTTTCCTGAGCACTTTAAATATTGATATATATATTATTCTTATTATGAGTTATTTTCCTTTTATTTTCTTCATATGTTAACTAGAGGAATACAATAAGTTAGCAATCTTATAAGTAGGTGAATTATGTTACCTCTAGAATTTATTTCAGGATAGTAAAAGCACTGTGTAATATTTATTTATTTTTTATTTTTTAAAAAATATTTATTTATTTGGCTGTGCCGAGTCTTAGTTGCGGCATGTGGGATATAGTTCCCTGACCAGGGATCAAACCAGGAACCCCTGCACTGGGAACACGGAGTCTTAGCCACTGGACCACCAGGGAAGTCCAATATTTATTAAAATAGTATGGTTTTAGATGGCAAGGGTTAGCTTAAATAAAAATGAATAGTTAATTCTTTTTTATTAGAGATTAATTTATCTATAATCTGAACCCTACTTATAGCTAGCTCTTATCCTTATACAGAGTAGAAATGCCTTTTACTTCTCTTAATTAATGTTTCTTCCACAAATTTCTGGAAGAATAATGGACCCAACTTCCCTTCTGACTACAGTCATATTAAACAGATCACATCAACAATAAATGTCACTACTATAAAAACTACTTAATTTGAAAGGAAATTCTGTTTCATAGATTAAAAATAATTGTGGTTGGAGAAGATCTTGGCATTTTTGTCAACGATGTTATCCACTTTGAAATAACCAAAAGGTAGTGGACAGGGGATCTTCCAATTAAAATACTACACTGAATATTTATTCTTTATCTATCAATTGTTTTTAAAAATGAACTACAGCAAATTTCAAAGAGGTAGAGATAGCACAAATGTTCAAAAAGATTAGAAACTTTAAGTATAAAGGATGAAACTATAAATCATATGAGGAAGATCAAATTGCTAAAATGTGTCATATGTTTTCCCAAAAGACTATATATTTAAGAAAAAGTGTCTTGTAATGGAACTGAGAAAGAAGGAGGCTACATTTATGTAACAGCATTTACAAATCAAACAAAAAATGGTTGGAAATAGCACTGACAGCAGAATGCTCAAAGAATAGGATAAGAGAGAAGAAAACATTGCTATATCTTCTGCCTTGTCTACTCCCCTTACTTCTTCCTGTGATGACTTTAATCCAAGTGTTTCTTACAAGTCTGCCTTGTCCACACTCCTCTTCACTTGATCCTAGTGCTTGGAATTTTTTTTTTTTTTTTTTTTGGCAAAAACTATGCCAAAATATGCTACTGAGTTAGCAGCCAAAACCCTGATGTTTACTTTGGTAGATGTAGACTACTCTGAAGCTGTACCTCATTTTCTGCAGTAGATGTCTTAAAAAGTTATACGTAAATATAATTTCTGTAAATAGAATATTTTTAAAGGAAGAAGTGGGTTATCTACTTCTTTAAAGAATCTTTTAATAAAGTGAAGAATTCTCTGGGAAAGCAAATAATCATTGTTCAAATGATATTATACATACACAATCAGATTTTCCAAAGGTAAGGTTTACTACCATAATATGATGGACAGTCTGAGTAAGGGCTCACTGAAAAGATAATTTAGAAGCATTTCTTGGTCAGGCATTCACTATTCTAATTATTGCTGGTCACCTTATTTTACATGGTCCTAGACCAAAAGGTCATGGAATAATTTCAACAATCTATACATAATTTACATGTTAGGGTCTGGTTTAGAATAGGGTATATAACTGTTCACAAAGTCACCTTTGAATATGAAATATCATTTTAAAATCTTTATTTCAGGGGAAAAAAACTAGTATGGGCCCCCACCCTCTCACTGACACCCCCCTCCCCTGGAAAAGAATTTGTTTTTAAAGAAAAAGGTAATGAGTAAATTTTATATGTTTCCTATGATAAAGGGGGAAAGAAAAAAACCTAGAAAGATATGAAACACATTAACAAGATAACATATCTATGATACTTTCAAACTGACAAGGCTTGATTTTAAAAATTGATCTTTAACAAGAAAAAGAAATATGGGCAATTAGGAAGTAATGAAGACCCTGTCAATATAGCAGGTAAGAGAATAACAGGTAAGGGAATTCTTGAGAAAATCTAATATATAAAAATCAGGAGGTCTGTAATATGCATTATTGAGTCCCAGTGGGATTAACTAATGAATTTATGAGCTCACCAGCAGTTATTTTTAGAAAGATATAAAGAATTAGAGAAATACTAGAGCACAGAAAAATAATGTGCCTTCTAAAAAGAAAGAAAATATATATTACTACTAAAATTCATTTAAAAATGAATTCTAGAGCTTCTAAGAAGAACACCATTAAATTGACCAATTTAATTGAGCACAGAAGGGCTCCTAATGGAGACTCTCCTAGTTAGAAGGCACGAGTGTGAGTGAGACTCCGTCACACGGCGGGAGGTGAGGATGGGGGTTTCGGGGGCGGGGAGGATAGTAAACAAAGTGGGGTGTTCGCTGAGGGAGACTCCAGGAGCAGCTCAGTAAACGTGCTGCCTGGCCTGGTTAAACCAGCTGTGTAAGATACAAGCAAGTCTCTTTCCATTGCTAACACTGCTGCAAATCTGTTAAAGCCGAGACTGTGTTGAGACCCTAAAGGCAAGTCGTCGAGCTTGACCAGAGATAGGAGGCTGAAACAAAGACATAAAAGCAGTGGTAGAAACTTCTGCGTCACGGGCAGTTTCTGGGAAAGCCTGTCCTTTCCTCCAGCTTCTTTTCTATATCTCTCATCTATGAAAGGGGAGTGGGGCGGTTTTGGGCACTGGGCAGCTTAAGACTCAAGGAGACAACTTTGGGAAGTAAACTTATTCTTAGGCAGAGTAGAGAGCCTGCAGTAGCTGTGGGTCTCTGACACTGAACCCGGCGAGACCTCTCTAATAAACCTCTCCTAACCAATAAAAAATGGACACCTTGTAATTGCTTGAATTGCCTTTCAAACCCAGAGAGCTGGCGCAGAAGTGTTTTCTTTGGTTTTAATTCTTGTCTCACATACTTCTCTTAGTGTTGTCACAAAGACTGGCCTCCAGGGATACTGTTTTCCTTTAAAATTTGAGCCCAGGTGTGGGCAAAAGTTCTCTTTTTCGTTTCCCTTCGTGATTTTCAAAAGTAACTTTGCCAAAGGATGGTAAGAGCACAGGGCTCTACACAAGGAATGCAAAGAATCATAAAATAGTTATTTCCGTAAGTAAAGGTTTCTGATCCTATTATTCCCAACACAATCAGTGAAGAGCTTTACTGGGCCCCATTATAAAATAACACTGTCCGAGAGGGCTGGTGGCAGCTTTCTAGATAGTTTGTCACGCTTCCCTTTTCTTCCAGATTCTGTGTTCCTAGCTAGGTACCTATGGCTTATGGCTGCCATAAGCTTATGACTTCGTGTGTGTGTGTGTGTGTGTGTGTGTGTGTGTGTGTGTAAGAGGGAGGTGGGGAGGAAGGGAGAGAGAGAATGAGAAAGACGGAGAGAGGGAGGGGTGAGATAGAATGGAATGCAAAATACTTTCCTTATTTCAAAACAAAACAAAATCATTTGCTAGTTCAAATATCTGAATCGTCTGTGATCCTCCTCGCTCAACTGTGGATTCTATTCTAAAGGAAATATTTTGTGGGCAGTTTTTCCAGAGGTCCTGTGAGTGATTAATTTGTACATTCATACATGTATTTATTGTATGCCAGGCACTATTTCTTTGGGCTGGGGATGTGGTGGTGAGCAAGATATATAAAAACTCTGCTCCTTGTAGCATATGTGCTAGTGGGGATGACAGGCAATAAACAGGTAAACCGATGAACATGATGATTTCAGGGAGTCAGAAGCACTGTGAAAAAAACACAGTAGAGGGATGTGAAGAGAATGAAGAGGAGAAGAGATGGTCGTCAATTTAGACTGGGTGGACACTTCTGACCTGAGACCAGAGTGGAAAGAGGGAGCCAGGTGAAGGTCTGGAGAGAGTGCTGCAGGCAGGGTTCTGGAAGAACAAGGAGAGGGAGGGGGTCTGAGGAGGAAAGAGCTGGTCATAGCCAAGGAACTGGAAAGCACCTGGAGCATGGAGGGTGAGGGGGAAAGTGGTAGATGATTCAGAGAGGTGGGCAGCCTCCAAGCCATGTGAGGTCTCTCAGGGCACAGTGAAAGGTTTTAATTTTATTCCAAGCACAATGGAAGAGCTGTCTGCAGAGTTTCAGTGGGGAAGAAATATAATCTGACTTGCATTTAAAGAGTACACTGGTTGGTAAATGGTGAATGGATTATGGGGAGTTGGAATGATGGATTTAACCCTCCCTGATTGCATTTATCAACTCCTCCCACCTCTAGATCATTCTCTGGGGCTCATTCTTCTCCTACACACCTCAGAGTATAAAACCCACCTACTGCTGGTTCACATAAAATGAGTAATAGTAGTAGGCAATAGCAATATGCAGTAAGAAAGACAACCTAATAAAATAATATTTCAAAGTAGTAAATTAAAAAATGGACTTGAACTAGAAGGAGCATTTTCCTAATAATTCTGCTCTTGTTATATATGCTGACACCTCTGGGTTCTCGACCTTAGGACTGGTGTGTGTGATGGGAAGGTACTAGGATGGGGACGGTGCTGTCACAGTGTTCCATTTCTGCAAGCCGTCCAGAGGTAACTGGTGGACTTACTCTCTCGGCAGGCCTTTCCACTGTCTTCATTTCTATAAACAGACACACTATTCTCTTCGCTTCTCCAGCTCAAAGCCTCTCAGTCATCTTTGATTTTTGTTTTCGCTTGTTTGCCGACTCCTGATCCAATCAGTTACCAAATCCCGACAACTGCACCTCAGCAAAGTTTTTCCAGTCTCTTTTTTGCTTTCCATTCCCCTGTCACCACTCTAGATTTAATGACCTATCATTTAGAATGCAGAAACTTCCTCCTAACTTGTTTCATTGCCTTCAACCTCTTCTCTTCTATCTCGTACCCTGCTACCAGACAAAAATCCTAAGTATCATTTGTGTCATAGACCTCTTTCTCTGCTCAAACATATCCAATGGTCTCCATAATCTTTCAAATTAAGTAGAAATTCCTCCATGTGGTTTAAAGCCCTCCATTCCCTGGATCTAGCCTTCTTTTCTGGGTTTAATCCCTCAACTGTTCTTCTATAAGTATCCCCTATTCTCCCAGGCCCAGGTCAACTGACAATTTTTAAACCTTTCCAAAATCTCAGGGTCTGGGCATCTGTGACTCTGGTGACTCTGAAGTCCAGTCAGAGAAGAGATGATTACCACTGTAAAGTTTTTGAAGACAGAGGTCAAACTTTACTAATCTTCAACACAGATGGATAAACGTACCCTATGTTGAAGTGCATGCTAGCTTTTAGAGTTAAGAAATAAATTCCTCTAAAATGGGAATATAATAACAGTTGGATTCTCTATAACTGAAACTGAAGGAAGTAGAGTGTTTTTCTTGCTCTCTCCAACAAACTGATGAGGTAGATGCAGGTGATCCACAGTCCATTAGCAACTAGGTGATAAGCACTGACAAATACTCAAAGTATCTTCCAGATACGTTTAGCTAAAATGCTGTGCTTATCTAGTAAATACAATTTACTAGCATCAAGACGTTTAGGAGAGTGTCAGAACTGAGAACTCTCAGACAGTCAAACTTTAACTGTTCAAGAGCTTGTATTCCCAAAATGTAGTTCAAATTTAGATGCAGATAGAAACATATCAAACATAAGATAGCAAAGACGTGGAAAGGACCCGAGATAAAATTTCATCTAACGGTTTCATTTCACAAGTGAGAAATCTAAAGTCCAGAGCGGCTGTGATAGGCCACAGCTACACAGACATTTTGCTCAAATATAATTAGTATTTACAAATTGGTTAAGCATTATAATACTAAAAATTTTCAGAAGATATATGTCTAATTGCTTTAAGATTCAGTTCAGGGACATCCCTGGTGGCGCAGTGGTTAAGAATCCATCTGCCAATGCAGGGGACACGGGTTCGAGCCCTGGTCCGGGAAGATCCCACATGCCGTGGAGCAACTAAGGCTGTGCGCCTAGAGCCCATGCTCCACATCAAGAGAAGCCACTGCAATGAGAAGCCCGCGCGCCACAACGAAGAGTAGCCCCTGCTTGCTGCAACTAGAGAAAGCCCGCGTGCAGCAACAAAGACCCAACGCAGCCAACAACAACAACAACAAAGATTCAGTTCAGTATTTACTTCCTCTAATAAGCTTTCTTTGATTAACTTTACCCCATATCAACTACTTCCTTTCTTCATGTTTCAGTATTTTGTATATAGTGTATACTATATTATCATATACTTGCTTTGCTTAACGAGTCATTTCATGTATGAAAGATACCTTGTCTTATCTCCAAATCTTTTGGGGGTAATGCCTCAAAACTTTTTATTCCAGAAATCATAGCTGAGGCTTAATAGATGTTTGTTGTATAAAAAACTATCCAGAACAGAATTACCAGAAAACTGATGCTTATTGAATGCTATTAAGATATAATAAAACACAGATTCATAGACGTTTTCTATGGTTTTTGCACTATTTTGATGATGGTTCCCATTTTGAAATAAAGGAAATGGAAGCATACAGAAGATCACAGAAGTAAGAACTTGTGAATTTACCAAGCAAGGTGCTACTGGTGTTCTGAGTACACAGGTGAATCATATGCACCTCTGTATCCACAGCATCATTTTATATTGCTTTGTCAGACTTTCAAAAGCACAGACCTTTGCTGTGGCAGCCAATAGAAGGAGGAAGTGGAGGAAGGACAAGTTGGTAAAGCAGCCATTATAGATTGCCCCAATCACTTAATGGTTTGGGATCGTACTAAAGCCTCTATAGGCCAATTTAGGGAGAAGTGATATATTTACAATGCTCAATCTTGTAATCAATGAATGTGATATATCTTACCATTTATTTAGATCATCTTTAATGTCTCAATGAAGTTTTACCACTTTCTCCATAGAGGATTTGCACTTCATTTTTTAGATTCATTCATTTATAATTACACTTTTTATTCTGGGATAATTTTAAATTCATATGCAGTTGTAAGAAATAACACAAATGGATCCTGTGTCCCTTTTATGATTCTCCTCAACAGGAACACTTTGTAAAACCATAGTACAATATGACAACCATGATATTAACATGCTACAGTTAAGATACAGAACATTTCCATCACCACAAAGATCACTCACGTTTCCCTTCCAGCCCCTCCTTAACTCCTGGCCACCACTAATATGTTCTTCATTTCTATAATTTGGTCATTTGAAGAATGTTATATAAATGGAATCATACAATATATAATCTCATGGGATTGGCTTTTTTTCATTCAGCTTAATTCTCTGGAGATATATCCAGGTTTTTGTGTGAATCAATACTTTGTTCCCTTTTATTGCTGAGTAGTGTTCCATGATATGGATGTACCACAGTTTAATCATTCCCTTCTCAAAGGATATCTGGGTTGTTTTCAGTTTTTTGGCTATTATAAATAAAGCTGCTCTAAACATTCATGTACAAATTTTTGTGTGAAATAATCTTCATTTTTCTGGGATAAATGCCCAAGAGTACAATTGCTGGGCCATATATTACTTGCATGTTTTGTAATATGAAAGAAACTGCCACACTGTTTTCCAGAGTCATTGTACAATTTTACAATCCTTCTAGCAATGTGAGAGTGATCTAGCTTCTTTGTATCTTTGCCAGTAATGTATTGAAATCAGATAGACTGATTCTTCCCGCTTTATTCTTCTTTTTCAAAATTGTTTTGAGTATCCTAGTTCCTTTGCCTTTTTATATAAATTTTAGAATAAACTTGTCTATATCTACTGTATAGTAACGACCTTTCCCCAAAAGGTTTCAGCTGGACCTCTGGAGTATCTGGAGATTAAAGTCAGCCATGCAGGCAGTTAACCCTGTGAATGTTAACTGAGTCCTTGGACACCAAGGTTCAAGTGAGTTTCCCCTGTTTGCACTATTTTATGTGTATTCTCACATGTTGCTGGGAGAAGACAGCATTATCCAAGACTTGACTGGAAGAGAACAACTGGAAATTCATCCTTGGAACATTCCTGGACTCTGCCCTATATGCTTTTTCTTGGCTGATTTTAATCTATACCCTTTTGCTGTTATTAGATTTATAACAGCTTTCAGTGAGCTCTGTGAGTCCTTCTGGCAAATGATGAAACCTGAAGATGGCCTTAGGATACCTACTTGTGGTTGGTATCATAAGTGAGGGTGGCCTTGAAAACTTCAGAGGGTTATATCTACAAAAAAATCCTGCTGGAATTTTGACAGAAATTATGTTAAACTTCTATATCAATTTGGGGAGAAATGACATCTTTACTATGTTGAGTGATTGAATCTATGAACATGATATGTCCCTTAACTTAATTTTTTTTATATGACATGTTTGTTGATGCTACTATAAATGGATCTTTAACTGCTTGTTATTGGTATATAGAAATGCAATTTTTTTTGTATAATGATTTTGTATCTAGCAACCTTGGTAAATTACCCTGGTCATACTAAAAATTTATCTGTAGATTTTGAATTTTCTACATAAACAATCATATGTGAATAAGTTCAGGTTTTTTCTTTTCTAACTCTTACAGCTCTTACTTCTTCCAGTCATAAATTTAAGGAAACTGTAAACTATAAACAAAATAACCTCCAAATGTATTCACAACATTAACTAATGAGGTGAATAAAATATCACATAAAGCAAATTATTGTGAACATAAATCTGGCATAAAATTACTACATTTTCTATTTTGATTGATTTCTTGATGCACTTAAAAAAGAAAAAAAAGAAAAAAGAAAAAGTTTTGTCAGGTAATGTCATCTAGTGGCTGACTACTGGTCATGAAAGCTCCCGGTCACTTTATGACAGATGCTGAAAGCTTCTGGAGGATCACTTATGCTCCTAACACTGTGATGTCTTTTCATTCTAGTTAAGGTAATGTAGAAATAGATGATTTTTGTTACATTCAGGCTCCAAGTCTAGAGTTGTCCTAACCTGTCTAATGCTACTTTAATTTCATTCCCAGTTCTCTCCCCCAAGGGATTTCCTCTATGAATGTTATTTTCTTTAAAAAAAAAAAAAAAAATCCCATAATGCAACTGCCTTCTACATGGGAAGAATCCTTAAATGATCCTGTGTTATTTCCACACCATTAATACATATAGAATAACATCTCCCATTAAGATAATATTGTACTGATTTCAAAGTAAATATATATATTCTCAAATATGTCAGGTAAACATAGTAAATTCCTACTATTGCCTAGTTTAGAAAATGACCTGGGAATATATAAGATAGGACTGATTATTTCAATACCAGATAATATTTTAGAGTATCAGGATAGAGAAAACTCATGAGCACTTAAATTAAGTTCCACTAAGGACTGATTTATGATAAAAACTGAATAGAAGCAGATATGGCTAAACAATTACTAGAAAGGGTTATGAAAATTATTTACAATTCTAATCCTTACTGCATCTGGTACTAAACTTTATCCTAAAAAGACATTTCAAAACTCTAACTGGACTTAACATTTAGGCTTTTCTGCAACTGTCTAGAAGACTCACAGGGTGAAATCTTTCAGTATTGCTCAAGGAATTAAATTTTCCTCTCTGGAATTAAACTTACTTATGGGTTTGTAAATAGTTGCAGTCCTGGGGTATGAGATATTGCAATGGATGTAAAGTTATTTTACAAATAACTTTAAAGTGTTACAAAATTTGGCAAGTACATATTATTTCCACGTCTTTGCTTTGTATACTGGTTCTAAGCAACATTTTAAAGTTAATTATAGGGCCATAAAGGTCTCTTTTTTCCCCAAGCATTTTAAAATCATTGTCAGAATTATTACTTGGATCTTGTTAAAGTAGCATTGGATGGGAATTACATCCCAAAGAATCTCAACTATATCCTTTGGGCATTACTGAAAGTGAATGGCATCTATTATTTTATTTCTATTCCAGAGAGAAAATTTAAAAAGTCACACTGATGGGAAAGCCTGTGAATCCACTTATAAGGTTAACTAAGGTGGAGGATTAATCTGCACAGTGAAAAAGGAAGACGTTGGTTACTGAAAATAAGATGCCTTCAATTAGTCAGATTTCAATGTTTGGGGGGGCAACAATTTATATCTATTAGTAGAATCATAAATTGTTGAAAACTTTCCTACAAAAAGGTAAACGAAGGAAGACCTATATTATCAAGACAAAAGTACTTTAGGAATCCTAATAATAAAGAATGCTATAACCTATTTACTAGAAAAAATATATTTACAAAATGTAAAAAAATGGGGCTAAAAATTATATCTCTAATAGTGAAAACTTCAATAATATTGTATTAAGTAAAAATATAGTAGTAAAATTACATTTGCTTGTTTAATAGTTATTTATTCATATCATTCATTAAAAAAGCATTTAAGATGACATATATACCTTATAATAGGATAAAAGAGAAATAAGAGTAAAAGGAGTAGAGAAATAGCATAAAGTCAGGGATAGGGTAGGATTAATACATAAGGACAATGAATACAAAAACCTGTACAACTGCCAGATGATGGCCGAAAATTTGACTGAGCTTTCTATTGACAAAGAGGCCAACACAGTTGATTATGATTCACTGCATCTAGGTGGTAAAAGCAATCCGGTTGTGGAGAACAGTTGTTTTTAATAATTGTGTCCTTAATGCAGACTTATGACACATTACTGAAGACCAACTTGGGAGAAGTAACTAAGAGGACATCAATATAATGTATTTCAGGTGACCTGACAGTCTGTGATATGCTGGCCTGCTCAAGAGATAAAATTAAGCACATCTAAAGGAATGGATGGTCTGTATCTCCTTTAGACAACTGTATTTTTTAAAAGACAGCTGTACTATTGTATTATTTAGATAATTTATCTATCTATCTATCTATCTACCTATCTATCTATCTATCTATCTATCTCATCTATCTATTCCACAACTATAGACTGAACCTTTTAAACTATTCAGGAAAGTTCATAATTACCTCCTGTTGATCAAAGGAGAATGAGATTGGAACATATGAATGGTCCAACAAAAAAATTGCCCAAACTGGAAAGCACTTTTCTTCCTGATTGGTAACCAGTATACGGTGGGCAAGAAAGAATACAAACATTAAATGCATTTTTCTATTTAATTTTTGTAGGCTTTCCTTTCTTCTCTTCATTCCCTCATTAATTTCATCTTTTAAAGCCAGATGAAAACCTGTTGTAAGATCCAAGTTTCCTCGCTTTGTTTTTAAAGGTGAGCACTAAACACGGAAGTTTTGCACAGTAGTCATGTCCCCAAATAAAATGATGACCCATGCCACAGTGATCTGATATGGAAGCAGTTAATGCAATACAGAAAAAACTATTAATGTCACAAGTTAGCATGATACTTCTACAAAATCTGCATAGTCTTTCTTTATATCCATATCATTATCTTTTTTGCTAATACGGGCACCTTGAATGTGTCTTGAATGTGGGAAGATGAGTATTTGTTCTCAGCTGACTAAAGATACCAATCTTCCATAAGCCACGAATACAAACCTATTGGAGACTTCAAGGTCAATCCTTCTAACTTTAGATAGCCAATCAATAGGTCATTTCCTAATCATGAGGTTCCTGTGTAAGCATTCCAGATCAGTATTTTTAAAAAGAAGAACATTTATTTTTCCAACACAGCACAAGAAACTTGTTGTAGACTTTGACACAGAAGGCAACATTTTCACTTTTATATAACTCACATCTCTTCCTGACATGAAAGAACAGCCGAAAAGATAAGGGGCAGCATGGGTCTCTGTGAAATATGTGAATTGTAAAAATCTTGTTTCTTATCTTTAAAAGTGAAATAGAGAAGATGTTAAAAATCTGGGATGATGCAACCCCAAGACACTGAATGTAGCATCTAACATAATTATTAGAGAACATGGTTTGAAATTTTGGTAACAATTTTGGCTTGAATTTTAAACTTCTATTTTATATATGCAAGTCAAAACATTACATTTACTTTATAACTGATGATATTTCACACTTTATTTCAGAATTGCATTTGACCAAAATATAACAGTTCAAGACTTATGACCAGAGAGGAAATATCTAACTTATTCAGAAAAGTGAATCCCTTACAAACTAAAATTATAAGAGAGGAAAGCAGTTCCAGAAAAAATAATTTCATTAGAAAGTGAGCTTCAGTACTCATAACTCTGGACTTGAAGCTATTTTTCTCATACCACGTAGTTCAGAGCAGCCTCATGGACAGCCATTGTGGTGCATAATTATATATTTAAAAAGACTATTATTGTACTTAAATTTTCTAATAAGACAAAGAAGATATATCACTATGAAGTCTCAGTAACTCTTCAGTTTAAAAAATTAACTCTAAAAGAGACTGGAATAATCTCACAAGGCAAAATAAAAATTTCAGATTAAAACTATGTTAGATTTTCACAAGTGGATAAATAAGAATCTCCACATCCTTTAATCTATATAGCCATAGTCACTCTTGTGTTATTCAATAACCTATCATGCCAAAAAAAGAAGAAAATAAAAAAAGAAAACAGCTAAAGAAAAGGAAAAAGTCCTGACTTTTTAAGGAGGTCTCTGGTGAAACGTTTTAAGTGCTGAAGTTTCAGCCCCCAGAGCAAGATTCTACAAATTTAACACCCCTGGAAATACTGACAGATACTTAATTACAGTGTTACGTATGGTGGCAAAACATACACCATGTGAGTGGATATTTTTATGAACAATTATAATTTAAAACAACTTTGGAAATAAAATGCATCTGTAACTATGTCATTCTTAATAAAATTGTTGTTTAGTCAGTACTTTTTTTTTTTGCAGTATGCGGGCCTCTCACTGTTGTGGTCTCTCCCGTTGTGGAGCACAGGCTCCGGACGCGCAGGCTCAGAGGCCATGGTTCACGGGCCCAGCCGCTCCGTGGCATGTGGGATCTTCCCGGACCGGGGCATGAACCCGTGTCCTCTGCAGCGGCAGGCGGACTGTCAACCACTGCGCCACCAGGGAAGCCCTAGTCAGCACTTTTTCTATATTTCTTCGTACCTAAGGGTCATCACACTTTTTTAAGTAGATGCAAACATGGAGTTTTCTTTTGGCTAGTAGGTCAAGTTCCAAAACTTCTTTTAAAAAAGAAATCATAAAATTTAGTGATAAATCATGTATAGTGATTTGATTCTAATGTTTCAGATTGAGATATGGAAAAAACTGATTTGAATGTATTCTAAGAAAATAAACTCAGAAGTATTAAAAATAAAATTCATTTAAAAAAAAACTTCAAACTTATAAGGAAGTTGCAAAAACAATGCAGTTAAATCCTGAATATCTTTTACCCAGATTACCAGTTTTTAAAAACATTTGTTATGTTTGTTTTTATCATTTACTCTTTTACTTTGTGTACATACACATATACGTATATACACATGTTATTTTTTTCTGAACTATGTGAGTAGGTTACAAATATCACGACCTTTAGAATATATTTCCAAATTCTCTTATTTAACTACACTAATCAAATTCAGAAGATTTTACACTTGTAAGATACTTTTTACCTTACTATTTGTATGCCAATTTGGTCAGTTGTCCTTATGGCATTTTTACTTTCCAATACAAAATCTAGTCCAGGG
Source organism: Stenella coeruleoalba (assembly GCF_951394435.1). Taxonomy (NCBI): domain Eukaryota; kingdom Metazoa; phylum Chordata; class Mammalia; order Artiodactyla; family Delphinidae; genus Stenella; species Stenella coeruleoalba. The sequence continues at coordinate 74,980,742 of NC_137148.1, forward strand.
ACTTCCCTGGAGGTCCAGTGGCTAAGACTATGTGCTTCCAATGCAGGGGGTGCAGGTTCAACCCCTGGTCGGGGAACTAAGATCCCACATGCTGCATGGCGCAGTCAAAAAAATAACAAATTAGAAAATAAAATTTAATCCAGGATCACGTTGCAAAAACTATTAAGATTTAATAATTATTTCTTTTTATTTTCATCCATTTGACGTTTAAAAGATAATTTTATTTAGTATCTTTTGTAAGGTAGTTTTATTTGGTTTCATCTTCAGGTTGAAACTTCAGAATGACAACACTAATTCTAACACTAAGTTCTAAGACATTTTTAGTGAACACTTTTAGTAAAAACATAAGAAAATATGTTTAGTAAAAACATAAGAAAAACATAAGAAAATGATAAAAATATTCCTGTTTAAGCTTACATATCTATCAGTAAATAACAAATATCTATTTGATTGTATTTTTAAAAGAAGTTTGCAATCTAGGAAAGAAGAAAATTCCTGGCTATCTCAATGTGTGCCTTCCTGCCACTGTTGCGTTAGGCCGTGGAAGGTAATCTGAATTAAAATCAAAATCAGTCAAATTCTCAATTTGCTAGGAGCTCTAGTAAAAGATTTGATGAAGAGGAGATTGAAATCAGTGACAAAAGTGAAGTTTCTAAAATATTTGAGGCTTATATTTAACTATGATAATTTTCTTCCATACCCATTAGAAAATGTAGAATTAACTGCATACATTGTTGCTGATGGCTTAGAAATAGTTTGTGCAGCTGAACTGAGGGACTTAAAATTTAAGATCTATTTCTGGCTAGTCTATCAATATGCATGAAATTCTGGGTAAGCCGTTTAACTTTGATTTGTCTCAATTTATTCCTAAAAGCAGAAGGAGTATTGTTTACCATACAGATAGACTACTAGGATTTTATTAGACAGTTAACCTAGTGAAATAATACGAAATGCATTGAGGAAACACAAGTACATCTTATTATAAAGAGTCATCATAAACAAAAAATTTGCCTAGAAGAGCAAAGAAAGAACGTAATGTTCAACTTATGGTTGTTGTAGAGAAAAAGAAGAAAAAGAAGAAAATACAGATAAGTAAAAAGAAAAATCGCCAGTAATCCTACCAATCAGAAATAACCTGAAATATATTTTTTCAGACATTTCTTTCCCTATACATACACATACACTTTTTTTGTTTACAAAAATGCAATACTTTAATAATGGATAAATTAACTACATTTCAATGCAATTGCATTAAAAAAATACTATACTGAAGGTTCTTGTTCTGATAATCAGGTAGTCCTCCCACTGGTAGCAATAATAAACTCTACAAAATATAACATACAGCTATTTGATGGCATTGGAGAGCAACCAGAAGCAGGTATGAACGGCAGGAGATTAAACCCTTCAAAAAAGGGATCTGCACTGGGTGGCTCTTCACTTGAGAGAATTCTCCTTTTTACATGGTGCAAGGTGGCTAGAACCCAAGCAAAAGGCTGTAATTATTGGCTTGAAGTGTCAAAAAGATGGAGTTCAGGGATGCCAGAACAGCTGGAAACTAGGAAGGAAAATTCCTGAAAAAAAGTAGCCAACCACAGAGGGGGAAATATCCAAAAATGTGTAAATTCCTTTCAAGTTTTTTTTTTTTTCCTTTCAAGTTTTTAGATGAATTTTGAGCTATGTTTGCGTAAAGAAGACTCCAAGGAGTTAGAAGACGGCTACAGCTGGAAAGCTGAAAAAGCTGAGCAGAGCTTTAAGCTGCTGCCCACCATGGGAGAGACAGTTTTTAGAGTCTGAGTCTTGTCAAATTATAAAGGCTGGATAAACACCATGGGCTTTCCACTGAAACCCAGAAGGGCTATTCCTTAGGTGTTAAGATGATGTCCCAGGTCTAAGGGTTCACCCTAAAAATAAGGGCAAAACTCACCATAACAAAGTATAAAACCAAGTCTGAGGAAGTTCAAGGTCACCTACCAGTCATTTAAATGCCCACTACAAGAAAAGCCAGAAGATTAAGACAGAATCCAGAGACAACCGTTCATCATCCACAATATCTAACAGATAATAACTTACTAGATACACAAAGAAATAGGAAAATGTGATCCAAAGAAGGAGAAAAAAAAGAAAACAATAGAAACAAACTTAAAGGTGACCTAGATGTTAGAATTAGCAAACTTAAGACTTTAAAGCAACTATTATAAATATGTCCAAGGACTTAAAGAGAAGGCCATATTGAGTGAAAGATAGAGTGGTTGAGCAGACAAACTGAAACCTTAAAAAAGGACCAAGTGGAAATACTAGAACTGTAAAGTATAATATCTGAAAGGAAAATTCACTGGATGTACTTAATTGCCAACTGGAGAAGGCAGAAAAAAGCTCCAGTGAACTTGAAAACTGATCAACAGAAATCAACCAAGTTAAAAAAATAGAGAGAAGACTGGGAAAAATATGAACAAAGCTTAAGTGACCTGTGAGACAATATAAAACCATTTAATTTATATGTAATTGGAGGCCCAGAGGGGGGAAAAAAACAGAATAGGGCAGTAAAAATATTTGTATAAGTAATATCCATGAATCCCAAATTTGGTGAAAACATTAACTTCTGTATCAAAGAAGTCCAGTAAATGTTGAACAGGATAAATACAAAGAAAAGCACACTAGGCACATCATAGTAAGACCACTAAAACCCAGAGACAAAGAAAAAACTTGAAAGTAGCCAGGGGAAAAAGGACATAATACATACAGCAGAACAATGATACAGATGACAGCCACCTTCTCATCAGAAACAGTGGAAGCAGGGGCTTCCCTGGTGATGCAGTGGTTAAGAATCTGCCTGCCAATGCAGGGGCCACGGGTTCGAGCCCTGGTCCGGGAAGATCCCACATGCTGCTGGAGCAACTAAGCCCGTGTGCCACAACTACTGAGCCTGCACCCTAGAGCCTGCGAGCCACAACTACTGAGCCCGAGTGCCACAACGACTGAAGCCCGTGTGCCTAGAGCCCGTGCTCCGCAACAAAAGAAGCCACGACAGTGAGAAGCCCGTGCACCGCAGTGAAAAGTAGCCCCCACTCACTGCAACTAGAGGAAGCCTGCATGCAGCAACAAAGGCCCAACACAGCAAAAAAAAAAAAAAAGAATAAATAAAATAAATTATTTATTTTAATAAATAAAATAATTAAAAAAGACAATAAAACAAGGGAACTCCCCCCATCAACCCAGAACTCAACTTCTAATCAGAAAATATGCCTTTTAAAAATTAAGGTGGGGACTTCCCTGGTGGTGCAGTGGTTAAGAATCCGCCTGCCAATGCAGGGGACATGGGTTCAAGCCCTGGTCCGGGAAGATCTCACATGCCGTGGAGCAACTAAGCCAGTGCGCCACAACTACTGAGCCTGTGCTCTAGAGCCTGTGCTCCGCAACAAGAGAAGCCACAACAATGAGAAGCCTGCGCACCACAACAAAGAGTAGCCCCCACTCAACGCAACTAGAGAAAGTCCGTGCGCAGCAACAAAGGCCAATGCAACCAAAAAAAAAAATATATTGAGGTGAAATACAGACATTGTCAGATGTCAAAAACTGAGAAAATCTGTTGTCAGCAGACCTGCACTGGGAGACATGCCAGAGGAAGTTCTTTAGGCTGAAGGGAAATGACACCAGATGGAACTTGAGTCTACGAGAAGAAATGCCCAATGGTAAACATAAGGGCAAAAATAAAGACCATTTTTGCTTCTGTTAATTAAACACAAACAAACAAAACAACTGAATCTTTAATGCAAAAATTGTAACAATGTATTGTGTAGTTTTAGTGTATATGGATTTAAGATACATGACAACTGTAACATAAAGGACAGGCAGATAAGTGGAATTATAATGTTGTAAGCACCTTACATTTTGTATGAAATTGTACAATATTAACTCTAAGTAGACTATGATAAGAATGCATAGATCAACCCTTAATCCCCACAGCAGCCATTAAAAAATAATACAAAAAGTCATACTAAAATGACTTTAGAGCAATTAAAAAAAAAACCCTCAAAAGAAGGTAGAAAAGGAGAAAGAGAAAACCAAAAAACCTGGACGAATAGAAAGCAAATAACACAATCATAGATTAAAACACAATCATATTAATAATTACATAAAAGTTAAATGGACTAGTCATGCCAATTAAAATTCAAAAGACTACAACACAAATGTTGGTGAGAATGTGCAGCAACTCAACTAGAACTCTGGTATATTACTCATAGGAGTGTTAGATGGTACAATCACTTTGGAAAACTTTTTGCAGTTTTTAATAAAACATACATATTTACCCCATGTCTCAGCACTCCTACTACTATTGATCGAACAGAAAACAAATGTCTACAAAAAGGTAAGTAAAAAAATATTCATAGAAGCTTTATTCATAATAGCCAAAAATTGGATACAGCTCGGATGTCTACCAACAAGAGAATGGATACTTTGATATATTCATACAATGGATGCTACTTTGTAATTAAAAAGAATGAACTAGTGATACATGTAACAACTTGGAGGAATCTTGAAAACATTATGTTAGGTGAGAGAAGCCAAACACAAAAGAACAGATGCCCTATATGCCATTTATATAAGTTTAAACAGGTTAAAAAAAAATCTGTGGAAATATAACAGAGGTTGCAGGGGTGAGGTGGGGAGGGCAAGAAAAATTGACTGGAAGGATGTAAGAAGAAAATTTTAGAGGTGACGGAAATGTTCTGTATCTTTATAAGGGTAGTGGTTACAATGGATATATACATTTTTCAAAACTCAACAATTTGTACACTGAAGGTCTGATCATTTCACTATGTAAAATTTATGTTTAAAAAAATTCAAAATAAAATTAAATATATTTCAAAGTATACTTCATACACAAATATAATAATAAAGGTACCACACTTCATATACCAATATAAAAATATTTAATTCGTACCACTGAATAAAACTTATTGCCTGAGGATATATTTTTTCATCTTTGTGCAAAATCATTAGCCTACCCAGGGATTAAACCCTCCTGAAAATACTAGCAACTGAGCTAATTGGTCTATACCAGTCCTTGTTCTTCGTCTATAGTCTTCAATGATTTAAAATTTAGGAAAAGAATATGTCTATAATAGTTAGATGGTGTTTGGTAACTCTACCTCAAAAAGATGAACTCATCTAATAAACTGTAGAGACCCCAGTCAAATATTACTGCTAACAAGATTACAGAATCACCTTATTTGCCTTAAGGTGGTAACGTTCTAATTATGTATCCTTGGTGACTCTTTAACTAAGGAACTTATCATATCAACATAGTGTTGGGTTCAACATTTACAGGAAACAGTTCTGGTCTTTATGAGCTTGTCAATGATAAAGACAGTGTAAGAGCACTTTATCATTAAAAGATTTGCAAAGCTTCCAGAGAATGTTAAAAACTATAGTCCCAGAGGGACAGTTCAGTAAAAATTCACCAACCCTTTTTATTACATAGACTACTAATATGAATCATTACATCCCAAGGCAGCAGAACTAATGGGCATATAATAATAATCTAAGCTCTATGACATTTTAACAAAATACACATTTTCACAAAATACAAACAATGAAGTAACGAAAATAGGCAATGTACATGTTTTCCAAGGATAAAAAGAGACAATGTATTATTTTTTATTTGAGTTGATTCAAAAGTATTTGAAGTTCAAATAAAGTCTGGTACCAATCTATCCTCACTCAAAAGAAGTTTTAAATGACTCTTAAGTAACTGAAGAATCCTGTCTGACAGAGCTAAATGAATTAATATTCTTCATTTCCCTCCTGGTTTTAGAAGAGGAAGAAATGGGAAGAAATAGTTCTATCACTGGCTTCTCCTCCAAGTTGAAATGCTTACTCCATTGGTTTAAAATCACTGATTTAAACTAATTTTTGACAATCAGGATAATAATTTTCAGTACCACAGAATAAATCCAACCATCTATTAGGATATAGTTTCTCACATGAAAAAATGATCTGAATTTCTGCCATCTTTTGTTATAGTATCGGTTGCTGTCATAGTTAGGAAAACAGTACATGGAAAAATCTTTAGGAAATTGGTTGAACACATTTAGGAAAATTATCACATCAACTGTACATTTACAACTTTACCTATATTTCATGGTGAAGATGGTACACTATGTCTGTTGGTAGAAACTGGCATAATGATTATTGCATTTACTGGTTAACTTAATAGCCAACCTTTCCTAAAGTTCATTCCACGGACCTCTCTGGCTTTGTGGGACATCAACAGCTATTGGTTTAAGGTTCTGTTCAAAGTTTAGGAAGGCTCCTTACAGCAGCCTTTCTCAGAGGCTTCAATGTGCTACTTAATGTCCACTGTGACACAGAGAAGGGAGGATTCCATATGTACCATCCCCCAAACGTATCTGACCAATGAGTTTCTCTTGGCACAGTTTCGTGGATTTTATTTCACAAAACACACTTTGGAGTATTTTGGACTAGAGGTAATATAGATATGAACTAGAGTTGTAGCAGGGTGAAGAAAAGGAGAGAATAGAAGTGAGAAAGAGCAAATATTGCTTAAGTCACTTATTTCTTAGTGTTAGTTTCCGTAAATGTAAAATGCTATTCCCTAGCTGTAACCTTGAACAAGTTCTTTAATCCCTCTTTTTTTTTTAATGGAGTATAATTGCTTTACAACGTTGTGTTAGTTTCTGCTGTACAACGAAGTGAATCAGCTATACGCATATATATATCTCCTCCTCTCTTGGACCTCCCTCCCACTCCTCTCCCCTCATCCCACCCCTCTAGGTCATCACAGAGCACCGAGCTGAGCTCCCTGTGCTATACAGCAGGTTCCCACTAGCTATCTATTTTACACATGGAAGTGTATGACCCAGCAATCCCACTACTGGGCATATACCCTGAGAAAACCATAATTCAAAAAGACACACGTACCCTCTTTCTTTTTTAACCTGTAAAAATGGGACTAACAGCAATAATACATACATTGCAGTTTGTGATGAGAACTTAGGTTCATGTACATAAAATGCAAGGACAGTGCCCGGCACATGGTCCTCCTTTGAGAAATGAGAGCGACTGTTATTATTTGAGTATTTTGATACAACTTACATGAACTGGACACTTTATTTGAGTATTTTGATACAACTTACATGAACTGGACGCTTTCTTTAGGTCTTAGAGAAAAAGACATTCGTTCCTATTCTAGCCCATTCTTATACTTTCACAAAGTTAATTTCCAGCTGGAAGATTCTAAGAAGACCTGCTCATAAGAAGCCTGTTTACATTTATTGAACCCAGCATTTAGATCTGACCAAGGAACCTGTCAACCATTGGAGCATCTTGGCACTACTGGTTCCATAGAAAAATACCATTTTTTTGGTAAAGCACTTAATAACTTCTGGTTTATCTTCATATGTATTATCAGATTCTGTCCTTGTAACAAACTAGTGAGCTTATTAGTAAGGCAGAAATCATTATCCCTAAGTCATAGACATGAAAACTGAGGCCCAGAGAGGTTAAATTATGAACTGCCCAAAGTCATAGAACTGGCAAGTGGCAGTGTCTGGACTCAAACTTATGTGTTTGGCTTTAGTGTCAGTTATGTTGAGTATCTGAATGAATGAGTGACTCAGATTTTGCATTTTAAAATAATTCAGTTCAGTTCAGTTAACATGGATTGAGTTGCTCCCATATGCTAGACACTGTGATACAAAAATGAATTAGACATTTTTGTCTTTGTCCTTGAAAAGCGTATGATCTAGTGGTATTCAGAAAATCAAAAAACAGGAAAGAAAAAAGAAAACAGGTGATTCTGAGTAGTTTTCTAGGTAACGACCTTGGAATGCTTCTTGGCATCTAGCTCCCCAGAGGTCACCAGAAGACAGTTTATGGTGACCATAGTAAGGGTTTTGTGTAAGAGAGGAAATCTAAAGAACTCCCTCTATGATGAAGTCTGTGGCCCTCTCTATGCTTATTCATAGTCACTAATATTGTACCACACAGTAATGGAGATTGCTGTGGAAGCATTTGCTATGTTTTCTATAATTCCAGCTTGAAATACCTTCCTTTCTCTGTGTCTATACTTCCTTCCTCAACAGATCACAGAAATGCATTAATAGTTTGTATTTTAGAATGCTTAGTTGTGAGAAAATCACATAACAATGTATTTTTCCTCTCTTTGATATCTTTATATTTCTATTATATTGTCCTCATTCCTTTCAGCATGCCCATGTTTTCCCAAATTTATTACTTATCTTGACTCTATATTGACTGTTAATACTTGTTTGTTCATAGAATTACTTGAACACACTCTCAGCGTAAGAACCCTACATTAAAAAAAAGCAAATCCCTCCTTGATAACTGCAAAACTTTTATCATCACCACTTTGCTGTTTAGAAACTCTCCTTTTAAAAATCACTGATTAGTTTTCTAACTGAATCTGAGATCCATTTTTCTGTTCTTATCCCTGCAGCTTTCTGCTGCTAAAAGACACAGTTGATTACTTTTTCACTGACGTGTTAGCCATAGCTTCAGACTCAAAATCCTATCATCTCTCTGACTCCTTCTTTTTGTGTCTGCTTCCTCTTGAAAATATCTATTTGTAGCTGTACTGTAGTGGAGAACGTACCGGACTTGTAGACATAACCCCTGGGTGAGATGTTTAATTCTAACTCATTCTAGCTTTATGATTCTGTGTGAATCACCTTGCTGAGCCTCAGTTTATTCATGTATAAAATGCAGATAATGACAGTACCTATTTTACATCATTGTTCTTGATGACTCTATGAGATGATGTATGTGAAAGTATTTTATACATTTTAAAGTAAAATCCAAATGGAAATATTATCTGCCAGTTTCAGGTATATGGGATATTTATGCTCTTTACTCTCTAGATACATTCCCTCTAAGAGCTTATTTTTTAGTTATATTATCATTTGCATATAAATTATTATGTGTGTGTGTATATATATATATATATATATATATATATATATAAAAGTGGAGACTGGCTTGAGCCAATTTGTAGGACAGCTTTACAGTTAAAATATATTAGCAATGGAAAACTTAATGCTTTGCCTCATATCCATCCATTGTCCTCACTTTTCTTACTATGTTCAGTGACTATCATTCTAAGGATTTGAGTCTTTAAATCTGGTATCTTCTTCAAATATTCTCTACTTAATGTCTACAGTAGACACTTGTCATTGTTTTTTTGGTGCCCAGCATCTGGTTCTCCTTCCATGCCTTAGGGAACACCACAGTGTGGGAATAGGTGGGAAGTTTCACCTTTTACAACCAGTTAGCAATGTACAAGGGAAGGGGCAGGAAATGTGGTTGACTAGTGTATTTCCATCACTTCTGGAGAAAACAACTCAGTCAGTGATGTCACATTGCTCTGGTACAAAGACAGCACATTGTTTTCAAGTAGTTTAATGAAGGGTAGTAGCAGCAGCAGGACTAGGCAGCCTCGAAGTGTGAAAAAAATTAGCTAAAGGAGCATCTCTTCTCCTTTACTTCCTGCCCAGTCACTCCCAACCCTGTATCCTGTTAAATGTGTGTCACAACACTTAGGAGCATCTGGAATCATTAAGTTTTTCTTTACTTACTAGCTTGTTTTTTGGCTTTTACGTTAATAGTCCATCTGCCTTGACTAAAATGTAAGCTCTTTCAAGGCAGGGACTTTGCTATGTCTGCTGCTGTATCCATCCCAGTGCCTAGACCAGTACCTGGCACACATAAGGAATGCAATAAACATCTGCTGATGGAATGACTGACTGGTAAAGTCTTCTGAATAGGGGGAGCTCAGTAAATGCTGAATTGAATTTTAAAAAATGAAATACAGATATTTCTGAGCTAAGTACTTAACTTCAAATGTTTTCTTTTCCAGAGAAAGAAATATATTATTATGAAAAAATTTTTAAAAATTCAAAAATTCTTTAGATGCTTTTTGAAAAATATAGATGCTAAAGTTCCAAATACTAAAAATGACAAGATAATGCAGGTTTTGCTTCTAACCTGCTGATAAGACTGTTATTCTCAGTAACCCAATCATTTGAGTAAAATGATCATAAAAAATATGATTGTTGGGCTTCCTGGTAGCGCAGTGGTTGAGAGTCCACCTGCCGATGCAGGGGACACAGCTTCGTGCCCCGGTCCGGGAGGATCCCACATGCCGCAGAGCGTCTGGGCCCGTGAGCCACGGCCGCTGGGCCTGCGCATCCAAAGCCTGTGCTCCGCAACGGGAGAGGCCACAACAGTGAGAGGCCTGCGTACCGCAAAAAAAAAAAAAAAAAAAAAAAAAAAAAAAAAAAATATATATATATATATATATATATATGATTGTTAAAAGCTTCTGGAAGTACAAGAAACATAATTTTAACTATGTATTTGGTTAAAAACGGAATTCAATACCACTTTACAGCTATGGTATTAACAGGATTCTCACTATAAAGAGTTATTTCTATTCCATAGAAATAATTTTAAGGAGTCATGTATAATTCACATTCATTTTGGAAAAGTACAGTAAAAAGAAGAAATAAGACACTGTTCATTATTTTGATTTTTAACATATTTTCACATTTAAATAGAAACAAACACAAACATAACACTCTACACATTTTTCTTTTGTTTCCCGTCCAAAAAAGAAAGACCAAAACTATCCATAACACAATACGGCAGATTTTTTTTTTCACATCTTCTATGTTTAATTGTGCTGAGAATTATTGACTTGTATCAATATGGTTTTACACAGTATTTAAAAGATTAAGCAACTCCTTTTCCCACTACTGAGGCTTTAAGCACATATTTCATTTTTTTAATTTAATGAGCAATTTATTCTAATAAGTGGATGTGTTAAGACTTTATCATTTATACTTCATTGTTCAATGTGTGTTTGCATGTGCTAACACATATATATGGAATCTACAAAAACAAAAATGGTTCTTAAGAACCTCGGGGCAGGACAGGAATAAAGATGCAGATGTAGAGAATGGACTTGAGGACACGGGGCGGGAGAAGTGTAAGCTGGGACAAAGAGAGAGAGTGGCATGGACATATATACACTACCAAATGTAAAATAGATAGCTAGTGGGAAGCAGCCGCATCGTACAGGGAGATCAGCTCCGTGCTTTGTGACCACCTAGAGGGGTGGGATAGGGAGGGTGGGAGGGAGATGCAAGAGGGAGGGGATATGGGGATATACGTATACATATAGCTGATTCACTTTGTTATACAGCAGAAACTAACAGATTTCTGAAATTCGTTCAGGGATGCAGCTTTAGGCCCTTGTATAATCACTTACATGGTAGAAAGAAAATCTTTAATTTTGGGGGATTCATGTGTTTCAAGAAGGCTTAACAGGGATACATGTTTGGTTAGTTAAAGCTTCTTATGGTCAGGGACCATCCATGTATTTTTCATTTTTTTACGCCATCCCCACTCCCAACCAGGGGTTAGTTGCCGACTATTTGCATACGTCATGCCTCAGTAAGTGTGAACTGCGGATATGGAAGATGAGCTTCTGTAAAAGGTGTGACTTCCATATGTCAGAGAGAAGACTGAGAATTGGATACAGGAGTAAGTTAACACTCTCCAATATCTGTAGATCTGAGATAAGGTAAATGGAATATCAATACCATAGAAACTGCTGCCTTTCTCAGACCATAGTTAATAGTACCAATTCCCAACCAATTTGCATCCTTCTGAACTTGTTGAGAGTCTGCTACAATTCTCTGAAAGAATGTGCTAGAAGTGGGAAAACCGGGATATAGTTATTGTTGGCAAGATCAATGATGCATTGGGTTACTAACCATCTATGAAGAGAGCTGGAAAGTAAGTTCCCTTGGGCCTTCCTGTCTTTCTTCTAGATGTGTCATATTGGATCTTTCATGACATGTTTTATATTTTGTCAGCAATCAACAGAAAATAATGTAATACAAATGGAAATAATGATTATTTCCCAATATAGAGATGTTAAATTAAAAAAAAATGAGTATCTTGTAGTCTAAGTACAATGCTGTCTTGAAGAATACAAGTTGAGGAACAACCTTATAAGAGCTCGGTTCATTCTAGTCCAAACATTTCCTAAGTGCCTTGTATACACCAGACACTGATGGGCAATGGGCATATAAAGAAAAACAAGACACAGGGCTCATCCTTGAGATTTCAGTTCCAATGCACCCCTTGAAAGGAATCTAAGACACACATGACTTATTCCAAATTGTACTTTATGGTAAATGGCATTAAAATGAAATTTCAATGTTATATGAGAAGTTATAAGTAAGATACATAAATTCTGCCTATAATGAAAATGACATTGCGTTACAAACTTCCCAATTGAACCGACAGACTATTTCTACTATACTGTAACTTTAGCAAAGTAAACTAATATAGAGACTCTTCTGCTAAAAACGATAGTAACTACATTTGCTACATAATGTGTACTGTTTTCTTTAAAACAATGCTTATTTTTTCACAGGGTTTTAGTAAATAAATGGTAATTATCTATATTAGGTTAGTATGAGGCTCCATACTACTTTTTCTCTGTGAAGGTTGAACGGCCTTCTATCCAATTTTAAGTTATGTTTCTTCATGTTTCTAACGGAATACCAATGGTACTACTGCTTGTTTGGCATCTCTTTTAGTCAATAAAAGAAAAATGGCCACCTAAGACTCTCATCACTGGTTTTTGGATTCTCTAAAATTCAACTCCTGCCAAAAATGTGTTTGAGACAATGCTATTTAAGAGATATGTTTAGGGCACATTTAAATTATCCATTTTCTAGATTTTTCCATCTTTTGTTATAGTAAAATTATAGTAAGTTATGATAAAAATTAATGTGATCTCCTATAGGAATCTCATCACTGAGTCATGATTTAATGTTATCTTAGAGTTTTATTGTACTGTATTGTATTTCTTTTCTCCTTTCCCTGCTTACAGGATTTTATCGACCATCAATAAAAAAGTTATTATCAAAAAAAAAAAGAAATTAAGAAAACAATCCCATTTATAATGGCATCAAAAAAGGATAAAATACTTAGTAATAAATTTAACAAGGAGGTAAAAGATTCATACATTTAAAACTCTAAGACAGGGCTTCCCTGGTGGCGCAGTGGTTGAGAGTCCGCCTGCTGATGCAGGGGACATGGGTTTGTGCCCCGGTCCAGGAAGATCCCACATGCCATGGAGCGGATGGGCCTGTGAGCCATGGCCGCTGGGCCTGAGCGTCTGGAGCCTGTGCTCCACAACGGCAGAGGCCACAGCGGTGAGAGGTCCGTGTACCACAAAAAACAAAAAAAAACCCTCTAAGACATTGATGAAAGAAACGGAAGAATACACAAATAAATGGGAAGATAGTCCACGCTCATGGCCTGGAAGAATTAATATTGTTAAAATGTCCATACCACTCAAAGCAATCTACGGGTTCAATGAAATCCCTATCAAAATTTCAACGGCATTTTTCACAGAAACAGAACGAACAATCCTAAAATTTGTAGAGAATCACAAGACTCTGAATAGTCAAAGAATCTTAAGAAAGAAGAACAAAGCTGGAGGCATCAGACTTCCTGATTTCAAAATACATTACAAACCTATAGTAATCAAAACAGTATGGTATTAGCATAATAACAGACACATCAATCAGTAAAATAGAGACCCCAGAAACAAATCCATGCATATACAGTAAACATTTCTTTCCGACAGAGGAGCTAAGAATGTACAATGGGGAAATGATAGTCTCTTCAACAAATGGTGTTAGGACAACTGAACAGCCACAAGGAAATAAATGAGATTGGGCCTCTGTTTTACACCATACACAAAAATCAACTCAAATGCATTAAAGGCTTGAATGTAAGACCTGAAACTGTAAAACTTCCAGAAGAAAACATAGGCAGTAAGCTCCTTGACACTGGTCTTGGTAATGACTTTTTGGATTTGATGCCAGAAGCAAAAGTTACAAAAGCAATCAACAAGTGGGACTACATCAAACTAAAAAGCATCTGCACAGCAAAGGAAACCATCAACAAAATGAAAAGGCAACCTATGGAATGGGAGAAAATACTGACAAATCATATATCTGATAAAGGTTTAATATTCAAAATACATAAGAACTCACAAAACTCAGAATAAACAAAAAATTTGAAAAAGGCAAAAAACAATCCAATAAAAAAATGTCAGAGGAACATAACAGACATTCTTCCAAAGTAGACATACAAATGCCAAACAGGTACATGACCAATCATCACTAACCATCAAGGAAATGCAAATCAAAACCACAATGAGAAATCACCTCACACCTGTTAGAATGGCTATCTAACAGTTCTAAAAATAGAACTATAAATGATCCAAACACAGCCAAAGGAAATGAAAACAGGGTATTGAAGAGTTATCTGCACTTCCATGATCATTGCAGCATTGTTCACAATAACCAAGATATGGAAATAACCTAAGTGTCCGTCAATGAATGAATGAATGAAGGATATGTGGTATATACACTGGAATACTACTTAAGCCATGACAAAGAAGGAAATCCTACCATTTGTGACAACATGGATGGACCTTTAGGGCATTATGCTAACTGAAATAAGTCAGACAGAGAAAGACAAACACTGTCTGGTATCAATTACATATGGAATCTAAAAAAATCACCTCATAAAAACAGAGAAGGAAAGTAGTTGCCAGGGGCTGGGGGGATGGAAGAAATAGAGGAACGTTGGTAAAAGGGTACAGACTTTTAGGATGAATAGGTAGGACGTATAACATGGTGGCTATGGTTGATAACACTGAACTGTGTAACTGAAATTTGCTAAGAGAGTATAACAAATATTCTCATAAAAAAAGAGAAAAAAAGATAGATATTTAAGGTGATGGATATGTTAATTAACTAGATGGGAGGAATACTTTCACTATGTATATATAAATTAACTCATCTCATTGTACACTTTAAATATCTTACAATTTTATTTGTCAATTATACTTCAATAAAGCTGAAAAAATAAAAATAAAAAATTAACTGTATAAGAAATGCTAACTGTATTTTATATCATACTTTCAGGGACTATATGGCTTATTATGTTAGTCAGTGTTTCTTGGATAAGAATCCATATGATTTCATTTCATTAATTTCAACCAACATTTTTTTCTAGGAGCTGAGGATATGGTGATTAACAAGACAGATGTGGTCACTGACTTCAAGGAACAGACAATATAATAAGGAAGTAGACACCAAACAGGTAACTTTACAAATAATTGCTTGTTTACAAATAAATAATATGTGATGATTTCTTTGGTATTTACTGCAAGGCAAATATCTTTTCAGATGGGTGTATATGCTTTTGCTTTTCAAGTGAGGAAGATATAGTTAGTTATTATTTCCTTTTTTGCCTTGACTATAAGGAGGCTAGAGATAAATTTTATGATAAATTAATCATATCAGATCATAGGCTGATGGACAATTATCTTTATCTCTAAATAGTTTCTGAACTTACAAAAATCTTTATTTTAACTATTAAGTCTTACATGTCTTATTTCCTGCAAGCTGACTAAGGAAATAGACAGGGACAGAGTATGGGGAAGGGACTAAACTACAGGTCATAAACAGAAATAATCATGTCTTCTTGAAGTTGTATTTGAAAACCAGAATTGTTCTATATATCCATTGTTGTATAAAATAGTATAAGATTATTTTAGAAGCTTCAGCTTGGAGTTGTCTCTAAAACCTGCGATGCTACAAAAAAAAATTGGGCTATTAATTGCCTTTAGCTCCATTGCAGAAACAAGGGACTGATTAAAATTTCATGGAAGTACCGTAGAACATTTTATGCTAAAAAACCAGAATTTCATAATCTTTTGAAACTCTGCAGTACTTTAATGGTACTTCTAATAGTGCCTAACACTTGGAAGGATTCCACAGTTTGGCTCCTATAAAGTGGTTTTTGACAGCAAATGTGCAGGAACCAGAATCTATACTGAAACTTGAATCTGAGCCACTTAGACATCATGATGTTGCCCAAATGTGAAGTGGTTTCCATTGGCAATACCATAATATCTTCTCACTGAAGCAAGAAGCTGAGTTTGGGGGATATTTAGCTACCAAAAGAAGCAGACATTATCTAAGTCTTGATCAGAGAGAAAAAAAATTTGAAAAAGACTTTCTGGCGTTCATTCAGTGGAAAATGAAGACACGAAGAAGCCAAATAAAGTTAACAGCTCTAAAGAGAGGCTAGAAACTGTGGTGCTCTAGAGTCCTCATCATCACTGCCATGCTCACTGATGCCAATAAACACTTATTGATCTCTCACTGTGTGCAAAGTGCAATGACAGGGGCTTTAGTTATAATGATCTTGAAGGTCATGGACTTTATATTATGCCTCCTTATAACTCCTTGTGCTTGGTATGGGGTGTTTGAAGATAGCAGATATTCAGTAAATATGTATGAATTTTATGAATGAGACTGCAAGGGGCTTACGGTCTAACAGGGAGATAGAACAGAGGTGACTTCCTTGCTAGCAGAGGTTTTTACCTTAACCCCTTTATACTGTTCCTATCTAGCACAGTGTATAGCACATAACAGGTATCTGAAAATAGCCAATTAATCAATAATGTGCAAATATTTTTATAGAAAACATTGAGCACTCATTATGCTTTAGATGCATTACTACACTGAATTCTCACAACGTGGAGGCACTGTTACTGTCCCCACCTTAGAGGTGACACAGCTAAAGTTTATAGGGGTCAAGTAACTTGCTTCGTTACTCAGAGAGTAACCTGTAGAGGCAGGATTTGAACCTACAGCCCGACTGCAGTTCATGCTCTTCACTATCCTACTGCACATACCAGAAAGATAAACAATATTATAAGGTAGCACAGGTTGCAGGCCAGCTGAATGGCAGAGATAATAAGCCCTCTAACTTTAGAATAAGAAGTGATTACTGAGGACTGGGCAGGAGGGACAGCTTCATGAAGAAAGTGGGATTTGAAAGAATAGGAATAGTTAAGTATTGAGGAAGTAAGAAGATAAGAGAACAAGAAAATGGATAGAAATGCTAATAATGTATTCAGAGATCAGAGTTAGACTTGTTTGGATAGAATGAAAGAGTTCATGTAGGATGGTAGGAGAAAACCTAATTGGAGGTTTAGCAGGAACAAGACAGTGAAGAACTGAAGAGTCTGGATTTCATTCTTTATGCAGAAGGGGAGCCAACAAAGTTTTTTTTCATAGAGAAAGAGGTGCGAAAAGCTGCTTTTTCGGAAGCTGTGCGGGATATAATAAAGGGCGAGATTTTAGGAACCACGCGACCAGTCAGGTGGAGGTGAAGAAGACCTGGACTAAAGTGGCAGAGGTAGGAATGAAGAAGAAATTACAGATAAAAGAGAGAGAACCAACAAACATGACTGCCTTGATGATGGAGGGATGAGTCAGTATCTTTGTGACAGATACTGATAATGTCACTGTCAGAAATGGGGACATTTAGGAAGGAGAGTTGGTATTTGGAAGATTACTAAACTTATAATGTGAAACACTTGATTCCTATAGGTTTAAGGCACTTATTAATCAAATAACTGAACAAACATTTGGATGCTGTTATAAGCCAGGAACTGGGCAGGTACAAGTGGCAGAACAGTGAGCAAGAAAGATATAGTCCCTGTTTTCACAGACCTTAGAGTTTAGGAGAGAGGAGAGGCATTAAATAAGTAATTACAATACAACGAGTTTTATTATGATGATTAAATATAGAGTATTAGGGGAATATATACTAGGAGCATATTACAGACTAGTCTGGGACTTCCTTGAGGAAGTGACATTTAAGCAATAGGCCATGTGAACAGTTTGGTGCCCCGTCTCAGGGACAGTGATTTGTTTAAGACAGGTTACATACCAAAGGTTCCAATCATAACACCTGCTCAACAGCCACCACTTTTAGTGAAACTACATTACTTATAGGCCTTTTCAAGGGACAGCAGTAGAGGCCATCTTTTGTACCACAGGATCCTGCACCTCCAGTCCACAGTTGATTGAGCCAGGGACAGACACTGATCTAAGTGCAGCCAATTCACAGGACCCTCATCTATGGTATGAAGCAAAGAGATGAGAAAAAAATAATTTTCTTAAGAATCTGAATGGAAGAAACCAAGAGACTGGTGGAAGATTGGAGCTGAAGTGAGAACTGGAGAGACCTAAAGACCATGCATTTGCCAAAGTTCTGAGTGGCCAGGACGAGTAAGTAAGAGGAAGAAGTTGGTCACTATACAGTGAATAGGTAAATTACAGAGAGAAACAGAGACTCCTCTAGGGAAATGTCTCATGAGAGACAACTGGCCAAGAGTAGCTGTTTCACACAGCAATGTTAATTAATGACTTTCCAATCACAAGGCGACGAGTACCCTCACGATCACCCATACTCGATTCATTTCACATTAGAGCAACATTATAAAGTCTAAATGGCTCAAATTAAAATGTCAGTGTAGAGTTCAGTTCTTATATATCTCCTGTAAAAATCTTTAGGAGACAAACTATAAATTCAATCCAAGTTAGCTGAGTGGGTCTCTATTGCTCGTAGACAAAAGGGCTTAATTAAAACACATGATCCCCTCATGGATAAACTAAAAAGGAGATACTATATTGAGTTCAGCTACGAGGGTAAATACATTATTATATATAAAAACAAATCTGTTTGCTACCTTTAAATGTATTTAATTGTCATAATTATAGCACTCCTTTCTCAACACAGATGCATATGATATATTCCTAGGAAACCTGCCACAACTGTTGATACTTATACTCAAGTGTTATATTTGTATGCTGTATACCATACACATATACATGAAATATATTTATACATACCTAACTAATGTCCTTAGTAGACATCAATTATACAAATGTGCAAACAAATTATGTGACTTCCTCATAATTCTGCATGCATCGTAGGAAAACTGAGAGGATGATCTCCAATATAATCATTGTCTCCTCCCCCACAGCCTCCTGAGTGCATCACTGGGTAGATAGATGGGATTAAGCAAGTCTGCTCTTGATAACTGCATCTTTTGAGTTTCACCCACACTCTCTTCTTATTGTGTCAGCCAGTCTCTGTTTTCCTCAACTGTGCTTTCTCCAGTCCCTCTCCTGGTTGAAACCAAACTATGAACAACTGTAGTCAATCAAGTGATAAAGCAATCAGGTTATCTGGACCAAACAGTTTACACAGGCTAAAAACATGAACTTTATAGAAAAGTTACTATTTGGGACTAAGGGTGAGGTAACTGAGCTAGTGTTTCCCTTCCCCTGAAAGCAGAGCTAGAAGTTTCCTCTTGTTTTTCCTTTTTTCATTTGGGCTAAAGTTAGTGAATTACTTCAGCCTCGGAGGAGATGAGAAAGAAACTTAGGAGGAAATGAGTAAAGAAGTGATTTTAACTGGTCAGGAGAAGAAAGAAGTAGGTTGAATACACACACCAATCTCTCTCCTGTTCTGTGCAAAGAAGGCTGTAGGATTGACTGTGCAGGGAAAAACTTGTCCAAGGGCATTTGTGACAACAGAGTGGGACTGTCCTCCTTTCAGTCACAGCTGGGCTTCAGTGGTGGGAAGTGGAGCAGGGAGGGAAAGTTCAGGCTTTGGTGACAATGAACTAAAGGTAATTTACATGTGCTTACCTACAAGCACAGTCAAAATAAATAGTGGGTTGTTTTCCCACTGGAATATCAAAAGTTGCAATGAAAAATAATACCTTTTTGTCTAAGTGAAAGAAATTTGTTTCCAGACATAATTTCTTCAACAGCGAAGAAAAAGTTTTGAAAGAAATGCAGGAAGATTTTATAATATTAACTGCATTATTGAAAACTCATTTAATTTTACTATAACAAGAGGAAAGCCTACCAAAGGGGTCATGAGTCAACAGTGTTCTGATAAACATCAGTTCAGTAAGGTAGGTGTTATAGATTATATTCTCTTGGTTTCTAACATGTTTTAAAAGATAACATGGATCATAATGTGAAAATATATGCACATAATATGAATCATACAAATAAATAAAAGTTGCAGAAATAGATATGCCAGGTGTACCCTTATGACACATATTATAAAACCTTTACAGTAAAAGTAGACTGAAGGCATTACATCATTTTGGGATTTATTAATGCATTTCTTAGTGGAAGGTGTATATACAGAGATTTACCTTATAAAATCAGATTTAGCTATACACCTAAAGAGTTGATGTAATCTACTGAAAAAAAAAAGCTAAACCTGTTTACCTCTTTTAGTAGTGTGGATAATAATGAGTGGATGCTAAGTAATTTTACTTTAAAGAAAACCAACTGAGTCGCAGATAACAGACTTTGCAGTTTATATAACTATCTGATTTCTGCATAGTATGTAGAAGCTGCTATACATACCCCAAACAGCATTTTACATCTACTTTGATTAATAGGATATGTTACTAACATATTATCTATGGTTCACAACAAACTTGGACAACTACCAAGTTTGAAAAAAAGAAAACACTAGTAGAAGAAAGACAGTCCCACTCTGTTATACTGGAGTTGAAACACTGATGGTAGAAACATAAAGATACCAGTTCTAACTTCCAGAAAACACAAACTATTTTTTAGTATTTAAGACGTGAGCTGATAGAACAAAACAGGGACAGGTACATGGTGTCCTATTACTATAGAAACATATCCTGTGTTAGAGTTTATTTTACACAGAAAACCGCAAATAAATAATGATAAGAGATCACAGCATGTCTGATAATCTGTGACAACAATTCTAACGTCATTGTAGCCACTGGAGAAACCTGCACGTCCTGAGCCCTGACCCACAGAGTCTTTATCTGCGTGTGTACTCTCCACAGGCCAAGCATATAAAGGCCAAATGATAATTTACACATGAATCAACTTTCTTTGCAGCATGGGCACCAGAGACATTTCTTTTCTCTGTCACTGAGAGAAAGGCAGCCAGGTCTGAGCTTGTCTCACTTGAAATCATACAAGAGAAACAGTGATTTGCAGGAAAATGGCAGATCAGCAAAGGGAAGCTGTTCTGAATGCATGATAAAAACAGCAGTCACAAAGGACTAGATGAATATTTAGTTTGAAAACAGCCCTGACAGTAACCATGAGTCTTTATCCTATTCAAAACAGGTAGCATCATACAAACTGAAACAGAGATACAATCCTGATAGAAGATTACACAAGATACCTGGGTGGGTATCTTTAAAGACTTCAATCTTCATTTGAATAAATGTAAGACTCATGGATCCGCTGCATCCAGATCTTATTCAGAGTACACAGTCATTTCACATGAATGACATATGGAGGGCATACTGCCCACTTTGATAATTAAAAATAAATCAGTCAAGATGATTTAAAAAAAGCTTTCTCATGAAAAACTGGATGCACATTTTATACCATGAAACTTGTAAAGTTAAAAACATGTATACAGTGTATTTTTCTTCAACCCAGATCCACTGGTGCTTGGGTCAACTTTTAGAAATTCATTAAACTATCACAATATTGCTATAGCCTTTCTTTTTTTAAATTAATTAATTAATGAATTTTTTTGGTTGCGTTGGGTCTTCGTTGCTGTGCACAAGCTTTCGTTAGTTGTGGTGAGTGGGGGCTACTCTTCGTTGCGGTGCGCGGGCTTCTCATTGTCGTGGCTTCTCATTGTGGAGCATGGGCTCTAGGCCCTCAGGCTTCAGTAGTTGTGGCAGGTGGGCTCAGTAGTTGTGGCTTGCGGGCTCTAGAGCTCAGGCCCAGTAGTTGTAGCGCACGGGCTTAGCTGCTCCGCAGCATGTGGGATCTTCCCAGGCCAGGGCTCGAACCCATGTCCCTTGCATTGGCAGGCAGATTCTTAACCACTGAGCCACCAGGGAAGCCCTAGCCTTTCTTATAGGAACATATAATGAATACTTGCTCTGGCTCATTTAATAGAGGAATGCAGATTTATTATTAAATTTGAGTTAATAGGCCATTCCGAAGAAGATTATGTAATCTTCTAACAAATGAGAGGTACTAAATAAATTAATACAATTTTTTATTCCCTTATTACCACTTCTACACTTTTGTGTTTGCCATATTCCGTATGCCTCCTGGAATGCTTACCTTCCTACTCAACAACACATATCCCTGATTTTCTTCAAATTTGCTTCAAAGCACACTGTTTAGGAAGCTTTACCTTAAAGCTCCAGTCGTGGTGTGGTGCTTAGATACGGGAGACCATCAGTAAATGCTGCTAACTATGTACATGGACTGTCAACACACAATGATAGGCCAAAATCTTAAAAATAAACTTTATTCATGAGTTGTAAATATAAGAACTGTGGTATAATTTGTGGTTCATAAAAGGAAATTTTGAATTTTTATTCCTTTAGAGTCCAGAAATGGATCTGTAAACTTCATACCACAATCCATGCTCTGAGACAATGCCCAAAATAATGAGTTATGGGATTAAGTCATATCAGTTCCTGGTGATGAGCTGTATCTATAAAACTGGCAGTGAACAGGTTTTTTTTATAATATTTGTTTCTCTCTACCTTTTATGGTAGGTAGTTTTTTTAACCCTTTCAACCACTTCCCTTTCCTCTTTTCTCCTTCTTCTGTATTCCTCCTTTAGGTTGAAACTCTATTTTACCCTCTCTCTCTTCTCAGTAGCCTATTCATTTCCCCACCTTCTGGCTGTTTAGTAGTTTCCAAAGTCAACATTAGAATTTTCCTTAAACTGGAAGCTTCCAATGGGTAAGAAATATACCTACCATTTCTACATATCTAGAACCTCTTATAGTGCCTGAGATAGTGTTAGCTATTCAGAATATTCTTGAGAACTCTCAACAAACTGTGTATAGAGGGAATGTAGTCCAACATAATAAAGGCCACATATGACAAGCCCACAGCTAACATCATACTCAATGGTGAAATGTGAAGCCTTTTCCTCTAAGATCAGGAATAAGACAAGGACTTTGATTCCTGCCACTTTTAGTCAGCAGAGTAATAGAAGTCCTAGCCAGAGCTATTAGGCAAGGAAAAGAAAGAAAAGACATCCAAACTGGAAAGGAAGAAGTAAAACTGTCCCTATTTTCAGATGACATGATATTATATATAGAAAAACCTAAAGACTCCACCAAAAAACTGTTAGAACTGGACTTCCCTGGTGGCACAGTGGTTAAGAATCCACCTGCCAATGCAGGTGGGTTCAATCCCTGGTCCAGGAAGATCCCACATGCTGTGGAGCAGCTAAGCCTGTGCACCACAACTACTGAGCCTGTGCTCTAGAGCCCACGAGCCACAACTACTGAGCCCATGTGCCACAACTACTGAAGCCTGTGTGCCTAGAGCCCGTGTTCCACAACAAGAGAAGCCACCTCAATGAGAAGCCCGCACACCACAACGAAGTGTAGCCCCCGCTCGCTGCAACTAGAGAAAGCCCACACGCAGCAACAAAGACCCAATGCAGCCAAAAATAAATAAATAAATAAATTTATTAAAAAAAAAAACTGTTAGAACTAAATCAATAAATTCAGCAAAGTTGCAAGATACAAAATCAATATACAAAAATCAGTTGCAATTTTATACACTAACAGTAAACTATCAGAAAAAGAAATTAAGAAAATGATCTCATTTACAATAGCATCAAATAGAATAAAATACTTAGGAATAAATTTGACCAGGGAGGTGAAAGATCTATGCACTAAAAACTATGAGATACTCTGTGAGTTTGTGTGTGTGATGCTTGTTAAACAATAAAACTGTAAAAGTGTTTTTTTTTAAATGCTCATGTTCAAACTGATTGAATCTTAATATCTTAGAGTAAAGCAGAATAATAAAGGTTTTTTTCAGTTTTTTGGCTGAAAAAAACCCTATGAGATACTGATGAAAAAAAATTAAAATATTATGTTGCGTTAATGCTATTTTATTTGTAGGGCATAAAGGACTATAATCTGCAAAAGCAGAGCAGGTACCTGCCCCCATATATAAGGATAACAAAAGAACGGGAATAGGATGTTGGTTGACAGAGCTTTTAAAAAGCAACATGGGGAGGAGAAAATCAGGAGCTTTCCAAAATAATATCAATAGCTAGACAGAAGAAAATGTAAATTTGAATCCATTTAATTCAATGCATTTAAGATGTTATTTAAAAGGGTTTTTTTTTTTTTTTTGAGTTTTAGGAACAGGGCACCTGAGTATATAAACCTGGGGATATTCGCCAACTTCATTTCACTCTGTATTTTGTTCTCCTCCATCATTACATTTGTTAAGATCACTTTCTTATCAGAGTCTTCTCTCTTATTCTTATCATCCATCGTGTTCCCTCCTAATTGATCATCAGGCCATGAATGAGACAATGGATAGCTTTAATATACTGGATAGTGTCAATATATAATGCAGACATCGCATCTACTCAATCTACCAGGTCTGTCAATCTGCCATGGGGGAAACTGGGTCGGCCTATAATTTGATGTTCACAAAAGCAAGCTGATAATTACACAGAAATTTGTGTAATGCTTGAATAGGGATTTTGGATAATACTAGTATTTTCTAAAGTATCTAAATTAAGTTGACGGGATCATAACTTTATTTTATTTTTATTTTTTAAAGTTTTATTGGAGTATAGTTGATTTACAATGTTGCGTTAGTTTCAGGTATAGAGTAAAGTGAATCAGTTATACATATATCCACTCTTTTTCAGATTCTTTTCTCATATAGGCCATTACAGTATTGAGTAGAGTTCCCTGTGCTATACAGAAGGTCCTTATTAGTTATCTATTTTAATATATATAGTGGTATGTATATGTCAATCCCAATCTCCCAATTTATCCCTCCCCTCCCCTTTCCCCACTGGGAAAACCATGTTTGTTTTCTACATCTGTGACTCTATTTCTGTTTTTTGTTTTTGTTTGTTTTTTTTTAAAAAAACACACTTTTATTTATGTACTTTTCAATAAGTTTAAATCCTTGTCTATTTCTGTTTTGTATATAAGTTTATTTGTACCATTTTTTTAGATTCCACATATAAGCAGTATCATATGATAATTGTCTTTCTCTGTCTGACTTACTGCACTCAGTATGACAATCTCTAGGTCCATCCATGTTGCTGCAAATGGCGATCATAACTTTAAGAGTCACACCAATTTGTATCTTTGAAGTAAAATACCAAATCTGTCCCTTCCCAATTCTTGTTTTCCTTATTACTGCTGTATTCCCCACCACATAAAAAATAAAAATACAAATACAAACTAGTCTGCCAAAGCAGATAACCTTGCTCCTTAGCTTTGTGAACGCATGAACAATATACCAAGCACAAAAACAAGTTTCCTTTTTAAAAGGTGATAACACTCAACAGTTGAAGGGTATGGTTTTCAGACATTTGTACCATAACACTAAAATGGCAAAACTGTTGTTACGGAAATGGGAAGAACTAGGTAGCATCTGGTAACATGTTTTCTAGAGGCTCTTTTTTTCCAAGTTTGAATAGGGCTGACTGGGTTACAATTTTTGCAGAAGGTTACTTAGCCACTGGAAAAAATGTATAAAACCGAATTCCTAAATTTGTAAGGTAACATTAAGCTGTGGATTCTTAATAAAATGTTATTAAAATTCTTTTTTTTTTTTTTTTTTTGCGGTACACGGGCCTCTCACTGTTGCGGCCTCTCCCGTTGCGGAGCACAGGCTCCGGATGCGCAGGCTCAGCGGCCATGGCTCATGGGCCCAGCCGCTCCACGGCATGTGGGATCTTCCCGGACCAGGGCTCGAACCCATGTTCCCTGCATTGGCAGGCGGATTCTTAACCACTGAGCCACCAGGGAAGCCCAGAACTTGCTTTTAAAGTTACATCTTATTGTTATGTTGGGGCTATTGAAAAAGTCTCTCCATCACAGTGGCAAACAGTTGATCTGTACAATCTGCATGAAATCTGCACTGGTCAGAAGTGGCTAAATTTGAGGATGCGTACAACCCATGTTAGTCGATGGTGAGTTTTCAACACTTGTCATACACTGTTGGATGCTCACATTCTCGTTGAATAACTTCTAGTTCACTTCTAGTTAGAAGTCTCATGTGCTGGTGAAAGAAAAATTTTAATGTCATGCACTTGCTATTTTTCTTTCTTTCCTTGCAACCTATCTCTGATCTCCAGACTATTTTCTTCAACAAATGTTTAAAGATAAAAAAGAGAGCACGGTTAAATGTCAAAATTTTACTTGGAATTATCATTCCCAAACCTATTCCTCTCCCAGACTTCCTCATCTCAGTAAAGGACATCATCCAGATGTTCAAGCCAAAAATCTAGGAATCACCTTTCATCCCCTCACTTCCCCTCACTTCCCACATCTAAATGATTAAGACATGTTGGACACTTCTTCCTATCTCCACTGCTGCCATCATTCAAGCCACCATTATCTCCTGCCTAGGCTACTGCATTAGCTTTCTAAGTGGTCAGCTGCTTATATTCTTGCTCCCAGACCAGTTCATTTTCTCTCTATAATCAGATACCATCATTCTCCAACTCAAGAACCTCTAGTGGCATGCTACTGTACTTAGAGCAAAACAGAAATGTGGACTCTGGGTTTATAAGTCCCTGAACAACCTGGCCCTTGCCTTTATCCTCTCCTCGCTTTACAAGTTTCAGCAGCACTAGCCTTCTTTCTGTTTGTTTGTTTCCTTGGTCTGTGTAGAGTAAATCTGTGATTCTTCAAGGCTGAAGTAAATTCAGTAACCTTTTCTGAGGGTAAAGGAAATATACTTAGCATGATTCAAGACCCGTTAGCTCCATTTAGAAATGCCCTCATTGTCATTAAAAAACCAGCGTATTATTTAAATTCCTACAAAATAAATATTCACATAGGAACAATTTAAAGACAATTTCATTATTTATTTGTTGTATTTAGTTATGTATAATGAGTAATGGAAGATGATACGCATAATACGTCTTGTACATTTCTAAATATGTAAAAATTATAACTTTAAAAAGGGACAGACTTTCTCAAGAATTATAGTCAGTCTTCTATTTATATATAAAAATGCAGGGCTTCCCTGGTGGCACAGTGGTTGAGAGTCCGCCTGCCGATGCAGGGGACACGGGTTCGTGCCCCGGTCCAGGAAGATCCCACATGCCGCGGAGCGGCTAGGCCCGTGAGCCATGGCCACTGAGCCTGCGCGTCTGGAGCCTGTGCTCCGCGGTGGGAGAGGCCACAACAGTGAGACGCCCGCGTACCGCAAAAAAAAAAAAAAAAAAAAATGCAAAGGTGATCGAGTACTTTACAATGCTGGAAAGATCCACACTACTTTCATTCACAATTGTACTATTTAAGATAATTGTACTACAGTTTTTTTCTTACTGGGGGTTTTGTAAAGGTGCTTTACAAGAGGAAAGAGATTTTCTTTTGGGTCCTCACAGGAGCATCTGGAATGCCACTGTTTCAGGACTTTCATTGTGATGTACAAAATACTGACACTGATTATACACTTGAAAATGATGAACTGTTTTCCTCATTAGTATGGGAAGCATTATAAGCCCTTAAAATAAGATATTTTGCATTGATTTTATCCGCCAGGACATTGGTAATTTCAAACCCTCCAGGATCTTGAAGAAGCCAAATTAGTCTGAGAAAATGAATATAGGCTGTCATTATTACTGTTACATCAATTGTTACTGGGTAATAATTGTCAATAACAATTTTACTATTAGCTTTTTAATCAACTAAAAAGTGTGGAATACAAAGAACCATAATAGAGAACCAAAAAGCCCAGCATTAAATTTTTGCAATGTGAAGTAAGAATAAAGATAAAAATCCAAATGTAAAAAAGTAATTTTGGATGATAAAGTGAACTAAAGTAGAATTTCAGTGTTACTTGAGAATTTGTTCTAAATGGCAAATAATGAGAGCTGAGGACTCATCTCCTTAAAAACCTCTATGTATTTAAAACGATCCCCAATATTTGATTACTAAAAAGTAGGAATTACAGCTCTAATCAGAAAATATCATCTGACTTTAAATGTTATTAAAAAATAAAGCAACATTTGGTTTATGGAAGAAAATTTTGGATCTGTAGTAGCTGATTGTTTCCAGAATTTTCCAGTAATTTTTCAAACAAGCTCTTACACTGAATAAGAGACTCAAAGCTCAGGAAAAATACCACTTTCATGAACTGACATTTTGTTTTTAGACTGACTGGCTAGTAGCTAAAATAAATGATCATTTAAACTTTAAATGGGAAGAAAGGAAAGAATTAGCTTAGAAAAGGATCAAGGTAGAAGGCAGTGTGAAGAAAGGTAGAACTGCTATAGATGTACTAATGCTTATTTATTTCAATGGAAAGAACTTTTAAGTATGTAGGCATAGTACTAAACACTGGCTAAGGAGACAGTAACTTTGAGAAGGAGCTGAGTGAGTCTTGCTGACAATCAGTTTATTTTACCATTCCCTTGTACGTTGGGTCTAAGTTATGTTGAGAATTATCTCCAAATCTTAAGGAAGTATTTTATTACATCATTATCAATTATTGGTTCTAAATTACAAACATACTTACATGTGGAAAACAAAACAGTTCCAAATCTCTTTATGGATCTGGTTTGGGCATGACAATGTTGAATACTTTTAAAATAATGGAACTAAGAACAATATGAACTAAAGGGTTAACCACATTTGCACAGTAGTTTTGGAAAAAGGTGTGACAAAAATGTGGTATGCATCACTGATATTCTAGTGCATATAAAGTATTTCTTAATAAGGAAAAGAAGAAAAAACAAGGATGATGGGTAAGGAATACTGAAAACAATAATAACTACAAAATTTAGTCCAGAACTAAACTGTGCTTAAACGTGAAGAAAAGGGAATTAAAAAATCTCCGTATTTACATGTAAACTATGGTTTGCAAGTATGAGGTTGGGCATTAGCTACTATTAATCTTTATTTTTCTTATTTTTTAACATCTTTAATGGAGTATAATTGCTTTACAATGGTTTGTTAGTTTCTGCTGTATAACAAAGTGAATCAACTATACATATACATACATCCCCATATCTCCTCCCTCTTGCATCTCCCTCCCACCCTGCCTATCCCACCCCTCTAGGTGGTCACAGAGCACAGACCTGATCTCCCTGTGCTATGCGGCTGCTTCCCACTAGCTATCTATTTTACATTTGCTAGTGTATATAAGTCCATGCCACTCTCTCACTTTGTCCCAGCTTACCCTTCCCCCTCCCTGTGTCCTCAAGTCCATTCTCTACATCTGCATCTTTATTCCTGTCCTGCCCCTAGGTTCTTCAGAAGCACTTTTTTTTTAGATTGCATATATATGTGTTAGCATATTTATTTTTTCTCTTTCTGACTTACTTCACTCTGTATGACAGTCTCTAGGTCCATCCACCTCACTACAAATAACTCAATTTCGTTTCTTTTTATGGCTAATATTCCATTGTATATATGTGCCACATCTTCTCTATCCATTCATCTGTTGATGGACACTTAGGTTGCTTCCATGTCCTGGCTATTGTAAACAGAGCTGCAATGAACATTGTGGTACATGCCTCTTTTTGAATTATGGTTTTCTCAGGGTATATGCCCAGTAGTGGGATTGCTGGGTCATATGGTAGTTCTATTTTTAGTTTTTTTTTTTTCTTTTTTGCGGTACGCGGGCCTCTCACCGTTGTGGCCTCTCCCTGGAGCACAGGCTCTGGATGCGCAGGCCCGGCGGCCGTGGCTCATGGGCCTAGCCGCTCTGCGGCGTGTGGGATCTTCCCGGACCGGGGCACGAACCCGTGTCCTGTTCGTGCCCCTGCATCGGCAGGCAGACTCTTAACCACTGCGCCGCCAGGGAAGCCCTATTTTTAGTTTTTTAAGGAAGCTCCATACTGTTCTCCATAGTGGCTGTATCAATTTACATTCCCACCAACAGTGCAAGAGGGTTCCCTTTTCTCCACACCCTCTC
This sequence comes from Stenella coeruleoalba, assembly GCF_951394435.1. Taxonomy (NCBI): domain Eukaryota; kingdom Metazoa; phylum Chordata; class Mammalia; order Artiodactyla; family Delphinidae; genus Stenella; species Stenella coeruleoalba. The sequence goes on from NC_137148.1 coordinate 75,010,663, forward strand.
CAGCATTTATTGTTTGTAGATTTTTTGATAATGGCCATTCTGACTGGTGTGAGGTGATACCTCATTGTAGTTTTGATGTGCATTTCTCTAATGATTAGTGATGTTGAGCATACTTTCATAACCTTTAAATAATTTAGAAAACTATAGAAAATCACAATCTGATTTGCCTTTTTTAATCACACTACCAGAAACTTAATGTTTGACTATGGACATAATCTCAGTCTCCTTCATTTCTACTTGGTCTATTTGCCATTTTAGCCACTGCAGAAACCAAACCAAACCAAAATTCATTTTATTCAGTAATACAAATACACATGAAACATCACTGTTTCTAGATACTGAAATGTAACATTTTTCTAGTGTCACTTGATAAAGGCAAGGTTTTTAAAAATAAAATTGTATCTTTCATTTTCTACTAGTTCCATTAAGTTTTTCTACTTTACAATCTGGATTTTATATACAGCCAGTAGAACCTACATTTCAAGTGTGAGGAAATTTTAAATAAAATAAAGTGGAATGTTTTTAAGCAGCACTGCTCTCTGACACTGATGGTTTTGTTTTGGGATACAGAATATAAAACCATTTCCTCAAGATATTTTGTGTTCAGCATAAAATATTTAAAACGTCTCATTTCCAAGAGATCTGGTGGGAGTTCATGACAGATGTGTTATTTCTTCCTTTTTTTTAAAACAGCATTATTTTGTCTAATTAGCACTGATGAGTTACCCATGGCAGTATGAAGTTATTGAAAGAAAAGTAGACCACTTCTTTAGAGAAAAGAACAAACTGGAATAAGATGGAAGAAAGGCACTTATTTATTTTTTGCAAGGTATTCCATAGCAAATGCCCACAAACAGCCCACAGAAAGTTCATTTATTTATGCATCACCATATGATCAGTCCGATTGCCTTTAGTCTCAAAGAGAGAAAGCCTTGGTACAAAGCAAAGCATTCTCCAGGTGTTACTTTAGGTTTGTCATTATTTCCTATTTATAGACTCTGTCTAGTAAAAGAAGACAAATTACTCTAAATGGGGGTAAATGTGATTAAATGAGTCCTCTGAAGATAAGAGGGTACATGGACAAGGGTCATTAACACAAGTGACCTCTCTTTGCCCAGACCATATTTTTATTTTGTGGATTTGAAGAAAAAAAAAAAACCCAAAACTACAAAGCAATAAGAATTTCTACTACATGTATGAAAAGAGAAATAATCTCTTTTATCCTAATAAGCATCTTCATGCTTTTGCAGTATTTTAATAACACACTGCTAGTGCCAAAATACTCTCAGAATACACTAGAACAATATTGGAGAAATTATTCATCCCAAGGAGATTAATTGGAAACACTGAAGAAACAGTCATAATCAGACTAGATACAAGGCCCAGAATGTAAATTAGTGGATACCAAGATCATCTGAATCAAATGAAAAGTTTAAATTTGTAAAGTTTCAATTAAAACATCTATACTCTTTCTTTCACCTGATTGTAGCTCCATATGGCAAGGTCAGCCCTTTCAGTGAACAAACAGCTCAGTCGCCTCCAGTGTAGCTGTTATCTTCCTCAACAAGGGGAGACATGTGGCACAGCCTAAAGCTGGGGCATGAACCCTGGCTAAGCTTAAGACATTTATCTGACAGCATCAGCTGACACTCCACAAACACATTTGCTCTCCATGACCTCAGAGCATTCGTGATTAATCAAAAATGTATCTTGGATCTTGAGAACAAGCTACAATCAGGCACACACAAAAAAGAATATGCTCTAGATCTTGCTTATCGACTCAAGAGGTATACTGAATTTAGAAATAGCAAATAGAATAAAATGATCAATATATTCTCACTTGTCCATGGAAGAGCAAACTTCATCCCTCAAGCAAAAGACATTGATCATGTAAATGTTTCAGAACTGCTTTCAAACTAAAGAATGCAAAATGTACATGGCTTACTGGGGGTGGGGAAGGAGGCCTACCAAAGAGGAGCTTTTGCTTTAACTTTAGAAAAAAATCTACAGCTTAGGGACACAAAGTGTATATTTGTAGCGTGTTATACTTTTAAAAATCTGTGTTCCACTTAAACCTTTTTTGGTAACATGTTGCCAAATGTTCTTAATACAACATTATAAAAGAGACTTTAAAACTTAATGTAGGAACATTATTTGTGCGGGGAAAACTTCCTACCCCAATTTAAATGAGACACAGTTATAACATATCCCCTACGCACTGTTTACAATTTATAATTTATGTCTCTTGGTTCAAACTCACTATTTTCTGCAGTCATCTGCTAAGTAATAAGATTAGCATGTGAATATTGTAATCTTCTGCTTCCCAACACGGTATAATTTAGTATACTTTAATTTTCTTTCGTACTTTTCACTTTCTAATAACAATACTGAACTCTAATTAAAGTAATGGGAAAAAGAAGTCATATGCCCCACCCTTGATAATATGAAAATGATTATTATTTAAAAATATCTACAATTGAAATTATTAAGTCCCCTTCTTGCCTGGTTACCCACTGGTTAGGTTACAGTTGTTCATGAGCCTACAGCAGATCGTTCCACTAAAGAAAAACTACTTGTCCTGGTCCCTGTTGGCATGGCAAACAAGCTTTCATAGCATGTGCTCACTCTATAAAATGGTGGTACTAATTAGAAGAGATAAACTCATGCTGAGACATGATATGAATAGGCTTTATGTATCTACTAAGCTCACAGCAGTAGTAGATTTATACTGTTGTTGCTTTAAACTACCACTAAACAGAAAATTCAACTTCTAACTCTGTATGATAAGAAAGCAAAAGTGATTGAGTTGAAGAAACAGAACCTCAGCCCCTCATTTTTGGTTTCACTTCTAAAATGTTTCCTGTGCACTTAGAGGTTGCCCAGCACTTCTCTCCCATATGTTTACCTAACTTAAATTCTTCAAACATGAACTGCAAGTACCAGATAGCACAGCTGTATGTTTTGACATCCATGGTGAAAATGAGCAGAAAATCTAACTGTTCCATATCAAGAAGTATTTTTACTAGTGCTAATGTGCCTTAAATACCTTGTTCCACAGATGAGTGGCCTGGCACCTGCTGCATGAGAAATAGCCAATTACTGTTCAGTGTCTCTAATTTTCTGATTCAATTAGCATGCTTCAGAGCTTTCCAGTTTAATTGCAAACTACTTCACAGTTAGCTCTCTGATTAATCATTGCCCATCTGCAAGCCATCGGAAAACTTAGTGGAACAAATTTGTGTACTTTGGAATGCTGGGAGCTTAGCAAATCAAACTTGTTTTGGTATATAAAGCTTTAATTTTGTTTGCCCTTTTCAGCTGCACTTGTAAGAAGCTCTGTACTGATTAAACAGGAAGTCCGGACAATAATATGCTACATTATGCATATAATTACTGTAAATACAACCGAGATTGTAGAAACATCATTTAAGGTTAGGCACTAACATGAATGAAGAAGGAGGTCAAGAAAACACATTTGGAATCAATTTCTTTCCATTATGACCAAATGTAAGTATCAAGGGAAAAAAAAAAAAAAGCTGTGTGACACACAGTGATGTCATTACAGCACCTGTTCGCCCGAAGGCATTTTAAATTCTGGCTTTTCATGTATTCATAAAATCTTTCTTGTTATTTAATTAGTAGAGTACTAAGTTTTATAAGCTTTGTTTACAAAACATATATTAGGGATTTTAAAGCAAACTGGCACCACATTGTTTATGCTTCATTTTCCCAGCTTTCTTGCTGGTCCACTGAATGTATGAATGATAATGTCAGAAAACAAAACTGTTTTAATCAAAGTTTGGCTGGAGTTTAGATTATATCTTAACCCATAATCATGATTTCTTCATTTTTGAACAATGAAACATGAATTGCATATTTTGTTCACTCCTATGAACAAACACCAACCACAGAGGGGATTTTAAATTGTATGAGGAAGGAGGCTCTAAAAATTATTTCTAAAGTCCATTCCAACACTCAGTCTCTCTAGTTCACATTTTACAAAATTTGGAATTACTCTAATGTAATATATTTTATTATATATAATTTTTAAAAGTTTCTAAATACATCTACTATGTAAGAGTTTTAATTTCAAATTATAAATTGTAAACTCAGGAGGGCAGGGGCCACGTATCCAGCTCAGCACTGTATCTCTGGTGCCTCACAGAGGACCTGCACGTTCTTGGTGCTCAATTAACATTTTGGATGAAGGAAATGGAAGCAGTGTGGGTTCTGAATTTTTCATGTCATGTCACAGTGCCAGGTTGGACACTGTGTTCTCATTCTGACCTCAACAGGATGCAGTCATGTTATCTCATAAAGATGTTGACTAATATCATCATTCTATAAATACTTGGCTGAAAGAATTATGCAGAGAGAAGAATGCTTTGCTAATTATGACGTCCTGTAACGGTTTGTTATTAGCAACAAACAACAAAAAGCAGAATTTTCCTATCTTTTATGAAGATCCTTAACATGTTATGAAGACGTCTAAAAACTGAAAGTTAAAACCCAAATGATAGCTCTAAAAATAACATTGAAGTTGGAAACAGGGTTTCTGGAAATTGCATGATGAAAAAAGTTCACTTAAAATTTTTACCAATAGTCAGAGATATTCAGCGTGGAGTGACTTTCTGACTCTCTTAACAGTGGACACGTGTGAGGCCGAGTTTCCATGAGCGCTCTAGTAGTTCCTATTCTGTCTCTGTTAAGAGCTATAAAACTGAAGTGGGCTGACTTCAAGCTTCTCTGAACTTCAATGTAGGCAGCCAATGTAGGAAATGCTGAGAAGGCATAATCTGATCATAGCAGCTTAGGCAAGTGAGCAGGCATGCTGCCACATTCTGCTGCCCACGAGCAGGGAAGCACGGCTGGAATCCCCACTAAGATCAAATTACAAAATAATCAAGCTTTGTGGCCAGGCAGGCACGAGAGGCTATTGTGAGATCATGACATAAATCAGAGACTGGCCTGCACAAAACTGTGCAGTCAAAAACAACACTATCTAGACCATACTTATAGCGTGGTTGTCTATGGAAAATAAACTGTTAATGATGCTCAGTTTTTTAATTCAGGAAAGGGCAAATGGCTCTCCCCACACAAGCTCCCACCAATTGAGCCTTATGTTTAGAAATAAGCAATTAAACCCCACACATCAAAGAAAAACAATGAGCTGTCCAAAATGGAATTTAGCCAAGGAGAGACCAAACTGGGCCTTGCTCCCTGTCCTGGGGTTTTCAGTCCTACCTCTACCTCATACCTACTGTGTAGCCGAATGTCTACGCATATCAGACAGTAATGATGGAACAACTGAGCGGATAATGAATGAAAATGATTGTAAAGCACACTGAAAGTGCTTAAAGGACCCAAATATGATTTGAGAGGGTAGTGCATCTTGGGCCAAGAGAGTCATTTCTGGAAGTAATCCCATTATGCAAAAAGAGCAGAATATTCTTGGGGAAGCTGGCTGATATAGATGGCTCTAACATGGCACCAAACCCCAGACAGTGATAGTCTATACAGAAGTGTTAATGTTTGTATATGGTTCCCAAAGCTGAACCTGCTATAGAAATTACATTTTATTTCCCGAGAAGTTTCAACATGATTGTCTGTGTTATACTAAATATAAAAGACAATGAAATTATCGAATATAGTTAGCCTCTCAATAGAAGAAAAATATAAAAATCAGCGTGGAGATTTCAGAGACAATAGCAGAACTCCTAGGGAACTACTGTTTGGCAAACTTTTGCTGGGGTGACCATAATCAAGGTGAAGGGACCAGCTATTTCGAAGACAACAAACAAGCAAAAACCTAAACGCAGTGTAATCAAGGCTTTTTGGTAAACAATAGAAGCGGGCATACCAACAGACCAATGGCACACCACTTTGTGAGAACTTCCAACAGGGGTTTCAAAGAAACACTTTTAGGTGGTTCAATGTGACCTGAGGGCCATGTGTTGGTTTTTCACTTGTACCCCTGATGTACTGACAATTACCATCAGTGATGTCTTTCTGAGACATAAAAGCAATATACCTATTTGTGCACTACAAATTCAAAGAGTGTTTTTAACTTTTAAAAGGAAAAATACAAGCGACTATAAAGTTCACAAGAATTTTTAAAAAATGAAAATAAAGGCAAAAAGTAGTCGCTTTTAGATAGGAAATCTTATAAGAGATATGAAATTTAACATCTACTGTACTTTAAGCCTATAACTTATTGATAATTTAAAATTATAATTAGTGTTCTTGGGACCGAATGCTACACAGAAAACTAAATATGCACATATGTATGAGATGTGAGATGCTGCTGCAGAAGAGAAATACCCTATTTTTAAAGCAAAAGAAAAAAAAAATCCTACTGAAGTCTATCCTTTCATTTATATGTCTCATATAAATTACACATAATTTTAAATCTTCAACACGTTGAAAATGGCCAGGTCTTATGGCACTTCTCCTTTATTATCTCCCATTTTCACTTGGCCATTGGCAATGCAGACTTTCTAGAGAATATTAGGGATTAAAAATTATATACTTTGAATTGACCCAAGAAATGACCAGTAGAAAAAATTAATTTTTATTTATATAAATCTGGTAAAAATAAATGCATAATAATTTTTCTACTCTAAAGGCATTTTCTTATGCAGTAACACCACAAAAATAGCTTAAGTTTAAAATAGTGGATTTCCCATATGGTTAGTCCACAGCAAGATAAAGTTGTAAATGAGGGGACTATGTGAAGAAAACATAAAAAAGCCTTAAGGGCACATACAAAAAATGTGATTTTGCATGATTTACATACACAATTTTATTCCCCAAAATTCAAAGAGAAAAGCTTAATATGTCATAATTTAAACTGTATTCCTCATCAAGTATTCCTGATTACGTATTTAACTCTAAGATGCATAACTCAATTTAGAGCATAATGTGGGAGAGGAGTTAGTAAGAATCTAACCTTTTGCATTTCTTGACTTTTTTGGGCTTGTGGTAAAGCTGTATTTATAGAGATTCTACACTTTCAAATTTAAGTCTTGAAATGTCAGAAAAATCCCAAAGCTGAGATCTCACAGAAGGTGATTTTTAACAGTCCTTAAAAGTAAAGACTTTATGATCTTCTGACAACTGGAGCTTTCACATTTTGAGATTTAAAATTTTCAGTCCTAATATTACATAAGCACACACAGTGGTATGCTTTTAAAGATTCCATCACCTTTGATAAACCTGGAAAGAAGAAGAAAATAAGAAAATAGAGAAAGTTGTGAAGTTCAGGAATATTATAGAAGCACAGACATAAAGAATACTTTAAAAGTCTTTGGTATTTAAATGTGGTCCCTCATGAGAATGTATTTCCAGTGTAAAAGAAATCACAAGATCCAGTTAATTTTTGATTATTTATAGTAATAAAAATGTAGATTTTGGAGCTGGACCTTGGATGAGGAAATAGAGGCCAAGAGAGGTTAAACGACTTGATCAAGATTATACTGCTACTTAGTTGTAGACTTATACCTTGAATATACCAGGTTTCTTGTCTTCAAGTTTCCTTACCACTGCCATAGCTAAAATTTTATACATAATTCTTGGAATTCATTTATTTTCAATGTATCTTCCTACCATCAGTGTGGCCACGGACAAGTCATAAACTCTAGTTTTCTCATCACTTTCCAATTCAACAAATATTTTCCCACTACCTACTATGAGCCAGATGTAGAGATTACAAAGATGATAAGACATGGGTTAATCTTATTTTATGGTTGAGTGAGGGAGAGAGGACTGGCAAACAACTTTCATTAAAGGCAGTACTTAATTTGACTAGAAAGTCATTAAGTCCAAGGTGCCATTTAGTTTCTGATCAGCAAGATTAGATTACATGATGTCTAAGTCCTATTCCAAAACAATTTGAATTTCATTTTTCCCCTCTATTCTTATTTCTTTGATGGACTTCTTAATAAGTAAGTAATTGATAAGACCAAAATTTCTAAATATTGGAAGTGATTTCAATGGAACACAGTGATACGTTTATGAATAGCTATGCAATGAACAAAGCCTTTTATGTGCAAATACGTTTGTGAAATTATGGGTTTCTTTGGTATAGGCCTTTAATGTGTAAATGTTCATTGTAACTCCAAGAGGAAAATTTAATATGCAATGTTTCCTTCTTTTAATTAAGAAAAAATAATCCCCCCAAAAGGAACTTTTTTACTATCTCTATATCTCAGGATTAGTATTCTAAGGAGCATAGTTTGACTAACACTAGCCCCAACTACTGTAATATTCTCTTAACTGGTCTTCGCCATCAACCCATCCTACACATGCACTGGCTAGTTAATCCTACTAGTATGTTGCTTTCATTGTATTTCCCTGTTCAAAAACTTTCAGTCATTCTTTGTGGCATATAAATTGAAGTTCATATTCCTCAGCTCTTCTAGATGCTGCTTGTACATTTCTCTTCAACTTAATTTCCCACAATTTCCTTAAACAGACTCCAGCCAAAATGTCACTGAATTTACCAAGCTTTTTCAGTCTGGGATCCCACTACTTTTCTTTGTCTAGATAGCTTCCCCCCTCCACAAAATTACTGATGACTTCTCTGATAAAATCAGTTCAAACTCTGTTGCCTCAATAAATGAACATGATGTGCAACTTCTGACCCTGTTACCTGAACCATTTTCTACAAAACTGTTATGATCGTCTCTTTTTAGTTGTATTTCTCTTTTATGTGTACATTTTATACCTCTTTTGGCTACACTGTGTAAGCTCACTGAGGCCAGGCACACGCTCTGCCTGCCAGAATTCAGTACGTTCTCTTGTACCTAGTATCATTTTAAATGGTGGGAATGGTGAGGCTATTACTGATAAAGTAAAAACCAGAGAAAAGAGGATGTAAACCAGGAGCCTAAACGTTCACTTACAAACTAAATACATAGTAGTTTACAATACATTAACCAAATTTCCCCAAACGTCAAATGGTGACTGCTCAGGCAAGAGTTTTCAACTTTGATTGTTGACATATCCTCAATGTATAATTGAACTATTTATTTAATATTGAAACTCTACTATCCAATGTTTTCTTATTTTAAATCCTCTTGAATAGCTTCAGCTTATTACCCATAAAAGAATAGTTTTAGTTCCAAAAGAGATTTCTATCCCAATGAAGAAATTTTAAGTAAGAAGGAGGGTGATGCAGTAACAAATATTTTAAAAGGTCACCTATTGTAATTCATAAACTGCTTTGATGAGACTGCAAAATACTTAACAGTCTCCTAATTCTAGACTGTGGTGTATGGTGTAACTTTTTTTTGAACATTCTTCACAATCGATTTGGTCCAGTCCATCCAAAAAATGAGTGTTGCCCAGTAATATTCAGCACTGCAATTGTAAATTTTTCTGAAATTTGGATAACATTTAACTTCGAGTGATACAAGGCCTTTGTGAATTCCCACCTCATGAAAAGTTCTCATTTTTAGATATAAAAATTCTTCCCTTTTAGCAACTGAAAGAAACAGCTTTTGAATGTTTTGATTAAGCAAAGCAAGGTTTTTTTAAAGTAAAATATATATTTTTAACCACAGATGAAAATGAACTCCTTTTAAAGTATAAAAATAACATCACCTTTCCTGAATATTTGAATATACAGTATTTAATTTTTTATACATTGTGTTATATTCAATAGTTTGGTAATTCTTATAAATGTAATTAATTAGTTATGTCTGTTACTTTAGTTAGTATCTATATACTTTCTTCCTTTTTTTAAACCCTCATTAGAGGATTTGGAAGGTATGAGCCATGACACCAATGACCCTGTTGCTCTCTTCACCACTGTACCTTGGGGCCTAGGACTGTACCTGGCACATAATAGATACTCAATAAATACTTGTTAAATAAATGAATTGCTAGAACATATGCCCCATGAGGAAAAGGAATATATTTTCTAGTTTATTAGTTAAAAATCTGGCCCTTGGATTCGTATTTGTAGTGACACCACTCCAAACCTGTTTCCTCACCTGCAAAATGGAGCAGTAATAAAATCTGCCTCATACAGTTATTGTGAGAATCCACATAAATACTTGTGCATGGGGAGCACTCAATACGTTAGCCACTCTTATCAGCATCAACATCATCATTATCGTCTTCATTAGTCTCATTTGCCACTTATCTCCTGTTCCAAGCATGCAGCATATGCTCAGTAAATATTTGTTAAGTGAAGAAGTGAATCAATTAAGTGCAGCTGTATCTGCATACACAAGTGGGTCTGACTACCCTCAGTATACTTCTAGGCAAGGTTCAGACAAATAGCAATTAAAAAAAAGACTCTAAAAATTAGTGTCACTGAATTATTCTTACTTGAACCTGCTGTTTGGAGATCTAGTGACAAAGTCCTAGTCATTCTCTAGTCCTTGGGGAATAGGTGTTCTTTCTATTTCCTTTTTGAACTTCTGATAGTGCCTAGCACAGAGGTTTATATCACTGCCACTAAAAAAACTCACAAATCTTATTTAGCAACCAAGTCATATAGGTAAAATTTGAAAACAAATGAACACAGATTATAGAATGGGTGTTAGAATTCTCATAATATTTAACTACATTATCTTAACAAATCCGGTTTGCAGCATTTATATTTCTTGCAATGTTGTTATACATTGAAGTGTCATAGTGAGAATCATTACTTCCATAGTTTCTAACTTAAAACTGCAGTAAAAAATAAATAAATAAAACTGCAGTAAAACTTATGTATCAATAAATAGTACTAAAGAGTTATATTTCTGTGAACTGCCTCATTGTGAGTGGACAACAAAAGTAAGTCTCAGGTTGTATGGCGTTGAAATACCTATTTTGTCACTGACAAATCATTTTAGATCTTATATTCATAATATTTCTCATCAGAAATGTTCTATATTAAATAGTACTGATAAATTTTCTAATTTGTTTTGAGCTTCACTATGGAAAGATGCTATCAGGTTATAGAGTAGCATTATTATATTTAAGGTTTATATTAGTTCTTTTTTAATTTATAAAAATGAACGTGAACTTTAGTAGCAAAGAGCTTACTTACTTTTTATTAAGACAAGATGAATGGTGAATAATTATTTTAACTGGGTGAAGAAAAGAAGGGATGAAGACTGAGACAAGAGTTAATCTTTTTTTTTTTTGTGCAGTACGCGGGCCGCTCACTGCTGTGGCCTCTCCCGCTGCGGAGCACAGGCTCCGGACGCACAGGCTCAGCGGCCATGGCTCACGGGCCTACGAATCCGTGTCCCCTGCATCGACAGGCGGACTCTCAACCACTGCGCCACCAGGGAAGCCCAAGAGTTAATCTTAAATTCCTCTTTTTACTGTGTACATTCTTTGTGCAATTATTTTGTTTTCACTGAATTTTCCAGATTGAAAATAAACTTTAAAAAACTCATAAAATATTCATAAACCCTGATCCCCTTCATCACACCATCTCCCAGAAGTGTACTGAAAAAAGAACTGCAGGTCCTAAAAGCTGAAGCCAGTGGTTCTCAAACGTTTGTGTGTACACTGCAGACTGACCAGGGGTACTTGTTAAAAATGCAGATTCCGACTGAATGTCAATATTATGACATAGTATGAGTGTGTTTCGTGTTTGGTAATTGCAATCATTGTTGCTTTTGTTGCGGTCATCCATTTACAATGTTTGGTATCAGTTTATTTATCTCTTGTAAAAATAAAATACAGTGTGTGTGTGTGTGTGAAAAACAAAAAAGGTAATTATCATTAAGCTTTTTTTTCTGAAAAAGAAATGCAGATTCCTGGGACACACCAAGATTTACTTCTGATCTCTTGAGGTGTGGCTCAGAGTCAAATGAGAAAATGTGTCAAGGTAGAAGAAAGAAAACTAACTAGTATTTGTTCTTCTATCTAAAATCTAAAAATATTCTTCTACTTTCTTCTTTGCCTATTTTTACCTTCTCTGGGCTTAAAGATGGGGCTCTAATTGCTTCTCAGACGCATTTCAAACCCTCTTGGGGATTCTCGACAGCAGCTCAAGCTGAAGCTGCCCAGTCATTTTAATACATACTGGACCCAGGGTTGCTGAAATTCCAAACCCTAAACTGGAAAGGAATACTAAACAAACACCAACTTAAAGACACATATAAACCATCTCCCTCCTTACATAACTGTTATAATGAATTGACTACTAATATGTGTTAGGCACTGAGCTAATTAAGTGTTTTATATACACTATCAGTTGCTTTCACATAAAAGCCCCCCTGCCCCCAACATGAATACTTCACCAGAAGCAAGAAGGGTGGACAGTTCTGATTCTGTCTTTGCTACTGATTTCTAATAAACTCTGACTTATTCTTTAGCAACTGGGATGAGTCTCCTAAAGATAAATGAAGGTTGCCCAAGGTGTTGGTGAGAGAAGACCCAGATGTTCAAAGGATGCTTCTCTTCATCCAAGTCCAGCTGTAATCTTGGGAAACTCAAACATCCACATGGATCATCTAGCCAATGCTCTGGGCCTCTCCATTCCTTGATCTTGGATGACCTTCTTCACTCCACTCAACTACCCATTCTTCATGTTTACCTCTGGTCATTGCAGCACTCTTCTGCAATAATAAATTTAGACATTCCTCCAATTTGACTACAACCTCCTATCTTTCTAACCATCTTACTCAAATAATCCCTTTATCCAACCTTAAAAAAAAAAAAACAACAATCTTATAGGGCTCCTAGTTCATTCACTCTCCTTTTTCCCTACTAGACTTTTTCTGTTTTCACTTCCCTCCTTAACTGCTTAGAGTCCATGGCCCAACATTTCAATATGTTTTCCTACACTACCTTGCCTCACTGTCCATGAAGTGCACTTGCCTGGAAAACCCCGAGGTTGGATGAACCCACCTGACTGGCTTCTCTGGGTAACACACTGTTGCCCCTACAAACAAATCATCATCAGCCATAACTGGGGCCTCAGCCCTGCTCAGCCACTGTACTATGTAATCTTAGACAACTCTCCAGATATTATGATTTAAAGAATAAAAAAATCATAGAGGTACTAGAGGAAAATAAAAGAGAATGTGTATAATTATGGGGTGGGATTTAAGGCATAAAAACAAGACCAGAAACTACAGAAAAAATGACTGACATTTTTGGCTCCATAAAAATTAAAAACTTCTGTATGAAAAAAAAAGAACCACCCCATAAGCAAAATGCAAAGATAAAAGGCAAAATATATACCACATATAATAAGGATTGTTATCCATCATTTATTAAGAACTCCTACAAATCAATAAGAAAATGATAAAGATTCAATAGAAAAAGATCTGGTAATTTATAAGATAAATATAAATAGCCAATAATTATATAAAAATATGTTCAACGTTCCTGCTTATCAAGTAAACCCAAATTTAGTTGTTTTTTGTAGATGAGAGCAATTAAAATAATTAATAACACTTTTGCTTTTTCAGGATCCTTTAATAGCATTCGATACTGTCTACCAGCCCTCTGACTCAGAGCATTTCTCTTCCCCTGGTATTCCTTCCTCTGATTTCTTCCTTAGTTCTCAGAGGTCTCCTTCTGTGCTGCTCCTCAAGGACCTTGCTGCACAGCCATCATTTGCTGGGCTTCTCACTGAACATGCCCTCTGAGGGTGAGTTCTTCAGTCCAATCACTTGCAAATCTCTATCTCTTGAGTTTCAGTCAATATATCTAATAGCGTAGTTCATTTCTACTTGGCAGTCTTGTAGGCGCTGCCAACTCAGCATGTCAAAACTGAGCTAATCATTCCCCCACAAACGTGCTTCTCTTCCTGACTTCAGTTTCTCTGTTAATGAGAGAACATCCACACAGTTGCCCAAATCAAAAAAAATTGGGTGCCAACCTTGATGCTTTCCATTCTAATACCAATTCAGGCCCTGTTGACTCTCCTCACATCAAAATATTCTCTCCATCTCCACTGTCTCATCCTGGTCATCATAATCCAACTAGTTTTGATTAGTCTCATCTTCCCATCATCCTCCAATATATTCCCCTTATCAGAGCTGGAATGATATTCCCTAGAATTACAGTCCCTTTCTTTCCTTTACTTTTTTTTTTAAGTCTATTTAAAAAAATAAATTTATTTATTTCATTTATTTTTGACTGTGTTGGGTCTTTGTTGCTTTGCGCGAGCTTTCTCTAGTTGCTGCAAGCAGGGGCTACTCTTCATTGCGGTATGTGGGCTTCTCATTGTGGTGGCTTCTCCTGTTGTGGAGCACAGGCTCTAGGCATGTGGGCTTCAGTAGTCGTGGCATGTGGGATCAGTAGCTGAGGCTTGCAGGTTCTAGAGCGCAGGCTCAGTAGTTATGGTGCATGGATTTAGTTGCTCCGCAGCATGTGGTATCTTCCCGGACCAGGGGTCGAACCCATGTCCCCTGCATTGGCAGGTGGATTCTTAAGTACTGTGCCAACAGGGGAGCCCCATTCCCTTTCTTAGAAGCCTTCTTTCCAAGTTCTCTTACAAGGTTTAGGAGGCTCGCCACAATCTAGTTCCTCCTGCTCACTCTCCAGTCTCACTTCTTTTCACAACTCTACCCTCATACTCTACTCTACGGCAATACTGAACTTTCTTCAGTCCTCAAACGTACAATGTATTCTCTTGCCTTTGTCTTTGCCTAGAACCTGGAAAACTATTTTCTGAGCCCCTACCCTTAGCCCTTACACATAATTCCACCCTCACCAAGCAAAGTAGCTAACTCTTACACCTTTCAGTCCTTAGCTTTTTGAGAGCAGGGACTGTGTTTGTTGTTTTAGAGTTGTGTCCTTAGTACTTAGTACAGAACCTGGCATATGGAGGTGCAGAGTGGCTGAACATGAATGAGTATTGTGTCAAAACCCACAGTGCTGCATGCTTTACTCTGTCATTGTAAAAGTGGTGATGAATCATTAGAAGTCTTACTGTCCCAGATTAGACTAGGCCAAATTGCTTCCCCATATGCTAAGATAACAACATTCTCCCAGATGTTTGCTCACATAATTAAAAAATAAAGAAATTTGTTTGGAGTCAAGTCAGTCCTTAGACTTACCCTCTGTTCTTTTCCTTACCCTCATGCGCAGCAAAAATGGGTCAGAAATGTAGATATCTGGTAGATACGAAAAATTTCTTTATGTCCAAAAACAAATGAAAAATCTTGCCCTAGTAAACTTTTCTCCTCTTGGGCTTGTATTGGCTAACGGCATCACTGATCATCCACCTTGTAAAAGTAGGAAGCACTCATTTCTCTTTCTCATTTAAGCAGCAAGTTGCAGTCTCTGTTGCCTAGCAATGTACTCCTTCCTCTCCCATCTCCATGATAACCACTTTAATTCTCATCACGACCTCCCTGAATATACCTCTAACTGGTCTCATCTCGTTTAATCTCTTCTCCTCCAGTCTATCCTCACATCACCACCACCAACCTGATCATGCTAGTCCTAAACTCATAAAATTCTGGTGGATCCTCATTATCCCTAGAGGATAAAGTCCAAGCTACTCCTTAGCAGAATCCTCTCTATATTATAGACCTTATTTCCCATAACTCCTCATCTCATGGGCACTTGCGCTCAGCCATACTAAATTTTTCCATTCCCTGAAACCCTCGAAGCTAGTCTGTATTCTGTACTTGGGCATAAGATCTTATTTTCCTGTGTAGAATGCCCTATTTTTCTCTAGTCATTACTTCCGGAAGCAGTTCAAATTTTACTTCCGGTGAAGCCAGTGACTTCCCACTGCGCGTTCATAGCACTTCACGTGTTTTCCTAGTGTAATACTTACCACATTGCTTTGTAATCATTTATTTACATGCTGTTGTGGGGACTGGTAACCGTTCCTGAAAACCTTTGCTAAAACAATTAAAACAAAGCACGTGGATGCCCAGCACATTACATTTTCCAGCCTTCTTTGCCAGGTGTGGCCATTTCACTACATCCTTTCCAATGTTAACAAGTGTGGAATTTGTGTCACTTCTGGCCAATGCCTTAAGGAAGTGGGTAAGACTCCTCTGTGCTCTTATCGTCTCTTCCTGAGGTCTAGAATACTGATGAATCTGCAACCCAGCTGTGACCATGCAGATGACAATACTGCCTAGGTGGTGGTCAAGAAATAGGATGGAAGGAACCTGGTCCCTGAACCTGGCTGTGGGGGGTGATGCCATCTGCTTATCTGGAATGCCCACCTTGGACTGTTTCATGTGAAAGAAATGAACTTCTGTATTCTCTATCTATCTGGGGTCTTTTTGTTAGGGCAGCTTAGCTTTACCTAGCTAATACAGGCATTTTTCTTCTTTTGGTTTGTTGGTACCTTAAGCTGGCTTATGCTTCTTTGTGTCTCCTGTGACAAGAAAACGGTACTTAAATTAATGCTAGCTGAATAAACCTTGAAGATAAAATGGTACCTTGCCTGTGCTCAGTCTTGCAGAAGGACCAGAGGCAAAGAGATAAGAAGAAGCAATAAACTATGAGAAATGTTTCGTATGTTACCATGTCTGGACATCTTTGGAGACGTTCAGGTCTAGCGATAAAGGATCTGAGGATGCTTAAAGAAATGGAACTAGGAAAACAGATGTAGAATCTGAGATCAGGCTAGGATGAAACACTGGTAACCTCTCCAAAAGGAACGGAGTAAATGAAGACCATCAACTGCACAAGCAGCAGAAATATGGTTCAGTAATACCCATACCTACCGGATACTGGTCTATTTTCCCCCTGGTAATCCTGCTTTATTGCTTAACTGTACATGAGCTAGTTCCTCAAGACAGGTACTTCCTCTCCTTCACTTCGTCCATCCCTACCATCAACCATGCTTCACAGTATTAACGCCCTTGTACAGCCTCCTCTCCCTGAATGTGGGCTGCCCTCATAACTTTCTTTTTGAACACAGAATATGGTAGAAGTGATGCTGCCTGACTTTTGAGGCTAGGTCATAAGTTCTGCAGCTACTGTCTGGGACTCTTGGAGTACTTACTTGCTCTTTGAATGCTCCCTCTTGAAACCCAGCACATGCGTCAGGAAGCCCAAGATACATGGAGAGGTCACGTGTAGTGCTCCAGTAGACAGCCCCGGCTGAATTCCCAGCCAAGAGCTTGCATCAGCTGCCAGCTGTGAATGAGCTCCTCTGGGTGTCCAGCTCAGTGACCTTTCAGATGACTCCGGCCCCAATGAGAATTTGACTCGAACCATATGAGAGATCCCAGGCAAGAACCTCCCAGCTAGCTCAGTCAACCCATGGGACCGTGAAAGATAATAACAGGTTGTTGTTTTAGGCCACTACATTTTTAGATGGTTTGTTATACAGAAGCAGATCACCAGAACACGAAAACTGATATAAACCTGAGCTTTGTATAACGTTTTGAAGACTTTTTCAGCATTACTTGGAAGTGGCTTGGGCTATTAAAGAACAGTGCCTCCTCAAAACCAATGTAACAGCCTTACTTTTTTCTTGACTTAATGTTTTTTTTCTCTTAAGTTTCAAAATCATCATAAAAAATAATGAATGTTTGAGGAGGCTATTCAAAACCTATTTTTCCTTCAATGTGCTTACTTCTTGAGTGGAAAAAGACACAGAACTATTGTGGAAACAACAAGTGGACTAAATTATGCTTAACTTCCTAAGAAAGACAAATTGGAATGGGACATGGAGTCAAAAAGTGCAAACATATCAGAACGATATTTTTGTAGTAATGCACAGATTGAAATTGGCAGCATTTATTACTAAATGGACATAGTTGGAATATAGTCACTGTGGTAACCAATCAGAAGAAATTGTCAAGACCTAGTCTGGTATCTACCCCATATATCCCCCATCAAATCAGATTATCTTCATTTAACCATCTCTCAATCTATGGCACTCCTCCGTACTACAGCTCTGGGATAACTTTGCTCTGCAAAATCAATCATTTGCTTCCAAATGAAAGTATCCTAAAGGCTTGGTAATCTTAGAAGAGGGCAAGACTATCTGAATTCTGAAATAATTAAAAAATATATAAAGTTTGAATGCAAGGAGTTTAATTTCAAGTCTCAGTTTCCATGCCTTCTTCTCTATCTACCTCTCAAACACCAAGTGTCTTAAAGCTGTTCGTGGTCCATCACTGCAATATCTTGACTTGTAGGCATTCCTATGCATGAAATCTTTCCTGAACCTCCATGATACTTCCTTGTGTCCGATTCTTTCAGTGATTTCACTAAATAGCTGACTGACCTGTTTGAAGAAAAAACTCAAGATGACTCTCATGGCCAAGTCACATGGATTCTATTCCTGTATGTATTTGGATTCTATCCCCTCTCTTCATTTTCACTCTCGTCATCAGCATTTAGGTCTTATTACCTTTTGCAGGGATGACAATAATGACCTTTAGGCTGCATTTTCCCTATCTTCAGACTTTCCTTCTCAATATATTTTACTCATAGCTGCTAGATCAATCTTTTTGAAGTACAGCTCTGATAGTTCATTTCCTTACTTAAACACTTTTGCTCCTACGGCCTTAAAGAAAAAAAACATACCCCGCCCCCTCAGCCTATCATTTAATATCCTCTGTCATATCACTGCCAAAAAATTTATAACTTTATTTTCCTTATTCTCCATTCACACTCATGATGCATCTACCAAACTCCCCTCTTGCTATTGTCAATTCTTATGTAACATATTCTATACTTTCTAGCCCTTGCTCCTGTTGACAATCCTCACTGAAATATTCTTCTTCCCTTCTGTGAATCTCCAAATCCTACCCATCTTTCTGGGTTCAGGCTTAATAGACCTTCCCTCCTCAATCCCCGAATGTCTTGTTGGCTCTTATAATTAGATAGAATTACACCTTCTTCCAAATTTTTCTATTACTTATATCAGTCTCTGCCTTGTGATCCTTATTTCTTTCTCCTTGCATTATTAAATTTATAAAATTTTATCTCCTTCCTACTGTCCTTTATTCTATGAAAAGCAGAATATTCTGCACATGTTATAAGTGCTCAATAATTATTGTTGCATGGGGGGGATGTTATTATTTTAATATGTTACTCATCGTAGATAATATTTAAATTTACCAGTGGTCATAGAGAGACTAATATGGGGAATGGGAGAGAAGAGAGATTATTTTTTGGTGGGAAAATATGAATCAAAAATACTACAGTGCCTGCCATACAAACAGCTCTCTTCTCATATTACTTTTTCTCATTTAAAAAGACAAGTTTGGTTAGATCTTCCTGTCATGTTGAGAAAAAGGATAATCCATCTGCCTATTTTCACATTTATTTAGTTCTTATTCATCTTTATACCTATTCTCTTTTCAAATCTTATGCTATGAGATAGCTCCATCTCATCTGTCCTAATAACTACTGGTTCTCTCATTTGTTTGCTTTTCCCTTTGGGTTTTGATACTTTATGCATATCTCTCGCCTTTATGAACATCTGGGAGTTACCTTGCTTTGGTATATAACGCTGGTCTTGCTTACCCCTTGAGTAAGCACTTATAGTCTTTAAATCTTTTGTTTAAAACTTTCCTTCTTATTAACATAAGCTTACTTAAATCATTTTATGACACCATTATTTAAGTAGCTAAATAATCCTACAAACAGCAAACTGAATGAAAATGTCACCTCATGTATGACATGGAGCCTTTATATTTTTGAATAAGTGCCTCACATACAACTCCTTTCTATTTCTTACGTAATTTTCTTGCTCAATTTTATGTTTGTGTGATGCCTCCATAATTAATTCAAACAACCACCCAAGTGAAAGTTTAATCTTAATGAAAAACATTTTTAAACAAAAATAATGCAGGGAATTTATAGATCGCATTGTTTCTTACCACTTCAGCATGGCATATTTTCCCTGTTAATATTGGTACAATGTAGCGTTTTATGCCATTACATGTAAAATAATTTTTTTTTACAAATAAAACCCCTACCAAGTGGGTAGAATGAAGTATATTTTAATATAGATATTTTAATTTCTCTTAATTAAGACCTTGCAGAGATTCTGCATTCATGTTCTATGGAAAGCTCATATTCACATATTTAAAGAAGCAGTTTGCTTTAGGGCTTAACCATTAAAAAAAAATGCCTCTAACACTTGGATCCCATATTACTTTGATGGCATAATCTCAGACATATAATATTTTATAAAATAACTTGCAATACATCCCTCAGAGTGACCACGGGAGGAATATTTTAGTAAGGATGATTTTCAGAATTTGGAGGCTGGGTTAAAGGGCTCAGAGAGGTCTGAAGTATGTACGTTTAACAAAGTCATAAACTATACACAATTGATCTCAAGATAGAACTCAAGGTGTCTTGTTTCTAATCCTTTGTTGATTATCCTTGCATAGTAATTTTGCTTTCACTTATTTCTAAATTGGCAGCACCAAGGCACTGAATTTATTAATGAATTCAGCATATATTTTAAAAACGCTTGCTTATTCTGTGTCAAGCACTCGTCCAGATGCCGGAGATATATCTGAGCAAAACTAACAAAACTCACGTTCCAGCGGGGGTAGGAGAGGCCAATAACGAATTATAAACATAACAAATCACCCTAATATATAGAGTTTTGGACTGTCATTAATGTTATAGAAAAACAAAACAGCACAGAGAAGAGGCAGAGATGCAATTTTAAATAAGGTAGTCAGGATAGGAATTATTGAGGAGGTGACATTTTAATTAATACCTGAAGGAAATGAGGGGGTGACCCTTGTGGATATCTAAAGGTAGAACATTCTAGGCAGAGGCCAGTGCAAAGAAGTTGCAATCAATCATTCATGGCATGTCAGTCTCTGATGAAACCAGGAAACTAACATAGTCAAAGCAAAACTCTATAGATGAATACTCTAATATTTGGGATACTTAGAAAAATCACGTTCTATTTAACACTGATCTAGTAATTATTTACAGAATACAAACTATATGCAAGGCATTGAAAGAATAATGATAAAAAGATAGACACAGTTTTTGTCCTCACAAAGCTTAGAACTTAATGGAGGTGGGAAAGACAAGTATCAATAAATAGATAACCATATAGTAATATACACTATGATAGGGGTGGTACAGGGTGCCATCGGGGCAGAGGATAGGAGCATCTCTCCCAGATTATAGGAGATGTGATTTTTAGAGAGAAAACTACTGGAGATTAAAGTCTTTCATTTCTACTCCCAACAACATAGACATCAGAGTTTATATAGAATCAAGTAGTAAACACTTAACGTGTACGTAATCCTCACAACACCATATGAGGTCAGCCCCATTATTATCATCGTTTTATAAGTGAAGGAATGAAGCACTGAGAAATAAGGCAACTTGTCCAAGGTCACAGAGATAGAAAGTGGCAGAGACAGGGTAAGTACTCAGGCAGTATGGGTTCAGAGTCTGTGCTCTTTTTTTTTTTAACATCTTTATTGGAGTATAATTGCTTTACAATGGTGTGTTAGTTTCTGCTGTATAACAAAGTGAATCAGCTACACATATACATACATCCCCATATCTCCTCCCTCTTGTGTCTCCCTCCCTCCCTCCCTATCCCATTCCTCTAGATGGACACAAAGCACCAAGCTGATCTCCCTGTGTTATGCGGCTGCTCCCCACTAGCTATTTTACATTTGGTAGTGTATATATGTCTATGCCACTCTCTCACTTCATCCCAGCTTACCCTTCCCCCTCACCGCGTCCTTAAGTCGATTCTCTATGCCTGAGTCTTTATTCCTGTCCTGCCCCTAGGTTCTTCAGAACCATTTTTTTTTTTGGAGTCCATATATATGTGTTAGCATACGGTATTTGTTTTTTTCTTTCTGACTTACTTCACTCTGTATGACAGTCTCTAGGTCCATCGACCTCGCTACAAATAACTCAATTTCGTTTCTTTTTATGGCTGAGTAATATTCCATTGTATATATGTGCCACATCTTCTTCATCCACTCATCTGTCAATGGACACCTAGGTTACTTTCATGTCCTGGCTACTGTAAATAGAACTGCAATGAACATTGTGGTACATGCAGAGTCTGTGCTCTTAACTACTATCTTACACACATTCTGAGCAGCATGCCTGTGTAATAATTTGTTAACGAATAAAGATCTTCAGGTATGTTCTAGCTGCTTATAGGTAAAGCTTGGTATGGACTATCTGAATAGTTTGATTCTAGGATGAGTTTTTATCAGCATGACTTAGAATGCAGAAAGTCAGTTTTGTCTAAAAATTAAAATCAAATCATCTTGCTCAGACTGTGGTATGAACTTCTGACATTGGTATTCACTAGCCCATTAATATAAAAAGTCTGCACTAGGAACAGCTTCGGAATCCTCTCTCCCCTGACTTCCGACATTCTCAATAAATTAGAGAATGATCTGTTTTGAGTGCTGTCTATTGAGTGCAGCAGATCTTGTTCAGTGTCCTGGGTCCATAAATTCATTAAAAGAATCTGTCCTCTAGAGACTCAGCCCTGCTCTCAGATACTACCTTCACAGATAGAAGTCTGTTTGGCTCTTACTTAGAGTCCGTAAAAACACCAGGGATGCTCTGGACCAAATCACAGATTACATGACTTCTTCCAGGCTACCAGAGAGTTGTCAGATGATAACCATCCTGAGTAGGAACTGCACTACTGACCTAGATAAAACACCTAGATGAGCGCAGAATAAAGGTGCGTGTGGGTGTGGGAATGGACTGTGGAGACTTGCAGAACTAAGTGTTTGCTCTGCTGGATTTCTAAGAGCTGATGATTTCCCATTTTCATCATGCCCCGCTCCTTGACTAGTTAGACAACTGGAAATTCTAACTGGGGATTGCACAAATTCTATCTGTTTTAGAAACAGCATCCTCTGACAATGATAAGTGACACAAATTCCAGTTGGAATTCTTAGAAAGACATAAACAACAGGAAGAGCAATTGTATATGAAAATGTGGAAATGGCAGGCAACGGAATTAGAATCCTAACATTTTTAAGACCATGAATACTTTTCTAATAATATCTATAGCAGAAAGTCATTGCGTGATTTAGCAAAAACTGTATGAATATTTATATAGCTTACGTGTAAACATCTTTGCTGTACAACTTGGTTATTTTCAGGTATGTACACAACATTAGATAACAGTGAAGTTCCATGTCTCATAAATCATTCTGAAGGCTGGACCCATCAACACGGAATATCCTAACAGCTTAACTGATGGGGGTGGGGGACACAATGTTTGAGGAAAGTCACATTAAGGTATAAATTTCAAAAAGAATAGGAAGAACAAAGATTTTATCAACTGAATTTGAGAGTGATGCTAGTAATAATGATAAAAGATAAAAATAAGTCAGAATAGGATGAAAGAAATTTGGGAAAAATAGTGATTAAAGATTAACGCTGATTTGAAATGGACTAATAATGCTATTTGATGAGTGTTACCATCTCATGCAGGAGAAGGTGTCATGATCAGTTTTCTATTTATAAAGAGAGCTCAATTTATTAGAATAACACTGACCAGGCTTATAGAGATGGCAACAAAATTCAACAGTTATTACTAATTTTTAGTTCTATCTTTTAATTCCATGTTCCTCTCAAAGCAAATAAATGTTTCTATAATATATAAATAACACAATTTAAAAAATTAAGTAAATAGGAACATACAAAAATATGTGTAACTGGTACTAAGTACTATTATACTGATCTGAACTTATACTGTGCATCAAAAAAAATGTTCTCTCTCTCCAAAACGCTAGGTTGTCTTTGAGAGATAAAGAGTTCATAAATTTATAATGGTAACCAAATGAAAACACAGAGTAAACTTTGTAGATGAAAATATGGTTCTCCTAACGAAAGGCTAAAAACCAAGAGAAATGTAATGTGCATTAGATTCATATTGTGGGGAATGTGTTTGTATCTAATCTAATTTTGCATGCATTATTCCAGTGCTTTGAGAACAGAGTCACCACTGTAATCTTGCTCTGAATCGAAATAACGGAATCTGTCATTTGACATGTTGTAGTGTTTGCACTTTCATTATTGTTCATAGAATAATTGTATGCTTCTTTTTACTGTTATTCTGTAGCAGTTTCTCCCTTTAAAAATGCTACTCAAACTAGCTTCAGGAGGAATTTCAAAGTCAAAATCAGTCACTATGTTTCAGTAGACCTATTTTCAATATGCTCATATACATGCTTATGCATATCTGTTTTGATAAAATGTGACTCTTACATGTCTAGTATGTTATTTCCCCACAATTTGCATTGTTATAATAGGTTATTGATTGATTTTCAGTTTAAGGGACTAAGGTAGTATTCAGTAATGACTGAGTGCTACAAGTTTATTGCAAGTGCCCAAGGTTCACTAACCCCAAGCAATTTGGTCAATAACCAATTTTTATACTTCTATCTCCTTAGAAATTCCAAACCGATAATCCCCGTGTGTGTTTTTTTTAAAAATTATTTCAGTATCAGACTAACATTTCCCATGGAAATCAATATGGGTGCGATCCATTAGCCAAAAATCTGCAGTACTGCAATGCAAACATATTAAAAATATTGATCTCGCAAAGCTACTGATGTTTTGATTGACTTTAATGTTCGTAAGCAGCAATAACAGAATTTCAATGACTGAAACAAACTTTTGATTAAAATTATAGATTTTCTTGGAGGGGGTTTGCCATTTTACTGGTTTAAAACATATCACATGGCTTACTTGCCTGCCATAAATGATTGCAGTGGGATATACTTATCCAATTCTTTTTTTTTTAAATAAATTTATTTATTTAATTTTGGCTGTCTTGGGTCTTCGTTGCCGTGCGCGGGCTTTCTCTAGTTGTGGTGAGCGGGGTGGGGGGGCTACTCTTCGTTGTGGTGCGCGGGCTTCTCATTGCGGTGGCTTCTCTTGTTGCGGAGCACAGGCTCTAGAGCGCAGGCTCAGTAGTTGTGGCGCACGGGCTTAGTTGCTCCACAGTATGTGGGATCTTCTCGGACCAGGGCTTGAATTGTACCCCCTGCACTGGCAGGCGGATTCTTAACCACTGCGCCACCAGGGAAGCCCTATCCAATTCTTTACTTGTACATATTTTAGTCTATCATAGCTTACACATCTTAAATCTACTTTGAACTGCTCTGACGTTGCAATTCCACTTCTTATTATATCACACACTGAGGCAGAATTTTCAGACTGAGAACAGCAGAAATCAAGAGCTCTAATCTTTCTTTTACCATTATGCAACCTTTGGGAAGGCATTTAACTCTCGGTTTAAATTCCCTAAATGTAAAATGGAATTAAGCTTGGAAATCAATGAACATTCTTATTACATTTTGAGATCAATGGACAGTGAAGACCATAACTTATACATACAAAAGATTACGTGACCCAAAGATATGTCTCTTAAAGAAAGCACAGAATTTTGAAG
Source organism: Stenella coeruleoalba (assembly GCF_951394435.1). NCBI lineage: Eukaryota > Metazoa > Chordata > Mammalia > Artiodactyla > Delphinidae > Stenella > Stenella coeruleoalba. The sequence goes on from NC_137148.1 coordinate 75,035,987, forward strand.
CTGTTCAATGATCACCTAGCAATGCTCCCATTTTATGTATGAAGAGATTGGGCTGAGCCCCCAAAAGTTACAATACAACCCAGCGAGCTTGTCTGAGGTCTTTCCTGACCACCCTATCTAAAATACACTACTGTGCCCTTACCAGGCACTCTCTCACTCCTTTAACCTACTTAATTTTTATCCTAACACCACTATGTTTTATACACACACACACACATAGAATTTGTCTATTTATTACCTATATTCTCTTTTGAAATTTAACTCTATGCAACAGGAATTTTGTTTATCCTTATCATTGCCAAATCCCTAGCAACCAGAATAGTGTCTGATATACAGGAGATCTCAGTAAATGCTTTTTTAATGAATGAAGAAAGGAAGGCAACAGAACTGCTAATGGAATGGGGTTGGGTTGGGTAGGGATGAAATGGGGAAAGGACTTGATTCTCTCGACTCTCACTCAGTCCACTGCTGCTCTAAAGTTTCCTTCTTAGTATGTTCCTTTTACTTCTTGGGATTTCCAGATACAAGTATCCAAGAGGATTTGGACCCATATCTATTGTATTGTACTGTATATCTTTGTCAAAGTTCAACGATATTTTCAAATTCGTTTTAACCATTTCATTATTCAATTATTAATCTTTCCCCTGGATTTTTTTCTCCATTTGTTTGCTCTACCTTCCACCGTGTTAAAACTGTTAAGACATTCTCTACATTTTTTACTTGGGACATTTCACTGGAATAAAGAAAAACATCAATAGTTTCAGCAAAAAATGGCAATTACAAATTACCCATTTATCAGCTGCTTGTTTCATTTCTACTCTAATCACTCGCACATAGTCCTTCAGGGGAAGGACCAAAAAATAGCTTGCAAATGTGCAAGGGACTTTAGCCTCCTCATAAAGTCTATTAGCTTTCTCCCAAATTACCCTAAATACATACACAGTATATTTGTAAATATATAATGCAGCTCAAAAACAAATCCCACCGGCTCTCTTCCACAAGGCTGCCGCCACCACAAACCTTCCGGAACTCTCTCTGCTGCTGCTCTCTGGTAGGTGTAGGGGAAGCAGTGGTTCAGAGCTACAAGATCTGGGTTAGCATCTCATACTTATAAACTTTGTGAACCTCGGTTTGTTCATCTGTAAGAAAGCTCATAACACTCACTGCAAAGATGTACCATGAGGAGTAAACAAGATGATACACATAGAGTGAATGGTTCACGGCAGGTGTGCAAACAGGGTTGGTTCCCTTCTTCTCTTCACACATCAGTAAAGAAAATAATACCTAACAATGCTTCCTGTTTATTAGTACTATTTTTTTTTAATTCCTTAAGATTCTCACTTCTCTGTGGCTCATAGAATTCGAATCTCTTTATAAAGACTACAGAGCAGAAACTAAAACTGAAAAAGGGGTTTAGATATTCGTGTGAGACCATAAGTGGTTTCTGGGAAGCAGTGAGGGAGATGGAAGGTAAAACTATTTCAAAGACATAAATGATATGATCAAATAGGCAAAAGAAATACTTTGATGGCTGGAGAAGACACTCTATACAAGTACCAGGGGCCTCAGGGTAGGAGGTAAGGCTGCATTTTGAGCAGGATAATAGTATTACTCTCTCCCACATGCTGTTACCTCTGCCTATTCCACCTTCATAAGTGGTCAGTGCCCTAACATTCCCACCCTCCTTAATCCATTCCTAGGAACTACCTTCAGCTTCATAAGCATCTACTCTTGATCCAACCCTCAAAAACAGCGCTGATATTACTTCGACTCTGCCATTGAAAGCCTGAGTGAAATATACTCATGACTTAATCACACACCATCCAATGTGTCATGGCACCACAGAAAGTGTGTCCGTTGGCTCTCCAAGCCACTGTTAAAACCACCAGATCTTCACTTTTGAGGGGACCATATACCCTTTGAGAATATGATAAAGGCTATGATTCTCTCCCTATAACTTCAGTTCAATACAGAATTTCAAAGGGTTTATGGAACTCTCTGGAGCTCTGCCATGGATCCCCAGGCCTGAGGGTAATCTTTCTGAGTTGGAAAATATCAAGATGCCCTCTCTTCTCACAGCATTGCAGGTACAGAGTATGAAGATATTTGCTTATGGGTGAAGAAGGGAAGGAGAGGAGAGAGGCAAGTTTTAAATGGAAAGTGTTATTTTTTTCTTCAAGTTAGAAAGTATTCAGATGAAGGAAAAAGACCATTCAAATGCCAGGACTTGGATGCATGCACCATAAGTTGAATGCATGCAAGTCAGAAGATTTGGCTTAACTCCAGGTACAAAATATTTCAGCTCCATGGGGGAAGCTAACCATAGGCCAAAACCTCACAGCATATATGTAAACCATTTAGTATTCTAAAAGGTCCAATATTTTAATTTCTCAAGAGATTCTCAAACTTCTCAGAAATTTAAATAATGCAAACGTTTTAAATATAGAGGGCTAGCAGTTGTTGAGAAATATTCTGGCATGGATTCTAATGGAGATTTGTTGATCTTTTTTCAGGGACACACTAGAAAATTTAAAACAGTCAGTGAGCACTTGGAAGACATCACCCTAATTTGTAACTATTTTAAGGCACATCAGATTAGGGTCTGAAACTTCCAGATATTACGCTTCTAAATTGTAGGGTAAAGCATTTGTCCTCTTTAACTGAAGATAAAAATTGGAAAAAAAATATTTCAAAGGCTTTTTACTCTAGTAACCACTGCCCCCATCCACATATTCTTCAATTAAGCAACTATTGGTCAGAGAGCAGAGAATAAAAGCTGTCTAGTGAAAACTCAATGAAGCTGGCAGAGAAATGCTTAGTAATGTCAAAAGAGAGACTTGAGCTCAAAGAACTCTGTAATTGAGATTATTGCTAAATTTTTGACGGTTTTCAATTTATAAGGTTCCCTTCCCACAAACTGGCCTTAAAAGCTTACATTAAAAATGTGGCCAGAAAAACAATTTGGTGATTCCTCAAAAAGTTAAACACAGAATTACTATTTTGAACCATCAATTTGACTCCTAGGTATATAAGCAAGGGAACTGAATACAGGCATTCAAACAAAAACTTGTACATAAATGTTCATAGCAGCACTACTCATGATAGTCAAAAAGTGGAAAAAACCCAAATGTCCATTAACTGAGGAATGGATAGACAAAATGTGGTATATAGTCATACAACAGAATATCATTCAGCAGTAAAAAGGAATGAAGAACTGATACATGCTACAACATGAACCTTGAAAACATGAAGCTAAATGAAAGAAGCCAGACACAAGAAGCCACATATTGTATAATACTATTTATATGAAACGTCCAGAATAGGCAAATCCAGAGAGACACAAAGCCGATTAGTGGCTGCCAGGGGCTCGGGAGAAGGGTGAATGGGTAGTGACTGCTTAATGGGTATGGGGTTTCTTTTTTGGAGTGATGAAAATATTCTGGAATTAGATAGTAGTGACGGTTGCACAAAACTGTGAATGCACTGTAAGTCACTGAATTTGTACACTTCAAATTGGTTATAACGGTGAATTTTATGTTATGTAAATTTTACTTCAATTTTTAAAATGTGGTCAAAATTTTTTTTCATTTTATTTGTTATAATTCTGGTGAATAAAGATATTAGTGAAACAAATTCCTACTGAAATTAAAAATTGGATACTACCATAGGTGTTTTCTTTTTGAAACTCATAAAATTTCTACATCTGATTGGCTGCACCTCACTGAAGTGGGAAATAATTCAATCATCTGGATAGTTAAGAATATTATCATAGATATATATTTACAATTCCGGCAAAACACGGCAAGGACAAATGGGGGAATAAATTTACTTTGCCCAAAATTCACTGGAAGCTGAGCAACTCTACTTTACTTTAGATAAGTGAACAAAATCTTACCAAAATGTAGTGATTTAATTCAAAAAATAAAGGATTTATTGCTTTATATTTGCCCTTCTTGATGTGCAAAAGCAGTGATTTTTTTTTTTTTTTTTTTTTTTTTTTCTGCCTACAGGATACAAGGCAAGATCCACCTGGTAAGATTTGGGAAGTTTGAAATGAAGTAAATTCACCAAGTATTCATAAAGCACCTAATTACATATCTACACATAGTCACTATATTAAACTTGATTTTTAAATATATTTTAATTTTACATTCAATTAAAAAAATCATTAATTTTTAGCATTTATTCTTTTTTAATATAAGCATTTAAGGGTATAAATTTGTAGTTTCATTATGGCACAGTTCTAAGTATTTTCTAGATTTATTCTTTGATCTATAAGTTATTTGGATGACTTTTTCTTTTCTCTGCTCTTTTACTTCCTCCCCAATTTTTATTGTAAAAAGATTTAAACCTATAAGAGTTGTAACAGTACAATGATTATCCATACACCTTTCCCATAGGTTCAATAACTGTTAACATTTTGCCATATGTGCTTCTTTGCTTTCATGTACTTTTTTTTCCTGAACCATTTGAGGGTTAGCTGCAAACAAATGATTTATTTAACAACTGTACTGCAAGTATTTGTTTTCTGTCAAAGTCATAAGAGTTGTATTGGGATATATTCTTTTTTTTTTTTTTTGGGATACATTCTTTATAGTCATTCACCTTCATAAGAGTAAAAGTTAGAAAGTGCATTATAATAATTATCTTGACTTTTCTGTAAAATTTGTCATTGTTCTATATGTACTCTGAAGGCAATGTGCCTTCTATTTCTTTCGTATGATAACATTCTAATTTCTGACTTGGACATATTTTTCCATGTTAAATGGTCTTCTGCACCTTCCAACTCAAATCTTTCCCTTTTTCCATGTCTCATCTTCCATAGACACGACACACATATTCATACATCTATTCTGTTAGCCTTGGAATAAAGCCTTGTTGTGTGTAACGCTCACCAGGGTACTTATTTTCTGCTTTAATTTAAATTTTAGTTGCATGACACACTGCCTCAATGAGATGATAATCTCAGTGAGAAGATAGGGTGCAGGCCTTTTTAACCTCATGGTGAGTGGATACTAAACTTCTTTCTCAACTTAACTAAAATATTCTAGCATGATACTAGAATATTAGTATCACTAGATATTCACATTGAAGGAATGTGAATACACTGAAGATTATATACATTTATTTCTACTGAGTTATATAGATAAGTGCTATAAACTCATATAAATTAATACCATAGTCTGGTTGACAATTTATTTTTGTGTCACTGAATCCAACCCTCATATTCTCCAGATGAAAGAATTTTCCTGCTGAAAGAGTTCTGACAGATTTTCTAGCTCAGTCATATATAAATATAATCCTATACTTTTTCACATAGAGGAAACAGATCTACAGAAGGTAAATGACTGACCCAACATAAAACTTTTGAAGAGCAAAACCAAAACTAGACTTAGATGAGTTAATAGGTCTAAAGAACTTAGAGCAGGGCCTGGCTGACATAGGAAGGGCTTAAAAAATATCATTAGCCTCAGAATCAAGGTTTTTGGATGCCCATTTCAGCGCATTTTCTGCTAAAACACATTGTCTCAGAATTCTACAGTAAAATAATGAAGACAATCATTTGGGAAGCATGCTATACCTTCTTTTTTGAGCAAGAGATACGTGGCAGGAAATCAGGCAGAGGCTGTTGTCAGAAGAGGCTCTGACCATTCTTCCCTACCAGAGGTTGTAAACTGCTTGCCTATGGGCCTGATCTGAATGGTTTTTATTTTATTTGACCTATACAATAGCTTTAAAAACTTAAGTTAGCTGCAACACTTAAAATTAGAGAGATTTCAAATAAATATGTAGATTTCTGGCTTCTTTGGGAAAACTAGAAAAATTTGACAACACTGGGCTTGCATTCCTAAATGTCACTCATCAGTGGGGTTTGAATTTGTAACTCTTGTCCTTTAGCTAAGGTCTTAATTATGATTAATGCATAGAATGATAACTTTGATTCATGTAGTAAGAACTACATTAGTTAGAAAATATTAAGTGATACTTGTTTGCTATACATAACTGCTAGCTGTACCTATTTCCTATAGTAGGAAAATGCATTATTATAATAAGGATAAAAACAAAAGTGATTGTACTGTTTAAAGGATTAATTATAATTTAACCAGAAAATCCATTTGAAGAGAAGAACCCCCTGTCTGGACTTCAGTTACATAAGATACCACTGTATTTTTCTTTTATGAGAGATGCTGGTCCAATAACCTTGATTCATGTGTTAAATAAAAACAAATGACACAATTATATTTGGAACCATTTTTTTCCTAATTTAAATATAGCCCTTAAGATCTGAAAATGTTTTAGTTAGCCTGCTTTTGACCGGAACTAAGCAGCTATAAGAGAAAAAATTAAAAATAAAAATAGGTTACAACACATTAAATATCCTCTCTCTGCCACCTTACATTTTTTGGTGCTAAAACATATGCTCTGCCACCTGCAGATAAAAGTCACACACTGAGAGTGTATATTCTGACAAGAATTACTAGTTACAAGCATGCCTAGTGATTTTGGACAGTAGCACTTAAGAAACCTTCAATCTGGCAGTTTTATCACCGCACATTTTGTCAAGTATTCCTACAGTCTACAGTTGTACAAGTTTGGGGATTTGACCTTTGGGAGAAAACAAAATAAAATGAAACCAAAAGGATCCCAGGGTAGCATTTTGATCTAACTTGTTCTGTTTTTTCTGGTCAGACACATACCTTTTTTTCCAATTTATTTTAGATCTCATGACAATGAAAATACAATGGACTTTTGCATTTTATGATAGAGTAAATCTGTCTATTGAAAGACCAAGAAAACTTCCATTCCTAGGCACACTGGGAAAATCTATCATAGGAGTTAAAAATTATTGTTGCTCCATAAGGAATTTATTTTCCTATCTTATATTTCCTTTACCCTTGCTTGGTTTTTTATTTTATCTTATTCTGTATTTATATAGTTAATGTTTCATCTTGTTCCAAAAAGGGTTTGTGGCTTACAAAAAGAAGCTCAGGCAGGACTTCCAGTGATGGCAAGCTAAGAGACTGGCAAATCTTCTCCCCAAATACAACTATAAAAGTCGACAAAATCGTCAAGTGCAACCATTTCAGCACTCCAGAAATCAACCAAAGGCAAACAACTTAAGAAGCGTTTATTCATGAAAAACTGCTGAACTACAGGTAAGAACAGTGGCAATCTGTGTCAGCGGCAGCTCAGTAGGCATGGTAGAGCTTCCAGGGTGGGACTGGCTGTGAAAAACCTGCACCTTTGCTGCTAGATGGGCTTGACTTGACTTGGAGTAGAAGGAGAAAAACCCATGCCCAAGGGTATTAACAAGCAAATAAAGCGAACTTGGTGGGAAACTGACCCCAAAAGCTCATGACCCTGCTAGACAGAGGTTGTGATCTTACTTGGGGTGAGCAGCAGACCAGTGGACTAGTCAGAAATCTAATAGGGAGATCCTGGAAGTGAGAAAGCCACTGAGAGACTACATGAATCCCCACACATCCCTCCTGGCTGGGAGGATGAGCACTGGCACAGAAATCTCAGGAAAACCCAGGAGAAAATGAAATGTTGAGGTAGGCTTGAAAACTGCAAGAATTTTTCATGCATTCTGCAACTCACACACAGATTCACCCAGAGCCACAGTGCCTTGGGATGACTGTACCAACTCTGGCCATTAAACTATGCAGGCAAAGGGGGATCTCCAGGAAGCCAGACTAAAATGAAAATAGCAATTAAAAAAAATTGCAGCAACAGCAATAACGCTGAAGGGAAAAACATCAGAATCTAGAGTTGCTGTCACTACTCCTATTCAATATATTGCAGGACATTATAGCCAATGCAGTAGGCAAAAAAACAAATGAAAGGCATACATATTAGAAAGGAAGATATAAACTGTCTTTATTTATAGATGACATGGTCCTATATGTAGGAAATCATAAAGATTCCACCAAAAAATTCTAGAACTAATGAATTTTTCGTAAGGTTACAGAATACAAAACCAATAGGCAAAAATCAATTTTAATTCTTTATACTAGCAATAAACAATTTGAAAATGAAATTAAGAAAAGAATTCTGCTCATGATAGCATCAAAAAGAAAGAAAAATTAAGAATATATTTTACAAAAGACGTGTTAAAACACTAATAAAAAATTGCTAAGAGAAATTACAGATGATCTAAATAAAGAACAAAGAAGAACTTACACCACCTAATTTCAAAATGTACTATAAAGCTACAATATTCAAAACACGATGGCATTCATATGAAAAACAACCATAAAGATCAATGGAGCAGAATTTAAAGTTTATTAATAAATCCTTAGTTTATGGTCAGCTGATTTTTGAGAAAGGTCCAAGGCAATTCAATGGGGAAAAGATAGTTTTTTTCAACAAATGGTGCTGGGAAAATTAGATATCCACATGCTAAAAAATCAATTTAGATCCTTACCATATACCATACACAAAAATCAACTGAAAATGAGTCATACCTAAATGTTAGAGCTAAAACTATAAAACTTCTGCAACAAAACAACAAATAATCATTGTGACCTTGGGTTTGGCAAAGATTTTTTAGATATGATGCCAAAAACATGATCCATAAAAGAAAAAAGAATGACAAATTGAAAATCATCAAATTTTGAACTCATAAAAAACTTCTCTTCAAAAGATACCATGTAGAAGAGATAAGCTGCAGCTTGGGTAAAACATCTGTAAATCACACATCTGATAAGAGACTTGTATTCAGAATATATAAAGAATTACTTCAACCCAATAATAAGACAAACATCAAATTTAAAAATAGGCAAAAGAAACATTTCACCAAAGAAAACAAACATATGGCTAATAAACACAAGAAACCACACTCAACATCAAGTAGTCACAAATTAAAACCACATTGAGATAACACCACACACCCACTAGACTATAATCAAAAGGACTGAACATACCAAGTGTTGGTAAGGATGTGAAGAAACTGGAACTCTCATATTTTGCTGATGTGAATATAAAATAGTGTAGCCATTTTTAAAAAGTTTTATAGTTCCTTAAAAAGCTAAATATAAACTATTACATATAGAATGGATAAACAACAGGTCCTACTGTATAGCACAGGGAACTATATTCAATATCTTGTGATAAACCATAATGGAAAAGATTATAAAAAAGAATGTATATATGTGTATAACTGAGTCACTTTTCTGTACAGCAGAAATTAACACAATATTGTAAATCAATTATACTTTAATTAAAAAATAAATTTTAAAAAGCTAAATATAAACTAGTCAAATGACCCACAAATTCCACTCCTAAGTTTACACTCAAGATAAATGAAAATATATGTCTGGACTGATTCATATGTGAATGTTCATAGCAGTATTATACATAATAGCTCCAAGCTGAAAAGAATTCAAATGTCTATCAACCGGCTAACAAACGAAATGCAATACTATTTTTTTTTTTTGCGGTACGCGGGCCTCTCACCACTGCGGCCTCTCCCGTTGCGGAGCACAGGCTCCGGACGCGCAGGCTCAGCGGCCATGGCTCACGGGCCCAGCCGCTCCACGGCATGTGGGATCTTCCCAGACCGGGGCACAAACCCGTATCCCCTGCATCGGCAGGCGGACTCTGAACCACTGAGCCACCAGGGAAGCCCTGGAATACTATTTAGCAATGAAAAGGAATGAACTAGTGATATGTGCTACCACATGGTTGAACCTCATAAACATTGTAAGCAAAATAAGCCAGACATAAAAGACCACATACTGTATGACTCTATTTATATGATATCTATGGAGAGAGCAGATCACTGGTTGTCTGGGGCCATGGGTGGGAGCAGGACTGACTGCAAATGGGCACAAAGAAACTTTCTGGGGTGATGGAAATATACTAAAATGGGATTGTGGTGATAATTGTGCAACTATAAATTTGCTAAAAAATTATTGAATTGTACACTTACATGGATTTAATAGTACATAAATTCTACTTAAATAATTCTATTAGAAAGAAACACAATATAAAATTATATGAAAGTACAAAAACATTTGAAGAAGTCAAGGCAAAAACAAAAAATGGACAAGAAAATAATGAACAAATATGATTTGTCCTATTTAGTTGCTACAGGTGAGATGCAAATTTATCTCTAAGCTCCCAAATGGCTTAAGCTATGAGGAGACTACAGTGGGTATGTCAGTGGTTTTCAAACATGGGAAACCACTGGGGATTACCTGGGGATCTTTGAAAAGGTTGATGCCTGGATCCCACCCTAGACATTCTGAATGAACTGTAATAGGAAAGAGGCCTTGGCTGCTCAGGTAATGCTCTTGTGGAACAAAGTTTGGAAACCACTGGAATAACATACTATAAGATTTTCATTGTTCATATGATAAAAAAAAAAAATAACTGGGGAAGAACTGAATTCTGGGAAGGATTTCTCCTATGGGTCCTCCTAGGAGAGAACCTCATAAGATGTAGCGGATTACTGCCTCTAAGTCAGCCACCCCCTGGCCCATCATGGGCCCTGAATGGGTTGCAGGGGTGCAGAGACAGTGATCCTTCAGCTGGAGCCTGTGGCCTCCCACCTTGAGCAGTCCCCCCCATCCATACCAGGATACTGAACAAGTATTATATTTTTTATAACATGTGCCAAAAAATAAAAAGCACTTCACCTAAAAGATATCTACAACAGCTGTAATGGGGAGTTTTATGTAATTGTTTCTTTTAACAAGCTGATTACAAAACAGAGAATACAATTCAGTTAAAACATTTCTGCAAGGGGCCAAAAATGTCCAGTTATCTATGACCTGGCTTCATTTATCCCATAGTATTATATATAGCTACAAAACCCACCTGAACTCCTGCTTTTAGGTGGCATTTATGTCAATTAATTTACATTATTTATTAAAGAGGTCACCTTCCCTCACCATGGGGGCCAAGTTTGGCCAAAGGAGCTGGCCGTGACGCCCAATGAACGTTCCCTGATGCCTCAGAAACCGTGAAAGGCCCTTCGATGTCTGCCTCTCCAAAATCTACAGCTTAAATGTGATTTTTAATCACTGTAACCACAACATAAACTACACTGCAGAATAACAAGCTTGTAGAATATTCATGTTATTTATGAGGGACTGACCTAAGATTTAAAAAATTATAGTTAATCTTTAGTCCGAACCTTCCCCTCCTTCTCCATTTAAGTGAATTCCACACAGAGTGACTGTTTATAGTGTGTGTCATTGGTGAGCACTAAGATTCTACCCTTCAGAATTTTTTCAGAGCACAAAATTTCAGGTACAGAAGCTTACCAATATGGGGTGTGGCTTATGGCTCCATATATTCTCCTGGTCAACTGCAAACCTTACTCAGGAGAATCTTCCTGGGGAGTTTTCCCAGCAAACGTGACTTTGAGGAGATAGCCTTGATAAGTACATTAGTTAATCTTTATGGTTCTCTACCCCATTAGTCACATCACTACACGAGAGTTACACCAACTATAGACAGTAGAATCATCTTACATATTAATTTCCCATATGACACATCAGATTCCTGTATCAAGAGCTCCTGTTTCAAATCAAAAAGTTAGGTTCTTGCCCATATATATATATATATATATATATATATATATATATATATATAAAACCACAATATTCCATCTAACTATAAAGAAATTCCATTCTTCCCCTAATGAATTTTTACTATCTATAAAAGTGAACCAAGAGGATTTTACTCTTATTATATGGATACTGAAATCACCTTGGTTTACTCTGAAAAATGAAAGAATGAAAGAGTATGAATACACATATTTCTAAAATGTGTGCATAATCAAAAGAGGATTTCAGAGAAAAGTACAAATGTGAGGACAGCAAAAAGAAAAAAGTAGTCCATGAATGTTCAGCACTTATGGGTAAAACTTAAGCAAAAACTATAGCTAAAAATTTTTTAAAAAGCGCCCTTAAGTCTCTTTATTAGTTTAAAATTCATCACAAATATAGAACTGCCTTCTGCTCCAATCCCCTTAAGTCATCTTGTTAAATTTTGTCACAACATGTGTTACTGTAGTTCTACACTTTTACCTTTGCACTTTGTAGTGTGTAGCAGAGCAACATAATTAACCACTGCTAGGTAGTGTTTACGTTAGTTCTCAAAAGGTTAAGAAGCTGATTATAGCTAAAATCAGCTTTGCCTGAGGCTTCAGGGGCTCTGTGTAATCAAATTAGACAAGCAGGGCACAGTGTCACCTAACACAAACCAGTGGCACTTTCTTCTTTGCTCTGACCTCTTCCGCTCCCCCCCTTTTTTTTTTATTAGGGGAACAACTCAGGCTTTGTGCTTTTACCAGATAATTTTAAAAGACTTGTTTCTAATAAATTTGACATGAAATCTCATAAGATGTCCACCTGTTCAAAAGTACTGACAGCAAGTAGAGAAATTTTTGAAAAAAAATTTGAGAAAAAATCTTGTTAAAAAGAAGTCTACATTTAGAGAGCTTGAGCTGTTTTAAAGAAAGTATTTTCTTAAAAGGCAGGTGACAACACGATCACATGTACGTGATGTTACGAATATTTCCTAGCTTTGGACAGACTGTCAGTTTTGTTCTGCAGAAAACCACACAGTGGCTTATCTGCTTCCAAGAGAACTCAGAGAACTTTATAAACCTGATAGATAACACATTAGCATTTCTAAGAAGCCATGGGTAACACACTCTGCTGAGTTATAGCTCATCCTCTCTCCATCTCTACTCTTTGAAGTCAGGCAAGACGAACTGTATAATGGACGCATTTAAGGAGGAGGTTTAACAAGGTGAGGAGAAGAGCACACCAGCCCTACTTCAGAGACTCCCTTTCCACAAGGTGCTAAATTTAAATGCAGTAAGAAGTATCAGTCAAATCCAAATCTTGCTACCTTTGAGCCTAAAGGGAACAAAAGAATGAACACTAGATATTTTAAAAGAAAAGCAATGGCAAATTTAAATAAAATCTAGAATCTTGTTCTTAAAAAATTTATGAATCATTATTAAAACTATATTTGACTTTAAACTTTTGGTCCAAATGCTACATATTTATTACTGTGCTTGAAATATAGAAACAACATGAATGTAAACATCCTACACATGACTGATCAGGAGAATATGAGTTTTGCTAATGATTTATTCTGGGCAATAAAATCAAAACTTGTTATTTTAATTGATTATGTCATAAAGAGTTCCTGGAGAAGTCAAATCTTGCTATTTGCACAGTCAGACAATTTCTGCTAATCCAGCAGTACTTAACAAATTCACATGTGGTTAGCTTGTCTTGCTGTAGCTGTATATCACATTTCTGTGCTGCAAGCTGTGCAAAAAAAATCAATATGCCAAGTTTAACAAAAGGACAGGAAACATGATGTTCTCCTATATTTCCAATGAACCTCAAATGACTCTGCTGTTCATACTCAGTGCAATTTATGGCAGCGAAATGTATTCTTCAATGAAAAAAATCTACAATGGAGTGAATTATATAAATTCAGAGCTGAAGTTCTGTCTTATTCCATAATAACAATTTATTTAGAAGATTCTGACATTCCGATTCAATGTGCACGGTACAATCAGCCATTCACAAGGCGTATTTTATTTTTCTTGATGAAGGCTAAAGTATATTCCTTAGCCCAAATAAATACATGCTGCCTATCTATGGTAATACTTTGATGTACATATTTAATTTATGTTTTGGAGACTTTTTTCCACGATCTCTTTTCACATGTGAAACACAAGATGAGACGGTATCTATTTGGCAAATGCTTTAAATTATAACACTAAGGACAAAAAGCTCAGTGGGTCCTGAGCTACTGCATTGGTTAATTGATTCTAGATTTTAACATCTTCTTTTACTGCCGCAGAAATACACTATGTGTGGAAGTAGATTAGGACGAAATGTTAAGAATGAGGTAGGAGTGGTCATGACCAATAGGTCAGCACAGAGTGGTGCCACTTCTGCCTTCTCAAGTCAGTGATGTGGAACTAAATGTGGCAAAACAACCAGTAAGCTGGACTTCAGCCAAAGGAATCAGAACTGTTGCCACAGTTGCCTGTTTTGTTTTGTTTTTTTTGTAGTTGTTGCTGCTGGTATTTTTGGTTTTGTTTTTTAATTTGAGTAAAAATGAATTGGCTTTAGGAATCTTCAAAAGGGACATACACAAAGAAAAATAAGGAAGCTAAACAATCCACAATTACAGAGGAATTCACTTAAACATATGGAAAACTCTTTGGTAATTTCTCTTCATTCCAATGAGCAGCAGTAAATGGATTAATGGCACTTAGCTGGGAGACCATGTCCGTGATCAGAACTGAAGGTATAAACTGTTATATACAACACACTCAGAAGATCACACTTATTTCTAACTTTCTACTAATGTGTTATTTGTAGGACAAATTTCATTCATAGATTAATATACTATTTAAAAGAGGATGGGCATTAAGTTCCCAATCAGAAAATAACAGTGTAATGATTTTAAGTGTTGAATAATATTAATGTTGCTATAAATAATCATTTCAGTAAAATTCATATTCCTATTTCAAAACAGAGGATACAACATGGCCCAGAATACTGATAAGAAGTTTTTGTACGGTTATTCAGAAAACCCAGAGTACCAAAGCTTGGGAAGAAATATACCAAGGTATACAAATCCTAATTTAATTGTGTATTGAAGTAGACTCTTTAAAGTCTGCAATCACAATTAATAGTCATATATAAACCCCAGTTAGTTATATGGCCCTGGTATATAACCCACTCCCAGGAGATGAGAGAATTAACATTTTTGGAAAATGCTTAATTATTTTTACAACAAGAAAAAAGGATCTATCCATTTTATTTCTGGAGAACGGTTTATAACTGAGGAAAACTGCCTTAACATGTTATTGGTTTTTGGTTTAAATGGCAATTCAAATTATTTTTCCACATTTTTCATCTTTATAGATTTAGTATTTTCTAGCTTTTTCTCACCTCTCTATATATTCTTTGGTAGTACCTCTTTCCTCTTTACTGGAAAGCAGCTATTAATGAGATTTCCCTATCATTTTATTGCCAATAAATCAAGTCTACGGATTCACTTCTGACGTAACCGCCCGTTCTCTGTTCTTGAGGCAACACTGCCAGGTCTCTCTGGGATGTCTTCTTTAGACCGCCAATCATCTCTTTATACTCAAAAGGAGGGGTCCAACTGCACTTTTTCTAGCACTACTTCATTTCTCCCGTGTCGCTGGTATCTTCACTTCTTATCTGCCCACACAGGAGATTACTTCATAACTTTTATACACCTCAAAATGTCGGAATCGTTACAAAATTATCCCGAGTTTTCTCCCTGCTATCTATTATCTATAGGCCAGAATACACCCGGCGTTGCAAACTGAAACATTTGGTCTGTTGGAATTCTTGGGCTATGGAGAGCGTACTTAATTCAGCCTTAATTAAGGCACTAAGAGGAATCTCAGAGCTGGATAAGATCATGAAAATCATCTACCTGCCTAATATTTGAAACAATGAGAGATCCTGAGAAATTCAGTAACTGGCCCAGAGCAACATATTGGTTAGTGACTCTGATCTTTCCATACCCACGTTGTGCTTTTTTTAGTCCCCTGCAATTATTATGCTCTTCAAACAGAATTGAAGTCAAAATTTTAACTTCTCATTTTCCTACCTTTTTTGTTCCCTTCCTTTAAGGAATGCAGATACAAAGATCCTTTGGTTTCTATTTTTAGCACTCTGAAAATCCATTTGGGTTCCCGGTCTTTAAAAAAGCTCCCTTTTTCATTTTCCTTATGCCCTCTTTTCTGAGCATTTTAGACTAGGTTCCTCTCTCTCCCGACCTTCAACACTAGAAGAGAGGTGCATCATTTTGTTGTTTGCCCTTATCTACTTAAACCACCATGCGCCCCTTCTTTTTCAAATCCCTTGGAGATACCCGCTTATGACACTTTGTAAAATCCATCTAACTACTGGACTGAAGACAACAGCTGCATGCTACTACCATCACTTAACCTTCAACTCTATTTCTTCATATCCTTTGATTTTTAGAAACAAAGAACTCTAGAACTGAAATAGGTATTAAAGATTCTTTAATCTCTCTCAAATGTAAGAATTCCTTCTATCGAATTATTGACAAGCGGTCATTGAGCCTTTACTTGAATGCTCCGAAGGATGGAAAGCTCGTTAGTTTACAATGCAGTCCATTCCATTTCCCAAACAATACAATCATTATATTGAGCTTATTTAATTCCCATAATCCACAATTAAAGCTTCCGTCATAAGTATTCAGAATGTCGTATATGGTTTGGGGTTGAGAATAGCTAAATCATTAAGTCTTCTGTTAGTCCTGTGGTGCCGTCACTTTAAGGTCTGCATGCTATCTACCAGATTTCGAGAGTTGCTCCCCCTGCCTCCTACCCCATGGTACTGAATACCTACCATCAACTCTACCAAATTATTCAAGGAAAATAATTTAAAATTTTTATCTGGGCCATTTAAAGAAAAATTGAAAATCTTCAGCTGATGCTAATTCTACACTTCTCAAGAAACTAGCCTGCATAATATTTTAGTACTTACTTGGTTATGAGTGTAGGAGAAGCTCTAATATTTTAACTTTTATATTGCTGGAAAACTATATGTCTATAAAAACTTTATTATTATTATTTTCACTAGAGAAAGCATGTGCTTCCAAGAATTATATTTCATGCATTTATGATGGATAATCCATGTTTTAGACTTCATTCCTTTTAACTTCATTGATTTACAGGGCCAAGTACCGGACTCAACTTTTAATATTTTATTTTGTGAACCCAACTAAAGTGGCAGGCGTATACACAATCTTACCTACATGTGTATATTATACTTTTGAAATAAACATAATGAAGAACAATATATGTTTAATGTGAACATAGTCTAATGCCTTGTGGTAAAAGGCATAATTTTGGGAAAAGTGAATGAATAAATAAATAAATATGGTCTATTTTTTAGTGGTAAAACCCTGAAAGTAAGCCAATATGCTAACTCTTTGGACTGGTTTAACTTTGAGATTCGTGTAAAGGGTAGTTTTTAATTTGACAGGTTTGGAAAAGGGGAAGGCGGGAAGCAGAGGGGTGGATCCTAGCAAGGCAGCTCTGTAAGATGAATTGCTATTAGGGCAGAACGGCTGGTTACAGTAATAGCTGGAAACCATAAGTGTTACAGGCTTTGAAGTCAGTTCAGCTTTGATGTCTTACTCTCATAGTTAATCGTAAGATAGTATGGAAGAGGAAAAAAATAAGACTTTCCAATACTGTCCGTGGTGCCACTGCTTAGGAAATCCTAGCATGAAAAAAGACTGGTGTCTGTGTGAACTTTAAGTAGCACCAGTTTGCTCTCTATTTTGAAGAAGTTTTAAATTATTGATGTGACAATTAAAATTATTTGTTAGTTTGGGGCAAGCACATGGATATGCAAAAACATTCTTATATTTGTCTTTAGAACATGTGAATCAATCGATGGTGAACATGTATTGATGATTTGGGGTTGTCACTATGCTAACTACGACTTAGGTCAAGTTATACGTATTTGGTTCCCAATCTTGAGGAATTTATCAGCTGAGGACTGATAACCCTGCCTCGAAGGAACCTTAGGCATCATCTAACGCAAGATTGAAGCCCAGAGAAGCTGGTTTATTTTGAAAACAAAACATGAAACTGCTAAGTACACCCATACATACACGTACATTAAATAAATGAAGACCAATAGATAGATAGAAATGAAGGGATAAGAGCATCTTGTGAATTTTTGGCTAGAATAAACATTATTGGAATTTCATGTTTAGACAGAGTATCGTGTCCCTAAATCCAGTCATTTTTGTAAGACTTCTATGCATTTTGCCATATTCACAAACTACCAGTACTACAAAAATACCTAGTATTTTTCTTTACATCAATTCACTTTTTCTATTTGCCTAGTCCAAAGCAATAATATCCATTAAAAAGGCTTCATGTGTTATTCATATCTTTTGCTAACATACATTAGAATAAACAAATAACTACTATAATAAAAAAAACAGTTCATCCACAAACCACCAGTAATAGGTACATAAAACACTGAGATGGAGGACTCAAAGGAAGAATATATCCTAGTTATTTCTTGTGGTACTTAAATGAGAACTATGATTTTTAAGTCTGTATTCCTTAAGTTTTAGATGTCTCTGTGTCCAGTGACCTATGATAACTTGAAATTTAAATTTTCTTTTCTTTAGGTTCATGTGGTTTGATGCTTCCCACTTTAAAACTTTGTTTAGGGCTTCCCTGGTGGTGCAGTGGTTGAGAGTCCGCCTGCCGATGCAGGGGACACGGGTTCGTGCCCCGGTCCGGGAAGATCCCACATGCCACGGAGCGGCTGGGCCTGTGAGCCATGGCCGCTGAGCCTGCGCGTCCGGAGCCTGTGCTCCGCAACGGGAGAGGCCACAACAGTGAGAGGCCCGCGTACCGCAAAAAAATAAAAAAATAAATAAAACTTTGTTTAGTTACTGGGGCCTGCCTCAGCTTACTTCATGAGTAATAAATAACCTATAGTTTAAAAAAATCTATAATACATATGATAGTAATGATAGTCTGAGACCTAGGTAGTAACATAAAAACGTTGAAAGAGAGTTTCCTTTTGACTCTTCATAGTGCTTATTGCTTTAAAAGAAAAAAAAAAACCTCTAGGTGCAGAAACAATCTTACAGGCATGACTTTACTGGGAAAAGGAAAAGAACAATTAAAGTTCTATGGCATTCCTCTTGTTTTTGTGTCGGTATCATGTAATGAGATGCGGAAGGATCCAAAGCCAGATACTAGAAGAGAGGGGTTAACTACACCTCATGAAAACAAAAGGTTATTCCTCTGTTAAGTTCTTACCCTTTAAGTGCATTAGAGTTGACTGTAAACATAAACAAGAGCCACTGGTGAGCAATTAAGTTTGAAGAAGTGGCTCATAAAAAGTGGAATATTCAGTTATGTATTAGAATCAGTTACACAACATCTGATTTAATAGTTAGATTTTAAGCGTTCCCTTATAATACAAGTTAAATGGTCTCAACGAATCATATTCTGTAACGTAGCAAAATGACAATTTCAATGTAGTCTAAGTCTTGTAGGACAAGAACATTAAAGCAAATTAATCTGTAATCCTTAACTACGTTACAAGGTTGAAAATCTGCAGGCATTTTTAACAAGAACTTTAAAATGAATTTGCCATTCCCAAAGTCATCTCACTAGACAGGAAAGAGAGCTTGGCATGTGACCAGTAAATTATGAGAGAGCAACACCTCGGGGTTAGAGGGCACTGATGGCTTCAACAAATCTCACCAGCTAGGGCAGCAGATTAAGCTGGGGAATAGGATGCCCTACAACCCTAACCTGATAATACCTTTAAATTCTTAAGAATGACCTCTAGTCTGCTCTTTCTTATTAGTTGTTAGTTATACTAATTACAGCTTAACTGGTATTGTTGGTACCAGTTCTTCCCTCAAAAGACATGTAGAGAAAGGTTATCTCTAACAGCTTCCAATAACTTTAGCCAACTTCTGCTGTGTGCATTAGGGGCACTTACCTCCAGCTTTGAATGGGTCTTTTATAGACATCAAAGGAAAGACACTAAAAGCAATGTGTGTTTGTGGATTCTATAAAGCATTTCATGTAGGAAGCTGTAAAAATAAGAACAGTAACTTCTCCTGTGACTAGAACTTTAGAATAGTTTAAAATGAGGTAATTTATTTTTTATGTTTATTTTCAACTTATAGGGGCTGGTGATTTCAAATATAAGGAGCTAGTTATACCTTAACCACACTAGTGAAGTAAAAATACTTAGCCCATGAAATCCCCTAAATATTTATAGTATTTAGAAAGGGATAATGAAATTTCTATCAGGATCTTTTAGAACTGTTTCAAGTTCAACATTTACATTGATGTTAACCTAACATTATATAGAATTGTGCACAGATTCCAAAGCCCATTTACAAAGATTCAAATACCATCTGTGAAGCTGTAGTAAATTACCCTGTGACATTAATCTTTAAACCAGGCAGTAAATCAGAACAGAAACATACCAAAGAGATTTAAAGCAAGAGAGTCATAACTGAGTTATAGAGATTAATGTAAATAGTTTCACATATAACAGTTGTTAGGTTCTCAATATCATGTTGTCTTTGCCTTGAATGAAACATATAAAATTATTTGTAAATGTCAAAAATAAATTATTAATAGCTAAAGGACACCAGTGCTTTTTGTGTATACATATTAAAAAATAAAACCAAACCTGTGAAAATGATGGCTGAGAAGCGCTGTTAATCTAAGTGTGCTCTGAGTTAAAATTACAATAACAAAACTTCAATTTTATACAATAGACACATTAGGGAGTGTCTATTAATGTTACAAAAAGAAACTTAGTTTTACAAAAGGGAATCTTCATATCAAACCTAGTGTTCTTAAAAGATGCTGACCAACAGAATTCTGACTTAGACGAAACCCTTTGGGAAAATGAAGACACATAATTAGAGTACTGTGTGTCATCAAACCCAAAATGCCATTGATGTTAAGAATCATCATTACTCCAAGTACCACCTAGAAAAAACACTGCCAATTAAGCTATGACACAATGCTTTCTTATCACACTGATTGCAAGATATATTTAAACTTTAGGTAGTTAAAATTACATCTTGTAATCACAATGAAATATAATATTTTATAATAAACTGACTGGTCTATCAATATATTTAATGAATACAATTTTTTGTGTGAGAGAGTAATCTAATTTTGAAATATAGTCACTAGGTTATATTAAATACTTTTATTGTATATAAAGCATTGAGAGGACATTGACCATACATTTTCTATCTTCTCTGAGGACAGAAGAAGAGGAAGAGCAACTGATGCATTAGTGATTTCAGTTTGCTTGTCTAATTTGTTGATTTACTATTGATAGCAAACAGATTGCAAGAACTATATTATTTCAATTGGATATAAAAATAATTTATGAATAACAAAATACATCCTAGATTTTTATTTTTCACTGCAATTAAAAAAATAAAGCATAATATATTTATCTGTGAGAGTTGAGGGACAATTTTTCCAGAAGTCTAGAACCCTAGTAATCCCCCTAAATTTCTATAAAACAGATTACTACAATAGATTATTCTGTGTTAGAAGGTAAATACCAAATGAAAGTATGACCAAGAGAGAAATTAAATACTGGGAAAAATAACCCCCAGATATCAGCAGCTCTCCCCTGAAAAGATTAATTTGGTTGTATCAATGGATAAAGTAGGATTAATAGGAAGAACTAGTGGCCTGTCTGTGTATGTTCAAACATTAAAACTGGCCTATGGTACAGATGCTATTAAGTTATCTTAGGATATAGGTGAGTAAATGCTGCTCTAGGACCCAAAAGTATTGACGGGGGTGAATATCGCTGCAATTAGGCCCTCTGCATAGTGGCACACAGGAATCAGTAACGGCAAAATGACGCAGGGCAAACTATTACAGAATCACAAACTTGCATAACAGTCTGCTGATGGATCAGTTCAAGTGTTCAAAATGTAGAATCTTCTTGTATTTAGTTATCCCACATATTCTCTTCTCGCTGCATCAGATCACATAAGCATCTGATTGTGGCACATACATTAAATCTTCCAAGAACCTAGAGAAACTGACACAATGACAACTGTAGTGGACATATCCAAAATCCTTCTTTGGGGAAGCACTCTTCAACTCACATAGCCCTTTGTGGGGCTACCAGTTACAGTGTCCTGCCCCAGTGCCAACCCCATCATAGATATGGCTGGCCCAGGCTGGTCAATCACAGCCAGTCTGGTCCTACTCCTCAATCTCTTTGGCTTCAGTGCTGAGTTCAGGGATCATCACAGCAGGACCGATCAGAGTTTTCACTACGATTCTTATTTGGATGCTAGAGGTTTTCCTCTGGGGTAATGCTGAACAGAAGACGCTGCAACTGCTTGTAGCCACCCTCCTTATCTATGTGAAGAAAGCCCTGTCTGCAAGCAAGAAAGAATGAGGCCAATAGGCAAAGAAAAGTAGAGAAGGAGATGGAGGGACAGTCTTGGTAACAGAGTTTGAGCCCCAGAATCTAGCAGTACCAGAAGTAGATCTAACCCTGGGATTTCCCATTTACATTAATCAATAAATGACTGTTTTTGTTTTGTTTTCTTTTTTGTTTGTTTTTGTTTGTTTGTTTGGTAAGCAGCTTGAACTGGACTTACGTAACTTGAAAAGAGTCTGTACTAACACGGTAATTGAAAAGGGCAGATAATATTCTACTCTTTTTTTCCAACTTCTATAAAACGTGAGACTGATACTTACATGTGCATATTTGAATTCATATATTCATTTGAATCTGTAAAATTACTACACAGTAAATTTTAATAGTAGCATTTTTTTGAGTGTTAATACATGTTTAAAGGCAAGAAGTTTCTGGATTATCCACATAAGTGCTATAGGTAACTGAAAGGGTAAAACAAAGTAATTCATATTGAGTTTTCTAATACTTTAAAATAATGAAGGGAGGAGGGCAGTGGGAGAGGAGAAGTAATTTATTCTCCTGATGTTTTTGTAGGCACAATTAAAAGTAGTTTGCATTTGCTGAGAACACAAGAGTTTGGTATTGGGGAAAAGTGGCACGCACTGGGAAACAAGGGAAAGCTAGCCTAAGACCATGGTTTTGTTGCAGATAATGCCCTGAATATACAATTCACTCATAAACGATTGAGATCTAGGTGTAGCTATTTCTCTTGGTTAAGAAAGCCTTGGACAACAAATGCTTTTCCAGAACGAATTTTCATGTTGCTTGAACTATAACATGTAAACCACTTTAAGAACTGACTGGAAAATAACTGTCATCTGGCATTATGATTCGTACAAGCTATATTCCACTTCAAGTTGAGTTATAAAGAACTCCAATAAAAATGTCTCAGTGTTCTCAAAATAATTACTTATCTCCCACTTTCTAAATATCCTTATCAAATCCCAACATAGTTAACTTTTAGAAGCCTTACGTTTTTAGGCTCTCTGCCTTCTAGCTCTTCTCAGTTGATGGTAAGGGTCTGAAAAGACAATTGCCCAATGGAATGCCCCAAACATGAGTCTGCTACCTCAAGCAGACCTCTCAAAATTATTCACCTAACAACTGTTTCATTATACATACTTTGGGGATTTTCAGAAGTGACCTAAATTCATAAGAAACAGATCTATCAACGCTGGATCCTAACAGATTTTTTGCCTGTCTTCAAAACTTGTCTGCTGAAAGAAGCTAAAAAGTGTCACTCAGTATATATAAGGACAAAGCAAGGGTGTCAAGACTTATGTATTTATTGATGGCTTCTGACACTGGTGAGTTTGCATGATTTGGGAAAAAAATTTAATCTTGTTCAACATCTACATTGGCGCTAAGGACTCATTTTAGAAAGTTTTGTAAAAATTACTATATATATTAAAGCATTTCAATATTCACAGATGGAAGCAACACTGGACTTAACAACTGAAGATCTACAGGCCTTAAATTTTATTTAAAAAAGCATTATTAAGCACTGCATTGCTCTTTATGCCTTGCTAAGTACTTCTCAAAAATTCTTATGAGAGTTTTTGCTTGCTTGTTTGTTTTCTGGTTCTCAGAGTGACTCTGTACAGGAATATTTCAGTCATCTTTATTTTATATGAGGATAAAACACAGATAAGCTGTGACAAAGCAAGAGAGTGGCATGGACATATATACACCACCAAACGTAAAATAGATAGCTAGTGGGAAGCAGCCGCATAGCACAGGGAGATCAGCTCAGTGCTTTGTGACCACCTAGAGGGGTGGGATAGGGAGGGTGGGAGGGAGGGAGACGCAAGAGGGAAGAGATATGGGAACATATGTATATGTATAGCTGATTCACTTTGTTATAAAGCAGAAACTAACACACCATTGTAAAGCAATTATACTCCAATAAAGATTAAAAAAAAAACCCACAGATGGATTGATGATTTATCTTAGTCAGTTGCTTGTTATGCACACTTACTAATCTCTGTCCCTGGTATCATGCCAGGCACTCTCTTGCATCTGGAGCCATGGGCAAGGACAGAATGACCATGCTCCATGACAGACAACAAGGTTTCTCATCAGATTTTTTTTTTTTTCTTTTTTGCGCACAAAGGCAACTAGGCCACTAACTTAAGACACTGTCTTTGGTGTCTGATGGTTTTTTCAGTTAAACTCTTCCCTGTGTTTCTTACGATATTGCAAATAACATAAAGGTTCTGATTAACACCTTTGTATCAAAAGCCTAGTGGAGACAATGACTCTTGAGAAGAAAAGGACAGTGGATCTACCAACCATTAATTTTTCTAGATTTGCTGATCAGTAGTACAAAGGCAAACCATCTGGAAGTTTTATGCCAGTACAAAATTATATTATTTCCTGGAAGAAAGGCCTTCAGAACCTTGGATCTTAGTATTGAGACTTAGGCTATTTTCTATAAGTCAATATAAGAACCAGTCACCTGAAGAATGATTGTGTGTCTTAAATGACAACACCAAATCAACAGAGGTACTACAATTAAAGAGATTATCTCTTGCGTTGTTCAATGTCTCCTTAAGATTGATATATTCATCTTTAAATTTAATGTTGAGAAAATATTTTTCTCAATGCATTTTGAAAGATTCATGTAATTAGCTTCACGTACTGAGAACTATGTAACTTTCTGCTATGGCTATCAGAATTTTAGCCACTGCATTTAACTCTCAATTGCAGCAACTAATCACAGCCTAGATTTCTAGTCAAAAGCAAGTCCTTTCACTTTTTCTCCCATTCTTGACTTTTGGTCTCCCCCATCCCTCTTCTCACACCCTCCACTTAACAACTCCTAGTTATCTTTCAAGTCCTACTTAGCTCCAGTGGTCCCTGTTCTTAATGGGACAGGTACCCCCCACTGAGTTATGTGCTCCTTCCTCTGGGTTGTTCCTTTGTCCTTTCCTCTAACCCTGGCCATGGATGAGGTGATCCTTGATTTTTCTCACTCCTTTCCTCTACTTAACCTATGTGTACCTTGTCTAATTCTGATCTTTAGTGCCTAGCCCTCAACAGGTGCTTAGTAGACATTTAACCACCAAGGAAGTATAGGGTATAATAAGAATTATTATACCCTATACTTATAAGAATGTGAGGATGTAGAAGTGGAGGAAAAACAGGAGTTGGTTTGGGGCCACAGCAAAGATTTCTGGGAGATGGACCAAAGCTGGATGCTGAGTGTTATTCCTTTTGCTTGCCATGTTCTGGTGTAGCACCTTTGATCTACATAGCTCATATCTTACATAATGTATTTAAAATATGAGTATTAGTATGTGCATGCACATGTGTTTTAGAAGAGCAAGTGAGAAACCAAATCATTGCTTTATTTTTACTTTCAAAATTTAATAATATTTGCAAGAATATTAGCAGCACAAAATATGTGCAGTCAGATAATATAATTTAATGTACATGCATATTTGTGATTAGGACAGGTAGAGTTTTATGGGTAAGTCTTAGAATGCATATGGAGGTAAACATGCTAATGATTTATAAGATGTTCCACTGAGTAAATAGAATCATTGTTGTCCTCATTAAAACAATGGTAGAAAATTTATACGTGCTTTTTAGTAGAAAGTGGTATTTCATTTACATGTGGTTTTATTTCTACCGCAGTATCACTGGATCAACTGTGAGAAAATATTTAAATCTCACAAATTCAAGCACCTTCTGTTTCCTAAACATTCACATGGTGTATATATGTGCTCAGAGAATGTTCACCTAATAAACTGTTTACTGACTAATGAAAGAAACTCCATTTAAAAATAAGAATGATACAATTTTTTTATGGAGTGTGCCATTTCTGGAAACTCAAATAAAAAGGATAAAGATTCTTTCACTTCTCATTTAAAAGCATAACATTTTTGTTAGTATTTTATTTAAAATTTCTTGGCCCAGAAGACAAAAATGTACGGTATTAGATTCACTACTTTAATGATGTGACACAGAAGCAAAAACATTCTTTTCTACCTATGGTGTTGGTATGATTGCCTTTTTAGGAGAGAAAAGAACAACACAATAAATTCCTGTATGGTAAGTCTTTTCCCACCTCTTTAGTTTAAACCTCAAAGGTAATACATATTTAGCAAGCAGACTGGTACCATAAAAATATGTTTGAAATGTGGTAATCATTTATAACATTTGCATGCATTTAATGACTTATGATTACAGAAAGAATGATTTACATTTCACATACTGAGAAAACTTACTCAGTGTCTACTTAGATTTAGCAATGCTCTTAAAACTATTTATGAAAACAACCAGTGTCTAAACACTTGCTATCAGCTGTTTTAGCTCTGCTTTTCATAAATATAACACAATCACAACAAATTAAAGGCAAGTCACTTGACTGTCCTGTTACATTAGCTTGAAGAAATTAATGGCTGGCAATGCTTAGCAGAAAGTGACAGGGCTTTCTCAATAGGCTCACACAGCAATTTTTCTGGGGAAAGTAAGAATCATATCTTTATCAAAATATACAAAATTTTCTTCCTAAGATAATGCCATTCAATCTCACTGATAAAAGTACAATTGTTGTGCTCCTAAAATAGATAGAAATAAGTAGCTACTGTAATTCTTCAGCCCATAAAGTCATTTGTTGAGAGGGAAAAAATGTTATTTTTCTTGAAATTTTCTGATGAGTTACCCTGGATTGGTGATATTACCTATGTGAATGACCTAGAGACAGAACGCAGATCTGGGGCTGCCTGGCTCCACGGCTAATGCTCTTTCCTTTCCATCACACACCTCTTATTTAACTCCTTTGCAAGAAAAAATAAACAAGTCTCTCTGGGTTCCTACACCCTCCCCCCACAGCACCCACCTATATTTTCTATCAGGAGTGGTAGATGTCACAGGTTGAACTGGGTTCCCCCCCAATTTATATCTTGAAGTACTAAACCCCAGTACCTCGAATATGACATTTGGAGATAGGGTCTTTACAAAGGTAATCAAGTTAAAATAAGGTCATTAGGGTAGGCTCTAATCCAATATGACTTGTGTCCTTATAAAAGGGGGAAAGCTGAACACAGAAAAATGTATAGAGGAGAGACAATGTAAAGAGACAATAAAGAGAAGATAGCCACCTACAAGCCAAGGAGAGAGGCCTGGAACATATCCTACGCTCACAGCCCTGGAAAGAACCGACCCTACCCATACCTTAATCTTGGGCTTGGAGTCACCAGAACTGTGAGCCAATACATTTCTGTTCCTTAAGCCATCCAATCTGTGGTACTTTGTTATGGCAGCCCTAGCAAACTAATATAGTAGGCTTTGGACAGAAAAGCTAGAGTTCAATGAAGAAATAGTATGAATGAAGGCAGGACTGGGCTTGCATTTGGGAGACAACTGCGACCACAGCAGGAGATCAGGAAGGAAAGGTTTAAGTGGTAATCACAGTATGAGGAACAATGTCCTCTGTCCATTCTCATACTCTATATCCTTGTGGCCTCCATATTCAATCTGTGGTACATTGTTTTGTTCTTATTCATGGAGACTCATACAATTATTATAGGCTAGAAACAACTTCAGAGATCATTCCTTTCAATTATATAACATTACAAGGGTTTTCAGAAAGTCTTTATCTAAATCCTTCAAATCAAAACCTTATCATCTGTTCCCTTACCTAGTTGTTATTTGACAGCTAAGGAAACGAACTTTTTATTGTCTTCCAATTATTACAATTCCAAAAGTCATTTCCCAATGTTAGATAGTATGTTTTCTAGCAACTGAGACTATTGTCTTTTTCTGTTCTTTCATTATTCAGTTTTGGCTATCGATCGATGAGCACAATTTCACTGTGTGAAATTTCCTAGGATGCAAAAGAGCGATTTATGAGCTATAAATAAAGCCCAGACAAGGTACAGTGAAAACACAATGGAGAGAAAACTTATTGGGTGGCTGCTGCATAAAAGGGAAGTCCTAGGGGTTTCTTTTTATATAACCTAATTTTACCTGTTTATCAACTCTCTCACCCTGTGGATTGCTAGACATATTTCGCAGATGAGAAACTGAGGCTGAAAGAAGTAATTTCAAGTAACAGAGATGGTAGGTTACTGAGCTGAGATTTGAACCCAGAAAAGCCTGTCTTCCAAACTATGCCTTGGCTATGGGGCCATACTTCCTCTGGCTTAGAATATTTGTTAACAACTGATGTTATCAGAGGCAATACTCATGTAACAGGAGGACTATAACTCTAAAGCTAAATGAAGACTTCTGATACCTGACACCCCATCATATTTATCATGAGTTGTCATCACATGCTTATTTGTTTAACATGGACACCTCAGCATACTTTAAGTACCCTGAAGGTCAGGATGAGCCTGTTTTGGTCACCATTGCATCTTAAGTACCGAGGGCACAACCAGCTATATAAGGTACTCAATTAATATTTGTTGAATAGCTACATTAACAAATAATTGAATCTAGCTTAAATTTTAATTAGGCTGGTGTTATGAGCTGAATTTTATCCCACAAAAATTTATATGTTGAAGTCCTAACCCCTAGTACCCCGAAATGTGACCTTATTTGGAGACAGGATCTTTACAGAGATCTAAGTTAAAATGAGGTCAGTAGGGCAGCCCTAATCCACTGACTGGTGTCCTTCTAAGAGGAGGGAATTAGGACACAGATATGTACACGGGGAGACAATGTCAAGAGACAGGGAAAAGGAGGCTGTTTACGAGCCTGAAACAGAGATCCTTCCCTGATAGCCCTCAGAAGGAAGCAACTCTGCAACACCTTGATTTCAGACTTCTAGCATCCAGAACTGTGAGAAAATAAATTTCTATTCTTTGAGCCACCCAAGCTATAGTACTTTGTTATGGCAGCCCTAGCAAACTAATATGTGATATATTGAAACTAATTCTCTTTCAGTAAAAAGGTGTATGTTAAGATTTGCCCACTACTCAGTCAATGATATCCAAAGTTTTACAGCTGTTCCAGGAGCATTATCATCCATTCTAAGACAACAATTCAACTTAATGCATCTTATACACTGCCCTGGCCAGTTCTAAAAGAAGGCCTATACCATGCATCCCAGAAGGAAGACTAATTATTAAACAATAGAGTTACTCCTTTGGCAAAGAAGAAATGGTATGTTAAACAGGTTGTACAGATTTAGAAGATAACATTGATTTTAAAAATCAATGGAAGGCCTCAATTTTTCCTTTTCTGACCACAGTCTTTGGCAGGCAGTCAGTACAAGAGTCAATAGCGATAAGTGAAGTTGGTTTGCATTTCGAATTTTGCTGGAAGCTGGGGGAAGGAAACCTAAGAAACGCAAGTTCAGTGCCAAAGTAGCTGATTTTGCCGTTAGGAGAATTCACAAGGCTCACAGCTAAAAAGTGAGGTGGCAGAGCAGCAGCCCAACATACCTACCCGCTGGGTTCTTTTCTGGAGGCAGCCCCTTAGGTAAACCATACAGTCTCCCAAAGCTTCTTGTCACGTTTCTCTTCACTGGTGTAACCACGATAATGCTAATGCCTTGTTTTAAGGATTCTACTGGGTATTGGGGTAGATTTACTTCATAACAGTTCATCTTTCAATTGGCTGGGGCTGTAATCACAGGAACTGACCCCCCTTCAAATCTAAAAATCCACAGATCTCATTTATATTCATTTAGTTTCTTCAAACATGACAAGTAGGGAGAATTCTACCGTGATAAAACCAGGATTTTGATATTTTCAAATGCTTTTTTAAAATTGAAAAGTAAACATCCAGGAACATGAAAATGATTTGGGCTTATATTCTAAATGTAGGTTAACTACACTGAAGTATATAAACACTCTAATTGTAATTGTAAATTACCATGTTGTGCAGGAAAACAGACATATGGTAGGTATCTTCATTCACTGAGCTGCACTACAGCTCTTTAACATTAATGGACATCTGATTAAAAAAACCCTAATTTTTAGCAATGCCTTTCCAACTGATATGTCCCAATACTCCTGCGTTTAGAGAATTGCCTTTCTTTTACAGAAACTACAAATTTGACTAAAAATGAAAAGGCCAGATTTATTATTCTAAAATATTGTTTTATAATGAGAAATTACCATTTAGAGACAAGAAAGACTAGAAGAATGAATATTTTTAGGAATCCTAGATTTTCTGGAGTCTTTGTTTAGATATATTTCTTGAATTTTTAAACTGTATAATACATACAGCAAATTTTTAAAAAAATCACCAGTAATACCTATTATAGATTTTTTTCCCTGTAATATACCTTTTTCCTTAAAAAATGACATCACAAAGTTTAATAAATTGTTTTGCCTCATTCAACAATCTTTTCTGAACTGTTTGTCAATTTTTACCCTATATGGTGTTCCTTTTTATTTATTTAACCCTTTGTTGAACACTGTTTCTAACTTTTCGTTGTTAAAATTAAAAAAAAATGCTGTGATACCACTCTTATCACTAAATTTTTGCATACATATAACAATTATTTTCTTATAAACATTATTTAAAAGTTGAAATGATGGGCCAAAGGAAAAGCACATTTTAAAAACTTCTCATATGAATTACCCAACAGCCTTTCATGAAGGTTGTACCAATTTACATGACCACAGATGGAATAGCCAAATACTTGTTTCTTTTATTTTGTTCATCACGACCACAACACTGTGTTCAAATTATTGTAGTTTCATAACATCTGGTACAACAAGGCCCTAACGCTTTACCTTCAAAATTTCCATATTTCCCCAAGTTTCATTCTTTCGGTTTAGAATCACTTTGTCAAGTAATACTCCCATATTCCACTAGGATTTTATTTGAATGGAATTGTAGTTTTCATTGTAAAAACATTGTTCTACATAGATAATACAATTTTGTACCCTAAAAAGAATTTATAAATGGATTCTGCTAAGGGAATCAGTACTGTTTAGTAAGACTATTTCTAGAAGAAAGTCATAAACAAAAGTGGCTATTCTGAAAAATAAATCCTTATGACACAGTTTTAGTATAATAAACAATGATGTATACTACACACATTTTAAAAATATGAAATAATAGAAAACAGATGCTATTTTAAGAGCAGGATAATGTTTTGGAATAAGGAGGGATCTCCTAACACCTCAAGTTTTCTTAGACAAGAAGTAGGAAAACTTCTAGGGAAGGGAGAAATTGTTCTTTATGATAAGAATCTAATTAAAGTGCCAAGGAATGATAAAAGCATAAGAACAATAAAGGCAATAATCAATACAGTATTTGGTCTGAATTTGAAAGACTTATGTAAGAACTGATTCAGGGCCTTTATACTGTACTGGCTAGAGATACCCAGAAAATACAGACTTGAAGAAAACCAGGAATTACCTATTAGTTTTCAAGGGAAAACTCTCAAAAGTAAGATGGCCAATGGGAAGGTGTTGCTTAAATTCTAAAATCATAGATCTACACAGTCATGGTCCCCATTGAAATGTGATGAAGGCTACCATCACCATCTTTGAAGAAAATGCACATATGTACAAACATGCTATTCTGCTTATACCTCAAAGAGGTTTGGCATCTTCAGGTTAAGAATACCTGCCTTGTCAAAAGGAAATACAAGATAAAGGAAACATTTGATACAGAAATTTTCAGAATGATGGCAAAGATCTCATTGAGTGAGTGGTTGGAATTTATGTTTTTAACTGAGGTAGGGGAAAATCTGGCAAATATGAAGACCTTGGACTGTTGTTTGGAACCTGCCTCTACTAACTCCTCCCCTGAAATTGTTCTAAGACATGTACCCGTAACATCTTTGTTAATGAAATGATATAGCTTACTTGATTTATGTTATTTGATCTCTGACATATGACACTGCTAACCACTGACAACATACTCTTGGTTTTTTGTAGTTTGGCTCCATTTTCACTAACCTACGTGTCTTGACAGTGCTCTACTTTCAGACATTGACGAGAGGAAGAAATACATATTGGAAGAAACTAGAAAAAAGCAATTAATAAAAATAAACCTAAAATTAAATAATTAGGAAATAAAAACAGTAAATAGGATTAAAAATAAAAAACTTGTTATTTGAAAATACCTGTAGATAAATTCTTTGTACGACTGATTAAGGAAAAAAGTAGAGAAAAAAATGGACAAGATTAGTAAGCAAAAAGAATACATAAACTCAGGTATAGTATATGGTGACAGAATTATAAAACCATAAATATTACATGGAGGTGTACGGCAACAGGTGTGAAAACACAGAGGGATTAATGCCTTCTGTTTAGTATACGATGACCCATATTGACCAATGTAGAAGTAGAGAACTGGAAAAGACCAATTTCATGGAAGAGATTGGAAAAGTGATTTAAGATGCACCACTGCAAAAGCCACCAGGGAGTTGGATAGTTGGATCAACTATCACAAATATCCTCTACAAAGCATTTCTGAGCTCAAAAGAAAGTAAGGGAAATTCCCAGGGAATAAACCAAACAGAGCTGAAAAGTGAATTAGAAAAAAACACATCTTTCAAGAAAAGGGGGAGAACTGGCAAACTCTTGTGTTTCAACAAGGGCTCTGGGTAGGCTCTATGTACTCTTTTCCTGTCCCATCCTCAAACCTTCCCCTGGAGGCAACGATTATCTTGGACTCTGTGTTCACACAAAGTTCTGCTTGGTTTTGATAGAAATAATACATTGACATAGTCTTCTGTGACCTGAGTTTTTCACTCAGTATTGTGTTCATAAGAATATCCCTATGTTTACTGATAACCACGTGGAATAAGAGACACAATTACTTTTCAATTAATAAACGGAGAGAAACAAAATATCCAAAACCATCTACGTTTTGGAATGTACCTTAAAGTCAATGCTAAGGAAAAACAAAGGGAAAAACAACACAGCAGTAAACTTCAACCTCCCTCCCCAAATTTTCCTAAACAGCTCCCATCCCTCTCCCTTACGTATTCTTAACTTCTTTAGACAACTAATGGAGGACTTAATGCTAAAAGCCTTTAAGTGAACCCCAGGGACCCGTTTCCCCGGGTTGGCCCTCCCCAGAAAGGCAGGCGCCTCAGCTGGAAAGCCTGGGGAGGCTCAGGGTGGTGGCTGGGGCAGAGAGGAGGGTTCCTCCCGCAGTGAAAGGGGCAGGGGTACAACGGTGTAAAGTAGGGTCCCCCATAATGAGGGACACAGAAATGGAGTCCCGATGTCAGGGGAAAGCACACTGGTCCTCTTGGGAGAGGAGGTCCGACAGTCCCCACCTCTGTCAGTGGGGAGAAATCATTGCTTGGCCGACTGCCCATCTTGCTCCAGTTATGGAACCAAACTTGGATGAAGTCCTTCTGCAGCTGGAGCTGCCCAGCGATGCAGCTGATCTGCTGGGGTGTGGGCTTCTGGCACTGCAGGAAGAGTTTCTCCAGGCTGTTTCCGATGTGTCTCTCCCTGTATGCCCGTCTGTGCTTCCCAGCCTGCTGCAGGATCGTCTCCATTTTGCATAAGCCCAGAAGGTTCTCCATGTCCACTTGCTCCAGCCACATCTTCAGCAGCAGTCGCAGCTTCCACATGTTGGTGAGGCTCAACTGCTGGGCCTCAAAGCACCAGATGGTCGTCTGGCTCAGCGTCCTTCCAAAAAGAGCCCCCATGAGCAACCCCACGTCGGCCTGAGAGTACCCCAGGGTCATCCTCTTCTGCCTCAGCTCCTTGGCCAACTGCTCCATCTCCTGTACGGCAGAGACGTCTTCTGGCAGCGCCAGCGTCGGGATGCACTGCAGGACGATGCAGGGCCCGGGGAAGGCGACCTCAGAGGGTCTTGGGAACCAAGCGCTCACCTCTCCAGCTCCGACCCGGGGCCGGCAAGGCATCATCCCATCCTGGAATTCGCACGGCGGGGGACCTGCGGACAGTGCCCACACCTCAGGGTCTGGGCACATCCCCGGCCTGACCTCTGGCCGGACCATCAGCCTGCCGGGGGCCGCCTGGGCGCTCAACTCGATTGGAGTGTCAACCCGCACCGGCACTGGCCCTGCGGGCCTGTCCCCACCAGTGCCCGGCATGGGGAAGTTTGAGGGGCTGTGTCCGGCCATGGGGTAAGACCGCTCAGAGCAGGGAGTCTGGTAGGAACGGACGGCTCTCGAGGCTTCGGAACAGCCACCAGCCTCGCCCTCGAGCCCCGCCCCCCAGTGGGCTGAGGTGGCAGTGCAGGCGGGAGAAACTGAGGCCGAGGGTGTGTATGGGAGCTGGCGGGGGAAATCTGGTAGATCCTACTGATAACTGCCTGGTCCCCAGGGTTAAGGGAGGGGCTCCCCTACCCTGAACTTTGCTTCCAACTCCTTCCGAAGTGCAAGTGTCTCTCTTGGGCTTTGCAGCTCCAAGCTGTCTGGGATCCCTTAGTCACTGAGTCCATCTTCTCCCTGAAGGGAACCTAGGTGTTTCCTTTCAGCTCTTCTGAACTCTGGTATCTAATCTCTTTTCTCCACGAAATGTGAATGACCGCTTCAGGCTTCACAAATATTTGTTAAATATCTCTATGCCAGGTTTTTTTTCTTTATGCTACCCCTTAATTCATTAACTGTCCCCTCACTGCTATCTTCATGGTCACAAGTACTGCCAACGTCTTTCCACCTGCACATCTTCAGTCCCTGTGCCCTAGGAAACCTAAGCATCCCTGCCTGAATTTCTAGTTAGCATCAGTTTACTGTCAGATTCTGTCCCTCACCCCCACACTCCGTCAGATTCCACTCTCACTGGGGCCAAGTTTCCTGACTAATTCCATGTTTGCCCCACCAGTCCTTCAAGTCCTTTGCTCCCCATCCTACCTCAGCTTCCTGGTCCAGAGTTTCCACATACAACAGAGGCCTATGTGTTTCATCTCTCTCCCCTCTGGAGACAGGTCTCTGGACTGGCCCTACCTGCTGTTCCCTACGGAGGACACTCCTTGCAATACCTTACTCACCAACATCAGGCTCCTCTATCCCTGACACCTCTCCCATCAGAGACCCAAGGATCTTAGAATATTTGTCCCTCCATCATGTCCCCGGCTCGGGTAACCAGCCCTAGGCCCTGGGTGGAGAAAGCTAAGGAGGGAAGGGGAAGAGAAGATCAGACCTCAGGTTCAAAGCTTCCAAGGAGGAGCTTTAGGAAAGAAGAGAGGACAGCGATCCTGGCTGGATAATCCCAGCCTCTTGCCCTTTCACTCTCCAACTCAACCATGATGAGGCTCTACTCTACCCACATCTACTGAAATTGCTCTTGATGAAGTCATTGGTGACCTTCCAACTGTCAAATCTGACAGCCTTTTAAAAGTCTTCATCTTATTAAACTTCTCTGCAGTATCTGACAATGCTGACTACTCTTCTTGCGCCTCTGTTTTAAATTCCATGAAACGCTGGTAACAGTCAAATCTGTATTTCAGCCTTGACTTTTCTTTTAATTTCCAGTCTGTATTTCCCATTGCCCCAAATCAAATTCATTATATGCATTTCTAAGCCCGCTGCTCCTCTAGGGCTCCCTGAGCTGGTTGACGGCATTATCACCCACTCAGTCACCCAAACTGAAACGCAGGAATTGTTCCTGACCTTTCCCATGCTCCGCAGGGCACCAAATCTTCCGTTGTGGGTCTCCTAAAACAGCTGAGCTCTACGATCTCCTCTCTAGCCTCATCTTACTGTTTTAATTTAGGCCAAATAATTTCTCACTTGCATTATCATAATAACCTTACAATTGGTTTCTTCTGCATCTCCTTTCAAGTTATCTTTCATACCTGTGCTAGAGGTAATTTTCCCCAAACCAAACCAAACCAAACCAAACCAAAACAAACCTAACCAAACCCAACCGAATGAAAAAAAAATCTAACCATGTCATTTTTCTCTTAAATTTTTTCAAAATCTAGCCCCTCTTTCCCCAATCAACAAGGTGGGCATTCCAAATCCTGAGTATGGAACACAGTGTTTTTCACCATCTGGCCCCCTCTTCCTTCCTTTCCCAGCCTCGTCTACCACACTTCCCCAAGCTCTCTGCACCCCCAGCTTACTCCATCCATGCTCAGTGGGAA
Source organism: Stenella coeruleoalba (assembly GCF_951394435.1). Classification (NCBI taxonomy): domain Eukaryota; kingdom Metazoa; phylum Chordata; class Mammalia; order Artiodactyla; family Delphinidae; genus Stenella; species Stenella coeruleoalba. The sequence continues at coordinate 75,072,016 of NC_137148.1, forward strand.
TACTTCACTTTGTAATAAAGATGCCACAATTTTCGTGGCTATTATGCTTTTCTTCATGCTGCTCCTTCTATCAGAAACAGCTTCCCCTGCTTGTTGGTCTCATTCTCTCATATCATTCAAGATTCTGCTCAAATGTCACTTCGACAGAGAAGCTTTCCCTGACCACTCTTTCTAAAACAGCAACCCTTGTCACTCTCTGTTCCCTTTATTAACCTACTCTTTTTTTTTATATTAATAGGTACTGCCACCTAATATATAATTATTTATCTCTCTGTTTATTGTTTGTCTCTGTGCTGCCAAGAGAGCAGGGATTTTGCCTAGTTCACCGCTGTGTCTACAGGGCCCACAAGTGTGCTTGGCTCAGTAAACTTTCCTGAGTAAATGAAGTGTGCTGTATTTCCAGTTACCTTTAAGTCACAGTTTAGAGGACACTTTATGGTGAGACCTTCCCCCAGGCAGAGTTAATTAATGCTTTTGTGGCCCCCTCCTTGTACTTGATATATGTTTTTACTGTAACATTTATCAGTAATTATTTATTTTATGTCTTTGTCTTTCCAGCTAGGTACTTAAGGGCATGCATGTAGATGTTATATAGCCTGGAACATAATAGAACCCTGAGTGATACACTGCTCAATAAATGTTTGCTGAATGAGTGAATGAATCCTCACCTCTACAGTCCTGAGAGTGAAGTACATTTAGTTTCAGTTTAACAATGAGAAACTTGACCCTACCAGGTGCCTCTCCGTACTTTCTCTCCTGTACTAGAACAGGCCCTTATGTAGATGGGGGTAGTAGTACTATGAGACTAAATTCAACTCAACACTATAGAAAATAAGGTTGTAGAAATGGCCTTGAAGCCATGGTAGAGGGAAAAAGAATCAAGAAATCGCTGCCATCTCTACAGGCTGTGTACTTGCTTATTTGTTGAATGCCTGCATCTCCACTGCAAACCTGGCTAGAATGTATGCTTGTAAAGAGCAAGGTCCTTGTCTGTCTGGCTTACTGCTAGATTCTCAGCACTTGGAACTATACTTGGCACAAAGTGGGAAGTCAAGAGATATCTGTTTAATGTTAAATAAATGAATCTCTGCAGCATTAATGATGAAAAGACTTCCGCATTTGCCTTGGGTTATGTTTTAAGATGACAGTCTATGAAAAACAGTTTGCAATATACAAAATTTCACTGCTATCTATTCTTTCCAAGTATACCTACATGCTGTTTTTTCAATATTACAAAGCAACCAGCGCCTGCTAAACACAATGAAAGGTGGATCACAAAGAGAATAAGAGACAACAATTATATAAGTTAAGGCCCACATAGTGAAACCAGCCCATTTGCAAAAGAAAACCACAGAGAAATGCTTCATAAGTTGTCTAAAAACAATAGGTAAGTAAAAATGTTTTTAGTGAATTGGAAAAAGTGAGGAAAGCTTCATTATATTAACTGAGATAAAACACAGTAGCTTAAAACATTTACTAAATTAAAAAGTAAGGGTATATGAACTTGATGGGTTTTAAATTAACTTGGATACTCTCTTAATGTTGTCTCTGTACTTGGTCGGATCTCATCTGCCACTGTGCCTATCTCCTGGTTTATGTATATGTGTTATTGTGAATAAAAACCCATATTCTTAAGAGAAGTCTTGACACCTCCTTAAAAGTATATTTAATGTGCTATAGAAATGGGGTGATCGGGGGAAAAAACCAGGAGCATATTTGGTTGGAACAGAAATAGGGATGAGGGAAGGCAGGTGATGGGAATGCCCAAGACAACCAGCCCTGTTTGGGCTGGGGCGCTTGAGAGGCTAATCCATCACCTTCAACAAACCCTGAGACCCCTTAGTAAGTGATTAGATTACAATGTAAGAATCAGGCCAGTCTTATCCATAGGGAATTATGAAGTAAGGATAAGAAACACATGGTCCCAGGCCCCATGTATTTATAACCTAAATGGAGGAGAAGAGAAGCTGTCAGGAGAGCAGGACAGCTACAGTTGCCCAAAGAGAAGTTAACGGTTTTCTATTATTAGGATCTTTGGAATTAAGAGAAAGTTAAGTTTTAAGCTGAAATACACAAAGCATCAGGATTTGTGAAATTAAGCTCTCCTTAAGTAGCTTCTAATCTAAGATGTCAAAAACAACTGCCAAGATCACTAATGGTAAGAAGCAGAAAACAGTGGAGGCAAAGTTCATGATAAATGTCCTTGTGGGTCTTGGTTCAAGTTTCATCTCTTTGAAAAGCTTGGCCAATACACTCAGGACTACAGTGATCTCCGTCCTCTCTGAACTTAGTGTCTTTCCATTCAGATACATTGTCTGCTTTATAAAGCCGGCTGGAGTTTCATGTCATGGCTCCGACCCAGGAGGTACGGAAATGTCTCTGAACAGACATCACAGATACCATTTATTCTGTACTTATGTGCCAAACAATGTGCTAATGCCTGAGCTATGCACAGTAGTCTGAGGATGGTAAGTGCATAAAAGCACCTGGATGAGAGGGAGATCTGGTTTTGATTTACATCATCCTATTGATGAGTTATCTCGTTAACCAGGAAGGTGATCCCTGCTTCCTCATCTCTCCAAATGCATCTCTCCCAAAGCTGCTCATGCCCCAGATGGAGGACACAGCTTTGCTCAGGACTATGTGAGGAGTTTCATTTCTCTGTCGGAGGCTCGAAAAAATACTTTTTGAATGTAATTAGATCAACAGAGAAGATCTAAGAATAATGTACAAGTCAGGCAGAGAGGGCCAGGCCCGCTAGATGGTGCCAATTTTATAGTTTTTCCCACTCTACATGTATCCTAGTAACTGAGCATTGACCAGGCATCAGTGTGTAAAGGCACTGTCACCAGAAGGGCAGGTATAGGTCCCCAAGAACCACACTAGTCAAGGAGACAAAAAGCAAAGGCAGGAGACAAGATCCAGAGATCAGTTACTGGGAAGTCCCTCTCTGGGTTTAGTAAGTAAAGTGAGAAACCCAGGAGAACGGTGATAACTGTCCAGTAAGGAAAGATGCCCCCACCTCACAGTGAGAGAGTTAACACCACACACCACAACAATTTAGTTCACTGAAACTACCTCAAAATACACTGAAATGATTAAACTGTCCATTCTCTGGGTGGATTTTCAAGTAGAAAACTATATAAAGCAAAGTGAGCGGGGGGACTCAAGATGGCAGAATAGAAGGACACGGAATTCGTCTCTCCTCACATATACATCAAGAATACATCTACAAATGGAACAATTCTCACAGAGCACCTGCGGAACATTAGCGGAAGACTTCGGACACCTAAAAGGACAAGAAAAATACCCTCATAACCTGTAGGAGGAAAGAAAGAAGAAAAAAAGAAAAGGAAGCAAAACAGGGATCAGCACCCCTGGCGGGAAGCTGAAGGTGAGAGGAGGTCCCTGCACTCAGAAAAACTCCCTCTCGGTGGGGAAATTAGCTGCGACAGAAAAGGACCTTTGGGGGATCAGAGGAGAATGCAGCAGACAGTTTCTGAAGGCAGGACAAGGTAAGAACTACACAAGTGGTCAACACCGCAGCTCTGCGCATTCCAGCCTGAGTCCTGAGTTGCCAGTTGTGGAGGGTGGGGCTTGGTGCTGGAAGGTGGGATTTGGAGTGCGGACCCAGGAGGGGACAGCTGTTGGCTGTGAAAAGACAGCCCGAAGGGACAGGAGTAAGGAGCTACACAACCAGGAAAGTCTGCGGGAAAAGTGCGGGACACCATAGAAGCAAGGCGTCATTGTTGAGTGGCACGCAAGGGGCGGGGCCCCCATTACAACCCCTCTCCCCACCTGCTGGCTTCTTCTGCCTCCACAGGCACTGGGAGGGGCTCCCATCTGAGTGGGCTTGCCTGCCCCTCGGGCCAGGGTCTCCTACGCCCACGTGGGCTCCAGGGGCCTGAGCGCCACCCATCCCAAAGCCTCCTTGGGAATCAGCCCTGGGCTCCCCTGCCTGGGACGGGAGTGTACTGATGCTGGCAGGGGCTGAATGCTAAAGTGTGGGGTTGGGAGAGCAGATCAGGGAGAGGAGCTCTGTTGGCTGCGCAGAACAGCAGAGGGGACGGGTGTCAGGGGATGCGTGGCTCCAAATGCCCCTAGGGGAAGCGTCATCTGCCTGGAAAGTGAGGCATCATTGTTGAGTGGTGAGTGGTGGGGGGCTGCCCCTGCCCCCGCATGCCAGCTCCTGCCTCCACGGTCTCTGGGTGGTACTCCTGGCACAGCGAGCATGCCACAGTCCGTTGCAATGGCCTGCTGGTCCCTGCTGCTGCAGGCAACTCACACACACCCCAACTGTGCCCTCTGGACCCCACCCTAGCCCCAAGCAGCCACGGCTTTTGCTCCCTCAGCTGGGCAAGGAACAGATGCCTAAGGATGGCGCACAGGCGGATGCGGGGTCAAAAGCAAAGCTGAGCCCCAGGGGTGGTGCGACTGAGGAAGAGGAATGGAAATCTTTCTGTGCAGCTGCACAGGCCATGGATTAAATCCCCAAGATCGGCTTGGTAAATCCCACATCTGTGGAATACCTGAATGGACAATGAGTGTTCCCACAGCTGAGACTGGTCTGGCCTTCACAGCAGTGGACTCTGGGGGCAAGAACATGGGGGAGTTAGGTCAGGTCAGGGTCTGAGCTGGCCCCACAGAGCCCACAGCAGGTCCAGAGACCAACCTAGAAGTACTGGAAGGCCTCCAGGGGAAGTCGGGACTGGCTCTGGTTCACTGGGGGAGCAAGGACACTGACAGAGCAGGCCCGAGGAAAATATTCTTATTACAATTATTATTTTTTGGGGTTTGTTTCATTTTGTTCACTTGTTGGTGTTGTTGCTTTTATTATTTTTTAACCTTTTTATTTTTTCTTTTGTATTTTTTTGCGGTACGCAGGCCTCTCACTGTTGTGGCCTCTCCCGTTGCGGAGCACAGGCTCCGGACGCGCAGGCTCAGCAGCCATGGCTCACGGGCCTAGCCGCTCCGTGGCATGTGGGATCTTCCTGGACCGGGGCACGAACCCATGTCCCCTGCATCGGCAGGCAGACTCTCAACCACTGCGCCACGAGGGAAGCCCTTCTTTTCTTAATATATATATTTTTTATTTTTCTATTTTTACTTTATTTTTGTTGTTTTGTGTTTTTTTCTTGTTTTTGGTCTTTGTTTTTTATTTTATTCTTTTTTATTGTTTTTATGTGTATATTTTACGTTTTCTTCACTTTCTGGTTTATTGTTTGCTTTGGTTTTTATTTTACATTTTTTGTTTTTGTTAGTTTACTCCTCACTGACTGTTCTCATTTTCTAATTATTTTTATTTATTTATTTTTGGCTGCGTTGGGTCTTTGTTGCTGCATGCAGGCTTTCTCTAGTTGCAGCGAGCGGGGGCTACTCTTTGCTGCGGTGCACGGGCTTCTCACTGTGGTGTCTTCTCTTGTTGCAGAGCACAGGCTCTAGGCACACGGTCTTCAGTAGTTGTGGCATGTGGGCTCAGTAGTTGTGGCGCACAGGCTTAGTTGCTCTGCAGCACATGGGATCTTCCTGGACCAGGGCTCGAACCCATGTGCCCTGCATTGGCAGGTGGATTCTTAACCACTGTGCCACCAGGGAAGCCCCTCATTTTTGAATTCTTTTGTTTGTTTGTTCTCTTTTTTTTCTGTGTGTGTGTGTTGTGTTGTTGCTGCTCTTTGTTTTTGCTTTTGCTATTTGTCTTGGGTTTTGTTTGTCTGTTTGTTTTGTTTTCTTTTTTTGTCCCTCTGGCTGCACTGTGCAGCTTGCAGGCTCTTGGCTCCCTGACCAGGGGTCGGGCCTGGGCCTCTGGGGTGGGAGCACTGAGCCCAGGATGCTGGACCACCAGAGAACTCCTGGGCCCAGGAAATATTAATCAGTGTGAGCTCTCCCGAGGTATCCATATCAACATCAAGACACAGCTCCACCCAACTGCCTGTAGGCTCCAGTGCTGGATACCTCATGCCAAACAACCAGCAAGACAGGAACACAGCCTAACCCATCAGCGGATAGGCTACCTAAAGTTGAACTAGCTCACAGACACCCCAGAAAACACACCACATGACGTGGCCCTGCCCATCAGAGGAAAAAGATTCAGCTCCACCCACCAGAGCGGATGCACCAGTCCCTCCCACCAGGAAGCCTACACAAGTCCCTGAACCAACCTCACTCACCAGCAGGCAGACAACAGAAGCAAAAGGAACTACGAGCCTGCAGCCTGCAGAAATGAGACCATAAACACAGTAGGTTAGACAAAATGAGAGGACAGAGAAATATGTTGCAGACGAAAGAGCAAGGTAAAATCCCACAAGACCAAATAAATGAAGAGGAAATAGGCAATCTACTTGAAAAATAATTCAGAGTAATGATAGTAAAGATGATCCAAGATCTCAGAATTAGAATGGAGGCATAGATTGAGAAGATACAAGAAATGTTTAACAAGGACTTAGAAGAACTAAAGAACAAACAATCAGTGATGAACAACACAATAACTGAAATTAAAAATACACTAGAAGGAATCAATAGCAGAATAACTGAGGTGGAAGGACGGAAAAGTGACCTGGAAGATAGAATGGTGGAAATAACTGCCACAAAGCAGAATAAAGAAAAAAGAATGAAAAGAAAGGAGGACACTCTCAGAGATCTCTGGGACAACATTAAAGGCAACAATATTCGAATTATAGGGGTACCAGAGAAGAAGAGAAAGGAAAAGGGCCTTAGAAAATATTTGAAGGGATTACAGTAGAAAACTTCCCGAACATGTGAAAGGAAATAGTCAATCAATTCCAGGAGGTGCAGGGAGTCCCATACAGGATAAACGCAATATTAATATATTAATTAATTAATTAATTAATATTAATATATAAATATATTAATCAAACTAACAAAAATTAAATACAAAGAAAAAAAATTAAAAGCAGCAAGGGAAAGGCAACAAATAACTACAAGAGAATCCCCATCAGTTTATCAGCTGATTTTTCAGCAGAAACTCTGCAGGGCAGAAGGGAGTGGCAGGACATATTTAAAGTAATGAAAGGGAAAAACCTACAACCAAAATTACTATACCCAGCAAGGATCTCATTCAGATTTGATGGAGAAATCAGCTTTACAGACAAGCAAAAGCTAAGACAATTCAGCACGACAAAACCAGCTTTACAACAGATGCTAAAGGAACTTCTCTAGGCAGGAAACACAAGAGCAGAAAAAAACCTACAAATACAAACCCAAAACAATTAAGAAAATGGTAACAGAAACATACATATTGATAATTACCTTAAATGTAAACGGATTAAATGCTCCAACCAAAAGACATAGATTGGCTGAATGGCTACAAAAACAAGACCCGTACATATGTTGTCTACAAGAGACCCATTTCAGACTGAAAGTGAGGGGATGGAAAAAGATATTCCATGCAAATGGAAATCAAAAGAAAGTTGGAGCAGCAATACTCTTATCAGACAAAATAGACTTTAAAATAAAGACTATTACAAGACACAAGGAAGGACACTACATAATGATCAAGGGATCAATCCAAGAAGAAGATATAACAATTGTAAGTATTTATGTACCCAACATAGGAGCACCTCAATACATAAGGCAAATGCTAAGAGCCATAAAAGGGGAAATCGACAGTAACACAATAATAATGGGGGACTTCAACACTCCACTTACACCAATGGATAGATCATCCAGACAGAAAATTAATAAGGAAGCAAAAGCCTTAAATGACACATTACACCAGATAGACTTAACTGAAATTTATAGGACATTCCAACCGAAAGCAGCAGAATACACTTTCTTCTCAAGTGCACATGAAACATTCTCCAGGAAAGATCACATCTTTGGTCACAAATCAAGCCTTGGTAAATTTAAGAAAACTAAAATCGTATCAAGCATCTTTTCCGACCACAAGGCTATGGGATTAGAAATCAATTACAGGGGAGAGACCGTTAAGATGGCGGAGGAGTAAGATGTGGAGATCACCTTCCTCCCCACAAATACATCAGAAATACATCTACATGTGGAACAGCTCCTACAGAACACCTACTGAACGCTGGCAGAAGACCTCAGACTTCCTGAAAGGCAAGAAACACCCACGTACCTCGGTAGGGCAAAAGAAAAAAGAAAACAACAGAGACGAAAGAATAGGGATGGGACCTGCACCTCTGGGAGGGAGCTGTGAAGGAGGAAAAGATTCCACACACTAGGAAGCCCCTTCACTGGCGAAGATGGGGGGTGGTGGGGGTGAAGCTTCCAAGCCACGGAGGAGAGCGCAGCAATAGGGGTGCAGAGGGCAAAGCGGAGAGATTCCCACACAGAGGATTGGTGCTGACCAGCATTCACCAGCCTGAGAGGCTTGTCAGCTCACCCACCAGGGCGGGTGGGGGCTGGGAGCTGAGGCTCAGGCTCTGGAGGTCAAATCCCAGGGAGAGGACTTGGGTTGGCTGCGTAAACACAGCCTGAAGGGGGCTAGTGCGCCACAGCTAGCCGGGAGGGAGTCCGGGAAAAAGTGTGGAACTGCCTAAGAGGCAAGAGACCATTGTTTCGGGGTGCACGAGGAGAGGGGATTCAGGGCATCATCTAAATGATCTCCAGAGACGGGTGTGAGCCATGGCTATCAGTGTGGACACTGGAGATGGGCATGAAAAGCTAAGGCTGATGCTGCAGCCACCAACAAGAAGCCTGTGTGCAAGCACAGGTCACTATCCACACCTCCTCTCCGGGAGCCTGTGCAGCCTGCCACTGTCAAGTCCCATGATCCAGGGACAACTTCCCCAGGGGAACACATGGTGCACCTCAGGCTGTTGCAACGTCACGCCGGCCTCTGCCACCGCAGGCTCGCCCCAAGTTCCATATCCCTACCTCCACCCCTGGCCTGAGTTAGCCGCAGCCCCCTAATCAGCTGCTACTTTAACCCCATTCTGTCTCAGCAAAGAACAGACACCCTCAGGCGACCTACACACAGAGACGGGGCCAAATCCAAAGCTGAACCCCAGGAGCTGTGCGAACAAAGAAGAGAAAGGGAAATCTCTCCCAGCAGCCTTAGGAGCAGCAGATTAAATCTCCACAATCAAGTTGATGTACCTGCATCTGTGTAATACCTGAACAGACAACGAATCATCCCCAAATTAAGGCAATGGACTTTGGGAGCAACTGTAGACTTGGAGTTTGCTTTCTGCAACTAATTTGTTTCTGGTTTGATGTTTATCTTAGCTTAGTATTTAGAGTTTATTATCACTGGTAGATTTGTTTACGGATTTGGTTGCTCTCTTCCTTTTTTTCTTTTTATATATATATATATATTTTTTTTTTCCCTTTTTGTCTTTTTGTCAGTGTGTATGTGTATGCTTCTTTGTGTGATTTTGTCTGTATAGCTTTGCTTTTACCATTTGTCTAGGGTTCTGTCTTTTTTTTTTTTTTTTAGTATAGTTTTTAGCACTTGTTATCATTGGTAGCTTTGTATTTTGGTTTGGTTGCTATCGTCTTTCCTTTTTTGTCCTTTTTTATTAATTCTGATTTTTTAGTTTTTAATAATTTTTAAAAGAATTTATTTTAATAATTTAATTTCCCTCCCTCCCTCCCTCCCTCCCTTTCTTTTTTTCTCACTTTTCTTTTGAGCTGTGTGGCTGACAGGGTCTTGGTGCTCAGGCCGGGTGTCAGGCCTGTGCCTCTGAGGTGGGAGAGCCGAGTTCAGGACATTGGTACACCAGAGAGCTCCCGGCTCGATGTAATATCAAATGGCGAAAGCTCTCCCAGAGATCTCCATCTCAATGCTAAGACCCAGCTCCACTCAACAACCAGCAAGCTACAGTGCTGGACACCCTATGCCAAACAACTAGCAAGACAGGAACACAATCCCACCCATTAGCAGAGAGGATGCCTGAAATCATAATAAGGTCACAGACACTCCAAAATATACCACTGAACACGGGCCTGACAACCAGAAAGACAAGATACAGTCTCATCCACCAGAACACAGTCACCAGTCCCCTCTACCAGGAAGCCTACACAAGCCACTGAAATAACCTTACCCACTGGGGGGAGACACCAAAAACAGTGGGAACTATGAACCTTCATCCTGCAAAAAGGAGACACCAAACACAGTAAGTTAAGCAAAATGAGAAGACAGAGAAACACACAGGAGATGAAGGAGCAAGGTAAAAATCTACCAGACCAAACAAATGAAGAGGAAATAGGCAGTATACCTGAAAGAGAATTCAGAGTAATGATAGTAAAGATGAAACAAAATCTTGGAAATAGAATGGAGAAAATACAAGAAACGTTTAACAAGGACCTAGAAGAACTAAAGGGCAAACAAACAATGATGAACGACACGATAATTGAAATTAAAAATTCTCTAGAAGGAATCAATAGCAGAATAACTGAGGCAGAAGAACAGTAAGTGACCTGGAAGATAAAATAGTGGAAATAACTGCCACAGAGCAGAATAAAGAAAAAAGAATGAAAAGAATTGAGAACAGTCTCAGAGACCTCTGGGACAACATTAAACACACCAACATTCGAATTATAGGGGTCCCAGAGAAGAAGAGAGAAAGAAAGGGACTGAAAAAATATTTGAAGAGATTATAGCTGAAAACTTCCCTAATATGGGAAAGGAAATAGTCAATCAAGTCCAGGAAGTGCAGAGAGTCCCATACAGGATAAATCCAAGGAGAAACACGACAAGACACATATTAATCAAACTATCAAAAATTAAATACAAAGAAAAATATTAAAAGCAGCAAGGGAAAAACAACAAATAACATAAAAGGGAATCCCCATAAGGTTAACAGCTGATCTTTCAGCAGAAACTCTGTAAGCCAGAGGGAAGTGGCAGGACATATTAAAGTGATGAAAGGGAAAAACCTACAACCAAGATTACTCTACACAGCAAGGATCTCATTCAGATTTGATGGAGAAATTAAAATCTTTACTGACAACCCAAAACTAAGAGAATTCAGCACAACCAAACCAGCTTTACAACAAATGTTAAAGGAATTTCTCTAGGCAGGAAACACAAGAGAAGGAAAAGACTTACTATAACAAACCCAAAACAATTAAGAAAATGATAATAGGCACATACATAATGATAACTACCTTAAACATAAATGGATTAAATGCTCCCACCAAAAGACATACACTGGCTGAATGGATACAAAAACATGACTTGTATATACGCTGTCTACAAGAGACCCACTTCAGACCTAGGGACACATACAGACTGAAAGTGAGGGGATGGAAAAAGATATTCCATGCAAAGGGAAATCAAAAGTAAGCTGGAGTAGCAATCCTCATATCAGACAAAATAGACTTTAAAATAAAGATTATTACAAGAGACAAAGAAGGACACTACATAATGATTAAGGGATCAATCCAAGAAGAAGACAGAACAATTTTAAGTATTTATGCACCCAACAGAGCAGCACCTCAATACATAAGGCAAATGCTAACAGCCATAAAAGGGGAAATGACAGTAACACAATCATAGTAGAGGACTTTATCACCCCACTTTCCCCAATGGACAGATCACCCAAAATGAAAATAAATAAGGAAACACAAGCTTTAAATGAAATATTAAACAAGATGGACTTAATTGATATTTATAGGACATTCCATCCAAAAACAACAGAATACACTTGCTTCTTAAGTGCTCATGGAACGTTCCCCAGGATAGATCATACATTGGGTCACAAATCAAGCCTTGGTAAATTTAAGAAACTTGAAATCTATCAAGTATCTTTTCCGACCACAACGCTATGAGATTAGATATCAATTACAGGAAAAAAATCTGCAAAAAAATACAAAAACATGGAGGCTAAACAACACATAACTCAATAACCAAGAGATCACTGAAGAAATCAAAGAGGAAATAAGAAAAACCTAGAAACAAATGACAATGAAAACACAACAACCCAAAACCTATGGGATGTAGCAAAAGCAGTTCTAAGAGGGAAGTTTATAGCAATACAATCCTACCTCAAGAAACAAATAACACCTCAAAGAAAAAACCTAACCTTACACCTAAAGCAATTAAAGAAGAACAAAAAAACCCCAAAGTTAGCAGAAGGAAAGAAATCATAAAGATCAGATCAGAAATAAAGGAAAAAGAAATGAAGGAAATGATAGCAAAGATCAATAAAACTAAAAGCTGTTTCTTTGAGAAGATAAACAAAATTGATAAACCATTAGCCAGACTCATCAAAAAAAAAAAGGGAGAAGACTGAAATCAATAGGATTAGAAATGCAAAAGGAGAAGTAACAACGGACACTGCAGAAATACCAAGGATCATTAGAGATCACTACAAGCAACTATATGCCAATAAAATGGACAACCTGGAAAAAATGGACAAATACTAAGAAAAGCACAACCTTCCGAGACTGAACCAGGAGGAAATAGAAAATATAAACAGACCAATCACAAGCACTGAAATTGAAACTGTGATTAAAAATCTTCCAACAAACAAAAACCGAGGACCAGATGGCTTCACAGGCGAATTCTACCAAACATTTAGAGAAGAGCTAACGCCTATCCTTCTCAAATGCTTCCAAAATATAGCAGAGGGAAGAATACTCCCAAACTCATTTTATGAGGCCACCATCACCCTGATACCAAAACTAGACAAAGACATCACAAAGAAAGAAAACTACAGGCGAATATCACTGATGAACATAGATGCAAAAATCCACAACTAAATACTAGCAAACAGAATCCAACAGCACATTAAAAGGATCATACACCATGATCAAGTGGGGTTTATCCCAGGAATGAAAGGATCCTTCAATATATGCAAATCAAGCAATGTGATAAACCATATTAACAAACTGAAGGAGGAAAACCATATGATCATCTCAATCGATGCAGAGAAATCTTTTAACAAGATTCAATACCCATTTATGATAAAAACCCTCCAGAAAGTAGGCATAGAGGGAACTTACCTCAACATAATAAAGGACATATATGACAAACCCACAGCCAACATCATTCTCAATGGTAAAAAAACTGAAACCATTTCCTCTAAGATCAGGAACCAGACAAGGGTGTCCATTCTCACCACTATTATTCAACATAGTTTTGGAATTTTAGCCACAGCAATCAGAGAAGAAAAAGAAATAAAAGGAATCCAAATAGGAAAAGAAGTAAAGCTATCATTGTTTGCAGATGACATGATACTATACATAGAGAATCCTAAAGATGCTACCAGAAAACTACTAGAGGTAATAAATGAATTTGGTAAAGTAGCAGGATACAAAATTAATGCACAGAAATCTCTGGCATTCCTAAACACTAATGATGAAAAATCTGAAAAGAGAAATTAAGGAAACACTCCCATGTACCATTTCAACAAAAATAATAAAATACCTAGGATAAACCTACCTAAGGAGACAAAAGACCTGTATGCAGAAAACTATAAGACACTGATGAAAGAAATTAAAGATGATACAAAGAGATGGAGAGATATACCATGTTCTTGGATTGGAAGAATCAACATTGTGAAAATGACTCTACTACCCAAAGCAATCTACAGATTCAATGCAATCCCTATCAAACTACCACTGGCATTTTTCACAGAACTAGAACAAAAAAATTCACAATTTGTATGGAAACACAAAAGACCCTGAAGAGCCAAAGCAGTCTTGAGAAAGAAACACAGAGCTGGAGGAATGAGCCTCTCTGACTTCAGACTATACTACAAAGCTGCAGTAATCAAGGCAGTATGGTACTTGCACAAAAACAGAAATATAGATCAATGGAACAGGATAGAAAGCCCATAGATAAACCCACGCACATATGGTCACCTTATCTTTCATAAAGGAGGCAAGAATATGCAATGGAGAAAAGACAGCCTCTGCATTAAGTGGTGCTGGGAAAACTGGACAGCTACATGTAAAAGAATGAAATAAGAACACTGCCTAATACCATACACAAAAATAAGCTCAAAATGGATTCAAGACCTAAATGTAAGGCCAGACACTATAAAACTCTTGAGAGGAAAACATAGGCAGAACACTCTATGACATAAATCACAGCAAGATCCTTTTGGACCCACAAATGGGACCTAATGAAGCTTCCAAGCTTTTGCACAGCAAAGGAAAACATAAAGACTAAAAGACAACCCTCAGAATGGGAGAAAATGTTTGCAAATGAGGCAACTGACAAAGGATTAATCTCCAAAATATACAAGCAACTCATGCAGCTCAATATCAATAAAACAAACAACCCAATCCAAAAATGGGCAGAAGACCTAAATAGACATTTCTCCAAAGAAGATATACAGATTGCCAACAAATACATGAAAGGATGCTCAACAACACTAATAATTAGAGAAATGCAAATCAAAACTACAGTGAGGTATCACCTCACACCAGTCAGAATGGCCATCATCAAAAAATCTAGAAACAGTAAATGCTGGAGAGGGTGTGGAGAAGAGGGCACCCTCTTGCACTGTTGGTGGGAATGTAAATGTAAATTGATACAGCCACTATGGAGAACAGTATGGAGGTTCCTTAAAAAACTAAAAATAGAATTACCATATGACCCACAATCCCACTACTGGGCACATACTCAAGAGAAAACCATAATTCAAAAAGATACATGCACCCCAATGTTCACGGCAGCACTATTTACAACAGCCAGGACATGGAAGCAACCTAAATGTCCATCAACAGAGGAATGGATAAAGAAGATGTGGTATACGTATACAATGGATTATTACTCAGTCATAAAAAGGAATGAAATTGGGTCATTTGTAGAGATGTGGATGGACCTAGAGACTGTCATACAGAGTGAAGTAAGTCAGAAAGAGAAAAACAAGTAGCGTATATTAACACATATATGTGGACTCTGGAAAAATGGTATAGATCATCTTATTTGCAAAGCAGAAATAGAGACACAGATATAGAGAACACATGTATGGATACCAAGGGGGAAAGGGGGTGGGGTGGGAGGAACTGGTTGATTGGGATTGACATATATACACTATTGTTACTAAGTATAAGACAGATAACTAATGAGAACATACTGTATAACACAGGGAACTCTACTTAATGCACTGTGATGACCTAAATGGGAAGGAAATCCAAAAAAGAGGGGCTATGTGTGTCTGTATAACTGATTCATCTTGCTGTACAGTAGAAACACAACATTGTAAAGCAACTATACTCCCATAAAAATTAAAAGAACGACAAAGTGAGACACTGAAGATAAGTTAGGCCGTTAAGAAAACTCGGTAAGTGTAGATAAGGTACATACAGTAAGAACATTAAAGTTGTAACAAATTGGAAAAAGAGTTAGTCACATCAGTGTAGTCACTGGAAAGAATAATTTATTACTCTATGAGATAAATTCACAAAATACATAAAATAGCACTGTTCTGTAAAGGAGATAAGACAGGACAGCTATTTGTGAATAACGACATGCTTTTACTTATCAAATACATAGAGAAAAACTAGAATGTAGCATATTGCCAACATAAAATTTCCTTGATTTTCTTAATTTCACATTAAGATGATGAAGGACTTTTTGTTGTTGTTGTTACTTCATTTTGTTGCTGTTCTTTTTGTTATTGTAAAAAGTGACTCTGCTGTGATATAATTGCTGCTTAGAAATAACAGCTCGTGACACAAATATGACACAACCCACATAATCAGACTACAAAGAGCTTTAGAGTATAGAGAGAAAAACCTTTCCATTTTATTTTGTAGATCTGTGATATTCATGACCAATGAACTTCCTGTGCCATAAAATAATACTAAGTATAAAAACCCTACCGCCTTCACCAGAAGCCTTAAAGATTTACGATATCTGTATAAGGCAGGAAGAGTGGTTGAGTTGAGCAAGGTTGAGTTGAAAGGCATTATGGTGATGAGTCAGGTATATTCAAAGATAGTCACAAGTAGATAAAGTTGAACGGTTCTTGTTATGCCAAGCAGGATTTAAACAAACTTTTTAGCTGAGTTTGCCCTTGTTACAGAAGAAAAGCTTTAAGGATGTTCTTGCATTGATTACTCTAGTCAGGGCGCAGTCACCGTCTTCTGCATTCAAATTTGTACTCTGCTTACACTTTTAAGCAGTAGATACACAACTTGTTTAGTGAAAAATTTTCTATTACACTGCACAGTAAAATACACCTAACAGAAATGACAGCTTACGACCAATGAAACCAGTAATTTAGGATGTGACATGGGCTCAGAGAAGTAAATGAGAAGTAGAACAGAATTTTTGTTTATAGGATGCAATTCTTTTAGGTGCTGTGAGAATTATTTTTTGTTAAGGAGATTCCAAATTAGTTGATT
Source organism: Stenella coeruleoalba (assembly GCF_951394435.1). Classification (NCBI taxonomy): domain Eukaryota; kingdom Metazoa; phylum Chordata; class Mammalia; order Artiodactyla; family Delphinidae; genus Stenella; species Stenella coeruleoalba. The sequence continues at coordinate 75,088,303 of NC_137148.1, forward strand.
TTGGTGCCATTACCATCATTAAGTTTGGGGCCTCTGTGAATGTCCCTGGAATCTCTCTAAGAAACTATGAACTGAAGTAAAACAAATAGGGTGGTAGAATTTCTTGTAGTAATTTAAATTCAAGAATGACACTTGTCTTTTATGATTGACAGAAAAGTAGATGAAACACAAGGAAGAAACTGATGAATTTATAGAAGTTTCTCATAAGGATATGTTCTAGGGCAGGGGTCATTTGAAAGGAAGACAATGTGTGAAAGAGCCGATAGGCTTTCAGGGAGAGTGTGGAAGAATAGGACACTAGCAGGAAGGAGAGTGAAAGGGAAAGGGTCAGTGTGGAATTTAAGTAAATTGGAAGAGTGAAATAGGGAGAATGCTGAAGCATAGGAAAATTGAGGAGTTTAAAGACCGTACTTCTGTAGAAGATGTACTGGGAGGCTCTGAGACTCATGATGAGACATAACTAGAATCAGGACTTAGATAATCTAGAAAATAGAAAGAAGCAGGAGAAAAATGACAGAAAGTTTTTAACTCTCAAATATTGAAAAGCAAAGAACAATTTCTCTAAAACTATGGTACTTGATTGTTGGGTAAAATAATTTCTAATAATAATAACAGGAAGTTCTTGCTTTGCACGGTAGTGTGGGACTATACAGAGGACCATACAAGCTGAAATCAGGCAAAGTGATCATAATAATCAATGAAAAAAAACTACGGTTGTTCCATGACCTTTTTTTTGTCAAAACATTAAAAGTCTTCTTACTGTCAGCTAAAAATGAATAGGGTCGGGGAATGAAAAAAAGAGTAAGACTAATTGTACTTAGTACATTACACTTCATCTTTAAAACATTAGAAACAATGAGAATTAAGATGCTTTATTTCTTTGTAAAAAACTTATTAAGAGTAGCTTGAATAGTGCTTGCTTTCTTGTCATATAACTTATGATACAGTTCAAACAAATCTTTTCTATGCCTTGGCTAACTTTCACACTCCTAAGTGTGGATCAGCTTCCAACATTTTACCCTTCAAGCTTCCAATGTCATGAAATATTTCTGAGAGTTCATTTGATGTGAAGTGTTTTATTTGCCAGTATCACTTCCTCTGGGACATCTTCATCTTTTCGTCACAGTGCTTTCCAATTTCACTTCCAGCATTTCATGTGTTTGCTTCACTTTCATCTTTGTTGGCCAGATCTCTCTTCTGACCATCCTTTTTTTTTTTTTTTTTTTGCGGTACGCTGGCCTCTCACTGTTGTGGCCTCTCCCGTTGCGGAGCACAGGCTCCGGATGCGCAGGCTCAGCGGCCATGGCTTACAGGCCTAGCAGCTCTGCGGCATGTGGGACTTCCCGGACCGGGGCATGAACCCGTGTCCCCTGCCTCGGCAGGCGGACTGTCAACCACTGCGCCACCAGGGAAGCCCCCTGACCATCCATTTTTTTAAATACAGATAGTGCTACTGTGTATGAACTGAATAACAGATATGCAGTGTTTGGTCAGTGACAGATTTTGAAAAAAGGGATATAATTGGTCATTGATCATGATGTGCATCTGTTTATTTACATAGACAGTTGTACTTAATGCAATTACTAATAGTTAATATATTGTGGTAACTGAAATTGGGGGGTTTGGTGTTATTTAACTAAACTATGGTAACTGAAATTTGTGTATATTAGAACGGTGCAAAGCAAGGACCACCTGTATTCATTGAGTTGTAACCATATGCCAGGTACTATTTTAACAGTCCCGTATGGATTATTTCACTTAATTCTGACCATAACCCAATAAGACTGTACTAGCATTATCCTCATTTTACACAGAGTATGACTGTAGATCTTCATCTGGCCATATTATAGAATTAATTCTCCACACATTTAGGAGGATACAAATTTCTCACAGTCATGTTAAATCCAAAGCTCTTCTTCATAAATGCTGACTTAATACCATTAAAGAGTTTGAAATGACAAGTAACACATTCATTTGAAACGTATAGCTAGAGTAAAAAGTCAGGGTCTTATAATAGTAGGGAAGGAAGGTGAACACTTTGAGAAGGTGCACTAGCTCTTAGATAGTAGTGGGGTACCATTTAATAAAGTGAGCTGTTAGTGAACTAAGAGTTATATTTGGGTCCTGAAGGAGTTCATAAGTCCTTAACCTTCCTCTTCACCTCACCTATTTCAACGATCAACCTGTGATTAGGAACCAAGAGAATCTCTGCAATGGATAAAAGACTTTTTTCCTAGGAGACTGTGAGTTCCTTGAGGGGCAAGAGTGATATCTAGCAATCTTATTTATTTATTTTATTTTTGGCTGCGTTGGGTCTTCGTTGCTGTGCGTGGGCTTTCTCTAGTTGCAGAGAGCGGGGGCTACTCTTCGTTGCAGTGTGCGGGCTTCTCACTGTGGTGGCATCTCTTGTTGCGTGGGATGCCATGTGGGATCTTCCTGGACCAGGGCTAGAACCCATGTCCCCTGCATTGGTAGGCGGATTCTCAACCACTGCACCACCAGGGAAGCCCCTCTAGCAATCTTTAGAGTCTAAACTAGTGCCTAGTACATATTAAGTACTCAATAAATCTTTGTACAATTAAGGAATAAATATTTACAGTTAGTTTCTTACCCCAAGAGAACCAAGAATAACTCAAGTTTGAAGTAAGACATGGGATTAGGCTCTAATTTCAGGGGAAATTAATTAAGTCAACAACTAATCAATTGGTAAAAATAATTAAATTTGGATTTTCTAAAATTTAAGCTTTGCTGCCAGTGTTGATTTTATATGCTTGATATTATTTCTAAAGAAAAGCAAAACCAAGTAATGCTGAGGGATTATTCCTTCAAAAGAGAAGTGCTATAAAAATCTAAACTACAATGGTTACGGAAAACTATACTTTTTACTATAAAATTCAACCTGCATATCATCTAGTTCCACAAATAACTTTCCCACATATTGGTTATATTTAATCACTTGTATCTGTGGCCTTAAATTAACAATGTCTTATTTTAAATTTAATCACTATTCTTCTGGAAACTAAGCAGGAAAGGTGTGGCTACTTTGCCATACAAATTAAAATGGAAAGAAGACTCAATTTCTTTGAAGGCAATTTATTAAAAGGAAATTAAAAGTAAAAACTTCACTTTGCTCTTTTAAAAATGTCTGAAACTAGCTAAAAACAAAAGAATCTCTAAGCCAATACTGATTTTAGAAAGTTATTAGAAAATTTCAATTTAGGGTCTCTTACAAAAGTCTCACTTATAAAGATCATTGCTATACAAAGCTTAAAATGATATATATGTTTATTTGCCCAAAAGTTTAAACAAGTAACTTCTATAGTACTTTAGAAATTAAGAAATTATGCAAAATAACTGAATTTTGTCAAGGATTGTACCATGAGATTATTCAAAACATGCATAAACTAGCTGGTACATGATTTCTTTATTTATTGGTATAACATATTGAATACTTGGGGTGAAATATGTATGGTTGAAGGAGATATTATGATAGAGATAATATGAATGGAAATACTAGTACCAGTTCTCAAAGAATATTTAGACATCATATATCAGTTAAACCAATGTCAATACCTAAAAGCTGAAGTCATTGATCAAATTATCTTTAAAATATTTTTCATTAAATAAAACTATTTTCCTTTAAAGAAGGACTATATTTTAAGAACTATGATGAGACAAAATCTTTTAAAAATATACTGCTGCTTTAAAGTGCTGATAATCAACTTAGAACATCTTAGGATTTTACAAATGGTAAATACTTGACCTATCTATGGTGCCTAATGTTCTCTTTGCATTTTCATTTCAGTAACACAGAATATTTAGTTTAGAAGTTCTGAATCACTACTAGAAAGCAATGCAGTTTCTCTGAAGGGGTACGTTTTGGGGGTATTTTTGCCAGCAGACAGATTTATCGCTGGTGACTTGATGTCTGTCTGTGACAAGACAGAGCAGGCAGGGAGGGTGTAGATGGGAGGCACATATCACACGGCTGGTCAAAGAGAAGTGAAGGGCAGTGGACCCAGGCAAACCACACAGGTCAGGAAGGGGCAGGCAGAGATGGTGGGCTGGGGGAGATGTGATTCCATAGGCTGCAGGACGAAGAGTCTCTAGGTGGGGGACAATGAAGCCAGGGAGACACAGAAGACAAAAATTATAAGAAAAGAACCACACATAGAGACTAAACGAGATGACAGAGGGAGAGTCGGAGAGCAATATACAGACCCAGGGAGAGCCATCCAGAGCACTGACCCAGACAGCTGACAGAGGAAAGGAGAAAAAGAGGACAAGTGAAGCACAGACAGCCATGGAAGGGGAGATCAATACTTAATATCTGTTTAAAAAGAATGAAGATCTCTGTCTTAGGTATCACTGGTCCCAACTTACTTTTCTAACAACTAGGGACATAGCACTAAGAGCCATGAGACACTGCTATGGGGACTGTAAAAATAATATCTCTCACAAATTAACGCATGACTTAAACAATTTTCAAGTACAAATATAAATCCATATTATTTGGTTATTTATCCAAAAGCATTCCAAAATAATTAAAAACTTTTTATCTTTAAAGGGAAAAGTTAGCTCAGTAAAAGGAGAGTTGCCACCTTTACTGCCAAATTCTTTGACGAATTTTTCACAAATTGGTTCAGAAAGCTGTAAAAAACATGGTGGCTATTTTTAATTTTTTTTAAAAGTGAGATTTCTGGAGTGAGACTACTTTTCACTGTGATTACTGGAAAACTGGAAAAGTCAAAAATCACAGGATAATATTGGACCTGATTAAGTATATATATATAATCAGGGCAAATATTGGTGATCTACATAAATATCATTCGTATAGTTAGATTATTTTAAAGGAGTATTTGATCAGTTATTTCCCCAAAGTGCCTGATTCCAGCTAATTACAATGAATAATTCGCTGAAAACACAAGAATTTCTAGTGGTCAACTTTCAGAACACTCATCCCTGATATTAACTAATAATTATAAGGTAGCACAGAACAATGAATAGGGAGACTAACCTATGAATAACAGCTACAGTAATGAACAAAAACTGCCTGAAAAGTGCTATTTAGTTAATGAAAACACCACTTAAAGAATTAGAATGTATACCCTTTGAATGGAAGAAAGAGGAGTGCTAGAATTCTTGAGCAGTACATGTAGTCAAAAGTGGTACAGTATCATATATGCTAAGATGTCTTGAATTTTAAAGTCTGTTTACAAGGCAAAGTATAGATTTTCAATTACCTAATTAATTTGAGCTATGTCTAAAAACATACTAGACAACTCAATTTGTCTACACATTCTGAATGAAATATTTTTCATTGGTATCTTTAGAAGGAAGTGATTATTCACTAATAAAGAAAAGATATAACTCCTTAGTGTCATTTCCTCAAGATATGTTTTCAGCAATAAAGTGAAGTGAATATTTAGCAAATATTCAGTATTTTAGTCAGTGTAAACAGTCAGTCTGGATTATTTAAGCAAAGAAAAATTAGGGTTCCATTAATGGCCCCTTTCTATATCCAGAATAAGACAGGATCATCTAAATACAGTAAGTTTTCAAGTTTAATTCTTATCTCCTAAGATATCTACCTTGGTTCTTTTTTTCCCCCTTTTTCTTTTCTTCTTTTTTTTTTAACCATTTATACTGTTAATTTTCTAAATTTTACACAGATTTACATCAAGTGTTCTAAGTAAGCTGAAATAAAAAAGAAAAAGCTATCTCAAGCCATGACAAAGGCAAGAAAAACTGAGATGGATACAAATTTGGGGAGGGAATATATTGACAGGAATCAGAGATCTAGACCGCATAGTTTTAATGAATCTAGGTTCATGTATTTCCTTAATGGTAGATGGAAAGAGCTTTCCATCCTGTGTGCCTGGTACAAAAGGGTCACAGGTATGTGAAAATACTCATCCTCTCACCCTTCAGGTCAGTCAGGAGGGGCTCTGTCCATTCAATTCTGGACATAAGCAACCTTCTCTTATGTCAAGGTTGCTTATGTCCAGAGTGCCATACAAATGTTATACTTTTCTGTACGTGTTGCTTAAGGAAGAGTGGAATAACTTTAATAACTTTCTGGTGACTATGCTTTACGGTTACCATAAACCTTAGAGGACTGGTAAAGTGGATCCGATGAGAAGGTCAGGTTTTCAAGAACCCAGAACAAGAGACTGCAGGGAGAACATAAGGGCGAAGATTTCAGACCTAAGTAGATACCCTGAAGTCTAGGAAAAGGATCTCTAAAGTCAGATAGGCAAATATGTACTGTCTTTGCCAGTGGGAAACAGGAGAAGATCAGGACTAGAAGGAATGTCCTAGAAGTGTCATCTTCTCAGAGAGGCCTTCCCTGGCCACCTTCCTAAAAATTCGAATCTGTCCCTCCACATACACACACTTCAGGTCCTTTCTTTTGTTTTCTATTTCTCCTACCAATGACCACTATCTAACATACTACACATATACTCTCCTTACTTATCTTGTTTATTACTGTCTGTATCTCCTACTAGAATGTAACCTCCACGTTGGGACCATTATCTGCTGTAATTCACTGCTATGTCCCTGGCATCTGCAGCAATGTCTGGTCCACAGTGAATTCTTGTTGAATGAATGCATGCAGACTGAAAGCATATACCCAGACAGGCAGGGAGGGAGCACATTTGGACGGGGCTGAAAGTATGTGGGCCTGAGCAGCAGTACTTATCCACACCTAGGCCCAGTTAGAACCCACCTGGCAAAGAGTGGACTGTCAGTCATAGGCCAGCCGAAGCAAGCTGTGTCCAGACTTGTAAGAAGTCAGAAGATATCAGTGCTCTATAACCTTGTCTGCTTTCAAACACTGATATTTTGCTTCCCTTTCACCCAGAAGAATGTCTGCTCATACACAGTTAAAAATTATATTTGCTATTTTGGGGAAGCAACACACCACATAAGATCATTTCTAATTTCATCTTTACTGCTACCCTAGTTTCTTTCAGCTTTGTCTCCTGATTTCTATGTCCTACTGAACATTTTTCTTTTGACTATTAGTCTTCCTTTTGATTTCTCCATTATATTTTCTGTCTTTCTGTGACTACGGTTTTGTGACCCTTACCCATGTCACAGAGAACATAGGAAAACATGAATAACCAAGTTATTTGTTGTTTAAAAATAGAATTGGAGACAAGAAAATGGAAGGGAAAATATTTCTGCAAATGCTTTTTCCATTTCTACAGGATTAAAATAATCAATAATCGCTTTTAAATAAATGACAGTTTTAAATTCTAAAATGACTAATGAGAATATATAGTGCCACATTACATTTTCACAGTGCCTTCCTCTGGATGAACTTAAAATATCCCTCCAGATACTAAAAAATTGTCCTTGTAACATTTCATAACATTTCTATAAGTGAGGCAGATATTTGCTGTTGCCATTTTATAATAAACATAAACAACCAAAATGTGGGCTATACAATAAACATATATCCTATTAACCTATTATATGTTTCTCTGAATAACATGTTTTCAATGTGCCGATTTTCACTAGTACGAAATACTATTAAAATAAAGAAGTGGGGGAACCAGTCACTTGGCACGTATTCAAGATCCCTCAAATATCCACCGTTCACTATATGTTACAATAACTGAAAAGTCAGATTTCATTTTAAGTACAATATAAGATATAATGCTGACAATTCTTAAGTGTGGAGTTGTCAAGTATTACATTTGCTTTCAAAAGAAAAATAAAAACAATGTGACTGTACTGAAAATAATTATCAGTGTATTTTAAGTACAATTAAAAAATTTTATTATACCTGCTTTTAAAATATATATGCACAGTTAAACAACATTCATAAAATAGAGCTTTTATGAGCATTAGATCTATTTTGGGGGTAAAGGGAAACGTATTTAGTAATAAAGGAAAAAATTCAATATTAAATGAGTATGTATTTTTACAGGTAATTTCATTGCTTTGACCATGAAACGTCTAGTCAAAAGATAAAAAGCAAAGTATAACAAGAAAAAGAACTTCGTAATTTAGAAATCTGGAAAAAAAAAGCCTTCACTAAATTGAACAGATAGTCTGGACATCCATTACTAACCTGTGGTCAGTACACATAGAAAATTTCAAATAATCTTAACAGTTTAAATTATAGTAACAGGGTTATTAATCAGAGAATTTCAAGTCTTTCAAAGGTACTTAAACAACATTTGCCATTTCTACTTGAATTTCCTGCCATCACCTCAACTATCATTATCTCAATTAAGTAGGTCATAAAACAATTTCATCATTTCTTGCCCATAATTGATTTCCCCTTCCAGCTCCCCTGTACTTCTGGTAATGACATTTTCATTATCCCAGTTACTTTTCATCGGAGCTTATCATTGTCTTCTCCCTCCCCTTACCTTCCACATTCAATCTGTTTATCATCAAGGAGTGTAGATTCTTCCCAAGTCATATTTGTTACAGCTCTCCTATCCTCTCTGTTCCCACTGCCACCACTCCAATTCACACCATCAACCACATATACTGGCTTTATTGTCACATCCTGCTGAGTCTACTGCCTCCGGCTTCTTGCTCCTGTTTTTTATTCATTTACTAAATTCATCTTCTTTAAAATTCCATTTTTATCACATCATAATAATGTTGATCATGTCATAAAAAATGTTCAACATTTTTTTAGGACTCTTTGAGGGAAATCGCTGATTTTGATTGAAAACCTGTTCAATTTTTATAAGTAGGTATGGAAAATGCTGGGGGTACTGGCCCTAACTGTTCTCTCAATTGATGCAACCTAGTGTTGATGCCAGATTCAAAAGGAGCAAACTACCCACTGGCAGAGGGCCAGGAAACAGTTTTTTTGGGGAAAAAAAGTCATTATAAGCTATTGTTCACTGCTATGTCCCCAGCTTCCAGAACAGCATCTGGAACATAATAATTGCTCAATAAATATTTGAGGAATAAATGGATGCAGGTTTCCCCTACTATCTGAAAGTAGAGTAACTCCTGTGAAACCTTTCGTAAGCCAAAATGATGTAAAGTGAAGAAGCAACTACCTTAGGGCACTCTTGCTAGCGGATGCCCAAAATAAATCGAGATAAGGCACAGAGGCTTACATGCACAGTTAAGCTATGGCAACTTGATGTTGAGATGCAGAGTGTAGTTCCCAGAGAAGGAGCTTAGTGGTGCCACTCTTGCAGCTCAGGGTACTTGCTGCCTCTATAACGGCTCCCTGAAAACAAATGCTGAATGCTATTTTTGCTTTCACCTTTCTTCCTAAAAGCAAAAATCCTCTTTGGATTTCCTTCTGTTAATGAAAACAGGTACTAATGCAGGTCTTTCATAAAAGTGAAGTGGCATAAAGTAAGCTTTCATAAAGTGGGGGACAACTGTGTATGCTGCGGAGTGTACAAGAAATCTCCTTTTGATTTAAGCCAAATTTGTTGGAATAAACACCCACAGGAAATAGAAGGTTACAGAAAGTAGCAAGTTCTGTTCTACGAAAAATTTGGTCAGAGAAGAGCTGAATAGTATAAGCTTAAGTATAAGCTCAGAGAAGAGCTAACAACTTAGTATAGGATCAAATGAGTGTGATAAAGAAGAAACAATATCTTATCTTTGGTAAACTGTACCACAAAGTCTAATGAGGTAGTAGAAGAGAAAGGGTAGAAATAAATTGTCTTCAAAGAGCATTTTAATGCCTTTTTTTGAAAGAGTTGCTCTTAAACCCTAAGGTATCAGAGAAAAGAAGAACCTTACAAAGCTTTAGTCTCAAAAAAAGTTAAGGTTTCTTTCTGCTTAGGCTTGAGCGACCACCAGAGTTGAAGTAAGCCTGTTGTATTAATTATCTACTGCTGTGGAACAAGTCGTCTCCAAAATTCACAGCTTAAAACAAAACACATTTATCAGTCCCAGCACCTGAGGGTCCTGGATCTGAGTGTGGCTTAGCTGGATGACTGGCTCAGGGCCTCTAACAAGGCCACAGTCAAGGTGTTGGCTGAGGTTGCAGTCATCTCAAGGCTCAACTGGGAGGGGATCCTTTTCCAAAGTCACTCTCGTGGCTGTTGGCAGCCTTCAGATCATCACTGGCTCTCAGCCAGAGACACCGATTCCTTACCACATAGGCCTCTGCATGAGCAGCTCACAACATGGCAGCTGGCTTCCATCAGAGGGAGCAAGCAAGAGGACAAGCAATAGCCTGAGATCTGCCAGCATTCACTGGTATTACCATGCTCCCCACTATCCTTAAGCAGCAGGCTTGATAGAATGGTGGAATGACTTTTTGAACAGTTACAGTGCCTGGTTAGGTGACAACACCTTGTAGAGCTGAGACAATGTCCTCCCAGGTGCGTTATGTGCTCTACATCAGCCTTTAATACACTGTGATGTTTCTCCCAGATCTCGGAATGAGGAGTAGAAATGGGGCTGGATTCTCTTCTCAATACCCTTAGTAATCTACTAGCAAAACTACTGCTTCCCATTCCCATGACTTTAGGCTCTGTTGGTCTAAAGGTTCCATACGGAGGAATGCTTCCATGAGGTGTCACAACGATTCCACTGAACTGAAAGCTGAAACTGCCATCTTGCCACTTTGGAATCCTTATACCACTGGATTAACAAGCAACAGAGATTGTTACTATATTGGCTAGGGTGATTGATCCTGATTACTAAGGAAAAATTGAGTTGCTACTACACAATGGGGGTAAATAGGAGTGTTTGTAGTGCAGGAAATTCTCTAGGTCATCTGTTAACGTTTTCTGTGATTCGTGTCAATAGAAAACTACAATAATGCAAGTCAGGCAGGACTGCTAACAGCCCTGACCCTTCAGAAATGAAGATACAGGTCATCCCACCAGGCAAGAGACCATGACCAGTTGAGGTGTTTGCTGAAACCAAAGAGAATATGGAATGAAGGTAGTTACACATACCAGCTACAACTACATGACCAGTTGCAAAAATAAGGAATGTAATAGTTATGAGTATTTCCTCATTTTGATATGAATATATATACTAAATATTTTTGTTTTCTTCTCTCTTATTCCCTTAACATCTCATGTAAGATGTGTCAATAGTTATTAGCTTTATCTCTCAGTATTTAAACTACAGGATACCAAAGATGAGAAGAATGAACTATCAGCCAAGGACAAAAAATGGGCTTTGTATCCTCCTTCTTAGTGTGTTTTCGATTGTACACGGGATAGTTGTATCATGTTAGGTGGAAGCAAGACTTCATTAATGTCTTCGTTTGGAGATTTTCTGGTTTAAGGAGATGTATATGAGTGCCAAGTTGACAAGGGGTGAACTGTGGAGGCTCTGTAATGTGGCAATTTGGCTAGGTTGAACTACATTTCCCAGAATTCCTTTTCAATCTGTGTGTCTCCAGTTAGAATGGTACAAACGGGAGACTTCTGTGGGAAATTTGGAGAGTTAAAGTCAAGCAGCAACAATTTCAAGCTCACACATGTTGTTTATCTGCTGGTTCACTTGGTGGCACAAGGCAGTGGTTACCAGGACAAAGGGCACTGGCTTCTACAGGACACCCATACCACCAAGGACAGAAGCCACAAGAACTGACATGGGTTTAAGTCCATCTTCATGGGCTCCAGCTCATGCTTATGGGTTCCAGCTCATTCTTGCTCTCCACCCCTTTACATAACATCTTCCCTTAACAACTGTCTGCTCTGTAGACTCAGCTCCAGCATCGCTTGCCAAGTCGACATTCTTATAGAGACTGCGTAACCAGCTCTGATCAAATCCCAGGTCAAATCTCTGTAATAAATCCTTTACTATATATAGTCAATCCTCATTATTTGTGAATTCCATATTTCTGAATTCACATACTTATTAAAATTTATTTGTAAACCCCCAAATCAATACTCATGGTGCTTTTGTGGTCATTTGTGGATATGCACATGTGCAGCGTGGTAAAAAATTTGAGTTGCTCAACACACACATTCCTAACTAAGGTGAAACAAGGCCATGCTTCGCCTTCTTGTTCCAGTTCTTGTACTGTAAACAAGTGTCCTTTTCGCAGACTATTTAGTGCCATGTTTTTCACATTTTTGTGCTTTTGTTGGTGATTTTGTTCTCTGAAATGGTGTCCAAGTATAGTGCTGAAGTGTTAAGACAGTGATGTGTCTTATGGAGAAAATAAGTCCCATTAGGGCATGAGTTACAGTGCTGTTGACTGTGAATTCAATGTTAGTGAATCTACAATATATATTAAATAAGGCATCTTTAAACTGAAACACTCATAAAACAAAGTTATATACTGGTAGGTCGATGAAAATGTGACCAGAAGCTTGCAGGAACCTAACCCTGTATTTTCCCTAGGAGTGATGATTCAGTATTCACTAATTCAGTGTTCTCAGAGACTTTATAGGACATAATCACTGATAATAAAGACAATATATTGTAATTAATGTACACCACACACACACACACACACACACACACACACACACACACACTGTAGCATATGTATCACCTAGTAGTCTGTTGCTCTGACTGAACCCTGATTGACAGACCTGAAAGGTTTAGTTATAATGATAGTGAAGCTCAGTTCAAGTTTAGGTATTAATGATGGTGAAATTTAATTATAATAATAGTTCTTTACCTAGTAGTTGAACTGTTCTCCAAATTATTTCCTTCAAATATGTAAACATGTATGCAACTTTGCTTAGCGATTAGCTATCTTTTATGGTTGTTATATGAGGTAGTTCATGTTCAAAACTTCTACTCATTCTCTGGCATCTATGACCAAAGCAAACCCATTTCTGTTCTGTAACATAACCAGACACCACTGCTCAGTTTGTGTTTACTATCAAAATTGTGAAAGCCAAAATCAGAAAATAATGAAAAATGTCACTCTTTCCTCTTCCCTAGAGATTAGAGACTAAAGTAACCCACCTTTTAGGATGGAAATCAATGCCACTCTTCAACTGTCTGGAGCTTGCCTGCTTCCTCAGGTGCTCACCCCGCTACCTCTTTTCTTTCAGTGGACAGGCCAGTCTTGTCTTTGCCCCCTATGAGTATCTTCCGATTCGTTCCAGCCCTTACTCCTTATACTGCTCTGTTTCTTTTGCCTAGAATACCACCCTGAATGTCCTCCTATAATCCAAGTCCTATCTAACACACAAGGTCCAGCCAAAATCTTTTACGTGAAAAACTTCTCTAGACTCTAGGCCACAGCAATGTCTCTTCTCTGAACTCACAGTCTTGACTGCCTATTGGATCACTGAATTGGTAATCAATCAGAGACAAATACTCTGAGATCCTGTACAGCGATCCAGTCCTTGTCCTAATTTTCAATTTATGTACATCTAATCTCCCTAAGCTTCAACAGCAACTGTCTAAATTACTCTCACGTTGTTTCACGTATCCATCTTTACAGAGTTGGATGGTAAGCCTCTTCAGCTACTTAATGCACTTCTGGTAGTAGGTCAGACCCATGCTGTATGTTACCAATAATTCATTCAAAGATTCAAGGCAGAACAACATGCTTAATTCACAAAATAGAATTCCACATTTCATTAGCATATTTTTTCACCTTAATAAAAAGCACTCTATACACCTCTCATCAAACACATACCTGCTGAGACTCGGGGACAGTCAGGCAGCATGGACTCCACTGATGTGTCTAACGGTTCTGAGCTAGAGACCCAATTACAACAGTTCTGCAATGTAATAGAGACAATGTTCTGTTGAAACATAATTTAAGGCAAGACCAACTTGTTAGGCTGTAGAGATTAATTTATCCTATACAATCAACCACTATAAGTATACTCTATTTTCCATACTCTGTAAAAAATTCTCTTATGTAAATAGTCAGTAATTATTCATGACCAATATGACTGTGGAAAAGAGTTCATCTTCTACAATTCAGCAAGTTATCTGTCCTGATATTAAGAAGACATGTAACCTTCTGTGAACTATGATGCAATATACTCATAAGAGAAGGCTAGGATTTTAATTAAAGGAAATTGAAAAGGGTATCTATTTTAAACTTTTAAATGGAAATAAATATTAATTTGAACATGTGAAAGAATAGTGATATTTTAAAACTATATTCTTTGTCTTTGTAATACTAGAGGAAATAAATTTTGCAATTACTCCTCAAAATCTGGCCCATATAAATATACTATCATTTAATTTTTACTTCAACTTGGTTCAATGAAGGCTGTATCAAACAGTTCAAAAGAAACACAACCTGGTGAATTGTAGCTGTGTGTCTGAGGACACAAAGGCTTCAATATTAAGAATAAACCTCTAAGATAATGATGATTTACAACTCAGACAGATGAAATAAAAATAATCTATATTCCTTCCATACATTTTAAGTGTGTATTTGAAGTCTGGCTTTAAAAATGTGATTAACCTCATATGGCTTTAAAAAAATTTCCAACATACACACGTGCACACACACACACACACACACACACACACACACACACGCAGACAGACACACACACAAACACAATGAATTTCCAGACAGATTTTATTTTAAAAGAAATCATCCTATCAATCATATTGGAAAAATTGCTGATTGCTATTCTGGTAAACAAGCATGTATTGTGTATTTTTAGATGCTTGCTGTCCTGGTTGTGCACCATGGAATCCGTCCTCACTGTGGAAAGATCCTTGACTGGTAGATCAAGTGTCTTATTGTATTTCCTTAATTCATTCTGTCTGGAAGAAGATGTCAGCTGTGTTGCAGTGAGGAGAGAATTTCAAAGGCCCCAGTCCCCACCAATAAAGGCCGAGGAATGGCTTTTGAATAGATTTGTCAAGGCAACCCTACTGTTCTGGGACCAGGGAGAGCAGGAATAACATAAAGGAAGGGTTGCTGTATGAGATTAGAAAGTGAAGTTCACAAAGCATGGCAGATTTTTGTAAGAAACAGTAGATCAATGAAACTATTGAACTGTGTGGAAAAAAAAAAACACATGAAAACAAACACAACATCTAGTAATGTTCTTAACTGCTTTGCTTTCTCTCTTTTTACATTTAAAATGGATAAAATATTACTATCTTCATGTATTATAAAAGCTTGAGGGTTTAAAGTGGATATGTATTCTATAATTTTCACTCCTAATCTTAATTAGCAGCTGAATGCAAAATTATACAATGTAAGGGAGAAGAAATTATAAAAGAAATAGGGTTTTAGAAGATATTTCGTACATTTGAAATAAATAAAATTAATATTACTATTGATAGAATACCACCTCAGAGAGTTCTAGATGATGCAGAAGATTAGCACACAATTAGCCAGCTTTTATATACAGTGTGACACTTGCTTGTAAGAAATGAGTATTCTCCAAAGCAGTGTCAAGATATGTAAATGGATGATTTGTTTTATCATTCATCACAATCCCTAATAAATTCAAAAATCATGACTTCTATAGGTACTAAAAATAGGTTTCCAATGATACAGGGAGATAGCTTCAATGAAGAATGACTTTCTCTTTCTCTCTCTTTTTCTTAAACAATTTAGTCTTTTCAATGACAGCAATTAGCTCTACCGACAGACAGGCAGCGATTAGGTATATATTTTAATTATTATTCATCTTAGTAGTACCTCCAAATCTGATGAAAGTCGGCTATTACCCAGGTGATATGTCAGTCTTAATACTGTTCACTTACACTTCACATATGTAAAACTATGTCTTATAGGATATTTCCAGTATTAGTAACAGTGATGGTACATTATAGTATTAAGGCGATTAGTCATTTTCTAACTCATCATTGACATTAAAAGCTGAACAAAATGGATTTTATCCAGGTCATCTTTAACTCAAACATTTAAAACAAAATACAGGTTTACATTTTATGATCCTGAAATTTCAGTTTTTATCTAGGCACATGTTTAGGCTTTGATCTCTCATAAAAGTAGGGTAGAAAACAAACATCCTATAATTAAAGTAAATGTGTCCAAAAGTTCTCTGCAATGACAAAGTACTGGTATAGAATTGTAAAGGTTTGATACCATAAGTTGACACATACGTATGGTGTGTGCATGTTTGTGTGACATTTCTATCCCACTGGGAAAAATATAGAGAGAAAAGGACAAAACAAGCTAAAAATATGTTTGCCATATGATAGAGTATAATGAAACAAAATAATGTAAACAAACTGGGAAATATATGTAAAGAAGGAAATATGAGAAAGACATACGGCCATTACATATGAATTCAATCTATCTGAAATTCCACCTTATCAAATGGAACCCCCTTGTCTGAGATGTGTTTTTATAGTTTAGAAACCAAATCTCTTTTCACTGTTTTTCTAATGCTTATTTTATCCCTCTTCTCAATGCCCCAATTTGCACCCTATCCCAGTTCTTCAGTTGAGATGAACACTAGCTAAGTGTCTTGGATGACAACAGAAGCAGCCCACTAGGAAGGCCCTATCTAAACCCAGATCATGCTGGAGTGTGTTCCCAGACCTCAGAGATCTTATTCTCAGTTGCCCTGAGCAGACAACAAGGCATGCTGGACTAGAGGTACCAACAGAGCCATGCTTGAGCCTCAGATGCAGCCCCGCCTCATCCCGACCAACAAGCAGAGAGAAAGAAGCCCTTGGCCAGAGCCAGCAGATGGGGATGGATCCTGTAACTACAATTTCTCTGGGTCTGAGGGAATAAGAGAAAAAAAGGCAATACAGTGAGTGTCTTAAAGTTAAGTGTTTTCAACTTTAAAGGTCTTTTACTCTGAAATTATGACTTTAAAATTAAAATTAAAACTTTAGGTTTTTGTGGTTGTAAATTGCCTTCTTCGTGAAATCCAAAAGTTTGGGAGCTGTTAGTATAAACTAGAAGTGCCTATAGGCCAAAACAGTGCTGAGTGACTATTTAAACCAAGGTTGACAACATTTCAGTGTAGATATGAAATGAATCAAAACATTTTATAAAAACTTTACAACTTAATATATTATGTTTAAAGAGAAAAGTAGGTACTAGGTATTCCTGTGCAAGATATTTGGAAGTATTTGGAGATGCATGTTGCCCTGGTTGAGCGTAGATTTTTATTCATTTTTATGAGTTATAAATCATCAGTGTCTAGAGGTTGATGCTTAATATGGAAGGCATTGTGTCCTCCTCAGACAAGAACAACTACTGCTTATCAGGTTGTGTTTCCAGACACTCAGAACTGAATGGTGATGGCTAAGGGTTCATGACTATCATGTAGAACCATACATCTGGCTTGGCTGGAGACTTTCAGAGGCCAGGGGTATGTCAGGAAATGACATTCACCCACTCAGCCATTATTTTTTGTAATAAAAACTATATATTTAAGTACAACATGATGATTTAATATACATATACATAGTGAAATAACTACAGTCAAGCCAATTAACATGTTCTCCTTTACATAGCTAGCATTTTTCAGTGTGTGTGGTGAAAGAGCCTGAAATCCATTCTCTTAGCAAATTTCCAGTATTCAAAACAGTATTATTAAATATAGTCATCATGCTGTACATTAGGTCTCTAGACTTGTGCATTCTATACCACTGCAATCTTTGACCAACATCTCCCTGTTTCCCCACCTTCCTGACACTGGTAACCACGATCCTACTCTCTGCTTCTGTGTACTCGACTTTCTAAGATTCCACATATAAGTGATATCGTGTAGTATTTTTCCTTTTGTGTCTAGCTTATTTCACTTAGCATAATGTCCTTCTTAGGTTAAGTGGGTTCATCCTTGTTCACTCAGACTTAACAGGCCTGGAGCCTGAGGTAAGAAGTTCCTTTCAGGAGCTGCCTTTGGTTACTTTCTACCTCTTCTCATGAGGCTGGCTTAGTATGTATGCTTGGTCTTTTGGTTGGGAGTATATTTCGCTTGGAATCATTGCCATAGTAGCCCTCTTTGACCTTCTTTCTTTAAAAGAAATTGTTATTTTAAAGTTATACAATTAATACAAGAATACAGTACTTAACCTTCTTTCACTGTGCTAATTTTAAAAAATCAGCTTTCTATAGTAAATGAATACTTAACATCAGCAACTTTACCATATTAATTTAAACATGTTTGTAAAACAACAAACAGCTTTACTAATTTGTAGTACAACAAGAATGACTAGGCAATTTGTACCATTATCTTACTTCCACATTTTAAAGCAGTGTTTGGTGAAATAATGGAGCCAATCTGGTGAAATAATGGAGCCAATCATCAAGAGGCCAAAAGCACTGAAGCTTCATCTACAACCAGACTGGTGTTTTTATGGATAATGTGCCAGTTCAGCTGAGGTGTTTTTCTTGGAGGGGATATCTGCAAACTCTCTCAGTTTTTGAGCTGACTTTAAATGGAGCTGGAGTCAGCGAGGTGGTAGGGCAGTGGGCGGTGGAGGGCACAAAGGTTGCCCTGCCACGGCTTCTCCCAACACCTGTGCTCAAGACAACTGCCCTTTCTAATCGCTGAATCCAGCCTTGCTTGCTCTTCAGTATTTCACGGAGTCTTGCAGAGTGCACAGGGACTGAAAAGGAGAAAGAAGAGGGGACGCTGTTTCATCCTGAGTGTTGGGAGATCCTGGACTCTAACCTTGCTAAACCACACTGAATTCTCCACTAGGGGATCACACATTTAGGTGAGTTCCTGCAAGGATATCTGAAAGATATCCCTTTTTTTGCTCTTGTTTCAGTGGAGAGCTCTGAGCAGGGATGATTTCAACGCCCCATCAACAATGATCTAATCATTTTTATCTCTGGGATCTTATAGTGTTTTCTACAATAATACAGTTGATTTCTTTATGTAGTACCATTTGGTTTTCAAGGGGTTTTCCTCTTGGTTATCACCTTTGATTCTCACAATAATCCATGAAATAGATGAAATCGGAATTATTATGTCTAGTTCACAATTATGAAACAGGCCCAGAAAGGCAGAGTGGCTTTCTAAAGACAGTAAGCCTTGGCAGAGTACCTGGTAGACCCAGGTAGTTCACGCTAGCTCCTTAATTACTGTTTTACCTAGTGAGTGACTAAGCCAGCATCATTATCAATACTCAGTTCTCCTAACTCCTTGTTCTGAATTACTTCTCTTTCGTAAGATATTTTGAATATGCAAATCATTCATGAAACAAAAGGAGAACAGTGTTCATCTATCTTATATTATTTGGGGTGAAAAGGTAACAATAATAATAGCTGTGATTTACTGAACTTCTTTAAAGTGCCAACAACTGTGCTGTTTCCTTACATGCATTTTTTCCCCAGCCATGTTTATAAGATAGATATTATATTTTATAGATGAGAAAATTGAATCTCAAAGATATTAAGAAACTTGCCCAGGACTACACAGCTAGGTAAATGATTGACCTGGGGTTTGAATTTTGGTACGTCATAACACAAAACTCTTCACGCTTCTTTATGCCTAAGCCATAATCAAGGGAATTGAAAGAACTAGGTCATTTATCAAATTTTATAAAATTTTCAAAAATTTTATAAAAGCTATGTCTGCAAAAAAATTATTGACAGCTTTGACAAAATTAAGATAAATTCAATTACTGCCTATTTCAGTCAGATGAAAAAATGCACAGATTAATATATGCTGATTTTTAGGGGATGCCTAATCCAATCTTAGAAATACTTAAAAAGTAAATCTAAATAAATTCTGTTATATTTGTCACCTGGAATGAGACATGAAGAACTCGCAATCAAAAAACATGATAAACAGGGATGCTTCTTGTTTGGGATAAGCCCTAAATTCTATATTGGCTGTGTGTGGGGAAAAAAGGTACCAACAGATCATTTATAAACCTTACTAGTTATATAATACTGGGAGCTGTTTATGTATCCATTTGGACCGATAAACTGCATAAGAAAGTATAGTCATAAAATACACAAAATTTCTCTTGGAAGAATTTAGGTCCTTGGTAATGAAAATTAAGGATGTAGCTAAATTGTGAAAGGAGAAAGGAGAAAAGCAATGTGGTCAGAAAACACCTGGGTGTTAGAATAGATTAAAAAAACCCCACCTTTATATGTTCATTATGAGGAGTAAAAATATTTTGGACTTCTGCATGATGAAAATACTTTTTCTAATGGAGAATAACAACAGTGAAAACAGATTGGTGATATGATAACACCACTAGGGGATTATATAGCCTAGTCTTTCTGTTTATTCAAAACTCTTTTCAAACATTAACTCTCTGGTCCTTATGGTGCACCATGAGGACTGGCAGAAGTTACTGTACCTATGGTGAGAGGTCAGCTGAATAAATAGCTGGGTATTCTATTAAAAAAAAAAAATACTGGAAGAAAATCAGGAAGGTCAACCAGCTCATTCATATATATAAATGTAAGTATTGATTTGATTAAACAATTGCTAAAGCATGGCGTGGCTAATGTCAATTGCTTATAATATCAGGAAGGTGAATATAAGTAAAAAAGAAATTTCAGCTATATATCTGTAATAGGAATCAAGGAAATAATGAGCTGAAAGTTGTTTGAAAAATGGGAGCATGTTCAATGAGTCCTTGTAAATTCTCAGGTTCACAAGCCCTTAGGAAGCGTGAAAAAGCTTTCTTAGCCTGAGGCTGGACCATGACCAGCCCCTGGGTTTCTCCTAGCTCAAGGGTCTGCAAAACACTATTTCAGCTTTTCACTTCTCCCCCTACTGGCAGCAGTGAGCCATCCATTTAAGAGGGGCACATATCGACCACTTCTGAAGAAAAGAATGAGACAATGTATATTGGGCTTGTTTCTTGTAATTAAGCAGTACCAATGCTAAATACCAAAATTAAAAAGCAGGGAATAATAACCTCCTAACAGATCATGACCTTATTCAGCCAAAGTTCCTACTATATACTGTATGCATACATATATTCTATAGAAAGCCAAAAAAAAAAAAAAAAGAAAGAAAAAGAAAAAGGGGATATTCTATAGAAAGCCAAAAAAAGAAAAAAGAAAAAGAAAAATGGGAGGAGGGCTTTCAAAAAAGTAGTCTTTCTTCAGAAGGGTTTCCTATTATTATTTCAACCATGTCTAGTTTTCTCTATTCCCTCTTTCTGCCTCCAGAAAGGGAATTTGGCGGTGGGAGGTGATATAAGTTAGTGGGGCTGCTCAAGATATAAAGGCTCACACTCATTCATCTCAGCACAGAAAAAAATCATCTCACCTCTCTCATCCATTCTCGAATCGTTTTGCCAGCTTCTTGATGCCACACATTGTGAACAGAGTCTGTCAACGCCACAGCAGTCACCTTACTTTTCACATCTGCTTCTCGTTGAATCATCTGTTTTTAAAAAGGAAAATAAAATATTGGCCACAATTTTTTTCCCTACTGGGTGCAATCTGCTTAGTCATAGATAACAGTAATATATTAAAAATGAAAAAGCAATATGCATCTCTTGTTCAAATTTACTCTTTTCTACACTGAACACATGCCTTATTCTTGTACAGAGGTGTGAAAAGACCTAATATTTTCTTTGCAAAAGACAATACCACTTAAGTCTTAGAACTGTGCAGCTCTATTATTTTCCACGTGGTTTGACAATTCAAGGATTAAAGGCATCACAGGGGAATAAAAGAGGAATCCCTGAGGGCTTTTTTTATAAGTTTCTTCCACCATGTCCTATTTCAGTGCTTCAGGGAGTTGTACCAGGGGTTCACTGTTAGCTACTTAGGACTAACTTCTGCTAAATTTTAGTAGACGGCACATCAGTAAAGAAAGATGTCTTTGACTTTTCCAATTTAACTAGGCTGCTCTTCACCATGGCCTTGTAATTCCTTGGTGTTTTAAATGACCACAAAGATCTTTCTCTTCAAAGATTATCAATGTCATTTTGCTTTCTTTTAGGCTGAAAAATGATTACATTTTAACTTGTTTCTATAGAATGTTATTTCTATAAAATTAAATTGTTCTGAAACTTAAAAAAAGAGCCACTTGGCTTGAAGAAATGGAAGAATTCATCAGTGGTCTGCAAAATAAAGAAACTGAGAAATAATAGTTCTAGATTAAAAGAATCATGAACATTCTAACTTTACTAACACTAGTAACTGATTTGACACAACAAATATAAGAAAGCTTAATAAAAAAATTAGTTTCAATACAGTATCTAGTAGCCTTGAATTTTATAGCCATGCCTTCACTCTTTCTTTGCATCAAATGTCTTTTCTCCCTCTAAAAAAGAGCAATTTCTCTATCATTTACTATTAATTTATTGTCTATCAAAAATACATTACTGCATTAAAAAAAAGGGAGAATTCTGAATGGTGATGAAAGCTCACACAGAAAACAATGCAAGCCACACTTCTGATACCAAATGATGCCTGTTGGCATTCTGAATTAAAAATGTCTCTCTCCTAAATTTCTTTAAACCCTGCATATGCACATCCCCTTTCACTAAACAGTACCTAATGGGAATCTAATTCACTGTTAATGCTGCCTCAGCAGCATTCCTGCACCTTAAATCTTTGTGCCTTGTGGTTTCTGCTCATGTAATGTGCAAATCTTAAAATCAATGTTGGTTATGAACACCATAATATTACTGCAAAATTTCACCTGGCAGTACCAATAATATTTTTAAAAGCATAAAATAATACTCTAATTCAATACTTCATGTTCATTATTAAGCAGTTTACTACTGCTTCTAGATTTTATTTTAAAAATAGATTCTCATTGGATTACAATGGCACTAGAATATAGAAATTTAAACTGACATTGGATAATAAACCCCCAAATTCCACAACAGTGAATCCACCTGGCTCATGAAGAACTTATATGTCCTTATTCTCATTTTCTAAACAGGAACACTTAGAGATCTAGGAAGATTGTTGTTGAAGTTACTAAATAAGAACACCACACTCTTCTAGTAGTCTAAGAATATGTCTGCATTTATAAATATTTGTGCTGAATTTTGTTTTGGTTATTGTTGACACATGCTGACTTAAATTTAAGATGGTAGTGTCTGAAGGTACTAGATATTGGGGACCATTTGTGAAATGATATAAAATTAAGAGTTGAAAAGGCTGAGGATTTAGTGCAAAAGTAGAAAATCTGGGGATTAAAATTCTACAAACCTGGAAAAATATACAGTTGATTGACTACCAGAGCGAAAAAACTTTGGTCTGTTTGTTCATCTGGCTGACATTTCACACAATGGATGGTGATGATCTGTAACTTTTCTTCACATCACATCAAACCACATTAATCATCCAGCATGATACTCCCTTACATTGTTATGGTTCTTTACAGTTTAAAGAGCACTTCCTTCCATATTATATTACTAGAGGAGGGGAATGGTCAAATTCCAGAGGATCTCAATCAAGAGCTGTTTACAAATGAACCCAGTAACAAAAAATTTCAAATATTTGACAGTTTAGGATTAGTAGAATTTTAAATCGGTGAAAATCTTAACATTTTAGTTTTTCAGACTATTTTCCTCTTTGGCCATGCTGCAACTGGTAGTACTGGAACTACTTGCAAGTGCCATTTCTGTCCAAAGCCTCTGCTTCTTGCATCTGTTGGTGTGGTTCCTAGCTCCCATTCTCTCCCTTACTGCTTCCACTATGAATGAGCAGTGACGAAAAATGCTGGAGAATGGCAGTGCGGGGGGGGTAGACTGAACACAGGAATCAAGACTGTTTAAGAGACAGACCTTAGATGGAACACAACTAAAGCAAGGAATGGGTGGAGGCACAGCTGGGCAGGAAAACAACTTCTTTAAAAGTCCACAGTAGAAGACCATGATAGTCTGGAAAACCCAGAAATCTGAAAGGAAAGAAGCCATATGACCGAAGTCCTACTATATGTCAATCTAAGGTGGAGATGTGGTTTTTATTAGGATCCATGGATATGAACACCTTTGAAATTCTTTGCAAAATTCTGTCTGTATGTGATATGAATATTTTTCTGGGAGAGGATGCTTAGCTTTCATTAGATTCTTAGAGGGATCTTAATTTCTAAAAATGGTAAGAGTTTGTGATCTCAATACCAATCTTTCAGAAAAGAAAGATGGCATTTTTTTTTTGTTAAAATGTCTTCAGTATGGCAGTATGGTATTGACTTGAATGAAAGTGAAAAAAAAATTGATAACCCAGACATCAACATCCTAAAGTTTCATGGCTTACTTAATGTATGGTAAAATTAAAATACTGTTTGCTTTTCTTTGTGTATCTAATATTTGTTTCTATCTGAGTAGCACTTCATACATTTCAAAATGAATACATAGTCAATCTCACTTCACTCTGAAATAATACTGAAGTGTATATAAACCTTGTATCATTTTCCCCATTTCAGAGGAGGAAACTGAAGCTTTGAAACTGGTTAAAGGCCACACAGATATGACTCTATATCTGTGGCCATGTAAAGTGACACAGCTCTGACTTGACCATGACTTTATGTCTTGTGTTCTTTCATTTGTATCACATGGGGTCTATTTCCCAGTAATATACTATTACACTCTTATATAAATAAACTCATTTGATTAATTCCATTTTCATATATACAATATTTCATTGACTTGGACATTTAAAAGAATGGTTTAAAAAAATCCAAATCCAAATCAGTAAAGAATGTTGAAATCCTGAAAATCATGCTAAGAGAAATCAGCCATGAGCAAAATCATACTATCAACAGCATTAAAAATTATTACTATAGTTCTACAATAAATGATGCATAGGATAACAGGGAAAGTTAAATATTTATATAAATCATATTGATGATTTGAGAATTAATACAAATATTTGATGCTGTCACCTGATATTTTTCTTTCCCCTTCCTAATTCTGTTCATCTATTCCATTTTTCTTATAATGTCTTTTCACCTTAGCTTATACACAATTAATCTGCTCTTTCCTTCATTGTACTGCCTGCTCCCAGTCTGACAAAATTAAGCCAATAAATATCAAGTACTTTGAACAGTAAAAACATATACCGTCTGTATGCAGGCTCATCTTATTATTAAAATTTTTGATGGGGTTGAAATTGAGAGAAAAAATACCTATTATTTTTTTTCTTCCAGAGTAAGAGTAAGATTTTAAACATTAAGTAACTATAACAAGATAAGACAGCTTATCTGAGTGTAAGAGTATTTGGCAAGATGGAGACCAGAGGACCAGAAGGGCGGAATGAGAGGGCCAGTCAGTGGCAGCTACCTTTGCTCCCCTCCATGGATATGGTCCTTCCACAGGGCTGCTACCATCTCTCCCCAGAAATCAGGTAGGACTTTTCTGTCCACCTAACCTCCCTCACCATGCTTTCTCCAATGCCCTCAAATGATGTATCTGCTTACTATCTTCATAAGTACCTGGCCCAATTCAAATACTTCATGTCACCCCAAAAGTTCCTTAATTCCCTTTTTGTACCTACAAACTGTTTAACTTTTCTGTGGGTTTCATTTCTTCTAGAACTCTACCGTGAGGTACTTTTAGCAAAGGAAAACATAAAGACTCTTTTATTTCCACCAAATCAAATGAAAAAATTGCTGTCCATTTGTCTTAGCTTAGAAGATAAGCTTTTGAAGGCAGGGAAATGTTGATGTTATAGGGATGCTCTACCATGAAATCTGTGGGGGTAGGTTCGTGTCTCTACTCCAGGGCCTTGGATTCTGGAAATTACAAATCCAACCTAATACTAGATTCAATACTCCCAACCTGAAAAAGAAGTGAACCCTGAACTGGGTTGTCTTCATCCTAACCTAAAAGAAGAAACAGATAATTTTATTTTCCCATATTTGTGACCCAGCAGCCACAGCACTCAGAATAAATATGTCTTATATCTTAAAGTCCGAGGGGACCTCCCGAAAGAGCCAGTGTGGCTTAGGGGTAGGGATGTATATATGTGCATGTAGATCCATATTTATATTTGCATATATATTTTAAACATGTTTTTGAGGGAAATATTTTAAAAGTCTTTCATCAGCAAAAGCCATTACTTTCTTTTTAAATTCTGACATGTGTTACACATATGTACTATGAGGGTTACAGCATGTGAATCACTTGTACAGGAAAGAATATTCTCAAAGAAAATCAAATAACCCATGTTTCCTTCAGACGAAGATCTGACACTACTGTACGTTTATAAATTTGAAGATCATTACTACTGTATGAGCATGAATGAATCCTTAGTCTGGTTAATAGCACGGTTGAGATTTGAGATGTCTTTAAAAAAATACATATGAATATAAATAGATTAGCTCCCTCTAGAGCTTCTCAAGTTAAGATTTCAGATTAAGTTGTTCCAAAGTTTGGAAAGTATGAAAAGCCTTTTCACATTTTCGTTATGCAGATTATAATTACACTCAGTGCTTCTACTTGAGTGAAGTCTTTATGTGGTTCGACAAACTCTGGTATTTTACCACAAGCCTCTCCCATCATTTTACAGTTCTCCCTGTATGTTCTCTAGCGAGTGGTGCACTGTCCTCTGTGCTATCAGGCCTACCCTGTTAAAAATGTGCCCTGGGCCAAGATGACTAATCAGCTGCCAGTGGGTTTGGTAGAGTCTTTTCTGTTAACGTCTTCCTGAAGATTCTTTTGTACAAGTCTATCCCAATAGCATACCACCCACAGAACAAATACCTTTGCTGCAACATTAAAACTTTGGTTCTGTTACTCAAGGCTCTTGAAGCACCTCTAGTGATTATAATGAAATACGTATACACTTTGGTAGACGAAATAGGAAGACTAAACTGCCCAGCCGGAAATTCAGACAAGTATGACACTCAGCTCTCACATGTTACAGTTCACACTTCTCATCTGCATTCACTTTTTTTTTTTTCCTCCTTCAAAAGTAGAAGCTTTCAAGTAAGCAGTCTTCATAAGGAGTGCAGTGGTTAGATTCAAGGACCTTGGAGTCAGATTCCCTGGGTTCAAATCCCTGCTCTGCCACTTCTGGTAGTAACACCTTGAGTTAATTATTTCAACTTTTTCAGTGTCTCTATTTCATCACATGTAAAAGGGAGATAATAAATAAACTAAGTCATAGAGTTATTGTGAGATGACATGAACTAAACATAAAGCAACTTGCAGAGCACCTGACACACGGTACACAATTATAGTAGAGGATCCCATAAAAACATATAATGTAAACTACGCCTTATGTGTAAACTAGTGCATTCTCCTTTCTCAATGTAGAAGGTAACAGAAGCTTAATTTAGAATGCAATTAATGACAATGTTATTTTTTAAAGGGTCATATATCCATAAAGGAAAAAAAATTTATGAAGGGCTGCTTTTTCCTTAGAGTATGTGGTTCAATAATTCTAAAATCACCTGTCTGAGGAGTAGAAAGAGCTGATTATTGCGTCTGTTTAAAGTCCTGTAATCAGAATACTAGACCAGTAATAGCACCATGCTAAAACAATTGTTGAAGCTGTACTGTGGCAACCTCACTTTCTGGGCACCAGCAAACCCTTTCAGAATTACTGGGCTGGCTACAAAGCACGTAGCCATGGCTCAGCAGTGCCAAGCTGGCAGAGAGAGAGTCTCTTTACCGCTGTTTTTTGCATAAAAGGGAGTGTAGCTGACTATATTTTTAAAAAGGTAATCACAGAGATATGAAGTATGTCCAGAGGAAGGCAGTATAGTGTTGTAGTTAAAACACACATAGGCTTTGGAATAAGATGTCCGTAACATTTTTATTTTTGGTTAATCATTATAAGAATACAAAAATGGGAATAATAACAAATATATTATTAATCAAAACTAATTATAAGAATAACAAAAGTGGGAGTCACTCCATAGGGTGGCTGAAGGATAAATAAGGCATGTAAGCAATCAATACTGTCAGCTACTATTATTACTACCTTGACATTCATTTTTAATTTCTAAAATGTATCCTTCCTTTTAGATATGGTTATCTATGTACTCTTCAGTGACATCAACATTTGTGCTGATAGGGTAGCAGTTAAGAAGTGTCATACAGTTACTACACCCACCTCCACCCCAACTTTCTCCATTATGTAAAGTGATTCGGGCTTGCTTAAATGTTTTCAAAGGAAAGAATTAGGTATAAATAGGATAATCACACATTTCAGATAGTCCAAGACAGTCCTGGTTTACGCCTGTTGACCTGTGATAGTTATTAATAATGTCCCCTTTCACAGTTAAAAGTGTTTTGGTTTGGATAGTAAATTATATGGTCACTGAATGTATAATACAGAAGTTAAATGTCACTCTAGCAAATGAGTAAATCTTTGTGCTCAATGCTTAGCAATTTAAGGATATACCTAAACCTAGAGAGTTGTCACTAAAAAAGTAACCATGTAGAAAAACATACAAGAAATATTTCCCAAAGTTCCTAAGTTCCAAACTTAAGGGCAAGCCTCAGCACTGTGCGGCCCCTCACAGATGGACATGCAGCCTCACACCCTGGGTAGGTAAACATGGCCAGCTGGAGCTCCACTGTAACAACAGGATAAGACAACATTCTCTTTTCCTGTGCTTTGAAGCCCTAGCTTCAATTCTTACAACCTTTGTCTAATTTCAGGAAGGAAAAGGCTCTCTACAGGCAAGAACCCCAAGGGATAGGGTATGTAAACTGAAACTTCTTGGGTCACATGCATTTATGAAGATAAGTCTCCAGCCACCAGTTAGGGAATGGCAAGTTATGATTTATTATTGCAGGCGGCCAGAAGAGAGCAGTAATAACTTCCTTTTCCTTTCCTGCCTAGACCATGCTGCCACGTGCAGACTCCTTCAACAACAAAAAAGCATGTGGAAGGTAGGTTGAAAAGAAAAAGAAAAAACAAAACAAAACAAAACAAAACAAATATTAAGTGACTGACAATCTGGGAGTTGAGAAAGAAGACCAGTGCCTTACAAAAACACATGATGTGAGAAAAAAAGCCACAGTAAGAGAAACTTACTTTATTACTCCAGAAAACAGCAAGTTAATTATAAGAAAAAAAAAATAAAAGAGGTCACAGATTAAAAAGCCAGTGTAAGACTTCATCACGGTGACTTATTTGATTAAAATGTTTTATTATGTAATGTTAGAAGACTGACCATAAGTTGGCAAGATATTATAAAACACAGATTTGAAAATTGCAATGAATATATATGAAGTGGATATATCATAAAAGTATAAGTAAGGACTAAAAACACTGCCAGTCCAAAACACTAAGGCAGGCTTAGCAAAGGAGATGTTTAAATGATGACAATACACGGTCTTAGAAGGAAAAATGAGAAAACTTTTTAAAACCTTATAAATGTACTACATACCAAGAAATGTTTCTGATGCAAATAGGTAGTAAGCATGTTCATGATACTAAGTTGAAAAATCACTTATGAGCCTTTGGTAATTGGTATATACTATAAATACTTTAGTATATTATAGGTTTGGCAGGGGCAGGCATACACATTCAGCTGGGAGAATGTTAATATACTTAAGTTTGAAAGCATAGCAGTTTCTTTAGGTCTGGGAAAAAGAAAGATAAAGGGATACAATTTCCTGCCACAAAGATACATAGTAGATAACTGAGTACAGGAGATCATGTTATTTAACAAATTTCTCTTAAAAGCCTTTACCTTAGGTGTGAGGTGATGGATATGTTGATTGGCTTGGCTGTGGTTGAATATTTCACAATGTATACAGATACTAGGGTCATCAGGTTGTACACCTTAAATATACACAAAATTTAATTGTCAATTATACCTCGCTAAACCTGGGGAAAAAACCTCTACATTGAATTTCCACATAGATGTTGGTGCATCTGAAATTTCATTAAAGTTTTCAAAGTTATTCTACAAATTTAACAATATTTTTATAAAAAATTCAGGTTCCAATTATCAGTACTGTTTTCAACATATTTTAAAGGCTGCATATTCTGTTACTTGGCATAAACAGGGGGAGTGATATTCTAATTTATCAACTGTTCTAGGTAATACATTATTACCATTAGGTTGATTTTTGACCTTTGGGAAGAACTCATAATTCAGGAAGGAAGCCAGGTTCAGATAAATTCTGTAGAGACCCTTAATATTCTGAGTATTTATATATAGACTATCTCTTTAGATAGAACAATTTCTTTTAAAATAGATTGGTAGTTGAGGGATTATGGATCTGTTTTATAGATCAGGAAAGTGATGCTTAGAGAAAGTGACTTGCCCATATTCACACACTTAGTATGTGGCTCAGCTAAACCCATTAATTCTAAATCCCGTGTCTTTATACCATGGCTATCTGTATATAATACCCTACATTTAACCAGCTGAAATACTTATTATACTGGTAATGATTTGTTCACTATCTTTCTTCCCGACTGAAATGCAGGCTCCCAGAGGGGAGGATCATATTTGCTGGGTCAACACCACACCTCTTTCCCTACACAGTGACTGGCACATAGTAGGTGCTCAAAAATTATTTGTGGAATGAATGGAGGCGCTATTTACAAAATGGAATAGATCAGGGAAAGTGATGGTTAGGAAGTTACAGCAACGTCTGGTTTGGCATATTTAGAAACAGACCATAGGTTGGGTTCCCCAGGGAACAGACTCTGAGACGGAATTTAGCATGCAGGATGTTACAAAGGAGTGCCCTTAGGATCAACATCTGAGGAAGGGAGGGGAACAAAGCAAGAATGGGCAGAGAGAAGTCAACGTAAGATGCAGGTCCCAGACAACCTTGCATAACCCCAGGGGAGCTCTGGACCTAGAATGACCCTTCAGAGTCATCGCAAGTTGGGCCCAGATGGCTCCGCCCTTAATCTCCCACACTGTTCTGTCTTTGAATATGGATCCCCACAGCAGCCAAGGAAATCCCTCAAGAGGCAGACAGCTGAAGGCTGTCTGCTGAAAGCACTCCCAGGACTTGCGGCAACAACTCCTTTATTGAAGGAGCTACTAAGCAGTATGTCACAATGGCCACCACAGGCCAGAATTAAAATTAAGCATTAGCCTTGTCCATTCAAATCTAAATTATCCTTCCAATATGTCTAGTACTCTATTGTCATATTTGTGTACTCAAGCTTACATGATGATTTAACTGATAGCTATGAGACCAAGTACATTTATCTTACATTTTAGGTCTCACATTCTGATGTTGTATTATCTATCTCATCAAATTTTGCAATATGCCCTAACTAAAGATTATAAAGGGAAAAACACACAATTAAAAGACACAGAAGCATTGAAAATTGAAAACCATAGAGAAATCAAAATCACAAATTGCAAAAGTTTTCCTATAAATCTACTGGGAAATAATTTGATTTTCTGAATTTCTAATGATTGTATATGTCAGATAAAGCAAGGTATACTTGTGATTTCAAACCTGAATGGAGTTACAAAATAACTCCAAACTTCAAATAAAAAAATGCAATCATCACTACTTAATGTCTGCTATGATAAACTCACACCTGGTAGTAATGGGAGGGAAAAAGGCAAGGTGAGCATGGGCAGAAGGATTTCACCATAAAAGTAGCTATGTTAGCTTTCCAGATCTCAGCCTTTATTTTCTATAATAAAAGGAAAATAAGCAATGAGTTATATAAATTTTGGGACTAAAGACATTTGTGATTTTGATTCTTTTCCAGATCTCACTTACACTATACCCTCAGACATTTCTGAGTTTTTGTCTCTAGAAATTCAGGTTAATCTTCATTTGATCATATTTCTTCAAATGTAGTCTCAGGTTTATGTAGAAATGGTGTGGCACTGGTCTTATTTGCATATGTTGGGGGAGTCTTACTTTTAGATTCTAGTGTAGGCATTGACCCATTGACATAGTAAAGTAAGACCACCAAAATGTTTTTGAAAGAGAATGTGTTAATCAACTGTGGGTTATTAGACATTCCACTGAGACACTGAAGAGACAGAAAAGAAAGAGCAGGCCACTGATGGAAAGGCTATGACCAAGGAGGAATTTCAGGGTGAATGGACTGCTCCAGCTCCCAAACCTCCTGCTACTCCACCTAAGCTCACGTCTGAAGGTGCAGGTGCCCTCTGTGCCTACCCAGCAGTTCCCTCCTGAAGAGGAGCCTCAGCCAGGCCACCATGGACACATCAGCAGTCCCCAAGCCCTGCCCACTGAATGGGTCTCTGAACTACAAGACAACAAGATTGATTCCGTAGGAAAGCACAGGCCTTGAGAAATCAGCTTTAACTTCAGGCTACAAGACAGTAGAAGCAAGAAGAACTACAATCCTGCAGCGTGTGGAATGGAAACTACATTCACAGAAAGGTAGACAAAACGAAAAGGCAGAGGACTATGTACCAGATGAAGGAACAAGATAAAACTCCAGAAAACCAATTAAATGAAGTGGAGCTAGGCAATGTTCCAGAAAAAGAATTCAGAATAATGATAGTGAAGATGATCCAGGACATTGGAAAAAGAATGCAGGCAAAGATCGAGAAGATGCAAGAAATGTTTAACAAAGACATAGAAGAATTAAAGAACAAACACCTAGAAGAATTAAAGAACAAACAAACAGAGATGAACAATACAATAACTGAAATGAAAAATACACTAGAAGGAATCAATTGCAGAATAACTGAGGCAGAAGAATGGATAAGTGACCTGGAAGACAGAATGGTGGAATTCACTGCCGCAGAACTGAATAAAGAAAAAAGAATGAAGAGAAATGAAGACAGCCTAAGAGACCTCTGAGACAACATTAAATGCACCAACATTCGCATTACAGGGGTCCAAAAGGAGGAGAGAGAGAGAAAGGATCCAGGAAAATATTTGAAGAGATTATAGTCAAAAACTTTCCTAACGTGGGAAAGGAAATAGTCAATCAAGTCCAGGAAGCACAGAGAGTCCCAGGCAGGATAAACCCAAGGAGAAACATGCCAAGACACATAGTAATCAAACTGACAAAAATTAAAGGCAAAGAGAAATTATTAAAAGCAACAAGGTAAAAATGACCAATAACATACAAGGGAACTCCCATAAGGTTAACAGCTGATTTCTTAGCAGAAACTCTGCAAGCCAGAAGGGAATGGCAGGATATACTTAAAGTGATGAAAGGGAGGAACCTATAACCAAGATTACTGTACCCAGCAAGGATCTCATTCAGATTTGATGGAGAAATCAAAAGCTTTACAGACAAGCAAAAGCTAAGAGAATTCAGCACCACCAAACCAGCTCTACAACAAATGCTAAAGGAACTTCTCTAAGTGGGAAACACAAGAGAAGAAAAGGACCTACAAAAACAAACCCAAAACAATTCAGAAAATGGTAATAGTAACATACATATCGATAATTAACTTAAATGTGAATGGATTAAATGCTCCAAGCAAAAGACACAGACTTGCTGAATGGGTACAAAAACAAGACCCATATATATGCTGTCTACAAGAGACCTACTTCAGACCTAGGGACACATACAGACTGAAAGTGAGGGGGTGGAAAAAGATATTCCATGCAAATGGAAATCAAAATAAAGCTGGAGTAGCAATACTCATATCAGATAAAATAGACTTTAAAATAAAGAATGTTACAAGGGACAAGAAAGGACACTACATAATGATCAAGGGATCATTCCAAGAAGAAGATATAACAATTATAAATATATATATATACACCCGACATAGGAGTCCCTCAATACATAAGGCAAGTGTTAACAGCTATAAAAGACGAAATTGACAGTAACACAATAATCGTGGGGGGCTTTAACAGCTCACTCACACCAATGGACAGATCATCCAGACAGAAAATTAATGAGGAAACACAAGCTTTAAATGACACAATAGACCAGACAGATTTAATTGATATTTTTAGGACATTCCATCCAAAAACAGCAGACTACACTTTCTTCTCAAGTGCACACGGAACATTCTCCATGATAGATCACATCTTGGGTCACAAGTTAAGCCTTGGTAAATTTAAGAAAACTGAAGCCATATCAAGCACGTTTTGCAACCACAAGGCTATGAGATTAGAAATAAATTACAGGGAAAAATGTAAAAAACACAAACACATGGAGGCTAAACAATACATTACTAAATAACCAAGAGATCACTGTAGAAATCAAAGAGGAAATCAGAAAATACCTAGAGACAAATGAAAATGAAAACACAATGATCTAAAACTTATGGGATGCAGCAAAAGCAGTTCTAAGAGGGAAGTTTATAGCTATACAATCCTACCTCAAGAAACAAGAAAATCTCAAATAAACAATCTAACCTTACACCTAAAGTAACTAGAGAAAGAAGAACAAACAAAACCCAAAGTTAGTAGAAGGAAAGAAATCATAAAGATCAGAGCAGAAATAAATGAAGTAGAAACAAAGAAAACAATAGCAAAGATCAATAAAGCTGAAAGCTGGTTCTTTGAGAAGATAAGCAAAATTGATAAACCTTTAGCCAGACTCATCAAGAAAAAGAGGGAGAAGACTCAAATCAATAAAAATAGAAATGAAAAAGGAGAAGTTACAAAAGACACCACAGAAATACAAAGCATCATAAGAGACTACTACAGGCAACTCTGTGCCAATAAAATGGACAACGTGGAAGAAATGGACAAATTCTTAGAAAGGTATAACGTGCCAAGACTGAACCAGGAAGAAATAGAAAATATGAACAGACCAATCACAAGTAATGAAATTGAAACTGTGATTAAAAATCTTCCAACAAACAAAAGTCCAGGACCAGATGGCTTCACAAGCAAATTCTACCAAACATTTAGAGAAGAGCTAACACCCATCTTTCTCAAATTCTTCCAAAAAATTTCAGAGGAAGGAAACTCCCAAACTCATTCTATGAGGCCACCGTCACCCTGACAAAGATACTACAAAAAAACTACTAGAGCCAATCAATGAGTTTGGTAAAGTTGCAGGACACAAAATTAATGCACAGAAATCTCCTGAATTCCTATACACTAACAATGAAAGATCAGAAAGAGAAATTAAGGAAACAATCCCATTCACCATTGCAACAACAACAACAAAATATCTAGGAATAAACCTACCTATGGAGGTAAAAGACCTGTACTCAGAAAACTATAAGGAATCAGACTCCCTGACTTCAGACTATACTCCAAAGCCACAGTAATCAAGACAATATGATACTGGCACAAAAACAGAAATACAGATCAATGGAACAGGATAGAAAGCCCAGAGATAAATCCCGCACATATAGTCAACTAATCTATGACAAAGGAGGCAAGGATATACAGTGGAGAAAAGACAGTCTCTTTAATGAGTGGTGCTGGGAAAACTGGACAGCTATATGTAACAGAATGAAATTAGAACACTCCCTAACACCATACACAAAAATAATCTAAAAATGGATTAAAAACCTAAATGTAAGACCGGACACTATAAAACTCTTAGAGGAAAACAGAGGAAGAACACTCTTTGACATAAATCACAGCAAGATCTTTTTTTGACCCACCTCCTAGAGTTAGGCAAATAAAAACAAAAATAAACAAATGGGACCTAATGAAACTTAAAAGCTTTTGCACAGCAAAGGAAACTATAAACAAGACGAAAAGACAACCCTCAGAATGGGAGAAAATATTTGCAAATGAATCAATGGACAAAGGATCAATCTTCAAAATATATAAACATTTCATGCAGCTCAATATTAAAAAAACAAACAACCCAATCCAAAAACGGGCAGAAAACCTAAATAGACATTTCTCCAAGGAAGACATACAGATGGCCAAGAAACACATGAAAAGCTGTTCAACATCACTAATTATTAGAGAAATGCAAATCAAAACTACAATGAGGTATCACCTCACACCAGTTAGAATGGGCATTATCAGAAAATCTACAAACAATAAATGCTGGAGAGAGTGTGGAGAAAAGGGAACCCTCTTGCACTGTTGGTGGGAATGTAAAGTGATACAGCCACTATGGAGAACAGTATGGAGGTTCCTTAAAAAACTACAAATAGAATTACCATATGACCCAGCAAACCCACTACTGGGCATATACCCAGAGAAAACCATAATGCAAAAAGATACATGCACCCCAATGTTCACTGCAGCACTATTTACAATAGCCACGTCATGGAAGCAACCTAAATGCCCATCAACAGACGAATGGATAAAGAAGATGTGGTACATATATATAATGGAATATTACTCAGCCATAAAAAGGAACTAAATTGGGTCATTTGTAGAGATGTGGATGGACCTAGAGACTGTCATACAGAGTGAAGTAAGTCACAAAGAGAAAAACTAATATCGAATATTAATGCATATATGTGGAATCTAGAAAAATGGTACAGATGAACCGGTTTTCAAGGCAGAAATAGAGACACAGATGTTAGAGAACAAACCTATGGACACCAAGGGGGGAAAGCAGGGGGTGGTGGTGGTGGTGTGATGAATTGGGAGATTGGGATTGACATGTATACACTAATATGTATAAAAGAGATAACTAATACGAACCTGCTGTATAAAAAATAAAAGCATCAGCTCTGATTTCACTACTGATACTACCTATAAAATAGATAACTAATGAGAGCCTACTGTATAGCACAGGGAACTCTACTCAATGCTCTGTGGTGACCTAAATGGGAAAGCAATCTAAAATAGAGGGGATGTATGTATACATAGAGCTGATTCACTTTGCTGTACAGTAGAAACTAACACAACATTGTAAAGCAACTATACTCCAATAAAAATTTTAAAAATAATGATAAAATTTTAAAAATTGTGGGTGATTAGTTGCCAAACATTGGGAAGAAGTTGACACCAATTTTTAAACGGGAAAGTGACATCACTGTAATAAGTGTAAGTCATAGCCTTCCTACATTGTTTCAAAATATTTGAACAAGGATCTCCAGGTGGCTATTCTATCTAGGAATTTATGCTAAATACCTGTAGCTTGTGTGCCTGCTTAAACAGTCAACTGAATACTGATGTGGAAGAAATTTCTATTCAACTAACTAGTTATAAAGGCTGTTTCAATGTACACTGTACTGACTAAAAAATGTAGGACAATCCTTTAACTTAGAATTTATGATTCTGACAATATGTTGGAGTAATTTTTCTTATGAAAGCACATCTCACATTTCTGAGATGATGAGTCTGTGGGAGTAAATGGTTTGAAATATGTTCAACCGAGATAGGACTTCTAAAGATTATATTTACTGCACAAAACCATATATACATTGCATGGAAGAAAACATGGGGTTGGAATGAAAGTAGCTATTTACCTCTATGACTATGGCTGTATATTCACAGGTAGAAAACATGTACAAATACTACATGTAGTAAAAGAGCACTTCTGAGTTCATGTACTAGGGAACCATAAACAATAGTCACTATGCTCTAAGCGTCCTCTATCAATATCCACCGTAATGGAAAATGCTAGAGTAGCATTTCAGATTACTAACAGGAAGAGGAGAACCCTGAAACCTATCATTCAGACGTCTGATGACAGCTCCAATGCAAGATGGCACTGAAAAATTTACACTGAGGAAGGGTTCATGTGTGAATGAAGGAGAATTATTCTCTGGGCTATTTTTTCAAATTCCATTTTCCTTCATGTGTCTGTTCATTAGCACTTCTTTCAAGGATATTCCACTGGTTGAGTCAATGATTTGGGGTCTATATTCCACTAACATTAAATAATGCCTTAGTTTCATGAGTATGAAATAATTCAAACAGTAAGAATCTAAAATAAATATACTTAGGCAGCACAGTACAGGATATTTAATAAGCATCAGTATTTATTATGGTAGGAAGCAGAATTTTTGTTACATCACACCTTTTGTTACATAGCCAAATTTAGCCAATATGAAGTCCTATAAAATGGCAAAGATATAAAAAAAAGTCAGTAGTTCACTAATTAAAAAGTCAATTATATGTCACTGTTTCATATCAGGTTAATTACTTCATTTACATTTTTGGAATTTTAAAGTAGTGCATGAAAGGTGACAGATTGACAGCACTGCAGACTGAAATTCTTACGCTATTTTCCTGAGTGTTAATAATATAAAAGGCGATATACAAAACAGAATTACACATAGGTTTTATCTAATGAGGTTACAAATGAAATACACATGGTATGGAAATAGAAGAACAAGAGAGATGCTTTCAGAAAAACTACTGAAGAAGTAAGGTGAAAGGGAAATGGTCAAGTGGTAGATACTTTGATGTTGTTCTTCTAGGCATATATGTATGAAAGAATAGAGGTCAAACATCAACAAAACATCATTGTGTCTGAGGGGAAGAGAGTCAATGCCATTCAAAATAAGTTATAAGAAGAAACTTTGAGTGAAAGAAAAATGAAGTGACTCCTTGTGGGGAAGGTTACCATAATCAGGATTGTAATAAGGGGAGGGTGGGGAGGAGGTGATAGTATCACAGAGCACAAAAAAAGACAATGAACAGGAATGAGGAACAAATGTTGCATTTCCATAGTTCTGATCCTAACCCACTTCCACAAGAATGCAACTTGCTACTCCTTACTGTGGGTGTCATGATGAAATCTACCATACTACTTTCTGTCACTAACTTGTCAGAAAAAGCAAAGCTTCTCTAAGTCTGTCTGTTCCCACACAACCACAAGCACGTACTACGGTCTATTAGTCCTTTTCCTCCCCAAACAGAAAGGACAATAAACTCGTTGCTGAATTTTTTAGTACTTGAATTAAACATTTCTAGAAGTTAATCTGACATTGTTGCCACTTTTTATTGTCTGTGGCAGTGGGTGAGTTAGGCCCTAATGCCTTAAAACTTACATTCTGATAGTAATGGACACAATGCAATTATATCTTATGGTCTTTTGTATAAAAGAATGAATTTACAAGTAGCATCATGTTTACTGAAACCAGTTTAAATAGTAATTACTACTGACGTGACTCTACCTATAACATAGAAGAAAAGAATGAAAAGAATGAAAAGTTGTCAGGGACATTAGAAACTATCTAGTCCAATTCATTTTCATACAGATGAGAAAACAGGTGTAATGACTTAAATGACACCTCCAGTTTCACAGACACAGGATAAACCCAGCTGTAACTCCAAGTCCCACAACTGATAATGCCTCCTTTACTCTTTACCACGTGCCCTCAGTTCCTTGATGGTGAGTCCCACTGCTTTGCTTCCTTGTAATACTATAGGTTCCAAAGTGACATACCATTATGCAAGTTTTGGGGTTGACAGGTCACCAAGGTGATTTGTACACATAAACTGCTTTAATTCTGTGGACTAAATGGCTGTTTTGTTCTCTTTCTGATCAATTTGGCAGGTAAAGTCAGTCAAACTTGTTTCTTCATGTAGACACTGCCTTACTATGGAAATGAATGTGGAAACATTCATCTTTGTCAGAAATTATGTCAAATTATTCAAATTTATTGGTGAACTACAGCAAACATCCCCGCTGATAAACATCTCAGTCATATGTCTTTTAGAGAACACTTATGGTTCTGAAAAGATGACATTACAGTGAGCTTTCCCATTCTGAAGCAAAGATGTTTGGAGAGAAAATGGGGTCTGTTATCAAGATAACAGTTTTGTTAAAATCATAAAAAATTCCAAAGATGTCCAGCACTGTAAGTATTAAAACGTATTCCTTCAGGTAGCGTTGCTATTGCTTTCTCCTCTCCTTGTTATGGTCCTCTTTTAAGACCCTTAGGAAGCTGTCTCTAAGACTCTGTCAGTTTCTCTCTTTTCCATAGACACATTGCGGCCTTCACATTAACACTGCTTCTCTGCCTTGAGGTAATAAACGATTAGCTACAGCACAGTGGTGTGATGTTCATGTTATTCTTTGCTGTACTACACCCGACCAATGTCTCAAAAATTAATGCAAGTATATCAGGATCTGAAATTAACTTTTTATAGCCAAAAGCAACGTCCTGCTAGGAGGAGAAAAACCTATTATAACTGGGCTGGCATCTGATTGCCCGTAGATGGTGAGTACCAGGAAAATAACACTTCAAATTATAAAATGTTGAATATAACAAAAGCTGCCCCATATTGATTAATCAGTGTTTTGTTTATGAACTGATAAGGTCTAACTAGGTGGTACCTATTCTTTGTAAGTGTCAGATCTATTACTAAAGATCAGAGATGAACCTAAATTAGCTAATGTTCTAATGATGTTATACAGAAATAATTATAAAAAGAAAAATACTTGTATGAAAAATAAAGACAATATTTCTCTCTGAACCGTGCATTAACCTTGAAAGTTTTGTTCCTAAAAAATTACATAAAACTAGTCACAATTTATTTAAACGTATACATTATTCAATAAACACTATCAAGAAATCACTTCGGATATAAGAAAAAAATCAGCCTAGAATAATGCACGTATCCATTTCTACTTAAAACATTTTTAATAATTTCTCATTAAAATACTCATTTAGAATAAACCAATTTGGGGTGCCATAAAGCAAAGGTATTTTACAAATTTTATTCAAAACTGCCCATGTGCTTATGTTCAGATGTTTTACCGGTGTTCAGACCAAGTATAGTTCACTATACTAGCAATATTTTTTGTTCCTTTTTGGTTAGGATGTAAAACATATGCCATGAGAACACTAAAATCTGTAAAAATACTTTATCCTAATTACTCATGTTAAAAATCAATATCATTAGCTAATAAAAACAAGGCATGATTTAACTGCATATTTTCATATATATAACATACGGCTATAACTCTAGAGGAGATGAATAAGAAATTTCACCAGTTCTCTTACAGATCTGATTAATGAGGAGAACAGGAATAAACAGTTTTCTGTATTCTATAGGCTACTGATTGCTTTGCAGGGGGTGTGAGGAAGACAGGGAAGAGAGAGTTTTATTTTAAAAAATAACATAACAAAGTCATTAATGTTCTTAGAGATTCCAGGTAGTTCCGTAGTTTGAAACATGAATATTTAAGTCTGGAATGGATGTTAAGATTCTAAAAAATGAATAGAATATTTATATTTTTAAGTAGATCAAACTATACTGCCAATTGAAAAAGGTTAGTTAATTATGTCATCACTTTATTATCAACTAGTAACCACTGCTCTAATCTATAAATATAGTTATGAATGGTAGCATACCCAGTTTTCCTCTACTCATTTGCAAGTGATGAGCTGAAACAGAAGATTAAATACACTCCTTAAAATAGTTTGGAAGAATTGCAGGTCACTTTTGAATTAAGTACATGCCTGAAAATTACAAATAGGATCACTGGAATTTATATAAGCAAAAATGTACAAATTATTGCTATCTGCGGTCTTTATTACTATGCTTTGCTTATCTTTCTCTTGACCTTTATCCAAATGAATCACACTAACTCTCGAATGCTTTCTCTCACTTGATTTCTAAAGCTGTTCATCACACTTGCTGGCTAGAAGCACAGCTGGCAAGGGATCTAAACCTCATCACTGGGCAAACTTGCCCTTCTGGTTTTGCCAAGAATGACATTTCCAATGGAAAAAAAAGTTACTGTATGGGACACTGGATACAGTATTTGTTTGTGAGAACCAAGAGCTCCACCCTCTTTGCTAGCACTACATATAGGCATTAGAAATAAGACCAAAACAACAAAGAATTAAATAGCCTAGAGTTCTGTAAATTCAATTATTAAAGTAGGAGCACAGAAATCAGCTGAGTATTTTTACTCATTTCCTGAAGAAAGATGCAACTGAGGATAAGCAGTGCCCCCTAGTGTCAATAACCACAGACAATAAAAGCTAAAGGAAAGTTGCTAATGTTAACTGAACTAAAATTATTAAAAATATATGCATGTAATAAATTATAAATCCATTCGTTATTCAAATTTTAAAATTTACTTGTATATAAAGTCATACCAAATAATCATTTATTTAATGGTGATCTGCTCAGGAATGTGTGTTCACAGGAACACACACACACACACACACACACACACACACACACACACACACACACACACACACACACACACACACACACACACTGTACGCAGACTGACATGGCCAAGATGTCTTTAATGTTCCAGGCAGCTCAGAAAAAATATTCCACCCAGCACAGCAGGCCATGCATGAAGCGGGTGTCAGCAAGCCCAGCAGAATCACTCACTGTGAAGATGTCTAATAGGAACTGCTGAATACACAATACAGGCAGCATGGCCTGAATGGCTAGAATGGAGTGGCAAGGACAGAGTCCGAAGGTTTCAAATCCATCCGAAATTGTAATTAAACCTGTAATGAGTATTTAAACATTTCTCTCTCTTTTTTTTTTTTTGGTAATAAGAGGCCAGTATAATTAGCCTATATTAGAGAGTGATTTTGAAAACACTGTAACTTTTACTGTGCAATTTGTGAATACTGGATCCTAAATTTTAAATACAAATAAATAAAATACACAACTGTCGTTAGAAGAAAATGCAACATACAAAATTCAAATACTAAAAAAATATTACATAGATTTTATGGCAATTCAGTTGGGAAATTTTTCTGACATAATCTATAAGAAAACTAAAAAGTTATAATAAGACCAGTGAGGCATCTATAGAGTGACATATGTGACAAAAAGGTAAAGTCAGGTTTTCATTTTATAAAATACTGTCTAGGTCACTAATTTACTATCAGCAATTTTTGTCATAGAACTCATAAGTGGTGACCAAAAAAAAAAAAAAAAGAAAAATGACAAGAAAAAGGAAAAGGAGAGGAAAAGAAAGCACCCATAAAATAAAAATGATAAACAAGAAAGAAAAACTCTAGGACTAGGTTATATGTCTCAAAGAAACTACTAATAAAAAACAAATTAATAAAAAACATATTGCATAATTTCATTTGAATAAAAGTACGAGGCAAAAAAAAGTTCCAGGCTATTTAAAACATGCATTTATACAGGAAACCATTTGTTAACTACTTTTCTGCATAAGCCAATAATGCATATACTATTAGCTTTGCATTTTAAAAAGCAAGGAACATAATTAGGCTTTTATGAAAAGCTTCCAATGAGCATTTAAATTGCTTCATCTTTAAAATGAGGAAGGTGCAAATGCAGTTGTTTATTAGGCATAAACTCAATGTCCAAATGGTAAGCATAGATAGGTATGTAGGACTTTTACAATAACTTCTAGTTAAAACAGAAGCTGACACTTCAAAACTATTTAAATTTAGAAAACAAGTTCTAGAATTCCCACTACTGAGTTTTTCTAAAAGTTTAATAACTTTGGCAGGACTGTTAAAATCTTGAATGATTAAAAAACAAAAATAACCTTCTTAATCGTCCCAGTATTTAGGTAACATTATCAAGGATATAAATGCAGATGGATGTATCTATGTCCATGTTAATTGTATTAATACCTATTTTGTTGCATCAAAAAAGTATGAGTTATTTCTCAGATAATTTTCCACAAGAAATGAAATTTTACCCTTTAGCAGTAAAAATAGGTACCTGCTTAGACACCAAAGCTGCGTGTCTAATTGTAAGGGGAGAGGCCTTATTTTTAATTTGCCAGAACACTTGCACAACACGCTATTGCAATGGACTCCAAGCATCAAGTAATTTCCTGTAAATCTCCAACAGGCAAAAATATTATTTTAGGAAGCTGTGCTCTTTTACCTCTTTTACAAATTTTTGTTTTCATGGCTACTTAGAGTTTCATCTTTAATTCAACTCTAGAATATCTGGTGATTGTTACTGATGTAGATGTAAAGTAATACGAGATTTTCAACCCCATCCCAGAGCTCACCTATATTACTTGCCAAAAGACCCAAGAAAAAGAGGGAGATAAGTTCTAAAGATTAAGAGATAATGGAACACTGTTAAGGAAAGCTTCCATTTTTGGAGATAAAAGTTAGGAAATTTTTAGACTGAACCCAGAGCATTTCTATATGTGTTGATTTTGGGAATGTTTGAATAAATGTCCAGGGCCAGGTTTTTCTTGTTGTAGAAAAAGGAAAAGGTAAGTAGGTCCATGCCTGTTGCATGAAAAAGATGCTGGGTTAGGAGTAGGAAGGCTGTAAGGCTAGGTTCATACACAGCCGGATACAAATAGTGATTAGGAGCTGTTATTATTCCCACAAGGTTAAAAGAAATGGAAAAGGTCTGCAATCCATGTACTCTATTACCAGCATTAACATGCCCATGATTACATTTGATTCCTTTATAGAACATCTCATAAAAGAATTTGGAAATACGCGTACACAGACACCAACACAAAGATAAATTTTAAAATGTGAGCTTTTAGCTTTAGCTTCTTAATTAGCTTTAGCTTCTTAAAGCCTACATAAAAATGTTCAAATACAAATTTTCTTTTGCATATGAGTTCTAAACAACTACAAATGAGAAGCTTCTTGTAAAGCGTTTAGAGGCAGAAAAAGAGTATAAAAGATAATTTCAAAGGAAGGTATTTCCTTAACATGTGTATTCATTCTAGTATCTAACAATAAATATCTCTTCATGCATGTGGCATCTGTAAAGATTACTCAGTAAGAGTTTCCACATACTTAAACAATCATATACATATGTATCAAATAATTGAGCATAACAAATTTTTAATCAACTCTCCTTATAACCAAAACCATTTTTTTCCAGATGATAAAGCAAAACTGTACTATACTCTCAGGAACGATTTGATATTATTAAAAGTTAGAAAAAACAAAAAGATCATAAAACAAATATTAGTCTTTTGACATAATTTCTTTAGCCACACGTATTTTAAATATCATTTAGAAATGCTCATTTTTGCCAGCCGTGGTTAGTACTTGCTTATTAACCAATATATGTTGTCCATTTATATCATCTTGGGCCAGGAGTGA
Source organism: Stenella coeruleoalba (assembly GCF_951394435.1). Taxonomy (NCBI): domain Eukaryota; kingdom Metazoa; phylum Chordata; class Mammalia; order Artiodactyla; family Delphinidae; genus Stenella; species Stenella coeruleoalba. The sequence continues at coordinate 75,132,861 of NC_137148.1, forward strand.
GGAAGTGTAAGAGAAAGGTAGTAAACTATTATTTTATTCAGAAATTATAGAATCTTTTATTTATGTTTTGTTCCTTAGAGAGGTAACATTTTTGCCTAAAACAAAGTATATCTTATTTCACTGATATTTTATAATTATTTTATTATGTTGAGAAATCTGCAACTTTTATGTATATTGAGAGTTAAAAATCATAGGTACAATTAAAACCTAAGTTTCAAGCAACCAGAGATATAATAATATCATATACAGTGACAGGAAATTTACAAGCACATCGTTAATGATGAAATATCAAATTCTGTTCATTAACTGAACAAAAATACATTTTTGAGATTTTATGAAGAGGTCTATCTTTACTATATAACTAATGATTAATGATTTTTACTACAAAATTATTGTGGTGTTATTAGAAATTCTCCAATTCACAATATGCTACATTAGAAACATGGTAACTTCGAGCAATCACCAATAAATATACAATGCTTTGTCAAAGGGAAATAGTAAGAAGAGGACTGAAATCATTGTACCCTTGCTTCTATGACTTAAAAATTTTTATTCCTACATTTGAAAATCCATTAGTTTGAAAGCTTTTTAGCAATTCCTTGCTTCCTCCTTAGACATGGGAAAAAGTAATGGATTTCACTGGACAACTTTTTACCAGCTATTTCACCGTCTTTATGTTTCCCAGCACCTTACTGCAAAGTTCCCCTGCACCCCCCCTGCTCCCCGCTCCCCCAGTTTCCCCAGAAATGTTTTAGAGTCTGAGCACAGTGAACATACTTCGGACTCAGAACTCCATATCCCTTCCTGCAAGGAGCTGTCTGGAGAACTTTTCTAGTCTGAGATCCTGGATATTACCTGAGAAATAATAATTTAAAAAAAGTGGGCATCATACTATATCCTGATAATTACACAGAGGCCAATATCCTTTTTTTCCCCCACCAAATACTGAAATATATTTCTTCAATTTGAGTCCATACAAGAAGCTGATTATGTAGTGTAAATTTAGGAGGAAGAAATATAGCAATTGTGACTGAACTATAGAGCAGAAAGCCTGTCCAGCTCAAGTGTGTATTTATACTTATTCGTAGTTGCTCATGGTCACTTGTATTTGGGGTTGTCATTCAGTTCTATAAGGGGTTTTCAATGGATCTACTGTAGCACCGTACACTTGTTGGTTGTATGCAGTCAATGGTTCTTCAACATAGCTCAGCAAAAGCACTTTTCAGCATGTGAATTAGCTTGTTTGATCATGGGTCACTGTGAAATATAGACTCTTCAGACTTCTGAGGTAAAAGAGCTCTCCTCCACTCATGAGATTATTTTACATCTAGCAGGAGCTTAAGATATATACTCACTCATTCAGATATGCAAATTCAGCCATCAGAGACAAGTAAATTATGCAAGATGATGCACATTTCATTTTAGCTAGAAAAAAATGTGCAAACACTATACAATTCCATTTCAGAGAGCTATACTTGCACCAAGTTGAGATGCACCGAACAAAAGTTGCAATGTAATATATCCATGTTTCCACAGATTGGATTCAGTTTTGAAGAGCTGTTTTACATTTACTTGAAGAGGTTTTACATTTCAATACTTTTACATGCCTTTTTCATAGGTATTTTCACAAATTATTTTCCCAAACTACCAAACTTGTATTCAACTTTCAGAAAATAATTACATCACTATTTTATAAGTACGTTTTTCATATTTGTATGATTCATATACAAATATGATTAACATTTTAGACATTCTAGTTAAGCTCCAATCATCCACAAATCTAATTTTTCCAATATAAGGCCTTACTTTCCAATATATGTTATTTATATCAATAATAAGTCTGTTTACCAACACTTCTACTTGCTGAATAAATTTCATGTAACTCGTGTATATCCCTCATTAACGCTATAGCTTTTAGAGGACACCTTTAAAGGAGCAAATGACATCGTCTAACAACTTGACGCAGTTATTGCCCTTGTATAATACACATTTAATTCGCTCCACGTTTAATTTTAAAGCATGAATTCTAGAATTTGTGAAGCAAACAAAAGAAATATGATTCCTAATATTTTACTATCAAATTTTACAAAACAGAATTATTAAAAGCAGATAAAGGTTTCTGTGGCTTATGATATGCTGAGTGATGCCACAGCAATACAACTGAGTGAAATAACTGATGTGATGTTTTTCTGTTCAATTTCATCTCTATACTTTAACAATATTCAGAAATAGTGACCTGTTTAATGAAAATAAAAGAGTATATATGAAAATGTCCTGATTTGCAGTGACTGTTACTAAATATGCTCTCTGAAACCATTAAGGAATTGTAATTACCAACAGCACAATAATCAAATTCAGCCATGACACATTTCTAAATCTTTGCCAAAAGTAAACCTTCTTATAAATTCACATAGGCTTTGATGAAATAGCAAGCTGGTCGGGAGGAGGATATTGCCCTGCATCTTGACAGAAGCCTACGTTTGTCTCATCAGTTCCTCATGAAAGATGTAGTAAATAGGTTGGGGGTAATGGGTATTTTCTTGATAATTAGCTGTGTAGGCAAATATGTTCTTTGGCAGACAATATAAATGTTGATTTAAGGACCAGCCAATAAAAAGCGCTAAACTGCAAAACACTCACTGCTCAATTTCTCACAGATTTGGTTGAAGACTTAATCCTAAAACTTAGGTTTCCATTATTACCAAATAACACACTACTACGAAAGTTATGATATAATGAAATATATTTCACTCATACTTCCTATGTAGCTGCTTAATAATTTCCACATTTGACAAGTTTATACTATTCAGATTAACATAACTAATAATGATGAATAGTAACAGACAAGTCATTGTGGACCACCGTTTTGTAGTGAAACTTATAAAACTCCTTATTTTCTTAAACAGAGAAAGCAATGCATTTCCACTGAAACTAAGGCATCTATAAAGCTAGTACAGATAAGCGGTAACCTATCATAAACACCAGTAAATTTTAGTTTATGTCTAGGTTTAAGAGATCATCTTTAAAGAAAATGGTTTTAAGCTGGAAGCGAGATACTCTGTTTTAAAAACAAAAATAGCACAAGATAAGTGGCATATACTCTGGCAATTTTCTTTAACGCAGCTTTTTCAAATATAATCTAGTCTACAGTGCACTCAAACTGCAGAAATATCCAAATTAGGAAAGAAAGAAAAGAGATACTTATCCTTGCAAAAAGGCCCTATACTCAAAGGAACATCTGAATAAAATTGAGACATCTGCAGTAAAGTTTTACCTTCTCCCTAGAATGTTTGAGATGAACTCAGTGTAACACTGTCTTACAAGAAAAGACAAAGTGATCAATGCAAGAACATATCAGGCTGCCTTGGACAGGCCAATCAATGCAAGAAAGAACCTTGCCCAGGGCCTTATGCAAATAGAAGCACGTCCTGCAACCTAGGGAGGGAACATGCGCAATAGATCAATTGGATCTGAAAAACCTTACAGCTATATCAGCTTCAGACAGTAAATATATACTGATGAATACCTCACACTTCCTGCTAATTCTTAAAATGTGTTTTCATGAGCTAAGGAGAATTCTTAAAATGGGTTATTTTTAAGAGCTAAAAACTCCTTCTGGGAGTGCAGCAAAGGGGAAGAAAACATCATGGGAGAAACACTCAGCATTACTTTTAAGGGTGTGCAAATAAAATTTTGGTATCTTAAAATTTCCTGGCATAGTTGAATTTTGCTGACATTTCAGAAGGTCAATTTTTTTGTATGTTTGCATTCATGAGCAGGAAATAAAAATCTAGAAAAAGCAAATACTGTTCTTGAACAGGGAATAAATGAAATGTTGTAAGAGAAATAATTCAAGATATAAAATTATAGTCATCATTCTCAGACTAAAAACTCACCCAGTCACCAGAAATTATTCTCCATGGTGGCTACCCTATTGATATAGGAGCGGTTTGTCTTTTGAAGTTAGTATCTGTATCTCCAAAATCACTCTAAAATCTGATTAGAATGCATAATAAGCTCAAGGGCTACTTAGTACACAAAGCTCTGTCCCTGTCAAATGGTCTTGAAGGCAAGTCAGATGCTTTATAAGGCTACATCAAAAACACTCAATTATCAGGTCTTCAAAGGACTACTTGAGTGCAAAATTATTTCCTAAATGTTCTCATTTTTTGTTTTTTTTTTAAACCTGTTTCTTCTTATGAATTTCACATTTAAAAAAAGTCTTTCATAACTTAAAAGAAGTTAAAAATTATATTTTAAATAGGAATTATAATGGCAGCAACTATAATATAGATACTGCCAAGCAAATAAGAAAAATTCTGTAAATATGTACTAATACATTTACTTTGTCTTCTACTTTGGAATTTTAAATTAAAAATTTTAGCTGTAGATGCATTTTCTATCAGGTATGTAGCAAATATTTCTAATACTAAAAATAAAATATACAATTTTCTTTTAGCTATTGATATATGAACTTTCCCTGGCAAAATACTACATAAAATATGAAAATCAGACATCTATTATATAAAGTTCACTATTTAAAGCTGTTTATTTAGCTGTTAAAAGGACACAGATATCTTAAGACACTGGTTTATTTAGCCAATGGAGGGAAATATGAGACTATACAGGATAAACATAGCTCACTTTTTTCTTTTTCACATTTCTAGTGTGTTCTACACTGGTAAAATGGTTATTTTCAGCTTACTTTAAAAAGATTTTTTTCCCTAAAGTATAACTAAATCTATCATTCATTTGTTTGATCCTCTTTACTTAGACCTAAAGCTTTAAAAAAACTTTACTATTTACATGGAGAAAGCATAAAATCAAAGCAATATAAAACTCTCATAACTTTTCAAGTATTAGGTATCAGATGAAATGCTTATAATAAATCAGAAAGGCATGAAGTAGCAGGTTAATTATAGGGACTCAAATGTTTCCTTTTCCAATTTTAATTCCAAATATAAGAATTTTGAGTGGTCTGATATTCACAGTAAAATGTAAACTCCAATTTGCAGTAAGTAAAATATAAAGGACCAAGCAACTATGGTTTCACTTTTTGTTACAATATTTCAATTGTTATATTTTCTCCAATATGTAGGAAAAACTGTAGAAAAACAATTTTAGAGTATTATCACCAAGTATTTGATATGTGTTGACTTTGTGATAGCCACTGAATAATGAAATTCTATCCTTGCTGATATAAATCTGCACAATATGTGTGCTTTTTGCTTTTAAAAGTATATTCTCAATTTTAAAAGTATGTCAGGTAAGATATTCAGTTTACCAAAGAGGTTTGTGCTTTAAAATATAAATAGAGAATTTCTTTAAATGAAAACTTCCTTCATTAATTAAAACATTTAATTTATCAGAAAAATATTTCATGCAGTTTCCCAAAACCAATCAGAGGAAAGAGTGTTTCTTGGGCAAAATCATTGATTCTGAGATTGGATTTCTATTGCAAACTGAATGAATTTCAATTCTGACCCATCTTCGTTGTGCAACTTGGCACAAGTTCCTCAACCTTTCTGACTCCTTCATCTGTAAAACAGGGCTAATAACACACCTACTTAATAAAGTTAAACGTAAGTTGTACAATGCTTAGCTAAAACAATGTTTAATGACCAAATCTAGTAGTACCCTAAACTCTCTTCTGAATGGCAGTATGCATAACGGTTATGAGCATGGCTTTGGACCCAGAAAGCCTAGGTTTAAATTCTGGCTCCATCACTTAGTGGCTTGTAATCTTAGTACTTAATATTTTGCTGCCTCCGTTTCCTCACATGTAACTGAGGATTATAATAATACTTACACCATAAGGATTACATGAATTAATATTTATAAAGAACTTAAAACAATGTCTGGTACTTGGTAGGTGTTATGTTATATAGCTGTCACTTCCAGGTGTAACTTATAGATGTGGACAACATGAAGGAACAAACACTGATAGCAGAGATTGTTCCAGGAAGACTTGAAAGGTCAATTCTATTTAGTTGGTATTAGAAGACAGCTGTCTATTTCCAGCATGGAATGAGTTGCAAAGAAGAGCCAACCAGGGGCCTGGCCAAGGAAACTCATCTGTTTTCCAGATTTTCGTAGTGTTTTCAATTTTTCTGCTTTAACTGAATTTCCAGAACACCACATCAAAACATACTCAAAATTTAAATAAAAATGATTTGGGGATTTCCTGTTATTTTAAATTTTCCACACCTTTTCTCCCCTTCCTTAGTTTAGGTAATTAAGAACTGATTAAAACAGAAAGTCTGCTTGGAAGGCACAAAAAAGAATAAGCAGTAAACAGGCTAGAGAATAAAAACTAAACAATCATGTAATTCAACAGAGAAATATAGAATTGAATCCTGAAATACATGAAAGACCAGGAGATTGTTTTAGAGATAAGAGTCACCATAGTTAGTATAATAAAACGTTTACTCTGCATAGGTACTTGATGAGAGGAGAAATAAACAAAAACTCACTGTGACAAAGCGAGAGGTCACACTTTTAAAGGGGGAAAATATATATGTTTCTCACCTGTAAAATGGGGATGATAACAGTACTTATACAGTTATGATGATTAAATGAGATAAAGTATAGTTATATAAAGTACATGCTTAGGACAGTGCCTGGTACACAGTAAGTATCATTTAATTTAAGCATTAGTGTTGCTGCTGATGAATATGATGATGATGTCACTCCTTCTGATTTGCAAGACACTCATAAATACTAGTTCCATTTAAAATGTTCACTTTCAAAGACACTGCTATGAATTGCTTAGAACTGTTCTTGACCCCGCCATGCCTTAGGCCCCTATGGCTGTCTGACAGATGAAATGGATTCTATGGTAATAGTAATAACAGGGTTCTATTAGAGTAAGACAGGTCTCTAACACAGCAATCAGATATAAAGGTATCTGTTCTGCTTAAGAGTCTATTGTAAGATGTTAGAGAAAACACAAGTGTCATCAAATGTTAAGGTTTATAATATGCTAAAGAAAACTAATATATTACTACATATTTAATGTTTGGACATAAATATAAATATATTTAATATTTCAATAGACGCCCTAAAAATGTGTAACAGTAAACAAAACTGAAAAATGTAAGGCTGAGCCTGTAACAGTGGTAGAAACTACTATTACATTATTAATGGTACTGGAACTAGGAATCTTTTTCCTGAGGTAAATTGAGCAGTAATACTACAAAGGCAATTACATAGGCTAGGGATCTCATATTATATTACAATTTATAGGACACCACTTTACAGAGAAAGTTAAGGTTTCTTTGTTGTTAGCAGACGGGCTATTGGATACATTTAGAAATTCAACATTTATAATTATAAAGCAACCCCTGACGCCTTATAACTGGAGAGAAGTCAAGATAGGAAATTTCTACTGGAGGAGAAAGCTGAGTGTGCTCTATCTTTCTGCCCAGTGCCTCTCTTTTAGAAAGATAAACGTCAAATTTTTCTTCTAATTCAGATGTCTGATTAATGTGGTAAAGAAATCTGAAGATAGATGTTAGAAGTTAGATATCAAGATTTATGGATATTTAGACATAAGCTAGGTATGTTAGAAGTTAGGACACTTTTTAATCATTTGACTCAATTATAAAATTGTCACTGAAATATTAAATAACAATTTTTTATTGTATTCTAATGTTCTTTAATAAACTTATTTGTGAGAAAAATTCAAATAAGGTATGGAAAACTAGGAAGAAATCTGAATACACTAATAAATATATAAATAGGCAAACTAATTTCTAGAGGGTATGAAATTTAACTTGTTCAATTTAATCACAGAAAACTAAATTTTGGGTTAGGGTTAGGTTTGGCTACTTCCCTTGATTCGAGATTTTAACATCTTAGTCAATTTTCTACATTCACTGATCAATTTTCATTAATGGTCCTTCCAAGTGTCCAAAACTTCAGGGTCACAAATTGTACCTCCTACACACTAAAGCACACTGGTGCTAAATGTCCTTGTTGGTCAGCTTTGTTCTCTTATCCACCTCACTTTGCTCTATTGTGTGGCTCTGTATACAAATGCCTAGATGCTACTTTCTTCATTCTGATCCAATACAGCACCATCTGAGATCTGCTTCTGACAACTTATGTATATATAAATCTAGGATCAAAATTATTTACTGCGTATTATTACAGGTCCAGCTGGGCTAGGCAGCATAGTAAGAACCAAAGAAAATAGTGGATTTATTATCTACCCTCTGCCTATTAAGAAAAGGATTCTGAGGTGACTTAAAGCAAAAGACAACTATGAACTAAGACACTCTTATAAGAGATTGAGGCTTGGAGTAACTAATGAAATGGAAAATTAGCCATAGTTCTAGGTTTACAGGAGACAAAGGTAAAAATGCACGATAAAGCTTTTATTTTCTGACCAAAAGAGATTATCACTTTATCAACAAAAATAATTCTTCCTATTACTTAACTCTAAGACAAATTTACTGTTTAGATCTTTACACTGGGGAGGTTAACCTCTTGGCTAAAATCCCACTTCACAATTACTATATTATTTTCTTTGTTTAATTGTGTTTCCTACTTAGAATATAACCTTGAAGCCAGGGATGTGTTTTAATTTGTTTCCCCAGTACTTGTACAGAGTGGGGTGTTCAACTGAATAAATATCTTTGATAGTGTTCTCAACCATTTCTTGTTTTGAGGGCATAATACTCATTCCTAACTCCAAGAAATAATATCTATAAAGTCAAACTGATGTGGTCCAGGTGGCTTTATTGTGATCTAAATTCATTCAATGAAGAAGTGTGGAAAACCTATAACTAAAAATATGAAGTGAGAAAAAAATAAGATACACACACACACACACACACACACACATTAAAAGTCCCCAACTCTAAAAGTTAAGATCACAGGAGCTTAGAAGAGTAGTATCCCTTTGTTTCCCTGGGCCCAAAGAAAGCATTAGACCCATAGTGTGATCATCTCACAGCCTAAGAGCAGGAAAAATGATACCTCTTCCTACTCCATCTCTTTTATTGCCATAGAAACCTGATAACCAGTGTACCAAGGATAAGCCCGAGGTATCTACATGACCTTAGAATACAGTATTTTACTCTATCTCGTTCTGACTTAAGTCAAATAAACTGAACTTCTGCCTTGATTCATCACTTTATAGTCCTTCTGATTTTTCTGCCTACTAGAGCCTCTTTCTTTCTCAAGAAAAGACCCATTTCTAAATCCCCAGCCAATGGTTGAAGCCTTAAACCTTGCCTGCTTTGTTCATCCTTTCCCCAGTGTTTAATCCTGTTTTGTTTTTTTACTTCCTTCCCTATAAGTCAGTGAGGTAGAGTCTGGCTCGGGAGAAGAGGTACTCTTAGAACCAATAACTATATTTTGTTTGCTCAGTTATCACCTAATGCGCCTTGATTTTCTGTTCCCTGCAACCAGATTATACCTCCCGATTCAAACCTGAGTTCACCATGCTCTACAGATACCTACCTAGTGATGGTTCACCTGCTATTCCCTCCAAATCCAAGCTCTCCAGCTGAATTAGCTCTTCTTGAACCCATCCTGAACTCTAGTAATGAGACCTTTGTCCAGATCTGGCTTCCATTCTGTCCTCTCAAGTTTTACCTTAATATAAATCTAGTATGCTTCAAGTCTGAGTCTACTTGGCTCCCCTGTGCTAATCTGAATAAATTATTGAATAAAAATTGAGGTCTAACTTCTAAGATAGATGTCAAATGGTTTTGATTACAAAATTTTTGTCTTCTAAGAGCTCTCTGCAATTTGCGGTGTCAAATCACAGGGGTCACTGTGGTTGGGAATCTCATATGGGGGAGTGCTTCCACTGAGTGATCATCATAAGGCTATAAGAATAGTAAAAACAGCTCCATTATTAAATGAAATGTATTTTTCTATAATCCCTCTTATAAAAGGCTTACAATAGTCAATCATGCTCTCATATCTGCAGTAAAATACGAAATCTCTCATTAAGATCTTTTATAAAACCAATGGAAAAAGAAATATTTCTTATAGAAAGATTTACATCTAACAAATTAATATATCAATTTCTATGGGTTCTCCTCAACATGTTATTGTGCTAATCTTAGCAGACAGTGATTTCCTGGCAGTCTTTTGTTGAATTAAGAGATAGAGTGCTCAATCTCTCAGCTGCAGTAAGATCTGGATGCAGTCCATCTACATGGATATTGAAAAACCTCCTTCAAAGGTAATTCCAATGGGGTAGTATGTATCCATTACTCTACAGAAAGATTCTATAAAAGATTAGTGAAATCTTTCTCCATTTCAGCTTTCTGAACAATCTGATCCTGGTGTGACTGAGAAATAAAACATTAAGGAGCACATTAGATCCTAAGTAGAAATGATCTATGAAGAATGGAAATAATTACAAGTAACATCATAATTAATGATGAAAAAAGTGAATGTTTTCTCCTTAAGATCAGGGACAAAAGGATGTCCACTCTAGCTACTTCTATCTATCACTATACTGGACAGGACAATTAGGCAAAAACAAACAAACAAACATCCAGATTTGAAAGGAAGAAGTAAAACTATTTTTATTCACAGATTATATGATCTTGAACATAGAAAACCCTAAGGAATTCATACATACACACACAAAAACTATTAAACTAATAAATGAATTCAATAAGATTGCAGGATACAAGATCAAGATACCAAAATCAATTGTGTTTTTATTTTTGGGTGGGGGGCTGCGTGGCATATGGGATCTTAGTTCTCTGACCAGGGATTGAACCCGTGCCCCCTGCAGTGGAAGCGCAGAGTCTTACCCACTGGACTGCCAGGGAAGTCCCTCAACTGTGTTTCTATACACTAGCAATGAACAATCTGAAAATAAATAATTTCACTTAGAAGAGCATCAAAAAGAATAAAATACTAAGGAATAAATTTAACTAAGCAAGTGTAAGACTTGTATACTGAAAACAAAAAAAAATTTGACAGAAGATAAATAAATAGAAATAAAACCCATGTTCACGGATTGGAAGACTTATTATTAAGATGGCAATATTCCCCAAATTGATCTACAGATTTAATTCCAATCAAAATCCCAGCTCCCATTTTTGCATAAATTGACAAATTGATCCTACAATATAAATGGAAATTCAAGGGACCTAGAATAGCCAAAGCAGTCTTTAAGAAGAAGAAGGAAGCTGGAGAATGCACACTTCTTGACTTCAAAACTTGCTACAAAGCTACAGTAATCAAGACAAGCGTGGTATTGTATAAAGATAGGCATATAGATCAATGGAATAGAATTAAGAGTCCAGAAACCAACCCTTATATTTATAGTCAAGGGAGCTAAGACAAATGGAATGGGAAAGAATAGTCTTACTGACAAAAGGTGCTGAGACAACTGAATATCTACATTTAAAAGAACTATGTTGGACTTCTACTTCATACAATGTACAAAAATTAACTCGAGTGACAAAAACTATATAAACTGGACTTCATCGGAATAAAACACTTCTGTACTTCAAAGGACATCATCAAGAAAGTGAAAATATAACCCACAGAATGGGAGAAAATATTTGCAAATCATGTATCTGATATTCATTGAAATAAAGTATTCAGAATATATAAAGAACTCTTACGATTCAACAGTAAAATGATAACATAATTTAAAAATGGACAAAGGGTTTTAACTGACATTTCTCCAAAAAAATACGCAAATGGCCAACAGCACATCAAAAGATGCTCAAAATCATTAGTCATAGAGAAATGCAAATAAAAGCCACAAGATACTATTTCACCTCAACTAGTATAGCAAAAGTAAAAAAGATAGACGATAACAAGTGTTGGTGAGTATAGAGAAATTAGAACCCTCTTATATTGCTGGTGAAATTTTAAGTATGGGGGTGATGGCTAATGGGTATGGAGTTTCTTTTGGGGTGACAAAAATGTTCTAAAGATTAGATAGTAGTGATGGTTGAACAATTCTGTGAATATACTTAAAACCATTGAATTGTACGCTTTAAAAAATGGATTTTTTGGTATGTGAATTATATCTCAATAAAGCTCAATAAATCTCAATGATATCTCATAAAGATATGAGATTGTAGCTCAAAAATTTTTTTAAAGTTAAAAAATGGAAACAAGCAAAAGTAAGCTAATCATTAAATAAAAAGTCATGTTCAACTCATGACTGAGGATAAAGAGGAGAGTGTCCCAGACTTATTTCATATACTGCCTTATAGTATTATGAGAAGGCATTATCACTTAGTTTAATAACTTTCCTCTTTGATTGAGAAGACTATACTTTGAAGAATGAGTCATAGAGAAGCAACCTTCTTGGTCAGGCTGTGGGTTGGGTACACCAGCAGAGAGGAGATTATAAGAAACTAATACCAGGAACAAAATGGGTAATACTATCTAATGTGAAAGAACTGATTAGGCAGAATTCCCAAATTAACCTATATTCAAATGGAGGATAGGATGAATGAATAAGTTTAATTAGTAAAAGAGTTACTGTTAAGGCTTAAACTCTATAAAATAGTCAATTAACTGTACAGATAATTTAAGAATGCTCGTGTTGTTGTAACATATATTGTTCCCAAATGTGTGATGGGGGGAATAAAAGGTATGTTAGACTCTTTATTCTCAAGTTTTTTCCAGATGATTTGAGCAAGATTCAGAGATCAAAGATAATTTAAAAACAAAACTGATTAGTAAAGTTTTAAATTGTGAAACATATAAATACTATAGAAAAAGGGGGAGTTAATTGAGAAAACTTTATGAAAAATCTAGTAAGAAGGAAAATTCTTTCACTTGGGAGAAACGGCATTAGCAAAAATGAGAATGAGCATACACTATGGGCATTTAGACTCATGATCAACAAACAATGATTTAATTCCTAATAACCAGGAATTTTATAAGTTAACCCTCAAACTCTACTTATATAAAGTGGGTACTTACAGAGGAGGACACACATAAGGAATGTGACCGAACTTATAATCTGTACAAATCAGAACTAATATTCAAACCCAGGTCATCTTCTTCCAAGTTTCATGTTCTCCTACTACACTGGGCTTGGAGGCCGGGGGTAAAGGTACAGTGAGATGGAACAATGGCAGTAAGGAAATTAGACTAGAACTGAAAGTTTCTATTGGGAAAAATATAGTTGGAAAGAGATAATCAGATTATACAGAAAGTCTTAAAGTGACATACAGGAGAGATGATGCAAGAGACAATAGGGAGCCAGTATGATTCTGGAATGGCATAGTAAAAAGGGGGTTTACATAGTACCGATCATGGTGTGGTATACAGGATGGAATGGAGAGAAAAGAGAGCCAGTAAGAAAATGGGTATAAGAGTTCAGTGATACTGTTGTGAAATGATGAAATTAACAGTGGGCACAGAGAGGAAAAGACATGATCAATATTTCAGAGAAAAAAAAACCTGACAAAATACATTGGTTGGTTAGATATGGGACAAAAGGAGAGGAGTTAACATAAAAACTAATAAACTGAATCATTCTTTTAAACAGTGAGATTTCCTAATACATATTAAAAATCATTTGAGTAAAAGTTAAAAAAAAATCAAACCTCAATACATAGGTAAATTGTGAAGCTTAAAAATCATATCTGTATATGTAACTCTTTCCTTTTAAAACTCTGATTTGAGTACTTCCCTGGTGGCGCAGTGGTTAAGAATCCACCTGCCAATGCAGGGGACACGGGTTCGATCCCTGGTCCGGGAAGATCCCACATGCCGTGAAGCAACTAAGCCCGTACACCACAACTACTGAGGCTGTGCTCTAGAGCCCACGAGCCACAACTACTGAGCCCACATGCCACAACTACTGAAGCCCGTGCACCTAGAGCCCGTGCTACGCAACGAGAAGCCACCACAATGAGAGGCCCACACACCATAACAAAGTAGTCCCCGCTCACTGCAACTAGAGAAAGCTGAGCGCAGCAACGAAGACCCAATGCAGCCAACAATAAATAAATAAATAAATGTATATTAAAAAACTCTGATTTGATATCTCATTTATTCTATTGACCACAATTATTAAATATCCAGTTATGCAAACATTTTCCCCAATATCTACATATCTGCATAATCATTGTTCATTACTTGTTATCTGTTGTGCTTGGATACCCTTCATATCCACTTCGACATGCTTCTGTAGGTGTGTACAGGGAAAGATATTACACCCTCTTCCTCTTTGTTCAGCTTTCCAGATCCAATGTCACTAAGCCATGTAAAATTTGTCTCCTAATGTCTAATGTGTGCTTCTTCTTTACCATTCCCACCACTTCTACGTTGGTAAAGCCTTTTATTGGATCTTACTTGGACTCTTGCAACTAACTCCTAAAATTACTGTTATCGCCAATCAACCAAAAGACAGTATCTATAGTATATGCAAAAAATTAAACAAAATTGAATATAGGAGGCAAAAATAATATAATCTCTGGTTTCTCTCTAAGGAGCATACAAAGTAGAGAAACTATATTGTTTTCATATAAAACAACTAGAGGGCTTCCCTGGTGGCGCAGTGGTTGAGAGTCTGCCTGCCGATGAATGGGACACGGGTTCGTGCCCCGGTCCGGGAGGATCCCACATGCCGCGGAGCGGCTGGGCCCGTGAGCCATGGCCGCTGAGCCTGCGCGTCCGGAGCCTGTGCTCCGCAGCGGGAGAGGCCACAGCAGTGAGAGGCCCGCGTAACGGCGGAAAAAAAAAAAAAAAAAAAAAAACTAGAGAATTAAGATAGCATTCCATACAAGTTGTAACCATCCCATGCATTAACATGCTATTTGTATCATGTAGGCAGCCAACTCAGAAATTCAAGTTATATTACAAATGGTGACTTATTTTTACTGAATTACTTACATTTTAAAGTAGGTTTGTAAGAAGTGTTTTTGGCCTGAATTGTTTTGATACTCTAATGGATCAATTTTTCTTTGTTTATCTGCCCTTATTCTACCTCTCCTCAATTCTTCATTCCCAGCAGCCCATTTTTTAGCATTGATCACATTAAGTAGATATGCTACTATCCAATTTGCTTTGTTCTTTGTAGACAAAATGTAAATGATGTTTCTTTAAGGTCATAGTTAACTCATGTCATTAAAGGTAAAAACTAATTCTTTTAGTCCCATTCCATTTTCTTTTCAGTGTAAACCCAAATCATGCTCTAGGCAATTTTAAAAGATCAACTTAGAGTAGACTGAGGTTGAGTGTCCTCACACAGCTAAGTCCAAAAAATAGTCCTCTATCAGCTACTGAAGGTCAGCTTAGGCTGCCTGGAGGCTAGAGAGCCCAGCATGGAACAATGGCAGGAAAATAGAGTTCCCTTCATTCCTTAATTCACATGCAAGTGAGGTGCCAATCAAGTGCTGACAAGCATGGAGAAACCAAAATCAAAAGTGGGTAGAGATACACTTTCAAAAGGTGCAGTTTTCACACATTTCTAAGAGATGTTTTTGATGGTGGCTGAGAACATACCACTGATAACATGGAAAAGAAAATAAAAGTAATATGAAAAATACTAATTTTATATCAGCTGAGATGATATATTTGCTAAAATTGTCTAATGTGTTCTAAAAGAAATATCAACAATCTCACTTTGACTAAGGAAAGAAATCTGAATGCAAATTGATGTACAGAGCACTGCAAACAGGGAAGGTAAGGTGAGTTAAGATTGGAAACTGGGCATTGACAAGGAAGCTAACTCATTTGCAAATAAAAGAAAATTTTAAGCTTGCTTGATTTTGTCAAACTAACCATCATCTACAATGACAAGAGCAAAGCACTCTGAAATGACCAAGTATGGAAGCAATGGAATCACTTCATAAAATGGCGGTGAAAGAGACTATGAAAAAGCTTAAAAACTGCATTGTTTTTTGACAGCTAATTTCTAACAAATGAGTTTAAATTTTTAACCACTAATATAAGGCAAAAGCAAGCTGCACTAGTTGTAGATGTTTTTCTAAATGAATTTGGTAAATGACTGTTGATTATGACTACTAATTCTATCTACCACATATAAAATAGAATTTCTTAGAAATTTAAAGCTTCGAAAATGATGTTTTAATAATGGTAGCATTATATATTGGCATTATTTTTAAATACACAGAAGAGATAGCATAGAGTAGGTATGTTACTTTTAAAATTCATTATCAATTCATAAAATAAATAGTTCTTCCCTTTTGCTTTAATGACTGAATGCTAGGATTGTTACCAGAGTTGTCTTAACGGCATCTATTTTTACTAGGATTACAGAAAGTTTAGAGAATTAGAAACGTGAGTTGTTACCATATAATGGGAATGAAAGCAGTGAAAAGAATATTTTTAGTATGACTTTTCTCATTATTATAGTCAACTGTATACTGTTTTATGAGGTTAGGCCTGATCAAATTCCAATATTTACTACCATAACTGAACACTGGTTTTGAAAATAAATCTCTTAACTACCTCTTGCATTCTTCAGGCAAATTTTAGCACTTCAAAATAGGATATAATAATAAATTATGTTCTCAGTTTTCAAAAACAACAATTAGCAAAATACAAAAGCTCCACAACTATTTTGTGCTCTAAATTTAAAAGTAATTTTTCAGATTTCTATTAGTAGTACCTTAATTTTAAACTCCAATTATACGTAATTTTAACTTAATAAATGGCAAGATACATTTTAGCATGGGTCCTGACTGGTACCTGTTTTTAAACAATAAGCACTACAAGTAATTACACGTAATATTGAAAATGTACTAGTCACACAGTTCACATCTAAAATAAATTTTCTTAAAATTCATGACCTAAAAAGGAATGTGAACTTGAATGAGGATGGTAGAAGAACAATCTCCATGCATTCAAACATAATGCTACAAACTAGCGCTGTTCCATCTATAAGGGGTTTGTGTGTGTGTGTGTTTGTGTGTGTAGAGTCTTGAATCAGGAGGAAAATTTTATGATAATTTTTAAAAAGTTAAACTTTACTGAAATCCAAAAGATTTCATGTCTGATGTGCATTATGTACTATTGAGATAAAAAACTAAACCGTAATTTAAGATGTCCACAACTCACTTCCTTGTAAAGTTAATATTAAATATTTTAATCCATGTAAAACAATTTCATATAATACACATATGTTGAGAAATCCTGAGAGAATATTTGTCAACATTTTAAACACCATGAGTTTTCCTCTAAGAATAATGGGGAGAATAGGAAAGAATATTATTCAGCTTTAGGCAAAAACAAAAGGTTTAAACATATTTCAATTTTTTTTGTTGTTTATCAATGCTATCTTTCAAAAATCCTTGAAACTAAGTAGAAACACAATGGTCTTAAATATATTAATCAAGCATTGTCAAAAATTTATGTAAAACTTAGTGTACAATGTTATTTATTTAGAGAAATTTTTTTCAATAGGTCATAAACTACTTTTTCTTCAGCTTCCACCATCTATACACCTTCTTTACATACCCCTATCAAAGTTACTTGACAAAAAGTAGCAAATATACGAAGTTGAGATAATCGCCATTAATATTTTAAAACCTAAACAAGGTATATTATGTTAAATAGACTTCTCAGTCCTGGTGTTGCCTGTCAGATATGTGATGTGCCAGTGGTTATATTATATTCCTCCTCCCATGCGTGCACCTCCTGCAGAGATAGCAGACTACAGAAGCTGACCCTTACTGAGACCATCTTGTCTCTCTGA
Source organism: Stenella coeruleoalba (assembly GCF_951394435.1). NCBI lineage: Eukaryota > Metazoa > Chordata > Mammalia > Artiodactyla > Delphinidae > Stenella > Stenella coeruleoalba. The sequence continues at coordinate 75,150,535 of NC_137148.1, forward strand.
CAAAGCTCCTTTTTAACTTCTTACTTACTGGTTACTTCCTGTGATGGAGAAAAACTTTAGCTCAGCTTGTGATAATTTCACAGGCCCTGAGGACCCTGACCCTAATAGCCTCAAGGTCAGAAGTCAAGTCTTGTTCTGAAACATCTGTGTGCTTTATATTAAAGTGGAACAAAAGTGCAGAAATATCCACCAGTGTGTGACAAGAAGGACAGGCAAAATAAGACTGACACACTGGTCATCTGTTACTCTGGCATCTTAAATTCATTTCTAAAACTGTCCAAAATTCACTTAAATTCCAAATTTGATGTACAAAAGGTTTTCGTTAACTGTCTTAAGGTAAAAATATGGAAATTTGTTTTACAGAAATCTGAAATTTGAAGTCTTACAGGCCTTCAGACATATTTTAAGCTATTCTGTAAGTCATGAAATTTCATGTTTTATGTAATTTAATGCTCACAGAAAGAAAACATAAGGTACATATATATCAGCTATATACGTGTGTGTTTGTATACATCTATATCTGTATGGTTAAAAGAACTATTTGAAAAGCAACATTCACATTTTAAAAAGGACGTCATACTTGTATGTTAGAGAGCTATCTTAAGATACCCATTATGTATTAAAATAAATAAATTCAGCAGTTAAAAGTACTTGAATATAATTTCAAAAAAAGTGAAATCAATTTAAGAAATAAATGATTTATTTACTGATCTTAAGAGAGCACAGTATTTGTAAATTTAGGTCAGCTAAAGTGTTCTCTGGTGTCACCGCTAGTTTTATACCTAAATCATGTGGGTAAGCAATAAGGTGTGGGAAAGTTGAAAAGACCATGGAAATATATTTAATTTCCATGATGAAGAGAAATACACAGCAAAGTTTAGAAACATAAAAATTAGACAACCAATGCTGCGCCGGCTTTTAATGTCCACTTTAGGCCATTTGGATTTAAAATTATCAAATGCACTTTTATCAAATTAACCATTTTATTAGAGCACTGGTACCTTCCTGTGACATAAGGGGTAATGGACATGGAGCACATTTTTAGGACTGATTATATATCATTAATCATTCATACCTGCACAAAGTGTGCTAACTGCAATACTGCATATAATACTGACCAAATTTAGAAATCTTGATAATTTTTCCACTATGTACACATAATCTTCACCCTAGGAATCAGATTATTTTGAAATGCAAAGATTTTTAAGACCAAGCATTGAGTCCCACTTAGATTAATGGGAGCTTTCTAATAGTTTTAATACTAATTACATGGATTCTGATCAAGTACTAACTTGAAGAGATAGCAGTTTTGTCAGTTAAAGGGTCTACTGAAATTTTAAACACTTTACAGATAATAATGCTTCAACGATGTACCCATTAAAACAAGAATCACAAATATAAAATGTATGGAAAGTGGGGCTATAATGTAGAAGTTAAAAAGTAATATGTATAGTGGGAAGCAGCCACAAAGCACAGGGAGATCAGCTTGGTGCTTTGTGACCACCTGGAGGGGTGGGATAGGGAGGGTGGGAGGGAGATGCAAGAGGGAGTAGATATGGGGATATATGTATATATATAGCTGATTCACTTTGTTATACAGCAGAAACTAACACACCATTGTAAAGCAATTATACTCCAATAAAGATGTTAAAAAAAAAGGTAATACATAAATAAGGAACAGGCAAAAAGCTTTCTGGTTAGCACTGAAAAGTTCTACCACAATAAAGAAATATACTCTTTTTAAACATCATAAAATTATTTACTCAAAATACATAATTTTCATCCTTTATAAAATAATTTAAAGTAATGACACCACGAAAAAGGGAGTGGAGGGGATAAATCTGTAAGGAGTTTGGAAATTAGCAAGAGTTAAATATGCACTTACCAGTTCAACAAAAGCAAGTCCTCCATAGCTATGAGCAACAAAAAATACATTCTCAGCTGCAGATTGGGCTATGAAATGGTCCCACACATAGACTGCATGTTCTTCAGGAGAACCATTTTCCTATAAGTAAAACAAATGTAATATATATCATACTGTATCTAATTATTATCATAGTAATCAAAAATTAAATTATATGCTTGTTACATAGCACAAGAACTAAGATGGTTATAGCTCATTCCAAATAATAACAATACAAAAAAACTACATTGAAGATCCAAATTAGGGAATAAATTAGTATTAAACCATTAGTAAATTACTGCTAAACTTAAGTGCTACTATAATATTCTGAAAGAAAGTATTTTAAATAAGTACATTTTTGAGGGGAAATTGCTCATTCTGGGCATATCTGAGATATTAAAATATATCTAAGTACATTAGAATTGCATAGCAGAAAGTTATAGTGGTCTTATGATAAAACAGTGTAACACTAAGAAAAATCAGATACATTTCTATATGTATGCCTGAAAATACTTATAGTATACATACAGCTAAATTATTTGATTTATAAAGTTGTAAGTACCTCTGTAAACTGAAAATAAGCAGAAAATTAACAACAAATATTTTCAATTTATATTATTTTAAAAATACACCTTTTTCCTAAAAGACTTTTCCATACATATTTTATTTCTAGAACTGGAAGAAATCTAAACATATAAACCTGGGACCTTTTATACTTCTCCTAATTTGCTAATCCCTAATAAATGTATGAATGTTGCTTTAGTTCCAAAAGTTCTATAACAACTTCATTTTATTGTGTTTATTGCTATAGTTGGCACATTTTGTGATTAAAACTCGGATAATGTGAAAAAGGAAGAAAAAGAAAAAACAACCAACCAAAGAGCTAAAAAAACCCAAACTGATAAAAACTAAAACAGATCGTGAAAATGTTTTGTGTGAATATTTCTTGGAAGCTTTAACACCAAAAGACTAATTCCCTAAGAATGTCATGGTACTAGACAATGAACACAATTTATTCACATTTTCCATCTCAGAAATTTTTAAATATCATATTAGGGTCCATATGAATGGCTTCACTTACCACCTAAAAGCTGTTGTTCCCTAATGACTATCTCCACCCTGAATTTCTCTCCAGAGCTCCAGACCCAAGGTCATTTCCTTTTGAATGCCTCACAGATACTTCAAACTCAACCAATTCAACACCTTGCTAATAATTTCCTCTCCAAACCTGTGTCACTGTCTTTGTTCCCCACCTCCTGCTGAAATCTGAGCATCATCTTTTATTTCCCTCTCCCTCAAACTCCACATAAAATCAATCATTAAAAACCTGTTGATTCTGTCCCCAACTGTCTCTTAAAGCCATCTACTTCTCTCCCTTCTCATTTCCTCTGGCTTAGCTCAAGCCCATCCTTTCACAAGTGGATGACTGCAACAGTCTACAGTCCAAGTTTCCCTGCCTCTAGGATTGCCCATTTAAATACTCTCTCTAATTCTGTAGTAAGAATAACCTTTCAAAAATGCAAATATGGTCATGTTGCCATGTTGCTCACTCACTGCTTAGAACTCTTTGAAGTGTTTTTATTGCCCTCAGGACCAAGTTCAAACTCAGAATGACACTAAGGCCTTACATGATCTGGCTTCTGCCTCGAAATGTATGTGCAAAATACAATGACCCAAAAGATGTACTTCTCCAACCATGAGAGACCACACAGAACACTCTCTGTGTTCCAACTGCAGGGAACAACTTATAGTAACCTAACTGTGCCATACTTTTCTTATTTCTGGGCTGTTTTTGTTATTGTTGTTTGGAAAGTGACCCAAGTGTTTGCCTTTAATTCACCCACCACCTTTACCTGCATAATTCCTACTTGTCTTCAGAACTCAAATAAAACATCACCTTCTAGTGGAAGTTTTCCCTCTCATCCCCAAGGCTAGGTAATGTCCTACAGCCACATCTTGTACACGTTCCCATTATTGCACTGAATAGTTTGTATTGTAATTGCTTGTTAATCAAATTCCTGAGGCCAAGAGCTGTGTCTTCTTCATTAAATCACAGGGTAATAAATAAATAACAAAAACACAACATGTCTCTTCAGAAATGATTACTTACAACCTTGTAGTCATATACTAAAATACAAATATACTTTCAAAGATATCTATTAGTAACATAAATACGAAATTACCCACACCTAAAGTATGTAAAATAAATAGAAGAATCATAATTGGAAGGAAATCTTTGTAGGCATTTTTGGCTTTAGTAATTTAGCTTTCATTAGTATAAAAAGTAGGAAAATAGTTATCATCAAAAGCAGGATAGTGGTTAACTCTAAGGAAGAGAGATAGAGTTGTGATTGGGAAATAGACTTCTAGTGGCTGGCAATGTTTCATTTCTTGACTGGGGTAGCAGTTACACAAGTGTGTTCTTTTTTTGTTTGTTTGTTTTGCGGTACACGGGCCTCTCACTGCTGTGGCCTCTCCCGTTGCGGAGCACAGGCTCTGGACGCACCAGGCTCAGCGGTCATGGCTCACAGGCCCAGCCGCTCCGCAGCATGTGGGATCTTCCTGGACCGGGGCACGAACCCGTGTCCCCTGCATCGGCAGGCGGACTCTCAACCACTGCGCCACCAGGGAAGCCCCACAAGTGTGTTCTTTATAGCTATAGTTAAACTGACTAATACATACTTAGCACTTTTCTGTACATATATATAAAGGGACCATAGAATTTATTCTACAAACCTTTGAGAGTGAAGAAAGGTAATGTTAGTAATTGTGCTTGGAGAACAGGTCTAAACTGGGACTGTCTAGAGAAAACCCAGATACCTGGTCTCCCTAGTTATATCTCACAATGAAATGTAAAAACAAAACAGGAATAGAGATAACAAAGCTTCTATCTGCTGATAGTTGGCAGAACTAACAATGTGAAATATCTGTGATGGTCCTAAATATTCTTCTATATATGGACAGAATAAAAACACATAGGAGATTAGATTACTCTGTCCCCCTACGCTCTGCGCTGGAAGTGGAAATGTAAGGATGATACGAGTTAAGCCATGATCCTGGCCTTCAATGTGTTTGCAATTTCATAAGGGTGTTAATACATAAAGAGAGGAGAGGCATTAGTGTGTGAGGAGTATTACTTTCTCTATTCCTGATGGACTGTCCTGACACCAAGTCCAATGGGTCTGTTATAAATTCACACTACCTGACCTCAGCGAAGTCCTGCCTGCTTTCTTCTCACAGTCACTAATTCTTCCTTTATACTGTTGAGAGCCTATCTGTCCCATCCCTCTCATTCCCACCTCATTTTGAGTCCTCCTACAATGGATTCTTAACTAGTCTCATTTCTTTTAGTCTCTCCCTTTACTTTGTTGCCACCTTAATCTTGCTGAAGCCTGGCTCTGATCAACTCACTCTCCTGCCTGAAAGGTTATTTACTGAAATGGTTGCCACTGCCTACAAAATAAATAACTGGAACTCTTTAGCCAACATCTCTAAACCCATCTTTCCAGCCTTCCTTCTTACTATTTCCAGGGATCTTATTCATGCTCCAGGGAAAATCTGGATTACACATGAATAGCTGAAAATCCTAGACAAAACTGCTATCATGAAATCCAGTCTGGGATCTCATGGGTAATGCAGCTCAGACTAAGCAAAACCTAAAGGTGAGAACACTTCCAAGGGAGCAGTTCAGCAGTAACAGACTCTCCCACTACTTCGGGTGATGGCAGAGTGAATGGAAAGGAAGGGATGGAATAAGTAATTTCAGAGGAAAAATCAGCAAAACCTTGATATATAAGGGAAACTGCCAACCAGGCCCAAATGTCCCATCTATGACTAAAGGAGAGCTAAGAACTAACAGTTCTTTCCCCTGTTCACATATAAAGACTAGTGTTTTCAGAGATTAGTATTATAGCTGAGTCTTTTCTTCCACAGTCTATGGCGATATCTGTTAAAATGGTCTATGAGCAGCAGGAAAAAGAAATCTCAAGTATCCATGTGCCCCAAGTACTTAAATATTTTCAGCCTGACTGTAAGGTCATCAAATTATTCTTTAGTTTTAGATTTTAAAACCTAATGTTCTAAAAAGCCAGACTCAATTGAAAAAAAATGTCTTTAACACCTACTTAGGGGGTTATCCATAGGCACAACTAAACCATTATACAAGATTATTCTAGGCCACACTTGACACACATTGACCCAAAAAGATCCAGGGTAGGAATCACAGTTTGCCATCAGGGCAGCAGCAGGCATTCTTTTTAATGGAAGCCTCACAGCAGTTCCTGTAGCAGACACAACACAGAACCTTGTGGGAGTTACTCTCTTTGGCCCATGGGGTGTTAGCTCAGGAGTGAGGGAATCGGACTCACCTTGGGCAGATACAGGAGTTATCCTGCCTTAAAAGTCTTATAACCTACAGAAGCCAATACCTCTTGCAACAACTCCATAGGCATGGCTTCCAGGGTCCTTGTCTGCAAGGGACTTGCCCAATTACAAGAGTTACTACCCTCAGGGAAGATCAAACTTATGATTTTTATAGTCCATTATAATTCCTTCTAATCCAGATGCAGTTTACCAACCAGGGGTCATTTTCTACCATAGGCAGTGTTGCCCAGCAACCAATCACTTAGAGTGGATGCCATGGTATGTTTCCCAGAGCCTCCTTTAGTTAGAGGCACTCATTTCCTGAGCGTGCAAGTGGCACACTTGGCAGCGGATAGCTTTAACTGAGGTACTCTCTAGGAATTGCCCGCAGCCAAATAAAGCTATCTTGACTAAAGTTACAATCCCACCTCTGAGGCAATTTACATCCAATGTCTGGTTGAGATGATGTGGATCTATAAAGGACCTATCTCTTGCCTCAAGGCAGGACATCTCTGAAAAGCCAACCCAGATCCAGAGATCACCAAGGAGTTAGATGAGGCCTTTGTTGTGACTATATTGAAGTTCAACTCCTTGGACCAAAATCTATTGTTTTGCTCTCCTACAGGTGCTGATCCCAAGAGAATCCCCCAACAAACTTCTTACATGCAACTTCAGAATCTGTTACCTGGGAAACCTAACTTAAGACACCACCTTATCAGGCTTCCAGGGACATAGAGCTAGAAAGTTAACTGCAGGTCAGATTCTCATACAGAAGGGGAAGGAGTTTTGCTAACCTTTGACCCACAGCATCTTACAAGCAATATATGGAAAGTATTTAATCTATTTACATGTATTATTATCCTGACTATTATCCTTACTAAAACTACTGTAAAATATTGTTGGATCAAGTTTACATGTCAGTTCTATTAGCCATGGTAGCTTAAATTGAATCCTGTACTATTTCATTGGTTCTTCTCTATCCTGCTATTTATCTAATCTGCCATGTCACTTCTTCCTTCTAGAATATAAGCAATTTGAAGGTAGATTCTCTTTTGGATTCAAGCTATAAACAGAAGGCATGCTATAGGCATTTAATAAATGACTAACAATGCTAGTACTATACACTGTTGACAAAGTACCATGAGATGCACTGCAAAAACCAAGACAAAGGAATATTCAAACTCCATTTCAGGAATCTAGCTTCTAATAATCTGGAAAGTGGCAAATGACTGACATTCAGAGACGTTTATCACTGTCTCATTTATAGAAGCAAATAACTGGATAACGCCTAAATGTCCAATAATGCAAAACTAAATATTTAAGTAAATTACAGTTTATCTGTCTAAGTAGCTATAGTATTCAGTGAGTTTATGAAGTAATACATGCAGTTCATCTAATTTTATAGGTGATATAATTTTCACTATGAAAAAAGGCTTGAAAAAGACTAGGAAGAATCAAATAAAAATATTAAAAGCAGCTGCTTATGGATGGTGGGATTATGAATATTTTCTATTTTTAGTTCCTTTAGATCTTTCTGAACTTTCCAAAATTAGTACAAAGTGAATGCTCTTTATAATAAAATAAGAAAACAACAACGAAAAAATCAGAAATCCTACTGAATAACTACTGCTGGCTTCTAAGAGGGAATCAGCATCTGAGTGGGATCTTTACATCTTCATATCTAACAAATTCTAACATCTGTGCTGAACCCACTGCATGTTTACAAGTAGCAAATCAAAGGGGTTGTTTCAAACAGGTGTAAGAGTAAAAAGTGATAGCTGAAAAAACAGAAAACCCACAAAAACTGGAAGAGCACATATAGTGCAAGGAGTCTGGGACTACTAGCATTGTCACTGAGCAACTTAAGGGCAGTGCTGCATTTAAAGCACGATAACTGACAGGAACAATCGTGATCCTGAATCGTCAAAAGAAAGTTAATGATGCTACATGAATTCCGTATTTGAAGGACTATAATTAAGGAATAGTTTAACTCAAAGTATTATTTTTAAAAACAGGTGATAAAGGAGTTAAACCTTAGCTATAAAAAACCTGGCTTTCTTATGTGACTATTTCCCAAGGCTTTCACAAATGTATGGCTTTTTTCTATTCAAATGTTTAGGAAAGCCAGATCCTCATCATTGTAAGATGCAACAAATTCTGCCAAAAATTTGCTGCTTCCTGCAACAGTTAAGCTCAATAATGGTAGCACAGGAATTAATTAACTTAGAGTAGTTTTTAATATATATTTCTGACATATTACATTACTAAAACCCCATTTTATAAATGAGATGGTGCTGTTCCAAGGCGCATCTGTGTCATTCCAACCCACAGCCCACACTGTGTCCACAATCATTATATATTTATAAACCAGAATCCACAGAGTGTATACTACCAGCAGTGTCTTTTGAAACTAAACAGATTTCAAGAGGAAAGACTTTATAATATGCCTCAATTACAGAAATGCAAACATACTAAATCTACTTTACAGGTTTCTCCATGAATTTCACATCAGAGTGCATTTTGTATTGAGTAACTTCAAGCTGGCTGATTTTAAAATATGCAAATATACAAAGTGCATGAAGACAAAAGTAAATCGATTAATTAGAACTTGCTAGTGGCAGAATGCATAGAATATTTACACCGTGGAGCTCAGTAGTATTCAGAGTACAGGCTGAATTTCCTGATGTACTCTTGGCATCATTAATTGTTAAATGCCAAACAGAAGTGATACAGTAACCAAAGCCTTATCAACTATGCCAGATTCTACTACCTAGGCATTGCAAGGTCTGCATTTATGATGGAATACCTGAGCTGATAACACATGGAATTATCTAAACAACATTTGCATATTTGTGTAATTATTTTCTAAGGTTAATTAGCTCCTGTAAAGCATTTCGCCCTTTGAGACTGCTTACAGTGACAGGTTCACATATTTTCTGAACCATTGCCAAACCTGACAGATTTTTCTTCAGCTAACCTGTTGCTACGAAGTTATAAAATGAGTTCTCCTATAATATATATTTTAAACTTATAACTGATTTTAGGAAAAAAGTAAAATGAAAATTGAATGAATTTCAGGGTTTTTCAAATGTCCAATTTTAAAATCAAAACTTCAAGATTATTTTGTTTTACTTTACATAAGTCTTTCTGTGATTACAATGGTAAGCATATCTACTAAGAAAGTTTCTTTATGAATAATAAAGTCTAGCATTTTTTACTTTAAACCAGCACATACCTATGTCATTAACTCCGGCTGTGTCACATATATTACACACACACACACACACACACACACACACACTCTCTCTCTCTCTCTCTCTCTCTCTCTCTCTCTCTCTCTCTCTCTCTCTCTCTCTCACCAGCTGCCCTTAGTTCTATCACTGATTTGCTACTTACACTGGAGGCATCAGCTGGAGAAAGAACACTAATATAAAATCCACAATTTTTTATGACAAAATCTACAAATCAAAATTGTTTCTTTTAAGATGCTAAAACCTCATTAGGTAAAATATGGCTAAATGAAATCCAAATGGGAGGCAGATATCCAAGTCAGAGGGATTTATGAGGATGCAAAAATGTAAGTTACCTTCTTGCACCCAACCAATCCACAAGTACAAGATAGAAGAAAATTTATACTTTTAGGAATTGGTCAGTAGGGTATGCTTTCAGAAGAAATGAAACACAAATAGCATATGACCCTAATCCAGAAAGACACACACAAGAAAATCATATGGTTTAGCTTTAAACTTTTAGATGATTCTGTTATTCAATTCCTTTGCACATGAAGAGTATAAATTGTACATTAGTACAGAACAAAACATTTATAAGAACAGTTATGTGTAAAATATATTTTGTAATGTCATATGGAATATAATTTTATTTTAATCCAGTTAAATACTTTGGATTAAAAATTTATCTTCATTTTGTCATATTTTAAATGTGTTATCTTTTAAAAAGTATAGGCCTTTGTGTTTAATGATGATTAAAGGACTAGGAGTACATATGAATGCATAAAAACTGATGTTACAGCATACATCTAGCAAAAACATCTTCAAAAATAAAGGACCATTATATGGTCTTTAAATATTAAATGGAACCATATGAAGTTACCAATATTAGACATTTTTGACCTTAAAAATAGCAATTTCATACAATTCAACCTTAAACATAATGAAAACAAACAAAAGAAATATAAGCTTGAGCTATTTTAAAACTATCCATTTTTTTCCTACCTTTTAGGTGTCAAGATATTATAGACGGCCATCAATCTTAGAGACAGATTCAAGGCTACCTTACTTGTCAATATGGCTATATTTAATAAACTATAAATAGAAGACATTCATAATGATCATAACTGACAAAGGACCGGTATACAGAACCATATCAAACACATTTGAATTTCACAGATTTTCAAGCTTAACGTGTCCAAAAGTAAACTCTGTATCGGTTTCCCAAATCCTATTATCTGTTCTTCCTTTAGCCTTTCTCATCTTGTCAAGTGGTACCTCCACTATCCCAGTTGTTCATGCCAAAAATCTGGAAGTCATCCCTGACATCTTCCTCTTCCTCTGTCTCTCTTATTGATCCAACTTAATTTATCCTCCAAAAAATATTTCTAGAATCCATAGCTTCTCTCAATTTCCACTCTTACTATCTCAGCCCAAGCTATCACCATATCTTGCCTAGGATGCTAACCACTTGAACTGGCTATATGCTTTCTCTCATTTAATCTTTACAATGACTTTATGACACAGACACTCTAAATATCCCAGTTTACAGAGATTAATTATTTTGTTCAAGGTCATACAACTTGCCAGATTACAAACTAGTCTGTCTGGTTCTAGCATCTGAACTTCTATGCTATACTACCTATTCTTTTAAATGATATGTGTGAAAGTTAAACTTTGTCTTTTTATGCATTTGAATATAAAATTCAAACAACAATTAACCAACGAATTTAGGGGAAAAATGGATAATCAATTAATTATAACCTATTATTTATAGAAATGGTGCCAAATGCTTTGTGATTGGGCCATAATTGCCACAAAATAGGTATAACCTGGAATGAAAGGAAGATAAGAGCTGGTAGGATTCTTAGATTCCAAAACCATGCTCCAGAGCACTTCTGACAAAGTAAACACTGATGATCCTACCCACTTTAAAAAAATTTAGGCTCTCCTCTCTTACTGCAATCTACAATACAATCATAAAAATGCACATATGGAGGCAAGCACGGATCTAAATACTTCACAGGTATTAACTCATTTAATTCTGACAATCCTATGAAGTACTATTTTTACCCTCATAATCAGCTAAACAGGCCAAAAAATGATTAAGGAACTTACTAAAGAAAATTGCTAGTATATGGCAGAGCCAGAATTCAAACCTAGGTAGTCCAACTCCATATCAGTAATCTTAATCACTTTATACTGCCGTGTTAAAACACCTTAATATCCTTTGCTCTCTGTAGGCATAATCAAGGTCGTTGCTGTATATAGCAATGAACCAAATGGCGAAGGGCCTTTAAGAAAAAAGGGACAAGTGTTGCTTATGTAGACATCATGCACTGTGGGCCAGGTTCACATGACAAAAAACTTTCTTTGTGAAATGAAGCTCTTGGTTTTCTGAAAGTTAAATGTGTCCTCCTTTTCCTTGAATCATCTCTGCCACCTTATGAGAATTAAACTGAACCTGGCTTGAGATCTATTATTAATTTTCTGCCATTCAGTCATCCATAACAAAGAATAAAGCTAAGTGAGAGAAGCTAGACACAGAAGACTACATATTGTATGATTCATTTTATAGGAAGTTCTAGAAAAGCCAAAACTATAGTGTTAGAATCAGTGGTTGGCAGGGTCAGAAAAAGTTTGTTGACCCTTGCTGTAAATACTTGCAAACTCAGTTCCAGCTTAGAGTGGCAGATTAAACATCCATATTTTTAAGACAGCATTATCTCCCCATACCCTATACACACTACAGTAAAAGATTTTTTTTTTCAAAGACATAAATCCACAAGGCCTAGGAGGACAAGGGAGGAGAAAACACCATGACATTTGGAAGATGAGCAGATATAAGAATGGTAACTGATTTAGCAGATCTGAGACAGTCAAATCCCAAGCTGGCGATGGGTAAAGCTAAAAACTAATTCCATTTATACTGTAAAATCCTCCAAAGCACAGAGATAATATTCTAGGTACCCCCCAGGATTGAAGGAGAGTGGATGTATGTGCTAAAATAAGACTGTTTAACAGCATTTCTTTTCCCCTCTTCCATTCCACGCAACTCGGTAAATGTCTTTCCACATTCTGACAGGAGAGATTTTGAAATGGGGATAGCAGTACCATATGCAAATTGATATGGAATGTAGTGAACTACCTTCCCTCTCTTTCCCCAGCCTTCATCCCTTCTAAACTTTCGGATTGTAAGTAGTCAGACCTTCAGTCTCTAGGCAGAAGACTAGAGGAATCTTCTTTGGAAAATCAAACCAGGTTAAATAAAAGTTCTAAAGATACAGATGGACAGAGAAAGACAAATACTGTATGATCTCACTTATATGTGGAATCTAAAAAAAAAAACAAACTCTGAAACAGAGAACAGATTGGTGGTTGCCAGGGTGAGGAGCAAGCGGGGTGGGAAAATGGGTGAAGGTAGTCAAAAGGTATAAACTTCCAGTTATAAGATAAATAAGTTCTGAGGATACAATGAAACAGCATGGTGACTATAGTTAACACTACTGTATTGTATATTTGAAAGGTGCTAAGAGAGTAGATTTCAAAAGTTTTCACTACACAAAAAAAGTGTAAATATGTGAGGTGATAGGCGTGTTAACTAACCTAAGATGTGTTAACTAACCTATTGTGGTAATCATTTTGTAATACATACATATATAAAATCACTACATTGTATACCTTAAACTTGTACAATGTTATATCTCAGTTATATTTCAATAAAGCTGGAAAAAATTCCAATACCAAAACCTCCCACAAAAAACAGATACAGATGGATGGGGGTGGGCATGGAGGAAAATTCCCAACAGACTACTCAGATTACTTATAGTGAAGCTCAAACATCACATGTCTCACCCATACACTCAGAGGTTCCAATTAGCTTTTTAATTCCCACTGATAAACATGAACAGACTGCCAAATATTATTAGACACATGAAGACAGCCTATAATACAAAATGGAAAGACCAGAATAAATAGAAAAAGGCAACTTGGAAGAAACTGAGACTTTGCAGAAAGAGGAAAATTTCAGAAACACTGCTATTATTATTATCAGAGAGATGAGAGAAAACAGTACACTCATAAAACAAGAACAGGATACTATTAAAAGGAATATTCAAAAAATAAAAAGAGCTCTAGAAAATTGAATGCAAAATAGCAGAAATGAAAAATCTGATAGAGAAGTCAGATGGTTAAGTTAAAGAAATCTTCTAGAAGCAAAAAGATATAAAAAATAGAAAAGTAATAAATCAAACAATAAGTTCAAGAGATTCATTATCCAAAAAAACAGAAGGGAGGAAATGAACAACAAAATTTCCCAGAACATTAGCTGTTGAACTGAAAAAGCTGACAAAGTACCCAATATAATGGCTGGATAGATCTAAATAAAGGTCTATCATTGTGAAATTTAGAACCCAGGATAAGAATATTCTATAAGTTTCAAGATAGAAAAATGAAAGATTAGGATTCAGAACAATTCTGGACTTTTTAATAGCAACAGAAGGATCAGGATGATAAAAGAAAGTCTTCAAAATTCAAAAGGAAAATAATACCCAACTTATAATTCTATACCCAGCTAAAATATCATCAAACATGAGTGTAAGATAAAGATATTTTCAGACATAAGACACAAAAACAAAAAAAAAGTATATCTCATTACTCTCTTCTGAAGAAACAACTGGAAGATGTGCACCTTCAAAATAAGAATAAACCAAGAAAGATGAAGGCATGAACTACAGGAAATGGAAGAAATAACACAAGAAAGTAAAAACAGTAATCTTCAGAGAAATGGTGAAGGAAGATGTCAGGATGATAGCTGGACACCAGATGCAGTGGGCAACCAGACTAGGTGGTAGCAGTGCGACTCAAGACACAAATATGCTGAAGGCTGTCATCACCATGACCCCCACTACAAATGCATCATCATCTTAAGACATAATGACCCAATGAGCCTGAGCTGGATTTGGATCTGGATTTTCCTAACCTCTTGCTAATGAGATTACGGTGTACTGTTAATGCTCTGTTGCTGATTCAGCTGAGGACACTCATTATACTTCACAAAAGTGTTGTAGGACCTAGCTATAGACCAGGGTAAGCTTAGAAACAGGAAATACAGGGACTTCCCTGGAGGTCCAGTGGTTAAGACTTCACCTTCCAATGCAGGGGGTGCAGGTTCAATCCCTGGTTGGGGAGCTAAGATCTCATATGCCTCGGGCCAAAAAACCAAAACATAAAACGGAAGCAATATTGTAACAAACTCAGTAAAGACTTGAAAAATGGTCCATATCAAAAAAAAAAAAAGTAAATATAAAGAGCACACTCCCTTTAACCATATTTCTGCTTATTTCCTCTGCCAGATGCTCCAACTGTTGAAAGCCATGTTTTTTAAAACTATATTGTCTCCTGAGTTTCCTATAAGGGGCCTGTTGTAAATGTTTAGGGAAGCTGAAGTCAGAGCGTGATCCAAAGTATGTGTTCAGCTTATCTGCTACTAGGAGCTTTCATCTAATACTAGCAATATTTTCCTTTCCTTACACAATTAGGCCCGTGTTTGCTGCTCAACAATTTGAAGTGAACAACATATTATTTAGAAATACATATAGTAATACTTGTAGTTTGACTGTGATATACCATTCAGTACCCCAAGCCCCCACCTCAGTAAGACTGAAGCACTCATTTTCCCATCTGCTGTGAGTGTTGATGGCTGACAGCTCTAGCAGCCAAGGATTCCCCAAATCCCTCTTTCCTGTCACTGATTTCAGGGAAAGAGAACTACCATGCCCAAGATTATGCTTCCTTCTTGGAGAGAAACCGCTTCCAAAGACTGGTTAGTGCTAGAGAATAAGTTCCTGGCTCCTTGCCCGAATTTTGGAACTCTATAGGACTATCTTTGTAGCCTGCGACGGTCAGTAGTGATGCCTTCACTTCTTTATAGGTTTTTATCCTGAGAATAATCCCCAGCAAATCTTCTACATGCTAATCTCTGCATCAGAGCCTGCTTCCCAGGGAAACTGACCTGTGACAGCTGGCTCCAGTGAATGGTCTGAAAAAGTTGACTCTAAAGTATTGAATCGAAATTTTGGAGCTGGATGACCTATCCACCAGCTGGCTGAAAATGCCAGTAGTAGGTGGAGCACTGATAAACCCTGGTACATAGTAAAAGTGCAACTGCTAAAAACTTTCACTAGTGATGAACTGGAAGTATATACTGGTAGAAAGGAATGTACAAGGAAGTACATGTATTGACACCTTAAAGTACATCATTAGAAGGACTATGGAATTGGATGGCTATTTCCAAAGGCAATAGAGTGATTAATCAGCATAAGAATAAGTGTGAAAGCCAGAGAGCTTCCTTAGCAGCATATAAAGAGGCTCTCTTCTCCTGCAGCAGGAGGGCCAAAGAACCTAAGGACCAGGCCCAGTACTTTTATGAGAGAAGCAGAGCTCCAGGGAAACCTGGATTCCCCCCTGGCAGGTCTCAATGTGGGGTTAATACCCTGATTCAGGAGTGGAACCTAAAACATGGGATGGGTACAACTGGGTCACCTCAGTCCCCAGATTACCCTGAACCTTCAGGGCCTGCAGAAGTAGCCCATGTCTCCCAGTTAAAAGCTAGTGCTCTCCCCATGCTTGGAGATGGTACAGAAGCTGCTGCCTTTGCCAGACAACGTGGCTTCCTCCACCCCACTTTCATGTCCACTGCAGACCCCAGCCCAACAATTAGGATTAAGTCACAATATAACCTAGCCAGGGAAGTGCTGGGCCTCTTAAGGGAGAAAGTGTAACAGGAAGGAGTTGCTTAGTCAGTACTGATAGGCAGGAGCAAGGGCAGTACAGAGTGCAAGGAGACTAAATTCTGAAGGTGCTGGATCAAGGCAGGCAGAAAATGAAGTTGGACAAAGGCAAGCTGATTGATATATAAGTACCTACTCAGGATACAGGATTTAATACTTGCCTAAATTTTCTATTGCTGCAGTTACACATTACCACAGAATTAGTGGTTTTAAAAAGCACTAATTTATTATCTAATAGTCTTGTGTATTAAAAGTCTGACATAGGTCTCAATGGGCTAAAATCAAGGAGTCCTTTCTGGAGGCCCTAAGGGAAAAATCCATTTCCCTGCCTTTTCCAACTTCTAGAGTCTGCCCCCTTATCTTGCTGCCCCCTTCCTCCATCTCAAAGCAAGAAGCCTTGTATCTTTCTGGTCATTTTTCCAGAGTCACATCTCCCTCTCTCCCACTTCTGCCTCTCTCTTCCACTTTTAAGAACTCTTGTGATTACAGTGGGCTCACCCAGATAATCCAGGATAATCTCCCCATTTTAAGGTCCTTAATTTTAATCACATCTGCAAAATTCCTTTGCCATGTGAAATAACATACTCACAGGTTTCAGGGATTAGGATGTGGACATCTTAGGAGGCCATTATCCTGCCTACCACAACATCCTAGCAAGGACCCTGGGAGATGGGGATAATTCCTTGCTACGATCGCTCTTAGAACCTTGAAGAAAGTAATGATGTATACTAAGTGAAGATCCTTGTATCACATGTTATCACTCACAACACAGTGTCCATCTCAGAAGAGGCAATAAAACAACCAAGAAAACAGAAAGACTCAGACAGTTTATGTCTGCCAGAGTCTGCTATTGGCTACCTTAGTGCTAGCACAATCGGCACGGGAATGGAGAAGTCAGTGTGGCAAGGATGGATGTGATGCAAAGGCCCTCAAGCATGCATCTCGCTCACCAAGGCTGATCCAGCTACTGCCATCTAATGAATACAATCATCCTTCGGGATCCATGGGGGATTGGTTCCAGGACCCCCCGCAGATAACAAAATCCAAGGCTGCTCAAGTCCTATATATAAAATGACTTAGTTTTATATTAGTTGCTTATATAAAATGGTTGACTCCATGAATGTGGAACCTATGGATATGAAGAGCTGACTGTGCTTCAGCAGAGTGAGAAGTAAAAAGAAACACCGTGTGTGTGTGTGTGTGTGTGTGTGTGTGTGTGTGTGTGTGTGTGTGTTGGGGAAGGGGTGAAGTTTAATCCTAAAGGTAATTAGCATTATGACAGTACACTGAAGACATGCCAAGCATTCCAGACAGTTCAGTCTAGAACATTCTCTGGACAAAATGGTATATAGTCAGAAGCTAAGTATGTCTCATAGTATCTGTATCTGAATCTAAAGCAATAATTATAATATAGCAAAAACTCATATGTCAAACCTGGGTCATCAAGAAAAGATAAATTATTTCCAGTGTGCTCTATCTAAGAAAGTAAGGCATTACACAGAACATTTTATAGAAATGTAGGGAGTGGAGGAAGGGAAATAATCCTCATGGAAGCTGGTATTTCCTGCGGGCCTTAGGAAGCTGAGGCGTTTGTATAGGCAGGACAATTATTGTTAGGCATCAGTGGATCAAATGTAAACGCTTATGATTTGATATCCCTGCTTTGTAAGACACATGTTAACCAGATGATTTGTCTGTGATTATACTGTGAAAGAGGAACCGTTCCCAAATATTTGATAATTTATTTTAAAACTATGGAAGGATTACGTACATCTGCCAGCGACAACATATTTTCTCTCTCAACCCCTACCCCACCCCACAAAGACCAATTCTCATCCAGAGAATGCCATTGAACCAGCTTTATGACTTCGGGTAGTTCACTTATCATCTTGGATGCTCATATTCCTCATTTGTACACAGGAGGTTAAGCTGTGAGACCTCGAAAATTATACCTTCTTTTAATCAAATAGAACAAAAACCTGGGAACGAAGAGTATATTATAGGGAGGTTGAACAGATACAAAATATGAAGCATGGCAAACAGCATTATAATAGATGTTTGAATTCAGTCAGGATATAACTAAGATGTAATTAATTACTTACATACTTGAAATAATTATTTACTTTGTCATAAACCAACTTCTTAAAACACCTTGAAAATATAATAATAAAAAATTTAATATTAATTCAAACATATTATATAGTATAGCTTCTCTACATGCTGTAATCAAACTTAATTCATTCAAACAAATTTGGATATTCTAAATTTGTGAAAAATTTGAATTTAAGTCCTATTTTAGCTTCCAAAGGTGAAGACAAGGTAGCAGTTCTAGAATTCATTTACTACAAGTCTAGTCTATCTTACAATTTTAAATCTAGATATTAAATTTTGGTTATCAATTGATATTTTAAAAATGTTAATGTAGATTTGACTTAGCAATGGTTTTATTCCAATGAGACAGATTCCCAGGAAAAGGACTGCTGGGTTGAAAGGTATATGCTCTCTCACATTCACATCATAGCAGGTGAGAGCAATCTTTTCTTTATATCCAGCCAACAATAGCTACTAGAGCCCCTTCAAATTTTTATCAATTACACCAGTTTATAGTTGTAAATTATCAGTATTTTGACATGCATTCCTTGTTAATGGAGAAGTTACTAAAATAAAACTAGTGCTTAGCATAATATGCTTTTTCACGAAGTTTTGTCTATTTACTGAAATAATTTAGCTTGATAAAAACTTTTCAACTTGCCCTAATTAGTGTAAACGTTTTAATAAAAAGCAGACATTTTAGAATGTCTCTATCCTAAGAAAAACATTTCCTCTACCACAGCCTAGAATTTTCACCGTAAAAACAAACTGAAATTTTTTACACATTTTAATAGTAAAAGAGAAAATTGGTATTTTAGAACAAGGTCACACCAAATGTTTCCTTTATTGTCCATCACAAAACACAGAGAATGATTTTACCATGCTATTTTTATTATCTCCTACGTATAGCAAAGATATTCTAATTAATAAGAAAAATATGAGAAAAAATAAGAAAACGAATCATATTTATTTTATTATTATTAATTATTATAGTAATGATAGCAGCTAACTTTTATTGGGTGGTTACCTCTTACCAGTTTCTGATCAAGTAATTTACATGTATTAACTCATTCAATCCTCACAATCACACTATGAGGTAGGTACTATTATGATTCCTATTGCATGAATGAGGCACAGAGAAGTTGAGTAGCTTGTTCAAGTGAAAACAGCTAATTAGTGCAATTCAGGATTAGGGCACAGGAAGTCTGAATTGAAAATCCCTACTGTTAACTCATGTGCTACACCAGCTCTCCCTCTGATCTTTCTGTCCTCCACAGTGTCTTGCAAGCTAACGTGTACAAGGGCCTGAAGGTTTAACTTGCACTTAAGTACTTTATTAAGAAAAGCAATCTGAAGACTCTTCTAAAAGAATTACAGGAAATTTATTTAACTTCTATTAGCAACATGATGAAATCATCAAAACTAAAATTATATATCGAAATTTTTAAAAAGAGATCAACTAGTACATTCAATAAAGGAATTCTAGAACCTCTATCTTGCTTCCTTTTTTTTAGACTAAAATATTATTTCCTTGTTCCCTTTGGCATCACTAATCAAACCACAAACACTTTTTCTGTAGAATATGTAATCACTTGAGACTAAATCCACGAGTATTCTGAAAATTGGACTACATCATGTAATTAAAATATGACTAAGTATCAGATTATTATTATATAAAATATTTTAAATTAAAAAGATGAATGATAAAATAAAACTGTAGTCGTTTTAGCAAACCAGACAATCTCCATTTTAGGATAACAGAACAGAAGGCTTCAAAGAATCTTCATATGCTATAAAGATCATCAGGACTAGACTGTCACATGGTGACCTTGCTGGCATCTAACTCCTCTAACAGTATTTGGAAGTGCATTGTTTCAAATCAATAACTAATTAACAAAGTACAAAAGAAGTTGCACTGTTTCCTTAGCTCCTTGTTAAAATGGCTTTTGGCAGCACATGGGCAGAAAGGTCGCTTTTATGACATCTCCAGGAGCCTTTCAACACCCTGCCTCTGTCAGATTAAATTACTTTTAGCAATTAATTGTCATAAGTTAAAACAGAAGCACATTTGTTACAGCAGGCTGTCATAATGACATGGTGAGTAGTTGTTTTGATATGAATTTCTTCGACTGACCTTCTATCATATCTTAATTTTTCTGGTTGACCTAACTGGAAGATTGGGAGCATGTCTTAACTCAAAAAGCACAGGCTAAACCTTGGGGGTCTTGGAATGAGACACCAACAAATAACTGAAAAAAACATTTCCACAGATACTTTGGAGAGCGGAGGTTCTGAAACAAAGGAATGTGTAACTTGGAAATTAAATTTAAAACAAAATTATTCTTAACACAAAAATACAGAGTGTAACAAGAATTTTCTATTGAGTTCACAAACATGAGATTATGGGATCACTGTCATAGTGTACCAAAGGTAAATATCTAGAAATAGAATGCTTTAAGGAAATGTTAATTTTTAAAGGCAAATTTCAGTAACAATATTATAAAATAGATGATATATATGTCTTCTACCTAATAAATGTTTTGTTTAAACATTCATAACTTTATAAAATCAGTTACTAATAATAATTCTTTATCAAATAATATTCTTTGTAAATCTATATTTGAATAGAACAGAAAAAAATCTTTTCTAATTGATGATCTTAATACTTTGGTAAATCCAGTGATAAGTCAGATAGTATTTTGAACAGTGAATAACATGTGTAAATTTTTGTCCCAAAGGTTAAGATAATTTTATGTTTGATTTTTTTCCTACTGCTATAAATCTGCTATATTCTTTTGCTACTTTAAAATTTAAGAAAACTTCATAGAAGATGAAAAAGATACTAGGTTAAAACACGGCCAGCTCAAAAGGACAAGGAAAATGAAACGGGATGACATTTTCAAGAAATCCTGAATCCACAAAAACAGTGATTAAAAATACCTAACAGGGTTTCCCTGGTGGCGCAGTGGTTGAGAGTCCGCCTGCCAATGCAGGGGACACGGGTTCGTGCCCTGGTCCGGGAGGATCCCACATGCCGTGGAGCGGCTGGGCCCGTGAGCCATGGCCGCTGAGCCTGCGCGTCCGGAGCCTGTGCTCCGCAACGGGAGAGGCCACAGCAGTGAGAGGCCCGCGTACCGCAAAAAAAAAAAAAAAAAAAATTAGCTAACAGTTTTCAAGTGTTTACTCTGAAATAGATACTGTATTAAAGGCCTAATATACTCTAATTCATTTAATCATCATGATACTCTTGGCAGTAGCTACTATTATCTCCTTTCCACAAATAAGGCAACTGATAGAGAGTTTTATGTCACTTGTTCAACATAACACAGCTAGTGGAGTTTCTCTGACTTCAGATTCCATAACCTTGAGTTAATCCAATGGTACTTTTTATATATGTATACACATGCATACACATACAGACATGTGCTCTGTTTAAACCACAATAACTTTATAAAATCACTTACTACTACACATGTGTATGTGTATAAATCTAACAACAACCAATTCTTTCCAGCTGTAAAAAATAGACCTTGGGCTTGAAAGGGGGTATGCCAAAAAAACTGACCTTCCATTCTTCTAGTTCACAGTACACACTGAAAATGCCAGAGTTGTTTATCTGATCTGTAACTGAAGAGCAGGACTTATCACCAGTTTCCAGGACAGTTGGGAGGGGTCATAATATGTATATCGAGAAAGATGTGGGCAGGTAGGTGAGCATGTGTGAGGTGAGGAGTAACTCTCAAATCTGATGGGATTCTTACTGTGGTGAGGGCCTGTGGACACTTGAGGACCAGGGAGGGTCGCTCTTCCTGCTTTGAGCATATGACTGAGTCCTCTGCTCTATGGAATTTACTGTGAGCAGTTACGTTTTTATAGTCTTTATCTACATTAAAGGAACTTAAATGCTTTGTCTCTGTTGTTATCTTTCTGGGACTCACCATCAATCCTGTGACAACCATGATCTAGAAATTAAAATTTAGGCTCTTTTTAGAATAATGTCAAATTATGATTATTTGCAAGTGTGCTATATAGCTTAATGGGCAAGATTAATACCATATATATTTAAATTTGGAGTCAATGTGAGTTTTTTTTTTTTTAACTATAAACTAACTTAACTAATTAACTGGGTAAAATGTTCCCTCGAGATATGTGTTGTGAAGGCAACTGCACAGTGGTAAGAAAATTTCCATTTAAATACTTTTAATCTCCAATGTTTACAATACATTTTCTAAATTAAATCAGTTTATTTTTTATTCACTGCGTTTGTGGTTAGATATTAAGGGGGCTTCGTTATCCCTCCAACAGCACATTCTGTAGCACTGAAAGATTAACACTAAAGGCAAAGTAGAATTCATTCATACTGTAAGATGACCTCATTAAGTACTTTTCTATTTCAGAGAGTGTTACACACAAAATACAACTGACTGATAAAACTGTAACTTAGTATTCCTTTCAATTTATTGAAAACCAGTGGAATCTCTAATACGGTAGCTCATTTTAAGGATGGGAGAAAAAAATAAAATGATCATTTTAATAAGAATTATTTCATAATTTCATGGAATCATAAAAGTTAAGAATTACGGCCTACCACTTGTTTACATGCCTATCCATTTTACAGACAAAAAAACTGAGCCACAGAGGTATAAAATGACTTGTTCAATATTTCTCATTGGTCATTGTAGCAATTTCATTAGTTGAAATTTCAGTTCTCACAAAGGCATGAACACTAACACACCATATATTACATGTGCTTTATAAATCTTTTTTTTTTAACATCTTTATTGGAGTATAATTGCTTTACAATGGTGTGTTAGTTTCTGCTTTATAACAAAGTGAATCAGCTATACATATACATATACATATATCTTCATATCTCTTCCCTCTTACATCTCCCTCCCACCCTCCCTACCCACCCCTCTAGGTGGTCAACAAAGCACCAAGTTTATCTCCCTCGGCTATGCAGCTGCTTCCCACTAGCTAGCTATTTTACATTTGGTAGTGTACATAAGTCCATGCCACTCTCTCACTTCATCCCAGCTTACCCTTCTGCCTACCCGTGTCCTCAAGTCCATTCTCTACATCTGCATCTTTATTCCTGTCCTGCCCCGAGGTTCTTCAGAACAATTTTTTTGTTTTTTTAGATTCCATACATATGTATTAGCATACGGTATTTGTTTTTCTCTTTCTGACTTACATCACTCTGTATGACAGACTATAGGTCTATCCACCTCACTCCAAATAACTCAGTTTTGTTTCCTTTTACTGCTGAGTAATATTCCATTGTATATGTGTGTCACATCTTCTTTAGCCATTGATCTGTTGATGGACACTTAGGTTGCTTCCATATCCTGGCTATTGTAAATAGAGCTGCAATGAACATTGTGGTACATGACGCTTTTTGAATTATGGTTTTCTCAGGGTATATACCCAGTAGTGAGATGGCTGGGTCATATGGTGGTTCTATTTTCAGTTTTGTAAGGAACCTCCATACTGTCCTCCATAGTGGCTGTATCAATATACGTTCCCACCAACAATGCAAGAGAGTTCCCTTTACTCCACACCCTCTCCAGCCATTTATTGCTTGTATTTTTTGATGATGGCCATTCTGACCGGTGTGAGGTGATACCTCATGGTAGTTTTGATTTGCATTTCTCTAATGACTAGTGATGTTGAGCATCTTTTTATGTGTTTGTTGGCAATCTGTATATCTTCTTTGGAGAAATGTCTATTTAGGTCTCTGCCCATTTTGGATTGGGTTGTTTGTTTTATTGATATTGAGCTGCATGAGTTGCTGGTATATTCTGGAGATTAATCCTTTGTCAGTTGCTTCGTTTGCAAATATTTTCTCCCATTCTGAGGGTTGTCTTTTCGTCTTATTTATAGTTTCCTTTGCTGTACAAAAGCTTTGAAGTTTCATTAGGTCCCATTTGTTTATTTTTGTTTTTATTTTCATTTCTCCATGAAGTGGGTCAAAAAGGAACTTGCTGTGATTTTTGTCATAGAGTGTTCTTCTTATGTTTTCCTATAAGAGTTTTATAGTGTCAGGCCTTACATTTAGGTCTTTAATCCATTTTGAGTTTATTTTTGTGTATGGTGTTACGGAGTGTTATAATTTCATTCTTTTACACGTAGCTGTCCAGTTTTCCCAGCACCACTTATTGAAGAGGCTGTCTTTTCTCCATTGTATACTCTTGCCTCCTCTATCAAAGATAAGGTGACCATATATACGTGGGTTTGTCTCTGGGCTTTCTATCCTGTTCCACTGATCTATATTTCTGTTTTTGTGCCAGTACCATACTGTCTTGATTACTGTATCTTTGTACTATAGTCTGAAGTCTGGGAGCCTGATTCCTCCAGTTCTGTTTTTCTTTCTCAAGATTGCTTCGGCTATTTTATGTCTTTTGTGTTTCCAAATGAATTGTGAAATTTTTTGTTCTAGTTCTGGGAAAAATGCCATTGGTAATTTGATAGGGATTGCAGTGAATCTATAGATTGCTTTGGGTGGTATAGTCATTTTCACAATGTTGATTCTTCAATCCAAGAACATGGTATATCTCTCCATCTCTCTGTATCATCTTTAATTTCTTTCATCAGTGTCTTATAGTTTTCTGCATACAGGTCTTTTGTCTCCTTAGGTAGGTTTATTCCTAGGTATTTTATTCTTTTTGTTGCAATGGTGAATGGGAGTGTTTCCTTAATTTCTCTTTCAGATTTTTCATCATTAGTGTATAGGAATGCAAGAGATTTCTGTGCATTAATTTTGTATCTTGCTACTTTACCAAATTCAATGATTAGCTCTAATAGTTTTCTGGTAGCATCTTTAGGATTCTCTATGTATAGTATCATGTCATCTACAAACAGTGACAGCTTTACTTCTTCTTTTCTGATTTGGATTCCTTTTATTTCTTTTTCTTCTCTGATTGCTGTGGCTAAAACTTCCATAATTATGTTGAATAACAGCAGTGAGAGTGGGCAACCTTGTCTTGTTCCTGATCTTAGTGGAAATCATTTCAGTTTCTCATCACTGACAATGATGTTTGCTGTGGGTTTGTCACATATGGTCTTTATTATGTTGAGGTAGGTTCTCTCTACGCCTACTTTCTGGAGAGTTTGTATCATAAATGGGTGTTGAGTTCTGTCAAAAGCTTTTTCTGCATCTATTTAGATTACCATATGATTTCTGTCCTTCAGTTTGTTAATATGGTGCATCACGTTGATTGATTTGGTATTTTGAAGAATCCTTGCAACCCTGTGATAAACCCCACTTGATCATGGTGTATGATCCTTTTAATGTGCTGTTGGATTCTGTTTGCTAGTATTTTGTTGAGGATATTTGCATCCATGTTCATTAGTGATATTGGCCTGTAGTTTTCTGTTTTTGTGACATCTTTGTCTGGTTTTGAATAAAGGTGATGGTGGCCTCGTAGAATGAGTTTGGAAGTGTTGCACCCTCTGCTCTATTCTGGAAGGGTTTGAGAAAGATATGTGTTAGCTCTTCTCTAAATGTTTGATAGAATTTGCCTGTGAAGCCATTTGCTTGTGGGCTTTTGTTTGTTGGAAGATTTTTAATCAGTTTCAATTTCAGTGCTTGTGATTGGTCTGTTTATATTTTCTATTTCTTCCTGGTTCAGTCTCAGAAGACTGTAGTTTTCTAAGAATTGGTCCATTTCTTCCAGGTTGTCCATTTTATTGGCATATAGTTGTTTATAGTAATCTCTTATGATCCTTTGTATTTCTGCACTGTTCATTGTTACTATTCCTTTTTTATTTGTAATTCTGTTGATTTGAGTCTTCTCCCTCTTCTTCTTGATGAGTCTGGGTAATGGTTTATCAATTTTATCTTCTCAAACAACCAGCTTTTAGTTTCACTGATCTTTGCTATTGTTTCCTTCATTTCTTTTTCAGTTATTTTTGATCTGATCTTTATGATTTCTTCTGCTAACTTTTGGGGATTTTTGCTCTTTTTTCTCTAACTGCTTTAGGTGTAAGGTTAGGTTGTTTATTTGAGATGTTTCTTATTTCTTGAGGTAGGACTGTATTGGTGTAAATTTCCCTCTTACAACTGCTTTTGCTGCATCCCATAGGTTTTGGGTCGTCGTGTTTTCATTGTCATTTGTTTCTAGGTATTTTTTGATTTCCTCTTTGATTTCTTCAGTGATCTCTTGGTTATTTAGTAGTGTATTCTTTAGCCTCCATGTGTTTGTATCTTTTACAGATTTTTCCCTGTAATTGATACCTAGTCTCATAGCGTTGTGGTCAGAAAAGATACTTGATACAATTTCAATTTTCTTAAGTTACCAAGGCTTGATTTGTGACCCAAGATATGATCTATCCTGGATAATGTTCCGTGAGCACTTGAGAAGGAAGTGTATTCTGTCGTTTTTGGATGGACTGTCCTATAAATATCAATGAAGTCCATATTGTTTAATGTGTGCTTTAAAGCTTGTGTTTCCTTATTTATTTTCATTTTGGATGACCTGTCCATTGGTGAAAGTGGGGTGTTAAAGTCCCCTACTATGATTGTGTTACTGTTGATTTCCTCTTTTATGGCTGTTAACATTTGCCTTATGTATTGATGTGCTGCTATGTTGGGTGCATAAATATTTACAATTGTTTTATCTTCTTCTTGGATTGATCCCTTGATCATTATGTAGTGTCCTTCTTTGTCTTTTGTAATAGTCTTTATTTAAAGTCTATTTTGTCTGATATGAGAATTGCTACTCCAGCTTTCTTCTGATTTCCATTTGCATGGAATATCTTTTTCCATCCCCTCACTTTCAGTCTGTATGTGTCCCTAGGTCTGAAATAAGTCTCTTGTAGACAGCATATGTACAGGTCTTGTTTTTGTAACAATTCAGTGAGTCTGTGTCTTTTGGTTGAAGCATTTAATCCACTTACATTTAAGGTAATTATCGATATGTATGTTCCTATTACCATTTTCTTAATTGTTTTGGTTTGTTTTTGTAGGTCTTTTCCTTCTCTTGTGTTTCCTGCCTAGAGAAGTTCCTTTAGCATTTGTTGTAAAGCTGGTTTCATGGTGCTAAATTCTCTTAGCTTTTGCTTGTCTGTAAAGGTTTTAATTTCTCAGTCGAATCTGAATGAGATTTTTTCTGGGTAATCTTGGTTGTAGGTTTTTCCCTTTCATCACTTTAAATACGCCCTTATACACCCTTCTGGCTTGCAGAGTTTCTGCTGAAAGATCAGCTGTTAACCTTATGGGGATTCCCTTGTATGTTACTTGTTTCTCTTCCTTTACTGCTTTTAATATTTTTTCTCCGTATTTAATTTTTGATAGTTTGATTAATATGTGTCTTGGCATTTTTCTCCTTGGATTTATGCTATATGGCTCTCTGTGCTTCCTGAACTTGATTGACTATTTCCTTTCCCATATTAGGGAACTTTTCAACTATAATCTCTTCAAATATTTTCTCAGTCCCTTTCTTTTTCTCTTCTTCTTCTGGGACCCCTATAATTCAAATGTTGGTGCATTTTAATGTTGTCCCAGAGGTCTCTGAGACTGTCCTCAATTCTTTTATTCTTTTTTCTTTATTCTGCTCTGTGGTGGTTATTTCCACTATTTTATCTGCCAGTTCACTTATCCGTTTTTCCGCCTCAGTTATTCTGCTATTGATTTCTTCCAGAGAATTTTTAATTTCATTTATTGTGTTGTTCCTCATTGTTTGTTTGCTCTTTAGTTCTTCTAGTTACTTGTTAAACTTTTCTTGTATTTTCTCCATTCTATTTCCAAGATTTTGTAGCATCTTTACTATCATTACTCTGAATTCTTTTTCAGGTAGACTGCCTATTTCCTCTTCATTTGTTTGGTCTCGAGGGTTTTTACTTTGCTTCTTCATCTGCTGCATGTTTCTCTGTCTTTTCATTTTGCTTAACTTACTGTATTTGGGGTCTCCTTTTCGCCAGCTGCAGGTGCATAGTTCCTGTTGTTTTTGGTGTCTGCCCCCAGTGGGTAAGGTTGGTTGACTGGGTTGTGCAGGCCTCCTGATGGAGCGGACTGGTGCCTGTGTTCTGGTGCATGAGGTTGGATCTTGTCTTTCTGGTGGGCAGGACTGTATCTGGTGGTGAGTTTTGGGGTGTCTGTGAACTTATTCTGATTTTAGGCAGCCTCTCTGCTAATGGGTGGGGTTGTGTTCCTGTCTTAATAGTCGTTTGGCATGGGGTGTCCAGCACTGGAGCTTGCTGGTCGTTGAGTGGAGTTGGGTCTTAGCGTTGATGGAGATCTCTGAGAGAGCTCTTGCCGGTTGATATTACGAGGGACCCGGAGGTCTCTGGTGGTCCAATGTCCTGAACTCAGCTCTCCCACCTCAGAGACTCAGGCTTGACACCAGCTGGAGCACCAAGACCCTATTGGGAAGTCTGAGGTCTTCTGCCAGCCTTCAGTAGGTGCTCTGTAGGGTTGTTCCACAATGAGATGTATTTTTGATGTATTTGTGGGGAGGAAGGTGATCTCCACATCTTACTCCTCTGCCATCTTCAAGGTCCTACTATAAATCTTTAAAGTGACTTTAACTACTTCACTGCTTGTTTCTCATTACAACCCAATGGAGTAGACAGGTCCTAGGAGACCTCTTATATTTCTTCCTCTTCTTTAACCCTTACCTAATCAGTTAGCATATCCTGCCCACTGGTCATTCTAACAACTTAACTGCTTCTAACATCCACTGTCTAGTTCAATTGCCTAGGAAGTAAAATTAAGCACATATGCACTGGGAAATGATAGCATAAAAAGACTGATGGTGAGACATGCAACAAACAGATATATTATAAAGCTAAATGATCATAACTATTTGCCTGCTTGCAAATGTAAAATAATTGTTCTTGGAAAAGAAACTCTATAATGTAAAAATTATCATCTCTGTAACCCAATATTATTTTAATAAAAATAGAGATGGGGGAAGGGAGTGGAAGAGGAGATGAGATTGACTGTGGTGGTGGCAGTAGAAAAGAGCTAAATTCCTAACCTTAAACTGATGAGTGGGGTAGGGTGAGGACAGAAGAATAAAGTGAGGACTATTACTATGTTGAGGCACAGCCAGATATTAAATGTACAATGAAATCTCAAAAATTACATCCGAATGGCAGTGGCAAGTATAGCCACACCTTTGAAGGGAATAGAACAATACCCAGAAAAAAAGGCAATAATGTAAGAATTCAATCTATGTTAAAGGTGACACTTCAAATCAGTAGGAAAAGGTGGATTATTTTAAAAATAAAGTTCAGACAACTGATTAACCATTTGGAAAGATTTACGTGAGATATATCCACATAGTAAACATATGATGAATGTGATGCCAGAGGAATGGATGTATGGCTGATCAGGATAATTCATACAACTACTTTCAGAAGTAATTTGTTAACCCAGTGAAGTTAACCCAGTAATTCTACTCTTAAGTATAGAATCTGGAGATATTTTTTACATATGAATACCAGGAACAATATAAGAAACACAATACAAATTTCTACTGGACAAAACACTTAAATATCACTCGAGAGAAGTTTCATCTTTTGAATAAAGAGGGTCAGGATAATTATCAAAATGGAAAAAATGAAAATGGATAAAAATGAAAAAAATGAAACTGGATTCAGCTTACTCCAAACATAAAAATCAATTCCTGATAGAACATGAACTTAAATGTAAAAGGAAAAATTCTAATGCACATGAAAGAAAATATAGGGGAATATATTTGTGACCTCAGAGTAGGTAAGGACTTTCTAAGCAAGACGTTAAAGGGTAAACCATACAGAAAAAAAAAAAAAGCTGATAAATTTTAGTATATTTAAATTAAGAATGTTCTCAAGAGATAGCAATCAAGTGAAAAGACAAACCAAAGAGTGGAGCAGTGGTTTGTAATATGTAAATAACATCTACAAATCAATAAGAAAAGATAAAGAAACAATAACAAAATGGACATAACAGGCTATTCACAAATGAAGAAACTGAGATGGCCAATTAAAATTGAAAAGATATACAATCTCATTAGTAATAAAGGTAATGCAAATTAAAACCACAACAGGATACCATATAATATTCTTCAGATTAGCAAAAATTTAAAAGTCAGATAATACAAACATCTGAGAATGACGTGAAGCAGGAGGAATGGATGTATGGCTGATCAGGATAATTCATACAACTACTTCCAGAAGTTATTTGTTGACCCAGTGAAGTTAACCCAGTAATTCTACTCTTAAATACAGACTCTAGAGATATTTTTACATATGAGCACCAGGAACAATATCAGAATGTTCATTAGAAGCTCAAAATAGCAAGAACTAGAAAACACACCAGCAATGTCCATTGATAGTAAAGCAGATAAGTAAATAAATACCATACAGAAGTAAGAATGAATTATTACTAAACATACATATTGGTGTTGTGCAAAAAAAGCAAACACCAGAAAGCAAATAAATGTAATATAAATGAAAGAAAAAAACCCCAAACAACAGGGCTTCCCTTGTGGCGCAGTGCTTGAGAGTCCGCCTGCTGATGCAGGGGACATGGGTTCGTGCCCCGGTCCGGGAGGATCCCACATGCCGCAGAGTGGCTGGACCCGTGAGCCATGGCCCTAAGCCTGCTCATCCGGAGCCTCTGCTCCGCAGCGGGAGAGGCCACAACGGTGAGAGGTCCGTGTACCGCAAAACAAACAAACAAACAAACAAACAAACCCAAACAATACAATAAACATATTATTTAGGAAAGCAAATATAGTTAGTAAATTAGGATGAAAAGAACAGGAACATTAACACAAAGTCATACTTCTGAAGTGGGGAGACAAGGATGTGACTGGAGGAGCCACAGGAGAGTTTTCTAAGGTACTGTTAAGATTCTTTCTTAAGTTGGGTAGATACTCTGGTGCTCATTTTATTATTTTTAAACCTCACATATTTGTTGTATATTTCAGAATACAACATTTAAAGTAGTCAAATGTTAATAAAACCATAAAAAGACTAAATGGAAATATAAGTGAATACTAGTGCAGTGCCTGACAGATACCAGATACTATGCTAAATATTCACTTTTATTTTCTTAGTCACATGTTGTCAACTCAATTAGATAAGAATTTTGTAATATCATGTTAAACTGAACACCATAAACAGCTGAGCTCCAGTTCTGGTCCAAGATATACAATAAGCAACTAAACAAAAATCACTGTATCTGCTTTGAAAATCAACATATGCTTTAGGGATTACTTTTTATAAATTAATAATTTTATTTCTAGTGTTAAACTTCCTAGCCTAACCACTTTCCCCTGCACTCAAACACAATACTCTTTCTTGCTTCTGTGCCTTTGTTTACATAATTTCTTCTGTTGTGAACACCCTTCTCCCTTTTCCCTCTACTTACTTCCCTCAACTTCTACTGTCCTCCTTTAGTTCTGATAACTTAAGACACATTTCCGGTATCACCTCATCCAGGAAACTGTCCCTGGATCTTCCATTGTCACCCTCTAACTGGATTATGTCCCACCTGTGTCTCCAACCCAAGTACTATCTGGAATCTAGCACACTCCTCTATCATTGTGTCCACACAGTTATTATTGAGTTCCTACGGGAAGGGTCATTTCTTATCGACCTTCATATCCTAAGTGCCTAGCATAGTGTTGTTCAACAAATATTTGATGAACTGTGTAAGAACTTATTGGTTGAGGTACTTTTTCTTTTATTTTTTAACTTCTCTGGAAAATCATTTGATTAGCATGCTAACAATTGAACCATAAACTTATCAGGGATAGTTGCTTGAGTTTGATGTAGATTGTTTTTGGCAATGAAATACAAGTTCACCAATCTGCTCAGAGGCTACTGTTTAGTGCTGATGCTATATTTAGTCACATACTGGATCTCAGCCTCTTCTGACTCTATTCTCAAACAAAACCAGCCACCTTTAAGCCTATTTAATCTACTAATGCACATAAGGCAACACAAAACAAAATTATAGATAGTACTCAAATCACCAGATTTATAATATAGTTATAAAATTCTTCTCATTTAGAAAGAGACACATTCTTTTGATCCCATACATTCTATTTAGAGGTGACAGAACTTGGAACTAATGCATATTAGAACATTTGAAAGACAAGCTAACTAAACACATCTTGGCCAATATTCTTAACCTTAAAATTAAATGTTATGATCTATCACTTCTCTCATTTTAAAATTTGTCACATAATAAAATATTCAATGGTATTCTTGCCAGAGCATATTTACAAACAGAAATTCATTCAAACGTGTCAAGTGTTTGAGCTACTGTCTGCAGTGTCCTTGTTAAGAAGTACACAAGTTACACCAGGTTTCCTTGGCAACAGTTAGTCTCATGACTGAAATGGTAACAGTCGCGACTCTATCAGCACAGCAGCGTCAACAATGAATTTCCTGGTAAGTCTTAAGCACCTTGACCTGGAAGGTCTGGGCAATGCGCCACAATCTCAACTTACTCCCTTCAGCACAAAAATGATCCAGAGATTCTAGTGTAAAGTAAGTGATAATTCTATCACAGACAACCTTGCTAAAGAGATTTTATGAAGAAATAAACTAAATATAAGCCTTTCTAGTAAATAATTAGATGTCTACGTTGGACAGTAAACATGTAACCTCAATTATTTCCTTAATTTGGAAAAATGCTGAAGATTGCACTAAATACAATTTACCAGGTGGGAGAAAGGAGGCTGTGATTACCTTGGCTTGTGTTAGTATGCACATGTTTGTTTCTGCACTGGCATGGGGCAGGCGGAGAGAGGGGAGGGGTGGGAGGGCCAGGAAGAGTTTTACAAAGGAGGGAACATTGAAGTTAGGTATTAACAGATACAGGACAAGTACCTTGTGAAGAATGCTTTAGAATTTGAATAGAGTCCTGTAAAATGTCCAATAATATTAGATACCTCTCTACAATGTTCCACTTTTAAGTGTTCAATTGACATTATGAAAAAAGTAGTTCATTTCACATGTCTAAAAATGACCATTATAAGGTAACTGGGTAATCTTTCTGGCCTAATTTTGAGAATTATATTAGCATATTAATTTAGGATATTTTAGTGTAACTGCTTTATTTTTTCCCCCTTGAAGTAAGGGCCTGCAGAGATCAGTCCAGAATATCCAGTTCCTACCTCTCACCTCTGACCAGTAAGAAGGGAGATGCCCCTTGCCACAGAGGCTTCAGCTCTGGAGAAAGCAGTATCTTGGGCAACTGCTGAACTAAAGACAGGCAGACCATCCTCCTTATGTAGGGCAAGGTGAATCTGGGGGAGAAGCCAAGCAAGGACAAAAATTCCTCAGAATGTGCGTGCGAACAGAGCCTGGCATAACTAATTGGACTAATAGGGTCATTTCAGTGGCTCTATTATAGGGTTACTCTGGTCTCATGAGTGTGCTCTGAACTACACAAGGCAGTAAACCAGAAGACTACTCAACAGAGAGAGGAACTATTCTTAGACCTTTAAATACAGTATTTTTTTATTACTAATTTTTCAAAACTTTTGAAATATTTCAGGTCAACAGGCAACCGTTTGCTGCATACTTTTAGCCCAATGGTTGCTATTGCTATCCAAACTATTAACAAGATTTAATACCACATATATATGACACATTTCTTGTTATTTAAGTACATTATAAAATATTTTAAAATACATTCTTTAAATATTTTAAAATATTTTCAGTTTTTCATAGTCTTAAAAGAAATACTTATTTTCTCTAATCTGGTCACTAGGTTCCATTTTATGGGTTTCTCTATAAGAATGTCAGTTTGTCATAAGATTTATCACTCACTCCTTCATTTAACTACCATTCGGGTACCCATCATGAGCCAGACACTGTGGATACAAAGATGAATAAGATAAGCTGAATACCTAATTAAGGGCAAGACACAAGAACATAAGCAGGGACTTCCCTGGTGGTCCAGTGGTAAAGAATCCACCTTCCAATGCAGGGGACAGGGGTTCGATCCCTGATCAGGGAACTAAGATCCCACACGCCACGTGGTAACTAAGCCCACGCGCCACAGCTACTGAGCCCATGCACCTCAACTACAGAGCCTGCCTGCTGCAAACTACAGAGCCCACGTGTTTTGGAGGCTGAGCATCACAACTACAGAGCTCATGTTCTCTGGAGCCCGTGCGTCACAACTAGAGAAGAGAAAACCCGCACGCCACAACTAGAGAGAAGGCCACGCACCTCAACAAAGAGCCCTTGTGCTGCAGCGAAAGATCCCGTATGACTCAACAAAGATCCTGCAGCCAAAGACCCGACTCAGCCAAAGATAAATAAGTAAATAATAACCAAATCTTAAAAAAAAAAGAACATAAGCAAATAATTCAAAATATAGTGAAAAGTGGGCTAATTGAGGATAAAATGAGACACATACACAAAGTGTGTAGTGTGTAGTAAGCTCTCAAAACAGGGTATCATATACAATAAATTACTGACAAGACAATCCCCACCAGAATATAACAATACAAATGAAACAATGAATTTCCACCTATAGATTCAATCACCAAATATTTACTCAGTGCCTACTTTGTGCTAGGCTGTGTGTGCTAAGCACATGGGGAACATCAATGACAAAACAAAGATAACAGCCTTCTTGGATCTTATATTCTAACCGGAGAGACAGACACTAAACAATATTTAATGGATAAGTAAATTATATGATCGGTTAGAAGGGAGTAAGTGTTAAAGAAAAAGGAAAAAGGAGAGGTGGGTAAGGGGAATGGGGGAGGGGTAAGTAGGCCTGTAATTTTAATAAGGATGGTCAAGGTATACCTCTATGGAGATGATACTGCAGAAAATACTTAAAGGAGTTCAGGAAGTTAGCCATACATATAGCTGGGGGCAGATCACTGTAGGTAGAAAAACAGCCAATGCAAAGACTCAAAGGCAGGAGCATGCTAGGCTAGAACGGAAAAAGTGAAGAGAGAGGAGCAGGAAATGAGATCAGAAAGGTAAGGAGAGGACAGTACTCCTACGGCCATTGTCTAAGTAAAGCCAAATCTCAAAATAAAATCATTTAGTCCATTTATTCATCTAATAACTTTATTATTATGTATGTTCAAGGCAATTTGTGAGGTGCTACAGGGTAAAAAAGATGATTAACTCAGAATCTTTATTCTAATGACGTTTAAAAATATTCCCACATAGGGTATGACTTACATCAAACTTTTTCTAGTAGAAAGTAAAGTCAAGGTCATGAGGAAAGGGGAGTGTAAAGAAGGCAGGCATGTATATGGAGATGAGCACAGTTATTTTAGAATTAGAATGGAACCTCCTCAGAAACTCTCCTACTTAAACTACCTTAGGTGAGATGCTCCATTAGTGAACAATAATTTGCAACAGAGAAGGACCTTCAAAGGCTCCCCTAAAGATTAATTTGTTCATCACTTTAATCCGTTTTGAAGAAAGCTGCTTATTTAGATCTTTTCCCAAAAATGACTATTTGAACCCATGTAAGAAGGAACTAACAAATGTCAATAATTTAATTAGCAATTAAAAAATGTGAAAACCTAAATAGAAATTTTAAAAAAATGAAAACTGCTTATCATAAATTTCATATTGTATTTCCTAAAGAACAAAACACATATGTGTTTTATGATCTATAAATCTTTATTAAAAGGTTAGGTGCATTATTATTGAATTGCATTATTTCTTCTAAATAATGAATGAAGGTACCACAGATATAAAGTAAACATACCACAGACCATTCGGTGGAGGGAGAGAAAGAAAATAAGGAAAGATTAGTTAAGGGATATTAAACGCTTCTGGCAGGTTTTAAATTCTCCTTATATGTTTACTTAGCTTCATTTGAGCTAAAAGTAGGGAAAAGACCATTTTGGCGTCAAGAACAAATACCACTGCATTACTGAAAATTGGAACATTACAGTTATCAGAATGAGTCAGAAATATCTACCTAATTAATTCCTTTAAAGCACCAAAATTTTGAAGTGGTATCATGTTATATAACTTGTATGTAAAAGAATTTATATAAACAATTTATAAAAAAATTAAGGTTCTCACTGCAATAATAAATTGTATTTAATAAAGAAAATGTATAAAATAGTTCTCAAACTTTAATATTCAATGTGGTCTATAACTGAATCTCTAAGTATCTGACTTTCATTACCAAGGATGTATTAATAGTTGTAAAAGAACCCTTGGATTCCCCATCAAAAAATATTTTTTCCTTTTCTTATACTTCTATAATGCAACACATGAAATGCTTCAAAATATTTACTACAATCCGCCTAATATCCGAGTTGCTTATGAATATTTCAGCCTCCCTACTGGATTGTGAGTGTGCCCCTGGAGAATAGGGATTCCGGCTTTTCCACCTCTATATCTCACAAAGGGCTAGACCAAGCATGATGTTTTATAAATTGTGCTCAACTGAATCGAAATGTGAAGAGATCCATTCCAAGCTGTGCCACTCTACAGGATAGATACTTTCCAGTTTCAAGACACATTTAATATCTTGATATGCTATCCTGGCTAATTTCATGTGCCTCGAGTACAAATTATATGTTTTATTCTCCACCCATATTTTATCTTTAACATCTACCACTTGGGACATGAAACAAAATCAATGA
Source organism: Stenella coeruleoalba (assembly GCF_951394435.1). Lineage (NCBI taxonomy): Eukaryota > Metazoa > Chordata > Mammalia > Artiodactyla > Delphinidae > Stenella > Stenella coeruleoalba. Next base: position 75,187,493 of record NC_137148.1, read on the forward strand.
AGATGTGCTAACAGAATGCAACCTATAACGGCCACTGTACTTTTATCATACTATTAGTTATTTCAGTTATCTTGAAAATGCCAAAAGAAATTTTTTTAACTTCTTTATTGGAGTATAATTGCTTTACAATGGTGTGTTAGTTTCTGCTTTACAACAAAGTGAATCAGCTATACATATACATATATCCCCTTACCTCCTCCCTCTTGTGACTCCCTCCCACCCTCCCTATCCCACCCCTCTAGGTGGTCACAAAGCACTGAGCTGATCTCCCTGTGCTATGCGGCTGCATCCCACTAGCTATCTATTTTACATTTGGTAGTATATATATGTCCATGCCACTCTCTCACTTAGTCCCAGCTTACCCTTCCCCCTCCCGGTGTCCTAAAGTCCACTATCTATGTCTGAGCCTTTATTCCTGTCCTGCGCCTAGGTTTTTCAGAACCTTTTTTCTTGTTTGTTAGATTCCATATATATGTGTTAGCATATGGTATTTATTTTGCTCATTCTGACTTACATCACTCTGTATGACAGACTCTAGGTCCATCTACCTCACTACAAATAATTTCATTTTTTTATGGCTGAGTAATATTCCATTGTATATATGTGCCACAGCTTCTTTATCGATGGACACAGGTTGCTTCCATGTCCTGGCTATTGTAAATAGAGTTGCAATGAATATTGTGGTACATGATGATTTTTAAATTATGGTTTTCTCAGCCTATATGCCCAGTAGTGGGATTGCTTGGTCGTATGGTAGTTCTATTTTTAGTTTTTTAAGAAACATCCATACTGTTCTCCATTGTGGCTGTATGAATTTACATTCCCACCAACAGTGCAAAAGGGTTCCCTTTTCTCCACACCCTTTCCAGCATATACTGCTTGTAGATTTTTTGATGATGGCCATTCTGACTGGTGTGAGGTGATACCTCATGGTAGTTTTTTTTTTGTTTTTTGCGGTACGCAGGCCTCTCACTGTTGTGGCCTCTCCCGTTGCAGAGCACAGGCTCCGGACGCACAGGCTCAGTGGCCATGGCTCACGGGCCCAGCCACTTCGCGGCATGTGGGATCGTCCAGGACCAGGGCATGAACCCATGTCCCCTGCATCGGCAGGCGGACTCTCAACCACTGCACCACCAGGGAAGCCCCTCATGGTAGTTTTGATTTGCATTTCTCTAATGATTAGTGATGTTGAGCATCTTCTCATGCGTTTCTTGGCAATGTGTATATCTTCTTGGGGAAATGTCTATTTAGGTCTTCTGCCCATTTTTGGATTAGGATGTTTGTTTTATTGACATTGAGCTGCACAAGTTGCTTGTATATTTTGGAGATTAATCCTTTGTCAGTTGCTTCATTTGCAAATATTTTCTCCCATTCTGAGGGTTGTCTTTTCGTCTTATTTATAGTTTCCTTTGCTGTGCAAAAGCATTTAAGTTTCATTACGTCCTATTTATTAATTTTTATTTCCATTTCTCGAGGAGGTGGGTCAAAAAGGATCTTGCTGTGACTTGTGTCATAGAGTATTCTGCCTATATTTTCCTCTAAGAGTTTTAGAGTGTCTGGCCTTACATTTAGGTCTTGAATCCATTTTGAGCTTATTTTTGTGTATGGTGTTGCGGAGTGTTCTAATTTCATTCTTCTACATGTAGCTGTCCAGTTTTCCCAGCACCACTTATTGAAGAGACTGTCTTTTCTCCATTGTATATTCTTGTCTCCTTTATCAAAGATAAGGTGACCATATATATGTGGGTTTATCTCTGGGCTTTCTACCCAGTTCCATTGATCTATATTTCTGTTTTTGTGACAGTACCATACTGCCTTGATTACTGTAACTTTGTAGTATAGTCTGAAGTCTGGAAGGCTGATTCCTCCAGCTCTGTTTTTCTTTCTGAAGATTGCTTTGGCTATTCGATGTCTTTTGTGTTTCCATACCAGTTGTGAAATTTTTTGTTCTAGCTCTGTGAAAAATGTCTGTGGTAGTTTGATAGGGATTGCATTGAATCTGTAAATTGCTTTGGGTAGTATAGTCATTTTCACAATGTTGATTCTTCCAATCCAAGAACATGGTATATCTCTCCATCTCTCTGTATCATCTTTAATTTCTTTCATCAGTGTCTTATAGTTTTCTGCATACAGGTCTTTTGTCTCCTTAGGTAGGTTTATTCCTAGGTATTTTATTCTTTTTGTTGCAATGGTGAATGGGAGTGTTTCCTTAATTTCTCTTTAAGATTTTTCATCATTAGTGTTTAGGAATGCAAGAGATTTCTGTGCATTAATTTGTATTCTGCTACTTTACCAAATTCATTGATTACCTCTAGTAGTTTTCTGGTAGCATGTTTAGGATTATCTATGTATAGTATCATGTCATCTGGAAACAATGACAGCTTTATTTCTTCTTTTCTGATTTGGATTCCTTTTCTTTTTCTTTTCTGATTGCTGTGGATAAAATTTCCAATACTATGTTGAATAATAGTGGTGAGAGTGGACAACCTTGTCTTCTTCCTGATCTTAGACGAAATGATTTCAGTTTTTCACAGTTGAGAACGATGTTGCCTGTGGGTTTGTCATATATAGCCTTCATTATGTTGAGGTATGTTCCCTCTATGCCTACTTTCTGGAGGGTTTTTATCATAAATGGGTGTTGAATTTTGTCAAAAGCTTTTTCTGCATCTATTGAGATGATCATATGGTTTTTCTCCTTCAGTTTGTTAATATATTTTATCACATTGATTGATGTGCATATATTGAAGAATCCTTGCATTCCTATAACCCACTTGATCATCATGTATGATCCTTTGAATATGCTGTTGGATTCTGTTTGCTAGTATTTTGTTGAGGATTTTTGCATCTATGTTCATCAATGATATTGGCTTGTAGTTTTCTTTCTTTGTGACATCTTTGTATGGTTTTGGTATCAGGGTGATGGTGGCCTCGTAGAATGAGTTTGGGAGTGTTCCTTCCTCTGCTATATTTTGGAAGGGTTTGAGAAGGATAGGTGTTAGCTCTTCTCTAAATGTTTGATAGAATTTGCCTGTGAAGGCATCTGGTCCTGGGCTTCTGTTGATTGGAAGATTTTTAATCACAGTTTCAATTTCAGTGCTTGTGATTGGTCTGTTATATTTTCTATTTCTTCCTGGTTCAGTCTCGGAAGGTTGTACTTTTCTAAGAATTGGTCCATTTCTTCCAGGTTGCCCATTTTATTGGCATATAGTTGCTTACAGTAATCTCTTATGATCCTTTGTATTCCTGCAGTGTCAGTTGTTACTTCTCCTTTTCATTTCTAATTCTGTTGATTTGAGTCTTCTCCCTTTTTTTCTTGATGAGTCTGGCTAATGGTTTATCTATTTTGTTTACCTTATCAAAAACCAGCTTTTAGTTTTATTGCTTTTTGCTACAGTTTTCATTTCTTTTTATTTCTGATCTGATCTTTATGATTTCTTTCCTTCTGCTAGCTTTGGGGTCTTTTTTTCTTCTTTCTCTAATTGCTTTAGGTGTAACGTTAGGTTGTTTATTTGAGATGTTTCTTGTTTATTGAGGTAGGGTTATATTGCTATAAACTTCCCTCTTGAAACTGCTTTTGCTGCCTCCCATACATTTCGGGTCGTCGTGTTTTCACTGTCATTTGTTTTTAGGTATTTTTTGATTTCCTTTTTGATTTCTTCAGTGATCTCTTGGTTATTTAGTAGTGTATTCTTGAGCCTCCATGTGTTCGTACTTTTTACAGATTTTTTCCTGTAATTGATAGCTAGTCTCACAGCGTTGTGGTCAGAAAAGATACTTGATACGATTTCAATTTTCTTAAATTTACCTAGGCTTGATTTGTGATCCAAGATATGATCTATCCTGGAGAATGTTCCATGAGCACTTAAGAAGAAAGTGTATTCTGTTGTTTTTGGATGGAATGTCCCCTAAAGATCAGTTAAGTCCATCTTGTTTAATGTATCATTTAAAGCTTGTGTTTCCTTATTTATTTTCATTTTGGATGAACTGTCCATTGGTGAAAGTGGGGTGTTAAAGTCCCCTATTATGATTGTGTTACTGTCGATTTCCCCTTTTATGGCTGTTAGCATTTGCCTTATGTATTGAGGTGCTCTTATGTTCCAAAGGAAAGTTTTAAAAGTAAAAGTAATTATGCAAACATTTAGACCACTTAGGGGCTAACATCTCTATTTAATCCAGTCATTTAGTCATTACTTCCTAGATTTACCATCTAAGTTTACCATCTAGAGAACAACATCTTCTTAATAATATAACATCCAGAACTGAAGGGAATTCAAACCTGGTCTCAATCTGCTTTGGCAAATGAAAGAACACAACTGACTACAATGATGTGTAGGTAAAGAAATCAACAATTTTTTTAAATTAATTAATTAATTAATTTATTTTTGGCTGTCTTGCGCCTTCATTTCTGTGCGAGGGCTTTCTCTAGTTGCGGCGAGCAGGGTCCACTCCTCATCACGGTGTGCGAGCCTCTCACTATCGCGGTCTCTCTTGTTGCGGAGCACAGGCTCCAGACACGCAGGCTCAGTAGTTGTGGCTCACAGGCCCAGTTGCTCTGCGGCATGTGGGATCCTCCCAGACCAGAGCTCGGACCCATGTCCCCCGCATTGGCAGGCAGACTCTCAACCACTGCGCCATCAAGGAAGCCCAAGAAATAAACATTTATTGAGGGGTTACTAGTTGCTAAACAGTAGGCAGGTGGTCTTTATATAATTTGTGGGATCAAATATGGGGTAAAATGTAAGGAAAAGAATGAACCTACACATCACCTCTACTAGGGCTATCCCATAAGACCACATAGTCTACACACTGTACAACTCTAGGTGGTGCCAGGTAATAATTATGTCCCGTTAGATTTGTGCAATGAGGCAGCCTTGTCTCATATCATATTTCATCCATCTAAGATACCATCAGTTCCAAAAGGTACCACTGTTTTATATACAATTAAGAGGAAAAAAATGTCACCAAATAATCCATGATATGCCATTAATTTTTAAGATGCATCCCAAATTCAGGGATGTTAATACATGATAAAAGGTTTTAAAATCAATGAAAAAAGATGATAATCCAAGCAATCTTCAATTGACTGAGCTATATATGCACAAATAATAGCCTTTCTTTGATGGCATAATTATATGAGCACTCTGAACAAGAATTCTGAGGGAAGTTTTTTCACTCTCCTGTGTGAAAATGAAACAAAGAACATTCAGAGTGAATGAAGTAAAGTTAACATCATAATTCAAATATAACGCACCAACCTTTTCAAATTTATATTCTTCCTCTTAGATCTTAAAATCGACTATGTTAGGAATACTGTTTTCAACTAATTTCTGGGTTTAAATCTAAATTACTTAATGATCACTTACCCCTTCCCCTGCCTAATAATCTACACACAAACACACAAATCCTTTTCTTCTTCCCCAACTCCCTCAACTCTATCAGCTACTGAGACAAAAGCCAGAGAAGCCACGTCCAAATATGAATAGAGGGTGAAAACCTGGTTCTAATATGAAAATTTCAATAACTGGAATGGTAAATAGACAGCCAAGGTTCCAATGCCAGCTTTGTCACTAATAATAGTACAATCTAGAGCAACGCATATAATCTCTCTTAATCTCAGTTTTCTCATCTATATTTAACAATAAACTAGTTAGATTTGGTACGTCTCTAAAAACTACCTAACAAGTTTCAAATATTACCTTTCGGCATATATAATCTGGTAGAATCCTTGCCCTATAAGTAATGTTCTTCCTAAATGTACTCTTTATATAAAACAGTAAACAAATGTAGGCTAAATGGTTTGTAAACACTCCTTTTAATATGTAAAGAATATGCCTCACTGTCAAAAATTTAGAACAGTAACACTGCAAGAAAACTGAGTTCCTCTTCTCAATAATATGACTAAAACAGATTTTGGTTTGTGTGCCAGATTTACTTAATTTAGCAGTGTAAAATCCGAATTCTAATGTTAAACTTTTATATAATGATTCGAAGTTTTTTAAAAAAAATTTATTAATCCATTACATAGTTCTGGAAATTACTGGAGTTATTATAATCACTCTGGTAGAAACAAGAAACTTTGGCCCAGAATATTTAACAGATTTTCTAAATAAAAAATAGTGACTGTTAATAAATGGCAAATTATCTTAGAATTTTAAAATATAATAGTATCCTGAATGACAGAGTCCTATAATCTTTCTCTTAATCACCTCCTGAGGAAGAGAGGATTTTTCTCAAATTTCACAGAGAAATAGCAAATTGGACACACAGTAAGCTAAGCTAAAGATTTTAGGAAAAGAAATTCAGGTATAAGAACCATTTTTAAGACAAACAGAAATCAGTAAAGTCTTGGTAGATGACCATTAAGATTAATATTCAAGGTTAATTTTATCTTTGTTTTCAAGGGTTCCCTAAATAAATCACTGATTAAATTTATAATCTATTATTTTTCAAGAAAAATAATCAAGGCTTTCCTTTAGTATTAAATTAATGAAAATCACACTGAGAATAAAGTTAACATGAGTATGAAGAAATTGATACATAGGGTATTTGAATTTCATGCTCCAAACAAGTAAATCTTAACATCCAATTTTAATACTTTACAAATGTACATATATAATTCAAATTGAAATGAGAGAAGCCTAAAATGGATATATTCAAGTCACTCAGTAAACACGTTATATTGCTCAGCTATGTTACACATGAGAGATACATACAGAAGTGCTTAGATCCATTGACAAAGCCAGAGTGTGAATAAGTGAATACTGGGACTGGCTAAAACGCCAAAGGGAGGTGGGGGAGGAACATGCTGATTGGCTTTAAACAGGCAAACTTACCTAAGGACAAGCTGAAATCAGGATAGGGATAAAAAACAGATCACCGTCAGTAAATAAAGCACTTTTGAGTCAGCTATACAAGCTGAATCAGGCTCTCCCTCATCCTCACCTGCAATAAATCTAAACTCCTTTGCTGTCACGCAACTCACAGATCGCAGATGGGCAGTTTTGGACTTAGACAAAAATAATGTGTAAGGCGGAGTAAAGATGGCGTACTAGGAGGACGTGGAATTCACACCTCCTCACAACTAGGGCACCTACCACAGACACCTACGGGAAGAACCCCAGCAACCAGGTAGGATGTGGGGCGTGCGGGCAGTGAAGGAGGAGGACAAGTGGAGGCGGGACGGGACTGGCGCCCATGAGGGGTGGCTGGGGGAGGGGAAGGGATCCTATGCCTGAAGGGGGAAACTGGAGGACCACTGGGCAGAAAGGATTGAAAGGGAGCGTGGCCAGGTTTCCCCTGCCCACTTGGGCCCCGGGGAGCCTGCTGAGATCCCAGGCCTGATCCTCTGCCCACCGAGGCCCCCTCCAGCCACGCGGGTCCTGAGGGAGTGGGAGGGAAGGGAGGGGGAGCAAAAGTAAAGGCCAGACCTCCAAGATGGGCACCCCTGAGGGGTGGCTGGGGAAGGGGAGGAGTTTTTACACCCAGTGGGACCCACCCATGGTTAGGGGTCCAGCGGCAACAGGGGAGACCCTCGGGGAGATGGTGGGGGAGGGGCACAAAGGAACTGAAGGGAACGTGGCCAGTGCTTATCCTGTCCACTTAGGCACCAGGCCTCTTGGGCTCCCAGGCCTAAGCCTCTGCCTTCAGAGCCTCCCTGCTGCTACACAGAGCCCAAGCCCCGCCCCTACACCCCCACCCAGGGCCCTACCTCTACACTAGGAGACCGCCTCCAACACGCTGGGCCTAAACCCCACCCACACACCCTCACTAAGGGCCTTACCTCCAAACTCCAGAACTCCACACTCCAGAGGCCCTCCTTTCCACATGCTGCCTTTCCCCTTCCACGCAGGTCCTAAGTAGAGGCCCTGTCCAGTGCTTGAATGTTGCCCTGCCTAGGCCCCACCCCCAAGGGCTTCCGCTGGATGCATAGGTCCTGAGCCTAGGCCCCGCCCCACGCTCAAACGTCACCCCCCAACCCACCTAGGCCCTGTCCCACCCTAAACCCCGCCCCTGCCTAAGTTCCACCCCCTGCCTAAACTCTGCCTCCATAGCCAAGGCTTTTTTTTTTTCTTTCCGTTTTTCCTCTTTTAGATTGGGGTTCTATTTTACCTTGTTGATTCATTGTTGTTGATTCTTATACATTTTTAGTTTTCCTAAAATCTTTTTTATAATTTTATTTTATTCTTTATACTTTGCTATTGTTCTCTCCTTTTGGTTTGTTTCCCCCCACCCCTTCTTTTTCTGTCATGGTTTTATTTTACCTTGTTACAGTTGTTTCAATTATAGTTTTTGTTTGTCTGTTTGTTTGTTTGTTTTGCGGTATGTGGGCCTCTCACTGCTGTGGCCTCTCCCATTGAGGAGTACAGGCTCCAGACACGCAGGCTCAGCAGCCATGGCTCAGGGGCCCAGCCACTTCACAGCATGTGGGATCTTCCTGGACCGAGGCACGAACCTGTGTCCCCTGCATCAGCAGGCGGACTCAACCACTGCGCCACCAGGGAAGCCCTCAATTATAATTTTTCCTAATATAATTTTTAATCTTTCTAATTTTATTTTGTTTTTATTCTTTGATATTGTACTGCTTGCTTGCTTGCTTGCTTCCTTCCTTCCTTCCTCCCTCGCTCCCTCCTTTCCTTCCTTCTTAACTGCATCACAAAGCTTGCAGGATCTTGGTTCCCAGGCCAGAGGCTGGGCCTGAGCTCCTGTGCTGGGAGCTCTGAGTCCAAACTGCTGGACTAACAGAGAATCTCAGACCCCAGCGAATATCAACAGGAGTGAGGCCTCCCAGACGTCATCTCAGCACAAGACCAGGCTCTATCTAACTGCTTGCAAACTCCAGTGCTGGCCATTTCAGGCCAACAAGCAATAAGACAGGAATACAGCAGCACACATCAAAAAAGAAAAAAAGAAACGACAAAAAAATATGTTACAGACGAAGGAGCAAGGTAAAAACCTACAAGACCAAATAAATGAAGATGAAATAGGTAACCCACCTGAAAAAGAATTCAGAGTAATGACAGTAAAGATGATCGAAAAATCTCGGAAAGAGAATGGAGAAAATACAAGAAGCATATAACAAGGATCCAGAAGAACTAAAAAGCACACAAACACTGATAAACACCACAATTACTAAACTTAAAAATACTCTGGAAGGAATCAATAACAGAATAACTGAGGCAGAAAAACGGATAAGTCAGATGGAAGATAAAATGGTGGAAATAACTGCCGGGGAGCAGAATAAAGAAAAAAGAATGAAAAGAATCAAGGACAGTCTCAGAGACCTCTGGGACATATTAAACAAACCAACATTTGAATTGTAGGGGTCCCAGAAGAAGAAGAGAAAAACAAGGGGAATAAGAAAATATTTGAAGAGATTATAGTTGAAAACTTCCCTAATATGGGAGAGGAAATAGTTAATCAAGCCCAGGAAGAGCAGAGAGTACCATACAGGATAAATCCAAGGAGAAACACGCCAAGACACATATTAATCAAACTATCAAAAATTAAATACAAGGAAAAAATATTAAAAGCAGCAAGGGAAAAGCAACAAATAACATACAAAGGAATCCCCATAAGGCTGACAGCTGATCTTTCATCAGAAACTCTGCAGGCCAGAAGGGAGTGCCAGGACATACGGAAAGTGATGAAAGGGAAAACGCTACAATCAAGATTACTCTACCCAGCAAGGATCTCATTCAGATTTGACAGAGAAATTAAAATATTTAGAGATAATGAAACGTTAAGAGAATTCAGCACCACCAAACTAGCTTTACAACAAAAGCTAAAGGAACTTCTCTAGGCAGGAAACACAAGAGAAGGAAAATACCTACAAAAACAAAGCAAAACTATTAAGAAAATGGTAATAGGAACATACACATTGATAATTATCTTAAATGTAAATGGATTAAATCCTCCAACCAAAAGACCAGACTCACTGAATGGTTACAAAAACAAGATCCGTACATATGCTGTCTACAGGAGATCAACTTCAGACCTAGGTACACACACAGACTGAAAGTGAGGGGATGGAAAAAGATATTCCATGCAAATAGAAATCAAAAGAAAGCTGGAGTAGCAATTCTCATATCAGACAAAATAGACTTTAAAATAAAGACTATTAAAAAGACAAAGAAGGATGCTACATAATGATCAAGGGATCAATCTAAGAAGAAGATATGACACTGTAAATATTTATGCACCCAACATAGGAGTACCTCAATACATAAGGCAAATGCTAACAGCCATAAAAGGAGAAATTGACAGTAACACAATCATAGTAGAGGACTTTAACACCCCATTTTCACCAATGGACAGGTCATCCAAAATGAAAATAAATAAGGAAACACAAGCTTTAAATGACACATTAAACAAGATGGACTTAACAGATATGTATAGGACATTCCATCCAAAAACAACAGAATACACTTTCTTCTCAAGTGCTCATGGAACTTTCTCCAACATATATCGTATCTTGGGTTACAAATCAAGCCCTGGTAAATTTAAGAAAATTGAGATCATATCAAGTATCTTTTCTGACCACAATGCTATGAGACTCGATATCAATTACAGGAAAAATCTGTAAAAAAATACAAATACATGGAGGCTAAACAATACACTACTAAATAACCAAGAGATCACTGAGGAAATCAAGAGGAAAACAAAAAATACCTAGAAACAAATGACAATAAAGACACGACGACCCAAAACCTATGGGATGCAGCAAAAGCAGTTCTAAGAGGGAAGTTTATAGCAATACAATCCTACCTCAAGAAACAAGAAACACCTCAAAGAAAAAAACCTAACCTTACACCTAAAGCAATTAGAGAAAGAAGAACAAAAAGACCCCAAAGCTAGCAGAAGGAAAGAAATCATAAAGATCAAGTCAGAAATAAATGAAAAAGAAATGAAGAAAACTATAGCAAAGATCAATAAAACTAAAAGCTGGTTTTTGAGAAGATAAACAAAATAGATAAACCGTTAGCCAGACTCATGAAGAAAAAAAGGGAGAAGACTCAAATCAACAGAATTAGAAATGAAAAAGGAGAAGTAACAATTGACACTGCAGGAATACCAAGGATCATAAGAGATTACTACAAGCAACTCTATGCCAATAAAATGGACAACCTGGAAGAAATGGACCAATTCTTAGAAAAGTACAACCTTCTGAGACTGAACCAGGAAGAAATAGAAAATATAAACAGACCAATCACAAGCACTGAAACTGAAACTGTGATTAAAAATCTTCCAACCAACAAAAGCCCAGGGCCAGATGGCTTCACAGGCAAATTCTATTAAACATTTAGAGAAAAGCTAACACCCATCCTTCTCAAACTCTTCGAAAATATAGCAGAGGGAGGAACACTCCCAAACTCATTCTACGAGGCACCCATCACTCTGATACCAAAACCAGACAAAGATGTCACCAAAAAAAGAAAACTACAGGCCAGTATCTCTTATGAATTCGGATGCAAAAATCCTCATCAAAATACTAGCAAACAGAATCCAACAGCATATTAAAAGGATCATATACCATGATCAAGTGGGGTTTATCCCAGAGGTGCAAGGATTCTTCAATATACGCAAATCAATGTGATACACCATATTAACAAACTGAAGGATTAAAAACAATACGATAATCTCAATAGATGCAGAAAAAGCTTCTGACAAAATTCAATACCCATCTATGATAAAAACTGAGAAAGTAGGCATAGAGGGAACCTACCTCAACATAATAAAGGCCATATATGACAAACCCACAGCCACATTGTTCTCAATGGTCAAAAACTGAAACCATTTCCACTAAGGTCAGGAACAAGACAAGGTTGCCCACTCTCACCGCCATTATTCAACATAGTTTGGAAGTTTTAGCCACAGCAATCAGAGAACAAAAGGAAATAAAAGGAATCCAAATTAGAAAAGAAGTAAAACTGTCACTGTTTACAGATGACATGACACTATACATAGAGATTCCTAAAGATGCTACCAGAAAACTATTAGAGCTCATCAATGAATTTGGTAAAGTAGCAGGATACAAATTAATGCACAGGAATCTCCTGCATTCCTATACACTAATGATGAAAAATCTGAAAGAGAAATTAAGGAAACACTCTCATTTACCAATTCAACAAAAAGAATAAAATACCTAGGAATAAACCTACCTAAGGAGACAAAAGACCTGTATGCAGAAAACTATGAGACACTGATGAAAGAAATTAAAGATGATACAAAGAGATGGAGGGATAAACCATGTTCTTGGATTGGAAGAATCAACATTGTGAAAATGACTATACTACCCAAAGCAATCTACAGATTCAATGCAATCCCTATCAAACTACCAAAGGCATTTTTCACAGAGCTAGAACAAAAAATTTCACAACTGGTTTGGAAACACAAAAGACACCGAATAGCCAAAGCAATCTTGAGAAAGAAAAACAGAGCTGGAGGAATCAGGTTCCCAGACTTCAGACTATAGTACAAAGATACAGTAATCAAGGTAGTATGGTACTGTCACAAAAACAGAAATATAGATCAATGGAACTGGATAGAAAGCCCAGAGATAAACCCTACACATACGGTCACCTCATCTTTGATAAAGGAGGCAAGAAAATACAATGGAGAAAAGACAGTCTCTTCAAGAAGTGGTGCTGGGAAAACTGGACAGCTACATGTAAAAGAATGAAATTAGAACACTCCCTAACACCATACACAAAAATAAACTCAAAATGGATTCAAGACCTAAATGTAAAGCCAGACACTATAAAACTCTTAGAGGAAAACATAGGAAGTACACTCTATGACATAAATCACAGGAAGATTCTTTTTGACCCACCTCATGGAGAAATGAAAATAAAACCAAAAATAAACAAATAGCACCTAATGAAATTTAAAAGCTTTTGCAGAGCAAAGGAAACATCAAAATGAAAAGAAAACCCTCAGAATAAGAGGAAATATTTGCAAATGAAGCAACAGACAAAGGATTAATCTCCAAAATATACAAGCAGCTCATGCAGCTCAATATCAAAAAAATAAACAACCTAATCTAAAATGGGCAGAAGACCTAAATAGACATTTCTCCAAAGAAGATATACAGATTGCCAACAAACACATGAAAAGATGCTCAATATCACTAATCATTAGAGAAATGCAAATCAAAACTACAATGAGGTATCACCTCACTCTGGTCAGAATGGCCATCATCAAAAAATCTAGAAACAATAAATGCTGGAGAGGGTGTGGAGAAAAGGGAACACTCTTGCACTGCTGGTGGGAATGTGAATTGGTACAGCCACTATGGAGAACAGTATGGAGGTTCCTTAAAAAACTAAAAACAGAATTACCATATGACCCAGCAATCCCACTACTGGCCTATACCCTGAGAAAACTATAATGCAAAAAGAGCCATGTACCACAGTGTTCACTGCAGCATTATTTACAATAGCCAGGACATGGAAGCAACCTAAGTGTCTATTGACGGATGAATGGATAAAGAAGACGTGGCACATATATACAATGGAATATTACTCAGCCATAAAAAGAAACGAAATTGAGTTATTTGTAGTGAGGTGGATGGACCTAGAGTCTGTCATACAGAGTGAAGTCAGAAAGAGAAAAACAAATACCATATGCTAACACACATATATGGAATCTGAAAAAAAAAAAGGTTCTCATGAACCTAGGGGCAGGACAGGAATAAGGACACAGATGTAGAGAATGGACTTGAGGACACGGGGCCGGGGAAGGGTAAGCTGGGACGAAGTGAGAGAGTGGTATGGACTTGTATACACTACCAAATGTAAAATAGATAGCTAGTGGGAAGCAGCTGCATAGCACAGGGAGATCAGCTCAGTGCTTTTCGACCACCTAGATGGGTGGGATAAGGAAGGTGGGAGGAAGATGCAAGAGGGAGCGGATATGGGGATATACATATGCATATAGATGATTCACTTTGTTATACAGCAGAAACTAACACAACACTGTGAAGCAATTATAGTCCAATAAAGATGTTAAAAAGAAATGTGTAAGGGTGTCTTACCCTCAAGGAGAGTATGTGGGTCGCAAATTCTATACCCAATATATCTAACCATTGTAATCCTCTAAGTACGGTCTTTGAATAAACTGTTGCATGTGGGAAATACTATTCTGATTACAGCAATTGCCTGCAATCCAAGAAAGATCCATTTATCCTTTCACTCATGTATATATATTTCACATACACACAGAGAAATCTTAGAGAATCAGTTGTAGGAAATGTTCATTATTGGCAATGTAGTATAGTGGGAAAAACAGAGGCTTTGCAGTCAGACAGACTTGGGCTCAAACCTTGGTTTAGTTACTCTTATTAGATATGTAACTATGAGTAAGTCTATTTACATTTCTGAGTCTCATTTAAGGATCTGTAAAGTCAGGGTAATACATAAGACAATTATGAGGATTACACGAACAAACAAATGATGACAACTACTTCTAACTATACAAATGGATGCACAAGGGGGGAAGGAGTTGGGGTCAGAGGGTCTTAAATTGCCCCCTTTTCCCAAGAAGGGGGTGGAAGTTGTGAACATGACCAAAGTGATTCATGATCAAAGCCAAATAGAAGCATGGTGAATCCAACTGTATTTTAGACAGTTACTGTCAAATGTTTTCTTAGACAAGAAATAAGAGGAACCCAATTTGAAGAGCTAAGAGCAGCATGGCTTCACAAATGGAAAGAGAGTCAATGACAGGTGCAAGTGGACTGTAAATCAACGATATTACATACAATAACTCTAACTAATATTTACTGAGTGAATACTATTTGCAAAATCCAGTACACACATTGCCAAACACCAGAAACCCAGTTCTTAACTACTCTAGAATCATTCTAATCCAAAGTAAAGAAAACATAAAACAGGAAGACAGCACCAGTAACAGAGAGATAGCACCGGTAAAGAACAAGTAGAATATGGTAATAAAATAGACCCCAGCTGGATAGCAGGGATAAATATTTGAGCTTTCCTGGGAAGCAAGAGGCCACTCATTTTAGGGAAAAGAAGGAAATGAAAGCTATAGTTGCTAAAACCCAAAATGGGCATGTGATTCTCCAGGGTCTTTTATTTTTGGGGAAGAGCAGTAGAAAACAAATTCTAAATCCTCAAATTCCACTGACCTGGTCACTGTGGACTTGACATGTTAGTTTCAATGAAGGGGGATGACACGGGGCAGAGAACAGGTGAAGCAGTCTGGACATAATGCTCACTGAGTCCAGATGAGAAAATTTCAAACTGGATAGCACCAAATGCCTTAATAAACCAGTCCTACTCTGTCCTAGTTTCTCTATTTCAGGTTACATAGCTGCTCATATTGTTCTAGTTTTATACTGACTAAAACAAGAACTGAAAAAGAAATGGTTCTTATCCTAATCTAAACTGCTTGCTTTTGTTGATTCTACGCTTACTCCAGAAAAGAGATGTAGACCAATGGTTCTAGAAATGTGGTCAGCAAACATCTGGGATTTCCAGAGACCCTTTTAGGGGGTCTGCATAATAATAATAAGACATTATTTGTCTTTTTCACTGTGTTGGCATTTGCATTAACAGTTGAAAACAATGGAGAATAAAACTGTTGTGAATTAGCACAGATCACTGTAGCGGTTCTAAACTCTAGTAGTCATTGTATTATTCACTACCATATACTCGGGAAAAGAAAGAAAGTTTGCTTAAAGATGTTGATGAAGCAGAAAAACTACTTTTATTAAATCTCAACCCCTGAGCATATGTCTGTTTAATATTCTGAGTGATGAATAGAAGGAACGCATAAAGCACCTGCAAACCAAATTATGTTATGATGGTTGTCTGGAGAAAAACTAGTTGGGCAATTAATTGAGTTGTGAGCTAAAGCAGCCACTTTTTTAATGGAACACCATCTTTACTTGTAAGACTGAGAAACAAACTATGATTCAGATTTGGGCATTTGGAAGCCATTTTCTTGAAAATGAACAAAGCCTGACAGTTTAAGGAAAACAACTGACAATATTTGTCGCTAATGATAAAAATTGAGCTTTCTTGATAAAATTAAAATTTTGGGCAACTTGTACACTCCTTGATAAGCTTGATAGTTTTTCAATTCTTGAAAGCTTTGTGGATGAGATTGGTAGGAACAGTAATAGGAATTTTTGATACTACATAATAAAATATGTCAACATTTGGAAGATCTGTATAGCTCAGTGAAACAATATTTTCCAAATGACCAATACAAGATGTTATAAAGTCATTCATGGGTAAAAGATCCATTCAAAGTACAACAAAGACCAATGGATTTCCATAACACAGAGTATGCAATGCTCACTGATGTGTTTTAGATTCACACAGCAACTAATCTTTAAGAAACTATTACCTTTTGTTGAATGTTGGTATAGCATCAAAGAAGAATATATATAATTATCTGAAAAACCTTTTAGGGGCTTCCCTTGGTGGCACAGTGGTTGAGAGTCCGCCTGCCGATGCAGGGAACACGGGTTCGTGCCCCGGTCCGCGAAAAGGAGTGTTTCAAAGGTTTTTTTTTTTTTTTTTTTTTTTTTGCGGTACGCGGGCCTCTCACTGTTGTGGCCTCTCCCGTTGCGGAGCACAGGCTCCGGACGCGCAGGCCCAGCGGCCATGGCTCACGGGCCCAAGCCGCTCCGCGGCATGTGGGATCTTCCCGGACCGGGGCACGAACCCGTGTCCCCTGCATCGGCAGGCGGACTCTCAACCACTGCGCCACCAGGGAAGTCCAAAACACTCCTTCTTTATACAAATGCATATCTGTGTGAAGCCAAATTTTCTTCATAAATGTCAATAAAGACAATATATCACAAGATGAATGTAGGAATTCAGCTCTCTTTTATTAAGCCAAACATTAAAGAGACTTAAAAAATGTCACACATCTCACTATGTGTTTTTTGCTTTGGAAAATATACTTATTTCTCATAAAAATATGTTATTTATGTCATCATATAATAGGTTTATTAGTTATTTTAAAATAAATATTTAAAAATTTCTCAGGTTTAATTCTTTTTATGGAAAATATCAGTAGATGTAACCCATATAACAAAAACCCTTTAGTGACCTTAATAATGTTTAAGCATTTGAAAAAGGGTCCTGAGACCAAAAGGTTTGAGAAGCACTGAATGTAAACTAATTGGGACAGATGTCATCTGGCCATAATTCTCTCCATATTTCCTAAGGGAAAGGGAATAAGAAGGGAAAAGAAAGGAAAGGGGATATACTGAATAGTAGGTATCCCACTGGCTGTTTTCATACACATTAATTTACCTCATTCATTCCATACAACAGCCTAATAGCTATGAATATCCCTATTTTACAGATGAAGAAACTGAAACTCAGAGAGGAGAGGTGACTTGCCTAAAGTCACAGCTTGTAAGCGAGAGAATTAAGGTTACACAGCATGCACCTTTTTGATCCTAAAGTTCTTATTCTTTCCACTACCTTATATTTATGGCAGAATCCCCCCACTAAAATTCGTCAGTGGCCAATCTAAACCCCTAAATGCAGAGCTTTGGTCTTTTCTGTAATTTCTGTTATAAATCTAAATATCTAATTATTTTACTTATTTCTAATTCTTCACTTTGACTTGTTTTTAACCACATCCAAAGAATGCTTGGTAGACTTAAAAATGGCTGTTAGTTGAATTTAGAGAACAATACACTAATTTTCTGAGTGTTAGAGTTGTTTAGACATAATATACATAGTCTCACAGTTCTTTCAACCTCACGCTAGTCAATATAAAAGGGTAGATTTATATAGTGAAGGGTCTGTCTCTTTTGCTTTGTAGGTTCATGTTAGCAAGCATTTATTCAAATATGCATTCATCAAATATTTATTAAAAAGTCTACTGTGTTTACCAGGCTTTGGTAACATGAAACATGAAAATACAAAGATTAATTTCTGATGATTTGAAATGGAATTATGGCCCTTTCAAAGCTTTACAATTTTATGGAAACCTTCTCTGTAATTAGGTTTGATCAGAGCTTCTCTTTTAAATGAAAACCTTAAAATGAAGAAACTAACGTATGCTTTAGTGAACACTTAATGATTATATTTTAATATTACTGTATTGAGTTCTTAGAAAATGCAAGTAGTAATAACAATGATCTGCTGCAGGAAGGATGCATTCCAGCTTGCTTTCTACCATGTTAAAGGCACACTGGATGTTTGGAGGAAAGGTGAAAATTCATTTCAGGGGGAAATACACTAGGAAGTCTGAACTTAGCCACAGATCTAAGCCACATTTTCCAGTTGAACCACATCAATTAGCAAAGCTGATGTTTTGATCTCCTTCTGTCTGATTCCTATGCTATAGTGTTCACTGGGTTTCAAACCCAGGAGGGTAAGACAGGGGTATTATTTTGGTACAAGGTACCAAAAGTTGCAAGGGGATTTTGAAATCGGATTCTTTCTCAATTGATTCTGAACTTGAGAGAAGACAGGATGGTATTTATTGGCCCAGAATTCCCAAGACTTCTATGTGTCGGATACTATGTTCACTTTATATATATTATTATCATTCCATTTTTCAGACAAAAAAACTGAGGCATAAGGAAGTTAACTTGTTTGAGGTGCTGCTATATTAAGTGGAAGAGCTGAGATTCAAGCTCAGGT
Source organism: Stenella coeruleoalba (assembly GCF_951394435.1). Taxonomy (NCBI): domain Eukaryota; kingdom Metazoa; phylum Chordata; class Mammalia; order Artiodactyla; family Delphinidae; genus Stenella; species Stenella coeruleoalba. The sequence goes on from NC_137148.1 coordinate 75,206,128, forward strand.
CTATCTGACTTTGTACTTCTAACCTCATCTCCACACTATCTCTCTGCAAAGGATATGATTCTAAATGTTATACAGGCACTAAAAATAGGAAATAAAAAGAGTTATTATCACAATCTGCCCTCAATGACTACAGGTTTTAAGTTTATTTGGAAAAATGTAGATGTCTTAGAATATAGAAAATGTTTAAAATAATACATTCTTATATTGATTATTCAGTTACTAGCTAAGTCTATTCATTTTTTCTTTCTAGTTATATTTTAAAAGATTTTGGGCTAAGGAAAAAAAAGGAAGAAAGAAAAAATATAGTGTGATTGGTGTCTTCAGTTTCTGAGGAAAAACAAAATTCAATATGAACAGCAGCAGCCCCTGGTGGTCTAAGGGGAAAAACATAGTGTATCTATTATTATGGGGGTTGAAATATGTTTTTAAAAAGAATATATGTACATATTTAGCCATTTGACTCAGTTCTCAACCCAACACATTAAAAAACAGATGCTTTAAAAAATGATCTGTTGGCAAGATGCTTGTTAAAATTTTATCAGTTGAAATATTAAAATTCATTATGAATTAATTAACACATTATATAAAAATAAAATGTTTTTGTTTCATCGTTTTACAAAGTACTATACCAGTGGTGATTAACACTGGGAATTTTGTGTGTCTTGATGTGTGTTGCTCAAAAAGAAACTAAATTTATAGGATTACCACTAAATTGATGACATTTTCTGTCTTCACTCTTGAATTCAGTTGGCAGATGTTTCCGAGAACAAAAAGTTCCATCTTATTACAAAACATATTAAGCAGGTTTTCCTGCCAGGCATGTCTGACATGATGTTTATTGCCTAGACCAAATCAATCCCCTTAATAAGCCATAATATATGCCAGAAAGTACATTATTTCATAGTTAAGGAAAGTTGCCACATGAAAGACGAAGTATTTTGATCTCTCAAGCTCTGCTCCTAATGCATCAGAAATGTGCTACATAATCCAATAGTTAGTCACATCTATTTAGACTCATTTAGTAGGTAAAATAAAACTATACTTTGCTAATCTTAAAGTTTTAGGCCTCGATTCTACTTTATTTCTGCTGGTGTATACTAGATATTTGCAAAAATTTCACAGGAGATTTTGGCTATTTACTGGATGCCAGAGAAAGAAAAGTCAAATACTTGAATATTCTAGGAAAATAAAATGGTTTCAGAGATTAAACAATCATTGAGTGAAATATAAGTGAGTTGAATTTGGTTGCTAAATCACTAGATAGAAATGACTTCCAGTGGCATCTGCACGGAAAAGAAGAGGTACAGAGGAGAAGAAAGGATATTTATTAGCCTTCAGCAATATTTTGGACATAGTCCAAGTCAGAGCATCAAAAACAGATTTTTTTTAAAAGAAAGCTTCAGTTTATCAGAGCTGGCTGTTTCTGAACAATTGCAAAAATTCACATGAATGCTGAAAAAAATCAGTCAGAAAACTAGACACCAAATATCTTGCGTGTTAAGGAATAAGTTTTTTGATGGATGTCAACAAGCAATCAATCCATAAATATTTGAGTATCTTCAATGTGTAATGCCAGGCTCTGCCAAGATTCCTATTCTCTAAATGTCTCCTCCACATTTGGATTTTTCCTTCTGTGGCCATATGATCTCCCTTCCCCCTCCACTTCTAGTAGTTTTATTTTTTTTAACGTTCTAAGTCTAATCCCTCTACTTTACTTCCTATCACTACAGCCCACAACTAAGTTTCTTAGGGAAGATATATTCAAGCAATTCTAACACAACATTACATAGATCAGCATCAAATCGCTTTTGCCCATATTCCACCTACATACTATAAAGTCCTTTTACTGATCTTCTTCCTTAGTCTGAATATTTGTCCTCTTATGCTACAGTTTGATACCAGAATAACCCTCATTCCTATGCTGCAAGTCACATTATCTAGGTATCCCTAGACTAAGGCCTAGTCTTTTTGCTTTAGTCTCCTTCCTGGGGATTGGATCCTAGTTAGTAGATTTAGCATCAGTTCCTGACTTTCTTGCAGTATGCACTGTACTACTGTAAAAACTGGCTCCTATCTGCTTATTCATAAGGATTGATATGCAATTCCAAAATCTATAAAGCATGCTCAAAGGATTGTAGGGCTATAATGGAAAGGCATGAAAGATAAATTGATAATAATATTATGAGACAGAAGAGATAGCTCAAGATAGAACATGATAAATTCCATTCAAGTTAACTAATCATGACAACTCCCAACAGTGTTAGTAAGGAGAGGTCACTGAATATGATGGGTGTGGATGAGTGGGATTTCAGCTGGGCACTACAACATGGACAGAATCTGAATTAAGGGAAAGAACAGAAAAGCAAAGTTACAGATTCCATAAAGCACAAAGTGTATACAGGGTAGAGCAAGTACAATAGCCTGGCTGTACTCTTATGAGCAAGTGTGTAAAACAGAAATAGCAATAGGTTGGCATAAATATTTCCATTTTCATCCATAATTTTAGCATCATGATGATATAGCTAAAAAAGAAAATAGGGTATCTCACTTTTATATATTCAGATGAAAATGTATAGGTCAATCAAGGTATCAAATAAATCATGACAAACCGATTTTTTTTTTTTTTTTTTTTTTTTTTTTTTTTTTTTGCGGTACGCGGGCCTCTCACTGTTGTGGCCTCTCCCGTTGCAGAACACAGGCTCCGGACGCGCAGGCTCAGCGGCCATGGCTCACGGGCCCAGCCGCTCCGCGGCATGTGGGATCTTCCTGGACTGGGGCACGAACCCGTGTCCCCTGCATCGGCAGGCGGACTCTCAACCACTGCGCCAACAGGGAAGCCACAAACCGATTTTTTATCATTAATTTTCAGAATGTCTTCTCAGTTACTGGATTAGGTAGGGGATCAACAATGTAATTTTTCTTCGTTTTGGTTTCTTTGAATGTTTCCTCACAGAAGATCAAGTAGTATACTTTAATAATGCAAGACATATTAGAGAAAGCAGTAGTAGTTTGGGATTTTAATCCTGGCTCTACCATCCTATTTATCAAATAAAAAATTATTATGAAGGCTCTGTTCTACAAATATTTATTATTATGTTTCTGTTCTAGGCTCTGGGTTACAGCAATGAAAAAAAACAGACTAAGTCCCTGCCCCATGGACCTTACGTTAAGAGCTATGTGACCTCAGGAAATTTACTAAGTATTGACTCTTAGTCTCCTCATCTGTAAAATGGGATCAGTATTATTGATCATATTAAATTTTTTAACACATTTTTGACTGGAGATGTATTGCGGCCACAGGCACTAGTTTCTGCAAAAATCGCCTGGTCAATGTGTTAACATTATTATTTATATATTATAAACATACTAAATAAATTGTTTACTGACAGTTACTAGTGTCCATTAAATGATAACTGGTCAAAAATCTATATAATCATCAAACGTAGTTTACTGTATCATATCATGCTTTTATTATAATTGGTTTAATTTTCATATTTCAGATACATATTTTATTTTCAACCAGTTAGAACAATGTGGTAAAGAGGAAAGAGAGCAAGAATCTACAGTAATCAGAAGCACTAGTTTTAACACTTAGTTCCATCATTTAGTAGTTCTGTGATCCTAGACAAAAATGTACCATCTATGCATCAGTTTCTTTAACTATAAAATAAGGGTGAAATTATTTGATTTACCTAGCTCATGGGGTTGTTCCAAAGAATAGATGATTGATTTCAAAATGTAAATGGTTAAGAAGTATATAAATAAAAGTTAATTCATCCTCATCACATACATGCTCTGTGTCTGAAAATTACAAATACATATTTGGAGATATGTAGAGGAAAGGAGAGTACTAGAAGTCACTTCTTGCGTGGATCAAAATTACCTAAGGATTAAGGCACCTGACACAAGATGAACCATTATTCTCTTTCCCACTACAGGATCATGCCTTACTATCTAGAAGTATGTTTGAAGAGTGTCAGCTTAGCTCTGCTATTTTGCACAATTCTGGAAGATTTTAAGAGAAAGGGTGTTTATTAAGAAAAATAACATTCATAACTAAGACTATCAGGTATAAAGCTGTGTTATCTACATGAGTCTATTTTTGTCTCTTAGTGCTTTCAATGAAAACCTAGACGAGTGAAATGGGACAAGAAAGAAAGAGGCAAAAAGACATGATAAGAAGTAAAAATAGCAGGAGTGTAGAAGAGATAAAACAAAGAAAAAAAGACAAAGGGAAAGGTAGATCTTAATGAAGCGACATAAAAATATTTTTTTCCCTTGGTACAATAAAAAAATAGATGCAGAAATAAACAAAACAGACGTGAAAAAAGAATAAAGAAAATGCACACATACAAGAGAACAAAAGAGAAAAATTAAAGCAATAGTGACATGATAAAGAGAAAATAGAAAAGAAATAAAATTTAAAAGACAGATGTCAGAAATAGATGATTAATCTGTACATATCATAGGCAAATAAAAGAAACTGTTTAAGAAGTAAAAAACTTAATACGCAAAATCACTTTTTGTTTGCATTTTACATAGAAAACTGAATATTGCGAGTGATTTGTATATTTCAAAAACTTACACAATTCATTTTTGGAATCCAGATATAAGGGGGAATTTTTTTTTAAATTCTATCTTAAGATGGTGGTTGACAGACTGGATCATATTAATTAGGAAGCTCAGGACAACCAATAGAGAAGAAGGTGACATCAGGACCCTGATGCAGTCATGGCAAAGAAAGGCAGTAATATAACTACATGAACAAGCTACTTATGAATTCCAAATCTAATCATTGTTTTTGTTTCTCAAACAATATATTAAATAGTGAGATGCTTTTCAGACATTTAAATATTGTAATCTGCCTAACTTTTGCTTGATTCATTGTATGACATGCTTTAGGTAGTCTTGATCTGGATATATTTTGGGGGGGTCCTGAGAATTTATATGCTGCTTAACTGTCCTAACTTACTCAACAGACTGACCTATAATCAAATGTGTTGAATGTCTGGAGTACAATTCCCAAAAGTATAGCGATTATGCCATGAACTAGAAGTAAAATAAAGAAAATAACTTATAAAGCTACATATTTTGCCTCAAAGGTGGTATGAAATATTTTATTAATGAATTTTAAAGTAAATGTAAAAATAGCTCAAGTTGAATAATCTGAAACTTTATTACTATCTCACAGTATAATTTATAAAATGTTAAATTGTCTATATTTAAATGTTCTGAATTGCTCACTTTTGAAGAACATATCAATTTACTATTTTACTTACCCAATAGCATTTTGGACATACTGTACTATTAAATTATATTTCTAGCACCCATAATAAGGGCTTTGAAAATTGCATGAATCTGTCATATATATATAATGCACAGTGGTATATCAAGCAGAATGTGTCAAAGGGCAAATAAAATTGTTTGTGCCCCCTATAGAATTAGAATTCCTTGGGCAGCACTGCTATAACGATCCCATGCTGCTAGCATTACAAAGTGCAAAGGTTCACTGGATAAGAAAAGAGCAAAGGACAGAGTTCCCTCATTACACTATTCCTAAACTATTCTAGCTTAAATATTTATTAAGATATTAATTACTCTTCCTCCCTCCATCAGCCTTCAGAAGTTAGGCTGAGAAACTGTGGATGGATGGTTGCTCATAGGAAAACAATGCATTAAAACTATAACCACCCAAGACGAAGACTGATGTTTGTACAGTGCATTATTAATTGATTTTGAGACTTAAATAAAATATCACACTGAAATAAGAATGCGTGTTGTTACTTTGAATAAAAAACAGAAAACATTTCAAATAACACCCTTGGGAAATAAATCTTTAAAAATTAACACTTAAAAAATAAACAAAATAATTTAAGAAAATAAACTATAAATAAAGAAAAGGAATGTAAAATTGCTTAGAACAGGTCTGAACATATGGAAGATTTTCAATAAATGTTAGTTGCTGTTGTGGTTTAAAAAAAAAGGAAAAGGAAATAATGAAGGAAAGTAATGATCTTGCTTATTACTTACTCTGATATACAACTGCATCATTTCTTTTTCCCTTTGGGGGTTACGATACTTCTCGTAGAAATCACGTCGCTTCTTTGTTTCTTTAGAGACTTTATCTTTTCTTTCCCGTTTTTCTGCTGGTTCATCTGAACTATCAGAAGATGACTGTACATGTATCTTCGGCTTTTCTACTTCGATATAGTTTTCATTGGGATTCAGTACTATTACTCCATATCCTTCCTGTTTTGAAAGCAAAAAAGGCAGCATAATTTAATATTAGAAATCATTACAATTCATAAAAACGTTCTTAAAATCTCAGTGATTTAATATAGTTACATATTCACTAAAATATTCCTTTATAATATAGTTTTAATTTCTCCAACAGAAAGTGATTTAAAATTATGTATTGTGTGTAGAAATAAGCATAGACTGTCTATAAGATCAAAAAGACATAATTGTAACACATTAAAATAATAAAGCTTAAATTAAAAAAGTACTAGATCTCCAAGAACCCCCAAAATGATTCAAATAAATTATCAAATAGCAAGTACACTTTCAAACCACATTAATATTTATAATACATATTTTGAGAAAATAACCTCTTTGAAATTGAAGTTTACAATTCCAACCACATTTTGCTGGATTTCTGTTCCTTTACAATTGCACTTTAATGAGTATTTTTTATTTGTTTGAACTTAAAAAAAGAATAAGCAATTAAAGAGGAGTAAACAGCCTACAGATTTACAAGTCTTTATTATCAGGAACACAGAATGTCTACCTATGCATACTGGATTCTTTTCACCTCTCTTCTTTCAGGAAGGCACACAAATCACAAAACAAAATAATGTCTTACTGTAATGTATGGAACCAAGTTTTTAATCCTGAAATTTCTTTTATTTTTCAACTACCATAAAAATTTCTCTTTATTAAGAACTAGTACCAGGAAACAAGTTCCAGAATTTAAAATACAGCTTATTGAGCTATTATATTTTTTTTAAAGTTTTAAAAACATGTTTTCCTGTCTGACTTAATTCTAGCAAGGCAAACCTTTCTATAGTTATAATTAAAGAAACTTTTGGCACTTATATTGTAAATGATGGAATAATCTAACCATGAGAAAATAGAGAAGGATAAACAATTACCACTGACAAGCCACACATATTTTTGAAGCTATTTATATCTTGTCTTTTCTATTCAATTCTGTACTGTGGGTGCCCTATTTTGTCTGGTAAAATCTTGTAAGGTCATACTTAAAACATGCGTTATATTATGTTTAAAAAATAAGAGCTCTTAAAAATAAAGCTTAAAAAATTCTCATCCTTACTAAAAAAAAAAAAAAAGTACATACTTTTCCCAAAACTGTAACTGTAGAATCTTCTACATCAAGTTTAAATTTAATTGTTTTTTGCCAAACCAAACATATGATAATTAAAAAAAAAAACTGAGAGCAGTAATACAAGCCAATATTAAGCATAGACTCTATTGTCCTTATTTGTAAATATGCTACATTGCTACACATTGTTGGCTTTTCTAATAGTTGATTTCACAAACTACATACAAACTTCGTTGGGATTGTTTCAGTTTCCCCCCAATCAGTTGATATTATTGTCTAAAACCATGATATGGTTTGGAGATTTTCAAGATCACTGAAGTTTTGATTTTAGTGATAGGGCTGTTAATTAAGATATAGTTGTCTTACACATATGAAAACTACAGAATAATATATACCAAACTGATAAACAAAATACCACATATTCCTCAATATGTGTTTAAATAAAACCTTTCATACCTTGTTCATGAAAGGCTTATAAAACACTTTACAAATTTTTAAATTTAAATGTTCATTAACAAAACACAAGACAAGATCGTTTTTTTAAGTTTCTTAGCTGGTAAGTCAAAGTTTTACCAACAAAAGATATTTTATTTGGTTCTGCTTTATTCTAATCTGTATAGCTATTCAAAAGTCTTGTAATTCATTGTGATCACTGTCAGGTAGACATATTGTCACTCGGTGATTTTCTACAGTTGGACACACTTGACTAGTTATTAAAATCACATTTGAAGGAAGTTCCTACCCCTCTTCCTTGTGCCTCTTACAACTTTTCACGCCCTTCTCAAATTTCAGCTATAACTTCTCCTCCCACCAAAAGTAAGTTAAAGAACACTGTTGCACTCTGCTAAACAGGCTGAAATAGAGGCATTCAGTACACTGCCTCTGGTGTAAGGAACATAGTCAAAAAAGGTCACCATAGGCCAAAAAGAAAATTGCCTCCTTACTAGATTCTCTACCGTGAGTAAGTGGTCTCCTGTCATGTTTCTTCCCTGCCTTCTCTGAGTGAACTGAACTTTACACACACACACACACACACACACACACACACACACACACACAGCCTTTCATACTTACAAGAGTTAGGGTTAGCAAGACCAAAACAGAATCTTAGAGTTCTTAGAGATGAAAATAGTGATATATTACATTTTAATGATAATATGAAAAATTTCAAACTCAAGGTAACAAAGTGGGACTTTAATAAACTGATAAAACATGAACATCATCTTTGCACAATGAATAAACTCCAAATAAAGGTAAATTCTTTAGACAAAATTTATAGTCACCAAAAATGAGAAAGCTATCACCCTAGTTTATAATTTAATCACTAGAAATAATATTTGCATAATGCCAGATTTATTTGAGCAGAAGTTTTTACTTTAATTTTTGCAAATCATAGATTGAGAAATTATTGTGCCTACTTGATTTTAAATGAACTATGAAATTTGATATGTCCCATCTAAATAAGTATAAAAACCAGAAACACATAAATCATCAAAGTAGTAGTATTTGTCTAAGTTATCGATTATGTAACTGAAAATTACATGACTCATTTCTCCAATTTTATAAAGACATGATGTCAATTTTTCACCAAGGCATCAACAGATGAAAAATGATTCTATTTTTAAATCATGACTATATAAATCAATTAAATAATTTTTATCATATAAATTTCAACAATGAATGCTTTTCTTTAAACGTTTGATTTATTCAGAAAATATTTTATCATTTAGATATTTCATCTGCAAATTTAATTAATGGAATAACAATCAAAAAATATTCAGGAACATTTTCTGTGGAAATGAGAGCTAATTTTAATAAATGTCTCTGTTGCAAATCCAATTACCATTCTGTAAAAAACTTACATTTTTCAAATAAAATTTTCCTGATAATTAATGCAATATTCACAGAGACCATTCATAACCATTTTATGAGTAGGAGAAAGCTGGAGCAACAAAATAAAGTTAACTATCCCACCTAAAGATATGTAGTAAAACTTCATCTGTTCCTCTTTTTCTCTGCCACATGTAAACATTGTCCAAAAAATCCTTTTACATAATAAAGCTACAAAGAGCTTTTCCATGTTAACATTAATATATGTAAACTAAGGAGTCAAAGTAAATAGTCAGAGTAAACAAAGCAGACCACAAACCAGAAGTTAAACTTAACTGTTTTAAATAGAATGATATCAATTTATATCTTAAACAAAGAGAATAAACACCATTTTAAAAATCAATTCTTTCTATCCCAAGTAACTCAATCAGTACACACAGAAATAAGTAAGAGGAGATCCTAGTTTAACCTTTAACAAATGTACCCATAAAGTTTTATAAAACTACTCTATATAACCAGGCGTCAAATATAATATCATAAAAGAACTGTGCACTGCCACTCCAAAGGAGATCTCCATAATTAATGCTTAGAACATTAAACATTTTATATTGAAGTATTTTTAATTTAATTATTCCTTAAGCATGCTAAATTTCTCCTACGATGAAAATTTTGGTCATTTCAAATGTACATGGAAAGTTCTGTTATCTTTACCAAGATAAAGTGATCAAACTGATTATCTAACATTCTACAACTAAATAAATAAAACTTCTGGCATCTTTTGTAATGATTCACCCAAATCAATTCCAATATCCAACATTTCAAGGGACAAAGCATACATAAAGTTGTTAATTAACTCTTATGTTTGATCGCACAGTCTAATAGAAGATCAAGGTGATCAAGAGGACAGATATTGGTAAAAGTAAGCTTTAGCTCTTTAATTTACCTCATCCTATTTTCTACCCTTTTGTAGCTATAACTATAGTTTCATTATTAAACCTGTGTTTATAAGGTATAAACCATGGGATCTTAATCAGAAACTCCCAAAATTTTACTGCTTGACGTAGCATTTTATTCATCACAGTGCTTGCTGTGATTTAAACAGAATACACAGGCCTCTGGGCCTCCTTTACTTTGAAGTCTATAGATGCACTTACTAATAAATAATAGTTCATTTATCATTCAATCAACAAATGATGGCTTAGGTCAGGGGTCTAGAACAGACAGGTGATGCGAAACACAAAGAACCAAAGAGGAAATCTTGCTTAAGAAATTAAATCAGTACAGAAATGCACTTATGGAGAAGATTCTACAAATAGATAAAATTTTAAAATGCCTGGCCAGAAACAGAATGTACTTTTGACCCCAATGAAACCTTGCCAAAACTGAAGATTTATCTAAGTTAATTTGCCTATTAATTACCAATTATAAGGAAATCGGAAAATAGGAGCAAATTCTACATCTTTTCAAATCTCTTGTGGTTGGCTACATAAAAAATCAGCTGAAAGTACTCAGCTCTACATATTAACCTGCCAATACTGCCAAGCCACATGTGACCAAAGAGGTCAGGGGCCAGAGTATAATCCTTTGACCTACGGAACTATCTGTTTTGGTCTTCAGGCAAGGCTCCGTAAGAGATCATTTTACACAGATTTATCAATCACATTTTTCACGTTCAGCATTCTATCTGCTGGGTTTGAAAGAAGATAGGTGCCCATCCTCAAGGGAAATGAAACCCAAAGTGTCTTATCTATAAACTATATCTACTACTGTCCATTCATCTTTTCTGAAAGATGTATGTTGTGTTTCTTCTCATCTTTTTCTCAAGAAGGGTATGTATATGTCACTGTTGCAACATCCTAGGTGCAACAGTGAGATGAGGTCATGACAACCAATCAGAAGTCACTAGTGAAGCGTTAAAGTAAACATAGCTGTTGGAGCTGCAGCTCTGCTTGAAAAATGCCCCCTCCATTATTTCAGCAATTTTCTCAAGACGTGACCTGGGACTGAAACGCCTGAAATGTCACTTGACTCTGTTTTGTGCTTCTTCCCAACTGCATTTAGGTAACAGCACCCTGCTAATATTTTGTAAAATGTCTGTCATGACCATGCTTTGACTTGTAGTTCCCTAAATTCTAATGTTGTGTTCCACGGTATAAAAATACCATAATGTGAACCAACATAGATTACCCAATAAGTTTCCAACTTCAAATAGCTCATCAAGTTAGTCAGTAAAAGAAAACATGCCACAAAAAGTTTTCGGAGGACCACCTGTTGTCTATTATTTTTACATAGCACTTACTCATAAATCATAACACAGGGTAATTAATCAACCTGTCAAAGAGAAGGTCAAAGGTTATATGGTAGAGTCAGAAGGTCATGCATGGGCTGATAGAGGTCAGGGTCACACTGCATTCCTCATTATCAAGTTGGGATGAGAGACGGCCCAAGCAAACAAAAGTGAAAGCAGATGGAGAAGAGAGTGGATAAAAAAAAAAAAGAAAAGAAAATTTCACAAACAAAAAGAAAAGTGAAAGAAGACTGTCTGCTGCTTTCAAGTAGAGAATAGAAGAGAAAAGAAATACACTGAAATGTGCTCAAAGAAGCTCAAGAACATAAAGAAACTACAGTTTCATTAATTAAATAAGTCGAATATAACTTTTCTTGGTCATTGTATTAGTGCATACTAAGCAATATTAGAAAATATATGTTTGCCATCTCTATACCTTCCCTAGCTGGTGTACCGGGATAAATTAAGGTAAATGCAAAGAGTTCCAAAGGATAAAGTACAATTACAAAAAAACTTATTGTAAGAGGGTTTTTTCCCCTTTAATATTGTTTCAGCATTATAACACAGATGCAAATAGTTTTAAGCCATAGGATAATTTTTGAGTATGCTACAAAGATATCCACAAACACAAATGCATCATAAAAGTCCTTTTGAATAACAAAACAGTTATAAAATATTCTATTATTACGCTGGCCTGAATTAGATGCAGAATACTGTGCAAAATTAGCTGTCACCCTTTGCTCAAAATCTTTGTTAATCTCATTTTGAATGTTTGCAGCTTTATCAACACATGCATCAATGTCAGCTCCTTGGTTACTGAACCGCTGTAGCTGGAAGAAGATATAATTAAAATGTTTTGGCACAGAAAAGGTGAAATTGTATCTTCCCTTGTTCCCTTAGGAGTCTGTAAAACATGAAGGATATATTGACAAACACACACCCTTGTCTCCGGTTCTGACATCAGGTCAACCAAGTGCTATTTATTTTAAAACATTTACTTTGCACTTACTCACATTATCACCTGCTCTGTTTCTAACTTTTCCTAGGCTTTAGAACGTTATGTTGCTTAAATATCACAAATTTCTTTTCTAATCATCAATATCTTATTTATCAAAGCATTCCATATGTACAATAGCATTATAAAAACATTTACCATTCATTATAAATGGCAGAAATATGGTTTAATACTACAGCATTATGAAATATTTTATATTCTTTGCTTCTCATTCTCATAAAAAGACACAAACATACATTAAACTAAAAGAAGTAACAAGTTACAACTGTTGCCCAGTCAGTGACAGATCAAAATGCCTAAGTGGATACAGGGAACCCTATGGACACACCTCCTTTATTACATGTTCCCAAGCCGACTTGAATGGACAAATTTATCTTATGAAATGTATGTTCTGCATGCTAGCTATGCCTTTATGGTTTAAAGTCTTAAATGTTCTCTTAACTTATTAGCATTATAAAATTGTGTAAATACTGTAGCTATAGATGGTAGGCACATGGTCTTTCAAAATATCACTCTTACCCAATCATATACAATACAAACATATTGTTTTTAAGTTACTCTTAAAACCTGCTTACAAACTGTGGTACATAAATCATTTTATCTTAAAATATGTCACCTTTCTCTTCTATTCCTTCAATTAAAATAGCATGTCTAAAATATTTTTGTTGTTTTTTCAAGAATATATCGGTGCTTTGCTTGTGTTACCGAAGTCCACGTGCAAGCATGAGGACATAATGAAAGATCCCAAGTATTCACTGAGTCAACCATTCTTTAAACACTGATTTTACACAACAAGTATTTAATAAGCAGCTACTATCTACCAAGCACTATGCTAGGTACAGTGCTATACTTATGGTCACCTTTCATTTTAAGATATTTCCACTCA